>NC_062544.1:181453671-183853671 GCF_016906955.1 Phacochoerus africanus | reverse complement strand
TCATTGCTGAGGAGATAAATTAGAATTTAATGCCAATGTGAAGTGGTTTTGGCAAATACCTTAGGCTTTTTGTTGAGACTCCAGAGGCCAAGCAACTGGGAGTAAAGAAACACTGAGATACTAATATTGACAAAGCATAAAAATCAACCTTTTACATAATTGAGATAATCTTCTTGTATCTTATAACTCTAACATAAGAAAACTTGACCTTCAGAGGAGGAGGAACACATAATCTAAAATTTCCATTAATTTTAATATATAATGTCTAATATCCAATTAGAGAAACTTCATGAGGCATCTATGAAGCAAAAACAATTGATAAACTCAATATATAAAAACTTTACTACGGAAAAGGAGATATAGAAGTGGCTTGAATTTAGTAAATCAGATTGAATTTTTGGCCTGAACTATTTTAAATAGTATGTAAATTATGCTTAAGAAAATTAAGCACAATAGGAAAAAATAAGAAAAAATCAAATTTTTCAAAAGCAATTTAATGAAAATACTGAAAAAGAAAAGTGCTATAGTTGACAGTAATAATTTGAGGTGATTTAATAACAGATTAGACAAAAAAGAAAAATCATTAGTGAACTATAGAGCAAGTTAGTAGAAAATATTCAGACTGAAGCCAAAACATGAAAGGAAAGATACAAAAATTGGGAAATGACCATCAAGGAAATGTGAATATGGTGCCAAAGTCTAATATAATTGTACTTCAACTTTAGGAAGAAAGGAAAGAGAGGATACATTAGAAAAAATTTTTAGAAGAAATATTGGCTGAAATTTTCCAAATTGACAAAAGATATTGAGCTTTTGAATACCTTTATTACATTAAAAGCTCAGCTAAACCCACATAAAAATTATACAGAAGCTTATATTATGTACATTATAGTAAAAGTATATGAAAAAGCAAACACAAAAGGAAAAAAAAAATAAGGGCAACCATAAAAGGAAAGTGCATTATCTTCAGAGAAGCAACAAATGTCCAAGGATTTTTTCAAGTGAAATCATGGAAGCCAAAGACAAATGAAATAAAAATCTTTAAAATGCTGAAATAAGAAAAGAATGCCAATCCAGAATGCTATGATCAGATAAAATATTCTTCAAAATAATAGTGAAATAAAGATATTTTAGACATAAGCTAAGAGAGTTTGGAACCAGCAGATCTGCACTAAAAGAAATAAATATACAAGGTAAATAATCAAGTCACATACAAATATTCATCATTTAAATTATTGTAATGATAGTATAACAACATTGAGTTCAAACTTGTTCATAGTGATTAAAGCTGAAAATAGAGGAGAATTTATATGTTTAAATGTATCTATTAAAAAAAAATCATGGAGTTCCCATTGTGATGCAGTGGAAATAAATCCAACTAGGAACCATGAGTTTGCAAGTTCAATCCCTGGCCTCGCTCGGTGGGTTAAGGATCCGGTGGCATCACTGTGAGCTCTGGTGTAGGTCACAGATATGGCTCAGATCTAGCATTGCTGTGGCTGTGGCATAGGCCAGCAGCTGTAGCTCTGATTAAACCCTTAGTCTGGGAACCTCCATATGCTGCAGATGTGGCCCTAAAAAGCAAAATAAATTAATTAATTAATTAATTAAAAAATCAATGATATAAGCTTCTGTGTCATAGGACTAGAAATGAAAACAACAAAGTAAAGCCAAAGATTAAAAAAAGGAAACAAAATCAAGTGAGATAATCAGCCACGCCTGCTGGTAAAAGTCAGTAAATTTCCCCAAAGTTGCTTATAATCAATTAGAAATCATAAAGCCTTATATACTTAGAATAAACTTTATAAGAAAAATACATTTCCTGAGGGAATTAAGTTTTTAAATGGAAAATAGATTAAACTTACAAAGCATTGTTCCATTTGGTAATAATGTCAATTGTTTAAAACTTAAGAGAACACTGGGTCATGCTCTCTCAGGGCAGAGTGTGCTCATCCCGCTCCACCTGGTGGTTGGGTAAAGGTAGGGAGAACTGGAAGAACAGGTCTTCTTGACTAAGTCTACTTTCTGGCACTAGGACAGTGGAGAGCACTGCAAAACACCACCAGCTGCCTGCTGCCCCAGGAGCAAACTTAGCTGTAGACTGAAATCTGGGAAAAGAGAACTGGCAAATGCCTAAACAGAGCTTCTAAAAAAGGATCTCATTAGTGGGTGAGGTATGGTAGCAAGTTGTGGTTCAGATATCATAGACTTTTTCTGTTCTTACCAATATTAATTAGATTTGCTTAAGTGAAAGATTCTCCATTTGCTGTGTGCCCTTAAAACAACTTCCCGAGTATTTAAATAACTTAAAATTTAAAATTTTCACCAGTTAAACTGTTGTTTGCTCAGGAGAGGATCCATTGAACTCCTACCTACCTACCTAGAATCCATCTCTTAAAATCTATCATAAAATTTTAATGCTTCCATATAAATACTAGAAATAGAAAGAACAATGATCAAAATAGAAAAGTCAAACAATATCTTCATATATCCTATATATATCAATATATATTATGTATTATATAATAATGTATTAATATATAATATACAATAATATTCAAAATATATGAATTCAATATTTATATGTTATATGGGCATTAATATGGTGATTCAATAACATGACTCTTTTAATATATCATATTTTATATATGAAATGATATTTCAAGTCAGTGTAAATTGTAATTACTAAAAATTGAGTTTGGTCATTAAAAAAATTAAAACATTCTGAGTTCTTCTTTGTCTTATTTACTAAACTCCAGATTAGAATTTTGTGCTTAGGGAATCAAGTCCCTGTCAATTCTGAATTTAAAAGAAAACAAGTAAAAATACTATATTGTGATATTTTCTATTGCCTCCCTTCCATCTGTCTTTTGATCCAGTGGAACATTTGAGTTCTAAGCCAAGGCATAGTCTTTAGATAGAAAGAGCCAGGATTTCCACATGTCTGCATGGAGTAGAGTCCTCCAAACACATCACAGATAACTGCAATGTAAGTGACAGATAAACTCCTGTTGTACTGAGCAAGTAACACAGAGAAGTACAATTTATAATTCACCTAGAAAACAGTGATAACCAATATCCACAGGTAGCAGCTTCAATATCCATAATCAAGTGATCTCTGAAGTGCAGGTTTGACCTTGAGTCTAACTTCCTGACTTTCTTTTGTTCCTCTTTTTTTTTTTCTGTGAGATTTTCCAGACACATAACATTATCTAAGTAAATCTTTTTTGTCTAAGTTACACAGAGATGGTTGCTATGGCTTGTGTTTAAGAATCTTAACAATTGCATCTTTTTAATTTGAAAGTATCTTTTAAATCTGTGAGGAATAGTAAATCATATGGCAAGATATTAAAGTATATGTATTGAGGGGGGAAGCTTCAAGATGGAGGAGGAGTAAGACATTGTTCTCACCTTCTCTCACAAATCAGAAAACCAAATCTACATGTAAAACAATTCACACAGAACATCTACTGAACTCTGGCAGAAGAACTTAAACCTCTAGAAAGGGCAAGAAATTCTTGACATAACTAGGTAAAACAAAAGAAAAAAAGAAGAGAGAGAGAGAAAAGGAATCAGGATGGGACTAGCATTCCTGAGAGGGAGCTGTGAAAGAGAAAAGGAATCCACACCCTGGAAAGCCACCTAAACAACCAGGAGATCAGCTGAGCCAGAGGGACCTCAAAGTTGCCAAGAAAAGTGCAGCAGCTGGACTGAGGAGGGCAAAGTAGAATGAGATCCGCACAGATGATCTGCTCTACTTCCCTGGATACCATAGCCTGAGATACTCAGGTGGGGCCTGGGCACTGAGACTCAGGATTCAGAGGTCAGTTATGGGGAGAGGACTAGGGTTGGCTATGTAGGAATAGCTTGAGGGGCTAGGGAGCAGTGTGTCATGGGTGGGGAAGAAGTGTGATATGGGCTGGGGAGTGGAATGCCAAGGCAGAGGGAACTAATTATAAGGGAACCCCCATAAAGCTATCAGCTGTTTTTTTTCTACAGAAACACTACAGGCCAGAAGAGAGTGGCAAGATATATTCAAAGTTCTGAAAGGAAAAAAAAAATTGCAACCAGGAATACTCTATCCAGCAAGAATATCATTTAAAATAGGGGAAATAAAGAATTTCTACAACAAACAAAAGCTAAGAGTACAGCAATATTAAACTCACTCTAAAAGAAATATCAAAAGGGCATCTCTAAATAAAAAAAGGAGAAGAAATAGGATGAAGGAAACCACAACTGGAAAGCAATCACTTAAAAAAGCCAGTATACAGATCTAAAAGTGTGTGTGGGGGAATACTGTAAAAACTATGATAAACTCAAGGAAAAGAAAAAGGACAAACATGAAGATGTTAATAAAGGACTTCAAAATCTTAGAATGTGGGGAAAGAAAGTAAGAAGATCTAGACTCTTTTTTTTAATTTTAATAATGTGTTTGAGCCTATATAACTATTAGGCTAAAGCAAGCAGATACTGGAATGTCGTGAGACATATTTCTACAATATTTTCTCAGCCTCTTTGCTGAAAAATCCCATCTTCCTGCTTTACTTTATCCCATCTTCCTGCTTGAAAAACAGTCATAGTGCTGGTAAATGACTTAAGCTTAAGAACAAAGACCTAAAGGCATAAACTATTCATAGGATCAGCTGAATGAGGACATAATGTCTTGGTCTAAACTCACCAGACCCGTGTTTTCACAAGCATGATATGTCCTCAAAAGAGTAAGAGAAAGAGGAACCTCATGGCCAAGTGGTTTATGAGCAGTCATTAGCAGAATAAGCATTAGCAAAGACAACCAAGGTGCAAACCTAGGCATGCTGGGTTGCTGCAAATAGGCATGCCTTTTGAGGATGTACAGTGAGGATTTTCTGGAATAGTATGTATAGCTAACTCAAATGCTATTCATTGTCATGTGCCTAAAGGTCAGAGTAAAAGCTTAACCTTCTACCAGCTAAGTGGCTTTTAAAATAATGAAAGAACTTATAAAATATTAAACAAACCCTATATCCTCCACCCATAGCCCCTCCTCACTTGATGTCATCCTAAAGAGCACAATAAAAGCAGTGTGGTTCTTTGAGGCAGTGCTCTTGGTCCCTGAGAACTTGAGTCCCCCAGTTCCCACCTTTACCTAAGATAAATGTCTCTGCGTCTTGTTTTATGTTAACTCTTTTCCTTAAGTTTCACAGCACACATTCTTTAGCCCCATCCTGCTGAGCTGGTCTCAGCACTGGAAGGGGTTTACATACTTAAAAACTAGGGCAACCACAAATCAAAACCAAACATTATATTCACAAAAACGACAAAGTACACAGCATAAAATAAATGGAAATCATCCAACCAAAAAAAAAATAAATGAAGAAAGCAGAAACATAGAATCAACTGGAAAACAAGGTTTAAAAGAAAGAAATACATATTTATCAATAATTACCTTAAATGTCAATGGAATGAATGCTCCAATCAAAAGAGACAGAGTGGCAGATTGAATAAAAAGGCAAAACCTATAATCTGAAATCTGCAGAGACTCATCTTAGGGCAAAGGACACATTTAGGTAGAAGGTGAGGGGATGGGAAAAGATATTTCATGGCAATGGACAAGACAAGAAAGCAGGAGTTGCAATACTCATATCCGACAAAATAGACTTTGAAATGAAGGCCATAAAGAAAGACAAAGAAAGACACTATTTAATGGTAAAAGGATCCATTCAAGAAGAGGATATTACAGTCATCAATATATATGTCCCTAATATAGGATCACACAGTACCTACAAAAACAAATACTAACAGATATAAAAGGAGAAATTTATGGGAATGCAAAAAATAGTAAGAGATTTTTTTTGTCTTTTTGCCTTTTCTAGGGCTGCTCCCATGGCATATGGAGGTTCCCAGGCTAGGTGTCTAACCAGAGCTGTAGCCACCGGCCTACACCAGAGCCACAGCAATGCTGGATCCAAGCTGCATCTGCAACCTGCACCACAGCTCACGGAAATGCTGGATCCTTAACCCACTGAGCAAGGCCAGGGATTGAACCCACAACCTCATGGTTCCTAGTTGGATTTGTTAACCACTGCGCCATGACAGGAATTCCATAGTAAGAGATTCTAACACCCCACTCACATCAATGGACAGGTCCTCTAGACAGAAAATCAATAAGGCAAAGGAGATCTAAATGACACAATAGAAAAGTTAGACTTAATTGATATTTTCAGGACATCACATCCAAAAAAATCAGAATATACATTCTTTTCAAGTACACATGGAATATTCTCAAGGATTGATCACATACTGGGGCAAAAAGCCAACCTCAACAAATTTAAGAATATAGAAATTATTTCAAGTATTTTCTCTGACCACAATGGCATGAAATTAGAAATCAAACACAGGAAAAGAAATGAGATAAAACCAACTACATGGAGACTAAACAACATGCTACTAAAAAACTAATGGTCAATGAGGAAATCAAGAAAGAAATTAAAAAATACCTCGAGACAAATGGTAATGAAGATACAACCATTCAAAATCTATAAGATGCCACAAAAGTAGTTCTTAGAGTGAAATTCCTAGTGATAATGGCCTTCCTCAAAAAAGAAGAAAAATCTCAAACCCATAACTTCACCCACCCCATAAGTGAATTAGAAAAAGAACAAACAAAACCTAAAGTCAGCAGAAAGAAGGACATCATAAATATCAGAAAAGAAATCAATATAAAATAGAGATTCAAAAAACAATAGAAAAATTAATAAAACAAAGAGCTGGTTCTTTGAAAAGGTAGACAAAATTGACAAATCTCTGGCCAGACTGACCAAGTAGAGGAGAGAAAAAAACCCAAATACACTAAATAAGAAATGAAAAAGGATACTATGAACAACTATATGCCAAAAATTTGACAACCTAGAAGAAATTTTCTAGAGACTTACTGTCCTCCAAAACTGAATCAAGAAGAAATAGAACAACTGAACAGACTGATAACTAAAAGCAAAATTGAATATGTAATAAACATACTCCCTACAAATAAAAGTCCAGGACCAGATGGCTTCACAGGTGAATTCTACCAAACATACAAAGAAGAACTTATATCTATCCTCCTTAAACTTTTCCAAAAGTTTGAATAAGAAGGAATACTCCAAAAGATGTTCTATGATGCCACCATCACCTTAATAAGAAACCAGACAAAGATATTACTAAAAAGAAAACTATAGGCCAATATATTTGATGAATACAGACACAAAATTCCACAGCAAAATTTTAGCCAACTGAATCCAACAACATATAAAAATGATCATACACCACGACCTTGTGGGATTCATCCCAGGTGCACAAGGATGGTTCAACATATGCAAATCTGTCAACGTCATACACCACATTAACAAAAGAAAAGTCAAAAACCATATGATCATTTCAATAGATGCATAAAAATCATCTGACAAAGTCCAATTTCCATTCATGATTAAAAGCTGTTACTAAAGTGGGTATAGAGGGAACATACCTTAACATAATAAAAGCCATTTATGACGACCTTATAGCAGATATAATACTCAATGGAGAAAATCTGAAAGCCTTCCCTCTAAAATCTGGAACACAACAATTTGCCCACTCAACACTGTTATTCAATGTAGTATTGGAATTCCTAGCCACAGTAATCAGACAAACAAAAGAAATAAAAGGTATCCAAATGGAAGAAAAAAGGTAAAATTGTCACTGTATGCAGATGACATGATACTATACATAGAAAACCCTAAGGACTCAACCCAAAAACTGCTTGAACTGATCAACGAATTCAGCAAAGTAGCAGGATATGAGATTAACTTTCAGAAATAAGTCAATTTCTGTATAATAACCATGAAATATTAGAATAGGAATACAAAAATATAATACCTTTCAAAATTGTGCCCCAAAAAATCAAACACATGGGAATAAACCCGACTAAGGTGGTGAAAGACTTATATGCTGAGGACTATAAAACAGTAATCAAGGAAATTTAAGAGGATTCAAAGAAATTGAAAGATATTCCATGCTCCTGGGTTGGAAAAATTAATATTGTAAAAATGGCCATACTACCCAAAGCAATCTACAGATTCAATGCAATCCCTATCAAATTGCACATGACATTTTTCACAGAAATAGAACAAACAATCCAAAAATTTATATGGAACTCCAAAAGACCCAGAATTTCCAAAGCCATTCTGAGGAACAAAAACCAAGCAGAAGGCATAACTCTCCCAGACTTCAGGCAATACTACAAAGCCACAGTAATTAAGATAGGGTGGTACTGGTACCAAAATAGACATACAGACCAATGGAACAGAATAGAGAACCCAGAAATAAACCCAAATACCTACAGTTAATAATCTTCAACAAAGGTGGCAAGACTATAAAATGGGTAAAAGACAGTCTTTTCAGCAGGTGGTGCTGGGAAAAATGGACAGCTGCATGAAAATTAATGAAACTGGAACACACTCTCACAAAAGGCACAAAAATAAACTCAAAATGGCTTAAGGACTTAAATATAGGACAAGACACCATCAAACTCCTAGGCAAAACATCCTCTGACATCAACCTTACAAATGTTTTCTCAGGTAGGTCTCCCAATGTAACAGAAATATAAGCAAAATAAACTAATGGGACCTAATCAAACTGACAAGCTTTTGCACAGCAAAGGAAACCATAAAATAAAAAACAAATGACAACTTAGAGAATGGGAGAAAATAGTTTCAAAGGATGCAACTGACAAAGGCTTAATCTTTAAAATATACTAATAACTTGTCCAACTTAACAGCAAAAAAGCCAACAACCCAATGGAGAAATGGGCAAAAGACCTGAATAGACATTTCTCCAAAGAAAATATACAGACGGCCATCAAGCACATGAAAAAATGATCAACATCCCTGATTATCAGAGAAATGCAAATAAAAACTACTATGAGGTACCACCTCACACCAATCAGAATGGCCATCATTAACAAGTCCACAAATAACAAATGCTAGAGAGGGTGTGGAGAAAAGGGAAAACTTCTTCACTGTTAGTGGGAATGTAAATTGGTACACTGTTAGTGGGAATGTAAATTGGAAAACAGTATGGAGGCACCTTAGGAAACTAAATATAGAACTACCATATGACCCAACAATCCCACTCTTGGGCACATACCTGGACAAAACTTTCATTGAAAAAGGCACATGCGCCTGCATGTTCATTGCAGCACTATTTGCAATAGCCAAGACATTGGAACAACCTAAATGTCTATCAATAGATGGTTGGATTAAGAAGAATTGATGTATATACACAATGGAATCTACTCAGCCATAAAAAAAGAACAAAATAAAGCCATTTGCAGCAACATGGATGGAACTAGAGACTCATGCTAAGTGAAGTTAATTCAAAAAGAGACAAATACCATATGATATTACTTATATCTGGAATCTAACAAAGGGCAGAAATGAACCTTTCCACAGAAAAGAAAAAAAATCATGGACATGGACAACAGTCTTGTGGTTGCCAAGGGGAGATGTGGGGGGAGTGGGATGACTGGGAAGTTGAGGTTAATACATGTAAACTATTTCCTTTGAAATGGATAAGCAACGAGATCCTGCTGTATACCACTGGAAACTGTATTCTAGCATTTATGGTGGACCATGATAATGTGAGGAAAAGGAATGTGTATGTGTATGTGTGACTGGGTCACCCTGTAAATTGACAGAACACACTATAAACCAGGTATAATTGAAAACAATAAAAATGAAAAAATAAAGTGTATGTATTAAGTTCATTTGATATTCAAATCCTTTCAAAGCAAAGGAGAAACAAGAAGAAAGATAAAAATATTAGAAGAAAAATTAAAAGAAAATTTTATGTCAAAGTTCTCCTCAGAGAAGTGAATTTCAAGAAAAATGTGATGCTCAAACATGATAAATTTGCAAATAACACAATGGTAAAAAATTAGTTTTTATTCCTCCTGAAAAAAATTTATTTGGATTTTGGCAAGAATTATCATTAGTAAATGCTTCAAGATTATTTTATATGGTGTTCCTGTCATGGCTCAGTGGTTAATTAATCCAACTGGGAACCATGAGGTTGTGGGTTCGATCCAGGGCCTTGCTCAGTGGGTTAAGGATCCAGTGTTGCTGTGAGCTATGTTGTAGGTTGCAGGCATGGCTCAGATCCTGTGTTACTGTGGCTCTGGCATAGGCTGTTGGCTACAGCTCTGACCCCCTAGCCTGGTTACCTCCATATGCTGTGGGAGCAGCCCTAGAAAAGGCAAAAGGACAAAAAAAAAGAGATTATTTTATATGAATAAGACACATTGTCCAGTAAAGAACTTCAGAAAAATGAATAATCAATAAGTATTAAATGACTGGAAGATAGATCAAACACAAATCTACTGTGATAGTGCTGATTGAAATTTAATATCCATTTCTTGGAGCTCCTGTCTTGGTGCAGTGGTTAATGAATCAGACTGGGAACCATGAGGTTTCGGGTTCATTCCCTGGCTTTGCTCTGTGGGTTAAGGATCTGGCGTTGCTGTGAGCTGTGGTGTAGGTTGCAGAGGCAGTTTGGATCTCACGTTGCTCTGGTTCTGGCATAGGCCACTGGCTACAGCTCTAATTAGACCCCTAGCCTGGGAACCTCCATATGCCACAGGAAGTGGCCCTAGAAAAGGCAAAAAGACAAAAAGACAAAAAAAATTAATGTCCATTTCTTATGGTTATATAAGATCTGAAGACAGATGGACAAGCTCAACATATATTTTTTCTCTCTTTTTTTTTCTTAAACAACCATACCTGCAGCATATGCAAGTTCCCAGGCTAAGGGTTGAATCAGAGCTTCAGCTGCAGGCCTACACCACAGCCACAGCAACACCAGATATGAGCCACATCTCCAGCTTGTGGCAACATCAGATCCTTAACCTACTGAGAAAGGGTGGGGATCGAACCCTCATCCTCAGAGACAATGTCAGGTCCTTAACCTGCTGAGCCACAGTGGGAACTCCTCAACATATTATCATATACATTTTGGGAGGAAGTTTTAAAAATACTTTATTAGATAAAGTACCTAGATCCAACTACTAGATCCCTAAATGTTCTATGAAAGCAAATAATTGAGGCACAACCAGAGTGCCTCCTCAGAACAATAATATTTATGAAGTTGTCCCTTGGTAGGAAAATGCTTCCTTCCAGACACAACAGATATTAGGTTTGGGGTGAAAAGTCCATGTTTAAAGCATCCCTTGGCTGAATGAAGAACACTATATAGAGACTGAGGATTTGGCTCTGTAAAGAGACATTTTCATTTATTCAGTAACTAGGCTCACTGCTTGTTTGGTTTTTCTGTTTTCAGATCCCGTGGAACTCTAGAAATGAGAGATTTCAGAGAAAACTAATCTATGCCTGACAATTTAATGTTAGAGTTGTAAGCACTTCTAGAAAAGTTGATGTCACTGGAGAGAACAGAAGAAAATTAGATTAGCTTCCTCTAGAAATCTAGGAACACACCATCAAAAAAAGGGGGGGTTGTGTTTTGCTTGGCTGAATAATTCACTGATTAGGAAATGACATTAAGTAGAGTCTGGTTAAAGGAACACCTGCCTGCTCATAGAAAAAAAAATCCTTTATTTAATAATAATCCTAGACACTAGTTTTGAACAACTTGGGTGATTCAAAGAGAAGATACTCAGGTACAAAGAGGGAAAATGATATATGAAAAATTCACACCATGACAGTTAGAAGATCTAGGTTCAAAATAAGGCAAAGCTAGGAGTTCCCATGGTGGCTCAGTAGGTTTCAAACATGGTTAGTATTCATATGGTTAGGATGTGGATCCATCCCTGGCCTCATTTAATGGATTAACCTGCGTGTGGTATAGGCCAGCAGCTGCAGTTCTGATTACACCCTTATCCTGGGAACTTCCATATGCTGCAGTTGTGGCCCAAAAAAGCAAAAATAAAACAAAACAAAAACAAACAAAAATCAGGCAAAGTTAGATTTTTATTATTTAGAGACTCAATTTAGCAGATAATACAGTAAAAGAAAATAAGTAAATATTATTTTAAAATTCAGGCTAGCAATTTTCTCTGAGAGTAGGAAGAGGCTTTATTTGGTTAAAAAAATCCAGGAACTTCTAGGATATAGTGATTTTCTGATTTTGACCTGAAGAATAATTAGGTGGTTGATCATTTTCTAATTTTTTATTATATTAGATAGTTATGGTTTGTGTCCTTTTTTCTCTGTGTATTGTATTTGAAAACACAAAGTAAAAATGATTTGGGGGCATTATTATGATGTTACTGGGTGATCACTAAAGTATTTTATGTAGAGAAGGAGGTAGGATTTACTTTATGAAATATTACTCTGGCTGTAGCATGAGGAATAAATAGAAGGGGGGCAAACAGAAAGAAAAGTAGACACTACAACAATGATAGGAAAGATAGAGCTTATAGGAAGATTCGAGAGATATTTTAGAAATGAGAATCTTCAGAAGTAATAACTTAATTAGGTGGGTGACAATGTGAGAAGTGTCAAGAAAATTTCAAGAAACTAGGCTCAACTTCAGCTTGAACTCAGCTACTAGCTACTAGAAGAACAGATGGAAGCACTATGACAGGAAAAGAAGATGATGAGTTCATTATGATGTGCACTTTATCTAAAGAGTCTATAATATTGCCTAGGTGTTCAGTGAAGTGTTTGATGAACAGAATAAAAATTTCAGCTAAGAGGTATATTTGGGCAGTACACAAAATGGCAACTGAAATCAAAGGGAACAGACAAAATCCCTAGGAAGATAGATAATACATAAAATGAGAGTATAAGATAAAAGGCCATCATATAAATCAAATTTTATATGGATATCAAAAAATCTAGATGACAGTGAGATCACAAAGTTAATTGACAAAAAGCAGTCAGAATAAAGGGAATATCAGAAAAGGGTGGTGACATCCAGGACCACTTTGTGGCATAGCCTCAATAAAACCTAGGCTTGTAATAGATAAATGATAGATAGATGTGCAGACATAACTATAGGTATATGGTTAGAAAAAGAGGTGTGCAGAAATTGAAGAAAGACCTTTCAGACCTTCCAGTTTCCTAGCTTCATTGTCTACTATTATCTTAAGTCTATATTTTAATCTAGGGTTAACAAATTATTTACAGATTCTAAATGTCATCATTTTCTGGGCTTTGTGCTATAGCTTTTGTCTAAAATAATCTTCCTCATTTATTTCATACTATTACATTTTAATTATATTTAAACATTTGTCTTAATGGTAAATACTTCTGGAAATATTTTCTGATACTGCAAAGTGATATACTTTATTCTCTATAGTATTTATTGGGATTTATCCAATAAATATTTGGATATGGATTTATCCAAAAATCCATTTGTTCTTATGGTACTATGTATAAGAATGGACCTAAAATCCCCTTTGAAAAGGAAGTTTTCAGTATAAAAGTAGAGTCCTTATCTTACTTGCTTTTACATATCTGGATACATTAGGCATTGAATGAATGTTTGCAGACCTGCTAATTTTTAATATTTTAAAAGGAAGATTATATCCCATATTATATTTGGAATTTAGAAATAATATACTTGTAGCCAAAGGAATTTACATAGTTTGGGATTTATAATGTTGACTGATAACAAAGAATTAGGATGTAAATATAGGAGTTTATTTTTAAAAAATCTTTCCTTGGATTAAAAATACAAATATCAACAAAACTGACTACAGATAAAATTCTTAGAACTTTCCTGGAATAGTTTTATTCCAAGTTAATTCTAGAGTTTACCTTAATTTTCTGAAAGAATTTCTCAGTAACCATGTAAATACAACACTATAGTGATACAATGTCAAATTGTATTATGAGTTTAATATTGAATTAATTTTCATATAAGTACTTGAACAATTTATAATAGAAATATATTTCAGTCCAAATTAGAAAATAGTAATCACCTATGAAGAATTTTAAAATTTGAACTATTCCTCTTTGATCATAAAAAAGCATAATTCAAAGATTAATATATTGTATCAATATAGAAGAAAAACTAATGGAGAGTCATTAAAATACACACATGAATTAGAGAAAATGCAATTTTAAAACATTTAAGAGTTTATAGGAAGACTAATACCATTTGTTTCCCTGGTACTACAATGCTAAAGTCATAATTTGTCTTCAGAAAAGTATTTGTTTCTGCCTATATAAAATTACATTAGCGTACTAGTATTTGTGACCTATGTAAAGGTGATAATATATATTTTGGTTTATTTTGCTATTTTTTCCCTGTGGCTGCACATAAAACTAGACAAGAATGAACTTCTTCTTTCCTGTTATCTGCTTATTTGAATTGCTACTGGAAAACATCATCAATTTTGAGATGATGAGAGATTTTCCTGAGCTATAAAGTGACTTGAAAATCATGAATGTGCACTATAGGTCACTGTTTCACCCACCAAATGGACAGGATCATCAATTTAAATCTACCTTTTCTTAAGAATTACAGATTCCAAAGTCTGTGCTTTGCCATTTAAAATTAATGGTGGTCCTACCCTAGTGAGGACAGGATTATTTTCTAAGTTAATTATTAAATTTCAGTATTGCTTTTGTAGAAAATAAAAACTTTTACATTGCTTTACTTGGTGTCTAACATAGAATTATAATTTATTATAGTTAGTATGATAAATTGCAATAAATGAATAAAATAAATATATTCACCAGCCTTTCTCAACAACTGAAAGCAAATACTCTGAAAACTATTGGTGAATGTGAAATCAGAAGAAGAAAAGTGGTCTGATTATTTTAATTTTCTAACTGTTATATCTTTTTTTTTTTTTTCCTATCTTTTTGCCATTTCTTGGGCGGCTCCCATGGTATATGTAGGTTCCCAGGCTAGGAGTTGAATCGGAGCTGTAGCCGCCAGCATACACCAGAGCCACAGCAGCTCAGGATCTGAGCTGTGTCTGCAACCTACACCACAGCTCACAGCAATGCCAGATCCTTAACCCACTGAGCGAGGCCAGGGATTGAACCTCATGGTTCCTAGTCAGATTTGTTAACCACTGAGGCACAACAGGAACTCCTAGCTGTTATATCTTGATAAGAAGACAGAACAGGACTCTGAATTTGGCATTATGTCTTAACTACTTTCCAAGATTTGGGGCAGAAAACTGGACTAAGTTATAACTAGTTATGTTGTGTTATGTTATGTTATGTGATGTCATGTTACATTGTAAGTTCTGACTGAGCAGTGATGGCATGCCCAAAATGAGCTGCCTGAAATGAGATCCATAGCTGATACATGAAACAAAATGGAAAATATGAGATAAGAAGAGAAGACAAACAGGTGAAAGAGACAGTGAAAATGATCTTTATGAGAGAATATTTAATGTTTATTATTTTAAATAACAAAAAGTTTCCAAGGTCTTTGGTATGAATTTCAGTACAAATAGTACTAAAATGTGGAAGGAGATGCTGAACAGTTGCAAAGAGATTAAAATGCAACATACTTGGAAAATACAAATTCAGATTCTATAGTATATAAATGTACACCATTCCACATATGTGATAGCCAAGTAATGCTTAATAACATTCATTTAAATCTTGATAAGTTAACTTCTCTAATCCTTCAGAAAACATAAAGAGGATTATTTGAGAATGATTAAGTTCATGTTAAGAAATGAGAATTACTAGACTTTATGCTAAAACTCTCCACACTTCCCCTTTTAAAGAAAAACTAATGAAAATCTTGCCTCAGATAAGGGAAATTAGCCTTATTTTTTTCACCTGAGTGATTCCTTTTTGCTTTGCATGGCCCTAGACTTGCAAATCACATTCTCCTGGTCCCCTCCTAGGATGGGCTGGGCAGTTGTTTAACCCCCAAAACACAGTCTGATTGCTTTCTTTTTCAAAAGCTGCTTTACTTGCAATATTATCAACTAGAGAGACAAAACATTGCTTCATTTCAGTGTGCTATATAGCTCAGGTTCTATTCCGGTTGAGCCTCAGTGCCACATTGTGTCATGGATAGAATTAGTCTGTGCCTGGGCTTTAGTCCAGCTTCATTGCTTACTTGCATTGTGACTTTGGGCAAATAATTTACTCTCTGTTGCTCAGTGTACTCATCTGTAAAACCGGAATAATTATAGTATCCATCTAATAAATTTGTTTTAAGGAAAATATGAATTAATTCTTGTAAAGAGTTCAGAACTATGCTAGCATATAATGAGATATTGTTGGCCATTTCTTGTATATTTCCACATAGCATAATAGTAAACCTATATAATTATTTACATTAAAAACATGATTATAATATGTCTAACTTCTATCATAAACATATTTTTAGTATAAAACTTTCCAGAAATTGTATCCATTTTATTTAGATAACTATGTGTCAACCTCAAATTTGTTTAAATGTAATAGTACTAAACCTATGCTTTGTAAATTTCATAAGGAAAAAAAGACTGTCACTGCATGAAATTTTATAAATGACAAATTTCAAATCCTAATGTGACCAACTTTATCAGTAAGACTCCAAGATCGACATATTTTTAAACATTTGAAATACACACTGTATAAATCAACTGAGGACAAGCAAAGTGACAGTGCCTGTGGAATTCACTGCCTGTCTTCCTTTGGTAATGAGACTGACTGATAATTCTTCTATGCTCTAAATAACTAAACTTCACTAATGTGAACCCAAGTCTGTAAATTATATTTTATATGTAGCTGACTGGTAAGCAAATTTGATTTCATGCAAATATTTTCAAGTCGATTAGTTGATGGAGAAACCACATCTGAATGCTAATAACATGTCTCTATACATACACAGGATGAAAACTCCTTCAATCCACAGGAAAGTGTCAGCATTAATAAAACAATGTCATACTATACCACCCCCATAGCTGGCCTATATTGACATGAAAAATTATAATGGTAGAAATACAGAACTTTTCAGATATAAATAACTTTACTGTGTTATGAAATTTTTATCAGGAAGGGATAAGTAAAGAGAAGGAAAAAGTCAACTGCAAAGAATATTATTGCCATCTATTGACAATGGGCTTTGTGATAAAATGTAAAATCTATTTTCATTATATAACTGTGGGTGTCCCATTTATTAAATAATGACCTATTAGTGGGCAGAAAAATAATTCTAATTTAGAGATAATAAATGGATATTTATACCATCTCAAACATTTTATAATTTCTTTGGAATATATTTCTATGGTGGTACATATCATAAATGATGAAGGCTCTTAAGGGCTACTTTCCTTGTTGAGGGTAAATGTTCACATCTCCAAACATGGACTATAATAATTCCTTTTTTAAAATAGTAACCAGGTAGGAATGGTAGTTTAAAATTTATTCAATTCACAAGATGCCTCTGGTTTATAAACTAAATTATTTGATCTTAATTAAATGCTGTAAGTATAAAGTATGTGTGTATGCATCTGTGTACAGGTGAAGTACTTCTACAAAAAGGATTACAAAAATCCAATTTAATAAAGGGCCTTTCAGGGAATTCATACTATCTAAATCTCAGGTGCTAATCTACTTAATCTTGCTAAAAATAATCTGCTTTATCTATGAGAAATGTTTTAAATACGTGCTAAGTCACCTATCTGTGCTTTGCCACAGCTTTAATTTACCACTGCCATCAGCTCCAGTGGCTAGTCTTCCATTCAGTTGACACATTTTTATATCAACATCATTAATTTAGATACACTCAAATATCTGCCTGTATGATATATACATTCCCATAAACAAAATTATACAAGGGAACAAAGAAAGAGGTAGTATGATAAATCAGATTTAAAGATAAAATACAACTTTTACTTGGGCTGCCTGTGCCCTTAAAACCTGGGCACATAGCTTGGGCCATATTTTTGTACCTGCCATAAAGAACTAAGACAGAACATGTTGCTCTAGGATGACTGCTTGTACCTGTATGTCCAAGCAGCCAGCTTTATCCACTTTTTCAAGGTCATTATGAGCCTCTAGAACAACAAAGGAAGATAATCACATACAGTGAATTATTTTAACGTAGAATGACTGCAACCAAGCACACTGGACTGAACACTTTCAGAGTACATGTGCTTGTATTGCTTTCCTCTACTTCAATTTCAGAGATGGTGCTAGTTTCCTGTACCTTGTGATGTGTTCCATTATGCTGTTAAGGGAACTGTAATTGTTGGCTTAGGTAGAGAGATAAGTAATCGAGGAAATAGATGATGATTGTAAGTCTTTCTAAACCTATTACAACAAAGCCATTTGAAGTAAACTCTAGCAATGAGATTAGATTCCACTCAGACCTAGGCTAAGACCAAAGGCAAAGAAAAGCAATTGAAATGGTACCTATTTTGTAAGTGGATGTGTACAAACTATAAATTAGAAAAAGTTTTTGCCATTGCAGAAGAGGTTTTTGTTCTTTTCCCGACATTCCTTGCAAAATTATTCAATTACCATTTTTTCTAATTTGAAATTCTGGAAATTTTTATAATATTTGGTTAAAGTTTAATTAAACAAAATGAAATAAAAACACAAAAAATCATTTTTTTTGCCAGTTGATCTACACAGGACTAAAACGTGTGTGTGTGTGTGTGTGTGTGTGTGTGTGTGTGCGACCGCATGCGGCACATTTTCTGGTATGAGTTTTCTTCCTAGGCATAGAAAAAGCAGGTTCTTATGAGGTTTTCATCAAAAGGAAAAGAAATATATTGCCATATTCATCATATTAAATTTGCTCTATTGACAGAAAATAGGTGCTTTTCTTATCTTTTTTTGCCTTTTTAGGACCATGCCCATGGCATATGGAGGTTATCCGGCTAGGGGTCAAATCTTAGCTATAGCTGCCAACCTATGCCACAGCAACAGCAATGCCAGATCTTAGCCACATCTGCAACCTACACCACAGGTCACAGCAAGTCCGGATCCTTAACCCACTGAGCAAGACTAGGGATCAAACCTATGTCCTCTTGGATCCTAGTTGGGTTTGTTAACCACTGAGCCATGACAGGAACTCCAATAGGTCCTTTTCCAACCCCTAAGGTTTCATCTATGCTTCAAGGGCCCAAATGACCTCCAGACATCCTCCCTTTTGTCTGTCAAAATATCAGAAAAATAAATGGATATTCTAATTGTGAGTATATTATTCCAACATCAGAAAAGGATATTAAACATTTTTTTCTTTATCAGGCTTTAGAACTTGGCAATGATAAGAGTACAAAATAGAATAAGAGAAGTGCCTTAATGGAGCTTAAAATTTAGTGTGGGCAATTCTAGAAGGATAATATGAATATACAATATAAAATTTTTAAAGATAACATTTTTTGAGTATTGGCCATGTGCCAGGTACAGTGTTAACCATTAAAAGATAGGATAATGACTTTACAGAGAAAGAAAACAAAGCTCAGAAATATTGAATAACTTGATCGAAAAGGAACAGCTACAAAAGAGAGATCTATACCTATGGGAAATAACATAATGTCTTTTCTATCAGAGGAAATATTGGTTACTCCATTTTGCTCTGGTTTCAGCTGAAATGCCCCTTGTGACCCCCTTCCTCTTTACCACTTTTCCCAACAAAAATTTGTTTCAATTAGCCAACTGGGAAGAATGTGTGCCCTGACCTGACCAATGGGAAGGGGACAGGTATATCACCTGAGTTAGGTATAAATAGGGAAGGGTCCTTTGTTTGGGGTGGGTGCCTCTTGGAGTACCCGTGCCATTCTGCAGAAGCAAAGAGACTTGTCAAGATTTCTCCTTGTCCACGTGTCTCACTTTCTGACACTGATGACATGAGCCAGAGTTATCTTAATTTCCAACAGACTTGGGGGCTCATCCAGGATTTGGGGTCCACTGGAGCATGGATTCTCTAGGAGGGGAGACACATCCCTTGGCCTGTTGCGGTGGCCCTAAAATGAGAGTCTGTGCCTGTGAGCTTCAAACCCATGGAGGGTTCTCGACAACACAGGAAATCACGCAATGACCAGGCAAATTCCGTTAAAGGGCCAACATAGGGAAGATCACAGGTGCAATCGAATACCTCCTTGGTGGTCAGTGATGGGGGTCAGTAAGCCTCAAAATGTCTTGGGTGAGACTGGCAGTTTCGGGTGAAACTGGTGATTTCAGGTGAAATTGTAAAATCATAGCAGGACCCTCAAAAGGTCTTGGGTGAAACTGGTGGTCTTGGGTGAGACCAGCAATTTTGGGTGAAATCAGAGAATCAGAACATGACTCTGGAAAATGAAGGTCTCAGGTGAGACCGGCAATTTTGGGTGAGATTGGAGGATCAGAACATGATCCTGGGAAATGGGAAGTAAGTCTTCCCAACCTGTACCTCCACTTGGAGGATCGAATGGGGGAGGGGACCAAATTCCTCCAGACCACCCTCTGGGATTGATATTAAAGTATTGGGGTGACAATCCATAGACAAAGGACAAAAAGAGGGAAGAATGATTAAATATTGTTGTTTTATCTGGACACAGATGCCTATTCTCACCCCATCTGTATTCTGGCAAAAGTTCAGATCGGACAAGGATTGGGTCTGTCAGCTGCTCATTCAGTTTATCCAGGACAAGTCACTGGGGTCTCAGGAGGAAACTTATTATGCTCTCTCTTGGTGGGGGCGGGGGGGACTGGTGGTCTTATTTCCCCTCAGAGCATGGAAACAAAAGGGAAATGAGGAGGAAACCCAAGAACATTCTGGGACCTTCTTCCCTCCATGGCACACCCTTGGCTCACTGCCACCACCTTACAATCCCAAAAATGGCACTGGCCCCCCTCCAGCTACAGCCACCACTGCTATCGTTGCTGGGGGAGTGTGGGGGCAAGGAGGGCAGAGCCCACCACCCAGGCACAAGGGCACTGCCACTGATAATGGAGTTAACACAGGAGTGGAGGAGCACAGAGCCCACACAGGCACAAGCACACTGCTGCTACTGCTCACAGAATCAGAACAGGAGGGTTAGGCTACAGGCGCAAGTGTGCTGCCCTAGCCCATGGGATCAAAGCCCACCTCCTCCACAAAATCAAAGTATATGGCAGGGCCTTATTCCAGACTTAGGCAAGAGTTAAAACAATATCAGGATTTCCTGTCATGGTGCAGTGGAATCAAATATGACTGGGAACCATGGGGTTGCAGTTTCAGTCTCTGGCCTCACTCAGTGGGTTAAGGATCTGGTGTTGCCAGGAGCTGTAGTGTAAGTTGCAAATGAGGCTCAGATCCCGAGAGTTGCTATGGCTGTGGTGTAGGCCAGTGGCTGCAGCTCCGATTGGACCCCTGGCCTTATAAAATATATATAAGATAAAGAATTGGAAAGATAAGCTATTAGAGAACTTACTAAGAGAGACCTAAAAAGTATATGTGAGAAGGAATGAGGAATGGAATTCTGTTTTATCAAGGGAAAAGAAGAGTAAGTCTGTCTTCTAGCTTATTTTCAATGGAAAATGGGGGACAAACTAATGGATACAGAAGTGCTGGAAGCTTTGTGGAAGCAGACATTGAGAGAAGGGTTATACATTGTCAGAACTCAGTTTAAAATAAGTTTAATTTGGTAAATTAATTTTAAAATAAACTGGTACAAAATTTGAACTCAGCTTTTTTTTGTTAAGAAAACAAAGTTTCCTTGGAATGCTAACAGATTATATAATGTTCTTTTAACTGATTTGCTGCATTTGGTTTTGAGATCTTTTGTTAAGAAGGAATTATTATCCACAGTGACCTATGATTCTATCTGACCAAATTAAAAAATGATTTATTTATAAACACTATCAAATTCTAATTAAAGTGCTTTTAACTCAGCTAACTTTAAAATACTTCATGGGATCCTTGAGGCATTAAAAAAATAGTTAAGTTTACTATAATTATTTGGAATGTTAAAATACATAGAGACTATTATAAAATGAGTGATAAATCTGACTATATAGATAAATAGATGTTTTTAATATAAATATTCTAGAACTTTTACAGTTTCAGAAATTTGGATATATACTGGTACTATGTTATAATCCTTTTTTTTTCTCTAGTTATTTCAAATTGTTATGTCACAACAGTTACTAAGTTTCATTGTCAATTTGCATTGCAAGCAGATATAAAATGTGCCTAAAGTCTTTTGTCACTGTTAGTTAATGGCTTTATTCTGATACCTTTGCAAAAATATATCCTTTTCTAGGAGGTCTACAGAAAGAAGTTTTTTTTTTTTTTTTAAGAAATACAAGTTTCTGGATTTCAGACCTTAATGATGAGCAGAATAGGAAATTAAGAAAAAAAAATTCTAAAAGGGAAATTGATGATTTCACAGAGTTAAACAAAAAGGGTTAGTTACATTGGACTGTGTGAACTGGTGAATATAGTCATAATTTTATGGTTTCTATTTAAAATAATACTGGTTTTTAATCTGTGTTTTCCAGGTATAAAGAAATTCTCCCCAACAAGCAATTTGGTAAAATATACCTTTGTAAGCAGAACTGAAACAGTTCTCTCCTCTCTACCTGATTTCTTCAGAGAATGGAAACTCTCGGGTTCCCAGAAGATTTATCAGATAACTAGGAAGGCCACCTGGTATGTAGACTGTAAAAACCTCAAGGTATCTGGGTTTTTAAAAGGGAAGGAATTCACCGAGCTCTTTAAGATAAAAATCTTTAAGAGAAACCCTTGGCATGACTTTCCTAGCCCTGAGGTGCCTTTTAAAAGCTTAGTCTAAGATTCCTCATAAAGTTCTAACAAAGCCAATTAAAAAAATCTATATGATCAATTTTATTCATGAAAATCATCAGGCCAAGGTTGTTGACACCAGACTTAATTGGCAAATAAATTAGTCTTCGTTTGGCTAATATTTGATAAAAATGAGAGTAATTTTAGAGAGAAAGAGATGTTTCAATGAAAACTTGCTAAATTTGTTAATCTCATTCTTTTAATTGTGGTCAGTATCACTAAGACTTCTTGACAGTTCTTTGCTATTATGTTATATTGTTGCAAAGTTTAACTGAGCTTCTAAAAGAACATTCTAAGCTTATTTCTGAAGTTTATCTCAGTAATCTATCTTTGGATAAAAATCAGATGCCCCCAAACCTGCAACAAGGGGACTATGTATACTAAAAAGGACATAATATAAAAGGACTATTTCCAAGCTTATAGAGGAAGACCTTGATACCTTACTATGGAGGCAGGAGGAGGTACAACAATTTAGGGCTTTAAGAGATGCACTGACAGCGGCCCCTCTTCTGGCTCTACCATCCTTTTGAAAAACCTTTTCATTTATTTGTAAGCATGGGCTGGGGGATGGCTCTAGGGGTCCTCACACAGAAACATAGGAAAAACCACCAGCTGGCAACCTTCCTTTCCTGCCTCCTGCACCCTGTGACCAGAGGATGCCTGAGTACATACAGTTGGAAACCACCACTGCCCTATTAACTGAAGGAAACAGAAAACTAACCTTTGGAGGAAAGATGACTGTGAGTATAAAAACATGATATGGGGACACAAATGCCTGGTTGAAATGGATAAAATATTCTGTAGACATACTACACAAAGGCAGCTGTTATGCTTGTGCCACAGGGAGACCAGAGGCCCAAGTGTTTCCCTTTCCTCTGGGATGGTCATCAGACCCACAGGGTCTTGAACGTGTGATGTCCCTCTTCCAGGACAAAATGGTTTGAAATGAGTCCAGTCAGACTTTGCCACTGCTATTCCCTGAGGTCAAAAGTTCTGCAGGTCAGCCCCCAAGAACTGTTCAGCAGCCAAATGAAAATGTCAACTTCTCCTCATGTCTAAAAAATGACAAGAGGCAAAGGCAACTTTCTTAGGCAACCTGACCAGGTGCAGTGAAAGCTGGTCCTACATCACCGCCACAATAAATCCCAGTTCCAAGTGCCCCAGGCAGATGTCTGGTGGTATTGTGGGGGTCCACTAATGGGCATCCTTCTGGAATATCAAAGTGACACCTGTACTTTGGTACAATTGGCCATCACTTTCACCCTGACATTTAGGCCCCAATCTCAAACTCAGCCAATCCTGAGAAATCAAGACATCACCCCCACGGGGGTTGATGGTCCTTTGACCCCCAGGTCTATATTGACTCAATAGGTGTTCCAAACAAATTTAAGACAAGAAATCAGGTAGCTTCCAGGTTTGAATCTGCTCTCTTTTGGTGGTCAACCATAAACAGAAATGTTGATTGGATAAACTACATCTTTTATAATCAACAAAGATTCATTAATTACACTAGAGATGTCATTAAATAAATAGCTGAACAGCTAGGGCCAACTAGTCAAATGGCATGGGAAAACAGACTTGCTTTAGACATGATGCTGATAGAAAAGGGTGGAGTCTATGCGGATTAATGACCTTAGCAGATGAGCTTTCAGAGAATTCTGGTATTAATGACCCCTTCACAGACCTTTTAGAAAATTAGTTTGAATAAATAAATAAATTAAAGGGACTAACAGCTTCAATCTTTACTCCTCAAAGTGCTGTAGTTAGTGTCCATGTCTTACTTGCATGTTGTATAATTTCTTTTGCCAGGGAACTTATTCAAAAATTAATAGAAACTGCTCAAACAAAGCAACTGGAAGCCCCTCCCCACCAAGCCAATATACTCCTGATGGACACAATAGAGCATGAGAGCTAAACCATGCTCAAAGAGTTGAAGAAAAGAATATTTGATAAAAAATGAAAGGGGGGAATTGTGGAAAGTAACATAATGTCTCTTCTATCTGAGGAAATCTTGGTTATTCCATTTTGCTCCAGTTTCAGCTGAAATGCCCCCTGCAATCCTCTTCCTCTTTACCTCTTTTCCAGCAACAATTTGTTTCAATTATCCAACAGGGGAGAATGTGCACCCTGACCTGACCAATGGGAAGGGGATAGGTAAATCACCTGCATTAGGGGTAAACAGGGAAGGGTCTTTTGTTTGGGGCGCATGCTTTTTGGAGTACCTGTGCCCTTCTGCCTAAGTAAAGAGCCTTGTCAAGATTTCTCCTTGTCCAAGTGTCTCACTTTCTGACACTGATGACCCAAGCCAGAGTTATCTTAATTTCCAACATACCCAACCAAAGTCAGTTAATTCCAAATTTCTATTCTCTTAACCACTAGGTTATTCTTTCTCTGAGACATTTCAAATAAGAAGCACCTACCCAGGATTATCAAGTCCTTAACCAATGTGTTATTTGTAACAAGTAGGTATCAAGGAGAGATTCTCTGAGGAAGTGACATTTAATCTCTACACAGAGGCCAAGAAAAGCTACAGACAGTTGAAAGCAGAAGGAACTTGGTGAGTGGTGATAGAGATTTCGCACAAGGCATGGTAAGTTCAGAAAACTCAATGTCCAATTTTAGGCAACTTGAGTTAATAAGTAGCTATAGTTACAGACATATTTATACAAATGGCTTTGCCAAATTGTGGAAACATTTTTTAAACTTATTTTATAGTTGATTTACAATGTTGTGTCAATTTCTGCTGCAAAGTTACTCAGTCATATTTACATATACATTTTTGAAATATTGTGCATCCTGGTCTATCCCAGGAGATTGGATATAATTCTCTCTGCCATATACTGGGACCTTATTTTTTATCCATCCTAAATGTAATGGTTTGCATCTACTCAACCCAATGCCCAGTCTTTCCCACTTCCTTGGCAATCACAAATTTGTCTCTATGTCTGTGAGTCAGTTTATGTTTTATAGATAGGTTCACTTGTGCCATATTTTAAATTCAAAAAATAAATGATATCATATGGTATTTGTCTTTCTCTTTCTAACTTCATTTAGTATGATAATTTCTAGTTGCATATGGAAACTTTGAATAATTCAAGTAGAATATTGGACATTATTCTATAGACAAATAAAGTATATGGAATATGTTTCAATTTCAGTTAAAATTGCTTTGGGAAATATTAATTTGCCAGCAATATTTAAGCTGCTGCTTGAGACGGCCTACATAAAAGAGAAATCTTAAAAATCTCTCTATGTAGACATGATTCATTAGCACCATTCAAAGTATTAACCAGATCAGTTTACCCATCCTTTCTAGGCTAAGGATGTGGGGGGAAGGGAGGGAACAATGTAAACAGTGTGGGGAGAAAGGTGGAAATTCTAATAAATGGAAACTAGAAAGATTTTCAGTTAAGAGACTTGAAAAGCATGGAACCAATGATTTTTATCATGATTTTCTCCATATAAACTCAGCAAACCATTCACAATTCTTTGACTTCCATTTTTTTCCCCGAGGTGATCTAAAGAAATATCAGGATACATGGAATCCTAATCATCCATGACACTAGGCAAGGATTTGACTGGTATTCTTTTACCAGAGGAAGAACTATTTTAGTCAGATGAACAAAGAATAAAGAATAGTTGTTGCTATCGAGTTGAGGTCTCTAGAGTTAAAAAAAAATACCAGGTGACAACAAAAATTTTAGCTATATTCCTCTCCAACTTGCTCACCCTCACATTCTTTGTCTTCCTCAAGGCCTCTAGTCCTCATTGTTCCCTCTGCATGGAATTATCTTCTCCTAATTGGCTTTCCTTCACTTTATTATTATAACCGACAATTTGTCACTCCTTATTTCTCGGTGTCTTTATTATGTTTTTATTTACCTATAGACTGTCTCCCCTACAAATATCCTAACAATTAGATAACATACATATGGGGGTTATTACATGCCAGGCATTGTTCTAAGCATTTTATTTAGAGTAACTCTCAACCCCATGAAAGATTTACTGTTATCTCCATGGTACAAGTGAAGTATCTAAGCTACAAGGAGATTACCTAACTTGCTGAAAGTTACACAACTAAATATAAAAGTTTAGGATTTAAATCTAGGCAGGTGACTCCAAAATTTATCCTCTCAATTAGCACATTCTGCTGTCTTATGTAAATGCTATGAATATAGGAACTTGACCTATTTTATTCATTACTAGATTTCTACTAACTAGCACAGAGCCTGGCACCTAAGTGACAGCTATTTTCAGAATGTGTGAATGAACCAGAATGTTAGCATACACTAGGAAAATGTAGATGTGGATCTGCTGTTTAGGCTTCAGTTACATTGGGACATCTAAAGTGAACAAATATAAACCAAAGCTAAGACACCAATATCATCACAAGGGCAAAGGGCTTCACTAATCTCCCTGTGAAAAAAAATGCAAGTTAATACCAGAATCTTGAAATAAGTTTATATTTATAATGTCTTATATATACATGTGTAATAATCATTTAATTTTATATCTGGGTATACCTATCATGATATTTCATTTTAAGTATTCTTTTGATTTTTTTTTAAATCTCAGAAATAAATTTTCATCTGAAAAAAATTGATCAGGAATTTTAAGGACAGGTCTCGGAGCAAGGATAAATGAAAAATATTTGTCATGTTTATGTTTATAAGATACATTTTATCTGAATAGCTTATAAAATGGTATTTCTTTCTGATCAAACATAGATCCTTTAGTGTGTAGATAGATAATGCATTTTTCAGCTTATGGTAGATAAAAATAACATTTTCATCCATTTATCTTAAATACTTTAAATTTGTCACAATGGGAATTCCAGAGTTGTGTGGCATTTGATGTGACAACTAAATTGTCTTCTGGGTCAGTATTGCATTCATGAGAACATTTGTGCATTTTCACAATTGCAGTTTCCTTCTCTTTCATTTTGGTGACCAGTAATACTACTGTAAATATATTTGGTGTTCTGAAGCTCAGGGCATTAATATGTTGGAGTACTGTGTAAACTTAAAGAGGTCATAAACAGCATTTAATACCTTGACAAAAAAATGAAAATATATTAGATAAGCTTATATTAAATTTTAACACAGTTTTGAATGGAATTATGCTAAATTTTATTTTATATACACAAAATTATAGAAATTACTTTCTGCCTTAAAAGGATTCATATTTAGGAAAAAATAAAACAGGTGGATTTAACACATTAAATATTTTTTGTTAGATATCCTGAGAGTCCTTAGCTAAGACAATGATATTTTAAGGGACAAATGTTATGTAGTAGTCAGTTTACTGAGACTTATTTTAATTAAGTAAAATACTGTTAACTGAGTCCTACCAAACCCATTGAGAATGAAAATTTGTTTTTAAATACTTACAGAGTGTAGGTTCCTAAGAGCTTAAAGTTACCAAACTTTTTGCAACAAAGATTTAAGGCATTCTGACAAATAACAGTTCCTAGAAAATATGGTTACACATTTTATTTTTGAATAACATAAACTTTCAGATAACTGCAAAATTATCAACTACTTCTTTCACAAGGAATCATTTCTGCAGGAAGCTCTCCTCTGTAATAGATTTTCTGAAAACTATGTTTGGAAATATATGGAGGACCTTAAAGACAAAGCTTGGCTTTTTCAATATGAAAAGGAAATTTACTGTTTAGGTGCTAGGTTTAAGAGGAAAGTATATTATTACTTAGGGCTTCTGTGATAGAAACATGAATAAAGTCACCAAGATCAATATAAGATAGTAAGTGAAATAATACTGTTAAAAACTGAAGTAGAGGCACTATTTCTGAAAAGATATTATCAGCTACAGAGCTAATGTATTAACGTTTTTTAACTATTGCTGGGACTTGGGAATTGGGGTGGAGATAATAAACTGTAGTCAGAAGAGAAACTTTGTTTTAAAAATAATATTTTCCAAACTGTTTATTTTAATATATGTCTTCTTCCTTGGGGGGAATAAAAGCTCTTTGAAAATCCAGATTTTGTACCATGCTCATAGACAAAATATATTTTAAGTAGAAATATAAAATTCCTTTTTTTGTGCTGTTTTTGTTTAATTGGATGTACCAACCACTAGAAATTATGATAGTTTCTGCTATTACTATGAAGATTTGCAGGTGAGGTTTAAGATTATACTGAAATAATTCAGTAAATATTTTGCTGCTTTTGGTCTCTCAGAAAAGTTAAGACATAATAAACAAAAGAGCTATGATATAAAAAATATACAGGAGGGTTAAGAGACATAGGACTTTAAGTTCTTCCCTGTATCTAAACTAATTTACTATTTGACTTTCTGTAAATAATTGCATTTTTGGACCAGAGTGTTATTCATCTTTTAAACGGGTGTACTCAAAAAAAAATTCAAGGAGCTGTTTTTATAGAAATTAAATTAAATTAAAAATTAAAGTGGTTAAAAGGATTATCTTATTTTATTGCATATTTTTGCATAATTCCAAATATTACCTGCAAACAATCTGTACGTTTAAACATATCTTTGGAATATCTTTCCCTGTTATTCCATCAGACCAACACTTCCATCAAGCCTTTGGCAGTTCTGCTCCCTAACAATTCTCTGGTGAATGCATTTCCCTATTTTGGTTTGTTTTTGAAATTACTTAAAAATTAATCTAAAATAACCATTTAATCATAGCAAGTCCTTGCTTAAAATGTTTCCATCATTCCTTCTTTCACAAAATGACTCATTTATCAGATCATCCAACATTTGATTCCAGTTTCTACTTCAGTTAGTCATCTCATTTTTGTCAATATCAGGGTGTGCAAAGAAACTAATGGTGAGGACACTTACACTGGGTGAGCAAGGAGGCTACTTGCAGACAAGGAGCTACTAACCAATCAAACTTTGAGGCTTCCTTGAAGCCTAATGGTACCAACATCTCTGCATACTTCCAACACAGGGAAGACCACTTCCCACTCCCTGCAATCCAAAAGGACTATCAATTAACTCTTTCAGGGTTTATAATTTCCAGCTCAGTTCTTCCATCCAAACTATACTCTATTAGGAATGTTCTTTGAATTCTCCCAGTATCAGAGAAATGAGGGAAGGGAAGATAAAAAGATACATCTCCATGAATTTCCAAAACCTCCCATTTAGAATTAATTTTCTCTCTTCTATATTTTCTTACCACCACAACATTGTCTTGCATTCTAAATATCCAGTGATTTTATGTTTCTCTCTCTCTCATCATATTTAGATAAATCTAAAGTAGGGTTCATTTTTTAATTCATTCTTTGATTTTATAAAATGCCTGGAGCTGGGTCAACTTATAACATAAACAGCACACATTTTGGAAGACAGGATAAACAAGCTTCTACATGGAATTGCTATGGAGAATTCTGAGAACAACCTAAGTTTTACATATTTATAGGAAACTTTATTTTCTGACTTGGCTTTTATATTATTATTTATTTTCCATTTATGTTTAAAAGTTCACAGTAATGAGAATCTTTTTATTTTTATGAATTTTTACTAGAAGCTAGAGAGAGTGATTGATTTACACATATAGTGATTTTTAGCTTATGAACATTTTCTTCTATTAAACTTTGAATTTAGTTCTGCTACATATACTCTGAATTTTTTGAATGTTAATTATTTATATATTTTTGTGTCTTAAATACATATCCATCATGTTTTCCAATGCTCCTGCTGATCAGAGTTTTTGGCACATGGTCAGTGCTATCAAATAATGGAATAAATGAATGACTTGTATATAATTAAGATATTTTAAAATTTTTAAAGAAAGGGAATAGAGATTTAAAGAGATAAAAGTTATCCATAAAATATTTAAACTTGGTTATGATTGCCCCATTGATTTAGTTTTCTCAGGAAAAAAGCAGGAAGTATTAATTTTAAATGATTCATCTTTCAAATTATTTAAAACAATGAAATATGCATACTTCTAAAATACCTAACATTTGTCAAGTGAAAACACTTAATGTTTTTAAAATTGTTCAGTATACATCACCACAGTTTGGCATGGGCATTTATTGGAAAGTAGAAAAATTTATGGCTCTTAGTACTATTAATAAGTTTCACTAATAGGAGATTCATTCCAATCTAAATTATTAAGGTATTTATACTCTTACCATCTATCAACTATTATAGCATCTAACTTGAAATGAACTGGCTTGTCTTCACTTTGTTACTAGAAGATAGAAAAGCACAGCATCATAAATATTACCATTATTAGAACTCTTACTGGTAGTATCAGCAGAGAGAGTTTGATAATGCCAGAGGACTCTAAAATAATTCACTCCCAGGGGAAGCTCCTCCTTAGATCATGTAGGCAGGTAGACAGGTACCAAGTCAGGATGCTGCTATGGTTCATAGCAAAGTCTGGTGTACTTATAATTATTTGTCAGTTTGACATGATGCATTGATAACACATTCTTAAAGATAATTTAAAACAACATAGAGTATATCAATTACCAATTTCTACATAACAAACTACCCCAAAACTTTGTGGATTAAGTAAGAACGTTTAACTTGTCCTGATTTTGTGGGTCCAAAATCTGGATTTGACTTATCTGAGCAGCTCATCTGGCTGGAGTTACACACAAGACTGCTACTACTGTCAGAGAATCTACCAGTCAGGGCATCAGTGGTCTAAGAACCTTAGTAGGACTGCTTCTCTAAGTTTGATGAGCTCTTTCTTGTGCAAGGCAGGTGAGGTTTCCTCAAATGAAGTTGAGGAAACAACACAAAGTTACTCCTGATGGATAAATGATACTGTCTCATTGGCCAAAGTAAGTTACATGTTCAAGCCTGAAGGGGTTATCACCGTAGCCATTATGGTAACAATCTACTACCTATAGTAAGTCTTAACTGAATTTTGGGCATATCCTACATTCCAATTATCTTACTTTATTTTTTTTTATTTTTGCTTCTTAGGGGCACAGGTACAGTACATGGAAGTTCCCAGGCTAGGGGGAGAATTGGAACTATAGCTGCCAGCCTATGCCATAGCCACAGCAACATGGGATCTGAACCAAGTCTGCAACCTACACCACAACTCAGGGAAATGCTCGATCCTTGACCCACTGGCAAGGCCAGGGATCAAGTTGCATCCTAATGGATACTAGTCATATTCATTTCTTCTGCCCCTCAAGGAGAACTCCAACATTCCAATTATTTTAGATAGCACCTTAAAAAATTACAAACTCAACAGCAAAACTTATACAACTCAACAGCAAAAAAGCCAACAACCCAATGGAGAAATGGGCAAAAGACCTGAATAGACATTTCTCCAAAGAAAATATACAGATGGCCATCAAGCACATGAAAAAATGATCAACATCCCTGATTATCAGAGAAATGCAAATAAAAACTACTATGAGGTACCACCTCACACCAATCAGAATGGCCATCATTAACAAGTCCACAAATAACAAATGCTAGAGAGGGTGTGGAGAAAAGGGAAAACTTCTTCACTGTTAGTGGGAATGTAAATTGGTACACTGTTAGTGGGAATGTAAATTGGAAAACAGTATGGAGGCACCTTAGGAAACTAAATATAGAACTACCATATGACCCAACAATCCCACTCTTGGGCACATACCTGGACAAAACTTTCATTGAAAAAGGCACATGCGCCTGCATGTTCATTGCAGCACTATTTGCAATAGCCAAGACATTGGAACAACCTAAATGTCTATCAATAGATGGTTGGATTAAGAAGAATTGATGTATATACACAATGGAATCTACTCAGCCATAAAAAAAGAACAAAATAAAGCCATTTGCAGCAACATGGATGGAACTAGAGACTCATGCTAAGTGAAGTTAATTCAAAAAGAGACAAATACCATATGATATTACTTATATCTGGAATCTAACAAAGGGCAGAAATGAACCTTTCCACAGAAAAGAAAAAAAATCATGGACATGGACAACAGTCTTGTGGTTGCCAAGGGGAGATGTGGGGGGAGTGGGATGACTGGGAAGTTGAGGTTAATACATGTAAACTATTTCCTTTGAAATGGATAAGCAACGAGATCCTGCTGTATACCACTGGAAACTGTATTCTAGCATTTATGGTGGACCATGATAATGTGAGGAAAAGGAATGTGTATGTGTATGTGTGAATGGGTCAACTTTCTGCATAGTAGAAAATTGACTGAACACTGTAAACCAGCTATAATGGAAAAAAGCAAAAATCATTAAATATACATAAAAAAATAATTTCATCTTGGATGATAGGAAAGACTTTTTTTAATAAACCTACAGTGGATGTTCTAGTGCCAGGATCAAGATTTTGAATGAGGAAGAAACCAACAAAACAAAGAAAAAAAAAACAAACAAACAAAACCATTTACACTAATATCATTACGGATTATTTGTAAGAAAGACAAACATTTAAAAAGTATGTATATGCATATTTGTAAAATTATATTCTGTAGATTTCCTTAGCAAAATAGCTTTTAGGTGGACAAGAGAGAGTCACTGAATCTTATATAACAATTTAATCACAATCAATTGACAGTTACTGCAGAAGATAGTAAAGATCAGATACACATATTTACAACAACCTCAAGAATTAATGCATTAACTTTGTTTAACTTTTTTTTCAACCTTTAAAAAATATTTATTTAATAAATCATTTCAACAATAAATTCACAATTAATTTTTCCTTGGGGATAAATTATCAAAATGTTAGGTTAAAAAAACACTAAATATCTGAAATTGATAAAAAATTTATGTTTTCTACAGTATCAAAGAAGTATTCATCCCCAAAAAATGGCCTGCAGCCCAGAAAAGCTATAACAAGCCTGGCCGGGCCATGAAAAGATCTGCCTACATTCTCGGACAGTCTTTCTGAGTCGGGCTGCCCTGGGGAAAAGCCTCTTGGGTTTGCAGTGGACCAGATAGCCGCACCAGGCCTCAGGGGTTGCCGCACTCCCACGGAACAGCTGCCCAGCACTTCCAGCCCCCTGCAGGAGCCCCTGCAGCCCAGAAAAGCTAAAAAAAACATTGGCCAGGCCATGAAATGATCTGCCTACATTATTGGACAGTCCTTCTTAGTCAGGCTGCCCTGGGGAAGATCCTTTTGGGTTCTCAGTGACCCAGATAGCTGCTCCAGCCCCTGGGGGCCACTGTACTCCTGCAGAAAAGCTGCCCAGCCCTGCCAGACCCCGGCAAGAGCCCCATAGCCCCAAAACACCAGAGCATGCTCTGCATGACCAAGTTAAATCTGCTACCATCATGGTGTGGACCTCCCAGTCCTGTCTGCTCTCAGGAAGTCCTCCCTTGCTTCAGAGAGACCCCATCAGCCATGCCCACCCTCCAGAAGATCCACACTACCTCAAAGAAGACTGACCAACAATGCCAGCCCTCAGGAAACATTCCATGGCAGTGACAAGGCAAACACTGCCTGGTCACCGAGGGTACAAATCCCCCAGGAAAAAGAAAACAACAAGCAAGATGAAGTGAGAAACCACCCCCAGTTAAACCAAAAGGAGAACTCACCTAAAGCAGTCAACAATGAAACAGATCTCTGCAGTCTGACAGACCTGGAGTTCAAAAGAGAAATAGTGAAAATACTGAAGGAATTAAGAGAATATATGAACAGTAATGCAGATGCCCTCAGAAAGGAACTAGAAAATGTAAGGAGGAGCCAAGAAACACTAGAAAATTAATTTGCAGAGATACAAACATAACTATGGGCAGTAAAAACTAGAATGAATAATGCAGAAGAACAAATCAGTGATGCGGAAGATAGAATAATGGAAATCACCCAATCAGGTCAGCAGACAGAAAACCAAATGAAAAAACATGAAATCAATATAAGAGACCTATGGGATAACATAAAGCAGGCCAATCTATGCATAATAGGAATTCCAGAAGGAGTAGAAAAAGATAAGGGGGTGGAAAATATATTTGAAGAAATTATCACTGGAAACTTCCCAAATCTAAAGGATGCTGAGTTCAAGATAGAGGAATCACAGAGGGCCCCAAACAAGTTGAACCCAAATAGACCCACACCAAGACACATAATACTAAAAATGGCAAAAGTTAGTGATAAAGAGAGGATCCTAAAGGCAGCAAGAGAAAAGCAGAATGTTACCTACAAGGGAACCCCCATAAGGTTATCGGCTGATTTCTCTACAAAACACTACAGGCCATGAGGGAATGGCAAGAGATATTTAAAGTGCTAAAAGGAAAAAATATGCAACCTAGAATATTCTATCCAGCAAGAATATCATTTAAAATAGAAGGGGAAATAAATTTTTTTTCCAACAAACAAAAGCTAAAAGAATACAGCAACACAAAACTCAGGATAAAAGAAATACTGAAAGGGCTTCTCTAAACCAAAAAGAAAGGAAGGAATGAAAGGGAAGGAAAAAAAAAGTAGAAGAGGAAGAACTAGGACTGAGGAAACTGCAATCAGAGAGCAGTCACTCAAATAAGCCAGCATACAGATTTAATCATGAACATGCTTCAAAGAAAATAAAATTAAAAAGAAAAAAATAGAAAAGAGTCATCAAAATCATAAAACGTGGGCAAGGGATGTTAGGAAATGAATAGACCCTTTTTGTTTGTTTGTATGTTTCTCTTCTTAATTTTAATATAGTAATGAAGTGTTTCAACCTACAAGACCATCAGGCTAAAACACACAATTATAGCAAGGGGTTAGCATACTTAAAAAAAAGGGCAACCACAAGCCAAAACCAAACATTGCATTTGCAAAAAATGAAAAAAAAAAAAACTCTCAAGCAGATAATAACTGGAGGCCATCCAACCAAAAAAAATAAAATAAAATAAAAAAGAAAAGAAAGGAAGAATGCAGAACCATAGAATCAACTGGAACATGAGGTTCAAAATGGCAATCAATAATCATCTATCAATTATCACCTTAAATGTCAATGGACTGAATGCCCCAATCAAAAGACACAGAGTGGCTGAGTGGATAAAAAGGCAAAAACCTTCAATATGCTGCCTACAAGAAACTCACCTTAGGGCAAAAGGTACATATAGATTGAAAGTGAAAGGGTGGGGAAAAATATTTCATGCCAATAGACATGACAGGAAAGCAGGAGTTGCAATACTCATATCAGACAAAATAGACTTTAAAACAAAAGACATAAAGAAAGACAAAAAAAGGACAGTACTTAATGATTAAGGGATCCATCCAAGGAGAGGATGTTACTATCGTCAACATATATGTCCCAAACACAGGAGCGCCCAGATACATACAACAAATATTAACAGACATAAAGGGAGAAATTGATGGGAATACAATCATAGTAGGAGACTTTAATACCCCCCTCACACTAATGGACAGGTCCTCTAGACAGAAAACCAATAAAGCAACAGAGATCCTAAAGGAAACAATAGAAAAGGTAGACTTAATTGACATCTTCAGGACACTACATCCAAAAAATCAGAATACACATTCTTGTAAAGTGCACATGGAACATTCTCAAGAATCAACCACATATTGGAACACAAAGCTAACCTCAACAAATTTAGGAGCATAGAAATTATCTCAAGTATCTTCTCTGACCACAATGTCATGAAATTAGAAATCAACCATGGGAAAAGGAAAGAGAAAAAACCTACTACATGGAGACTAAACAACTGCTAGTAAAAAACCAATGGGTCAATGAGGACATCAAGAAGGAAATTAAAAACTACCTTGAGACAAACAATAATGAAGACACAACCTCTCAAAACGTATGGGATGCTGCAAAAGCAGTGCTCAGAGGGAAATTTATAGCACTACAGGCCTTTCTCAAAAAAGAAGAAAGATCCCAAACTGACAACTTAACCCTCCACCTAAATGAATTAGAAAAAGAAGAACAAAAAAGACCTAAAGCCAGCAGAAGGAAGGAAATTATAAAGACCAAAGAAGAAATCAATAAAATAGAGACTCAAAAAACAACAGAGACAATTAATAAAACCAAGAGCTGGTTCTTTGAAAAGGTGAACAAAATTGACAAACCCCTGGCCAGACTCACTAAAAAGAGGAGAGAACTCGAATAAACAAAATTATAAATGAAAAAGGAGAAATCACAATGGACACTGCAGAAATACAAAAAACCATAAGAGAACACTATGAACAACTATATGCCAACAAATTTGACAATCTGGAAGAAATGGACAATTTTCTAGAATCTTACAGCCTGCCAAAACTGGATAAAGAAGAAACAGACCAACTGAACAGACCGATCACTAGAAATGAAATTGAAGATGTCATAAAAACACTCCCTACAGATAAAAAAGACCAGGACCAGATGGCTTCACAGGTGAATTTTATCAAACATATAAAGAGGAACTGGTGCCCATCCTCCTTAAACTCTTTCAAAAGGTTGAAGAAGAAGGAATACTCCCAAAGACATTCTATGATGCCACCATCACCCTCATTCCAAAACCAGACAGAGATACCACCAAAAAAGAAAACTATCAGCCATTATCTTTGATGAATATAGATGCAAAAATTCTCAACAAAATCTTAGCCAACCGAATCCAACAACATATCAAAAAAGTTATACACCATGACCAGGTAGGCTTCATCCCAGGTTCACGAGGATGGTTCAACATATGCAAATCAATCAGCATCATACACCACATTAACAAAAGAAAAGTCAAAAATCATATGATCATCTCAATAGACACAGAAAAAGCATTTGACAAAGTCCAACATCCATTCATGATCAAGACCCTCACCAAAGTGGGTACAGAGGGAACATTCCTGAACATAATCAAAGCCATTTATGAGAAACCTACAGCAAATATAATACTCAATGGGGAAAAACTGAAAGCCTTCTCACTCAAATCTGGAACAAGACAGGGACGCCCACTCTCACCACTGCTATTTAACATAGTTTTGGAAGTCCTAGCCACGGCCATTAGACAAGCAAAAAAAATAAAAGGCAAAAAATAAAATATAGGAAGAGAAGAGATAAAATTGTCACTGGGTGCAGATGACATGATACTAGACATAGAAAACCCTAAGGACTCAACCCAAAAACTACTCGAACTGATTCATAAATTCAGCAAAGTAGCAGGATATGAGATTAACATTCAGAAGTCAGTCGCATTTCTGTATACCAGCAATGAAATATTAGAAAAGGAATACAAAGATATAATTCCTTTTAAAATTGCACCTCCCAAAATCAAATACCTCGGAATACACCTGACCAAGGAGGTAAAGGACCTATATGCCAAGAACTATAAAACTTTAATCAAAGAAATCAAAGAAGATGTAAAGAAATGGAAAGATATTCCATGTTCCTGGATTGGGAAAATCAATATTGTAAAAATGGCCATACTACCCAAAGCTATCTACAGATTCAATGCAATCCCTATCAAATTGCCCAGGACATTTTTCACAGAACTAGAACAAACAATCCAAACATTTATATGGAACCACAAAAGACCCAGACTCACCAAAGCAATCCTGAGAAACACAAACCAAGCAGGAGGCATCACTCCCCCAGACTTCAAGAAATACTACAAAGCCACAGTCATCAAAACAGTGTTGTGCTGGTATCACAACAGACAGACAGACCAATGGAACAGAATAGAGAACCCAGAAATAAACCCTGACACCTATGGTCAATTAATCTTTGACAAGGGAGGCAAGAACATAAAATGGGAATAAGAAAGTCTATTCAGCAAGCATTGCTGGGAAACCTGGACAGCTGCATGCAAAGCATTGAAACTAGAACACACCCTCACACCACGCACAAAAATAAACTCCAAATGGCTGAAAGACTTAAATATACCACAGGACACCATCAAACTCCTAGAAGAGAACATAGGCCAAACACTCTCAGACATCAACATCGTGAATATTTCTCAGGTCAGTCTCCCAAAGCAATAGAAATAAGAGCAAAAATAAACCCATGGGACCTCATCAAACTGAAAAGCTTTTGCACAGCAAAGGAAACCCAAAAGAAAAAAAAAAGACAACTTACAGAATGGGAAAAAATAGTTTCAAATGATGCAACGGACAAGGGCTTAAGCTCTAGAATACATAAACAACTTATACAACTCAACAGCACAAAAGCCAATCAATCAATGGAAAAATGGGCAAAAGACCTGAAGATGTACAGATGGCCAACAAACACATGAAAAAATGCTCAACATTGCTGGTTATAAGAGAAATGCAAGTCAAAACTACCATGAGATACCACTTCACACCAGTCAGAATGGCCATCATTAATAAGTCCACAAATAACAAGTGCTGGAGGGGCTGTGGAGAAAAGGGAACCCTCTTTCACTGTTGGTGGGAATGTAAACTGGTACAGCCACTATGGAGAACATTTTGGAGATACCTTAGAAATCTATATATAGAACTTCCATATAACCCCACAATCCCACTCTTGGGCATATATCCAGACAAAACTCTACTTAAAAGAGACACATGCACCCACATGTTCATTGCAGCACTATTCACAATAGCCAGGACATGGAAACAACCCAATGTCCATCAACAGAGGATTGGATTCAGAAGATGTGGTATATATACACAATGGAATACTACTCAGCCATAAAAAAGAATGACATGATGCCATTTGTAGCAACATGGAGGGAACTAGACACTCTCATACTGAGTGAAATGAGCCAGAAAGACAAGGACAAATACCCTATGATATCACCTATAACTGGAATGTAATATCCAGCACAAATGAACATCTCCTCCGAAAAGAAAATCATGGACTTGGAGAAAAGACTTGTGGCTGCCTGATGGGAGGGGGAGGGAGTTGGAGGGATCAGGAGCTTGGGCTTATCAGACACAACTTAGAATAGATTTACAAGGAGATCCTGCTGAGTAGCATTGAGAACTATGTCTAGATACTCATGTTGCAACAGAAAAAAGGGAGGGGAAAAAATGTAATTGTAATGTATACATGTAAGGATAACTTGATCCCCCTGCTGTACAATGGGAAAATTAACAAAAAACAAAAAACAAAAAACACTAATCCCCAAATTCCTCTCTCTTCCCACCCCACAAACACATAAACTAGAATATGTAATATATTAAACATATACTGTATATTAAAATACTAGGTTAGTGTAATGCAGAGTAAATAATTCTTTAAGATGAAGAGCAACAAAGGAGAATTTTATGTAGGTATATTGATGATTATTTCTTATACAGGAAAGTGTTACATTTGATAGTAAGATTAATTTATATAACACCTGAAATACCCTCACATAATAAATAAGATAACTTGCAGTGCACTCTTCCTTAGGTCTATCTCATAGATTAAGAAAAATGCTGCTTACTGAATTTGAATTATATCACAGACTCCTTGACTAAAATAAGATTTTTTTGAAATGTGTATTAGTCAGCCCAGGCTACCAGGAGAAAATATCATAGACTATGTGGCTTAAACAATGGATATGTGTTTTCTTAAAATTCTTTAGGCTACAAGTCTAGTATCGAGGTACTGCATGGTCAGGTTTTGGTATGAGCTCTTTTCCAGGTTTGCAGATGGCCAACCTCTTGTGCCTTCCCATGGCAGAGTGAGAAAAATTCTCACAAGTGTTTTTTTCTGGTGATACTATAAAGTACACTGACCCCATCAGACCAGGGTCTCCCACTCTCATGACTTCATCTATATCCCCAAAGCCCCATCTATAAATATCATCTAATTGGGGATTAGGGCTTCAACCTGTGAATTTTGGAGTGCCATAAAGATTCAAACCTTAACAAATTGCTACATCTAGAATCCCACTGTATATTTATTTGTTTGTTTGTCTTTTTAGGGCTGCACCTGTGGCATATGGAGGTTACCAGGCTAGGGGTCTAATTGGAGCTGTAACTGCTGGCCTACACCAGAGCCACAGCAAAGCCAGATCTGAGACGTGTTTGAGACCTACACCACAGCTCACAGCAATGCCGGATCCTTAACCCACTGAGCGAGGCCAGGGATTGAACCCTCAACCTCATGGTTCTTAGTTGGATTTGTTTCCACTTTGCCACAATGAGAAATCTCCCACTGTATTTTTAACAAGCACGTGTCTTCAGTTAAATTCATTCATATTCTTATAATTTCTTAAGCATTTATATACACATAAAACATTGTGCAATAAATGCAGGATTTACTTTGTTAAATTAAGTTTTTGACTTTTAATTTATCCTCAAAGGAGAAAAAAAATTAAATGGTGATAGAACTTAGGATGGCTAGAGCTATAGGCTTGTTCCTAAAGTGAACAGCCTCAATGGAGAGAAAGCAATTCTTTCCGCATCAGCTGAAGAAAAATAGCTGAGATCCCACTCAATTTAGGAATGTGTCCAAATTTGAACTAATCTTTCTGTCTATGGGAAGACTGTACAGATTATTGTAGACTAGGTCATATCTACTCTTAGCACAAAAGGATGAAGTACTTAATTTCCACTTAAAACCAAGTGGAGAGTAATTTTCAAATGTACCTGAGAATGAGTTTCCTCTAAGATGCTTCAAGAGGATGGGGTTAAGATGGTGGAATAGAAGGACTGAGCTCAACTTCTCTCCTAAATACAACAAAATTCACGACTAAAGGCTGAGCAATCTTCAACCAAATGGAGCAGAAACCTTAAAAAAGATATCCTACTCCAGAAGACAAAGAGGAGGCCACATCAAGAGGTAAGAGGGGCAATTTTATGATATATACAACCCCATACCTCCTGGGTGGGAAGCCCCATAGACTGGAAACTAACTGGTTCACAGAGACTCACCTATAGGAGTGAGAGCTCTGAGCCCCACATCAAACTCTCACGTGCAGGGATCCAGCACTGGGAGAAAGAGCCCCTGGAGCATCTGGCATTGAAGGCCAGTGGGGCTTGTGCACAAGAGCTCCATGGGACTGGGGGAAACAGAGAGCCCATACTAAAAAGGCCCACACAGACCTTCACATGTGCTGGGTCCCAGGGCAAAGCAAAGTCTCTATAGGAATCTGGGTCAAACCTGACTGCAGTACTTGGAGGACATTCTGGGAAAACAGGGGTGAACGTGGCTTGTTGTGAGGGAAGGACATTGGAAGCAAAGCTCTTGGGAATAATCAGAAGCATGCCTTTCTCTGGAGGTGGCCATTTTGGGAAAATCTGGCCCCACACATCAGTCAGTGCTGAGAAGCCCCAGGGCAAACAACAATCCAGGTGGGATCCCAGCCCAGCCCCTCAGTAAACAGGCTACATAAAGACCCCTTAGGCACACAGCTGCCTCTAATCCCATCCAGAAACTAAGCCCCACCCAACAGAGGGATTAGAATCAGCTCCAACTACCCATGGGCAGGCATCAGTCCCTCCCATCAGGAAGCCTACAGCAGATACCAGAAGTAAGAGAGGCTACAACTCTGTTATCTGTAAAAAGGTCACCAAACCAAAAACCTATAATAATAAAAAGACAGAGAACTATAACTCAGATGAGGGAGAAAGAAAAACCCCCAGAAAAACAGCTAAGTAATCAGGAGATTCTCAGCCTCCAGGAAAAAGACTTTAGATTGTTGATGCTAAAGATGATGCAAGACATTGGGAATAAACTGGAGGCAAAGATGGATAACTTACAGGAAACACTAACCAAAAAGATACAAGATGTAAAACTTAAGAAGAGATGCAAAATACAATAACTGAAATAAAAAATTCACTAGAGGCAACTAACAGCAGAATACAGGAGGCAGAAGAACGAATAAGTGAGGTGGAGGACAGATTAGTGGAAATTACGGATGTGGAACAGAAAAGAGAAAAAAGATTGAAAACAAATGAAGAGAGTCTCAGAGAACTCTGGGACAACGTTAAACGCACCAACATCCATATTATAGCGGTGCCAGAAGGAGAAGAGAGAGAGAAGGGGACAAAAAAAATATTCCAAGAGATGATAGCTGAAAACTTCCTTAACATGGGAAAGGAACCACTCACTCAAATCCAAGAAGAACAACAAGGACCATATAAAATAAACCCAAGGAGGAACACCCTGAGAAACATATTAATCAAACTGACTGAAATTAAAGACAAAGAGAAAATCTTGAAAGCAGCTAGGAAAAAGAAACCAATAACATACAAGGGAACCCCAATAAGGTTATTGGCAGATTTTTCAGCTGAAACTCTGCTGGGCAGAAGGGAGTGGCATGATATATTTAATATGATGAAAGGAAAAAACCTCCATCCAAGATTACTCTACCCAGCAAGGCTCTCATTCAGATTTGAAGGAGAAAGCAAAACCTTCACAGAGAAGCAAAAGTTGAGAGAATTCAGCAACACTAAACCAGCCTTACAACAAATACTAAAGGAAATTCTATAGGCAGGAAAGAACAAGAGAAGAAGGAAAGAAAAAAGAGGATCAAAAACAAATACAAAGCAAGGAATAAAATGGCAATAAGAACATACATATCAATAATTACCTTAAATGATAATGGACTAAACACCCCAACCAAAAGACATAGACTGGCTGAATGGATACAAAAACAAGACCCATATATATTCTGTCTTCAAGAGACCCACTTCACTGCTAGGGACACATACAAATTGAAATGAGAGGATGGAGGAAAATGTCTCATGCAAACAGGGATCAAAAGAAAGCTGGAGGAGCAATACTCATATCAGACAAAACAGACTTTAAAATGAAGAATATTTTAAGGAACAAAGAAGGTCATTACATAATGATCAAAGGACCAACCCAATAAGAAGATACAATAATTTTAAATCTATGCACCCAACATAGGTTCACCACAATACATAAGGCAACTGCTAACAACCTTAAAAGGACAAATCAACAATAACACAATCATAGTGGGGGGCTTTAACACCCCACTTACAGCAGTGGACAGATCAACCAGATAGAAAATCAATGAGGAAACACAAGCCCTGAATGATGCATTAAACCAGATGGACTTCATAGATATTTATAGGACATTCCATCCAAAAGCAACAGAATACACATTCTTCTCAAGTGCACATGGAACATTCTCTAAGACTAATCACATCCTGGGCTACAAATCTAACCTCAGTAACTTTAAGAAAATTGAAATCATATCAAGCATCTTTTCCGACCACAATGCTATATGACTGGAAATGAACAACAAGAAAAAAATATGCAAAAAACACAAGCACGTGGAATCTAAACAACATTCTACTAAACAACCAATGGATCACTGAAGAAATCAAAGAGGAAATTAAAAAATAACTAGAAGCAAAGGACAACAAAGATGCGACACTCCAAAACCTATGGGATGCAGCAAAACACTTCTAAGAGGAAAATTTATGGCAATACAAGCCCACCTCAGGAAACAAGAAAAAGCTCAAATACACAAGCTAACTACATCTAAAGCAGCTCAAGAGAGAACAGACAAGACCTAAAGTTAGTAGAAGGAAAGAAATCATAAAGATCAGAGCAGAAATCAATGAAATAGAAACAAAGAAAACCACAGAAAAGATGAATGAAACGAAAAGCTAGTTCTTTGAAAAGATCAAAAATATTGATAAACCCTTAGCCAGACTTATAAGATGCTTCAAGAAACAAAAAAGACAGACTAGTTCACTGTGGCATTATAGAATTGTTGAATTATTATATAATTTTGTGTTAAGTCATGACAAATACATCAAATGACTATAAGATGTATCATTAAATGGGTATCCAAACACACACAAAAAAACAAAGACCAAGTGGAGGCAACAATCCTGTTATCAGAATAAAGCAATAGTTTGAGTAGTTAGAACAGAGATCTCCCACATTTAATCCCATACCATATGTTTATTTAATCAGCTTAATTTTCTGAAATCTTATACAATTAATCATTTAGCAATTATTTTCTTTCTCAATAAAAAGTATCATTAGCTCATTATATTTTATGTTAACTTTTTAACATTTAATGTCTAGTAATTTCTTTTAGATATATTCACTGTGACAAATAGGAAACTCATTGGACAAAGTAAAGATGTGAAGTATTCAAAATTGTCAGAAAACGTGGGGAAAAAGATTCATCTATATATTATTTGATTTACAGCATCATAATAGTATGTCAAAAAGTAAATAAAACAACCCATGTGGGTACTTATAGTCAAATGTTAAGAGGGTATTTATTTACCTGAGTGCTTTAAGACTCAAAAAGAAATTATTTAGTATCTTGTGAAGCCCATATTATGATTATTACCAGTATTTGGAACTGGAAATGTAAGTTTTCAAGCCTTATGTCCCCAAATGATATCAATTCAATAAAGATATGTCCTTTTTTCATATCAAATCCTTAACTGGAAATTAAAGGATTTTAATTTAGTAATCTAAACTCTCCTTTCTAGGGTTAACATTGTATAATTTCAATTCTGGTTCTAGTCACTAATCTCAGTAGTGGGATTAGAAATTCTTTCCCAAACTGACACTAGCAAGACCTGAGGTAGTAAGGGATTAACCAACCAAGGCTGGATATTCATGATGTGCTAAGCACATTTCACATGTGATCATTATAGATATGATGATATAAAGCTGTATTTCTTCCTATCCTTCTCTTCAAGAAAATGAGTACAAGTCAGGGTGATTAGTGTTAAAATAAATTTAACCAGAAACTTACCACACCATATTAAGTAGTAACACTACAATCCTTCCATTCTGTTTATGTCCTTAACAGGAACAAAAAATAAGACCTGGAGTTCCCTCCATGGCTCAGCAGTTAACAAACCCAACTAGGATCCATGAGGAAGCAGGTTCAATCGCTGGCCTTGCTCAGTGGATTAAGGATCAAGTATTGTCGTGAACTGTGGTGTAGGTTGACGATATGGCTCAGATATGGTGTTGTTGTGGCTGAGGTGTAGGCCTGCAGCTGTAGCTCCAATTCAACCCCTAGCCTGGGAACGAAAATGTGCCGCAGGTACTGCCCTGAAAAGCAATAATAATAGTAATAGTAATAATAAGACCTATTTTCATCATCAGACAGCCTCATTAGGTAAATGGACATCTGTCAAATTAATTTTCAAATGTTTATATATGAGTAGGAAAGATTTTTGAAAGATTCGAAAATCTACACAGAATATCAGCATTATAGTCATTGCCTCTTGAACCACAAGAGAACAAAAGGGAAGAGAAAAAAAAAAGATGTACAAAAACAAATCACTTATAAATCTGCTCCATTTACTTGTAGTTGATATATGACTTTAAGATTTTAGATAACAAATAAACAAAAGATAATAGAAATTAGATTGCTTTCCTATTTAGTTAAATAACCAGAATGTATAAAATATATTTTTATTTATAATGTGTATGAACCACAGAGGATACAGACAGAAGTTCTTAATTGTTAGTATATGCATCTTCTGTCTCTTATATGACTGAGAAGATACTTTAGAGCCTGACTATCTAGGTTCAAATCTTGACTTGTCTGCTTGCTAATTTTAAGACAGGAAATTTTTTTAATTTCTGCTTCCTCATCTATGAAAATAGAAATGACAATAATAGCACCTCCTTAATATGGTAATTCTCCTTAGAAATTCTTTCAAATCAATGCCTCAAACAGAAAGCATTTTATGTGTTACCCTCATCACTATTTTTAACAGTAGTGGTAATAGCATCATCATCATCATCATCATCATCATCATCATCATCACCATCATTTCCATTTTAACCACAAGGTATAAAATACGATGTTGCAATGTTTTAAAGCATATGCTCTTGATTAAAACTACCTTGTTACCATTTCTGATCTCCCTATTTAACATCCATGTGATTTGGGGAAAATTACCAAATCTCTCTTAGCCTCAGCTTCCTCTTGAGGAAAATAGTTTTAATAGTTATCACGGTTTTTTTCACTCCGAACTGGGGATATAGTTTGCAAGGCTCATTGCAAAATAAAAATTCAGAGTCCCTTGCTCAAAAACAGGGTAAAAGTGCTGTTACTGGTACTAAAAATGAAGTGTTATCCTTTCTTTTGCATGGTTTATTTTTATTTGATATTTAATGTTTTTCAAAGAAAAACAAAAAATTATTAACATGAATTTTATATTGTACACTATCAATTTTAAGCACAGATATCAGACCATTTAATGTTTATGCGAAATAATCAAAATTACACAATCCATATTTCACTGTTCATATCCAGAGGGAGCCTTGAGCTAACCAGAACGGACAAACACAAGCTGGATTCAGAAAGTCTGAAAGGCGAGACAGAGCATCCCCCAGGCATGGAAAGGGCCTGAGAAGAAGCTCTCTTAAGCACAGAATACTCATGAAAATTCTCTAACCTTGGAGTGGGCATGTGGAGACCAAGGGCAAACACATATTCTGGCTTGAAGGTTTTTAAGTTTATTTCATTCCAGTCGCTAAATTGATAAAACTTGCCCTTGTCAAGGTATGGAAGTGAGCCAGTCACCTTCCCTTCCTATAGGCCAGATATGGAAACACACTATAGGTATGTAACCCTCAAGGATATTATACTCTCTGTGCTGGAACATGCTATGTACCTAGGCACCTGGGCTAGACACTGCCAGCCTGAAACAAAACTACTCCTACTCTCTCCTCCAGACTCTGTGACATGTGTGAGCCCAACCCTCACCCTCCCAGAGCTGGAACCAAGGCTAAAGGCCAAAAGAGTCAGTCTCAGGGTGTTGCTTTAGGATTGGGAAGCTGGCTGGTCCTGGAACATCAGGAAATGAAGGATTGGGCAGCTTAGGACTCTTCCTACTGAGATCAGGAAGCTGTGGAAAGGAGTCCACAATTTAGCCCAAGCTCCAAGACCCCATCCCATGCTTCACTGCTTCATCCATCAGAAATTCCAATAGACTAAATAAAAAATAAAATAAATGTGCACTAACCAAAGTGATACACTACATTAACAAAATGAATAACATGATTACCTCAGTAAGGGCTGAAGGGGCATTTTACAAAATTCAAATTCTTTTGTAATAAAGTACTCTCAGTAAATTGGGCATAGAAAGAATTTGTCTCAATACAATAGAGTCCATACATGAAAATCCCAGAGTTAACATCATACTCAGTGGTATTAAAATGAAAGCTTTTCCTTGAAGATCAATATATAGCCAAAATGCCTACTCTCACCACTTCTATTCAATATAATAATGGAAGTCTTATCCAAAGCAATTAGAAAAGAAAAAGAAATAAAAGGCATGGAAAGGAAGAAGATGCTTGCAGATGATGTGATTTTATATGTAGAAAACCCTAAAGGCTCCATGAGAAAACTCTTAGGATAAACAAATTCAATAAATTTCCAGAATACAACATTAACACAAAAATCAGTTTTGTTTCTAACAATGAACTATCTGAGAAGCACAGCTCTTTCTTAATTAAAACAATAATACAACAACAAAAAACAAAACAATTCCATTTACATAGACTCAAAAAGAATAAAATACTTAGGAATAAATTTAGCCAACTAGTTAACTGACTTGTATATTGAAAACTACAAAACATTGACAAAAGGACCCCCTATGTTCATGGATTAGAAGACCTAATATTATTAAAGTATACCTACTACCCAAAGCAATTTACACATTCAGTGTACTCTTTATAAAAATCCCAATAACTAAAATTTTTTAAAATGAAAAATAAATGCATAAAAAATCCCAATTTCATATTTTATAGAAATAGAAAAAAATCCTAAAATTCATAAAAAATACTCAGAATAGCAAAAATAATCTTGAAAAAGAAGAAAGAGGGGAATTAAACTTTCCTATTTCAAAATATAGATACAGTAATCAAAACAGTACAATATTGGCATAAAAACACATATAGACCAATGGAATAGAAAAATCAGCCCAGAACCAAATCCACATATCTATGGTCAATTGATCTCTGGTAAGGGTGCCAAAATTCTTCAATGGGGAAAATATAGCCTTTTTAATAAGTGGTTATGGGAAAACTGGATATCCAAATGCAAAAGAATGAAACTGGACCCTTATCTTTTACCATAAAAAAGGTTAACTCAAAATGGATTAGAGATAAAGCATAAGACCAAAAAATGTAAAACTCCTAGAAGAAAACTTTGGGGAAAAATTTCATGACATTGATCTGGATGATAATTTCTTAGACATGAAAAGCACAAATAACAAAAGCAAAATTAGACAAATGGGACTGCATCAAATTAAAAAATCCCACAGAATAAGAAGAAAACCATCAGCAGAGGGCAAAAGCAACCTACGGAATGGGAGAAAATATTTGAAAGGTATATGTCTCATAAGAGATTGATGTTCAAAATGCATATGAAACTCCTATAATCCAATAACAATAAATAAATAAAGGACCCAATTAAAGGCTAGGCAAAGAACCTGAATAGATATTTTTCTAAAAAAGACATACAAATGGCCAGCAGGTATATGAAAAGATGCCCAATATCACTAATTAGGGAAATAAAAATCAAACCACAATGAGATATCACCTCACACTTGTTAAAATAACAATTATCAAACAAAAGATATTGATGAGGATATGGATAAACTACAGCCCTAATACACTGTGTAGTAAATGTAAAATGATTTCAGCTTCTATGGAAAACAGTATGAAAGTTACTCAAAATTTAAAAATAGAATTCTATATGATCCAGAAATCCTGCTTCTGGGTATATATCAAAAATGAAATTAGCATCTTGAGAAGATATCTGTCTTCTCATGTTAATTGCAGCACTATTCACAATAGCCAAGATATGGAAACTCAATCTAAATGTTCACTCACAGATGAATGGATGAAGAAAATATAGTATTTACATTTAATAAAATGCTATTTAATCTTAACAAAGAAGGAAACCTATTAGATACAACATGAATGGATTTTGAGGATATTATGCTAAGTGAAATAAGCCAATCACAGAAGGACAAATACTGCATAAATACACTTAAAAGAGGTATCTACAACAGTCAAACTCAGAAATAGAGGGTAAAATCATGGTTGCCAGGGGTTGGGGAAGGAGAAAAGAAGAATCTGCTGTTTAACAGTTATGCAGGTTCAGTCATGCAAGATGATTAAATTCTAGAGATCTGTTGTACATTGTTGTGTACTGTGCACTTAAAAACTTAAGAGGGTCGGTCTCATATTAAGTGTTCTTTTTTTTTTGGTCTTTTTGCCATTTCTAGGGCCACTTCTGTGGCATATGGAGATTCCCAGGCTAGGGGTCGAATTGGAGCTGTAGCCTCTGGCCTACACAAGAGCCACAGCAATGCAGGATCCGAGCCACGTCTGTGACCTACACCACAGCTCACGGCAACGCCGGATCCTTAACCCACTGAGCAAGGCCAGGGATCGAACCCACAACCTCGAGGTTCTTAGTCGGATTCGTTAACCACTGAGCCATGATGGGGACTCCTCATATTAAGTGTTCTTATCACAATTTTTTTTAAAGTTATATATATGAAAAGGAAAATCTGATGGCTATGTATTTTTGCTTGTTTTTGCTTTTGTATTTTTAAATTGCATCATTTTAAATTGGAAGGCAGGGAAACACATTATGATGTAAGATAAAAAGTTTTTCTAAGGATCAGACCATTATATGTTTAGTATTCCTGTGTGAAATGAGGTGATGTAAAGATTTTCCTCATAGGAATAATTTTGATCATTAGGAAATAAATCACTTAGAATGTGTTGGAGAGTAGGAAAAGATATGGGCATTGAGGACAATGTGAAGATATTTGTAGTAATCCATGTGCAAAATCTCAGGGACATAATTTTAAACAGTATGGCAAGAAATGGAGCTAAGAGAGACAGAAATTGATAGTTAATTATGTTGTTGATGTGCCATGATGATTGATTAGAAAGGAAAGAAGCGATGCTGTTTACAACAATTCTGTTTGAATAACTCTACAAAATGCTGATGCCATTTACTGCAGCAGGCAATTAAAGAAAATGCTTATGTCTGGGAGAGAGAATGATGAAACTGTTTTTATTGTTTTCTTTTGTTTGGCATGTTAATTGTGAGATGTCTATGAACATCACATTTAAGTTTGTAAATAAATGTTAATTGGATATTTGAATTTGGAACCCTGGTATGAGACTTAGACAAATGTTATAGATTTGTGTGTCATCAGCATATAGACTATTATCAGTTGATTGCATAGAATGAGAAGGAAAGAACAACAGGGTCAGACTTTGAGGCTGACCTCAAGGTCAGACTTAGAAATGGAATAGTAAATAAATAAATAAATAATTTAAAAATTAAGAATACTGAGAAAAAATGTCCAGATAAAGATTTTTCATAGAAATCAAAGGAGGAAAGAGCTTCACTCTGAAGGGAATTATAAAATACTCCCATTACAAAGGAAGTAATAAAAATGCTTAAAATTATCTGTTTTAGCAAAAAGTTACTTGTCACTTTCCTAGGGTGGCCATTTTCAACATAGGTGAGGATGAAAATTAGACTGTAGAGAGAGTGTGTAAAAATACTTTTTGCAAAAGTTTGTGAGGATGGTGAATAAGATAGGGTGATAACTAAAAGGTAATGAAGCATAGAAAGAGAATGTTTTGAAGATGAAAGCAATATACATGGTTGGAAGAGTGGAGAAGGGATAATTAATCTGTTGAATTCTTGAAAAAAAGAAAGATTAGATACAAAGCTCAGGTACTAAACATATATTTTTTAAAGGCTACCAAAGGTGAATGATTTAAATTTTTTATTTTTATTTTTGTCTTTATAGGGCCGCACCCATGGCATATGGAGGTTCCCAGGCTAGGGGTCTAATCAATGCTGTTGCTGCCGGCTTATGCCAGAGCCACAGCAAAGCCAGATCTGAGCCGCGTCTGAGACCTACTCAACTCATGACAACACCAGATCCTCAACCCACTGAGCAAGGCCAGGGATTGAACCCACAACCATGGTTCCTCGTTTCCCCTGTGCCACAATGGGAACTCCCCAAATTTTTTAAAATTTAGCAGCAAAGCTGGAAGAGTGGATGAAAAAAAATATATATATATGTACCTGTAAGGACTGTAAGTCAGAAAATTTAAGCATGATATATTTGATATCAAAGTTAGTTTGTATTAAGTTAGAATCTAAAGAAACAGATACTGAAATGGAGTTTTGGACGCACATGTTTGTAATAAAGTTTTCAACACCTGTGAGATAGTGAGAGAAGCAGGGTTCTGTGGATAGGGAGAGGCTGAACTGCAAGAAGTTGCAGCAACAGGGAACTCTCGAACTCACATGGTCTTTCAATGTTGGCATGAATCAAGGTAAAGAGGCTGAACTGTGGCATCAGGCACTAGACAAGGGCCACCCCAGGAAGAGAGAGTAGCCTTAGGTAAGACAACTTCCTTTCAGAAGAAAATTCCTGGAGTGGGCCTCAGCTGTGAGCCATCAGCAGGCAACACTTCTGGCAGGGATAGGAATGTGTCTTGCACTGGATTGGAGTTTTATGTGGCATATAACACAACTTGAGGGATTTAAATATTCTAAAATTGCTGGGTCAAAATAGCTATTACTACCTCTGTTTATTTCTTTTTTTTCCCCCTAAGCCTCCATAAAACAAAAAACCCAAAACAACCAACAACAAAATCATGTTCTGAAGAACTGAAACCCATCTCCACTACTATCAAGGAAGAAATAGAAACACTGTATTTGAGGACTCAGATGTAAATATATTTGAGTGTTCTGAATGTCTTAAAAGGTAATGTGTAGGCCTTCAGAAACTGAATATCATCATGGAATAGAAGCCAGCTTTTAACATAATCTTGTCAGAGTTTCAATTTTTTTTTTTGAAGAATAAGTACAAAGTTACAATGTGTTTCTAAGAATTTCTTATATAGACGAGAATGTGCCATTTTAAGAAGAAATATTACTTTTGGCAAATTCTATTTATCCCTTAGTAACATAGGAGAAAATAAACTCGCTCTTCATAAGAGGAAGACACTGAGCTATACTTGAAGCATCATGAGGTTTATACATCATGGGGGACCTGAGCTTAGGGAAACCTAAAATGAATGTGGTTCCACTGATAGGCAGCTTAAGCAGATAAATGTTCAAGCCACAAGAAGAGAAAATAATATAGACTGTCTCAATAGGTAAGGAAGAAAACTGGAAATGGGGATTTTAGTGAGAATCCAATGATACCTAAATGAGAATTAAATCAGGAGACAGTAAAATCAATGAATGAGCTGCAATGAAGTTATTCCTCTAAAGGTCAGAAAAATGAAAAATCAGAGCTACAGCTACCAGCCTACTCCACAGCCACAGCAATGCAGGATCCAAGCCACATCTGTGACCTAACCACAGCTCATGGCAACGCTGGATCCTTAACCCCCTGAAAGAGTCCAGGGATAGAACTGGCAGCCTCATGGATACTAGTTGATTTTGTTACTGCTGAGCCATGACAGGAACTCTGAAAATATGAGTGTTAATGAGAAAAAAATCAATAGAAGCAGAGCCATATATAACACAGAGAATAGAACTAGTAATGGTAGTATAAGACAAATGATAATAATGAATTGCCTTTGAGTGTTAAACATGTTCCAGCATTGAACTGAGTGCTTATCATCCATCACTCAATGTAGTCATTTTTCAAAAAAGTCTTTGTAAAACACAATTATGTCCCATTTTAAGTGTTGTAGAAAACCTGGACAACACATGAGAACAATACGGCTGAAATGGGACTGACCTTGAAGTTTAGCTGACTGAAAAGAAGTATCTAGCATATGCTCTTACCTATATCATTTTATTGCCATTTAGAGTTACAGAACTATTTACAAATATTGGGTACTTTCTAAAGTGACTTAAGCAAGTGGAGGTAAATAATGGTATTTCACAAGGTCTGTCATCATTATGATAATGTTTAAAGACTGAACTAATTTGAAACTTCATTTTCACTAAATTCAAAATAAGTATCTCAGATATCCAATTATTACTCTATAGGTCAAACTAATGAATATCTTTTTTATTTAAATATTTTTTTCAAAGTATTCTAAATAATACAATCAGCCACATGTAATTGGCTGATGCAGTTTCATAGTAGCTGTCGTGTGAATAGGAAGATATGCTACCAGCCCTTTAAGAGAAGCCCTCATTTTTCAGTCTTAACTTTGCCTCCTCAAAGTTTGTCTTGCTGCTTGTGCTAGATTTTACATCTTCCAATGGTTCCTCTGAGAATAACATCTGGAATTATCTTCCCCAATTCCCATCCCAAAGACAGACTATCAAAATGTCAAGATTATCAAGATTAAATTTGGAATTTTGGCATTATTAACAATTTGTGCAAAGGCCAGAATTTATGAATAATAAATTTGTAAACTTTATGATTCATTAGAAAATGTTATGAATAGTAAGATAGAATATTGAAAAGCTAAAAGCCAATTCTTATACCAAAAGAATTTAGACTGGGGACAAAACACAGGATTATAAGCATGCCAGTGATTATTGTATCAGTGGTTTCTGTACCATCTATGTGGTCAAAAAAGGTACAAACACGTAATATAGTATGTACTCATTGCAATGAAAAGGTGATATAAAACATATTAGATGATAAAGTTTTACTGATGTTATTATTTATTCGATTGTGTTAATATTTGAAGTGGCAAAAAATTGTGTATATATGCATTATATAATAAAAGTTTTTACCTTAATTTTATTTACACTACAAGAAACATTAGAAATATCTAGTTATGAAAGAAAATAGTATGTGACTTATTACCAATTATGGTTCTCTCAAAAATTCTAATGCATTTCATTTGATTCACTTCAAAATTCTCCACTCAACTCATTCGTATAATTTAAATAGTTTTACAGAAAAATGAATACACATAATACATGTTTCAACTTATGTATAACCTAAGTTAATAAAATAGAAATATAGGCTGAGAGATCATTATGATTAGAAGATAATACCTCTATACAATTTATTCTAGCCATATATTTTCATTTCTTAGAAGAAGCCTATGTATTTACTATCAAGTTTTGTCAAAAGTAAATTTTTTCCCAATAAAAACAAATGAAATTATTTCACTTGTAGAAATTACCTATAAAAGCTTTAAAATAATGAAGTCAACTTTATAAGAGAAAAAAATCACATGATATTTATGCTCTTTAATTTTTTTCAAATAAATAAGAATGCTTTTACATTATTATAGAGACTATTCTATATTTAGAGATAGTTACTATCAATTAGAAAAATTGTTTTATTGCATTTGTTTGTTAAACAATTTTTAGTACTGAAACACAGTGCTGAATCACCTTTTTTTTTTTTTTTTTTTCCCTCCAGTTCAGCTATACATTTCTTGAGATTTAACAACCAGCATAGGGCATTGGCAGGTCCTCCTTTTTGAGCCTTACCGACTGCAGGCAACTGACTTTCTATTGTGTGATATTAAAAATGTAAAAGAAAGATAAAGACTTTCAGAGATAAGATGTTAAAATTTAGTAGCAAAGACAGTGGGTTTGTCTCCACACCCCACAAAAAAAATTCCCCAAATCCATGTCAACAACCACCACCATATAACTTTTATATGTTTCCTTGATGCAAAATTTCTCAACATATAGGCATTAACCTACACACTAGTATATCTGTATGTGGGCAACACACAAAGTCACATTTATAATAAACCTTACAAGCCTACTAGTTTCCAAACAAATCTACCAAGCAGCATGGATATAGCAAGTATAATTTCTATCACTTGATTAAAGGATAAAAGCTGATTATGTATGATTTGATTAAACACCTCAAACTGAGCTGAACTGACAGACTCAAAGGTAAATACTTTGAGACTAAGTATTAACATTGACTATATCTCAACAGACTACTTTTGTAGTTTTTAAGTTACTGTGGGCTATTAACTTCTTGGAAGTTTACCAGGACCTGGTTTATATTCTGCAAGACAAGACCGACAAAAATTAAATGCTGCAGCCTTCTTGAATCACAGTTTGGATTACTATTTATTCCTATTACTTAAAGGTATTTTATTGAGGTCATTTTTGAACTAGGCTTTGGACAGTTGAGAGAATTGTTTTGAAAAAGAGGAAGAGAAAAAAATTATTTCTGTTAGGGGCATAGTATAAATAAAGTTCATGATGAAATATAGGGCATGCATTAAGATCATAGAATAAAGCAGACTAGTGCAAAAACAACTCCGCTCGGGAGAAATAGGGGCTAAGTTTGGATGGCTTCCAAACTCTTACTCTTCCTCCCCCATGCAAAATCCTTGTTCAGCTTCTGTTAAAAATATCAACTTATTCCCTTCCATTTTCTCTTTTATTCTTTATTCTAAAGAATTTCAGGCCATTCCATCTCATTGCAGAAATCGTCTACTGGGTCTAAGGTAAGATGATCATATGTCACCTTATTAGTAAAATTTGGGAGTGAAAGAGAATATTGTTGATAATTATGCCATGACATCAGGTATAAACCAGGTTGTTCCAGAAAAACAAGTACATACAGTCCTCAGTTCATCTTGAGTGTCATCAAAATCAGCCTATCAATTTGGCTTCAACCATATCATCTCCATATTCAAGGATATATGACAATAGATATACCCTGCTTATTGCCATCATTCAAAAGATTCTCTCATCCAAAACTTTAATCTTCAGCAAGTGACTACCACCTCCTGTACATCTGCTCTCTCATTCCCAGGCCACTTGTTGTTTAAACACATTAAACCCTACTATACCTACTTTCCCTCATTTTAATTCCTTCCCCAAAGAGTCATATAGATCCCTGTTCAGCAATAGCAGGTCATCCAGACCTTCAACAACTTTCTTGCTGACCTCATCTTCTCCCTAAATTTCCACCTTTAAAATGCAAATCCTCTATGCTGGCTTATCCCTCCCGCTTGGCCTTAGATTGCTGTAACATTTCCAAATATATTGGATATATTTCCTTGTGATGAGCTCTGGATGAACTGACCCCTTCCTTTCTCTCTCTTTATCTCTTTATATTATATATATACCATTTAAATTTATGAAAATGTGAATGTGTATATATGTATATATTTCCATAAATTTCATAGTTTAGTCCAATGCACAGTGAGCATTTAAAAAATAGATTTACAGGATATTTTATGGTCATATATTCTTTAAAGCAAGCATTGGATACAATGAATGAAAAAGCAATTGGTAAAGTAAGTATATCTCCACTCATGTTAGAAAGTAATGAATATTCTCATAATCACCATAGGATGACTGTGTGCATACTCATTTTTAAACTTTGTTTGCGGGTGATTATTTCTGTTGATTTAATCACCACTTATGGTTGCCTTAATTTAATCTTAACCTTATGATACAAGTCATTTCATGTTCAAATTAACCCAAATTTAACCCATTATATTGATTATGTTAGTGTTAGAGAATTCAATTGTGTATTATAAAAAGAGGTCTATTTAATTACTGAGGTTAATGTAGTGAGTGTAAGCATCCTAGATGAAAACCTTCAATTGTTAGTTCAACATATGAGAGTCTTTATAGCTTTTGTGTGCATCCGTCTATGTGATGAGTATTGGATCTTTACGGAGAAAATCAGATAGTTCCGCACATGATCAAGAAAATAACTTCTTAAAGGTATTTAACAACACAATTCCTTCCAATTCAATGAGCATTGATTTTTTTTCTTTTTCAATGAGCATTGATTAAAAATCTCTAAAGCCAACATATTACCAGATCCTGTGTTCTTTGGTGACATAAAAGAGTTATAAAAATAAAAAATATATATTAATAAGAAACAATCTTGATTAGGAAAAAGTCATGAATATATCTATCTATTCATTCATTCATCTGCATACTATATAGTTTTTCCCTTTTTTCAAACCATTCCTTATACATTAACAATTTTATAATTTGAAACCATCAAATTATTCCCATACTGAAAATTCTACATTACCAAGTCTATATACAATATGCCCATTCAAATTTTAAATCCTCTTTCTAATTACTCTCAGATATAAAACTTATTCCTACTAAACTGAGCTTCTTGTTGACTCTCAAACACAGTGGTTTTATTTTTTTCCTCTTTACATTGTACAAAAAAATCTTGACTACATATATGCTACATAAGTGCATTAGACAATAATTTTGGAGAGTTTCACTGGGAGGAGATCCACTTGAACCCAAATAGTTATAAAGACATTCATGAGCAATTCCAACAACAGTTATAGATTATAAAGGATGGGTAGAAGAACATCAGTAATTCTCATATTGCAAAACAAGATTCTTCAATAGCAAATTTTACCTCCTTAGTTTTCCATTTTCATATTTTAATGAGGATTTCAAAAGCAAAGACATTTTACTGTTTAAACAATGTGTTTCTTTTCAAAAACTTTGTGGGGTAAAAAAGTAGTAATAAAACATTTAGAATTTGGATCTTGGGCTGAAGGAAGCAAAATCTGAACTTTTTTTTTTTTTTGAACTTTGTTTTGATTCTTAGAATATTCTTGATGAATACTATTCTTTTCCATCAGCAGTAATGACTTTTCTTTAAACAAATTCATTTTTTTTAAGTTAAACTAATTTTGATATTAAAAGGAGAACTGAGGAAACTTTTTTAAAGGCCAGAGTCAATTATTATAAGCCTTCCTGACTAGTATAGAGCCAGATTCAGGTGGTGTGGCAGTGTGCTATCGTGTAGATGAGTCTGTTTTCATTTTTATCTTTTATAGACATGAGTGTTATTTTTTTTAACTATGTGAAGCTAGATGAATTAGAAGGATAATACAAAAATATGACGAAAATGCTGATGCCATTATGGAAAGTCCTTGAATCCCTTATCCCCCACCCCCTATGTCCCCCATAGTGTAACCATTTTTTAAACAGATTAAATTAGATAAAAATTTATATGATAAAAGTGAGTCTCTACCCTCTTTTTTGTTGTTTGAATGTCATACAGCATATTAAAAATGATGCCATAAAATAGCTAATAGAATACATCCATCATTTTTTTGGTGAATGATTTTTTTTTTTTTTAAGGCCACATGCACAGCATATGGAGGTTCCCAGGCTAGAGGCTAAATCGGAGCTGTAGCTGTCAGCCTACAACACAGCCACAGCAATGCAATGCTGGATCATTTAACCCAAGGCCAGGGCTCGAACCTGCGTTCTCATGGATATTAGTCAGATTTGTTTCTGCTGAGCCGTGACAGGAACTCCTTTGGTGAATGACCTTGATTTTTAAAAATAAAATATAAAATAAAGAAATAAGAGCTACATAATTTAAATGAAGAGCTGGATTATCAACCATTGAGGTAATGAGGCAGTTATATGGGTAAAATAAAATAAGGAAAACTTTAAGGGCATGTGCACTTCATGACTTTAGGTGTACTTCATTTTTCAACTATGTTATTTCTCAGATTTAGTTATACTGTTGTTATTCTTCTTGCAATTTAATTTCCTGCCATCAGGTGGAGAAAGTGTGCCAAAGTGAAACCCGAGGTTAGCACACGATGACCCTTCAGGCCATCAGTCTGTTTTTGTATTGATTTTAACACAATTATCACTCCCAATTTTTTATGTATTGTCAATGGCTAATTTTACATTACAATGACAGAGTTGAGTAGTATGATATAGACTGTATGTCTTGCATTTCATACATATTTACTACCTGGTCCCTGAAGAAAATGTTTGCCAATCCAAGTTCTAAGCAGTAAATTGTATTATTTAAATTGCAAAATAGCTCTCTGTTTAATTTTACCACATTTTATGATGAGTTATTACTCCTTTTTTCTAGTTTATGTTAAAATAATTCCAGTACTAGTAAGGGTAATACTAGTCACTGTTACAACAATAAAATTCTCATGTTTTAGATGTTCAACAAAGAGAATTTTATTTCTTGCCTATACAACAATCGATTGAGAGTGTTCCAGATTGTCAGTAGACTTATCTTCCATGTGGTAATGCAAGGATTCTTTCCATTCTGTGCTACCCAGCTTATAAATCATGAATTCTCTAGTTCTCAGCATCCAAATGTAAATGAAAAAAAAAAAAAAAAAAGGAAACAGAGGGCACACCTACTTCTACAAAATCCAAAACAGTGAACACACACAAAACAATAACAAATAAGCCTAATAATGACAGATCACCTACTTCAGCTCACATTCCACTGGAAAGAAGTAATCTGATACCCACACAAAAAATGCTATAGTGCTAAGAATGCAGTCCCTGAATTGACAGCCACTTCACAGAAATAATTCTATGATATGCCATAAAAAATTTAAATATTGAGAAAATATTTCTGTACTGCCTTTTTTCTACATTCTTCTTTTACAATGGCTCTTTTTGAAAGTCTGATTAATCTTTGCATCCTTTTTGTTGAGGTAGGGAAGTATAAAGAAAAAGAAATGCAGTTGCTGTGTTACATGTTAACCACTGTGTCTGAGTATAAACAAGTATTCAAATAGTATCTATTCTAATACATGTCTTGGGTTTTTTAGACAATTAAAATCCTTGGTCCTATCCACAATCTTTTATCCTAGTTGCCATGAGGACTGAATAATGTATCTAACAGGTAGGGTCTACTTCCTTTTCAATCTGCTCCTTTTCTCCCAAAATTCACAATCATGATAATAGTGTCACCTATATTTCATCTTGCTCTGTCTTAGAATAAAAGAACAAACTCTGACTTTCTCCAGTGACAAATGTTATTGTCTGGTACATTTTTAAGTAGGTGTTCCAGTGTACTGACTGAGTAAGGGGTCAGGGTGTGCTACTTATTGATTCTCCTTGTGTGGTTACTATATTTACACAAAGTAAAAACTGTAGAATATTGGCTGTGTACTGTGTAGGCCATGGGGAAAAAAATCACTATTCTGACTTCAGCCATGTCCTAAACCCTCCCAAGTTTCTACAACTTCTTTCCTCTGGTAAAATCAAATAACAAAAGTCATAGTAATACATGCACTTTCAGAGTTTACAAAGTGGTTTACATGTATTGGGTGCCATGAAAAGTGTTCTGAATTTAGAAAAATGGAGCAAGTGCCCTATATATTCAACTATGTATTATTTCACACGTATAACTTGTCACACAACAACAAAGTGAAAATAATTTGTGGGTAACAACTTGTCCTTATTAACCCATCAGAGTCTGGATGAGAATTTCATGAAGGGGAGCAAAAACACCACATAACTGGAAAATTAAAATCATTGCCATCGCAAAAGCTCAGAGCTGATTGGAGGGAATTCCCATAAGTTCATTAGACGGACTTCATTTCTACCAGTTTCTATACCCTTCTAATCAATTTGCCAGCATATCCTAGACATTGCCCTCATTCACTACCTATATATCCTTGTCGAGCCTATCTTTTCTCCTTAAATGTAATTTTACAGCTTTAGTTATTTTTAATATTTTATTTTAGTACTTCTAATGCTTCCAATATTCCTGATTTCATTTTTATTAAGTTTTAGGACAGATATGGTAAAAATGAGTCTGATATATGTAAAGGTTCAGACCTGAACTCTAATTGCTGCAGATACACTCAACCCAGGAATTTTCATTATGAGTTCTCTCTGATGGCCAAAAAGCATACTTAATAATGAAATATGTATGTTATGTTAGCATATTTAAGTCTCTGTTTCTATTATTTATTTAACTGGAATCCATTTATACACATCTTTTATAAAGACATTGTTTTCTTGAAATGTCCACATAGTTAATAACTCCCTCACCACACTCTGTATCTCTTTGTATACTCATTATGCATTTGTTTTATTCTATTTTACGTAATTGTGCATTTACATATGCATATCCCCTGTTAGGTCTTGAATTCTAGGAAATGTGTTATTCTGTGAAAATTCCACTGGGCCTATATACTGCCATTGACAGAATATGCTTAATAGGTTTGTTGAAAAAAGACTATGATAAAAGTTAGACCCACCTATTCTTGCTTTTTGTTTTATACTTTTTTTAAGGAAGATCAAATAATTATATCAACTTATATTATTGGTTGGGAGACTAAAGTGGGTTTTTCTTTTTAAGGGTTGTTAAAAAAAAATTAAATTTTTTGACAAGCACAGAAGGAAAAACAAATAATGTCTAGTTAAATAGGTTCCAAAAGGTATTTAGAGATTCTTATAAGAATTATTTAAAATGTAACAGGATAATTTCATTTCTGTGATATTTTTCTTATAGAAGAAACTGGTCTTTTTGATTCTAAAAAATAACAGAATTTCAGGTATCATATGATGCTAGCACATACTAATTGAGTTAATAAATTAAGAGAGATTATTATTCTTTGAAAACTCATTTGATTTTCAGTAGTGTTTTACAATATGGTACTTGAGCTGAAAGTGTTTTGGTGGAAAATTAATGTTCCTTTTTTTTTCTGGCTTAAACACTCCCTACTTATTCAGAAATCAAATGAAAATGGCAAATATTTATACAAAATAATTTTCTCATAAGATAAAATAATAATATTCCAAAGCAAATCATAGTTTATATTTATTAATTGGGATGTGGTGATGGGAAGAGATGTCGAAGACTTTTCTTAAACATCTCCTAATAGTATAGTAAATTAATTTCTGGAATCTCTACAAAAAGTTGAATTAATTACCACTGAGATACACATTAGTGAATTAGTGTAAATTGCCATCCTGCTTTGTATTTTAAATGACTTTCAAGCACATTATGTATTACTTATCAGGTTTCATACAAAAAAATTATGTATTTTGCAAGAGAAGTTTGAAAACAGTTTCATATTCAAATCTGCTAAATTTTTCATCTGTAACAAAACATTCAAATTTATTTTAATCCAGAGTGAATATAGATTACATGAATAAGGAGAAAGTTTATACAAAATTTATCTATGTTAATATACTGGCACTAAATTATTTCCTTTTTTTTTCCCCAATAGCTGCACCTGCAGCACATGGAAGTTCTGTTGCCAGTGACTGAATCCAGGCCACAGCTACAATCTGTACCACAGCTGTGGCAATGCCAGATCCCTTAACCCACTGTACCAGCCTGGGGATTGAACCCATGCCTCCATAGCTACCTGAGCTGCTGCAATAGGATTTTTAACCCACTTCACTATCGTGGGAACTCTGACACTAAATTATTTCTACTCCCAATTTTTTTATATATACAATGATTAAGAGTGTTTGAAAATACCAAAAAATTTTAGAGGCAGAATTAGAATACTGGAAAATATGACAACTTTCTACATATGTGACTGATGCTAAGACAGGAGAGATTCTGTAGTAATAGGCAAAATAGAAGGATAGCAATTGTTAATCATTATTTAGGTTTAGGTAAAACAGGCACTTTGAATAGCATAGACTTGTATTTTGAAGATTTTTCTTTTCTTTTTTTTTCTTTTTACAGCCCCATCTGTGGCATATGGAAGTTCCTGGGCCAAGGGTCGAATTGAAGCTACAGATGGGGCCTATGACATAGCCATGGCAACACCAGATCTGAGTTGCGTCTGTGATCTACACTGCAGCTTGCAGCAGGATGGATCCTTAACTCACTGAGTAAGGCCAGAGATCAAATCTGCACCCTCATGGAGACTATGTTGGGTTTTTAACTCACTAAGCCACAATGGGAACTCCTGAAGTTTTTTTCTAATCCATTTTTGCCTGTTATTTTTTTTTCTACCCATATTATTTCAGATTGCAAGTCTGATTGTAGTTTACTGCACACATTACACATTTTTTGTCATGTTTTTATAAACATTGATTTGCATGGTGCTCATTGACAGAAAAAGAAGAATATTTCAAAAGAACTATCAATCGATAGAGTAAAAAATCATAAGAAAAAGTCTTCTTTGTGTGTCTTTTTTTTAGGGCCATACTTAACCCACTGAGCAAGGGCAGGGATTGAACCTGTGTCCTCAGATTCTAGTCAGATTCTTTTTTGCTGAGCCATGATGAGAATTAAAAAAAAAAGTCTTTTAAGGTTAAAATATCATTGCCAAAGTCAACATACAGCTGGAAAATATATTCTAAAATATAGGATTAAAAAATGGAGTTTCATATCTTGATATAAAAAAATAAGTCACAGAGTAAATATAGTACATTAAATATTTAGTTAATGGGTATCTGAAAAAATAATTTAGGGGAAGAGTCCTAATAAAATAATAATAATAAACATTTTGAGAACATACAGAGGAAAACTACTATGGGTATAATAAAAGAAAAAAAAAATCCAATGCATTTCAAGAGTAGAAAGACAACCCAAATCTTCACATTGTAATAGCTCTCTAAGTGCTAATGTAATAAATATAAAGATTCCCCATGTGTCTAAAAACATAACTGTGAGTTTTCATAACACTAAAAATAAAAAGATATCCCTAGAATTCTCCAAAAGAGAGGAACTCATTAATAGGTATCTTTTTAAAAAGCTATTTATATATTCAAGCATGAACAAAAATAAAGGAACAGAGAGACAGCATCCAAAGAATACTGTTTTAATTCTCAGACAACTATTTAGCAGAAACAGAAGGTAAGCTGACAAATTTGCACAGGAAGTCAGATCCCTGCATGGGATGGGGGGGTGTAAAATTAAATAGTCCTGTATCGAAATATAAAAAGAGTTCAAAAATAAAATTAAAAATAAAATTTGATGTTGAATTTTCATATTGTTAATTATTATTGAAAGCCTGTTTTAAAGATAGATATTAAAATTGGAAAATTGGGGATTTTTTGGTGAACTCAATCAAAATAGAAAATTCTTAAATTAATTCAGAAATATTTAGAAAAAGAGGTAATGGAAAACTTATTTGCATTTGCAGAGATAAACAGAAAAATAAATAATGAGAAAAGTTATTAAGGCACTTACTTCTAGGAATAGTACAGAGTAGAAAATTGGGAAAAATGAGGTCTCTTATTTTTCTTTGTACTCTTCTAAATTTTTTTTAACCATGTGCACATATTTTTATAGTTTTGTTTTTGTGGTAGTTGTTTTGTTGTGGTGGCTTTTTTTTTTTTTTTTTGCTTTTTAGGGCCACAGTGCAGCATATGGAGGTGCCCAGACTATGAGTCAAATTGAAGCTACAGGTGTCGGCCTTTGCCACACCCACCACCATGTGGGATCTGAGCTGAGTCTGCAAGCCATCCCACAGCTCACAGCAATGCTGGATCCTTAACCCACTGAGCAAGGCCAGGCAGGGATTGAACCACATCCTCATGAATCCTAGTCGAGTTTGTTACTCCTAAGTCATGACGAGAACTCCTATAATTTATTAAAAATAGTTATTTAATAATTACTATTTTCAAAATAGCAATATGTGTGGAGGATATAATACCAAAACCAAATAGACATTCTATATATGTGCATGTGTTTGTGTCTGCTTAAAATATCATGTTAAGAAATGTGCGTAAAGTCAAAAAACTCAGAATTTTCTGACTTTAAAATTAGTATGTATTCTGGAGTTCCTGTTGTAGCTCAGTGGTTAATGACTCTGATTAGGAACCATGAGGTTGTGGGTTCAATTCCTGGCCTTGCTCAGTGGGTTAAGGATCCAGCGTTTCTGGGAGCTGTGGTGTGGGTCACAGATGCGGCTCGGATTCTGCGTTGGTGTGGCTCTGGTGTAGGCTGGCAGCTACAGCTCCAATTAGACCCCTAGCCTGGGAACCTCCATATGCCACGGGAGTGGCTCAACAAAAGGCAAAAAGACAAAAAAATAAAATTAGTATGTATTCCATGAAATAAAACAAGTAATAGATCCAAGGCAACAGAGCCTCTTGCAGTACAAATTTCTACTAGTCACCACTGATATTGAGCACAGGCCACAAACATATGAGAAACAGAAGTTAGTCCTTCATGTAAAAAAGCTTCATGAACTGCAGAGTTATATACAGGGTTGGCTAATGCTATTGTTCTGTCTTTAGAGGCTGAAACATTTCTTTCTTTCTTTTTTTCTTTTTTCTTTTTTTGTCTCTTTGTCTTTTTAGGGCCACACCCACAGCACATGGAAGTTCCCAGGCTAGGGGTCAAACTGGAGCCACAGCTACCTGCCTATGCCACAGCCACCTCAATGGGGGATCTGAGCCACATCTGTGACCTACACCACAGCTCATGGCAATGCTGAATCCTTAACCCACTGAGCTAGGCCACGGATCAAACCCACATCCTTGTGGATGCCAGTTGGATTCATTAACCATTGAGCCATGACGGGAACTCCCTGACTGAAACATTTTTTGATCAGAGGTATAAGAAGTCTGACACCCATATCTGTTCATGTGCTCCTGGGAAAGGATATATTCATTCCTTTCCCTGGTAGGCTTTTTTCAAGTAAGAATGATCTTAACCAAAATAAATCAAATTATATAGAGCAATGTTCTTCACTTTATCGAGAGACTAGAGTGAGATGGATTATTCCAAGTTCTGTAGAAAATGTTCAATCACTTTCTTCTCAGTGATATTAGGAGAAATGAACCTCTCTATATTTAATTTAAATTTAATAAGAACAGTTTACTTTATTTGATCATATCAAAAATCAAGCAAGCATGCCAGGCCTGCTATATCTCTGTCACAAGTTAAAGGAATCTGGGGGAGGTTACTTCCTCTGAGAAACTCAGGTGTACCACTAAGCTTCATGTGGTAAATAGGATACATTTTAAGAGGGTCTATAGCATTTTTGGATTGCTAGAAAATAAAGATCAGCACATGTTTTCTTAATTAGAGTTTGACTAAATAGCAGAGTAATGAAATCCGTGTCATTATAGGCAGTAACTCACATCACATTGAGTTTTCTAATTAGTGAAAGATAAAGACCTCCAGCTACGTTTCTTTAAAAGCAACCCTGAAAAATAAACATTGAAATTCATTTCAAATCTTAGCAATGCATGTAAAAATCTTCATATATTTTATTTTTAACAGGAAAAGTATATCTTCATTTTTTGAACATGAGATAAGTTTTGAATACCCTTGTTATCCAGCTGATTTTCCAATGTATTCTCAAGTCAACTGGAAACTTGGGTTTCCTGAATCACACTGAGTTAATGTAGAAATGATTTCCTAAAATATCACAGTGAATAAGAGTCAAAATTTAATATAGTCCTCCAGTAAAGAGTCCAAAAATAATACTGAAACAAAAAAAGTTGTCGTGCTTTTCTCTCAAACTCTGTGTTCTGAGAAGAAGGAGAAAATGAAGTCAAAATGGATATTCATCTTTATATTACTAGCATGTGACTAACATGGGGATAGACAGAGCTTCACAATTTATTTACAAAATTATAAAATTTCATTTCTGTTCATTTCATCTGCACAAAATAACATGACCTGGAGCATAGTTTTCTTTTTTATATTTGTCCCATTCCCTTAACATCTGTAACTTTTCTTTCTGGAGTGATCAGAAAAGAAGTAATGATGATTAACACAACACAGGCAAGGAGAATGTGCTCCTGTTATGACTGTTTTATGCAGTTCCTGTAAATTGGAGTAACAAATGACATCCTCCTTCAGCTGATTCTGAGATAATCAGAGAGCATCTGCCTTCTGTTCTCTAACTCCATTTGTAGAAAGAAAATGCTAACTTTAAAATTATTCATCTTTTGGAGTGCTAACTCCTCTCTTCCCTTCAAATCTCCTCTGCCTATTTCAGAGTTTTTTTTTTTTTTTTTTTGAGGTATCTTGACCATTGGATACTATCAAATCTAACATGATTCCTTATTTGACATTTCTGAATGGAAATGCTTTTTTAACATTTTTAACCTTTAAATAAAAGCCTAAACTAACTTGTTTTGCTTAGGGAAAAAAATTGTTTTCAATTGCCTAAGTGACATTCTTTTTTTCTTTTTTTTGGAGGAGGGGGCAGTTCTGCACCTTCTGTGGTATGTGGAAGTTCCTGGGCTCAAACCCTTGCCACAGCAGTGACCAGAGCCTCAGTAGTGACAACTCCTGAGCACCAGATAACTCCAACACTCTCAAAAAAATAAAAGTAAAAAACTAACTGATCTCCTTGCCTATCTAAATTAATTCTCTGTTTCAATCCAGACAATATTTTGCTGCCCTGAAAGCACAGTTGCTGTAACTCATCCTAGATTATTTTCATCATCTGTTATTTTGAAGCTACCCAGGAACCTATGGTTCCTCCTTTGTCTGTTAAGGCCAGTTGTTCTCATCAGGGTGTAGAAAGAGGTGGCAAAGATTGCTCTGTGTGGTAAATTATAAGTCGTGAATCTTTACCTATACTCTGTAACTAATTTATTATAAAAGTTTGGTTTTAGTCATTTAGGAGGTAATACTATTTGTCATTTACAAAGCTAATGAGTTGGATGAGGTGATACTGAGGTCCCATAATGCTCTAACAATCTACAATTTAAAGTCACTTTAGGAAGCCATTATCTGACCTATTCTAAGACCTCGATTATGTACTGATTGCATATCAAGTCCCACAATAACATTAATCTTTGAACACAAAGATATCCATTCTTCATTAAATGGCTCAACTCATCCAGTAAGAGTTCAATACAATTTATTTCCAGCATTTCAGAGAAAGTGTAGTTTCCATGATAAATTGAGCTTGAAAAAATATATTTATATATAGTCACATTCAAATATTTTGGTTTCTTCCCTATTTTCTATTGCTTTACATATATTTTATGTCACCTATTCAACAAATAATTATGGAGAATCTCACAGAAGTAGAGTACAATAATAGCTTTCAAGGAAGTTTATAATTTAGAAGTTGAGTTAATTTGCACATGTAATTGAAGTACATATTAGTTTTATATTGCTTTGTAACAAATTTTACCACAAGTTTAGCAGATTAAAACAACAAAAATGTATTATCTCACAGCTTCCATTGGTCTGGATTCTGGATAGAGTTAACCAGGTTCTCTGCTCAGGGTTTTACCAGGCTAAAAGCAAGGTGTCAGCTAAGGCTACAGTTTCATTGAAGTGTCAGTGTCCTATACCAAGCTCATTGATTATTGGCAGGATTCAGTTCCTTATGATTCATAGAGCAGAAATTCTCACTTTCTTGCTGGTTGGCACCAATGAGCCGTTCTTACTCATAAAAGGCTTTCTACCATTCCTTGCATGTCCCCTGCAAGGCTTCAAGCCTGATAGATTTTCCTTGATTTAAATATTAACCCTAAGGAAGATTACATTCTTTTTTAAGTGTTCACCTTATAAGGTAAGGCCTATTTAAAATAATCTTTTGATTAAATAACAGTCAACTAATTACATCTGTAAAATCCCTGTGCAATATAGGGGAGTATAATCATAGGAGAGATACCTGCAACATATTCACTGGTCTAGCTTATAGTCAAGAGGAAGAGACTTATATAGGTCTAGATTATATTCAAGAGGAAGAGAATTGTACATTGTGAGGGGTAGGAGGTAGGATCTTGGGATCATAGAATTCTGCGTAAGTGCAAGTTGGAATAAAGTATGTGTCTAAATAAGCTAGAAGTTAGATGTATAGAAATTGATATTGTGCATACTATACATACATTGGGGAAGAAACATGAATGAGAAATGGTGAAGCAAATCTCAAAGCTATATTTTTTCCAGGTGACAGATAGTGCCCAAGAAAGAAAAAAAGTATTTAAATAATTAGCAAGGCATATACTATAGTGAAATATGAAAATACAGGGTCTATTTCCATAGTCCAGTCTGGCCAATAAAGCTAATGGGAAAGATTTAGTCCATTCAATGAAAGTCTTTGAAAATTGTGCATGTTTCAGCAGGCAGTGAGAAGTGATTGAATGTTTAAGAGGGCTGAATGGTCTTCAACTTACCCTTTCAGATACACTTTCTGCTCCTCACCCTGGAAAGCCCACAAATATGAATTCCATTCTTGAGATTCCTTGCCTTTTTGGATTTGCCAATCAGAAGCAGTGGCAAAACATTTGGGGGATAAAAGGAGAGTTAAGTGAATTATATTCCTGAATTTTCTTCCTATGAAGCTGACTATCTCATTTGTAACAAGTGGCTTCTCTATGAGGCCCTTTATATCTCTGGGTTCCAATAATCACTTCCTTCTCTCTTCCCGTCAGCTACAATAATGGGAAAAACACTGGAATGTAAACCCCTTGTTATAGTATTATCTGTTCTTTCTTCACTCATCCAATACATTTGAAAATATTTTTATTAAAATCTCTCAAAGTTACCAAATTTTAATATGCCATCTGTTTGTCACTATGGCTTGACTAAAGTTGGAACTGATATAACCAAAATTCTTGGGAGATTAATATGACAATGTTGAATAGATGGTATAGAGAGGGAAGAGATTGAATATGTTATCATAGGTAAGAGTAGTAATGAAGTCACAAACTACTAGGTGATGAGTATGAAAATAAAGGACAGATGATAATAAGAAATAACCCAAGATGTTTGGACCAGGGGTAGACATCTCATCTAAAGGTAATAAATTCAGAGTCTGGTTGGTGGTACATGAGCATACTGGCATGATGCAATACATCTGGCCAAAGAAAGTCTTGTTATTAATAATTTACATTGATAAAACTAAGCAGATTGAGTTAATAAGTAGAAGTTGTAGCTAACAGTGTCTGAGGTATAGTAACATCCCAATGACTTTAATGGATCATGTGTAAGACAAATTAAGAAGAAGCTTTAGCAAATAATAAAAGCAATAACATTCAGCCAACTAGCAGAGGAACAGATATAGGCAAAAACAGTGCTTACATCAACAATATTGTTTGTAAAATAATGATTCACTGTTGAGGCCAAGAGAACTGCCTTGACATAAGAATCAACTTCTACCATATCTCTTTGAGGTTTGGCCTTGTTAAAATTTCTGTTCTAGATTTCGCTTAGTTCTCTACACACACTTAATGAAAAATTGCCTGTACTTGTTAGCCTGTGGGTCTATTTGTCTATTTATAGCAAAAAATAGGGCTGAAAAAAAAAAGAGAATCCTTAAACTATTTCTCTGATATAGATAGAAGATAGTTATATTTATATAATTATATAAATATAAACCACTAGGAGTGGAAATTAATCAGAAGGATATAGACAATGACAGGAATTGCTGCCATACTCCTTAGGTAAATAAAGTTTTTGGCCACTTAAGGAGGGCAAATTAGTAATTCATGACTGGTGAAATTGTTAATAAATCTGTCCTACGCAAAGCAAGAATTTTGACAGGTAAGGAATGGAATATACCAAAAATGATAACTATTGTAGCAATCTCTTAGCCCCTAGATATAAACCAAACCCTCTTCAGCCTTCTGAAGATGACACTTACCATGTGTCATCTTTTGCACCTTCTGACTGCCACCTTTCCCTTTAACCAGTAAGGTATATATAACTGGCCAAGAACAGCAACCCATTTGTTGATTAGCAACCTATGAATACCTTTCTGGAAAAAGATTAACTGGACGATCAAATGATTACCATGAGGAAATGAAATTAGGAATCAGAAAATCTGATCCAACAGTTAAGGAGAAATTGAGTATAAAAGAATGAAGTGTAATTGGAACCAGAGAGGTCATGATGGGTCTTGTTTACTATAAATTATATGATGAAGCTCATCAGGGACATAAAAATACAAGAGCAAAACAAGACAGAAATGGCCTATAGTTGTCATAGTAGACTATAGTTTTCATATTAGCAATGTAACATTAAAGATACATGATATCCTTGGTTCTTGTTTAGGTCCTTAAAACCACTTTGGAAATAGTATGTTCTTTAAGCTCTAGGTTCAATGAGATTTAGCCTTACTGTAATGCTTCTTTTGGGATTTATTGACAAATTATCAGAAACCATATCATTTCTTTGTAACTAAATGAGACAAAAAAGTAGTTTTTAGTACAAAACAGTAAAATAGTTTGAGGAAGATAAGGAATTGAATAATATTATATTTGGGGAAAAGGAACTCATTAATGACCTTTGAAAGAACAATTTCAGTAGAGAGGTTAGGAAAAAGAAGGAATTGTAAGAGATAAAGACTGAAGGCATAAATAGATAATAAGATGAGAGAAAATGGTTTTACAGCAATATAAATGAAGATAGCTTTTGAAGAGAAGGAAAGAGGTTAGGTCAAAGAATAATAGGGCACAGTTGGATCAAGATAAAGGTCCTTTTCATTGTATTCCTTAGCCTTGAAGTATTGAGGAAACTAGGGCGTATTTTTAAACAGCAGAGTAAGGTCTGTAGAGAAGATTACTAAAATGCAAACTACTAGATAAGTGAGATCTTTTTATTATTCAAATATTTTCTAACAGTCATCTGGTTTAATTCCTCATTTGAATTCATAAAATCATTCTGTAACCCCTTGCTTAAATCGAATGGCTGAATTATGCAAGGTTTGGAGGTCTGATGATTCGATTAACATTTTGGTGTTTTCACTTTCCCATTACTCTGTCCCTAAATGATAAATAATAAATATTTTCTATAATTTCTAACTTTACCCCAAACATAAATGTGAGGATACGTAGTAATATAAAAGTGTCAAAGACAATTGTTACATGCTACATTTTACATGTGCTTTGTCTATAATGGACAGTATATCTGACTGTATATTCCAGAGGAATTATAACTTGTGCTCTATATATTTTATTTAAATAGCTATTTGGGAGAAGATTGATAAAAATTTAAATGTAGAATGTAGCTTTTTTTTTTTTTTTTCCTGAGCCTGCAGTATGTGGAAATTCCGACCTGGGGATGAATCTGTGCCATAGCAGTGACTCAAGCCACTGCAGTTATAACACCAGATCCTTAACCCACTGTACCACAGGAGAAACAATTGTAGTAATTTTTAATTTTATTTTTGGAAAGGTAGGCAGAGGTCACAGTAACAGGGTTAGAGATTTTACACACAGGTTATTTTTCAGCTACACTTAATTCTGAGATTGAAATGTATTAATCATGTTGTCATAAAGACAGATTTGAAAGCCATATACATATAGCATAATGAATGTGGTAGTAAGAAATGAAATTTTCAAATGAGCATCTAGATGTAACTGAAATATGAAGAAATATTTGGTCAAAAATAATTTTAAACAAGCATATTAACATATATATATAGTTAACTACTACTTCAAAGATCATTTATTTACTCAATAGCTATTGTAATACAGGTATTTTCCAAGTCATTGGAAATTCAAAGATGAGCATAGATCTCTGTTTTCAAATTTGTTCCTAGACAGCCGAAATTAAAAAAAAAAAAATCCCATCCCAGCACATAATTGGAAACTACCTGGAAATTTATATTTTAAAGTTCATCAAAACATCTTTACTTATAAGTACTAAATAAATTTACATAACAATGTATATGAAGACATAGCCAATGCATAGAAACATGTGGCATTCATTTCTAAAATGGTTTAAGTACACATTTACTCTACAATAAAAATTATGCCTTTAAATTGTATTTTTTATTTTGCTCAGCTTTATTGAGGTATAACTCAATATACCCTTTATTGAGGTAACTTTGTGAAGTTTAAGATGCACAAAGTGTTGATTTGATACACTGGTATCTTGCAGTATGACTCAACCACATCCTCAGGTTAGCAAACACCTCTGTGACATCTCATTTAAATGGTTTTATTATGCTTTTATCTCTCATTGCTGATTTACACAATAAAAACAACCTTGAATAATTTTCCAAATTCTATTTTTAAAGAGTTTAAAGGCATGTGTAATCTTTGCTGTCCTCTGAAGTGTGGAGGGCTTCCAAGTTGTATATAGATAGATAGGTAGACAGACAGATAGAATATCAAATATAGTATATTTATGAGATTATACCTTAACAGTTTCCTTAATATTACTTACATGTTAATAATTTGGATGAAAAAAGTGACCACGCCATCAAAAATTTTTAGTTTTTTAAATTTAGGCAATTCAGATTGTAGGGAGGAAAGGATTGAAAAGAAACAATCTATACCACTTTAATTCATCTATAGACACATTTCTGTGTCTCTGTGTGTGATATATGTTAAAAAATAAAACTGTAAAAGTACTTATTTTAAAAAATGCTCATGTTCAAACTGATTTAATCTTAATATTTTAGAGCAAAGCAGAATAATAAAGGAGGTCAGATTGGCTGATTTGGGCACAGTTCTTTCTTCCTGTTTCTCTCTGGTTCTACCATTTAAATGCTTCCTTCCTTTGCCTGCATATAGTGTCTTCCTAATGTATAATTTGTTACACCAAAAACCATCTGAGGAACACTTTCACAATAAGATAATTATTCATTATGGGAATATTTGCATTTTAATTAGCAGAGAGTTAATATCATCATGCTTGTTAAACATTTGCTTCTATATTCAGAAAGAAATGGATTCAAATCCTGGCTCCATTAGGCATTATGAAAAATTCAGGTAAACCTATGAGGCTAAATTTCCTGTTAAATGGAGATAATATTCACCACATATAATTGATATAATAATAAAATGTCAAAAAAATAAAGTACTTGGCTCAGTTTCTGGCAAACAATCATGTTTTAGAAATTCAAGTTAAGGATATAACTAAAATTGAGCACATCCTCTATAAAAAGTATACAATAATATACATTGAATAAATTCAGATATTTCCATAGTTTAATCAACACATAACATGCCAAGCATTATATTAAATTGTAGAACTCAAGTATTATATGAGCTGATTTTATCTATAAATATATTTATCCATGTGTGGGAGACAAACCTTCTCTGAAAGATAAGGAGACAATGTCCCCTCATTCAGCATAGCTACTAGCCTTGCAATCACTTGAGTGGTTCCTCTTTGTTGTGCAAATGAGCAAATGTTAGTTTGTAACAGTTAAAGTAATGTACAGAAGAAGAGAGGAATTCGGTTCAAATCAGACTTATTTTGGAAGTCAAAAAGACTGAATGTTGAATGTTTTTATCTCTTGCTTTCTTAAAAATCCTAGCATTTTTATGCCAACACAGATAGTTCTGTCTGAGTGGAAGTACGTATTTTCTCTGTTTAAGTAAAGGGCCAAGGGAGTGTGTGGGAAGGACTGGTGTTGACACTGTGCAGGGTAGCACAGAGGCTGTGCAAGGGACAGCCAGCATCTCAGCAGTGGGAAATCTCCCATGCAACTGAGGATAAAGTTGTCATTACTGACATCAACTGGCAGGGGCCAAAGTTCAGTACTGTGGATGAATTACACTTTGCATTTCTCTCTGTATGTCTAGTATTCAGAAGAAATCTGGTACCTTTTGCACTGAATAAGCCGTATATATTCTTGGTCAAATGTGAAAAAGACTTTGACAGAAAGGAGCCAGATATGATACTAATATAGACAATGACAACTCCAGAAACAGATTGTAGCAAGTAAAGATGCATAATTGCAGTTAGATTGTAAACTATTACATTGGATCAATAAAGGGATACATACAAATAGATTTATGTTTGTAATTTACAGAGAGATATGGTGGAAAATAGTAATTATACAGAATTTATAAAACACGAAAGAAGTAAATGGTCAAACAATGGCTCTACAAACTTTTCATTCTTCCAAGCCTGTGACATGTTAATGCTAGACCTTATGCTTAGAAAACTAAGTGGTCCTTATGTATGAAACATCTTGAGCAGGGTGTATAGGAAAAATATCATATGAGGGATGTACCTATACAATTATAAATTTGAGGTGCTTTGTGACTTAAATGTAAGTGAGATGACTACCCACCTCATTTAGAAACCTCACACATCAGAATGGGAGAAAACAGTTGCAAATCATGCAATCAACAAAGGCTTAATCTCCAAAATATATAGACAATTCATGCAACACGACAGCAAAAAACCCAAATAACCCAATCGAAAAATAGGCAGAAGACTTAAATAGACATTTCAGCAAAGAAGACATATGGATGCCAGTAGGCACATGAAAAAATGCTCAACATCACTAATTATTAGAGAAATGCAAATCAAAACTACAATGAGGTGCTACCTCACACTGGTTAGAACTGCTATCATTAATAAGTTTATAAATAACAAATGCTGGAAAGGGTATACAGAAAAGGGAGACCTACACTGTTGGTGGGAATATAAATTGGTGCAACCACTATGGAAAAAAGCATGGAGGTACCTCAGAAAATTATATATAGAACTATCATATAACCCAGCAATCACTCTCGTAGGCATATATCTGGACAAAACTATCATTGAAGAAGATACATGCACACCTAAGTTCACTGTAGCACTACAGTAGCCAAGACAGGGAAACAACCCAAATGTCCATTGACAGATGAATGGATTAAGAACATGCGGTACATATACACAGTGGAATACTACTCAGCCATAAAAAAGAACAAAATAATGCCATTTGCAGCAACATGGATGGAACTAGAGATTCTCATACTAAGTGAATTAAGTCTGAAAGAGAAAGACAAATACCATATGACACAACTTTCCTGTGGAATCTAAAACATGGCACACATGAACCTATTTATAGAACAGAAAAGGACTCACAGATATAGAGAACAGATTTGTGGTTGCCAAGGGGGAGGGGGACAGAATGGGATGGACTAGGAGTTTGGGATTAGTAGATGCAAACTATTGCATTTAGAATGGATAAGCAATGAGGTCCTGAGTATAACATAAGTGGACTATATCTAATCACTTGTAATAGAACATGATGGGAGATAATATGAGAAAAAGAATGTATATATATGTATGACTGCATCACTTTGCTGTACAGCAGAAATTTATAGAACATTGCAAATCAACTATACTTTAATAAAAAAAGAAAAAGAAAAAGAAACCTCACACTTTACCTGAGTCAAACCATGTTAACACAGGAAGAATCTGGGAAGAGGTGTTAGAGGCCTCAAACTTTCTCTGTGCTTTGAAATTATTTGTATCTTTGAAAGTGTTTATAAAATCAAATATTAGGTACTATATATAGTAGCTAGTATTACATATATATGACATAATACATATAAAAATAAGTCAAACACACTCATTTTATAGCTCTTAGGATCAGAAATAACCCTTTTTCTAGGGTAACTCAAAGCTAAAAAAAAAAAAAAATAACAACACTAATCACCACCAGTTATGGAGTCTCAAATATGTGCTGGACATTTTACACATACTATTTTTCTTTTTAGGGCCACACCCGGGGCATATGGAAGTTCCTAGTCTAGGGGTCGAATTGGAGCTACAGCTGCCAGCCTATGCCACAGCCACAGCCACACCAGACCTGAGCCGCGTCTGTGACCTACATCCCAGCTCATGGCAACCCCAGATCCTTAATCCACTGAGCGAGGCCAAGGATGGAACCTATATCCTCATGGATACTAGTCTGATTCATTTCTGCTCATCACAATGGGAACTCCTATATTATTTTATTTAATCTTTAGAAAAAATACAAGGGATGTTATTTTCCTTTTAATTAAGAAAACAGCCCATTAAAATTTTTAAAAGACAAAATAAATTATAAATAAATTAGAAAAAAGTCACCCCCAAAGTCTCAATACTAATTAAAAAGCCAAGCTGGTATCTGAATTTCTCAGGAGCTGATTCAAAATACTACCTCTGGACTAATGAGGGAGACAATCAAGGACAAACAATAACAGGGAACAATAAACCATAAAACAGAGGAATGTGGGAGCACAGGCAAAAGAAGTTTAAGCCTAGGAATTGTCACAAAGGAGATTTAGACTGGCTTTTAAGAGAAATAGAGGTGTTTACTAGTATAAAAAATGGAAAAAAGTGGCCCACCAGGTTGATAGAAGTCACAAAAAACTATGTATTGATTTATTTATCAGTGGGAAACACTCAACAATTAATGTGGAGAAGTGGCTTTCTCCAAATACCCTTCAAATCATACTGTGAGCTTCTTCCTATAAGCAAGATTGCAGCCAAGCCTAAGTCTTTTTTCAGAAATTGAGATATTTTTGTGAGTATGCTGGAGGCCGAGTCTATTGCTTTGGACCTAGGAGGGAAAAGTGTGCTGTAATAAACAATATTGCACTGAAAGAGGTCTTTGTAAACTCTATTGGAATTGTAACTCCAGAAGGTTGTTAATTTTTTTTGAAGTTCTTATGTTGTGAAATATCTTTTCTTGACAGATAAGAGTTTATTTTCTGTTTCCAGTCTCCTATTTTCCTTCTAATGTAGTTTGGACTTTGCCCAGGGCACTATTTGTGGGCATGTCTGTCTGTGTGTGTGTATATGAGTATGACTGAGACTTTTATAGAAAAATATAAATCATGGGGCAATCATGGTTGCTTCATGAAGCTACAAACTCATTAAAGGACTCAGTTAAAGAAAGTAAGTGCAAATTATATAATTGAGGAAAACTTTCTTTTTTAAAAACGTGAATCTTTAAAACACCAGCTCCATTCCTCAGGTTTGCTGAATTTCTGGATAATATTGCAGTTCGCATTGACCAAACCGTGTTCATTTGTCAGGACTCTGAAAAATATATTTGCTAAAGGTATTTGTTTACCATGCTTGAAGCCATAACTAGAAAAAAATGACTGAAAGTTTTCCTCAATTATGAAATATGCCAAAGGATGCAGATATTGTTCATTTGGTTCTCTGTATTTAGATGAATAAAGCCTTGTGTATAGTGATTAGTAAAGATACAGGGGTGAAGCAGGTAGCTATGCAATCTATATTCTAGGATTAAGAAGGTTTTCCCTAGGGTAACATTTCCAAATATGTGGGACAAGTGCCACTATTGATATAGAAACAATTTTAGGTATTAAAGATAAAGCTAAACTACATTAGATTACATGGAGGAGAAAATGATTCCTTTTTCAATTTGGTTTCAATTTTTCTGATTGCATCATGAGGAAAGTCTTACTTTTGCATGAAGATATATTTAACAACCTCTGACTTTCCCTAATCTCCCTTTTTTAAAAAGATAAGTAGGTCTTAGTCTCAGAGCCTTCACCAAACATTGTGCTCAGATGGAAGTTAACAATATTAGGGCAATTTCATTGTATTTATTTTTTTCATTGTATTTATTTTAGAACACTTTGTTCTGTCAGGTGGTTCTTCTTATCCATTTACTGAAGTTTAACTTCATTTAATACATTTTAAGTAATTTACTTACTAAAAAATCTAAAGGAAAACAAAGTTGAAACTATTCTTCTATGATGTTAAAATCTCTCCCTCAGACTGGCCCTCTCAAAAAGAAAGAAACAAACAAAAAAACTGAGACCAAAAAATAGTCTTCAAAATTAAAATGTACCAGGATGTTCTATGCTAGTACTACTTCTAGATTATGCAGGATGCTCAACAAATGCGTGTAAAAAAGGTCAAAACCCTCTCTGTTTCTTATGAATTAGCCCGATGGTGACCACCAGTGGTGATGAGGAGGCCAAAATATTAGCAACAAACACATGTGGCTTTTTATTTAAAAACAAAAAATTCTCAGATTTTTATTGAATTGTTTTTAGGGGTAAAAATTCTCCCTGAAAGGTTAGGAAATTGTTCTCAATGCTAAAGTGTTGCAGCTTTTGTAAAGCAACACTTTTTGCCCTGCCTTACTCTGACAACTGAACTGCCAGTCAGACATGCAGTGTTATTATCTACAATATATGCCTTAATAAAATATGAGGTAAGCAAACTCCTGCTTACCTCCCTCATCAGTTCCATCTTTCTAAATGAGAGTGAAAAATTCTCCAGGAAGTCACTCCAGAGGACAGGACTATAAAAGATAATACACTTATAGGATTATCAAATGAAAAGATGAGTAAAAGGATTTGTTTTGAAAGGATTACAGGGAAGGAGAATAAAGGAAAGTAATTCAACAAAAACAAAGATATGTAAGCATCAAAGTTGGAAAAAAGGATATGGATATAGATATGCATTTACTGTATTAAAAATATTCTAAAGAATTATACACAATTTCTGAATTTGGCTGAAAAAGCAATTTTCAGAGGAGCAATGATGACCGAGTGGAACAAGGCAGACTTTGAAATGCATGTGAAACCAGAAAAAAAAAATGTAGCAGGAAGAATGCCTTGCTTTTAAAGAACTAATAAATGTATAATATTGAGTTAGAGGGAGAGATTAATTAGAAGATGAAAAATGGGATAACATTGTTTTATACGTAATCCTGTTCTAAGAAAAATCTCAGGGACACATGCTCACTGTGAGGAGAAAATACTCTCTCCACAGTTAAATTCTTATGGTAATAATTATTTGAGATGGAATTAAAAGAAAATAATAAACCTGAGGGGAAAACAGAAATATTTGGATAACTTATCTTTGCAATATTTATGTTTTTTTTAATTAGTGGAAAATACTAAAATCTATATACTTTCAATGTGACAGATACCTTACATATGTTATTTTATTTAAACCTTGTAACAATTCTGAAACCTTGGTATGTATTATGATCTCTACAGATGAGGGGGGGTAGCACTCATAAGGATTATGTAACTGACCATAATCATATCTGCTTCCTTCCCTGCTAAAGGGTTGCAAATAGCTTTATTGTTGCACAAGTTCAAAACTATGGTGAAAAGAGAGACAGAAAACAATCATTCAGTGGTTTCTCAACTATATTCCAAAGGTGGTGTTGTTTTTTCACTTCCAGCTATGAAGGAGTAGTTGGTACCAGCCTTACCCTTCCATCGAAAACAATTATTTATACAACTGCACACAGTATATTATGAAAAAATTTTAGGCACTGACCAATAGGCAGTTCATGATTGTGATCTTTCAAAGAAGGAAAAAGCATGAGGAGAATGTCATGATCCCCTTTTTCACCTTGGGACAATTTTCTGCCAATGATGATGAAATCCTAACAAGGCTGCAGTGTCACTGAGCAGAGAAAACAAATATTGAAATTTCAAGATGGTAATACAGAAGGAATTTGCAAGATAAGGGTTTTGAAAAGAAAGAACTGCATGGGAAAGGAGTCTGTGTCAGGATTCACCATAGATGCTGGATCAAGTTCTGAGCATACTCATTCTCAAAGTTCAACTCTAAGAGGTATTATAACAATCACCAGCTACAGGGCTGAGAAATGAATGGGGATAGCATTGGTCATGAAGTGTGGTGGACATGATATTTATGACCAAACAAGAGTAGAGAAGCCTCAATGAGTCCCTTGGTGATAATCAAGAAAGGATAAGCCTTTGGGGTGATTACCATTCAATAGAGTAATTGCCACAAGCTTATACTAATAGAGAAACCAAGTAGGCTGGCCTGCTCTAACAAAGAATAAAATGGGATTTTTAAATAGACCAGGAAGATGCCAACAGTAATTTCTTACCAGTATACATAAAATGTTCACCAAATTAGGTTATATGCTGGATGATAGCCTATAAATCTCAATAACTATGAGATTATTGACATACTACAGAGTATATTCTCTGACTGAATTAAATTAACAATCAATAGGGGAATATATGGAAATTCTTAAAACATTTGGAAATTAAAATAACGTACAAATTTACCCAGTATTTGAGTAAGAAATTACAAGAGAGGGGTTCCCATTGTGGCTCAGTGGGTCATGAACTCAATTAGTATCCATGAGGATGTGGGTTTGATCCCTGACGTTGCTCAGTAGATTAAAGATCTGGCATTACCAGAGTTGTGGTGTAGGTCACAGATACGGCTCAGATATGGCAATTCTGTAGCTGTGTTGAAGGCTGGGAGCTGCAGCCCCAGTTTGACCGCTAGCCTGAGAATTTCCATATGCTGCAGATGCAGCCCTAAAAAGACACACACACATACACAAAATGAAATTACAAAAGAAATTAGAAAATATTTCAAGCCAAACAATTGCAAATCTAGGAAGTCCAAATAAGAAATTAATGTGATGGAAGTTTATAGCTTTTAATGGTTTTATCCAGAGAAGTACAAAAATTTGAAATGTCATTTTCAAATACCTAGGAATAAACCTACCTAAGGAGGCAAAACACCAGTACTCTGAAAACATGAGACAGCGCTGAAAGTAATCAAAGATGACACAAACAGAGGGAAAGCTATACCATGCTCTTGGGTTGGAAGAATCAATATTGCCAAAATGACTATACTACCCAAGGCAATCTACAGATTCAATGCAATCCCTGTCAAATTACCAAGAAAATTCTTCACAATACTAGAACAAAATATTTTAAAATTTGTGTGGAAACACGAAAGATCCCGAATAGCCAAAGCACTCTTGAAAAAGAAAAACAGAACTGGAGGAATCAGGCTCCCTGTCTTCAGACCATACTACAGTCATCAAAACAATATGGTACTGGCACAAAACCAGACATATAGATCAGAGGAACAGGATAGAAAGATCAGAGAAAAACCTATGCACCTAGAGTCAACTAATCTATGACAAAAGAGACAAGAATGTACAATGGAGAAAAGACAGTCTCTTTAAAAAGTGGTGCTGGGAAGACTGTACAGCTACATGTAAAAAATGAAATTAAAACACTAACACCATATACAAAAATAAACTCAAAATAGATTAAAGATCTTAACATAAGGCCACATACTATAAAACCCTCAGAAGAAAATACAGGCATAATAGCCTTTAACATAAATCACAGCAATATCTTATTTGATCTACATCTTAGAGTAATGAAAATAAAAACAAAAATCCACAAATGTTACCTAATTACACTTAAAACTTTTGTACAGCAAAGGAAACCATAAACAAAATGAAAAAGATATATAATGGGAGAAAATCTTTGCAAATAAAGCACCAACAAAGGTTGAATCTCCAAAATATATACAAACATCTCATATAGATATATATTAAAAAAAAAAAAAACCAAAGAGCTCAATCAAAAAATGTGCAGAAGATCTAAACAGACATTTCTCCAAAGAAGACAGAAAGATGGCCAAAAATCACATGAAAATACACTCAATATAATTAATTATTAGAAGAACGCAAGTCAAAACTGCAATGAGGAACCACCTTACACTAGTCAGAATAGCCATCATCAAAAACTCAATAAACAATAAATGCTGGAGGTGGTGTGGAAAAAAGGGAACCCTCCTACACGATTGGTGAGAACGTAAATTGATACAACCACTATGGAGGACAGTATATAAATTCCTCAGAAAACTAAATATAGAACTACCATATGATCTAGCAATACTATTCATGGTCATATACCTGGAGGAAACCATAATTTGAAAAAATAAATGTCCCTCAATGTTCATTGCAGCACTATTTACAATAGCCAAGACATGGAAGCAACCTAAATGTCTGCTGACAGAGGAATAGGAAATGGGTAAAGAAGAGGTGATATGTGTGTGTGTGTGTGTGTGTGTGTATTAATATTACCCAGCCATCAAGAAGAATGAATTAATGCCATTTATGACAACATGACCTAGAGATTATCATACTAAGACAGAGAAAGACAGATAATACATGACATCACTTAAATGGGGAATCTAATAAAATGATACAAAATAGCTTATTTACAAAACAGACTCACAAATTTCAAAATGAAACTTATAGTTACCAAAAGGGAAATACGGGGGGGGGAGTGGAATAAATTAGTATTTGAGGGTTAATAAATACATACTGTTGTATTTAAAATAGATGAAAAACAAGGACCTACTATATAGCACAGTGAAATCTACTTAATCATCTATAAAACCTACATAGAAAATAATCTGAAAAGGAATGGATATATATGATTCCCTTTGCTATACACCTGAAACCAAACACAATATTGTAGGTCAATTATACTCCAATAAAATTAGTAAAAAAAAATAAGTAATTTTCTTACACCAAAAGAAAATAGGGGAAAGGAGGAAAAATTAGAAACAAACTAAAATAGGAAAAAATAAAGAGCTGAACTCAGTGAAAAAGAAAACCATTAACAGAGAAAGCTAATATAACCTAAGTCAGTTCTTTGAAAAGATGAATAAAAATCACTGAAAAGTTATCAATTTAGCAAAAGTAAAAAATTACTAAAATGCCTGATCAAGGAAGAAAAAAAAAATTCCAATTATAGAAATGAATGAAAGGATATTGCTACATATCCCAGATAAAATAAAACATATAAGAATATTAAGGAATATTAAAGCAACAGTGCCAATAAATGCAGCTAAACTGACACAAGAAAAAGTAAAAAGTCCAGGTCATTTCATATCTGTATTTCACTTAGATATGCGACAAAATAATGTAATATAATGGCCAAAAGCTTGTGACAATGGCTCAATATCAGGAACATGAAAATTAAAAATTTGAGATATAAAATAGATGCAAAAATCCTCAACAAAATACTAGCGAACCACATCCAACAATACATTAAAAGGATTGTACATCATGATCAAGTGGTATTTATCCCAGAAATGCAAGCGTTCTTCAATATCTGCAAATCAATCAGTGTGATACACCGCATCAACAAACTGAAGAATAAAAACAATATGATCCTCTCAATAGACGCAGAAAAAGCCTTTGACAAAATCCAACACCCATTTCTGATAAAAAAACCCTTCAGAAAGTGGGCATAACCGGAACCTACCTCAACATAATAAAGGCCATATGTGACAAATCCACAGTGAACATCATTCGCAATGGTGAAAAACTGAAAGAATTCCCACTGAGATCAGGAATAAGACAAGGATGTCTGTTCTTTCCACCACTCTTCAACATAGTTTTGGAAGTCCTAGCCACAACAATCAGAGAAGTAAAAGAGATAAAAGAAATCCAAATTGGAAAGGAAGAAGTAAAACTATCACTATTTGCAGATGACATGATACTATAAATAGAGAACACTAAAGACTCTACCAGAAAACTATTAGAGCTCATCCATGAATTTGGCAACGTTGCAGGATACAAAATTAATACAAAGAAATCGATGGCATTTCTATATACTAAAAATGAAAGAGCAGACAGAGAAATTAGGGAAGCAATCCAATTTACCATCACATCCAAAAGAATAAAATACCTAGGAGTAAACCTACCTAAAGAGACAAAAGACCTGTACTCTGAAAACTGTAAGACACTGATGAAAGAAATCAAAGATGACACAAATAGATAGAAAGACATACAATGCTCTTGGATTGGAAGAGTCAATATTATCAAAATGATTATACTACCCAAGGCAATCTACAGATTTAATGCAATCCCTATCAAATTACCAAGGACATTTTTCACAGAACTCGAACAAAATATTTTAAGGTTTGTTTGGAAGCACAAAAGACTTGGAATAGCCAAAGATATCCTGAAAAAAAAATGGAGTTGGAGGAATCAGGCTCCCGGACTTCAGAATATACTACAAAGAAACAATCATCAAAACCGTATGGTACTGGCACAAAGACAGAAATATAGATCAGTGGAACAGGATAGAAAGCTCAGAATTAAACCCAAACACCTACAGCCAACTAATCTATGACAAAGGAGGCAAGAATACACAGTGCAGAAAAGACAGCTTGTTCAATAAGTGGTGCTGGGAAAACTGGACAGCCCCATGGAAAAGAATGAAATTAGAACACTCCCTAACACCATACACAGAAATAAACTCAAAATGGATTAAAGACCTAGATATAAGACCAGACAATATAAAACTCTTAGAGGAAAACAGGCCAAACACTCTCTGACATAAACAACAGCAACATCTTCTCAGATCCACCTCTTAGAGTAATGACACTAAAACCAAAAATAAACAAATGGGACTTAATTAAACTTAAAAGTTTCTGCACAGCAAAGAAAACCCTAAACAAAATGAAAAGACAACTCACAAAATGGGAGAAAAGCTTTGCAAATGAATCAACTGACAAGGGATTAATCTCCAAAATTTATAAATACCTCCTACTGCTTAATACCATAAAAACAAAAGACCCCATCAAAAATTGAGCAGAAGATCTAAACAGACAATTCTCCAAAGAAGACATATGGATGGCCAAAAAACACATGAAAAGATGTTCAACATTACTCATTATTAGAGAAATGCAAATCAAAACCACGATGAGGTACCACTTTACACCAGCCAGAATGGCCATCATCAAAAAGTCTACAAACAATAAGTGCTAGAGAGGGTGTGGAGAAAAAGGAACCCTAGTACACTGTTGGTGGGATTGTAAATTGGTGAAACCACTGTGGAAAACAGTATGGAGATTCCTCAGAAAACTAAACATAGAACTACCATTTGACCAAGCAATCCCACTCCTGGGCACCTACCCAGAGAAAAACATGACTTGCAAAGACACACGTACTCCAATGTTCACTGCAGCACTATTTTCAATAGCCAAGACATGGAAACAACCTAAATGTCCATTGACAGAGGAGTGGATCAAGAAGATGTGGTATATACACAGTGGAATATTTCTCAGCCATTTAAAGGAAAAAAATACTGGCATTTTTAGCAACATGGATGGATCTAGAAATTATCATGCTGAGTGAAGTCAGGCAATGAGACAGCAACATCAAATGCTTTCACTGACATGCGGAATCTGAAAACAGGACAGACGGAACTTCTTTGCAGAACAGATGCTGACTCACAGACATTGAAAAACTTATAGTCTCTGGAGGAGACAGTTTGGGGGGTGGAGGATATGCGGGGGTTGTGGGTTGGAAATCCTATAAGACTGGATTGTGATGATCATTGTACAACAATAAATATAATAAGTTCATTGAGTAATAAAAATAAATAAAATTAAATCTATGAGATATCACTTAACTCTCTCTAATATGTGTATGATTAACTAGATAATCAATATGAAATGTTGGTATGCATTTTTTTTTAATTAGATACATGAGGAAGCAGCACTTCATCTCATTTTTTGGTTTAGTTTAGTTTTTATTTTATTTTGTCTTTTGGTCTTTTTATGGCTGCACCTGAGGCATATGGAAGTTCCCAGACTAGGGGTCTAAGTGGAGCTGTAGCTGCCGGCCTATGCCACAGCCACAGCAATGCCAGATCTGAGCTGCATCTGTGACCTACACCACAGCTCATGTTTGGCAATGCTGGATCCTTAACCCACTGAGTGAGGCCACGGATTGAACCTGTAACCTCATGGTTCCTAGTCAGATTTATTTCTGCTACACCACAACGGGAACTCTGGTATGCATTTGAAATAACTAATTCTCACACTTATTGGTGGTTGGGTAATACGGCAAATTCTATTGGGAGATAGTTTAGGAATTTCTTGATAGGTGAAATAACTACCAATGGCCCAATAATTCTACTCCTAGTTATTTACTCAAGGGGATTAGGACATAGGGCTACAAAATACTTGTGTAATACTGTTTATAACAATTCTGTTCATAATATTTTGAAATGAGACACACTGAAATATTCATTAACAGACTAGGTAAACAAATTGTGCTGTATTTTAGAATGATATAACCCTTAGCATTAATAAAGAAAGGATCACTTATTTCACATAGATGGATCTCTAAAACATTATGTTGAGTAAAAGATGCCTGATTTCACTCATGTGAAACTTAATACAAAACTAATATATGTTGATAGTTACCGGAACTACTTCCTATAAATTGTTTGTAGGGAATGGGCATTGATTGACTAGAAGGGGTATGAGGGAGTTTTCTGAGAAGGTGAAAATGATCTGTCTTGATTAATGTTAAGTTTAAACATGTACAACTCTGTCAAAACTGAAATTGTACACTTAATATTTCAGCACTTCATTCTGTAAAATACATATCATTTAAAAATAAGGCAAGAATTAGGAAAAAAGTACAGAGACAATTCTTTGGGAGTTTTCAATTATTTAGTCCTCAAATGTTCAAAGTGACCACGTGGGGGTGAGAATTACTAGCCCATACTTGAGTCATTATTCAGAAATTATAATGTTTATATATGTACTGTAAATGTATATGTTTTATACAAACACACTGCAAATATAAAAGTAAAGGTCAGTCACAAAAACTCCCTCTGTTAATGTTCACATAGCTTGTGCTATTTGTGTAACTAAAAAATAAATCTTAAATTTACAAATATACAGCTGATAACACTTTTAAGAATAAATGATGTTTTCTTACAAATTTTTAAGTATTATTTTATTTTTCCTTTACTTTTAGCATTCCTAAAAACTTTAAACAATTTGTTCCTGAGATACACATGCAGCAAATAAATTAGATTCTGTTTCAAAAAAAACCTGAAAAACAAGAAAAAATTATTTTTTTCTGTTGCTATTTGTTTGCATAGTCAAAATATAGCAGAGTATTAAGTATTTCAGCTGCATACTTTCTGAGAGTAATATATAAAATGAAATATGTATTTACAAATATATGCATATATACAATATATATGTTACATATACAAATATATTTTGATGGCTTTAAGATAGTTAAGATGAAATTACTAAAATTTAAGTGACTTCCCTCTATATGTGACCTTTTTCTTATATATGATGGAAAATATTGTAATTAAAAAAATGCATAAATAAATCTCAAAATCAGCTTGAAACTAATAAAGTATAGGTATAGGTAAAACTAATAAGGTTAGTTTTTGCTAAACACTGTGAAGCATGGAAAGGTGTCATAATAAGATGACACAATTTAAATAATTCTTGAGATTAAAAGGCGAAGGAAGAGGATTGATGTCAAAACTAGAGGAGCAATGAATTATTTACATATAACACATATGGGTAAATTTCATATATATTTCATTTATATAATTTATAATATACACACTAACTCTATTTTAAAAAACTCACATATATACACACACAAATATCCCCTAATATAGTAATTAAATATATAACCAAAATGTTAGTACTAATTAAATTTGGGGTATGGTTTTAAGAGGTTTTTTTTTTTTTTTTTGTCTTTTTGTCTTTTTAGGGCAGCACCCATGGCATATGGAGGTTTCTAGGCGAGGGGTTCCATTGGACTGTAGCTGCTGGCCCATGCCACAGCCATAGCAACGCCGGATCTGAGCTGCATCTGTGACCTACACCACCGCTCACGGCAATGCTGGATTCTTAACCCACTGAGCAAGGCCAGGGATGGAACCTGCATCCTCATGGATGCTAGTCAGGTTCATTAACCACTGAGCTGCGACAGGAACTCCAAGAGTTATTTTTTATTTTATTTTTTTAATAATGAACATGAATCCTTCACCTTGAGAGTGCTGGGGAACCATAATTACAAATAAAATCTTAGGACCCTAATTTTTGTCATGAGGATCACAGAAGGTTCTGTACCAAAGCATTAAGCCAGAATATTATGCCCATCCTTGCAATACACCAAGAGATTGCCCAAACTGAAACAATTCTCACTCTTATTCAGCCAAGCAGCCAAACCATAATATACATGTTTTCAAGATAAACAATAACTAGTCTTCAAGTGAAAGAACCGTTTGTCACACTAAATTCACACTAGATTCATCTGGTAATTTGAGTGAATACCTGTGTCAGCTATTTGGCTTTAACCAGAAAAAACAAATCTCTCAGATTAGGACTAGAGGTAGTTTCGCAAATTGGAGGAAGATGCCCACTGAAGTTAGGTTCCCATTCCTCCATAGAAACAGAGAATGGACATTGTCTTCCTTGATGTTTACATATGAAAGAGAGAGTTTCTAAAGCTGATGAAAAAAAATGTATACACATTTCAAAGAAAGGAGAAAGTATTTAGAAGTTTTCTGCAGTAAATCCTCTAAGAAAAACAGAAAGGGAAAAAAATTTTCCCATACTTTAAACAGGGAGAATTAAGCCTCTTATTTATTAAGAATGAAGCCACTTACGTTAAGCCTCATGTCACCAAATGAGACTTAAATTAATCACAGTTTTGACTCTCCTAAAAATGGTATCTTAAATCAGTCAATCAATAATCATTTTTATTATGTTAAGATATGTTCCCTTTATACCCAGTTGTGGTAACAGTTTTTATCATGAATGGACGTTGGATTTTGTCAAGTACTTTTTCTGCATGTACTGAGATGATCATGTGGTTTTTGCCTCCTTTTGTTAATGTGGTGTATGATGTTCATTGATTTGCATATGTTGAACCATCCTTGTGAACTTGGGATGAAACCTACTGGGTCATGGTGTATGATCTTTTTTATGTGTTGGTGGATTCAGTTGGCTAAAATTTTGTTGAGAATTTTTGCATCTATATTCATCAAAGATATCAGCCTATAATTTTCTTTTTTGGTAGTATCTTTGTCTGGTTTTGGTATTAGGGAGAAGGTGGCTTCATAGAATGTCTTTGGGAATGTTCTTTTTTTTTTTTTTGTCTTTTTGCTATTTCTTGGGCCACTCCTGTGGCATATGGAAGTTCCCAGGCTAGGGGTCCAATCGGAGCTGCAGCCCCTGGCCTACACCAGGGCCACAGCAACGCTGGATCCAAGCCGCGTCTGCAACCTACACCACAGCTCACGGCAACACCGGATCGTTAACCCACTGAGCAAGGCCAGGGATCGAACCCGCAACCTCATGGTTCCTAGTCGGATTCGTTAACCACTGCGCCACGATGGGAACTCCCGGGAATGTTCTTTCGTCTACAACCATCTGGAAAAGTTTAAGAAGGATGGGTATAAGTTCTCTGAATGGAGAACCCAGAAAAAAATACCAGACATCCATGGTCAATTAATCTTCACCAAAGGAGGCAAGAATATAAAATTGAAAAAAGACAGTCTCTTCAGCAAATGGTGCTGGCAAAAGTGGACAGCTGCATGTAAATCAGTGAAACTAGAACACAGCCTCCCACTATGTACAAAAATAAACTCAAAATGGCTTAAAGACTTAAATACAATTCTTAAACATAAGACAACCATAAAACTCCTAGAAGAAAACATAGGCAAAATATTCTCTGACATCTACCACACAAATATTTTCTTAGGTCAGTCTCCTAATGCAATAGAAATACAAAAAAAAATAAAACAAATGGGAACTAATTTTGTAAAAACTTACAAGCTTTTGCACAGCAAAGGAAACTGTAAAAAAACTAAATGGAGTGGAAGAAAATAGTTGCAAACAATGCAACTGACAAGGGCTTAATCTCCAAAATATACAAACAACTCATACAACTTAATAGCAACAAACAAACAAACAAGCAAACAAAAAAAAAATCACAATAAAAAAATGGACAGAGGACCTAAATAGACATTTCTCCAAAGAAGACATACAGATAGACAACAGGAATATGAAAAATTGCTCATCACTAATTATTAGAGAAATGCAAATCAAAACTATATTGGGTACCACCTCACTCCAATCTGAATGGTTACAATTTATAAGTCTACAAATAGCAAATGCTGGAGAGGGTGTGGAGAAAAGGGAAACCTCCCACGCTGTTGGTGGGAATGTAAATTGGTATAACCACTATGGAAAACAGCATGGAGGTACCTCAGAAAACCAAATATAGAGCTACTATATGATCCAGTAATCCCACTCTTGGGCATATACCCAGGGAAATTCTAATTCAAGAAGATACAGGCACCCATATGTTCATTGCAGCACTATTCACAATAGTCAAGACACAAAACAATCTAAATATCCATTGACAGATGAATGGGTTAAGAAGATGTGGTATATATGTATAATGGAATACTACTACTCAGCCATAAAAAGAACAAAATAATGCCATTTGCAGCAACATGGATGGAACTAGAGACTCTCATACTAAGTGACATAAGTCAGAAGGACAAATAACATACTGTATCACATATATCTGGAATCTAATATATGGCACAAATGAACCTATCTACTGAACAGAAACAAACTCATGGATGGTGTTAGTAGATATGAACTATTACATTTAGCTCAAATAAGCAATGAGGTCCTGCTGTACAGAATAGTGAACTATATCCAATCACTTGTGATAGAACATTATAGAAGAAAAAAAAAGAAATGCCTGGTCATCGTAGTTAGGTAATCTTCCTGATAACTCCCGCCATCCCTTAAAGGAAAGTAACCTTGCAGTAACCAAAATGCTTTTTGCCTCCTATAGTACCCTTATTTCTGCTCCCTGTTCCATATACAGACTGTCATTTTTTACATCTCCTCAGAATTGCTTTCTAGCTGCTACATTAGATGTGCCCAATTCTAATCAATTTTTGTTCAAATAAACTCCTAAAATAGTTAATAAGACTCAGTTTCTCTTTTACTATTTTCTAAAAAGGATCTTACAGCTTTATAGTGGTGAGAGGTATAGAAAAATAATAATGTACCACCTCACACCAGTCAGAATGGCCATCATAAATAAGTTCACAAATAACAAGTGCTGGAAGGGGTGTGGAGAAAAGGGAACCCTCTATTGGTGGGAATGTAAGCTAGTACAACCACTATGGAGAACAGTCTGGAGATATCTTAGAAATCTATACATAGAACTACCATATGACCCCACAATCCCACTCTTGGGCATATATCCAGACAAAACTCTACTTAAAAGAGACACATTCACCCACATGTTCATTGCAGCACTATTCACAATAGCCAAGACATGGAAACAACCTAAATGTCCATCAACAGATGATTGGATTAGGAAGATGTGGTATATATACACAATGGAATACTACTCAGCCATAAAAAAGAACGACATAATACCATTTGTAGCAACATGGATGGAACTAGACACTCTCATACTGAGTGAAATAAATCAGAAAGACAAAGACAAATACCATATGATATCACCTATAACTGGAATCTAATATACAGCACAAATGAACCTTTCCACAGAAAAGAAAATCATGGACTTGGAGAACAGACTTATGGCCGCCTGGGGGTAGAGGGAGGGAGTGGGAGGAATTGGGAGTTTGGGATTATCAGATACAATGCGGAATGGATTTACAATGAGATCCTGCTGAGTAGCATTAAGAACTATGTCTAGATACTTATATTGTAACAGAACAAAGGGTAGAAAAAAAGGTATACATGTATATGTATCTTGGCCCCCATGCTGTACAGCGGAAAAATAAATAATCAATAAAAAAATAAAAAATAAATAATAATAATGCAACCCCAAACACACTACATATATAATTGTGATGCAGTCAGTGTATAAAAGATAGATTATCTCTGATTAATGAAAATTTGGGGAGCAAAAGTTAAAGAAGGACTAAGAATATTGTTTGGGGAAGATATTTAAATTGAGCATTAAAATGTCCAGGAATTTAATATTTGGGCATGGAAGAGAATTTTTTTTTTTTTTTAGGTGAATGAAAGCAATTGCAATGTCATAAAAGCATGGCTTGATAAATTATGGCTTTAACAATGGCAACGCATAAGAGATAAAACAGGGAAAATGTTGATAAAAGCTAAATCAGGAAGCACTTTACATAACATGCTAAGTTTTGGGGACATTTGTTTAGAAAAATAGCAGTCTACTGAATATATTAAAGCAAGATAGCAACTTGATTAATTTGGCTTTCTAGATAACTCGTGATTTTAAGGGATCTCTAGTAAGAAGTGCTGGCAGGGTTTGTGCGTTTTCTAAGATCCTTAGGTTAAGCAACCAACCTACTCTACCTACTGGCCCTCCACTTGTCTTTAAAAAGCACAAATTCACATATTTAAATAAGTTGACTGGCAATCCTAAACATCTACATTTTCACTATAATTTGAAAAGAAAATATTTTAATTGGAACTTTGGGGGAAATTAGTAACGAAGCAAGGCATTTCATTATGATTATAACTTTATACACTTCTAACTTTTCTTAGTCCTTCTAAAAATGTTCTTTGACTTCTCAAGGGGTTCTTACCATGTAACTACTTTTTTTTTTCTTATTGATTAATACCTTCTATCTCAACTACCTAATTTAGTTGAAATTCCAATGTACCATCAAGGTAGGAGCCTCTTCTTTATCTCATTCTCTTCCCATCTGAACTTTGTTGTGGAAAACCTCAGTCCTGAATTAAGCTAATTGTACATTGGTCAGGCTCTAACTTAATAGCCAGAAACTATACCTGGATCGTTGATGTTGAGCAGCAGTCTGTTTTTATAACTAGTAATTTATCACATTTTCACAGAGGCCATTTCAAAAATGCTATCTTTTCTTGAAAACTTGGATTTTGTAACCTCTCTCTTACTTTTCAATAGGTGAATAGTTCTCAATTCACAAAGACAAGAGTACCTGTAAAATCTGAACTAACAGCTTCTCTCAACCATTTAGTCAATTGACTTTCTTTCTTCATTCTTTGATACACACACACACACAAAGAATCTTGTTTCCTGCAAAAGCCTGTCCCCTCACTTGAACTCTGGATGCCATACCCTACCTTTATTTGTCAGTGAATCTCCTTTCTTCTTATCTTCAACACTGCCTCTTTTCTGCTTATTCCTGCTACCTAGCATTTCAAGATGCCTACCTCTTTTTCATCTTTGAGAACTAGAAATTAAACAAAGGCATAAAATTAAAAAAAAACCCTCTATTTTAACCCCTGATTTACTCCACCAATTCCTCCTACCTGTTCTCTCCTTCAGCATCAAACCTGGCCAAACTCACCTGCATTTATCAAGCTATTAATTGCTGATAAAACTCACTTGTGTTCCGTACCCATTCTGGCTGCTCTTCTATCACACCACTGAAGCTGATCTCACTAATGCTAAATCCAAGAAAGAACATTTTTCATTCTTCACTGTTCTTGACATCTCAAAAGCAATGGGCCTCTTGAACTCAAATACCTCTTTGGGATACATTTTACCACTGATGTTTATAAAAATATAGGCCAAAAATTTTAGTCTCCATTTTTCATTCTTATTTGTGGACTTTTTTCCTTGTCTTTTTAAAATAAAATATAATATTACTTAGTATTGGGTTTTGTTTGTTTGTTTCTTTCTTTGTTTTTTTCCTTTTCATCTTAAATCTTTTATCTGGATGAAGTCCTGAACTTCTGTGGTCAAAACACTACTGAAACTCAAACTGCCATCCTGAGATGTTTTTTTAAACTGTTTTTTAAACATCCAAAACTGTGATCATCAGCACCTCTCTCAAATAATTTTCTGCTCTTACATTTCCTATCTCATTGAATTGTACAGTCATGTAGTCTGAAGATCAAGTAGAAACCTCAAGTGTTTCTCTGTGTCCTTTCCCCCCTTTGACCCCACAGCCAATTTCTATATAACCTAACTCAGAGAGCTTAAGCCCCTGTTTCCTCTTCATTCCCACGACCACCACATAAGTGCAATAGGTCATCATTTTCGATTTATTAAAATAGTCTGAAAAATTATCTTCCTACCCACCATGTACTATATATATATTTTCTAAACCAACAGAAATTATGCCTCTAAATAAAAGTTTCTTATGTTTAAGTCTCAACTTCTTAGTGTGATTTTAAGATATTGTAATTTTTTTTCAATTTATAGTTTCTTCTACCAGATAGATACTTTTTCTTCTATCCTTCCACCAAATTCTCTATTCTATTCATAGAAAATTTTCCAGGATTTATATGAGCCTGCCTTTACTACCATTACACATATGATGAACTGTAATTAACTGAACTTTGTGTTATTCACTAAAATCCCAATGAGTGCAGGAAATATAGTTATCCTTTATCTTCTCAGCCACATATTATATTCCTAATGATTAGTGTCTGCCTGGAAGAACCTCATAAATATTTGTTAATTTATAGTAAATGTTTAAAATTAATATTTAACAGCTAATGGTTAAAAATGTGTAATTAGATTCTGGTTCTTCAGTTATTTTTCTGTTAAAAAAATATGAGCTTTGGTACATGATAGTTCACTAGCCCATCACTGGGAGGTTAATAAGGGAAAAAATGACTCTGAAGCCTTTGCTTAGAAGAACAATCTTTGATGCATAAAAGAAATATGGCCAAAGGAAGCATAAAACCATTTAAATAGGAGTTAGCCATATGTTCAAGACTATGACATTAAATGAATTCTTTTGGAAGATAATATGCTTTCTAGGGGCTTATTTTTAACACCTACTTAACATTTTATTCTCACACATTACATACTGTTTATCTTGAATTCGCTCAGATTAATATAACATCTCCCCAAATAGGGTATGGTGGACAAAACTGATTAAAATTTTGGTTACTTAATAGCAGCTTTTTTTTTTTTTTTCGGTCTTTTCTAGGGCCGCACTTGCGGCACATGGAGGTTCCCAGGCTAGGGGGTCCAATTGTCTATTTGGAGCTGTAGCCGCCAGCCTATGATAGGGCTACAGCAGTGTGGGATCTGAGCCACGTCTGCAACCCACACCACAGCTATGGCAATGCTGGATCTTTAACCCACTGATAGAGGCCAGGGATCGAACCTGCAACCTCATGGTTCCTAGTCGGATTCACCAACCACTGCATCATGAGGGGAATTCCAATAGTAGCTTTTTGAAGTAGAATTTTTTTTTTTAAATCTCTATTTTTATGGATGAGCAAAGTGAGGTTCAAAGAGATTAAAACACAGGCCTGAGGTCACATATTTAGTAGCAACGAAACTTCAAATCCCACTATGCATTTTATTGCCACCACCTTTGAATTTCTACTTTTCAAAAGCAAGCATTATAGAATTGCCTTTTTTACTCTGCAATTAAAATTTCTTGAAGCAGAGACTTTAAAAACCATGTGAATGCATATATACATTTATTCTTAGCTACTCCATTCTAAATATCCATCTTGTTTAGTTAGAATTAAATTTAATGTTTTATTATTTTTTTCTCAAAGTTATCTTAATGAATTCCTAATTATGAAGGCAATTATTAGAATGCTTTATATGAGTATCTCAAAATATATTCATGAAGAACTAAAAATTTGTTCAAACTTAAAATATGTGTGTAATCTGCATGGAAAAAAGCAGGGGTTTTAAATGCCTAAGATATATAATAAATATGGTATTGGGTACCAGAGAAAAATTACCTCTGCTTTACATCGCAATTCAAGTTAAATCAAACATTTAAAATTGAAAAATTAGAAACCTTTAAAGTGTAGAAAAAATATGAAGCTATGTGTTTACATAAATATACATTGGTGCATATTTTGTGTAAGTGATATATGTATTTCTCAGTATAAATAATTCTTTCTGCCCTTCTGCCCAGAAAACATACAAAAAAGTATAAAACCCAATAATTTCTCCAAGTACTATAAATAAAGCTGAAATAAAAGGGAAACACTGAGAGATGGGGAGGAGTTTAAAACTTACTGCAGATAAATGATAAATGTCTGTGGTATTATAAAAAGAACTACAATCTACTTTAAAAAATGGAAAAAATATAAACCTACAGTTCAGAGAAAAGTACATCTCAATGGATCTTTAACAGATAGAAAGATGCAAAACACAATATAGTTAGATAAATTTAAATTAAATTTACAAGTTTTTCATTTGTCAGAATAAAGATCAATATTGATAATGTATATTAGGTGATAGTATATGAAACAGCTACTCTCTTGATTTTTTGAAGTGAGAATATAAATTGTTTGAACTCTCAGAAAACTGATATAGGCATTATCTATCAAATTTAAAATGAGTGTAATTGTGTAGCTGTATATTCCTTTATAGGAGTTTATCCTATAGCTATTGCAAACTTGCACAAAATATTAGATATTAGTGAATATTTGATATAGAACTCTCTGTAAAGAAAATGATTGGATTTAATGTCAACATGAATGTATTATTAAATAATGAAATATTAAATAAGTTATAGGACTTTAAAATGATGTTAATTATTCAACTACTTGAAGGAAGGAGAATGTTTTTTTTCTATTTCACATTTACATGGAAAGCATATCATAGACATATGACTAAGTGAAAAAAAGGCAAGCACAATATAGTGTGTACTTGTAGAATGGCTATATAAATACACTCATAAATATTGCCATATGTGTGGAATACCTCTGGATGGGGGGGCATTACCATCCTAGACCTGTCTCAGGCCTGCTTGAGTGCTCAAGGCCAACTGCTGTGGCTGTGGCAAGAAGAGACTGAAACCATGTAAGCTTTTCTTTGGTTTGGGATCACTCCAACCCTCCACACTGTGTGGGGTTGTTCAGACGTTCCAAGGATCTGTGGAACTTACTGTATGTGTCCCTTCCTTGTCGCCAACTCCAGATGCTCTGGAGTGAGTCCATGAGGCATTTCTTTCCCTCACATCGCAGGAGATGGGGCAGCCAGAATGGTGCTGATATGCTAGTTGCAGTCTCTCTCCAGCAGGATATAAAAGGAGTCCTGGGTTATGGGCTATCCATACCTGCCTGATTCTCAGAATTAAGCACTGAGGAGGCCTGTGCACAGAGTTTTACTCATGAATTACTGCTGGGAGCCACACCCAGCAAACAGTTTTCTGGAAAGTAGGAATGGCTTCCTAGGCAAGGCAGGTGCCCATTACTTCCTGTATCTCTCCCAGGGGTATCTGAGGGAATCACCCCTCCCCCCACAATCTCCACATTTAGGGTGTCTGCCTATAGGCTCTGAGGCCTTTCAGATTGTTGTTTCAGACAGCTAACAGTCTCTTTCAGTTTGTGTTCTTCCCTGTGTCCAATTGAAATGGTGATATTTTACTCTCCTGGGTTGGTCTCAAGCTGAATGTGAGGACTGACTGATACTTTTTGTGCTTAAGTGGGCTCTCTCCCTGCCCTATTCACTGGTTCCTCACCCATCTTCCCACTGGTGCTCTGCTGGAGACAGGATGGAGTCAACAGGAACGTGCTCACCCACAGTCTTTTGAAAAGTTAAAGACTTGGTAAGATAATATGTTGTTTTACATTTTTTTTTTTAAGGCTGCACCTGTGGCACATGGAAGTTCTTGGGATAGGGGTCGAATTGGAGTTGCAGCTGCATCCTAAGTGAGATCCTTAACCCACTGAGTGAGGCAAGGCATAGAGCCTGCATCCTTACAGAGACTATGCTGGATTCTTAACCCTCTGAGCCATAATGGGAACACCTACATTTCTGTAATGAATTTCTGAATGCTAAATTTAGCATGGCTTAAAATGGAGTATTGTTCCTTCACATTTTTTCTTAATACTGTGGGTAAGATGTACATCTGGAGTCATCATCAAGGGAGCAGAGTAACCACCCTTCAGACAGTAAATGGAAGCCAGTATTCACAGGTGGCAGGATGGATGATGCAGATTCATGAGTAATGATGAAAACAGAGTCAAATAAATAATAAGAGGAAATTGCAGATAAAAGAAGTTCTATATAGAAACTGGTTGCAAAGAGCCACACATTGTGAGTCATAGTATTGCTACATTTTTTTCTAGGTGGAATTTATGAAATTAGCCCAAAATGACCATTTGTCAATAGAGAGTACCTGGACCTGAATAGGAACAGATGGGGCCTGGAAAGAATCTTCATGTGCATTGATTGGACAATAATCAAATACCTAAGTTCTTTACACATTATTCTAAATTTTCATTGATAAGTCATTATTACCTTACATGGATCTATGATTTGGGGAATATTTTAAAAACATTTAATAAAAAATGTGTCCGTAGAGCCCCACATATCTGAGAAGTGGCCCTAAGCAGGGGAATAGGAGAGATGGGTAGAATAAAAATGGCAAACTTTTAACTTTACGTCTTTTGTATATTTTGTTTTTTCTCTCATGTATATGTATTTCTTATTCAAAAATGAAATAAACATATGTATATTAATAAATATGCTGAAAATAATTTAATTATGTAGTGTTTTACATATGTATATGTATATATATGTGTGTAAACAGTTTTAAATAGCTGTTAACACTGATAATTTTCTGGAAACAATTTTCTTGGGCTAACCAAAGAATAAAGAGAATACTTAGACTAGCAAACTAAAGAAATTGGAGCAGTGGTAATAACTCATCATATCTGAATACCCCTTAAAAAGGTGATTTGATATTTGTACAAATAGTTTTATCAAACTTTGAGACAATCTATAAATCTATAACCACTTTATATTAAACATATTCCAGACAATAGACCAAGTTGTCCTCCTCATGTTTTAAAGCTAAAGATGATTTGACATCAAACAAATAAAAAAATTAAGAAAACAAAAATAAAGGAAAGAAAATGGCATGTCAACCTGTGGACATAGATTCATCTATCATAAATACATAGTACATGGAAAGTAAATAAATAGTAATAGTGCTTTTAATAATAATAATATGCCATTCATATATAGAGTTTATTCCAAGGATGAAAGAATTATCCATGTTAGCATACTAAAGTGGGAGGGGTCATTTTAATTGATTCAAAAATATTTCAATAAATGGATGTTACTTAGTATAGGAAATATGCTATACAATAAATTTAGACAGTCGAAATATGTAAGTTACAAAATTTTTCTTTTTGCTCTATAATATCAAACATTTAGAAACATTTTTAAATGTTTCTAAACATTTTAAAACTACAAACATTTAAAAACAGTAAAATTATATAATGACAATATCTGCACTTAAACTTGTGCTTAGCCATATGCAGATATAAATATCAAAAAATAAATACATATTATAAATATATATAAAGCAAAAATTAAAGTGATAGACATATATAAAAATTAAACCATTACATGTACTCAACTTGCAGTTATTAATATTATTATTTTAATACACTCTAGATTCAACATAATTGTCCTAGTTATGGCTAAAAAAAATCTAAAGCCCTATGTTACCATTTCTCCTACAGAATCTATGTACTTCAATGCAATGATTCCCATGTACACCAGCCTGATATTTCAGAGAAAGTAGATAAAATTATTGTCTTTCAAAATTATTGCAGTAGGTTTGGTGATATGATCTTCATGACTATATATAAATCATGTTTGTTAAGCATATGGACTTCTATTTCGGAGAGACAATGTTCCAAATGCCATTTTAAGAGCATAGTGCAGTTCCCATTGTGGCTCATTGGGTTAGGGACTTGACATTGTCATGCTGAGGATATGGGTTCGATCCTTAGCCTTACTCAGTAGATTTAGGATCCAGCATTCCTGCAAGTTGTTGTGAAGCTTGCAGATGCAGCACAGAACTGGCATTGTGGGATCCAGTGTTGCTGTGATTGCGGTGTAGGCCTACAGTTGCAGCTCAGAATTGACCCCTGGCCTGGGAACTTCTGTGTGTTGCAGGTGCAGCTGTAAAAAAAAAAAAAAAGTACTTTTCCTCATAAATTTCACTTTTCATATAAATAAAGTGACCATTATAATAAGTGACATAAATGTGATGGGAAGATTAGTAAGAATAACGTATGTGAATTGATTGTACATAACAAATGTTCAATAAATTTATTGATGTATTGTTTCTAATATTAGGAATTATTTTTTTTTAGTAAAAAATGTGCTGTAATTAGAAGTTGAGATATTTAAGACATCTGGAAAGTAAGCAAGTTAAGGTGAGAGCTCTGCTTCGGTTCAATTTTAGTGATTCTCCCTTCAGAGAGTTTGGGCCAAATGGGAATTTAGACATGTATCCTCTGTAGAAGAAGAGAGTTAAAAAATTTTGGAACTGGGTTTTCTCTTTATTCCCCCAAAAGAGAAATGTGGGAAACATCAACTGTTAAGCAGTATCTATGTCTAAAGGACCAATGAAGGTCACAACTGAGAGGGGTGAGGAGCAAAGAGAAATAGTGTGAATGATGCAAGAAAAATCAGAATCACTGCCACAAATTAGTCTGTAAAACATCTAGATCTTAATATACATCTCTGTTTTTTTTTTTCCTGAATAAAAGGCTTACTGTTAGAGCATATGCTCATTAGAACTAATGTAGCGTTTATTTAAAGAAAAAAGTATTAATAAAAGGAATTATCATAAGTGAAGTCAGACAAAGAAAAATATCACATGATATTACTTATGTGTAATCCAAAAGGTAAAACAAATGAATTTATTTATAAAACAGAAAGAGACTCACAGACATAGAAAACAAACTTAGGGTTACCTAGGGAGAAAGTGGGGGGAGGAATAAATTAGGAATTTGAGATTAACAGATACACACTACCATATACAGAATGGATTGACAACAAGATCCTATTGTACATCACGGGGAATTATATTCAATATCTTATAATAAACTATAAAGAAAAGAACCTGAAAAAGAATATATGTATCACTCTGCTATATACCTGAAACTTGTAAATCAACTATACTTCAGTAAAAAATAAAATAATAACAACAATAACAATAAAAGAGAAATTTATGTTAAACCTAGAACATATAAAATCTTACTGGTCAATTAAAGAAAACACAAAAAGGTGTAAAAGTTATATAATTTTTTGGCCCTGCTTTATTCAGATTTCTTTTGGTCTTTTTGCCAAATGATATAACTACTCTATGTAATTCTCAACAGATTAGCATAATAATTCCAATATTCTGTCCTACTCATAGATGAGAGTAGTACTTCTAAAATATCTTTATTAATTTCTTATTTTATGAGACTTTAAAAAAAAGAACATATAGTTATTTTTTCCTTTGATCTTTATAATTTCTAAAGCAAATAATCCTTTGATAAAATTTCTCTGTTTCTTCTTCAGCACATCTATTTGTTTGAAAATTATTCTTTCTTTTCAAAAGGTTTTTTTTGGAGTACACTTTACTTACAATGTTTCAGGTATACAGCAAAGTGAATCAATTATAAACATACAAATATCCATTCCTTTTCAGATTCTTTTCCCATATGGGTTATTACAGAGTATTGAGTAGATTTTCCTGTGCTATACATAGGTCCTTATTACCTTATTGTATACATATTAGTGTGTTAATGCTAATCCCAACCTCCTAATTCATCCCTCTCCCCTCACGTTTCTCCTTTGGTGACTGTAAGTTGGTTTTGAAATTTTTGTTTCTGTTTTATGAATTATTTATTTATTTATTTATTTTTAGGGTGCACCTAGAGCATATGGAAGTTCCTAGAGCTAGGGGTCGAATGGGGCTGCAGCTGCCGGCCTATGCCACAGCCTACGCCACAGCCACAGAAATGTAGAATCTGAGCCACATTTGAAGCCTATGCCATGGCTTGTGGTGATGCCGGAACTTTAACCCACTTAGTGACGCCAGCAATAGAACCTGCATCCTCACAGGCACTTTATTGGGTTCTTAAATTGCTGAGCCACAACAGGAACTCTGTGAATAAGTTCTTTTGTACCATTTTTTTATTAGATTCCACATACTAGTAATCTCATATGGTATTTGTCTTTAACTTACTTCACTTGGCATAATAATTTCTAGTATTATTCATGTTGCTACAAATTATTTCATTCTTTTTTATGGCTGAATAATAGTCCATTGTATATATGTACCACGTCTTCTTTATCTAGTCCTCTGCCAATGCACATTTAGGTTGCTTCCATGTCTTGGCTATTGTAAATAATGCTGCCACTAACATTGGGGTGTATGTATTTTTTGAATTATGGGTTTTTCCAGATATATGCTCAGGAGTAGGATTGCTAGATCATGCGGTAGTTCTATATTTAGTTTTTTGAGGAATCTCCATATTGTTCTCCACAATGGCTGCACTAATATACATTCCACCAACAGAGTAGGAGGGTTCCCTTTTTTCCATACACTCTCTAGCATTTATTGTTTGTAGACTTTTTAATGATGGCCATTCTGACTTGTGTGAAGTGATACCTCATTGTAGTTTTGATTCAGTGCATCTTTTCTAACTTTTAATTTTTCTCTTTAAATTTAAGTATATTTCCAACAATCCTAAATTAAGCAAAAATTTAACTCCTTGTGATTAATTAGGCACAAGCTGGCAAATTAATTTTGCTGTTTTTTTAAGAGCCAAAAATATATTAAATTTATTTTAAATTATTCTATCCCATATATTATAAATTGAACAATAGGTAGATTTATTCACAGTAATAATATATATTTAAAGTAATTTTTTTCAACCTGACAAAAAAGAATATAGTAATTGGAGCTGTTTCTACTATGATAGAATTTATTAATAAAAGAATCATAGAGATACTATTGAGTGAATATAATTATTCATATAATGTTTGTTAGTTTTAAAATAGATTATAATTAGGTTAAAATTATACTTAGCTGTTTTTATTAATTTCCAGGATTCCATAATATTTTTTTTCTTCTGAAGAAAGGAACTTCTCTTAATTTTGGAGAGATGATTCATTCAGCAAATTTTTAGTAACCACAGAAAAGAAGAAATCAATACAGCAGCTAGTTAATTTTACAAAACAATTCCTTGATGGAAATTTTCTTCTGTCCCAGCTAGGAGACAGTTGTACTGCATAGTCTGAGTATTGATAGTTTTATTGGTGCTATAATTCACCAATATTTTAATATTATTTGATGAGGACTACAGAAGGTAAAGCCTGCATCTTTGCTAATTGATATCAATGTTATGGAAAAAGTGAGATACACTTAGTATTGCTTTATTCATATCCTAAAATACTGAGACTAATATCATGTCAAAATACAATTTCAAACAGTAAAATGAGAGAAAACCATATAGAAAAGCAAATAAGAATCCTGAAGAAATGCCAAAACCAGAATTTGTAGAAATAATCCATAGATATTTGTTTGAAATAAGATAAGTGTAACTCTTACATCAACCGGCTCAAATGTAATAATAGTCAAGTGTATTTTGACGGTCTTTAATGGTGTAGGAAAAGCACTGGGGAAGATTAGAATGTTTTCTTTCATGTAGGCTGAGCCTTTGTAATACTGATAACATGCTTAGCAACCCTTAACTCTAAATTTTGGACTTTCAGACAGCAGACCCATTATAATAGATGGCAGCTATCTAATAAAATTTCTTTCACTAATTTGAAAATTACTTTGCTCACCAGCTCTACTGAAATCCAGTTATTACTTCTCCCTATTCCTACCTGCCCCCACTCTCATTCCTTTCCCACATTCAATAAGCACCAAATCCCTTCTCTCTAATCATTTCCCCTTTTCCTTTCTCTGTAGCTAATACCCAAATACAGGCCACCATAACCTCTCAGACTTTCAAATGAATTTTTGTATCAAATGCTTAATCCATGTCCTATGGACCATCTAAAAACATTCAATCCATTCTCCACACTAAAATTAGGGTACTCTTCCTAAAAGTCAAGACTGTTAAAACCCTTCAGTAGCCATTTCAGTACCATTACTTTTGGGGTAAACTCTAAAACACCGTAAAATGGCCCTAGAATTTTCTAAAAATCTGATTCCAACTGATGCAGAGAGCTGGTTTCTCTCCCACACACACTTTTATCTTCCAGTCATAAGCAAATGCTCTTAATTTTTCAAATGTACAGTGTTTGGGAACCATAGTCTTTGTCTCCAAGCCACTTACTTCTTCCTCTGGCATTCCAATTTGTCCTCTTCCTCACTCTTTATTTAGCAAGTCATGACTCATTTAGTTCTCAGTTTTTCTAGCCAGCCAGTACTGACCCCATAAGAACCCTTCTCTTTTAAGCTCCTGTCTGATCTCAGTTTTACTCCTTTCCCAGAGTTTATTCCAAAGAATTGTATATTAAGATTTGATTAGAGATCCTGTTTGTTTCTTGCTTATTTATTTTGTTTTGGTTTATATATATTTTTTGATGTATTCACTGGACCAAACTCAGAACTTTGAATTCAGTCAGAACTCAATAAGTATTTATTGAATCTATCCTGAGAAACTGCAGGCTCCTTAACCATAAAGCATATACAGGGAAGGAGGGTGACAAAACTCTCACATCCACACTGAATCCATACATATTTTTTTCTCCTCAAAACTCTGAAAAGTGATTTTTCTCCTAAATGCATAGAAGACTGGATCAAAATAACAGTTCTGCTCCTCTGTTCCTCAGTGGGTTTTTTTTGTTGTTGTTGATGCTGTAAGGAAAAGCTAGGGCCAGCAGAGGATAAATGGATCCAAATTCTATTTTGCCTAGTTCAGGTAGTACTGATGATATTTAAGAATGAGTTTCTATATTCAAGAGTACTCTAATTTTTGTAACACTTTTCAAAGAATAAGTGATTTTGAAATGGCAACTTCAGTAAATACTCTTTCCTCAAATCTTTTTAAGGAAAATATTTTAAATTTTTTATTTTTATTTTTTTTTATTTTCCCACTGTACAGCAAGGGGGTCAGGTTATCCTTACATGTATACATTACATTACACTTTTCCCCCACCCTTTCTTCTGTTGCAACATGAGTATCTAGACAAAGTTCTCAATGCTATTCAGCAGGATCTCCTTGTAAATCTATTCTAAGTTGTGTCTGATAAGCCCAAGCTCCCGATCCCTCCCACTCCCTCCCCCTCCTATCAGGCAGCCACAAGTCTCTTCTCCAAGTCCATGATTTTCTTTTCTAAGGAGATGTTCTTTTGTGCTGGATATTAGATTCCAGTTATAAGTGATATCATATGGTATTTGTCTTTGTCTTTCTGGCTCATTTCACTCAGTATGAGAGTCTCTAGTTCCATCCATGTTGCTGCAAATGGCATTATGTCATTCTTTTTTATGGCTGAGTAGTATTCCATTGTGTATATATACCACATCTTCCGAATCCAATCCTCAATATTTTAAATTTTTATTTTGCTTTACTTAAGTAGCTCTCTTTGTGGCTACACAGGTTGACAGTCAATACATATATAATGAGATTTTAATTTTCCTCACAGTAAAAACTATTTCTTAAATTTCTGGTCTACAACCTTGATTTTTGAGGCTGTTGACAATTTATTTATTATTCTTGGTCATGTTTCCAAAAATAAATCCCTCTAGTCAAGGTTCTATCCATCCTTTATTGTCCTCATTCTCAGTGCAAAGTTAAAAAAAAAAAAAAGCCTCCTACTTCAGGGGAAAACTGAGCTTATCAAGTGTGAATGATTCTGCATCCTAATTATCTCTTCTCAAACATAAATTTATATGCTAGTCTTTCTCTTAACTTTTTAGTTCCAGGGAAGGAGAGTTTTCTTGTCCCAATCAAATGCAATCCCTGTGCATGGATCTCAATCCTTTCCTCACTGCCTTTGCTCCAGAACCTTGCCCTGATAATCATTATGTATCTTATCTATGTTGTCAGCTTCTCCTCTATTTGTCCTCTGCTTCCACTTACAACACACTTTTTTTCTTGCTCTTTGTGTTCCCATCTGGGGATTGAGGTCCTCTTCCAAGCTCATTCAGGCCATAAAACAGAATTCAGTTCCTTACTGCCTGTTAGGCCACTCTCAGCATCAGAGGCTGCCCACACTTCCTGTCATTAGCTCCCTCCACCTTCAAAGCCAGAAATAAAGAATCCTTCATGTCGAGATACTTATCATACTTTGATCACCTCTTCAGAAAAAGCCCAACTTCTTTAAGGCCTCATCTTACTAGGTTAGTTCCACTGAGAATACTCTATCTTGAAGTTAACTGAATTGTTACTTTAATACCTTAACTAGTTCAGCAAAATCCCTTGATAGCAGCACTTTAGAACTGGATTAAGTGGGAGAATGTGTGTATATATTGGGGATGGGAAATCTTGGGGAATATTTTAGGATTCTGCCCACCATACACATTTTGTTTTTTACTTTCTCCATGTTGTGCTTAATCAGCTTATTTGTTTTACAAGTTTTGTTATGTGGTCTATGGATTACTGCTTGTTCTTAAGTTTGTCTTTTTGCCTTCCTTCACCAGTAGGAATGCTGTATTTCCTTATCAACAAAAATGAGGAAAAGCTATAAAGAGTTTATAGATTAATCTCTAGTGGAGCTTATTTTTTTTTATCAAATTTGTTTCAGGTTTGTGTACATGGGCTGGTAAAAAACAAGAGGTTTACATGTTTTTATCTGTCTCCAGAAGTATTTTAGAATACAATATAATTTATTAATTGCTCTTTTTAAATACCATTTAAAATGGTTGTTCAGGTTTAAAATACCCTTTTATCATTTAATAGTTTTGTGAATTGGTATAATATTGGTTAACTGAACACTCTAAAATATGTATAAAGGAATTTTACAATTCTACTAACTAGGAAGATTGTGCTTAAACTGACCTAAGTATTAGCTAAGAACATTTTGAATGGATAAAGCATTATTTTTACTGAGGAATTTCAGACTTGAATACTATTGTAGACATTTCATCTCGGACTCCCCAAGGCTGCAATTAATTGCTCTCAGTCTTAAAGTTACTACGATATTAGAGGAACATCACAAACTAAACAAATGGAAAGACACATTTTAATGTTCCTTGTCTCTAGTGAGGCCTATCATCTTGATGTAAGATTGGCCTTATCCTGCTGTGTGAGACATAGAAGATCTTTCTTCAGGTTCAGTGATGGTTCAGGGTCCTGCTGTGATTTCCTTCAAGTCAATAGTTGTCAGCCAGTCTGTTGACTATCATTTGAGATAATAAATCTTGATCTTCACCATAGTAGAAGTCAATATCCACTTAAGTTAAGAAAATCACAGTGTTTTTTTTTATTGTAAAACAGGAATTGCCTAGACCTGGCTCGACCTAATCAACTAATCTATTTCCTGTGGTGAAACCCATTCTGACATGTCTTGATTGGGTTGAAAGAATACTATGGACAGTTACTAAATTGTCAAGATTCTGCGATTTACCTCTCAAAAAACTGTTTGCAACTTAGATTTGGAGATTTTTACAATGAAAGTTATAAACTCCTATTTAGTGGCTTTACTATTATCTATCCCTTGTGTGAAGCAGAGTATTTTTTGGCTGGTGTTTTAATTTATCTTTAAAAATATATTTGTACTTAGATATAACTCTGAATAATTGCTTTACCATTTATTAGCTATTTTGCCATGAGAATAATATGTAAAATTGAATCTTTCTGAGCAATGATTCCCTCATTTGCAAATTAGTAGTGATAATCAAAATGTTACTGTGGAAATTAAATAGTATAGTACTTCTAAAGTTTATGGCATAGAATTCATAGGAGGCATATCATAAAAATAGATATCTGTTTAATGTAGCTTACATTCCTCAATCACATGGTGTGCATAGAGATAAGAAAAGTAGTATCTTTACCTGACATTCCAGATAGACTAATAACAAGACTCTCATATCAAAGTATTTTATGGCAATCTATCATCTCATTAATCCCTAATTCCAAAACAGCCAAACAGTGGTTGATCATTTTTTTCCTTTATTTAAATTATATCATTTAAACATCTTTGTATTTTCTGGGTGGTTATTTTTGTTTCTCTGATTGTTGTTATATATTCAAAATTTGACTCTGCTCTAGGGATACCCTCTCTTCCCATCTTCCATTTTATATGTCAAGGTTCAGGCAAAGAAATATTTATTAAAAAAATCTAGGTTTTCATAGAATAAGGGCTGCTGCTGAGATCCATCATCATATGAAAGATTTATTTGATAGTGCGGATGTAGACACACTTATACATCACGTATATCGTAAGCACCTCTACAAATCATAACATTTTTAAATGTAAAGAGAGATGGACAGCATCACAAATAATTGAAAATTTCAGCCCACTACTCTCATCCAAGATAGATCAAATGAATGAAGAAAAGTAAATCTATAAAAGACTAAAACAGCATAATTAGACATTTTTATGGATGGATAATGAAGATTATAACTTCTTCTAAGGCACAGATGACACAGCTAGAATATTTTGTCATATAAGCCACTTATAAAATCTCAATTAATTAGTGATTGAATACAAATAACCCTTAATCACCATGCAATGAAACTAAAAATTAATTGCCAAATTAAAAATAAGATATCAGAGTTCTCATTGTGGCACGGCGGAAACAAATCCAACTAGGAATCATGAGGTTGCAGTTCGATCCCTGGCCTGGCTTTGTTCAGTGGGTCAAGGATCTGACATTGACATCAGCTGTGGTGTAGGTCACAGATGTGGCTCGGATCTGGTGTTGCTGTGGCTCTGGCATAGGCCTGTAGCAACAGCTCCAATTAGACCCTTAGCCTGAGAACCTCCATGTGCCACAGATGCAGCCCTAAAAAGTCAAAATAAAATAAAATAAAATGTCCTTTCACTTGAAAATTAAAATATAAAATATGTATACATATATATTTATTTTATATAAATTACCCATAAATTTATACATGTTCTTTTAAATTTGTCTTGATAAGGGAAATACCCTAACAAATTGCAAAATTTCTAAAAATAAAGATAATGAAAATACTGTATAGCAATATCTTGGGACATAGTTAAGGCAATGATCAGATAAAAATACATAATCATCCACTAGACTTAATCATTGGCAACAATTATTTACACTTCCTATATCTACACCCTCTGCCACTGTAATGTAATAGTATCTTCCCACTTTGGGAGAATCAATCTATTCTCCTGTTAAGTCTGGGCTTGATCTTATAACTTGAATACTGAGATCACAGTAAATATAATGCACTTGCAAATGTGGGATATCTCTGCTTTTTGACCTTTTGTAATTGTCGTAGATCATATGTAGGCTAGGTTGGGTGAGGATGAGAAATATGTGGGAAAAGAGTCAACAAATTTAGACCAGTTACCCTAAGGCTCCTGGAAGAAATGGGTGACTCCTGGGCTTAGAAAGGGAAGACACAAGATAAGCCTGGAACATCTTGTTTTCATCAGAAAGTAAATGTTACTTTACTTTCTCCAAAATGTGATGAGGACATGCTATACATTGGATCTGGCTTATACTCACTTGTGAGAACTGATTGTGCATATATTTTCCCAATTTCATCTTCAGGCTTACAATACTGATTGTGACTCTGTCTTCCCAACCTCGTGTTCAGTGATGTCATTGTTGGTAGCTTAAAAACATTCATGACAGAAATCAGCAAATACATTCAAGCAATATCTTGTCTTTTTAAGAGCCATTTTATAAGTATACCACTAAAGATTTTACAAAACAAAAGGACACAGGACTTGATAGGTCACCTAAAAGTAAATCTGAAAAAAATTTGATTATCAAAACTAAAAAATGGTAATAACAAATTATAACCTGTTTAACAAAATCATGAAGTCATGAGTCCATAAATACCTGTTACTAATTAAACAGGTGACAAATAAAACCTCATCCTTAAAATAAGATGCTAAAGAAAAGTAGGATTAAAGACAAAGTAAATCACTACTTGGAATCAATTCTAAAAGTTGATTCATCCAGGAGTTTGATGGTGTCAGGTCTTATATTTAATTCTTTAAGCTATTTTGAGTTTATTTTCGTGCACAGTGTGAAGGTGTGTCCTAGTTTCATTACTTTGCGTGCAGCTGTCCAGGTTTCCCAGCAATGCTTGCTGAAAAGACTGTCTTTTTCCCATTTTATGTTCTTGCCTCCTTTGTCAAAGATTAATTGACTGTAGGTGTCTGGGTTTATTTCTGGGTTCTCTATTCTGTTCCATTGGTCTGTCTGTCTGTTTGGGACCAGTACCACACTGTCTTGATGACTGTGGCTTTGTAATATTTCTTGAAGTCTGGGGGAGTGATGCCTCCTGCTTGGTTTTTGTTCTTCAGAATTGCTTTGGCAATTCTGGGTCTTTTGTGGTTCCATATAAATTTCTGGATTGTTTGTTCTAGTTCTTTGAAAAATGTCCTGGGTAATTTGATAGGGATTGCTTTGAATCTGTAGATTTCTTTGGGTAGTATGGCCATTTTTACAATATTAATTTTCCCAATCCAGGAGCATGGAATATCTTTCCATTTATTTACATCTTCTTTAACTTCCTTGATTAATGTTTTATAGTTCTCAGCATATAAGTCCTTTACCTCCTTGGTCAGGTATATTCCCAGGTATTTGATTTTTTGGGGTGCAATTTTAAAAGGTATTGTATTTTTGTATTCCTTTTCTAACATTTCATTGTTAGCATACAGAAATGCGACTGATTTCTGAATGTTAATCTTATATCCTGCTTCTTTGCTGAATTTATGAATCAGTTCAAGGAGTTTTGGAGTTGAGTCCTTAGGGTTTTCTATATATGGTATCATGTCATCTGCATACAGTGACAGTTTTACCTCTTCTCTTCCTATTTGGATGCTTTTTATTTCTTTTGTTTGTCTGATTGCTGTGGCTAGGACTTCCAAAACTATGTTGAATAGCAGTGGTGAGAGTGGGCCTCCTTGTCTTGTTCCAGATTTTAGTGGGAAGGCTTTCAGCTTTTCTCCATTGAATATTATTTTTACTGTGGGTTTGTCATAAATGTTTTTGATTATTTTATGTTCCCTCTATACCCACTTTGGTTAGAGTTTTGATAATGAATGCATGCTGGACTTTGTCAAAAGCTTTTTCTGCATCTATTGAGATGATTATATCATTTTGGACTTTTCTTTCGTTAATGTGGTGTGTGATGTTAATTGATTTGTGTATGTTGAACCATCCTTCTGCACCTGGGATGAATCCCACTTGGCCGTGGTATATGATCTTTTTTATATGTTGTTGGATTCGGATCGCTAAAATTTTGTTGAGAATTTTTGCATCCATATTCATCAAAGATATTGGCCTATAGTATTTTTTTTTTGGTGGTATCTTTGTCTGGTTTTGGAATTAGGGTGATAGTGGCATCATGGAATGTCTTTGACAAAGACGCTATCAAACTCCTGGAATAGAACATAGGCAAAACATTTTCTGACATCAACGTTATGAACATTTTCTCAGATCAGTCTCCCAAAGCAACAGAAATAAGAGCAAAAATAAACCAATGATACCTAACCAAACTGACAAGTTTTGCACAGAAAAGGAAACCAAAAAGAAAACAAAAAGACAGTTTACAGAATGGGAGAAAATAGTTTCAAATGATGCAACTAACAAGGGCTTAATCTCTAGAATATACCAGCAACTTATACAGTTCAACAGCAAAAAAGCCAACAACTCAATGGAAAAATGGGCAAAAGACCTGAATAGACATTTTTTCCAACAAGCAAAAATGCTCAACATCCCTAATTATTTGAGAAATGCAAATCAAAACTACTATGAGATACCACCTTACACCTATCAGAATGGCCATCAGTAATAAGTTCGCAATTAACAAATGGTGGAGGGGGTGCAGAGAAAAGGGAACCCTCCTGCACTATTGGTTGAAATGTAAGCTGGTATAACCACTAGGGAGAACAGTATGGAGATGCCTTAGAAATCTATACATAGAACTACCATATGACCCACGAATCCCACTCTTGGGGGCATATATCTAGACAAAACTTTCCTTAAAAAGACACATGCACCCACATGTTCATTGCAGCTCTATTCACAATAGCCACGACATGGAAACAACCCAAATGTCCATCGACAAACTATTGGATTAGGATGATGTAGCATATATATATATATATATGTATATATATATACAATAGATTACTACTCATCCATAAAAATGAACGAAATAATGCCATTTGCAGCAACATGGATGGAACTAGAGAGTCTCATCCTGAGTGAAGTAAGTCAGAAAGAGAAAGACAAATACCATATTATATCACCTATATCTGGAATATGTCAGTAATGAACCTTTCCACAGAAAAGAAAATCATGGACTTGGAGAATATACTTGTGGTTGCCAAGGGGAAGGGGGAGCATGTGGGAGGGTTTTGGGAACTTGGGGTTAATAAATACAAACTATTGCCTTTGGAATGGATTAGCAATGAGATCCTGGGAACTATGTCTAGTCACTTATGATGGAGAATGATAATGTGCAAAAATAGAATGTGTACATGTATGTGTAACTGGGTCACTGTGCTGTACAGTAGAAAAAAAACTGTATTGTGGAAGTAACTATTAAAAAAAACTGATTCAGCAAAGATCATTAAAGGATGCTGTAATTAGTAGGTGAAATTTTGATGGAAAAAACATATTTGTACATTTCCCAAATATCACCCTACAAGAAATTTAAAGTAACAAAGGGAAAAGTATTAATTTAATAGTGGAAAAGATTATGATCAAAGTGAATGTCATTAGTATTCAGAAAAACCAGCATTATACCACTCTGAATAAATGCACTGAGGACACAATATCATGTTGGCACTATTCCAATATCAGACTACTCTAAAAAGCAGTTGCTTCTACAAATAACTGTCTTACACTCTTCAGGGGATGTCAATATCAAGGTTATAGGGTGAAGTCCCTGAAAGCAAGTTCATGAAAGACAAATATTAATTGCTCCACATTAATACAAAGAAACAAAACTAGATTTAACATATAATACATGATCCTGAATTGAAAACTTTAGTTTTTTTTTTTTCCTTAAAGACTATATTTTGGACAATTTTTGAAATCTGATTAAGGTCTGCAAACTAGAAGATAGGAAGACATCAGATCAGTGACTATTTATCATTATACTATGGTTAGGTAAGATAATCTGTTCTTGTGACGTGCAGTGAAATTTGAGGGGTAAAAGGATATCATTTTTATAATTTGCTCTCATGTAGCTCAGAAAAAAATAATGTTTCATGTAGAGTATTACAAAGCACATTAGCAAAATGTTAACAACTGTGGAATTCTAGGGTTTCCCACTGTAGTGCAGTGGGTTAAAGATCCAGCATTGCTACAGCAAAACAATCAGTCAGGGAATTCTAGTGGTTATACAGGGATTCTTTGTATATTGTCCTCCTTACTCTTAGAAGACACATATATAAAATGTTTAGAGATTTACTACCTAAAGGTTGACTATCGTAATATTTAAATATAGTACTTTAAAGTAATTCTGCAAAAGATGTCTGATTTTATATACAAATGTGTAAATATATATTACATAAACTAATGCATATTCACATACATAACATACTTGAAACAAGTACATAAATGAGAGAAAATATGTGTGGTCAAATGTGAACCAGGACTGAAAGGTATATATAGTGTTCACTGAACAAAACTTTAAAAATTTCTTTATGTCTGAAATTGTTCAAAATTATTGATATATAGCTGATGTAGGGAGATGAGGAGGGAGAAAGGGAGAAGAAGGGAGAGAGTGAGAGATTGCTTTCCTACTAGATATTAATCTCTCTATGTTCGAAACAATGTATTAATTTTTTCATATTCCTAAAGTCTAGCAAACTGTCTATGATCAAGAGTTAACAAATCACTTCATAAGTGAATAAACCTATTTATGAACATATGTGTATATACATATATAAATAAATATAAAATGATAGAATAACATATAAATTATTTTTGACAAGTAATTTTTTGGTAAGTAAATCTGAGGGTTCTTGCAGACATATCTCAAGGAATTTCATCACAGGGTGGAATTAGATATAGGGGAACATTTAAGAGGTGAAATATATAGATTTCCATTCCCAAGCCCATGTTTTATTGAAATTTTTTCATTTTCAGCTTTTACATATTGATATATCGGAGACAACATTTGAAAAAAATTATTTTTTAGCTAAAACAAACAAATTTCCTTATTTATTGGTAACTTCCTTCTCTAAAATGGTGATGTAAAATGCACAACATCCAGTGAGCCTTTATATGTGCCCATATTTTCATGCTCATATGCATATACTGCATGTGAAAAATTCCTTCAATCCTTGTTTTAGCCCTAAGAATTAGGTCCTTATTTTTTTTCAGAGGAAATAATTAAGACTGAGAAATATTAAGTAATTTGTCCATTTGGAGCAAAAAATACTGATTTTGAACCCAGATTCCTGACTTAAATTCACCATAATTGAAACAATAATGTCAAAGATGACAGTGTGAAAGGAAGAGTCTTCAGTTTTCCAGGAAGTGCAGAATTCCCATTCTGGAAAAATAGGCCACTTTCTCATTCTCCTGAACTCTTTGTCCAGTAATAACTGACACAGTATATAGCAGCTGCTAGAAACATTGAAGGAGAAAATAAATTATAGGTGCAATATAGAAGAAAGGGATTATATCTAGCTTTCAGTAGAAATTAATCAGAAGGATTTTCCTGAAAAAGGAAAGGAGGAAATGAGACAGATCTTATATCCCAGTCTAAATGATAATAGAATACTCTATAACAAGTAAATGAAAGTATCTCAGAGGTTGAATTGAAAAAAGGAGAATAACAACAATTCAGTAGAAAGTATGGGGAAGGGGTGTCATTACATGAATAAAAAGAGGATGAATATGAGGTAGCAGAGACAAGGGATTTTTTTTTTTTTTAGGGCTGTTCCCACAGCATATGGAAGTTCCCAGGCTAGGGGTCTATGCCACAGTCACAGCACCATGGGATCTGAGCCACATCTGGAACCTACACCACAGCTCATGGAAATGCTGGATCCGAGGTCAGAGATTGAACCCACATCCTCATGGATACTAGTTGGATTCATTTCCACCTCACCACAAGGGGAACTCCCAGGGCATTTTTTGCTACTGAATACGCAGTCTAAAAACATGAATGTGCTATTAGTTTCATAGATCAGGGAAGTGATTAAAAAAATAGTCCAATAAACATAAAGGAGTCTGTTCCTGGTAGTAGATGATAGATAGCTACAGTGTGAGGGTCACAAAACTGTTTTGATATTCTGACTCATAGGAGCTCATCAACAGCAATATTTGTCTTTTCAAAATATTTGTGTATTTTATACTTTAAAGTTTTAATTACATTTATATATATTCTTGTATTTGATTACCAAAACAATGATGTGAAGTGGGTGGTGCAGGCAAAGATATCATCTTTATTTTTCACAGAAGGAAGATATATATCACATTTTAAAGAGTTATTTGTAGATAAACAGTAAAAGAAACTTACACCAATATAATACATAACTGTATTATTGTCCAGAAAGCCAGTGAATTGTCAAGCCAAGGCCAAAATCACTGCCCAAAACTTCAAAACATGAAGGCAAGAGTAGAATTTTACTCAGTCCTATGGACCCTCTCATTTTCTTGTGAGAAAAGTTGTATAGGATTCATGCAGTGTAAGATTTCATACAAGAATAGGGAGTTCCCGTCGCGGCGCAGTGATTAACGAATCCGACTAGGAACCATGAGGTTGCGGGTTCGATCCCTGCCCTTGCTCAGTGGGTTAACGATCCGGGGTTGCCATGAGCTGTGGTGTAGGTTGCAGACGCGGCTCGGATCCCGCATTGCTGTGGCTCTGGCATAGGCCGGTGGCTACAGCTCCGATTCAACCCCTAGCCTGGGAACCTCCATATGCTGCGGGAGCGGCCCAAGAAATAGCAACAACAACAACAAAAGACAAAAAAAAAAAAAAAAAAGAATAGATTAGAGGAGTTCCTGTTGTGGCGCAGTGGTTAACGAATCTGACTAGGAACCATGAGGTTGCACGTTTGATCCCTGGCCTTGCTCAGTGGGTTAAGGATCTGGTGTTGCTGTGAGCTCTGGTGTAGGTCGCAGATGTGGCTCAGATCCCGCATTGCTGTGGCTCTGGTGTAGGCCAGTGGCTACAGCTCTGATTCGACCCGTAGCCTGGGAATCTCCATATGCTGCAGAAGTGGCCCTAGAAAAGGCAAAAAAAAAAAATAGATTAGAAAACTGAGACTTAAAACAGGGGGTAAAAGTCTGGATAAGTATAAAATGAAGACCTGAAATTGAAATAAAGAAATATATCATAGTAACCATGAACAGCATTTTGGAATTTTTCCTAGGTGAGTAAACATACATGGAGAAAAGAAACAATATGATGGAAAGAAAGTATATTAGTTCTGCACTGGATATGATAAATTTGAGGAAAGAGCATGAAAGTCTTAGACAAGTCTTAAATGTTTATACAGGGCTGTGAGGTCAAAAGTAAAATTTAAGAATAGGAGTTTCTAGGGCAAGACTGCCTGGCTCAAATACCAGAACCATGACTTCCATGTTTTGTGCAAGTCTCAATTTTTCAGTCCTTGCTTCCTTATATGTATAATAGAATAATTAAAATATCTCTTGTTGAATAGTATCTGATACATAATAAGTGCTAAATATTAACAGATATTATTTTCTGGTTTTGGTGTGTGTTTTTTTCTTTGCATAAATAAGGGTATTACAAATGAAAAATAAGATTTTTAAAAATAATAAGCAAAGAATGTGGGAAAATATATGGATGTAGCAATGGAAAGAAAACTTAAATTCAGCCCATTATTTGTAGTCTTATGAAAAAGAACAATGAATAATGATTCAGCTTTAAAATTATTAGAAATAACACCCTTAGGGATAACTATTTTCATGTTTGACAAGAAATAAAAGAATGTTGACACAAAGATGAACCACATCTGTTGAGTAGCTTACTAATAATTGGAGAGGGCTATAGGAAATAATCAAAAGAAGATGGCTAGAGATAAAGAGATATGAGGAAAGAAAGGGGTGAGCTATATCATCATTAATTACAGCAGTGTAAATTAGAAGAAAGAAACACATGAAATGATATCAGCAATCATTTTGGGAGTTCCTGGGCCAGGGATTGAATCTGAGCTGTAGCTGGGACCTACATCGCAGCAAGATCTCCAGCAATCATTTTCAAAATGAGTTTAGCTTCTTAACACTGCTCTGACCCCTGAAGGTGAAGGAGGCAGAGAGTCAGGAGGAATTACTGTGTGAAACAATAATAATGGAGGATGGCAGGATTAAATGGTTTCTTGGAGAGGATACTAACAAACCAAAAAGCAAAAAGGTACATGCTCCATAATAAGCAGTCATTCTTTTTTTCTTTCATTAGTCAGTATGTTTGAAAACAATGCCTAAATTAGTAAAAAAAAAAAAAAAAAAAACCTTCTTATTTTCCCCAGCTGGTAAATTTCAACATAGTATAACATAATTCTGTTAAGTTGTGCTGGAATACCTTCATTAAACTAAAACAACAACATTAATGGCAAAGTGAAAAGGAAAATACCAATTTATAGCTGATATTTGAGTGATTAGCTTTTTACTTCAAGTTTTCACAGGATCAGTAATAACTGCTAAAACATTTTAGAAGTTGCATGACTTTTAGATTACATTTAAGGCCTCTATTTCTTTGAGGTAATTATCTGTATTACAATAAGGTTCAACTCTCCAGGTATGTTTGGGCATCAACATAGTTATTATATCTATATAGTAACTACATAAAAATTCATGTCAAAAAAACAGAGTGCCAAAATTCTAAGACAGCTTGAAAATTCACAGGATACAGATGATAGGAACAGTTCTGGGGAATATAATACAGATTTATGTGACAATTTAAAAGCACCGAATTAAAGGTATATGGAATTTGAGAGTGGGTTTGGAGGTCTTGGAAAATGAACATATCTACTCTTACACGCTTACCTAAAAAGGAGTATTTCACTTCTGTATTACCACCAGGATGAGGATATCCATCTAGCCAGACAAAACAACTCTAGAAATCAATGGGATTACAAATTTTAGCCAAATTGGCCACAGATCACAAGTTAACAAGTATAAAGGATTTCAGGGATTTGCAAGATGATGTGACAACATAGATAAGGATTCAACTGAAGTTACACTATAGTTGGAGGATTATTAGGTTGTCCTATAAAATATTCATTGCAACAGTTAGTGAGATTCCACTTTATCAGACCAAAGTGGCAGATATAAATGAAACCAGGCCTGATGTTGGCCATCCTAAAGCTTGCAATCCAGTTGGAAATTTATTGCGTGTGAAGAAGACCAAAGACTAGTAATACAGAATGAATGTTAATGGACTTTATACCCAACATTAGATACAAAAAGGGTAGATAATAAATATTGAGTACAATTATTAGGAAAGTTTCTTGAATAAGTTGAAAGAATAGATATTAGAGAACGGAAAGGTAATTCAGGAGGGAACTATTACTTAGGCCAAAGCTTGGAGACAATAGACAATAAACACATTGAATTAAAAAGAAAACAGATAACCAAGGAGCCAACATAGTCGAGAAGTGGAAAAAAGTCATTGAGATGAAGAGAAAAAAAAAAGCTGTTTTAGAAAAGTCAGTACCAGTCTATGAAGTTTAAAATGAATATACTTGATTTGTTGGAGTTTCTTAATTAATAAACTCAAACAGGGGAAGGTCAATAATGTTTGCTTAATTTATTGCAATATATTTTAGGACTGGTTCACAAAGTAGGTTAGGTTGGTGAATAAAAGTGCAAATAAGAGAGATATTGGTTAGAATCACAAGGTTGTAAAATCAACTTCATAGTGGCTATAATTAGAGAATGTTACAGCTGTCTAAAGCTCTGAAGAATTATCTAATCATATGAAGTAAATTTTAAAAACTACACTGTTATATGTTTTTAGAAAAAATACTACTTTAATCCTGCTTCTTCATAATACTATTTTATTTTTCCTTACTGTTCTGTTGCTTAGACACATGCATCTTTTAAATAGTAATGATCATGGAGTAGGTCTCTCTCTTTGTAGTCTTATGTGTGTGTGCATATATGTATACAGAAATTAATGTCCATGGTAGTTAAGATTATGCATATTTATTAACCTTAAATATATCTTGTCATTTATGTGATAAATTATCTATTATTAGTATTTTTAATCTTTCATATATTAAAATTTATAAATAATTATTGTGTGTTTATTTTAAAATATTTTCAATTATTTCATTTGTTATGTTCATATAAGCATGTTCAATAGGGCTAAGAATAGGGATCTCTAAATCTCTCCCAAAGTACCACCATATATTTTCCCAAAGAATTTCTACCTCCAACTATTTTCACCATTCTGAGCTGGCATTTTAATAAGAAAAGAAAGATGAAATTTGAGAATTTAGAGAAACAACACATATCTATAGACCTTTATTGTTATCATTATTATTTATGGCCACACTTGCAGCATATGGAAATTCCCAGGCCAGAGACTAATGGCAACACAGGATCCTTTAACCCACTGCTAAGAGTTGGGGATCAAACCTATACCTCTGCAGTGACCTGAACTGCTGCAGTCAGATTCTTAACCCACTGTGCCACAGTGGGAACCCAGGGTCTTTATTATTTAACAAGAAAATTATGAAAGGGAAAAATTGAGCATAGTACCAAATTTAATTTTAAAACCTTTATATTATTATTTAGTTTTAAAATTGTTTTCACACTTATTCAAAAGAATAGCACTTAAGATAGAAGTCAAGGAACGCCCTGGTGGTGTAGCAGGTTAAGAATCTGGTGTTTTTACTGCTATGCTGCAAGTTTGATCCCCGGCTGGGGAATTTCTGCATTCCACGGGCATGGCCAAAAAAAAAAGAAAGTCAAAAACACTATCAGCAGAAAATCAGATTGAGAGATATAGTCATTACCTGTGAAAGCAGTGATTTTGTTTTTAATGGGTATAGATGTGTCTGGTTTGTGTAATTTGCTTTTCTCTCCACAACCATCTTTTGAGTTAGAAGCCATCAACATACTTTTCATATGCCAAGAAGCTAAAGCTTATAGAATTTAAATGATTTTTGCTACGGTCATAAAGTTAATACATAGCAGTGCCATTCAATAAAGTTTTAAATTTTACTCATTTACTCATAATATAAACAAGTATATCCATAGATATTTTAATTTTTATTGTTAATTTTATGAAAATATTTTCATTACATTTTCTAATGTCATTTTATTTTTGTACAGAAAACCATTAGTTTGTATTCCTCTTTTTTCTGCCCTATTTACTGACTCTCTTATTATACAACTTTTTACATTGGTTCTCTTGAATATTCCACCTTTTTTTTTTCTGCAAAAATATTTAGTCCCTCACAAATATATATCTGGTAAAAGTATTTGTAATTAGGATTTATACCATTTGGAGAGAGGAAGAGGAGAAAAGGAGAGAGGAAGAGAAGAGGGAGAGACATGGAGCAGAGAGAGAGAGAAAGAGAGAAAAAAGGCAAAGGGAAATGCTACAACTTTTCAGATGCATTAAAATTCATAATATTTTGGCAAGTGAATAAGAAAGAGGTCATTAATAATGACTCCAAAACTTTACATCTAAATGTCCCCTCAATGTACAAGATCAAGTTGGAGTTAAGAGTTAGAACTCAGAGTTCTTGTTGTGGCTCAGCGGAAATGAATCTGACAACATCCATGAGGACAGACGATTGAGCCCTGGCCTAACTCGGTAGGTTAGGGATCCCGCATTGCCCTAGGCTCTGGGTAGGTCGCAGATGAGGCTTGGATCCTGCAATAGTTGACGGGGCTCTGGTATAGATCAGCAGCTACAGCTCAGATTTGATTTCTAGCCTGGGAAACGCCATGACATATGTCATGGGATTATGTCATGGTCCTCAAAAGACCAAAAAAAAAAAAAAAAGAGTTAGAACTGGAGTCTATAACTAAGTCTTCTCTATTACAGTACAGTGTCCAAAAGGTTTATGGCATTACCTATACAATAGAAAAGATAGAAGAGTTCAAGCAATGGAGATAGATAAAAAAGGGTGAGCGGGAGTTCCCATCGTGGCGCAGTGGTTAACATATCCGACTAGGAACCATGAGGTTGCGGGTTCGATCCCTCCCCTTGCTCAGTGGGTTAACGATCCGGCGTTGCCATGAGCTGTGGTGTAGGTTGCAGACGCGGCTCGGATCCCGCGTTGCTGTGGCTCTGGCATAGGCTGGTGGCTGCAGCTCCAATTCATCCCCTAGCCTGGGAACCTCCATATGCCTCGGGAGCGGCCCAAGAAATAGCAACAACAACAACAACAAAAAAAGACAAAAGACAAAAAAAAGGGTGAGCGTTATTGTAATTTTTAAAAAGGATGGAAAAAATAGAGAACTAGAAACTATTCATAGTTATAATGGGAAAAAATTGTTTACTTTTTAAAATTGTTTACTTTTAAAACAAGGGCACATTATTCTTCTAGTGCTGTATATAAGCCACTGTGCAGCAAGTTAGTCATGGTACTATTTACCATTTTATAGCAATGTGAAGAACACAATAACACAATGTGAAGAACACAATAACATTTAATCTTTGTATCTACTTCAGAGAAAAAATGTGGTCGAAGAATGTTTAACACTCAATAGATACTGGTGGCAATCATAATGTAACATAAGGCTACCTACACTTCTATCTTTAGAAAATAAAATTTAAAATTTTGACAAGAATATTAGTATGAACATATTCTCAGATCCACCTCTTAAAGTATTGACAATAAAAACAAAAATAAACAAATGGGACTTAATTAAACTTAAAAGTTTCTGCACCCTAAACAGAATGAAAAGACAACCCACAGAAGGGGAGAAAAGCTTTGCAAATGAATCAACTGACAAGGGATTCATCTCCAAAATTTGTAAACCCCTTCTGCAGCTCCATACCAAAAAACAAACAACCCCATCAAAAAACCTAAACAGACAGTTCTCCAAAGAAGACATATGGATGGCCAAAAAACACATGAAAAGATGTTCAACATCACTTATTATTAGAGAAATGCACATCAAAACCACGATGAGGTACTACCTTACACCAGCCAGAATGGCCATCATCAAAAAGTCTACAAACAGTAAGTGCTAGAGAGGGTGTGGAGAAAAAGGAACCCTAGTACACTGTTGGTGGGATTGTAAATTGGTGAATCCGCTGTGGAAAACAGTATGGAGAGTCCTCAGAAAACTAAACATAGAACTACCATTTGACCAAGCAATCCCACTCCTGGGCATCTATCCAGAGGCAACAACGACTCACAAAGACACATGTACTCCAATGTTCAGCGCATCACTACTTTCAATAGCGAAGACATGGAAACAACCTAAATGTCCATTGACAGAGGAGTGGATCAAGAAGAGGTGGTCCATATACACAGTGGAATATTACTCAGCCATTAAAAGGAATGTAATACCAGCATTTTTAGCAACATGGATGGAGCTAGAAACTATCATGCTAAGTGAAGTCAGCCATACAATGAGACACCAACATCAAATGCTTTCACTGACATGCGGAATCTGAAAACAGGACAGACGGAACTTCTTTTCAGAACAGATGCTGGCTCACAGACATTGAAAAACTTATGGTTTCAGGAGGAGACAGTTTGGGGGGTTGGGGGATGTGCTTGGGTTGTAGGGTGGAAATCCTATAAAATTGGATTGTGATGATCATTATACAACTAGAGATGTGATAAATTCATTTGAGTAATAAAAAAATTAAGAAAAGAATATTAGTATGAGACACATCTTTTGTAAGAGTGAGAAGTACAACTTCCTTCATAAACCGAAGTGTTTACTCTTGCAATATTTATGATATGAGTAGAACAGATTGGTAAAATTAATTCTGTGTATGTTCAACCATGAATTAAAATTTGTCACTTTCGGTAGAAGGTTGGGATCCCAAATCTGAACATCTGATATGTCTCTAAGTAACTTGGAAAAAGTTTTATTATTATTTCTAGGGATAGAAATAGACTATATATTACAATATTTTCCTTTCAATATGTTACAATGTTTGTCTTTGATGTCTCATTGAAATTTCATGATAGAAAACTTAAGAAAAGAACAAACTGTTTCCATTCATATTTACCCTTGAACAGAATACTTTTAAAATCTGAATGCAAAATTAATATAAGAACAATCCAACAAAATTTTCAGGAATTATTTCTTATTTTTTTAAACAGTCACACACAGAAAATAGAACTACCCATTTTTTATATTACAGATTTTTTCCCCCCTGGTTTTAAAAGCAAAGTAAAATGTTTAAAAATAACAGTAAATATAAGATAAAGATTTTATTTCATAATTGCCAAGTGTGTTTCTTTAAACTGCTTGGTTTTTGCTCACTGGCAATTAAAAAGTTACCAAATAGGCAATACAAGTGAATAGATCCTAAGCAAATGCAGTTTAAATGTACTCAGATTCTAGAAAATAACTTCCTTAACACAAGAGTGAAATAGCGATTTTGCTTCCTAGGGATCGCCTAAACTGAGTGCCACTTAAAAATCAATTGTTGCCTGATGTAACCAAGATTTAATTATAAATACAACTGCCAAATGTAAAATTCAAAAAGTTCAAAGTTGTTTTATTTTTTAATGAATGTAAAATTATATCAGGCCTAAATATTGTTTCATAATAAAAAGCTACCAGGCATTAACTGAGTTTAAAGCACTGTTATATTTAAGCAGAGAGCAAGTTCAAGGCATTTTTAAATTGCTTTTTAAGGTACTTTTCCTCTGTAACCTAGAGGCCTGATTGATGATTCATTTATTACTTCATCCTTCCATTTTTAGAGCTCCCAAAGGAAAAGAATATCTTTTCATGTAATTGTGAGGGAATTTTTCTGCAGGGATAGAACATTAAACAGAAAATTTCAAGCTAGATAAAAAATGATAGATGCCACATAGTTTGTAAAACATTTGAACAAAATAATTTAAGTATTATTTTAAATTCATTAGTTTCTTATTTGAAGTTGAGAGATGAGATCATCTGTATAACAAAGGTTCAGTTTAATCAATATGATCCTTAAGATCCCAAATTTCCAGTATTTTTTTCTCCAAATTTTATGACTTCAACAAATACTACATTGAAGATGATTTTATTATGCTTACATTTTTCAGGACTATCATCTTGCCTATATCTATGAAAATTTCTACTGGAATTTTGATTGAATTATGTTAAATCTGTAGGTCAATTTAGATAGAATTGTAATCTTTACCATCTGAATCTTACAATCCAAGGACATAGTAAGTTGATAGCTTTCTAATCAATTTTTATTTTATTAAAGATGCATGCTTGTACTAAATCTATAGAACACTTAGTAACATTATATTATCCTATTAACAATTTGATAGCATATTTAAGACTAGCTCAAAAATATATATATTTATAAAATAACAGTGTAATCTACATTCTGTAAAGAAGTGGAATTACTTAATAGTTGCTTAGTTTGTGTTTTAAAAAATGTTGACCAAAGCACTCTTAAAAGTAAAAATTACTGCTCCTTAGCCCGTTAGGCTACCCCACACAGCCAACCCCAGTCCTCTCCCAGGGACTGACCTCCAGAGCCTGAGTCTCAGAGCTCAGCCCCCGCCTGAGCGTCTCAGGTGGTGGTGTCCAGGCAGGTGGTTCAGATGATCTGCGTGGCTCTCAGTAGAAAAAAAAAAAAATAATGTATTTTGGAAATTAAAAAAAGGTAAAAGTTAGTTTTTAAAAAATGAAAAGAAAGAAAGAGAAAACAAAACACATAGGAGCTGGATCAGCCTGAGCACATTTAAATATGGACCCGTGTGTGTGTGTGTGTGTGTGTGTGTGTGTGTGTGTGTGTGTGTGTGTGTGTGAAAACTTTAATGTAGTAAGATTCAAAGGAATCTTAATCCATTTTTCCTTTTAAAGATGGATTGAAGAGGAGATAAATTAAGCAGCTTGTCAAAAGTCAATAATAATTCATTGAAAAGGCTGGAACAAACTTTCAATTTTCCCTATCTTATTCTGTTATCTTTATATTCACTTCTTTATATGGAAACAGGAATTATACATCTAAGAAATATTCTAAACCTCACAGCAAATTGGATATTGTGAAAATTCATCAAAGAGATAATATACTAATTTTAAGGTGACTTTAAAAATGTTTGGTGAAAACAGGAGAATAGTTCTAAAATAATTTAATTTGCTGTACAACAAATGGCTGCTAATCTGTTAAAGTATTTGTTCTTTACAAAGATAAATGAGACATAATTTTTTAGACTGCCATGGGGCAAGGTAAAATTTAAATTTACCTTATAAGGACCAACAGAACTTTTCTATTTTAGAAAAAGTGACTTTGTTTTTAATTAGTTTTAATCAGTAGTTTGTTCATTTTCATACATTTTCTTGTTTAAAGTCACCTCAATTTTGAGAAGGACATAGAAGCTTAAAAGACAAAAATTAAAGCGCTAGAATGCAGTCACTATTTCAAGCCTTAGTTTACATTCCTTAAACACTTTCAACATTTTGCAGAAGACTGGCTAAAATCCATATGCTGTTGAATTAAGGTAATTTTGCAATACAAATTACATTCTAAAGGGGAAAAATTAGTTTTGAAGAGGAAGTTCTGAATGCCAAATTTTATGCAGTGACTTTGGCTATATTATATTGCCAAATACAGTGCTGGAAACCTTTCCCCCCACCCCCCAATGCTTGATCTATTTTTCCCCCACCTTGGTCCTTTTTCTGAGAAGATGAGCTGTGTAGCTTGTATGTTACCGATCCCTTGCCCCCTCTCTTTTCCTATATCCAGCCAATGCAGAGTACCAGGTCTGACTGTGGGAGAGGAAGTTGGGAATTCATTCCTCTGGCTCACTCACTGAGAAGTTGCTGAATGCTGGCTATGCCTTTCCACCTTCTGTCAGATAATGCTCTCTATTCATACCTCTCTGTCTCTTGGATGTGGTAACCCATCCCTCTCATGACACCTTCAGGTCAAAAAGTGGTACCTGTATATTATTAACTTGAGGATTGCATTATTATTTACAGTTTTCTTACTGCCCCAGACTTGTAGATATTATCTTTATTGAATGTCTCCAAATTGTACTAATTGATGTGTCATTTGTTTCTACTGGGACCTTGACTGATAAAATGTCATTTGCAAATATCATGTAAAAAATTTTATATAAGTAAAAATGAAACATATAAAAATTGTGAAGCACAATAATAAAATGAAATGAATAAAATAAACCCATCACTCAGCAATAGAACTAGCAAACTGTCAATATCAATGTACTAATCTACATATTCCTTGTACATTCTTCCCTGTCTCCACCCTAAGGTTACCACTATCTGAACATTAAACAGCTTTACTGCATGCATGCATGCTATGTATTTATAAGCAATACATTGTTTTCCTTTGTGGTTCCTTTTGAGGTTTCTAAAAATGATACTCTATTTGCTTCATGTTTTTAAAATAATTTTTATTTTCAAAAAAAATTCTGTGTTGTCGATTTTTGTTTCTATTTTGAGCACTGATATGAAATTCTTAGAAATATCTGTGTACATGTTATCTAAGACATATATGTAAAATAATTTCCAAAGTATATATGCACTAGTGGATATACTGGACATAGTATGCAAATATTGAATTTCAAAAGATGGAGACAAAATTATATCTAGGGAATTTGTGTCACCTACTATAGTACAAAATAATTTTTATATCTGAATTTGTCCAGCAAAATTACAAAAAAGGAAAAGAAAAATAATATAATCTTTGGGACATTTGGATTAGAAACAGAAATATAATGAAGCTTGATTAAACATATGTGTGTATACATATACACATATTATATATATAATTAGTAGCTATATTACATGCAACATATACATAATCATCTCATTGATATTGTACATGAAGTGAGGTTAGCTCTACCAGCTATATGTTGAATTATTTCAACTAATATTCCAACTTTACTATGATTACTGATATATTTGAATTTTCTCGATTACTCACTGTTTCTATTTATTTTCCTATTTTTCTGTGTTTTTTTTTTTCCCTGCTCCTTTTTACCCTTTAAAATGATACTGTGAGGGGACCTACTTAGATGAGTCCTAATTAAACTTAAAAACATTTGTTCAGCAAAGAAAACCTTCAACAAAACAAAAAGATAAACTTCAGAATGGGAGAAAATATTTGCAAATGATAGGACAGATAAGGGGTCAATATCCAACTCAACATCAAAAACAGACAACTCAGTTAAAAATGGGCAGAGGAACTGAATAGACATTTTTTCTAAAAAGGACGTATAGATGGACACAGTCAAATGAGAAGATGCTCAATATCACTAATCATCAGGGAAATGCAAATTAAAACCACAATGGGATATCACCTCACAGTTGTAATAACCGCTATCATTAAAAAAGAACACAAATAGCAAATGTTGGGGAGGAAGTAGAGAAAAGGGAATCTTTGTACACTGCTGTGGGAAATGTAAATTGGTACAGCCACTGTGGAAAACATTATGGAGGTTTCTCAAAAAACTAAAAGTAGAATTAGCATATGACCCAGCAACCCCACTCCTGAGTATATATTCTGAAAAAAAAACAAAAACACTAATCTGAAAAGATACATGCACCCTAATGTTCCTAGCAGCATTATTTACAATTGCAATGATATGAAAGCAAACTAAGTGTCCATCAGCAGATGAATGTGTTAAGAAAATGTGTATATATATTCAATAGAATACTACTAAACCATAAAATAGAATGAAATTTTGCCTTTGTGACAACATGGATGGACTTGGAGGGCATCATGCTAAGTGGAATAAGTCAGACAAAGACAAATATTGTGTGATATCTCTGATATGTGGAACAATATAACAAACTAGTAGATATAACAAAAAATTATGCAAACTCATAGATATAGAGAACAAACTTGTGGTTTCCAGTGGAGAGAAGAGAAGCGGGAGGCAATATAAAGGTAGGGGATTGAGAGGTACAAACTATTATGTATATAATAAACTACAAAGATATATTGTACAACACAGGCAGTATAGATAATATTTTACTATAAAGGGAATATAACCTTTAAAAATTGTGAATCACAATATGGTACACCTGCCTGTAAATTTCTACATCTTTTATACTTTATTTTTTAATAAATTAGAAATAAAATAAAAATAATTTGTTGATATTTTCTTGTTTGTTCTTACTCTGTTTTTATTTCTACTTCTTTGGCCATCATACAAAGTTTAGCAGTTACATAATCACGATTACCTTCAAATTTTATAATGCGTATCTAGCAAAATTTATACTTAATAACTTCTTCCCAAAGTAGAAGCATTTTATTTCCAAATCCTCCCAATTTTACAGGTGATTGTTATCTAATATTTAAGTTAAAAAAATTTACACACATTATTATAATTTCTGTAAAGTAGTCATTGTAGTAATATCAGTATCTAACATTTATTTGAGCTTCCTGTACATAAAGCACTCTGTCACATGCTGTGGTTCCCTTTTGTGATTTAATCCTAACAAATTCCCTCTAGAATAAGCTTTTATTAACTTTCATTATACTGGTGAGGATGCTGAGAAAGAGAGTAGATGAATAATTTTATCTATGTTAATCATCTAATGAGTGCCAGAGCTGATTTAAAAATTAGATTGTTTAGGCACATAGCAGTTTTAATTATTATGCTGCACAGTAGAAAATATGTTTATATTCACCTTTATACTTATTAATTTTTCTTATTTATTTACATTTATTACTGCAATTTAAAACTTCCTTCTAGAACTTCATTTGTGTTCTCTCCAAAGACATTTTTTTTAGAATTTATTCTAGTTTAGGGTTGTTGCTGTTAAAATCTCTCAGATTTTGTTTACCAGAATTATGTTCTTCTTTTATTTGATTTGTTAAAAATAGTTTTGCAGGTTATTTTAACTCAGTGCTTTGAAGATATTATTCAACTTTCTTCTGATGTACATATTCGCAGCTGAAAATAATATTTACTTAATTTCTCTTCCCTTTTCTCTGGCCAGGTCTAAGATCTTTTTTTTGTCTTTGATGTGTTTGAGGTTATTGATGTTTCCTTACTATATGCCTAAACATGAAAGCTTATTTTTACCGCTTGCAATTTTTCGGTCTGAGCTGCATTTGAAGTATGTATTTCTTGAATATTCTGTAAAGTTCTCACCCACAATCCCTTCAAATAATAGCTTTCTTTATTTTCTCTATTCTCTCCTTCCGAAAATCTATGTTACATTATCTTACTCTGTCTCTTTTAATTTTTAATCTCTCTTTTGTCCTTTTCCATCTTTTGTCCTTGAGCTTCATCATCAGTAATTGTTTTCAGTACATATTCCAATTTTCTATTGCTATTTAAGCCGGCTTGAAACTGTTACTTAAAAAAAGTGTCAGTTTTTAATATAAATAATTACTTTAAAAATATTCTGCTCAGTTTTTTACAAGCCTGTATGGTTATATTTTAGTCTTTGCTTCTTGCTCATTTTTGTATTTCAAGTTTTAATTTCTTTATTTAACATATAATGATTTCATATACTATATTTGATACTATATTGATTTTAATTTATGAAATCCTTGGGGTAAGAATTTTTTGTTTATTTAAATATTTATTTCATTTTAATGTTTGTCATTCTATGCTTAGCTATCCTGGACTTAAATCATCTACTTGGTAGATTTTGAACTATTACAAACCTAAATCTAGTAACCTAAATTGAGCATGTATTCACTAAAACTTTTTTTCCTCTTAATTCTCCTTCTATTACCATCTAAATTATCATGAAGATGCTGGTATAGTCCAGGCATGCCTGGGTTGGTTCTGGAAATTGCCAAAGCTTACTCTCTTAATAGCAATGCTATAAATATGTGCCTTCAAGGCAATTCTAATTACCTGGTCCAATGGCATGCAGAAGTTCCTGGGCCAGGGATCAAACTTGTACCACAGCAGTGACCAAAGCTGCTTCAGTGACAATGCCAGGTCCTTAACCCATTGCACCACAAGGGAACTCCCATGATATTATTAATTTTATATATTTATGTTCTTAGAGATCTACCTTGTTGCCTCTGAATCCAGCTATTCAAAACTTTGAATGTATACAAAATATAGTTTATTTTAGATGCAATTTCTTTAATTATTTAGTTTGCATTTTGCTCAACACATACCATTTTGATAAGACATCTATACAAATATTTCATTTTTAAAAACAAATAACTAGTCTTATTACTTGAGATCCTTCTCTGACATTTTTGATCATTTATCTAATATCAGATAGACATGATGTGGAGTAAATTATAAAAATGTACATAAAACAAATTTTCTGCTGAAATTAAGTATGTCTTCCTTTGTGCTAAATTTTACTTATTAATTAGGAAAGATTGCAATTTTAGGAAAAGAGTAAGTAGAAACACAACAGACAATATTACCAACTAAGAGGTAAAGTTGGAGTGACTAAGCGATTTTAAATAATCTAGTGGATACAAATTCCTGTTAGTTATGGAGGAATGATGTTTTTCATAATTGTCTTCCAGAGCTTATTTTGATATTGGCCCAGTGGAAGAGAAAAATAAGATAATATATTGCGAAATATATATAAAATTTTAATCTTTATGTACCATGAAATGGAAATAAACATTATTTATAAAGTAAGTAATATGAAAACATGATTTTTTTAATCCACCATTTTATTGCACATTTATTTTTCAAATAAACCCATAGAAAACCATATTTTGGTGGTACTCTATCACAGAGATAGATGCTTTTCAGGTCATAGTAACTATTGGATGTTTATGAGAAGGAGGCTTTAATTTAAAATTCTTCAACAAATTGAACAAGAAGCAAATTGAAAGCAATAGCATATGTATGTATTGTTTTAAATTTATTTCAATATCTGAGAAACTACACCAGCTATATATATATATATATATAAAACTTGATATGTGTTGCTTATGTATCAAGAATTGAGGTTTTACATTGGAAGCCTACTTTGTGAAAATGTTTTACGTCTGAATTTGTTCAGCAAAATAACAAAAAAGGAAAAGGAACTTAATACAAATAATATATTGTATATATAATGCAGGACCAATTTGGACTATAAACAAAAACATAATGAAGCTTGATGAAATATATATATGTTTAACGTATATACCAACTATAATAGAGATAATTGGTAATTATATTGCATGCAGCATATAATTAATCATGCAGTTGATATTGTACATGATAATGAGGTTAGCCCTACTGAAAGTCAGGTCACAAACTGCTTCTCTTATTCTTTTATGATTTGAGAACTAATGACAGCTCTCGCTTTCCAAGTGTGTCATCCATTGATTGTTTTGAGACATAATAGCTCAATGCTACAGATTAATTCCCATAGGATTGCAATTCCTTCAAAGAGCCTGTTTTTATTTCCCTGTATTTGAAGTATGAGCTATTTCTGTGTGATCCACAGCTCTCTGCATTTTCTGCGTTGTGGCATTTTCCATGTGATTTTGTGGCATACCATGTTAGACTCTCTAAGGGCCTCGTTGGGTATAAATGCCAGAAAAAGCTTATTCATTAATTTAATCAATAAGCATTAAGCACCTATAAACTTCAAGGTACTGTTCTAAACACTGAGAACACTGCAATAACTCAAGAGTATGAACTTTTTACCTTCATTGAGATTATATTCTAGTGGGGAAGGCATATTATTAACAGTTATATGAATAAGTGGTATATTTCCATATAGAAAGATTCAAAAAGCAAGGGAAGGAATAGAGAGTGGCGAGGAGGAGAGTGACTTCTGAGATTGCCCAGTACACTCTTGCATTCTAGGGCCAAACACAATATCCAGCCCAAGTAGGAATTTCTTTTGAAAACAATTGATTAGAAAATTCTAGAAAATACAGTGGCTTCTAAGAATCTCATGTTAATTTTAATTATAATTTCTCCTAAATAAAGATAAAACAATTACCTGTTATTGACCTTTACTGAATATTACTATATTGCTGTATATTGTATTGACATGCTTTGTGTGCCTATTAAACAGCTCAGCAAAGCCTGCAAAAAGGGAAAGGACGAAAGGTTAATTGAGAGAAAGAGGAAAGGAAAGAAGAAAATTTTTTAACAAGAATATGTGTAGCTTTGTGGGGGAAGAAATCTCTTTAAGTTCCCTGTTGCTGTCTGACATGTAAAATTTTCCTTTTTTTTAATGAAAATTTTATCCCTTTCAACTTTATTAGACTATTTTACAAACTTAAAACATAGTCTTCTTTGTAAAGTAGATCCATTAATATTTTCTAATACTTTTCCTTGAAATCTGAGTCTTCTTTTTGTTTCTTTTCTGATTAACCATTTGAATGACTAGAGAAAAGCAATCAGATAATGATGATTATGTTGCTATGTCCCACCTCTTTATTTTCTGCATTTATAGAGTTGTTTTGTTTTGTCTCTTTAACTTTTAATATATCACTATTAATTGATGTTGAAACACTAGGTTTCAACACTGGGAGACTTATTACTCTCCACTTTTTTTAATAAAGTGAATATTTCATGCAATTATGTTTCACATAAAACTTTCCTATTTCTGTGGCATTTTTTTCATTATTTCTTCTGATTTTGAGCTTTTCCTTTTGTCTTCCTCACCTCCCTTCCTTTTACCTGTAAACGTGTTGTAAAGTTCCATTATTGGTATTTTGCATTCTGTATTTTTGGGGGATGATTTACTTGTGCTTTTAACTTCCCACCATGCATTGATGATTTATTTATTTATTTATTTATTTATTTATTTTTGTATTTTTAGGGCTGCATCCAAGGCATAGGGAGGTTCCCAGGCTAGGGGTCGACAGAGCTGTAGCTGTCAGCCTACACCATAGCCACAGCAATGTGGGATCTGAGCTGTCTGCAGGATACACCAGAGCTCACAGCAACACCAGACCCTTAACCCACTGAGTGAGGCCAGGAATCAAACCTCTGTCCTCATGGACACTAGTTGTGTTCATTAACCACTGAGCCACAATGGGAATTCCACATTTCTTTAAATTTTGTTTCATCTTTATTGAAATATATTTGACAAATAAAATGGTAAGATACTTAAAGTATACAACACGATGATTTGATATATGTATACATTATGAAAGGATTCCCCCAAGTTAATTAAAATACCAACCACCTCACAAATTTAGCCCCCCCTTTTGTAAGAGCATTTAAATTTTACTTCCTCAGCAATTTCCATTATAAAATACAGTGTTATCAACTATGTCATGGTGTTATAGTTTACATCTCCAGACCTTATTCATCTTATAGCTGAATGTTTCTACCCTTTTACCAAACTCTCCCTCTTTCCTTATCTCTCATCTCCTGGAAACCACTTTTCTACTCTCTGTTTCTATGAGTTCGATCTTTAAATTTTTAACTTTAAAAGAAAAAATTAGTATCCATTTATAAGTCATATCATGTAATATTATCTTCCTATGTCTGGCTTATTTCACTTAGCATAACACCTTCCAGGTTCATCCATGGATTTGCAAAAAGCAGAATTTCTTTCTACTTTAAAACTTAAAAATCCATTGTATCTATCATTTTCTTAACCCATTCATTCATCAGTGGACATTCAGGTTGCTGCCACATTTTGTGAATAATGCTGCAATGAACATGGAGTGCAGATATCCCTTCAAGATCCTGATTTCATTTCCTTTGGCTGTATACCCAGGAGTAAGACTGTTGAATCATATGCAAATTCTATTTTTAATTTTTCGAAGAACATTCATACTGTTTTTTCCATGGTGGCTGTACCGGTTTTCATCCCCACCAACAATTTTCAAGGGTTGCCTTTCTTCAAATTCTTGCCAGCATTTATTATCTCTTATATTTTTGATAATGGTTTAACAAGTGTGAGGTCATATTCTGGGGATTTAATTTGCATGTCTCTGATGATTAATGATATTGATCACCTTTTCAGGTACCTGTTGGCCATTTGTATATCTTCTCTGGAAAATGGTCTATCAGGTCCTTTGTCCATTTTTAAATTGGGTTATTTGTGGTGGGTTTTTGGGGTTTTTTTTGGAATTGAGTTGTGTGAGTACCTTATATATTTTGTATATTAACTCCTTATAGGATATGTAGTTTGCAAATACTTTCTCTCATTCAGAAGATTGCCTTTCATTCTGTTAACAGTTTCCTTCATTGTGCAGAATCTTTCAGTTTGCAGTCTTGTTTCTATTTGCTTTTGTTGTCTTTACTTTTGTTGTCAAAATGAGCAAACAAAAACAAAACATTGCCATGACTGATGTTAAGGAGCTTACCCCCCCCCACTCCCCAACCCTGTGTTTTCTTCTAGCAGTTTTATGGTTTTGGGTATAACATTAAATTTTTAATCCATTTTGAGTTGATTTTGTTTATGGTGTAGAATAGGGATCCAATTTTCTTCTCTTGCATGTGGCCACCCAGTTTTCACAACACCATTTACTGACGGGACAATACTTTCCTCATTGCATATTCTTAGTTCCTTATTCATAAATTATTTGGACATATGCATGTGGGTGTATTTCTGGTCTCCTATTTTGTTCCATTGATATATGGGTCTGTTTTTATACCAATACCACACTCTTTTGATGAATATAGCTTCATAATATTTGAAATCAAGCAGGGTAATGCCTTCAGCTTTTCTCTTCATTCTCAGAATTGCTTTGGATATCAGGAGTATTTTGTGGTTCCAGACAAATTTTAAGATTTTCTTTAATTTCTGTGAAAATTGCCTTTGATGAAGGCAATAATAATTTTTATCTTGTTGATTTCTGGTTGATTTCTTCCTTAAACAGTAGACCTTAACTTCTACTACATTTCTTTTTTTAATCTTGGGAAGCATAATCTCATTTTTCTTTGTATCCAAGTTCCCAACAGAGGAATTACCATGGAGGTGCTGGGTGTTCAACAAATGTCTGACGAATAGTGGATATTTAAGATCTAACCCATCCCATTTCCAAGAGTGCTGCCATAATAATTTTTATATTTTATTATGGTTGTTTTTTCATTGGTGACTTTGCAGAGAGGTTAGGATTGAAAGATAAAATATATGATGTCCAATTAAATTTAAATTTTAGATAACAACAAAAAGAATTTTCATTAAAAAAATATGTCCCAGATCCTAAAATAAGCATTTTTGCTCATCTGAAATTAAATTTTAACTGGACATGTACTTTTATTTTCCACATATGACAACATTATGACTAGAGCATGTCATTTTATATTTGTATTAAAACCTAGTACATATCAAACAATTGATGTTTTAAACACATACCAATGTAGAAAGGAAAATATAGAACATATTTAAAAAGCTATTCAAGGGCTTAGTGGCTACTGGGAAGGTAGGTCAAGGAGACAGAAAATGAAGAGAGGGCCCAGAGGGTTTAAAGACATGATATTCATATCTGCGTATATTAAATGTTGTAGAATTTTGATCCTCAATATCAATAGTTAATAAATTCTCAAATGGAAAACATTATATCTGAATATATTTAGACTATTATATTTATGTATCATCTCAATATTTTAAAAATATTTACTGTGAATTATATTGAAGAGAATGAGTTATTCTTTAATATATTTTCCACATACTGTTGGCATTTCTATATCTAAGACACAACATAGGTCTGCTCAATATGGTGGCTCGAGGTAATTTATGTCTGGATGAGACAAAATTCAGGTATGAATAAATTAAGAATGCATTTATTTGAAACCTTTTTTTTTCTTTCTCCTTAGGGCCGTACTCACAGCATATGGAAGTTCCCAGGCTAGGGGTCTAATCGGAGGTACAGCTGCTGGCATACACCAGAGCCACAACAATACCAGATCTGAGCCACATCTGCAACACAGCTCATGGCAACGCCAGATCCTTAGCCCACTGAGCAAGGCCAGGGATGGAACCCTCAACCTCATGGTTCTTATATTCATTTCCACTGAGCCACAACAGGAACATCTGAAGCTTTTTTTAAATAAAATTATACATACATAAATTACCATCTTTCCAGTAAATTATTTTTAGTGAGTAGTAAAGCTCATTTTTGAAAAGAGAACTAAAGAAATGTGTGTGGCAATTCACTTAATATATCACAAAAGAGATGTCTTCAGTGTGTGCTGTTGTTCTTGATAAAATGAAAATTGGGAATTGTCACTATTGATTGATGGCCCTGCTATAAAGCCCTTGGCAGTCTACATCAATGTTAAATATTTTGAACTTTTCATAGTGTTGTGGAGGTGAACAGCCAAAAAAAAAGTATTGCTTTAAACAAGTGCCTTAGGACAAAAAAGCCTTCTAGAAATTTTAAACCTGATAGCTACAGCAATATATAAGCCCTTTTATATTTCTTTAAAACACTTCTTCTCACATGGTGGACAAGAGACCCTTTTATTTTAACAGGGTCTCACAGAATGGAGAGCCTAGAGTTCAGGGAACATAACTCTCAATCTCTTCAACTTTCCAAAAACATGTTAGGATATAGAATAACTGCAGTCTGATATTAATGAGTTTAATGACTACTGATGTAGTTGGTAGTTTTTAAGCTATACAATCCCAAGATTGATTTGTGTGCTCAGATACTTTTTTCATGTGAAAAGACATTTTTTTCTTAAAATCATTATTGCACCAACAGTTTAGACTGGGAAATGAAAAACCTTCCCTCTGGGGTGACAAAAGGGCCATAAAAAGGGCCTCATGTATTTAAAACATGTTTTTGACTTTTTTTCTAATGCAAATGTTTATTTTTATTTTTTTGACTGTATCTGTGACATGCGGAAGTTCCTGGGCCAGGGATTGAACTGACACCACAGCAGCAATCTGAGCTGCTACAACAATGCTGGATTCTTAAACCGCTGAGCCATATAGGAACTCCCAGCACATATATTTTTATGATGTTGGGTAAAAACTTAAAAAGCTGTGGTGGCTCTGATATACGAAAATAGTGAAATTGTTAAGTTTTTATCAATGAATCATGATTCATTGAGAAATACTTTTTCACATTATCTCTTGAGAATTGTTTTTAAGTAGAAATGGAGGTCAAAACCACTGCAACAGGATGAAAAAAAGGTAAAATTTGGAGGATGGAGGATAAGTAGTAAGATAAGAGACTTGAGACACAAAAATATTTGGTCAAATTAACAATTCTGATGTAAAAGACATATCATGTTTTATTTCTCTCTTCATATCTGCACCATGCCTTATTTCCAAACAAGATTGTTTCTGCACCCACATAAAGACTGAAGAATCAACCCCTACTGTTCTCATCAAGTTTATGATGCCAGTAAGCTCCAAATAGGCCTCAGCTCCATTTCAAACTTCCCAGGAAAAGATTGGTTAAATGTCCACATTGGGATCAATTAAATAATGCTAAAGAGGACCCTGCTATCACTAAATTGAAGGTAGAGGGACAGTTTGCATTGAACAAGGAGCCTGGACAAACTTCCAGTTTTCTCAACTATATTTTGCTTCTTATCTATACAAACGCATACACACACAGACACACACACACACACACACACACACACACCCTTCTTTCTTTACATTCAATTCCTACAAAATCCAATTATTTATCTAATAGCCAGAAATGTACTAATTTCTTTCTGAAAGGGAAATATCCTACAGTGATATCCTAGAATGATAGAGGCAGTATGATGCCCTGGGCCATTTTCCTGAGTCCTCTAAGAATGTAACTTTTTACACTTTAGAGAACTGTTTGGCAGTAGCTAATATGTTGAACACTCGTACATCCAAATCCAAGCAATTTTACTTCAAGGTGTATATCCAACAGAAGTTAAACCAAAAGATATGCACAAGATGTTCAGAGAAGTACTATTCACAAATACTGGAATATTGGAAACTACCAATTATTTATCAGTGGAATCAATAAATGCATTGTGCTATATAAATACAATGAAATAGTATTCCAAAATGCAAATGTGTAAATTTCTGCAACATACAAACACAGTTATATACTTCATGAGCATAATATTGGCAAAGGAAGCAGGATGCAAGAATGGATATGGTATTTACAAACTCATGAATAGTTTAAAAGAGGAAACACTAATATAAGATGAAAGAAATACGATAGCATTTTCAATTTGGGGAGGGTGGAGAGTACAACAGCCATAAGAAATGCTTCTGTGCCTAGTTTTACTCTGTTATATGCCAGAAAGGGAAAAGCAGCCTTTGACTTACAGGGCAGTTATGAGCTTTCAATTGTTTAGGTCAAATAAAAGACCTTGCTATTTCCTCAGCAAAATTATACAGAATTAATCACTTTTCAGAGGATATGTGATATTCATATAAAAAATAAACCAACTATGTGAATATTAATGTAATCCAGCATTTGAGTAAGTCAAGAAATTTGCCAAAATGACACCTTGCAAAATAATACTTTAACATTACATTCTACTGCAATCTACATCTTATTAATGTGAATTTATAGGCAAAATGTTTAGTGAGATAAATTCATCATCATGAATTTATATTTATATTTATATTCAAAAAATAAACATACATGTTAAGAGGTTGTTTAGAGACACATATTTTAAATACACTATAAATGTGAAACAAAATGGAGTCACTTACATCAAGCAGTTTTAAAACTGAGGCAAGGAGCTACTAAGTGGCCTTACACACATCATATTTGAGTGGAACCATGAACTTCTGAACTTCGCCAAACTATAAATATTCCAACTCTGCAAGCAGACACAGGTGAAGTGTTGTAGTATGGGAACTTTACTTCCCTCTAGTGATATATGTAGCTCTCAATAAATTTAGCCTAGATTAGCTTCAGCCTCTAACTCCAATTTAAATTCTTTGTAATGTAAACCCAACTTCGTTGCCTTTAAAATCTCCTCACTTTTACTCCCTAGCAGGATGCTATTTGGATTGCTACCTGAATCTGTGTACTCCCAAACTTCCCTCAATCTCAAATAAATACTTTTTGCTTGATTATTGCCCTCTAGGTTTATTTAGGTAGACAGTAAGTAAAAGTATTACACTTTTGTTTTTTCTACAACCGCAAAGACTTGGATCATAACAAGTAAATTAACATATTATTCATTTGCTTGGGAAAATAATATCAATTCAAATTTTTAAAAAGGGAGATTTGATGTAAATACAGAAAGTTTTTGGAAAGGCCATTTGATAGGTTATCCAGATGTGAGTGCATTGTCAGAAGACAGATTTTCAGCAAAATTGTGTGCAAAAATTCTCCAAACCATTTTCAGTGATATAGTTGAAATAAAATGAAGGTTTCTGGAATAGATTTAATGGAAATTCTGTTGTCTTATGATACCCCCAGAAGGAAGTATTCATACCAGAAAACTAGGATATCATAGAATGATGTATTATCATTATGTGAATTTAAATGTATTATCATCAAATGAACCAAAATAATTTTCACTAAATGTAGTTAATATTCATTTCACTTAATTAGAACATATTGTCTTCCTTATTTAAAAAAGACCAAAACAATACAAGTAGCTGCAGCCTGTGATTTCTCAAGACAAAATTATTTATACTTAGTCTTGCTTAGAGAAATGGACATTAAGCGGTAGGTGACTATGAACAAATGATGCAGAGATGGCTATTCATGTTACTACTGGGGTTACCTGAAGAAGAACTCTTTAAAAACAATCAAATGATTCAGTTTTACATCAGAGTCATTAGCTTTTCAAATAGGAAATTCAGTAGTGTTAGTTAAAATACTGGTTTGATGATTTCATCTAATATATAGAATGAAGTTTGAAAATTCATTATGTTTATGGTGAAGCATAATGATATTATTGTGCATAATATATAAATTTGGTTTAAATATTCAATATTAAATACAAAAATAAAAGTACAAATTTTGTTAGAGCGGAGGATCATGTTGAAAACATTATTGTGAATTATGAAACTTATATACAACAAAGTATTTGGGATTGGTTATAATACTCATATGGGCATTATTCATATTTATATCATGCCAATTAAATATAGTCTATGGCTGTCAAAGTATACAAATACTATACAGAAAATGAGATACAATTTTGTGATAACCAAGTTTGAATATTAAAATGATAAAATTAAAACAATTAAAATAGAAAAGAGTATTTTAAGATAGCAATAGGTATTTTCTCTCTTGCTATTTGTCATTAGTCTGGTTTTAAGTATATTTGAGCCATTGGAAAACTACTTTGTAAGTATAACTGTATAAAATTAGGATTAAAAATTTTTGTAAGAGAGTTCTTTAAGTTTTGGTAGCATTCTATTCATATCTGACATGATTTTTTTATCAAATTATTTTACAAAGAAAATTACTAAATTTCAATGTTTGAAGAATTTTTTGAATTGCGATTTATTGAAAATTAAACTGGCAGGCAAGAAAAAATTGAATTTTTTCCCTGTACAGATAGAGGAATTAAATAATAAGATGTTAAAAATGTTGAAGATTTAATTTTGAAATTTTATTATTATATTTTGAAAAATTCCATCAAGTATAAAGATATTTTAGACTGGGCTTATATATGAAACTCAATAAATTTGTATTCTGAACCAGAACATAATAAAATTAAGAAAGGCCTATGATTTTGCAGTGACTAAATTAGGCAATAAGCTTTTAAAAAAAAAGTTTTATGAGATATAATTAATATACCTTAAAAACCTGCATATATGTAAAATTATAAAGTATATAATATATACAATTTGCTATGTTTGGACATATACATAAAAGATAAATTAGTCCTAGATCTGCTCTACAATGTAGTGCTTATAGTCAACAGTACTGTATTACGCAAAAAAATTTTAATATGGCAAATTTCAGGTTGTGCTCTTACCACAAAAAAAGGAGAGTTTTTAAAAAGCATAAATGCAGGCAACTTATTTGATGAGCTTGTGTTGTAAAAATATTTTTGAAGAAAAAGAAACTGAAGAGGGAACCGACAACTGTAATAGAATAAGTTTTCTACGGAAAAGTAGAATTTAAAAACAACTGTTAATTATTAGAACTTGCCCTGATCTTACCAGGTACCTTAGTATCTATAAAAATTACTTTTTCTTTTTCTTTTTTTTTTGTTTTTTTGCCATTTCTTGGGCCACTCCCATGGCATATAGAGGTTCCCAGGTTAGGGGTCTAATCGGAGCTGTAGCTGCCAGCCTACGCCAGAGACACAGCAATGCAGGATCCGAGTTGCATTTGTGACCTACACCACAGCTCATGGCAAAACCGGATCGTTAACCCACTGAGCAAGGCCAGGGATTGAACCTGCAACCTCATGGTGCCTCGTCAGATTCGTTAACCACTGAGCCACGATGGGAACTCCAAAAATTATTTTTTCTCAGTTAAAAAATATTTAGGTCTATGGAAAAAAAATACCTGAAAGTGTCAGCAATTACAATTTCTTTTTTAATAAGCAAATATTAAAATGAACAAAAAATAATGCAGGCAATAACTTAATAATTATTAATAATTATTCTTCAAAAACACTAATGTCATAGATTAGAAACTGATGAGGTTTAATAACAAAGGTACAGTAAACAATTATTTTTAACTTTTAAGATATGTTATTTTGATTTGAAATTAATTTTAGCACCTAAATTGTATTATTTTTATAAACCCACTAATATAATAAGCAATTTATCTGGTCAATAATAAAGTGTCCCCAAATCTATATTGTTTTAATTTTTGATACCTTGTCTTACATTCAAAATTATCCTAGATTAACAATAAAGTATATATTCAAACTTGGAAGAGTTTCAGATTTTGACACCATCAATTACTAGTAAATTGGGTCATCTTTGGCATGATATTAATTTTTTGTTAATTGTGTTGATTATGAATACCTTCTTTACATTTGAAACTAGTACTTTACATTTCTTTAAGTTATCTTTTCATGAACAATAAATCTATTATAACATTACCAAATTTATCAAAAATTTTAATTAAAGTCAGTGCTTTTTGGTCTTGATTTTTTAAAAAAAGTCTTTGCCTGCTCCACTAAGAGATATTCACTTATAATTTTCACCAAAGATTTCAAATTTTTTACTTTGATATTTTAAGTATTTAATCTATTTTTAACTCAGTGAATTTTATTACATTTATAGTTGTACAATGATCATCACAACCCAATTTTGTAGCACTTCCATTCCAAATCCCCAGCCCATCCCCTGCACCCCACAAACTGTCTCCTTTAGAAACCATAAGTTGTCTGTGAGTCAGTGTCTGTTCAGCAAAGAAGTTCACTGTATCCTTTTTTTAGATTCCACATTTAAGTGATAGCTATGATGTTGGTGTCTCACTGTTTGACTAAATTCACTTAGCATGATAATTTCCGTGTCTATCCATGTTGTTGCAAATTCCATTATTTTTTTCTTTTCCATGGCTGAGTAATATTCCATTGTGGATATGTATCACATCTTTATCTACTCCTCTGTTGATGGACATTATGTTGCTTCCATATCTTGGCTATTGTATATAGTGCTTCAATGAACATTGAAGTATATGTATCTTTTAAAGTCATGGTTTTCTCTGGATAGATACCCAGGAGTGGGATTGCTAGGTGACATGATAATTCTTTTTTTAGTTTTTTGAGGAATCTCCATACTGTTTTCCATAGTTATTTTAGCAATTTAGATTCTCACCAACAGTGCAACAGGGTTCCTTTTTCTCCACACACTATCTAGAATTTATTGTTTGTAGACTTTTTGATGATGGATATTATGGCCAGTGTAAGGTGACACCTCATAGTAGTGACTGTGATTTCTATATACTATGATTGGTAGGAAACCAATATTGTCTTCTATATGGTAAAACTAGTTTTTTCCAGCACTCTATATAGAAATGGCCTCCCTTATATGTTATTATACATATTATAACATACAAAGGAACCCCAATAAGGTTATTGGCAGATTTATCAGCAGAAACTCTGCAGGCCAGAAGGGAGTGCCATGATATACTTACCTTGATGGAAGGAAAAAACCTCCAACCAAGATTACTCTACCCAGCAAGGCTCTCATTCAGATTTGAAGGAGAAATCAAAACCTTCACAGAGAAGCAAAAGATAAGAGAATTCAGCAACACTAAACCAGCCTTACAACAAATACTAAAGGAACTTCTCTAGGCAGAAAAGACAGCAACAGGAAACAAAAATAACACAAATGACAAGGCTCACCAATAAAGGTATATATACAGTAAAGATACGAAATCATCCATGTGCTATTATGCCACCAAAATCAGAAATCATAAGAGGGGGTAAAAATGCAGGACACTGGAGATGAACTTGCAATTAAGAGAACAACAACTTAAAACAATCTCGTATACATATAGACTCTTATATCAAAACTTCGGAATAACTGCAAACCAAAAATCTACAATTGATACACACACAAAGAAAAATCAACTCAAATACAACACTAAAGACAGTCATCAAACCAGAAGAGAAGATAACAAGAGAAGAAGGAAAGAAAAAAGAGCAACAAAAACAAATCCAAAGAAATTAATAAAATGGCAATAAGAACATACATATCAATAATTACCTTAAATGTTAATGGACTAAACGCTCCAACCAAAAGACACAGACTGGCTGAATGGATACAAAAACAAGACCCACATATATGCTGTCTTCAAGAGACCCACCATAATTATAGGGACACATACAAATTGAAAGTGAAAGGATGGAAGAAAATATTTCATGCAAATGGGGATCAAAAGAAAGCTGGAGGAGCAATACTCATATCAGACAAAATAGACTTTAAAATGAAGAATATTTTAAGGGACAAAGAAGGTCATTACATAATGATTAAAGGATCAATCCAAGAAGAAGATATAACAATTTTAAATATTTACACACCCAACATAGTTTCACCACAATACATAAGGCGACTGCTAACAACCTTAAAAGGACAAATCAATGATAACACAATCATAGTGGGGGACTTTAACACCCCACTTATAGCAGTGGACAGATCAACCAGATAGAAAATCAATAAGGAAACACAGACCCTGAATGATGCATTAAACCAGATGGACTTAAGAGATATTTATTGGATGTTCCATTCAAAAGTAGCAGAGTAAACATTCTACTCAAGTGCACATGGAACATTCTCTGAGATTGATCACCTCCTGGGCTATAAATCCAACCTCGGTAACTTTAAGAAAATTGAAATCATATCAAGCATGTTTTCTAACCTCAATGCTGTACGACTGGAAATCAACAACAAGAAAAAAACTGCAAAAAGTGCAAACACGTGGAGACTAAAGAACATGCTATTAACAACCAATGGATCACTGAAGAAATCAAAGAGGAAATTAAAAAATAACTAGAAGCAAAGGACAACAAAGATATGACACTCCAAATCCTATGGGATGCAGCAAAACCACTTCTAAGAGGAAAATTTATAGCAATACAAGCCTACCTCAGGAAACAAGAAAAAGCTCAAATAAACAAGCTAACTTTAAATCTAAAGCAGCTCAAGAGAGAAGAACAGACAAGACCTAAAGTTAGCAGAAGGAAAGAAATCATAAAGATCAGAGCAGAAATCAGTGAAATAGAAACAAATAAAACCATAGAAAAGATTAATGAAACGAAAAGCTGGTTCTTTGAAAAGATCAACAAAATTGACAAACACTTAGCCAGACTTACCAGGAAAATAAGAGAGAGGACTCAAATCAATAAAATTAGAAATGAAAAAGGAGAAGTAACAATGGACATCACAGAAATACAAAGGATCATAATAGAACTAGACGCAGCTATATGCCAATAAAATGGAAAACCTAGAAGAAATGGACAAATTCTTAGAAAGGTACAATCTTCCAAGACTAAACCAAGATGAAATAGAAAACATGAATGGACCAATCACAAGAACCAAAATTGAAACTGTGATTAAAAAACGGCCAACAAACAAAAGTCCAGGACCAGATGGCTTCACAGGTGAATTCTATCAAACATTTAGAGAAGAGCTAACACCACCCCTTCTGAAATTATTTCAAAAAATTGCAGAGGAAGGGATACTCCCAAAGTCATTCTATGAGGCCACCATCACCCTGATACCAAAACCAGACAAAGATACCACAAAAAAAGTAAACTACAGGCCAATATCACTGATGAACATCGATGCAAAAGCCTCAATAAAATACTAGCAAACCACATCCAGCAATACATTAAAAGTATTGTACATCATGATCAAGTGGGATTTATCCCAGGGATGGAAGGGTTCTTCAATATCTGCCAATCCATCAGTGTGATACACCACATTAACAAACTGAAGAATAAAAACCATATGATCCTCTCAATAGACGCAGAAAAAGCCTTTGAAGAAATCCAACACCCATCTATGATAAAAAGCCCTTCAGAAAGTGGACATAACGAGAACCTACCTCACCATAATAAAGGCCATATATGACAAACCCACAGAGAATATCATTCTCAATGGTGAAAAGCTGAAAGGATTCCTGCTGAGATCAGGAACAAGACAAGGATGTCTGCTCTCTCCACTGCTCTTCAACATAATTTTGGAAGTCCTAGCCACAGCAACCAGAGAAGTAAAAGAGATAAAAGGAATCCAAATTGGAAAGGAAGAAGTAAAACTATCACTATTTGCAGATGACATGGTACTATACCTGGAGAACCTTAAAGACTCTACCAGAAAACTGTTAGAGCTCAGCCATGAATTTGGCAACATTGCAGGATACAAAATTAATACACAGAAATAAATGGCATTTCTATATACTAACAATGAAAGAGCAGAAAGAGAAATTAGGGAAGCAATCCAATTTACCATCACATCCAAAAGAATAAAATACCTAGGAGTAAACCTATCTAAAGAGACAAAAGACCTGTACTCTGAAAACTATAAGACACCTGATGAAAGAAATCAAAGATGATGCAAATAGATGGAAAGATATACCATGCTTGTGGATTGGAAGAGTTAATATTATCAAAATGACTGTGCTACCTAAGGCAATCTACAGATTCAATGCACTCCCTATCAAATTACCAAGGACATTTTTCACAGAACTTGAACAAAATATTTTAAGGTTTGTTTGGAAGCACAGAAGACCTAGAAGAGCCAAAGACATCCTGAAAAAGAAAAATGGAGCTGGAGGAATCAGGCTCCCGGACTTCAGAATATACTACAAAGCAATAGTCGTCAAACCTGCATGATACTGGCACAAAGACAGAAATGTAGGTCAGTGGAACAGGATAGAAAGCCCAGAATTAAACCCAAACACCTACAGCCAACTAATCTATGACAAAGGAGGCAAGAATACACAGTGCAGAAAAGACAGCTTGTTCAATAAGTGGTGCTGGGAAAACTGGACAGCCCCATGCAAAAGAATGAAATTAGAACACTCCCTAACACCATACACAGAAATAAACTCAAAATGGATTAAAGACCTAGATATAAGACCAGACACTATAAAACTCTTAGAGGAAAACATAGGCCAAACACTCTCTGACATAAACAACAGCAACATCTTCTCAGATCCACCTCTTAGAGTAATGACACTAAAACCAAAAATAAACAAATGGGACTTAATTAAACTTAAAAGTTTCTGCACAGCAAAGAAACCCTAAACAAAATGAAAAGAAAACCCACAAAATGGGAGAAAAGCTTTGCAAATGAATCAACTGACAAGGGATTCATCTCCAAAATTTGTAAACCCCTTCTGCAGCTCCATACCAAAAAACAAACAACCCCATCAAAAAACCTAAACAGACAGTTCTCCAAAGAAGACATATGGATGGCCAAAAAACACATGAAAAGATGTTCAACATCACTTATTATTAGAGAAATGCACATCAAAGCCATGATGAGGTACCACCTTACACCAGCCAGAATGGCCATCATCAAAAAGTCTACAAACAGTAAGTGCTAGAGAGGGTGTGGAGAAAAAGGAACCCTAGTACACTGTTGGTGGGATTGTAAATTGGTGAAACCACTGTGGAAAACAGTATGGAGATTCCTCAGAAAACTAAACATAGAACTACCATTTGACCAAGCAATCCCACTCCTGGGCACCTATCCAGAGGCAACAACGACTCACAAAGACACATGTACTCCAATGTTCATTGCAGCACTATTTGCAATAGCCAAGACATGGAAACAACCTAAATGTCCATTGACAGAGGAGTGGATCAAGAAGAGGTGGTCCATATACACAGTGGAATATTACTCAGCCATTAAAAGGAATGTAATACCAGCATTTTTAGCAACATGGATGGAGCTAGAAACTATCATGCTAAGTGAAGTCAGCCATACAATGAGACACCAACATCAAATGCTTTCACTGACATGCGGAATCTGAAAACAGGACAGACGGAACTTCTTTTCAGAACAGATGCTGGCTCACAGACATTGAAAAACTTATGGTTTCAGGAGGAGACAGTTTGGGGGGTTGGGGGATGTGCTTGGGTTGTAGGGTGGAAATCTTATAAAATTGGATTGTGATGATCATTATACAACTAGAGATGTGATAAATTCATTTGAGTAAAAAAAAAAAAAAAGAAATGGCCTCCCTTTACTACTTTTTGTTCAAATTCTATCCAGCTACATACAATTCTAACTCAGGCTTCTCTTTTTTCCATTGTCACTGTGTGTATCTCTTCAGAAATACTAAACTAGTTAATTTATTATTGTTTCAAAATATGTCCTACATTATTTATGGGAAATCTACTATAGCTGCTCTCCTTCAGATATTTGATTTTTTTTTACATTTTGATTTTTTTTTACATTTTGTCTAGAATTTTGGTTTTATTTGGGAGTTCCAATACCCAATCAAATGATCACATTGTCCAGTCTCCTTCCAGTGCAGTAGGTCCATGCCAAAAATTTCATGACAAAAGTGATCAACTAGAAGTGCATTGTGGAAACTCTTCAGCTCTGAGCACATTACTACTGGTGAAAATCTCATGCGGCCTAGCATTTCATTTTGCCATGGGCAAGGCGTAGCATATACAAATGTACAGGATTAATATGTTAGTGCAGATATCACCTCCTATGAATGTTTTACCTTCTCTTTACACTCTTCTCCTCTCCCTGACTAGGACCATTCCCTCTTTTATGCATCGTAGTACTGCAGCACTTTTCCTTCAAAGAATTTTCACAATTATATTGATGAGTCACTTCAGTTTTTTTAAATATCCATGTTTCACCATGTATTACAATCAACTTGAGGACAGTCTCATGTCTGGTTTATTATTGTATTCATGGCAATAGCATTGTGTGAGATAATACATGTATATTGAAAATATGAACTGACAATATTGTATTCTAAATCCATTCAATAAATAGATATCAACTGTCCTTTATGCCAGAAAATGCTAGGCACTTATGATATATCAATTATCAAAACAAACAAAAGAGCTTGCTTCATGAGTTTATATTCAAATTATGTAAAAGAAAATAAACAATGTAACCAATTTATGCCTTGTATTTTACGTTGAAATTTAGAAATACTTTGGGGAAATAAAATCAGAGCAGAGAAATGGGAATAAAGAGTGAGGGGTGGGGTGCAGATTTTAACTATACATGGGGGGCTATCAATAACTGTAGCTATAAATAGAATGTGATATTTGATCAAAGTCTTTAACAAGATAAAAGAGTTAGCCATGGAAATTCTTGGGGAGACATTTCAGGTACACGGGATAGACAGCAATGTGACAATCCCAAAGGGGAAACAAATCTGAAGTATTTGAGGAAAAGCCAGCAGTCCAGTGTCACAAGATGTGAATGAGCCAGTGGGAGTTAAGTGGGAAATGATTAGAAAGTGATTTTACTTACTGCATAATTGAAAAGTGTCGTGGCAAAGTTCAAGAAATTTTCAATTAGAGGTTTATACATTTGGATGAATTTCCCAGAGAACAAGAATTGTCTGATATTAGGTTTCCTTTACTGAATTCACTAATTCTGGAGAACACCTGAACTGAAGAGATGTAAAAGATTGAGGTTACTTATTCTACCATGCACAAACATTTCATGAATCCTATAAGTTGGGAGAAATTTATAATACAGTTACTTTCATTTTATTGCATACATTTCAATATCTGTTAATAACTTATTTCAGTGAGAAAATATGTTAGTTTTGCTAAATAAAAATTAGAAATTAAAAAATAAATTAGAAATTAGAAAATAAAAATGACAATTTATTGAGTTATCTACATTATAAAATATTGTCATCATCAGCAATAAAATGAAGTAAAATCTTAAAGTTAGTAGTAAAATCAAACAGAAGTTTATATAGTCCACAGCCCACAGGGAAATAAAGTTAAAAGGTCAACATGGTACAGATAAAGCAGAAATAAATTTTAATAAACTCTATAATATGGAACTCTTAAATAATACAGAGAAAATATGTTAGAAAAATTTCATTTCACACTTCATCACAATTTTTTTTTTCAGTCAGGCAGATGTGAAATACAGCAAGACATGGATTAAAAAAGAAAAAGGAAAATGTTCATCAGCATTTAAAAATATTTATACACCGTGGGAATATTTTAACAAATGACATGTTCTTTAATAAATATTTCATTAGGTGAGCAGTTTTATGAGTAACTATGGAATTAAATGAATATAAATTTTTAATGTGATTTACATACTGAATATTGCATGCCAAGATATATTATTATACCGGTTGGTGTGTATTTTTGAGTTTAAATTGACATATTGTATTAAAGCTATAACCACATAAAACCGTATTACATAACCATAAGACAACCATCATATTATAATGCTTCTAAAAATGTTGCTTTATATTTTTTGGTTTCAGATTTCATTATTTTATTTTATTTATTTATTTTTTTAGTCTTTTTGTCTTTTAGGGTCACAGCCACAGCATATGGAGGTTCCCAGGCTAGGGGTTCAATCAGAGCTGTAGCCGCTGGCCTATGCCAGAGCCACAGAAATGTGGGATCTGAGCCTTATCTGTGACCAATACCACAGCTCATGGCAATGCTGGATCCTTAACCCACTGAGCAAGGCCAGAGATAGAACCTATGTCCTCATGGATGCTGGTCGGGTTCTCTAACTGCTGAGCCACAACAGAACTCCAGGTTTCATTATTTTAAACAAGATTGGAGTTATGTAGATATATAGAATTCCTGGCCAGAAAATTGAAGAGTTCTGTTAAAATCCACTCTGGTTCTGATTTTAAGGAGGTAGAATTTTTCAACTCTTTGGTTATATACTCAGACGAGAAAATACATTTTAAAATAGTGTTAGAATATTATTTGATTATCATTTCTCTATAACAGTGGCAGTTTTAAGGCCACTAATATGGCATACTTCCATTCAGGGTTTTATAGAATCTTTGGAGTGGAAAGGCAATTCAGAGAGAGGATTAGAAGACTGTGAGTACTCAGGTAAAAGAAGATAGAGGAGAATTTTAGCACCCACATCAGTCTCATAATATTTTGTTTTAGGTACCTCTGTGTCTTTAATTTTTCATTAGCCTTTTGCAATGATTCTTCCAGTGAAGCTATCTTGGAATTTTCAAAACTTTTGGAGGCTTCCGCATGTTAATTAAAGTAGGCATCCCATTTTTCTTGCTGATTTGGAAACCCTTAAATTAATGATCTTGTCTAACTGGAACATTTCCCATAATGACCATTTTAATTCTAGGTTGTTTTAGTAAGATGTTGTCATTTTTATAGGTATCTATATTTTCCAGGACCACAGTCCTTAAATATAAGACATGCAGGTGAGCACTCAATTCTTTAAAACTAGATAATCACATTTATTTAGCTAACACTTGGGTCTCTCTAAGCCATGTTAATATCCAAGAGATGTGCAGCTGGGTTGGGAATTTTGTGGTGTACCTCATTGCATGGAAATTTTCTTGAGATTGGTAGGTGACTTAATGTCAATCTGACACTTTCCATGACCAAATTATCTAGCGTGAGAGTTTTAGGGTTCTGCAGAAAGTGTTTTAACAGTTTTCAAGTGTTCAACTCATGCTCACTAATTTGTAGTTTTGACTTCTGAGTGTCCTATTGACAATAGATTTATTATTCCCTTCAGGAAGATATTTTTTATAGTGATGGATACCCTCTATATCCAGTATAAAACTGTATAGTTGATACTTGCACAACATGGGGCTTGAACTGCAAAGGTCCATTTATATGTGAATAATTTTAAAAGTAAGTACTGTTGTATTATATGATCTGGGGTTGATTGAATCTGCAGATTCAGAGGAACCCACGGATAGAGAAAGATGACCATAAATTACATGGTGATTAATCCTGAATTTGTTCAAGAGTTAACTCCTCTCTCTGTTTCTCTCTGTCCCTCTGTCTCTCTGTCTTTGTTTCTGTCTCTCTGTCTCACATACCCACATACACAGCCATTTTGGGGGTACTCCATAGATGTAGGAGTATTTTATATTATTTATGTTTTAATTATTTGTATTTTATATCTTCTTTTGGAACTGCAAAATGGAGCAGAAAGCAAGAAGCTATTATAGGATGAAGAATAAAGAACAAGGAAGTGAAAAATAGAAAATATTGACAGGGCCGCAGACTCAACTTTGTTTAGGGTGAAAAGGAATTTGGATTTAAGTACAGAGCCCAGAGTTGTCTTGGCATGGGGTTTGGCTGACTGGCTATATTTCACTTCTGGTCAATAGGAGCACTTTCTGAGATATGAACATTATCTTAATTTTGGCTTATTGACATGGAAACCTGGCCAGGAGCAACTCCATTATTTCAACAGTATGAATAATTTGTGTAAGGTTAAACCTTCAGAGGAAATGCAGGGAAGAGATAAGATTTGCTGAACACTAATGTTTTATTTAGTAACTTTACTGGGTATTTTACATATATTTATATATACATATTATTTAATACCAAAATTAACTTGAGGGTTATTGAAATTAGTGGTATATGTGAACCAAAGTTTAAAAAAACTCTTGAAAATAGCAAGCCTAATTTATCAAATAAATAAAAAGGAAAGGATAAGGAGTCTTTATCAATTAATATTTCTCTATTATGTAACCTCTTGACGAATTTCCTAAAACAATATTAGGCTCAGAGTTTTTGGTTTTTAATTCCTCCAGTATGGGATTTTAATATGTAGTAGGCTTTCAAGTTTTCCAAAATCAGAATTAGGCAAACCCCTAAAACTGCCTATTTTCCTAAATATCTTATAACCTATCTTTTAGTCTTTTTTTAAAAAATAGAATTTGAAGGAAATAGTAGACAAGATGTAAAAATCCCCTCATGGATTTTGTTTCCAATTAGGACAATTCCATAATTCCTTTGACATATTTTTCGTGAGTACCTACTATATATACTGGGCACTGTTCTAGGTGCTAAGCACAGATTAGGTAAATAAAAGTGCCCATTGCACTAAAACTAGAGCCAATATTTCTGGTGTGTTAATTTAAGTAGAAATCCACTGTAAACAAAGAGCAGAGGATTACTTAGTCTTCATTTCTACAAGGTGTATTAATATTTCACAGGCAGAAAATCTGTGCAGGAAGAATTGTATCTATAATTAATCTGTTCTCATGGTTATTAGAGTCTAGATATATTTGCCTTCTTTTGTTTTAAAAAATTCTTGGTTTGGGAGGGACTGCAATGGGGTTATTTGAATGCCCATCTAGATTAGATATATGGAAATTTCACTAGGTGAATATAACAAAATATACCTTAAATGTGCAAGAGACGTCTAAGTACCTTCAACTAATTTTGAACCAGGCTGTCTAAGCCCATACTAGGGTCATTAGATCTTTGTGGAAGACCACTTCTTTGAGGTCTCCTCCATTGAGATTCCAGTATTATTTTTATTACCTTATATTTTTCTTCTAAACATTACAGGGGATAGGACATGACTACAAGGAAGATTTTTAATGCTTTTGCATACAAGTAACTCTGTTGCAAGATTTTGTGTACCGGAATATTAATTTTCATCTAATTCTTCAAGCCAAAATTGAATATTTCTAAAAGTAGACAGTTGTCTCATCTCAAAAAAAATCTGTACCTTCAGAAAGAATATAGTTTGCAAGAACAAAATTACAATCATAAAGATAAAAGGAGAGAAAAACACAGAAACACAAAACACTAAGCAATATTTTGGGAGTTCTCGGAAAGAATTAAATTCCTTTGCAGGATATAATTAAAATACATTGTTGAATAAATTATGTGTCTTAGGATGTCATATACAACTAATATTTTACAATAAAGGGCTTGATAAAGTAGCTGAGTACTTCAGAGTAGGAAAGACTTCAACCTGGAACATAATATTTAGGGAACCATAAGGATAAGCGCTTTAGTTAAGAGGAAATGAAGACTGCTGTATTGCTTTACAGTCCATTTTACGTAAGTGTGCATAGTAAACTCAACATGGTTAAGAGTTTGGTCTGAAAAACAGAATTTTAACTTGTCCTCCCTTTTGAGATCTATTGGTCTCTTCATTCTATAGATAATCTAATGCATTAATTTATACATTGGTAACTACCAATCAAATAGCAACAGCTGCACAACTTTTATTCCATTATTTCTCAGCCCTTGGATTCTTCCTATCTTAATTTATTCCTGTGTATTACTGTAAATACTAATTTACATGCAATTGCTTTGTTTTGTTTTGTTTTGTTTTTTTAAGGCTGCACCCAAGGCATATGGAGGTTCCCAGGCTTAGGATCAAATCAGAGCTGTAGTCGCAGGCCTTCACCACAGACACACAGATCCGAGCCATGTCTGTGACCTACACCATAGCTCAGGGCAACGCCAGGTCCTCAATCCACTGAGTGAGGCCAGGGATGGAACCTGCCACTTCATGGTTCCTGGTCATATTTGTTTCTGCTGAGCCACAATGGGAACTCCTTTTTTTTTTTTTTCTTCTCATTCTGGCCTCTTTGCTTTACATCTTACTAACGCTTGGGTAATTGATAGAAGATGGAAAAGGAAAGAGGGGGAATAACCAGAGAGGAGACAGACAAAATCCTCTTACTACAAATGTTTCTAATTGAAATTTGAAAATATATGTAAGGTGATGTTGAGGTTTCTCCAAAAAATGTGGCTAATGTTATGAGTGAGAATTTCTACAGACTTATAATAACCCTACTTAGCAAATTGGCTACAGAATAGGAATTATCTTTCAGTATTTCAGGTGTTTAAAATCAATCTTTTCTGTGCTCCTATATTATTTGGACTTAGAGAATGCAGGCTCATGCACACTAAAGTCAAAACACATTGAAATATAAGAACAAATTACTATTGCATTAATTTGTAAATGAAATAAAGCCATACAATTGATACATTTTTAAACATACTATGAGTTAAAATTGACACAGTAAAGGGTATACATATTTGATATACACAGCCTGATAACTATATAAGCACACACTCATGAAAAAAATCACTATAATCAAAGCTATAAACATATTCATCACCTTCAAAAATTTCTTTCTACCCTCTTTTCTTTTTCTGTGACAAGAACACTTAACATAAGACTGAACTTAGCAAAATTTTAAATAGACAGAGTATTGTAACCTATAGGTACTATGCTATACAATAGTTCCCTAGGACTTATTTATTTTGTATAATCTACAATCTGTAGTCTTTGAGCAACAACTTCACATTTTCTATTCCCAGTCCTTGGTAACCACCATTTTACTCTCACACCTGTCAGAGTAACTATCAGCAAAAAGTCTACAAATAAAAAATGTTGGCAAGGAAGTGGAGAAATGAGAACCTTGTTACACTGTTGGTGGGAATGAAAATTGATGCAGCCACTGTGGAAAACAGTATGGAGTTTCCTCAAAAAACAAAAAAATATAACTATCAAATGACCCAGCAGTTACACTTCTGGGTATATTTCTGAACAAAACAAAACATTAATTCAAGAAGATACATGGACCCCAATGTTTACAGCAGTGGTATTAATAATAACCAAGATATGGAAGCAACATAAGTGTCCATTCACAGATGGATGGATAAAAAAGATCTGGTGTATATGTACAATGGAATACAACTCATACATAAAAAAATAATTACATTCTGCCATTTAAAACAACTTGGATGTATCTAGAAGGCATTATACTTCATGAAATAAGTCATTGAAAGACAAATGGTCTATGCTACCACTTACATGCAGAATCTAAAAATGAAACAAATGAATATAACAAAGAAACAGACTAATATAACAAATAGAAACAGACTCGCAGAGAACAAACTAATCATTACTAGTGGAGAGAGCAAAATGGGGAGGGACAATTTAGGGGTAGGGGATTAAGAGATACAAACTACTAAATATAGAATAAATAAGAAACAAGGATATATTGTACACAACAGAGAAATATAGCCATTATTTGGTGATAACTTTAAATGGCATACAATTTATGAAATATTGAATCACTAAGTTGTATTCCTGAAACAAACATAATGTTTTTAAATCAACTATACTTCAATTAAAAAAAGAAGAAAATTTGAGATAATTGTTGTAAAGGAGTTGCATGGCACCTATTTTCTTAATAAATTACACATCTTTGTTATTACATATCAAATAAAGATTGTTCTCCAATTTAAAATAGAATTCTAATTTTAAGAGGTGGTTAAAATGAAACTTTTTAATATTATTAACTTATGGGTAAAGAACAACTTCCAGATTACTACATTAAACTTTAAAAAAAATTAGTCTTATATTCTATTTATCACATAAAAATTGAGAAAGATAAATTAATAGCACTTAATATTAATATATTTTATCATTGCTCTGTTTTACTCCAGGAACAGAGTGCATTCATTCGTTTCTGCCTTAGAAAATGTGTCCAAATCTACTTATGTTGTGACAGTTCTTTCAGCACTATTATAAAAACCCTGGTACTATTTTTTTACTACTGTGCATCTTGAAAAGAACCATAGATTACACTAAGATTTATGTCCTTTCAAAAATGAATATTTTACTGTTGAAGATGTATTGCACATTGAGCTATAATAAAACTCAACAGTAGTCTTTACAGTTTAACAACTAGGGAAAGACCACTCACTAAAATTGGAAATAATTTTGAAATTGTCTTATGAATTAACATATTATATTATGTTTCGGGTAAAAAAATTGATGAATAAGTCTTAGATAGAGGGCATTATGTTGTATCATTGTGATTATCTATCAAATCTTTCTTTTTCATTTTAGATTCTTCCTCATAGCTGAGAAAGAGATGGAAAATTGAAAAATATATTTTTTCAAAAACATTAAAAAATTCTCAAAAAAACAACTTTTGTGATGCATCATCCTACTCAAAAAGGGGGAACTCTTCACATTTTTAAATAATCTAATTCTCTTTTCATATACATACATACATACCTGACATAGAATGCAAAAAAGACATAGAATGTGAAATCTTCTAAGTTCCACATCTGAGAAATTTTGGTTATGAAAGATATTTTTCCTTAAAGATAAACTTACTTTAATCAAGATAGTGTGGTGCTGGTACAATAACAGACATACAGATCAGTGGAACAGAATAGAAATCCCAGAAATAAACCCAAGAACCCATGGTCAATCAATCTTTGACAAAAGAGGTAAGAATATAAAATAGGAAAAATACAGTCACTTTAGCAAGTGATGCCAGGAAAACTAGACAGCTGCATGTTAATCAATGAAACTAGAACACACCCTCAAAACATGCACAAAAATAAACTCAAAATGGATTAAAGACTTAAGCATAGGACAAGACACCATCAAACTCCTAGATGAGAACATAGGCATCAACCATACAAATATTTTCTTAGGTCAGTCTCCCAAGGCAACAGAAGTAAAACCAAAATTAAACAAATGAGACCTAATCATACTTATGAGCTTTTGTACAACAAAGGAAACCATTAAAAAAAAAAAAAAGACAACTTATGGGAGGAAATAGTTTCAAACAACACAACTGACAAGTGTCTAATTGCCAAAATATGCAAACAACTCATACAGCTCAACAGCAAAAAAACAAAAAACCCAATTGAAAAATGAGCAGAAGATCTAAATATACATTTTTCCAAAGATGACATATGGATGGCCAGTAGGCCCATGAAAAAATGTTCAACATCACTAATTATCAGAAAAATGCGAATAGAGGAGTTTCCCTTGTGGCGCAGTGGTTGACGAATCCAACTGGGAACCATGAGGTTGAGGATTAAATCCCTGGCCTTGCTCAGTGGGTTAAGGACCCAGCATTGCCGTGAACTGTGGTGCAGGTCGCAGACTTGGCTCAGATCCTGTGTTGTTGTGGCTCTGGCTAGGTTGGCGGCTACAGCTCCGATGAGACCCCTAGCCTGGGAACCTCCATATGCCGTGGGAGTGTCCTTAGAAAAGAGAAAAAAAAAGTAAAATGCAAATCAAAACAATAATGAGATATCACCTCACACTAGTCAGAATAGCTATAATAAATGTCCACAAACAACAAACGCTAGAGAGGGTGTGGAGAAAACTGTACCCTCATACTGTTGGTGGGAATATTAAATTGGTATAACCACTATGGAAAACAACACGGAGATACCTCAGAAAACTAAATATAGAACTACCACCAGCAATCCCACTCTCTGAAACATATCTGAAAAAAAATTTCATTGAAAAAGTTACATGCACCCCTGTCTTCAATGTAGCACTATTCATAATAGCCTAGACATGGAAACCACCTAAATGTCTAATGACAGGTGAATGGATTGAGAAGATGTGGAATGCTACTCAGCACACAATGGAATACTACTCAGCCATAAAAAATAACAAAATAATGCCATTTGCAGCAACATGGATAGACCTTACTAAGTGAAGTAAGTCAGAAAGGCAAATACCATATGATATCTCTTATATCTGGAATCTAATATATGGCACAAATGAACCTATCTACAGAAAAGCAAGAAACTCATGGACTTGCAGAACAGACTTGCGGTTGCCAAGGGAGATGGGGAGACAATGGGATGGACTAGGAGTTTGGGGCTAGTAGATGCAAACTATTGAATTTGGAATAGATAAGCAATGGATTCCTGCTGCATAGCACAGGGAACTATGTCCAAGAACTTGTGATGGAATATGATGGAGGATAATATGAAAAAAAGAATGTGTATTAATGTATAACTGGGTCAATTTGCTATTTAGTACAAATTGACAGAACATTGTAAATCAAATATAGCTAAAAATTTTTAAAAATAAAATAAAATCACTTTGATGAGGACAGCAATACAGTGGATTAGTAGAGTTATGTTAATGTAGTTAGTAAGATATATTTGTATTGATAGTTTGGGTGTATGACTGGGTCACTATGCTGTACAGCAGAAATTGAGAAACATTATAAATCAACCATATTTTAATAAAAAATAAAAAGAAAAAGAATAAAATCTATTTTACTCAAAATTTATTAATTTTTTTGAAATTAGTATATGAAACTATGTGTAGTATATGAAACTAGTATAGTTCCTTGTTTCAAATTCAACATTGGAGAAAAAATAAAAATGAAAGATAAGTAGTTTCCAATAACTAAGTTAAAGAGATGGGGAGAGAAAAGGAAAGAGGGAGAAAGGGAATGAGAGAGAGGGAGAGAGAGGGGGAAAATCCCTTCAGAAAAAAAAGACAGAAGATTGTCCTAAAAATTTGCATTTTCCCTATTTTTTCAAAAATAATCCTTGCTTGTTTCTTCCTTGCAACAAAAGAGCAGTAGCTACCCAGATCTCTAGCTTTTATGAGAAAAGCATAACTCTGCTTAGTGAGGGTTTGCTTAACACAGATGCAGACTGACAAGTTATATTTGAGTTTTTATTTCTTTACTCCATTTCAGACCAAAATCTCTAGGTTTGTTGATTTTAACCTTTTAAGACTGATTTTCCCTATTGCTATTTTATGTTAAAGATTAAGAGAGAAATCTTGACCAGTGGAGTTGTGCTGTCATCTCAGTGAATAAGAGTGTTCGCGTCTTTCTCTAGTGCCTGTGTCACATTCTAGACTTATTAGGATCAACACAGACTTATGTACTGCTTTGATCTTTCTCCATTATAAATAATTACACAGAGTGTTGATATCTAAAGAGAAAATGAACTCATCACTACTCCAAAAGGGAGGCACTTATATATAAATGTATATATTTATACATATTAAAGTACACATATAAACACATAAATATATATTAATATCAGTATGTGTATGTGTAGGAATATATAAACACATGTATAAATACACATATTCATTTAAGTATGCTACTTAAAAACACACACACCTACATACACACACTTAGAGATATAGAGGAACATGATAGCAATATGAACCAAATGCCATTTTATGAAATGAAAATGAAATATGAAAAAGTCACTTTACAAAACTTACAAAGCTTGAAAAAAAAACCTTAGATGGGATAAATAGCACCAGAGATCTAGCTGATAATGAAGACAGAATAGAAAGATAAAAGATACTATAAAAGAAAATCTAAAAAAAGAGAGAATAGAAATGTAAGAGCCAATTCTGGGATAATAAATCACCATTATAATAGGTTACATAAGAAGAAATATCTGAAGAAATTTTGAGGATACATTATTCAGAATTAAGATTATAGAGGCCTTGGTTTGAAAAGGTTGATAAAATGCTAAACATAAAATAAAATAAAAACAAGGGGCCCTGGATATGCTATAGTGAAATTTGAAAATGCATGATCTAAAGAGAAAACCTGAAAGCTTCCATAAAGAAGGAAAAGATAAAGTTAAAATAGATTTCTAGTCAAAAATGCTGTACTCAAGAAGATAATGGGATATAAAGTTTTAATTAATGATGGAAAATCATTTTGAACCTAGAATTTTATATCCAGAGAGATTTTTATTCAAATATGTGTCACAAATATATTTTTAGACATACAAATACACATAATAAAAACAATTCTGCCTAAAATGTAATGATAATAAAAAAAGTTTGTTACAAAATTGTGGAAAGTAAAGAGAACAGAATGTCTGAATATTTATGAAAAATAAAAGACAGACTAAAGTAAGGGAAAAGAAGAAAAAAATGAGTATATACATTAAACTCTGAACTAAATTCTAGGTAAAATCTAAATAACAGGGAAGTTCCCATAATTGCTCAGTGGTAACAAACCAGACTAGTACCCATGAGTATGGAGGTTTGATTCCTGGACTCGCTCAGTGGGTTAAGTATCTCATGTTGCCATGAGCTGTGTGGTAGTTTGCAGATGTGGCTTGGATCCCACATTGCCATGGCTGTGACATAGGCCGGTAGCTGCAGCTCAGATCCAACCCCTAGCCTAGGAAATTCCATATACCACAGCTGTGGCCTTAAAAGGCAAAAATAAATAAATGAATAAATGAATAAATAAATAAATAAATGGACCAGGGAATTAACAAAAAAATGAGTACATATTTCTTACAGAGGAAATAAATAATAATTAAAACAGTTAAAATCAATATGGGGAAATAAGTATAATTATATATCTAGAATAGGGACAACCACCTTAAGAACCAAATAAATAGTAATGGAAAAAAGAGAAAATACAGAAAATGGAAAAGTAACACAGCATAACTAGTGTTTCACATAACTTAGTTATAATAAATACATTTGGATTAAACCTACCAATTAAAAAACGCTCACATTTTATTTTAAAATATGTATAATTTTAGAGTTCCTACTGTGGCACACAGGGTTAAGCATCTGATTTTGTTTCTTCAGTGGCATGGGTTTGATCCCTGGCCCAGTGCAATGGGTTAAGGATCCAACATTGCCACGGCTGTAGTGTAGTCCTAGGCTGCAGTGCAGCTCTGATTCAATCCCTGGCTTGGGAAATTCCATGTGCTGTAAGGTGTGGTGGCCAAAAAGGAAAAAGAAAAACAAAACCCAATTCTACCTTGTCTGCAGGAGATCTTAACACACACATATACAACACACAGGGTTTGCAAAAATATTGATGGAATAAGATTCATTTTGGAAAATATGGGCCAAAAAATCTTGATGTATCACTTTTAATATCTGTAATATATAGAATTATAGTTCAATATTTTATAAGGGACAAAAAAAGAGTAACATATACACATAAAACATAAAAATAGGAGTTATATTCATTATTATTAAACATGCATATTACAAGGCACCTTAAATACATCAAATGATAAATGACAGAAATATAGATAGGATCACTCTGCTATTATAATTGGCAATATCAATGCACTATCCTCAGCAACTGATTGCATAGATAAAACATGCTGATAAAAGTCCTAAATAATACTGCCATAGGTTTCAAGTACCTTCAAGGAGATTAAACCTAAAAGCCTCTGGCTGTGTCTCATTTTAATGCCCCTTCCCCCATTTTGAACAGCCTGGACTATTCACTCCCTCCTATGAAAGAAATGTTGGTCATTCCTCACGCAGCCTCTGAGTAACCTGTTCCCATGCAAATAAGGTCTGCAATGTGGGGTATAAAAACAATCATAGAGTGAGCCGGCCCTCTATTTTTAACCCATGTGTGAGTGAGTATGCACACATGAGCTCTCCGAATCTCTCTCTCCCTGAAAATGAACTTTCACTTTAATAAATTTGTAAAACGTCTGCCATTCCAATGCTTTGCTATGGCGAGATGGGGACCTAGGAAACTATATGTCAATCAATACTATTCATTAGACTGATTTATTAGATATATTTGACTTCAATACTAACAAATTGTGAATGCGTATTTTTTTCTAAACATATATGAAATCTTATTTAAAAAAAAACCCTGTATTAGGCCAAAAATTAAGCCCCGGTAAGCTGCAAAGGAATCCTGTCAGATATATCAATATATTTTTAGGTCAATAACAATAAAATTAAAATAAAAGCAAAACTATACCTTACAACAATTAAATGAATATTAAAAAGAAATGTCTGCATGTTAAAAGGAAATATCTTTTAAATAAAAAAAATAAATTACCATCTTAAACTTGGACAACATTTTGGAAATCATCAGAAAATACAGCATAAAGATAATGATGAGGAATTTGAAAACCACTCATAAGTACAAATTATTCTTAGAAGACATTAACATTTATATTTAAAAACTTGAAAAACATAGGTTTAAAATTTTTATCTTTTTAAAGATTTTTTGTTCTTTTGAAGAACAGAGGTGAAAACCTAGAAACAATCTCTCTGTGTGTTCTTACAGGATAAGATGAGGTTTAAAAATTAAAAGATTTATCAGCATATGTTAGTTGATCCCTGTGTACTTCAAACTAGTTGATCCCTGTTAGTTGATCCCTGTGTACTTCAAACTAGTCCAAGGATAGAATTTTTTCTATCTGACTGTGTGATGTCAGTAAAGAATTGGGGAAATCAGAGGCTGTGCCAGAGCTAGTGTTCTAAGTGTAAATGGCTTTGGCTGAAATATACACCATAACACAGAAAACAAGGTCCAAGTGTTGTCAATATGATACAGTCTTTGTAGTTATCAGTTCCAGTTAGCTGATGGATAAAAACATTAGAGCACTCTAGGAAAAACGAGCTGAAGAAAATGTTGACTAGATGGGCATGTGGGAATTTTCATGGCAGAATGTGGGGTGGAAAGAGTGGTAAATGCCTGACTTGGCCAACCTCTCACCCTAATTGTTGATGGACTGATTTTCTCTATTCCTTCAGATACTGTCAACATTTTATTTATTGTTGCAGTGTTTTAAAATGCCTTTTTGCCACTGTTACTGCTGATTTGATTGAAAATGTCTCTCTTCTTTTACAAGTGAGCCCTTTCCTTGTTGAATCAAATTTTAAACAGAACTTTGAAATGTGAAGTGAAATGCCAAAACTCTTTGATGCTTTACTTTTTGCACTCATGGATTTTCTCCAAATAACTTTCTCTAAAGAGATTTTGTTTGTCTGTTTTGTTGTTCTTCAGTTTGATTGAGTATGTCCTCTCCTTGTCCTGGGGGCTAGTATAGTTTTAAAAGTTAAAAAAAAAAAAAAAATCCATCTTGGTGTTACAGGCTTCAATTCCCCCTCCAGGAGATTAAATCCAAAAGCCTCTAGCCATGTCTCACTGTAATGCCCCTTCCCCCACCTAGAACAGCCTGATAGGACAGGAATGTCACCCATTCCTCAGCCCACCTCTATATAACCTGTTCCCCATGCAAATAAGTTATCCTGCCTGAAACCAATCAGATCGAATATGCCCCAAACAGAGAAAAAATAACACTCAGCCCTTATGCACAGCATAGGGGCTGGAGCAGGAGAAACTGGGTCCTCAGGTCTGCCTGGCGGGGTGGTGCTTGGTGTCTGCCTGGTGGGGTGGAGAGTATAAGAAAAATTGTAAAATAAGATGGGCCCTTTTATAAACTGCACGCATATGAGTTCTCTCTCTCTCTCGTAAAATGATCTTTTGCTTTTATAAATATGTAAAACATCCACCTTTCCAAAGCTTTACTATGGTGAGATAGGGACCAAGGAAATTGTGACTCTATCATATTAATTGTGCCATGAACTGGATCAAGGTAGGAATCCCTTATTCCTAGAGGGATTCGCTCTCCATTTTCCATTTATGATGTGCTATGCATGGGTGGGTGGGTGGGTGGGAGGGTGCAAAGTGGAGTTACTGAAATTTTTTCTCACTGAAACTGCTGCCTCATCTGCCTCGCTCACCTAGCCATGGCTGCCCGCGATGAGCACAGTGGAACAAGGGGCTGGGGACTGGGCCTTGGCGGGCATGCTGATGCCCACTCCTGGGAAACACCCACCCCATGCTGCTGACACGTGGCATGGGCTGGCCCACTGGGCTCCCTTGTCCGCCATGGCAGGGGAGTTCCACTCCAATGTACACACTTGGGGCAGGTGGTCTGGGCCACAGAAGGTGCCTGTTGTTGGGCCTGTGCTAACAGAAGCCAGAGCAGGTAAAGGTCTGAACATGAACCTGTGGCATCTTCCAGCCTGGGATAGGATGCACAGCACAGAGTGCAAAGTCCCTTATGCTATAGAAGTGCTGGCTTGTTTTGGGGGTAGCCTGTGATGTCTAGAAATGAAAATAAATCCAATGCCTCTTTTTCCCCTCTGGCTCATGGATCTTTCCTCTCTCTCTGCACACATATTCACCTCCGCTCCCCTCTCCCAAGGTCCATCTCCCAGCAAACCATTCCCTACCCCCTCCTACTCCTCCCAGCAGGCAGAAGCTTAGCAGGAGCTCTGCTGGTCTCCTGACAACTTAAAACCCACCTAGCGGGGTATGTAAGTGCCTTCCCTGCATGTCTTTCTTCCTTCTTCTTTCTTCCTTCCTCTCTCTCTTTCTTTTTCTCTTCCCTTTCTCACTCCCTACTCCTTTGTCTGGAAACCTCTGTGAACAGGTGACTGGCTATGGAAGCAACTGACAAATTCTGGTCAGGGCTATACCCTGATGTATTCCAAAGGTCCCCATAGGTTACTGCCTTAGTACCTATTGCAACTTCTCCCCAGCCTTCTTTTTCTGTTACTGTCAGTTTGCCTTAAACTCTGCTCTGGCTGTTTTATTTTATTTCATTTTTTTATTTTATATTTTGTCTGCCAAGTTGTATATCTCTATTTTTTTCATTGTTCAGTGTACTTTTAATTAAAGTGTGGATGATTGGCAATATTTCTTTAGTTTCTGTTGTACAGCAAAGTGACCCAATCACATACAATATCCTCTGCTGTACAGTAGGACCCCATTGCCTGTTCATTCCAAGAATAACAGTTTACATCAAGAAACCCTGGACTGCCCATCCTTTCCACTCCTGGGAACCACAATTCTGCACTCCTTGGCCATCATCTGTTTCTTTTCTGCAGATAGGATTATCTGTGCCATGTTTTAGATTTCACAAATAAGTGATATATGGTATTTGTCTTTTTCTTTCTGGCTTAACTTCACTTATTATGAGAGTCTCTAGTTCCAGTCATGTTGCTGCAAATGCCATTCATTTATCTTTTTGAGGCTGAGTAGTATTCATATACATATGAATATATGAACATGTATGTATGCCACATCATATTATTCCATTCATCTATTGATGGAATTTAGGTTGTTTCTATATCTTGGCTATGGTGAATAGTGCTGCAGTGAACACAGGGTTTCATGTATATTTTTCATGGAAAGTTTTGTCTGGATATATGCCCAGGAGTGGGATTGCTGGATCATATGGTAGTTCTATATTTAGTTTTCCAAGCACCTCCATTCTGTTTTCCATAGTGGTTGTACCAATGTACATTCCCACCAACAGTGAAGGAGGGTGCCATTTTCTCCAAACCTTCTCCCATAGTTGTTATTTTTAGACATATTGATGGTAGACATTTTGACAGGTATGAGGTGGTATCTCACTATAGTTTTGATTTGCATTTCTCTAACAGTTAGTGATGTTGAGCATTTTTTTTTTCATGCACCTATTGGCCATCCACATATCTTCTTTTGAAAATTATCTGTTTAGGTCTTCTGCCCATTGTTCAATTGGGTTGTTTGTTTTTTTTGCTATTGAGTCATATGAGTTGTTTGTATCCTGGGACATTTTAAAGGAACTTCACTGTTTTTCTTCTCTGTCTATAGAAACTATCTCTGAACAAAACCTCAGTTCCCTTAATCAAAGCTCGGGGCCCCCCAAGACAATTTCTCCTCCTCCTATGGCACAGCCGTGCTCCATCTGTCCCTCTCCCAAGGAACATTGGGTCAGGGCTAGGTCCATTACCATTAAGGCTCCCTCCTGGTGGGATGACCCCACCTGGCAGATAACCTAGCCTAAAATAAAGTATATGTATCCATCTTCTCAAGTGTGGCACAGAGAACTCTGGCCACCATAAAAACTTCCAGTGGGAGGGCCCACCATGCTAGCTAACTAGGTATACCCTCTACTAGCCTTGGAGTTTTGAGGGCATCTGGAGTACTCTCAAACTATGCAAGCTTTGATCTGGGGATGCTCAGCTCTCAAGCCTGCCAGAACAGTCCCCAGATCCCTTTGTCACCCTGTTAAAAGTCCCACCTGTGGGGCTATGGATGCCAGTCCTCATAAATGTTCTGAGGGTGTACATGAATGTCCTGGAACCAGGCCTTTCTCTGACATAGGGACGCCAGCTCTCAGAGACTATCTGTCAGAGACTTCATTAGCTTCCTTAATCCATCACCTTCTCCTGCCATGACTGTCATTTTAAATGTGAAACAATCAGTCAGCCCCACTGAGGATGCCTCTAAAATAACTGGGATCTCTCCTTTCCCTGGGTTATAGAGACCAACATGGCTATGCACTCAGGGTCAACTCTCCCTGATCATCAAAATTCCTACTGCACTTGCATCATCTCTTATCTCAATAAACTCTACTATCTGCTCACCTCAGCATTCACTATGTATCTCTCTAGTACTACTTTGAAATGGAAACTATGAGACCTCTGTTTTGTGTGTTTGTATGTATCTATATGCACACTGTACATGAATGGCCTTGCCTAAACTTATGAAAGAGCTCTACTTAATTGGCTTAAAGGAAATTAAGCACTTAGATAAATTCTCAAAATACATAAGGTAACTGGCTAGATTAATCCTGGGTCACATGCACTGGAAATGTTCAATATTAAATTAATATATGGTTTTAAAGCTAAAGTTAATTGGTTGATGTAATTAATATAAATATGTCTTTAGAGTCATCAACATTAAAACACCTTTATTGTACTTAAAGTTTAATAGAAATTAAATAAGATCTCGTTATATCTGTTACAAAATTTCCAACAAGAAAAATAACTTGGTATAATAATGTTTTCATAAATAAACTAAATGTAAATGAAATAAGAACTTTTGGGTAAACTTCTTAGGAATAATGGTTCTAGGAATATCTACTTAAGAATGATCTCTCCAGATATTTGGTAACATAAAAATTTAAAGTTGTGCTGAATTAAGTGATAGAAACTTATTGAATACCTTGGTCATATCCAAATAAAATAAGATACTGAAACATTAATTACTGAACATTGGTTTCATATTACAGAGGAACTTATGGTAGGCTTGGTGCCACAATGAGGCATTTGAGAATAAAGTGTAATGGTACAGAATTTGGATTTGGTCTGTCTGTTAATACCAGGTTTTCTTAGAATGCTGCCTTTGGTAATGAATCGTGAATTTATTTGCCTTTAAGTGACCTCCATTTACTTTTAAGAACTTTTGTTACTTTGGTTGAGTAAATAAGTATTATTTCACAATGATCTATCATCCTATTTGACCAAGTGTTTTAAGAATTTTTAGTGTTTTATTTATTTTTGTTTGTTTGTTTGTTTTAACAAACCTGCCAAATATCAACTTCCAGCTAAAGTTTTTCTGACTTCTAGCTAATCTGAGGTGCCTCAGAAGGCCTCTGAGTTATCTCAGAAAAATATTAAACTAGCTGGGATTACTTTACAGGTTAAATCAGGAAACATTGTCAAATAAAAGATATAGTACATGTAGATTATGTTTATTCCACTTCTATGGACAACTAACATCTCATTCCTAGGATTTTGCCATTCTGATATCCTTATAAGATGGCAACAGTCTACTGTTAAATCAGGGAATTTAAAATGGGTAAACAATAGCAAAATTAAACAGTCAGGTTATGGGAAATCCAAGATGGCTGCTTGACTTTTCCTGGCTCACTGGCAAAAATAATTCTTATTTGACGGATTAAAACTTTCCCTCGTTATAGGGTTTATGCCTTCACAAAAATGATTAAAAATGTGTTTTCCATTTGGGGTATACTTTCTATAATCTCCAGTAATCAAGACACCTGTTTCACTGGACAAATCATATAAGCCTTAAATTTTTTTTCATAGACTTAAAATTATCATTATTACTATCATCCTCAATCATCAGGCAAGATCAACAAAACTAATGAAAAATCAGACTTATACAGAACAAAATTAATCACATGGGATAAAAACTGCTAAGTGTCATTATAATCTTTGTAATTTTTGCTTGACATATTATTTTCTTTTGATGGTTATTTTCCAGATATAAAAAATCTTTCCCTTCAAGTAACTTAATGAACTGCAACTATTTGGTGATTTAGATCAGTGGGTACAATTAAAACATTTTTCTTTATTCTCTGCCTGGTCCCTCCAAAAATTGGAGAACTTTGGGTTCTTTAGCTTTATTAGATAAATAAAAACTGACTCCTGAAATGTAAATAATACTTGCTCTGGCCCTGACCATAAATATGAATTTTCTTCTAAAGTTACTGGGTTTAGTGTTTACTGTCTAAAATTCATCCCTGAATAGTTCTTTACTGGCATGCTACATTAGTATCAAATTTGATTAAATTATTAAGAAAATATTCTAAGCATGCTTTTTAAGCTGATTGCTATAATCTATGTTTGGGTGAATAATAGATGCCCTATGATAACCAAGGGCTATATGTATTGGGAAAGGTATCATTTGAAAGATCGTCTCCAACCTAGATAAAAGGTTACTTTCAGGTATTCTTAAGTGCCTCATGCACAGAGAAATCAAAAATTAACTTAAATTTATTTTTCTCTCTTAAGAAGGGCCTTGTATTGATCTGGTCTATAGAGAGAACTACTACATTCAAACTCAACTTAAAATGAGGGTCAAACAAGAAAGAGAAAAACAACAACATCATGACAAAACACTACTTCAGAAGTAGACAGCTATCCCAAGACTGCCAGACCTGACTGTATGGTTACTCTTCTCCTTGGTTTCTTTTTGTTTTACATGCAAATTAAATATTTCCTGTCATGGGCACAGTCCTATGTGAATTTTAAAAATCAATTTAATTGTTGGGTTTGTAGTAATTTCCTACAACTAATACTTCTGATTTATTTTGGTGGGTTTCTTCCCTCCATTGCCCTTATTAGTCAGCCCTTTGGTAATTTATTTTAGGAAAAAATATAATTCTATTCAGGCCGCTATTGATATTACTATGAATGAAATCAGTATATAATTTCCCTTAAAGATAAAGATAACTTTAGATATGAGAAAATGCACCAAGAGGGAATAATTTCCTGGATCATAACAGACTTGTAGTAGGACAGGTGGTCCAGAGACTTTTGGCTACTGTTAATAAGCCTAGTCCAGTAATAGAACATTGAGTGGTCTGTCAACAAAAATCTTTGCCAGACCTGGGAATGGGCATTCCTAGCACCATGTGACAACATGTTCATAAAATGCCTCTCAAAGCTATGATCAAATTTATACCACAGGGAGCTCTGTGAACTGGAGATTGACACTTACCATCCACCTCTGCATGGATTTAATATGAACTGCTACAGCTGCTGAACCTCAACATCCCCTGAAAGGAGTTCAGAGGAGATCAGGAAGAGGCACTCTGTGCTCTAGAAAAAACTTACACAACAGGCCTTCAGGTAGTTTTCAATTAAAGATTTTTTTATAAGCCCAAATTCTTGTATCTTGTCACATCTATAAAAATACCAAGATCATTAACAGTGACATCTGCTTTAGCCATTTAGGAGAAAAATAAAATTAAAAGACAAAATGGAATATCTGTGGTTCAGACAACCAAGGTAATTCTAGATAATATTTTGAGAGTAATTTTAGCCAAATGCTTGTATTGCTAACAACTTAAGGTTTATACACACTTGATGCTGCCAGCCATCACAAACAGTATCAGCTGGCATCTGGGAGCTGTGACCTTACATTTTCAAGGTCTCTAATGTAACAATGAAAAGTGACTAATAGCTCTTGTTATTTATATTTTAATAAGAATGAAAAGATTAAAAAATATAATGACTAATAGCTCTTGTTATTTACATGTTAATACAACATTAACAGTTAAATATACTTAGATAAAACTAGGCAACTAACCACCTGGCTGCAAGTCTCCAAAGTGCCAGGTCCAAACTGGGTTTAGATTTCTTTTGTAAACTGTCACTTCTCCAATTATTTACATACATTAAATACATAACTTCACTAAGTGGCTTCATTATTTTACAATTATACCGTACTGATTTTTGGCCTCAACTTTTAATCTGCTTGTTAAATTTGTTTCTTCTAGAATACAACAAACAAAGTCTCCAAATAATAATCAGATGGAAATATCAACCAGTCAACATCCAAAAATATTGGAACAACCCATCCCATGGAGCCACACCTCCCTCTTCAGGAGGCCCTGACAGAGAGCCAGAAAAGGGAACCCAAAGCCATATAGTGTTCCTGTTCAGCAGGAAGCAATTGTCAGCCCTTTTCCTTCATAATCTGGATTTCCAGACACAATAGAGGGAAATAGGCAGGTAGTTAGACATGAGCAGGGTATTCAAAGGGGCCAAAGACTTGGCTCTCAAGAAAAAGAGAGGGGGGTGTATAGGATTCAAGTTCCCTTCAAGGAGATTAAATCCAAAAGCCTCTAGCCATGTCTCACTGTAATGCCCCTTCCCCCACCTTGAACAGCCTGATAGGACAGGAATGTCACCCATTCCTCAGCCCACCTCTATATAACCTGTTCCCCATGCAAATAAGTTATCCTGCCTGAAACCAATCAGATCGAATATGCCCTAGATAGAGAGAAAATAACACTCAGTCCTTATGCACAGCATAGGAGGCTGGAGCAGGAGAAATTGGGTCCTCACTCAGGTCCACCTTGCTGGAGGGGAGGGGTACAAGAACAATTGTAAAATGAGTTGGTCCCTCTTTTAACCTGTGCACACATGTTCTCTCTCTCTGAAAATGTACTATCACTTTAATAAATCTGTAAAACAACCACCTTTCCAATGCTTCACTATGATGAGACAGGGATGGAGGAAACTATGACTCAATCATTGGAACTAAAGGTAATTTTGTGTATCTTTCAAAGTAATAGAAAGAAGAATGAAGGAAAGTAACCATATAGGTCATGACTAAAAAGAAACAATATATCTCACTTTGCCAGTGTAAAAATTGATATTTTAACAAATATAGCAGCATATTTTAAAATTAATATGATGTCATGCAGAATGATTATACTTTTGGAGTTATACTGTAGTACAGAATAACTTTACCTAAAGAAGATGATATATAAATAATCAGAAATCCAGGGAAATATTTATAAATCTTTGCAGAAATATGTTCCCTATTTTTGGCAACAAAGGTGTTCAATTGAGGTCTGGATTAATTTATTTATTAGTTAAGGGCTTATGCTCTGTTAAGAGAGTGACAGTTTGGAAAATCATGCCACTGATAAGCACAACCAGGAGACAGGAGATGATTTCAGGAGTAGATTTAGAATCATCACAAAACATTAACTTGTATACAGATTAGATGAATTTTTTAGCTACATGAAATAGACAAGATTTTTTTTCACATAAAGAAATTTATAGAGTAGTAATGCATTTAAATGTCAATAACATTAATCCACAATAACTAAATAGTCAACCATGACTCTAAATATATGAATATAAATCAATGTGATGAGCACATACAATTTATGAACTTTTAGTGAGATGTGACTAAAAACACAGGACCGACTTTTATTAAAAAAGCCCAAAGTTATAGATCCAAAAGAATAATTTTCATTACCTGCAAACATTCACTCAAGGGGGATTACAAATTTAATTAATTTATACTATCTTTAAAAGAAAAAGAAATGGGGAGTTCCTGTTGTGGCACAGTGGAAACAAATCTGACTAGGAACCATGAGGTTGCAGGTTTGATCCCTGGCCTTGCTCAGTGGGTTAAGGATATGGCATTGCTGTAAGCTGTGGTGTAGGTCACAGACACTGCTGGGATTTGGCATTGCTGTGGCTGTAGCGCAGGCCCATAGCAACAGCTCTGATTTGACCCCTAGCCTGGAAACCTCCATATGCCGTGGGGTGTAGCCCTAAAATGAAAAACAATGGATAAATAAATAAAATAAAATAAATAAGAAAAAGAAATGGGATTGAATATACACACATCAGTGTTTCTCTGAGCTTCATTTCACAAACTTATTGCTCAGTTGGATGTTCATAGGGGTTTTCTGCATAATGCCCTGTTTTATACTTAAACAGAGGTGAGATAGACCCCTAATTCACCTTAGCAGTACAGTAATACTGAGGATCTGACCCATGCACTAAGAAAGTAGGAAGAGTTTGCCTATATATATAGTGAAGCTTTCTAAGTAGAGCTGAGCTGGTTATCAAGCTGATAGAAAAACTGTTCCAAAGAATAGGGAAAGTAGAATAGTTTAGGGTATTATGGGGACTTGGGGGGTGGAAGTAGGGTGAGGATCTCCGTGCAGGAGAACAAGGGCTTTCATAATTTGAATTGCTTACCAGTACCAAAGAAGACATTCTCAGATATAGGGCAGAAGAGAAAGGAAAAATTGTGGGGCTTGAAATCTGTCAGCCACCAAACATTGATTCTAAAATTAAACTTTTTATTACAAACCTTCTGTTTAATTATGAAACTTCTAACATAAACAATGTTAAATGGGTCTATTGAAATTTTTATATTCAGTATCATTTTAAAATGACTATAATGGGAGATAGTTGCAGCTTTTCCCAAATACATAAAGCCCAAGTTTGTTTACTTCACATATTTAAAGTTCTACTGCCATGTAAATGCAAAAAAACATCAAGTGCTATTTTCTCCTTAAACCTATAGGAAACTGGACAATAAATGATTTATTAATATCGAGGATAGAGCTAATTCATAGAACCGTGATTTTCAAAAAGCCTTGTTACCCAAGCCTCTGTGTCAAATATACATGTGAAGCTATTTCAAAACATGTTTTGTATGCTGAAAATAATGTTATCTTTGTACAATTTACAAATATCTACAAATTTGTTAGATGTTTACAAATAAATTTTGACTTCAAAATATTTGGCAAAAATTAAGAGCAAAGCCTAAGAAGAATATGTTTGTTTTTCAGTTACTCTACTTTATTTTGTTTACCTTAAAGTAAGCCAGCTGAGAATATGTCTAAAAATATAATAATCAGAAATATATACCTAGACATTCAGTCTACAGGAAAAAGGAGGATGATTGATGCATATAGGCATGAACAAGTTTTCTCTAGGTGTTCAGTTTCAGTGTTCCAAGAAAACAAGCAGGTGTCCAAAGCTAGGCTACCCTTATGCATGAAGCAACACTTAAGGCTACCAATAATTGTGCGACATGATGGGAAATTCTTGATTAGTTATTCTAACACTCAGAAGGAGAGTTTTATAACTTGAAAGAATAAGAAAATTGTTTTTACTAACCTCCCATTGAATAATTATGATTTTAAGATGCTTTAAAATATGTAGCTGAATATTATGTAAAGGAGAGGCATACTCCCTGGAAAGAGACTATCCAAAATGTTCAACTTATTATCCAGATGGTGCTGTTTTTATGAGTTAATAACATACTAGGAAAAGTAACCTTTCATAAAACTGCAACATTCATATTCTAATGAGCTTGCTTTCATTTGTCTAACTTCCTTCATATGCTTAAGGAAAAATGTATTTTTCTAAATTAGGGTAAGATCTGTGAAACTATAAAAGATAGACTACAATAACTGTCAGCATGTGTTAAAATAATACATTGTTTCAATGCTAAAAGGAGGAAGTGCTTATTCGCAAGTGTTATGCTTAAAAGGCATGATTTTAGATATTTTGAGGATTAAGTAGCTTGAGGAGTATTTATTATAACATGCCATCTTGTAAAATCATTTATTTTCACAACACATTAGTACTTAAATAAAATTTTTGAATAATTATGATGTGGAAAGCTTACAACATTGCTATTATATGAATTTTACTTGCAGTACATGGTTATGATACACAATGAATGCTATTGCAAGTGTGCTGTGCTCTTAAATACTCAGTGAAAATATCTATTCAACTGTTTAAATTACAAGTATAAATGGTATTCAAATATACATATATTTATGCACTGTATAGTCATTACATATGCTTAAAGCAACTGAATTGCTGTTGCTAAGCATTTCTCTGTATTTTGAAATTGATTTTCTTTGCTAAGGAGAAATGTGAAGCTCACTCAGAGAAAATCTATGCCTTGGGGGCTTTTTATAATGAATGACTTGGCTTTTTTTGTGAAAGTGCTTATACTATTTTGAGAAATGGATATACAGTAGTATGGGTACAAGCAGTTTGCTTTGTTGTAATTACCGAAAAGCAGCTTCCTGTGTTTCAGAGAATAATTGATTTTTTTAAAATAGTACTTTCTTAGTTATAAGAATTACTGTATAGCATTTTTTGTATTGCTTTTTAAAAACAGATGTTTAATTACCTATTGCTGCAATATGCACATTTATATTACACAGCTGTATTTTTTAGTTTAATATTTTTTTAAATTAAGAGAAAACAAAGTATTAATGATGAATATCTTTAGCACAAAGAAAATATCAAGCCAAATATTCTTAATTACAATGTTCTGTTCAAAAGGTAAATAAGCATACATTAAACTGTCTTAAAATTTATGTAACATATTACATAAGTTTGGCATCATCATGACAGAAAACAATTTGGAATTTAGTAAATTTAAAATAATAAATAATATTATATTGAATTGTGGAGAATATTTTAAAGGACAAATTTTAATAAGAATAATTAACACTAATTGAAACCAAAAATTTTTGTGCTATGTTTAATATGATTAAAAATGTATTATATGTAGATATTAACATCCTTTTTGGCATTTCCAAGAGACAAATTATGTTGTCTATTATTTATTATTAAAATTATATAATAGAAAAGTTACACAAAATTAAGGGAAAAGTCAGGATGAAATCCAGGTGGATTGCATATTAAACGACAACAAAAAAACCTGTTCAAATCTTTAAGGCACACAGATTATGATCTACGCTGTTATAGAGATCATGTTGCTTTTCCTTAGTCATGTCATTCTGCAAATATGTATAAATTATTTCCCTGACTACCTACATCAGTTAGTGCACAAAAGAAATCTGATGATAATTATTCTTGCTATTGCTGCATTCTATCATTCTTATTTATTTGTTTTTATTCCTTTCCCTTTTCAATTTATTTTTCATTCTTTCATTATTTGTTCAACAGGTAATCGTCACTGTCATTGTTTTCATCAAGCCATATATCAAAAATACAAGGATTAGTTCTAAAAACTACAAAAATTTAATTAGTGAAATGCATTTTCATAAAAATCACCAACTCAAGAATTAAAGCTGTCCCTTATTGTCATTTCTCTTTTCCTGAGGACTCCTATCTCCTTTACTTATAGTTAGTAATCTCATTTAACTAAATTTCTAGACTAAGCTTCATCTATAATAGAGTCCTAGGAGAAATTCATACTATTTGTGTCCCCTTCTCTCCTATATTTCATGCTTTCTATAGATTACAGAGATTTGTATTTTCGTTCAAATTATCCTATCATAAATTGAATTATAAAATGCTATACAGTAATTCCTATCATAAACTTCTCATAAAGTTATCCTATCATAAACTTCTCATAAAGTTATCTATAATTTATAACACATAAAAAACTAAACTTTTTGGTACATTGTAGTTCTTCATTGTCTACTCTAGAGCCAGCCCTAATTTGATTTCTTATAATTTTATATTATGTATTTTTGTGAAAAAACTGATAGAAAGAAAAACACTACAAAATTAAATTTATAACATCATAATGTTGCAATACTCAGCTTTATATTTATGATCCTCAAAATATATTGTGATATTTTCATACATTAAATCCATCTTATGTATAGTAAACTATGTTATCTCTTTGACATGGTTTACTCAAAATATTATTATGTTATTAATTCTCATTATGAGATTAAAAGGATAAAAAGGTTTCACTCCATTAACTAACATCCATAAGATTTTAGGAATCATGTAGAGGAGAGCTTTATAGTACAACTAAGTATTTGTGCATGTAAGGAGAATGAAGGGTAGAACATGTTAAATGGTTTATCCATGATGTTTTAAAAACCTACATCATTAACTTCTCTCTTTATGGATAACTTTTAGAAAACAAATGACTTAAGTATAACTTTCATCTAGCTTCATGAATATTTATGAAAAACAAATGAGCAATTAAGATACATTGTCATCAAAACTGGGCCTCTGAAAGGCATTTAAACAAAGAATTATTGATATCTTACAAAATACATAATTCTAAATATTGTTACAATTTTCTGGAAGGTAGTAAACTGCTTTTTAGTCTTTATTTTCTTGTGTTTCTACTAATTTATAGAGAAAATAAAAAGAACTTATTTTACATTTCTCTAAGGATTTATAACTCTTAAAGACTGTTAATAATATAGTATTATGTGTGTTATTGTTCACACTCTACAGATGAAGAATATAAGCTACAAAATAGTTTTAAAATATATCTTAAAAACAGGAAATAATAATGTCCCCCTTATAATCCATCATGCTTTCTATGATGCACTGCGTATGTACATAATTCAGAAAATATAAGCTATTCCATTTGTGTTGTACTGAAATTTTAGATATAATATTTTCATAAATATTTTCTGGAAATAAAATCTCCAAACTTTGCTTGATAATTTTCAATGATCCTTATTGCCAGAGGCCAGCTCTGGCTGCCAGGAAGTGTACACTTCTTCCCGATCGGAGAGGGACATGGCATTGGCGAATGTACATACAGAGACAGCCTCTTTGTCCCTTCTTTCAGGGCACTGGACTGTTCAAATTTTATTGGCATAAGTGGTTGATTATATAGACAGTTTTTGACTACAGATTACATCACAGTGTTAAAAGTACATTGGTTAACTATTACATGGTATCACAGCTATACATCATGTTCTAAGATCTTTATCTTAACTAAACTTAGTGGGTACAATTTAGGGGCAATTAGGTACAATACATCATGTGGAAAGGAGGAGACTCAGTACAAATCATCCCATGGCCAGCCAGTCTTTACAATATGAAGAGGTCACAGACACAAGAATTTGGCATTCACAAATCTTGTTTTTAGACTGGTGCTTAACTTTAAAGTGTTATGGCAAGGAGACAGTGTAAGAAAATATAAACCAACTTAACTAGCTATCACGTAAAAGCTTCTATAACTCATAGCTAGGTGTCTTTTGCTCAAGAATAATATATGTCTAACTTCTATGAACCTCATTAAAATCCTAACTCTAAAGTTTACTATATAACTAGTTAGTAGATAAACACTATGTTTTAACTAAGTTGGATTAAAATAGGGGAAAAGTCCTTCAGGATGAAATTCTTATTATATTATTGTTGTAATTTTGTTAAGTTACAAATCACCACAGGAAAATAAGAATGGGAAATAAGAATAATAAGTAAATAATCAGGTAAACTGATGAGGTAAACTGAACAGCAAGTGAATAACAGAAAAGACTAAGTTATCCATGGAACAATCCCCATTCAGCAACACAAAATGGAAATTATTTCCTGGGAAATTTAGTTTTCCACCTATGTCAGCAGGCGAGCCTTATTGTCTTCTGGGGCCTGTCCTCAGAATTGTGCCCTACAGGCAGGCATCCCCTTTTTTAGGAACCTGCCCTTGGAATTGTACTGTTCAGACAGGCCCCTTTTCCTGATTAGGAGCTTGTCCTCGGAACTGCACCGTTCAGGCAGGCCTCTTTTTCTGATTAGGAGACTGCCCTCGGAATTGCACGATTCAGGCAAGCTCCCTTCCTCGGCTTCTAGGCTTCCCCGCACTTTATTACTACCTGAAAGTTTCCACACTAAGAAGATTCACAAATAAATTAAGAGCTGGCAAGAACAAAATTCAACCATCTTTAAAATAAAACATGGGAGGACTTGGAAAATATGGTAGAATAGGAAATGCCAGGAATCTGTTTCCTTATCTAGACAAAATTTGCAATAGCATAATCTGTCTGATATAATTATTTTGGAACTCTGGAGTCCATTGAAAGCTTGCAACTTCCAGACAAAAATTTGGATGGTAAATTGCCGTTAATTTCAGTAAATTTCAGCTCAGTACAGTAGCAGCTACTTATTCCCCATCAGATTGAGCTCAGTGGCAGACAGTTATTCCTATATTCCTAGAGCAGCCAGCATACAGCTTGAGGGAGCCAAGATAAGCAAAAATGACTTTTAAAGGCTCTGTGTTCTGATCACAGAGATGCAGCCAAAGAGGCTGCCCATTGTTATTACACCTCAGAGTCTCACATTGTAAGCCCCTCCTCCTCTGGATAATATCACTTCCAGGGACTCAAAGGGCCAGAACTCTCCATCTTTATATTTATCCTTTCCACTTTCTGGGAGCCAGACATTAAAGACTAGACATTAAAAAACAACTTCATACATAGGAAAAATTAGAAAGTCACCATGATGACCAGGAAAAGCTCAGAAAGATTTGAGACAATCTTAAATTACACCTCAGGATTATCCTTGGCACAGAGGCATCCTACAAGAATCAAAAAAAGAAAAAAGAAAAAAAGAAAAGAAACAATAAAAAACATGAAAAACTATGGAGGGCAGAGAAACTAATTAGCAGAGTTACCAAATTATTAGATTCAAATGTCAATTTTTTCAACAAACAATGAAAACCACAAAGAAATAGGAAATGATATAAAAAGAGAAAGAAACAGGAAAGTATGGCTTATTCAAAGGAAAAAAAATCAACAGAAATTATCTCTGAAAATAATCTGATTACAGATTTACTAGACAAACACTTTAAAACAATTGTTTTAAGGATGCTGAAAGAAGTAAAACAATGTAGAAAGTAAAGAAAATGATGTATGAAAAAAATGGAATATCAAAAAAGAGATACAAAACCTAAATGTAAGCCAAAAAATAAATTCTAGAGCTGGAACATATAAATGAAATGAAAAACTCACTAGAAGGATACAAAGGTAGATTTGATCAGGCAGAAGAACAATTCAGCAAACTTGAAGTAAAGACAATAGAGATTATTGAGTCAGAAGGACAGAAAGAAAATAAACTAAAACAAAGTGAATAGAGCCTAAGAGACCTGTGAAACCCTGGCACTCAACTCTTGAACAGTCAAAAAGAAGAGCTATCTACTCATCAGTACTCTCTCTCTCCCTCTCTCTCTCTCTTTCCAGCTTCAATCTCACTGTGTGAAGCTTGGACACATCAGCTAATCTCCAAGATCTGTGAGTAATAAATTTATGTAATAAATCAAAGTTCCATAAAAATTGTTGCTGAGCTGTTTTGCAATCATAGTAAGTACCACAAAGGCTGATTTGTCCACAAAATTGACTCTGGTCAGAGAAATGTCTATGGATACTCACCACAAGTAGTTTGGACCCTGGTGAGTCATTCTTAGCTTATCAACATTGCAATGACTAGGTTGAGACCAAAAAAAAAGCTGGGATTGCTCAGGCAAAGATATGCTTGTTTCCTCAGACCCCAGTGCAGGATAAAGTTTGGGAAGTGCAAATTAAATGTTGTAATGTAAATTGATGTGATAAATTACACATGAATTGATATATTTGACATAGATTATGACAATTTAAGGCAGGAGAGATGGGATTAAGATGGTGGAATAAAAGGACTGGAGTTCACCTTCTCTCATAAAAACAAAATTACAACCAAATGCTGAACAACTTTCAACCAAATGGACTGGAAACTTTCAAAAAGATATTCTACTCCAGAAGACAAAGAGGAGGCCGCATCAAGAGGTAGAAAGGGTGATTATGTGATATAAGCACCCCCACACCTGATGGGTGGGAAGCCCACAGCCTGGAAAGTAAATGTATCACAGAGACTCACCTACAGGAGTGAGAGTTCTGAGCCCCATGTCAGGCCCCCAAAACTGAGAATCTGGCATTGTGAGAAAGAACCACGGGAGCATCTGGTATTGAAGGCCAGTGGGGCTTGTGCACAGGAACTCCAAGGGACTGGGAGAAATGGACTACACATTCTTGAAAGGTGAACACAGACCTTTGTGTGCACTGGGTCCTGGGGCAAAGAATAAGCTCCATGGGAGTCTGGGTCAGACCTGACTGAAGTTCTTGGAGGATCTCCTGGGAAAACAGGGGGTGACTGTGGCTCAGTGTGGGGGAAGGGCATTGGAAGTAAAGCTCTTGGGAATATTCATTGGTGTGTGTTTCTCTGGAGGTGGCCAATTTGGGAAAGTATGGCCACACCCATCACAATAGAGAAACCCCAGATCAAACAATAATTCAGGTGGGATTACAGCCCTACCCATGAGTAAACAGGCTGCCTAAAGACCGCACTGGCACAGAGCTGCCTCTAATCTCATCCAGAGACAGAGCACCACCCAGAGGGATAGGAATCACCCCATCTACCAGTGGGCAGTCCCTCCCATCAGGAGGCTTACAGCGGGCCCCTATACCAGCTTCAGCTACAAGGGCAGCAGACATCAGAAGTAACAGAGGCTACAATTCTATTTTCTGCAAAAAGGAGACTGCACCAAAAAATGTATAAAAATGAAAGGTAGAGATATATAACTCATATAAGGGAGAAAGAAAAAAACCCACAGAAACAGCTAAGTGACCTGGATACTATCAGTCTCCAGGAAAAAGACTATAGACTGGTGATGCTGAAGATGATGTAATACATTGGAAATAAACTGGAGGCAAAGATTGATAATTTACAAGAAACATTGAGCAAAGAAATATTAGATTTAAAAATTAAGCAAGAGAGATGCAAAATACAATAACTGAAATAAAAAAAAATCATTAGAAACAACCAACAGCAGAATACAGGAGGCAGAAGAATGAATAAACAAGGTGGAGGACAAATTAGTGGAAATCACTGATGTGGAATAGAAAAGAGAAAAAAAATGGAAAAGAAATAGAGACTGTCACAGACAACTTTGGGGCAATGTTAAACACATCAACATATGTATTATAGAAGTGCCAGAAGGAGGAGAGAGAGAGAAAGGGACAGAAAAAATATTCAAAGAAATAATAGCCAAAAACTTCCCTAATATGGGAAAGGAACCACTTGCTCAAATCCAGGAAGCACAATGAGGACCATATAAAATTATCCCAAGGAGGAACACCCCAAGACACATATTAATCAAACTGGCCAAAATTAAAGACAAAGAGACAATATTGAAAGTAGCTAGGGAAAAGAAACAAATAACATAGAAGGGAATGCTGATCTCAGCAAACATTTAGAGAATAGCTAACGCCTTTCCTTCTGAAACTATTTCAAAAAATTTCAGAGGAAAGCACACTCCCAAACTCATTCTATGAGGCCATCATCACCCTGATACTAAAACCAGAAAAAGATATCACAAAAAAAGAAAATTACAGGCCAATTTCACTGATGAACATAAATGCAAAAATCCTCAACAAATAGTAGCAAACTGAATCCAACAATACATTAAAAGGATTGTACATCATGAGCAAGTGGGATTTATCCCAGGGATGCAAGAATTCTTCAGTATCCACAAATCGATCAGTGTGATACACCACATTAACAAACTGAAGAATAGAAAACCATGTCATCCTCTCAATAGACAGAAAAAGCCTGTGACAAAATCCAGGACCAATTTCTGATAAAAAGCCATGCAGAAAGTGGGTATGGAGGGAATCTACCTCAACATAATAAAGGCCGTATATGACAAACCCAGAGTGAACGTCATTCTCAATGGTGAAAACCTGAAGGAATTCCTGCTGAAATCAGGAACAAGACGAGGGGATGTCTGCTCTCACCACTACTATTCAACATAGATTTGGAAGTCCTAGCCATGGAAATCAGAGAAGAAAAAGAAATAAAATGAATCCAAATTGGAAAGGAAGAAGTAAATCTATCACTCTTTGCAGATGACATGATACTATATCTAGAGAACCTTAAAGACTCTACCAGGAAGCTGTTAGAGCTCATCAATAAATTTGGCAAATTTAAAGGCTACAAAATTAATACACAGAAATTGACTGCATTTCTATATCCTAACAATGAAAGATCAGAAAGAGAAATTAGGGAAACTATCTCATTTACCATCACATCAAAAAGAATAAAATACTTAGGAATTAAACTATGTAAAGAGACAAAAGACCTGTACTCTGAAAATTATAAGACACTGATGAAAGAAATCAAAGATGGCACAAAGAGATGGAAAGACATACTATGCTCTTGCACTGGAAGAATCAATATCATCAAAATGACTCTACTACCCAAGGCAATCTACAGATTCAATGCAATCCCTATCAAACACCCAAGTACATTATTCACAGAATTCGAACAAAACATCTTAAAATTTGTTTGGAAGCACAAAAGACCCAGAATAGCCAAAGACATCCTGAGAAAGAAAAATGGAGCTGGAGGCATCAGGATGTCTGACTTCAACTATATTACAAAGCAACAATCATTAAAACCACATGCTACTGGCAGAGAGATAGACATATAGATCAGCGTAACAGGATAGAAAGCCCAGAATTAAACCCATGCACTTACAGCCAACTAATCTATGACAAAGGAAGCAAGACTATACAATGAATAAAGGACAGCTTGTTCAATAAGTGGTGCTGGGAAAACTGAACAGCCACATGCAAAAGAATGAAATTAGAACACTCCCTAACTCCACACCCAAAAATAAACTCAAAATGGATTAAAGACCTAAATATAAGACCAGATACTTTAAAACTCTGAGAGGAAAACATAGGCCAAACACTCTCAGATATAAACCACAGCAACATCTTCTCAGATCCACCTATTAGACCAACGACAATAAAAACAAAAATACACAAATGGGACTTAATTAAACTTACAATTTTCTGCTCGGCAAAGGAAACCCTAAATAAAACAAGAAGACAACCCACAGAATGGGAGAACATATTTGCAAATGAATCAACTGACAAGGGATTACTCTCCAAAATTTATAGACACCTCCTACAGCTCAATACCAAAAAACAAACAAACAACCCCATCAAAATTGGGCAGAAGATCCAAACACACCATTCCCCAAAGAAGACATAAGATGACCAAAATAGACATGAAAAGATGTTCAACATCGCTAATTATTAAGGAAATGCGAATCAAAACCACTATGAGGTGGCCCGAATCAACATCATCCAAAAGTCTACAAACAATAAATGCTGGAGAGGGTGTGGAGAAAAGGGAACCCTATCACACTGTTCATGGAAATGTAAATTGGTGCAAGCACTGTGGAAAACAGTATGGAGATTCCTCAGAAAACTAAAAATAGAGCTACCATTTTTCTCCTCGTTTTAGATTCCACATGTAAGTGATAGCATTTGATGTTGGTGTCTCACCTTATGACTAACTTCTCTTAGCATAATAATTTCGAAGTCCATCCATGTAGCTGAAAATGCCATTATTTCTTCCTTTTAATGGCTGAGTAATATTCCATTGTGTATATGTACCACCTCTTCTTTATCAATTCCTCTGTTGTTGGACATTTAAGTTGTTTCCATGTCTTGGCTATTGTATAGAGTGCTGCATTGAATATTGAGGTACATGTGTCTTTTTGAGTCATGGATCTCTCTGGATAGATGCCCAGGAGTGGGATTTCTGGATCAAGTGGTAATTCTATTCTTAGATTTCTGAGGAATTTCCATACTCTTTTCAATAGTGGTTTCACCAATCTCATCATTGTACAACTATAAATGTAAATGAGAAATATATAATTCTATTAAAATTTTAAGGCAGAATATTATAGACTCAAGGATGATTACTAATGGAAAAAAAACCCTACAATTAGTAATTCATTTGGGGAGACCAAATGGGAAGTCAAAAACTGCTAAATAATCCAAAATAGGGAACAAAGAAATAAGAGATAAAGATATTGGATAAATAGAAAAATTAAATATTTATACATTTAGGCTCAGCCATATTGAGTATTACTTTATTGATCATTGTATTAAATGTAAATAAAATTAAGAGATTTTCATAGTGGATACAAAAGTGACAGCTATATTTTTTATGCAAGTCAGTTGTAATGTTTGTTTTCTATATCATTGCATTTTGGCTGCTTTTTCAACTGACTTCCAAGAAAGGATGATGAAATCACCAATTACAATTTAGATTCATCATTTACCTCTTTTGTATGTTTTGCTTCATTTATTTGAATATGTTTTTAAGTGTGAATACCCATATATGTGCACACAAATAATACAATTGTTTCTTCTTGATGAATATATTTTTTAAATAATATAATGTCTCTCTTTATTACTGTAATATCTTTTTCTAAATATTACTTTGTGTAATATTAATAGGACTACTTTGGTTTTCTTATTGTTAGCATTTATTATTTACATATTTTCCAATCTTTCTATTTATTTACCTATCTATATAATTTATGTATAAATTCATGTTAAAATCAAACGATTTGAAAAGACAAACAACTCCCACATACGGTTTTGACTATTAATATTTCTTCCATTTGTCTATTTACATAAACACACACAGATTAAAAATTGTTTTATAGTTGATATATCTACAATAGAAACTGATGAATCTCAATATTTGTGTGTTGAGTAAAAGATAATAAAATATCTTCACTCGGCTAATGAACTGAGTGTTAAATGTAATTTACTCTGATATTATAAACAAATTATGTATAAAATATTTATATAAATCTTAATCCTGATGTACAAAGCAGATTATATAAATTATAAATTAAATGAAATACTGAGAGTCCTAATATATGTTTGATATAAGTATATTACAGACATAACCTATTCATATTGGCAAATCACAAATAGCTTTTTCCTATACTTTTTTGTTTTTAGTAAGCATTAATGGCACCTGTAAATTAGATACAATTTATTAGATTTATATTTGGTGTGATTAATTAAAAGGGGCTACCATCAGTGGAAAAAGGTGTAGTTTTAGTCCCTATATCCAACTAGATATGTGCTTTTTGCAAAATAATTTAAACTTTGGTTGCTTCAATTTTTTTATTTCCTAAAGTGAATGGGATAAGACCACCTACAGCTATAAAGTCTAAGGGTAGCTTTGAAATATTGCACAGAAGCATGTTACACTATCAGTGACAGTCAGGATTTCATTACTAAAGATGCAAATAACTCCAAATGACAATCTGTACATATCTACAGATTATTGCAGGAAAAGGATATAATGTAGCAGAAGCATTTAAAGTAAGTATGTGTAAATCTGAGTCTGCTGCACAAAAGCAGGAGAGAAAGGCCACCAGTTTGACTCATCATTAAGAGTTTTACAAGTTCCAGCTTTTTTCTCTAAGATTAGGAACCATCAACCCATACACAAATTATGTTGGAATGAGGGAATTCAAATGAAGACTTGGCTAGGGTTTCTTATACCTTGCTGATTATGTGGGCATATTTTTGCCATATAACCATTCCTTCAGAGGTCTCACCCAAAACATGTATGAATCATCAACCTCACTGTTATCCAAAACAAACAGCCCTAAAATTCCTTGGACACATGAAGATTCATGCCTTGACCAGTGGTTAATCCTCTGAGAGTGTATTTCTTATTTAGTAAAATAGTTCAGAGCAATTCAAAACCTGCTGCAATCAACTCTCACAAGATACATAGAATCATTATACACAGTGATGCTAAAAATAAGAGGAGAACATTGAAAACATTAATCAAAACTGGCACAACTGTGTGTAAAGCAAAGACAACACAAGGGAAATAAAGTTATACTTTATTAGCTAAAGTTATGCTAATACTATATATAATTTTAATTTATTGTAACATTTTGCTAAATATAAAAAAAACTACCTTGGTAGAAAATTAAAAGAGCTTTTCTGAATTCATATCATCTATACCTATTACTGTAACCAATTTATTAAGACTGTAACAGAGCAAAAAAATCTTTCTTTGATTAATGTCATGACAAAGCATCAACAACAAAAATAATAGCTCAACCCTGAAGAACAACAAAAAATGTTTACTTTGACTCCAAGTTTGAGGTTCCAAAGTTATATCTTTTCCTTTACCAGGAAATGGTATCTATCTATGGAGGTACATAAATAAAAATGACTGAGAACCAAGATAGTCTTTTATAGTGATTTAATTAATTTAAAAAGATTTTACATATGTACCATGTGTAAGTCTACTAAACTTATTAAATGGTTTACAGGTAAATTATATTGAACACAGCTTTAATGAAATCCTTAAACAACATAGGTTTTCACAGAATTTGATTGAGAAGTTCTCCTTGCCAATAAATTCTGTATATGTTCAGAAGGCATATCAAGTATGTTGCAACACTTTGCTTTTTCTTACATAACATTTTAGATTAAGTATACTGCAAATTATTTTCTAAGTAAACAAATACTCAAGGTCACAAAATAGAGCTAGCTTGTCCATTTCCCCAATAAAGAGTGCCAGTGTGAATTTCTATTACTATCAAATTCTGAGAACATAAAAGCTTAGTTTTAGAAAAGGGTGCTAAAAATTTTAAATTTTGGTACAAAGGAGTAGAAAAGCCATAGTCCTTTTCAAATAAAATTAGTTAGGAAACTAAGGCATCATTTATACATATAAATAAGGATATCAACTAGATTTTTTTTTTGTCATTTTGCCTTTTCTAGGGATGCTCCCACAGCATATGGAGGTTCCCAGGCTAGAGGTCTAAATGGAGTTGTAGCCACCGGCCTACGCCAGAGCCACAGCAACACAGGATCTGAGCTGCATCTGCAAGCTACACTACAGCTCATGGCAACGCTGGATCCTTAACCCACTGAGCAAGGCCAGAGATTGAACCCGCAACTCATGGTTCCTAGTCAGATTTGTTAACCACTGAGTCATGACGGGAACTCCTCAACTAGATTTTTTAAAGGAAGAAATAAAACATTTTGATAAAAGAGGATCACCTAAGTTTTGTTTAAAAGTAATAGTAAAAATTGTGGCCATGGTAGGGAACATAATTACCTAAAAACATGTATACTGAATAATAAGAATAATGGTGATAAAATTTGGTATATTTTCCTTCATTAAATTATGTGCACTTTCTTTAATATTCTTTTTTCAGAACACTTTAATCCCCAGATCAGACTTAATGTAACCTCACGTACTAGTGCATTTTGCCATTGTCCAACTATGTATCACCTGAATTTAATTACGTTGATTAAAAAATACCATTATTTTGCCACTTGAGACAATAAAGTTTTTGGGAATTGGTGCTGCCCCCCCCCAAAATACCATTATTTAAGTGGGCTTACTTTTCAAAAAAAAATCCTATCACATATGGCATCTTGAGTAACAGTCAAGTACGTATTAACAGGGATCCATGAATCAAATCCTCAGCCAATATGATATAACTTGGAGGATGATTTATAATTTGCCTTTATCTCAAATATGAGATATTCAAATTCTTTGACCACTTACTTACTGCTTACTATGGTGTTATGACAACAATGGAAACTTGGCTATATACAGACAGGTGTCTGTCTGTATAAATATATAGCCTAATTTCTGTTCTCATCACTGATCATCTGGATGGTTACAATAACACCTTCCTTTTTTGCCCATTCAACTTATCACTACTGCCATTATAAGATTTGGATACAGCCAGTAAAACTGTAGACATCTAAAATAGCAGGCTTCCGTGCCCCCACTTTCCATTTTTGATCCCATGTTTAAAAAAACTTAGAAGTTGTCATTCCCAAACTTATAACAAAAAAAAAGCTTAAAAAATTAAAATTCAACTCTTCTGCCATCCATCAGAGAATTGATGTGACATGGAAAACTGATGCCCTGAAAGCTAAAGAAACTCAAATAACAGCATACAGAGAGAGAAGCCACTGTGATCAATAAATCCAAGAACACTTAAACAGTAATTGACTGATTTCTGGAGGCTAAGCATGAGCTAACTTGTGAATTAAAAAATCCTGGAGGAGTCATATGGGTTTCTCCCATATTTTCATAAGATTTACATCCAGGAACCCATAAGTTTCTTACTATGATGGTTGGAGAAACGTTCCCTCCTACTTTTAGTAAGGAGAGAGGAAAGTAACCATTTTGACATATGCTCAGAACATTCTGTTCTCAGCAGCAATATCCTGCCTTTGGGGAAACTGCTCTACCAGAATATAGTAGGTTGTAGGGGAATGGTAATTACACAACTTAAAGCTTCTACCATCTCTGTCCCACATATGGGGAGGAAAAAATGCTAAAAAACTCTTCTGAAGTTCATGGCCTAAGGACACTTGACTATTGAAAACTAATATTTAATTATGTAATTATGTGATATTTCCCAATATGCCGAGACCAGATCAGCAGGATGGGGCTGAAAAATGGGTGCTATGGAACTTAAGGAAAAAAATTAACATAAAACAAGACACAGAGACATTTATCTTAAGAAAAGGTGGGAACTGGGGGACTCAAGGTCTCAGGGACCAAGAGCCCTGCTTCAAGAAACCACACTGCTTTTATTGTGCTCTTGAGGATTAAGTCAAGCAAAAAGGGGGTTGTAGGTGCAGGATATAGGTTTTTTTATTATTTTATAAGTCACTTAGCTGGCAAATGGTTAAACTTTTTACTCTAAACTATAGGCATTTAAGAATAATTAGCATTTGAGTTAGCTATCTATGCATAGCATTTCAGAGAATCCTCACTGTGCTTCTGCAAAGGGCATGCCTATTTGTGGCAACCCTGTGTGCCTAGGTTTGCACTTTGGTTCTCTTTTCTAATGCATATTCTGTTAACAACCACTCATAAACCACTTGGTCATGAGGTTCCTCTTTCTCTTATACTTTAGAGGACATATCATGCTTGTGCAAATGGCGTGCAATCTGCACAGGTCCAGTGCACCTAGACCATTGTATTAGGTCCTCATTCAGCTCACCCCACGATTAACCCATGCCCTTAGGTCTTTGTTCTTAAGCTTAAGTCATTTACCATCACCGTGACTGTTTCTCAAGCAGGAAGATGGGACAAAGTAAGGAAGGACAAGATGGAGTTTTCAGCAAAGAGGCTAAGAAAATATTATAAAAACATGTCTTGCAACACCAATACTTTACCAATAGGACTTGTTAATAAGACTCCAGTGTAACAATATGTTACAACTGAGAGAGGTGCTGGAAACGGACTCTATAAAAGAAATTTTGAGAGAAACATGAAGGCAACTGGAGACATTAAGACACTAAAGGAAATTGAAGCCTCTGACACTTATAGCTACAGCAAACATTAAGCACAGCCCAACTCCTACAAGATAAATATAAAACTTCATACTAACTCCTTTTCTATTAACCAATACATTATGTCTAGTTTTCAATAAAAAAATTACGTTATGCTAAAATTCAAGAAAAACACAATGTAAAGATACAAAGTGTCAAGAACCACATTAATATATGACAGAGATTTTAAAAGTATCAGACCTGGAATTTAAAACAAGTATGATAATATGCTGTGCCATTAGAAAAAGTGGATGACATTCAAGAATAGATGTACAGAGTAAGGAAATTCTGAGAATAAATTAAAATTGAATGCTAGAAAGCAAACACTATGAAAGAAATGAATAATGTCTTTGATTGGCTCATCAGTGGCTTTGACACAACACAGGAAGGACTCAGTGAGTTAAAAGATGTATTGATAAAAGTTCCTAAAACTGAAAAACAAAAATAAAAATGAAAAATATAGAATTGTCAAGAAGCTTGAGAGAATTACAAAATGTGTAACATGCACATAATTAGAGTACTAAAGGATAAGAATGAAGGGAGTAGTAGAAATATCTGCAGTAATAATGGCTGATAATTTATCAAACCTGTTGACAAATTCAGGAATTTAGAGAACACAAAGAAGGATTAAGTTACAAAAATATCTACACTTAGGCATATTAAAAACTCCATAAAAATCCAAGACAAAAAGAAAATCTTTAAAGAATTCAGAAAAAGTTAGAGGAATATTACCTGTAGATGAGCAAGGATAATAATTGTATTGGAATTCTCTTCAAATATCATGCAAACATAAAGAGAGTGAAATAAACTATTTAAGGTGTTGAAAGAAAACTTGACAACTTAGGATTCTTTATCTAGTGAAATTATCTTTCAAAAGTTGAGGAGAACAAAAGATTTTCTCAAAAAAAAATGAAGGAATCTATTACCAATAGACCCATCTAGCAAAAAATGTTAAAATAAGTTATTCATAGAGAAGGAAAATAATATGTCAGAAATTCAGATCTATTTAAAAAGGAGAAAATTAGGGAAATAATAATAAACTAAGATAATTTTTTTCTTGTTCTTAATAGTTTTAATGGATAATTATTCACACCATGATAGCAGTGCTATAATCAGTGATTATGGCTTATGGATAAGTGATATAAATGAGATCTCTTTAGTAAGGAATTGGAAGAAAGAATTGAGAATTCTTGATTGTAAGCTATCTACAAACCTGTAAAGTGATATAGTGCTATTTGAAAGTCTATTTAGATTAGTCATATACATATATTGCAAAATTTGGACAATTATTACAGTTATTTTTAAAAGAAGTATAACTGATATTGAGAGGAGAGAAAATAGAATCATATAAAATACTCAGTTAAAACAAAAGAAAAAGAGAGAAAAACAAAAGTATAGGAAAAAGAACAAGTTCAATGAGTAGGAAACAGTTACAAGCATGGTGGGTAGTATCCAATAAACAACAATCATTTTAAATTAACCAATTAAAAAATAGTGGTCAAAAAAAAGCAAGACCCAATGATATGTTCTTTCCAGGAACCTAATTAGAAATATAAGAATACAGAATAGAAGGACTGTAGCTCAACTTCTCTCCTAAAAACAACAAAATTCACAACTAATAGTTGAGCAATCACCACCCAAGTGGACCAGAAACCTTCAAAAAGATACCCTACTCCAGAAGAACAAGAGGAAGCCACATCAAGAGGTAGGAGGGGTGATTTCGCAATATAAACAACCCCGTACCTCCCGGTTGGGGAGCTCCAAAGACTGAAAATTAACTGGTTCACAGAGAGAGACTCACCTACAGGAGTGAGAGTTCTAAGAGCCACATCAAACCCTCACATGTGGGGATCCGGCACTGGGAGAAAGAGCTCCTGAAGCATCTGACATTGAAGGCCAGTGGGGCTTGTGCGCAGGAGCTCCATAGGACTGGGGGAAATGGAGACGCTATTCTTTTTTTTCTTTTTTTTTTTTTACATTAAGATGTTTATTTATAGTATATTAGGGAATTATAGAAGGCTTTCTTTTAGCTAGAACATTCATTTTTTTTATTACTCAAATGAATTTATCAAGTCTGTAGTTGTATAATGATCATAACAATCTAATTTCACAGGATTTCCATCCCACAGCCCAGGCACATCCTCCCATTCCCCAAACTGTCTCCTCCAGAGACCATAAGTTTTTCAATGTCTGTGAGTCAGCACCTGTTCTGCAAAGAAGTTCAGTCTGTCCTTTTTTCAGATCCCACATGTCAGTGAAAGCATTTGATGTTGGTGTCTCATTGTATGGCTGACTTCACTTAGCATGATAATTCCTAGGTCCACCCATGTTGCTAAAAATGCTGGTATTTCATTCTTTTTAATGGCTGAGTAATATACCATTGTGTATATGTACCACTTCTTCTTGATCCACTCCTCTGTCACTGGACATTTAGGATGTTTCCATGTCTTTGCTATTGCAAGTAGTGCTGCAATGAACACTGGAGTATATGTGTCTTTGTGAGTCATGGTTTTCTCTGGATAGATGCCCAGGAGTGGGATTGCTGGATCAAAAGGTAGTTGTATGTTTAGTTTTGTGAGGCATCTCCATACTGCTTTCCATAGTGATTGCACCAATTTACAATCCCACCAACAGTGTACTAGGATTCCTTTTTCTCCACACCCTCTCCAGCACTTATTGTTTGTAGACGTCTGGATGATGGCCATTCTTGCTGGTGTAAGGTGATACTTAATCGTGGTTTTGATGTGCATTTCTCTAATAATGAGTGATGCTGAACATCTTTTCATGTGTTTCTCAGCCATCTGTATGTCTTCTTTGGAGAACTGTCTGTTTAGATCTTCTGCCCATTTTTGGATGGGGTTGTCTGTTTTTTTGGTATGGAGCTGCAGAAAGTGTTTATAAATTTTGGAGATGAATCCCTTGTCAGTTGATTCATTTGCAAAGATTTTCTCCCATTCTGTGGGTTGTCTTTTTGTGTTGCTTAGGGTTTTCTTTGCTGTGCAGAAACTTTGAAGTTTGAGTAGGTCCCGTTTGTTTATTTTTCTTTTTATTGTCAATACTCTGATAGGTGGATCTGAGAAGATGTTGCTGTCGTTTATGTCAGAGAGTGTTTGGCCTATGTTTTACTCTAGGAGTTTGATAGTGTCTGGTCTTATATTTAGGTCTTTAATCAATTTTGATTAGAAATCATAAAGATCAGAGCAGAAATCAATGAAATAGAAACAAAGAAAACCACAGAAAAGATTAATGAAACAAAAAGCTGGTTCTTTGAAAAGATCAACAAAATTGACAAACACTTAGCCAGACTTACCAGGAAAATAAGAGAGAGGACTCAAATCAATAAAATTAGAAATGAAAAAGGAGAAGTAACAATGGACATCACAGAAATACAAAGGATCATAATAGAACTAGACGCAGCTATATGCCAATAAAATGGAAAACCTAGAAGAAATGGACAAATTCTTAGAAAGGTACAATCTTCCAAGACTAAACCAAGATGAAATAGAAAACATGAATGGACCAATCACAAGAACCAAAATTGAAACTGTGATTAAAAAACGGCCAACAAACAAAAGTCCAGGACCAGATGGCTTCACAGGTGAATTCTATCAAACATTTAGAGAAGAGCTAACACCTCCCCTTCTGAAACAATTTCAAAAAATTGCAGAGGAAGGGATACTCCCAAAGTCATTCTATGAGGCCACCATCACCCTGATACCAAAACCAGACAAAGATACCACAAAAAAAGTAAACTACAGGCCAATATCACTGATGAACATCGATGCAAAAGCCTCAATAAAATACTAGCAAACCACATCCAGCAATACATTAAAAGTATTGTACATCATGATCAAGTGGGATTTATCCCAGGGATGGAAGGGTTCTTCAATATCTGCCAATCCATCAGTGTGATACACCACATTAACAAACTGAAGAATAAAAACCATATGATCCTCTCAATAGACGCAGAAAAAGCCTTTGAAGAAATCCAACACCCATCTATGATAAAAAGCCCTTCAGAAAGTGGACATAACGAGAACCTACCTCACCATAATAAAGGCCATATATGACAAACCCACAGAGAATATCATTCTCAATGGTGAAAAGCTGAAAGGATTCCTGCTGAGATCAGGAACAAGACAAGGATGTCTGCTCTCTCCACTGCTCTTCAACATAATTTTGGAAGTCCTAGCCACAGCAACCAGAGAAGTAAAAGAGATAAAAGGAATCCAAATTGGAAAGGAAGAAGTAAAACTATCACTATTTGCAGATGACATGGTACTATACCTAGAGAACCTTAAAGACTCTACCAGAAAACTGTTAGAGCTCAGCCATGAATTTGGCAACATTGCAGGATACAAAATTAATACACAGAAATAAATGGCATTTCTATATACTAACAATGAAAGAGCAGAAAGAGAAATTAGGGAAGCAATCCAATTTACCATCACATCCAAAAGAATAAAATACCTAGGAGTAAACCTATCTAAAGAGACAAAAGACCTGTACTCTGAAAACTATAAGACACCTGATGAAAGAAATCAAAGATGATGCAAATAGATGGAAAGATATACCATGCTTGTGGATTGGAAGAGTTAATATTATCAAAATGACTGTGCTACCTAAGGCAATCTACAGATTCAATGCACTCCCTATCAAATTACCAAGGACATTTTTCACAGAACTTGAACAAAATATTTTAAGGTTTGTTTGGAAGCACAGAAGACCTAGAAGAGCCAAAGACATCCTGAAAAAGAAAAATGGAGCTGGAGGAATCAGGCTCCCGGACTTCAGAATATACTACAAAGCAATAGTCGTCAAACCTGCATGATACTGGCACAAAGACAGAAATATAGATCAGTGGAACAGGATAGATGCCAAGGTCCAGCCCCAGCAGCCAGGGAGTGCCGAAGGAGAGGATGGGCTACAAATGGCGCAGAAAGAATTGGTGCCAACTCCTCAGGTGCATGCTGCAGATGACCCAATTTATTAAATGAAAAGCAACAGTTTTTATACCATGTTACAATTAGGTTTTGTGTAAGATTTGACATTAACATTTGATTTAAAGCCCTTATTGTTCCCTCCACCTGAGATACAAAAAAAAGGTTAGTTAAAACATGTTCCTTCCAACTTCAGATTTTCCTTCAAGATTACAAACTTAAAGTTTCACACTGTATTTTTCTTAAAAGGTCAACAACAGTAGCTATTCTATTCTATCTTAAGAACAAAGTTTTAATAAGTAATAAACTATGATACCTAACATTGTTTAACTAAAGGTGTATGTAGTTAACAAAACGCATGAAAGCCTTGGGCTCATGACATTCTTAAAACCACGATTTATTTGGTGCCAGCAAGCTAAGCATTTAACCTATTGTGCTGATTTACATAAGTTCCAAACCACCAATTTCAATAGAAAGGAGTATTATACCCAAAAATTAACAAATGCCCCCACAAGGGATAAAAGTTACAGGTGACACTGTTATTTGATAAAAAATATATCTATTATAGAAAATAGCAATTTATAAGCCAAAAAACATTTTTCCCAGCCCCAAACTTCTTTTTAAGTAAAGGGACTGAAATCTTAAGTTTCCCCTGTATACTCTCACAAAATAGGTGCCATAAATTGTTACTCCAAAACAAAGGCTTTTTGTTATTGTTTAAATAACTTCACTCTGTTTTGGTTCAAGTGTTTTACGTACCCAGGGCAAATCTTTAGCAGTAAGAAAGCTGTGAATCAAAGATAGAAAAAGAAGGATAAACACAGAAAAATAGATTAATATATTTTTTAGGGGATATCATTTTTATTTTCCTGGAGCCGATGTCTTTCAAGGGATTGCTCTGCAATCCTTCTTCTTTCTTCAGCTTGTCTGTAGCTCTGCTAACCAGACAAGCCTCATGCAGGTGCCGACTGTGGCTTTGCTTTCTTTACTGGAGCAGCCTTATGGCTCACGACAGATAGAGAGCCCAGAATTAAACCCATGCACTTACAGCCAACTAATCTATGACAAAGGAGGCAAGAATATACAGTGCAGAAAAGACAGCTTGTTCAATAAGTGGTGCTGGGAAAACTGGATGGCCACATGGAAAAGAATGAAATTAGAACACCCACTAACATCATACACAAAAATAAACTCCAAATGGAGATGCTATTCTTAAAAGGTGCACATGGACTTTCACGTGTACTGGATCCCATGGCAAAGCAAAGTCTCCATGGGAATCTGGGTCAAACCTGACTGCAGTTCTTGGAGGACATTCTGGGAAAACAGAGGTGAACGTAGCTTGTTGTGAGGGAAGGAGAGTGAAGGCAAAACTCTTGGGAATATTCAGCAACCTGCCTTTCTCTGGAGGTGGCCATTTTGGGAAAATCTGGCCCCACCTGTCAGTCAGTGCTGAGAAGCCCTAGGGCAAACAACAACCCAGGTAGGATCACAGCTCCACCCCTCAGCAAACAGGCTGCCTAAAGACCCCTCAGGCACACAGCCACCTCTAATCTCATCCAGAGACTAAGCCCCACCCAACAGAGGGATTAGAATCAGCTCCACCTACCAGTGGGCAGACATCAGACCCTCCCATCAGGAAGCCTACAGCAAGACCCCATACAGACTTCAGCCACAAGGGGGGCAGATACCAGAAGTAAGAGAGGCTACAACCCTTTTATCTGTAAAAAGGTCACCACACCAAAAACCTATAAAAATGAAAAGACAGAGAACTATAACTCAGATGAGGGAGAAAGGAAAAACTCCAGAAAAACAGCTAAGTGATGAGGAGATTCTCAGCCTCCAGGAAAAAGACTTTAGACTGTTGATGCTAAAGATGATGCAAGACATTGGGAATAAACTGGAGGCAAAGATGGATAACTTACAGGAAACACTAACCAAAAAGATACAAGATGTAAAACTTAAACAAGAAGAGATGCAAAATACAATAACTGAAATAAAAAATTCACTAGAGGCAACTAACAGCAGAATACAGGAGGCAGAAGAACGAATAAGCGAGGTAGAAGACAGATTAGTGGAAATTATGGATGTGGAACAGAAAAGAGAAAAAAGATTGAAAACAAATGAAGAGAGTCTCAGAGATCTCTGGGACAATGTTAAACGCAGCAACATCTGTATTATAGGGTTGCCAGAAGGATAAGAGAGAAGTGGACAGGAAAAATATTCCAAGAGATAATAGCCAAAAACTTCTCTCACATGGGAAAGGAACCACTCACTCAAATCCAGGAAGTGCAACGAGTACCATATAAAATAAACCCAAGGAGGAACACCCTGAGAAACATATTAATCAAACTGACTGAAATTAAAGACAAAGAGAAAATCTTGAAAGCAGCTAGGGAAAAGAAACAAGTAACATACAAGGGAACCCCAATAAGGTTATTGGCAGATTTATCAGCAGAAACTCTGCAAGCAAGAAGGGAGTGGCATGATATACTTAACATGATGAAAGGAAAAAACCTCCAACCAAGATTACTTTACCCAGCAAGGCTCTCATTCAGATTTGAAGGAGAAAGCAAAACCTTCACAGATAAGCAAAAGTTGAGAGAATTCAGCAACACTAAACCAGCCTTACAACAAATACTAAAGGAACTTCTCTAGGCAGAAAAGAAAAGACAGCAACAGGAAACAAAAATTCCACAGATGACAAGGCTCACCAGTAAAGGTATATATACAGTAAAGATACGAAATCATCCATGCAGAATTATACCACCAAAATCAGAGCTCATGAGAAGAGGTGGGTACAAATGCAGGACACTGGAAATGAACTTGCAATTAAGAGAGCAACAACTTAAAACAATCTCGTATACATATAGACTCTTATATCAAAACTTCAGAATAACTGCAAACCAAAAATCTACAATTGATACACAAACAAGAAATCTCTGAAGAAGAAATATATCTCATAGTAAATAAGTGCATAATCCACCATGAAGGGGGTCATTTGACATCAATCTTGAATGCTGAAGTCTTAGATCTGATTCTGATTTCCTCTCCATCAATGAGTTTATGACAATTATAATTAAATAATGCAACTGTACAATTAAATAATATAGGTCTACAATTGTATTATTAATAAACATTTCGCTCTATGGTACAATGTAAGGTGTATAATGTCTTGTTTATCACATTACCTAGAATGGTGTAACGCCTTTATTGAAGAATCAATGAGATGTAACAAATTGTGAGGACATATTTATATAGTTACACTGTTTTTTAACCAACTTATGCATTTTATATTTTACTTATTTTCAGAGGGTGTATTATTTTTGTTATTCTTACCAGTTAAATTATTCTTTTTATTATGCTATATAAAATATTTAATGGTAAAAACATAAAAACTTTTTTATTGAAGAAATATATTTATAATATAAAGTTGCTATTTTAACTGTTAAACATAAATAAATAAATTTGTCTTTAAAAAAAGAAATATAAGGACATAGATATATTAAAAGATAAATATGAACCATTTTAATGTTAACCATAAGATAGTTGGAGTTAGCTGTATTAATTTCAGACAAAGCAGGGAAATTTCAGAAAAGCAAAAGTGATCAGAGACAGAAATGTTACATAACCCTAAAGAGGTCAATTTTCCAAAACATAACAATATTTAATGTGTATTCATGTAACAACAGAATATTAAAATATATGAGTTAAAAACTAATAGAATTATGTTATGGTCTGAAATGCATCCTTCCAAAATTTTTATGTTTCAGTAATACCTTGGTATGTGACTGTATTTGTATTCTTCAAAGATATAATATGGTTAATACGTGATCATTAGTGTAGCCTCTTATCTGATGGGATGGGTGTCATTATACAAAGGGGAGATTAGGATACAGATACGCAAAGGAAATTCATGTAAAGACACAGGGAAAAAAAGACAGCCATATGCAAGTCAAAGTGAGAGGCCTAGGGTAGGAGGGGGGTCGCAGCTGACACCTTGATTTCACACTTCAAATCTCCAGAATTGTTAGAAAGTACGTTTATATTGTTTAAGTCACCTAGTCTTTAGTACTTTGTTATGGTAGTCCTAGCAAACTAGTGCAAACTACAAGGAGAAATAGATCAACTATTACAGTCAGAGACTTCAATACTTCTCTCTCAAAAAGTGACAGATTTAGCAGAAAGAAAATCAGTAAGAATATAGTTGAACTGAACATCATCAATCACTGGATTTAACTGACATTTATATAACTTTTCCTCCAACATCAGCATAATTCATAATCTTCTCAAGCTCACACAAAACATTCACTAAGATGGAATACACTCTGGACCTTAAAACACATCTTAAACTCAAAAAAATAGAAATTATACTAAAAATGCTCTTAGACCATAGAGGAATTAAACTAGAAATCAATAGAAAAAAGATAGCTAGTGTATTTGTTGAAAAAATCAACACACATCTAAATAACATTGGAAAGGAAGTCAAGAGAAATTAAGAAATAGTCATCCAAGGTCCAAATCACTAGTTTTTCCAAGTGTGGAATAAATAATATGATTATATTAGTGAATCCTCATGATCCATAATTAAAGAATAGAGATGACAGCTTTCCTTCATGTTTGTAGGAATAATAGCCAGTGAATGGTAGCTCTTATTAATGTACCACCTTAACACATTGTTATTTATTATAGGACTGAGGAAGGGGTCATGTAAATCCCTGATTTGTAGCCAAAATGGACAAAAGTATGTGAAACCTGGGGATCTGCTATTTGTGACTTGTATCTGAAGTAATAGCCAGATTACTGGGGTCTGTTACAATTCCAGGTAGTTGGTGCCATAACTGAAGTGTAGGACACCCAGTTGGTGTCTGGAGAGTTACAGAACTGACTGGAATGGAAAATTAGGCCTTTGTGAAGTGAAGTGTTCTCTGAGTATAGAAGAACACAGACACACAGGTGTTTTTTACTTTCAGTAACACAGCATTTGGCAATAGCAGGCACTCAATAAATGTTGAAGGAATGTTGAAAGAATTAAAAATATATTTCTTTCATTTGAAGTGTCTTAAAAACTGAAAAATTTGAATAATTGAGTTTCTATTAAGTATCACAATGTAAAAATAGAAGAAAGTCATTCAATTTAGCAACATAATATACACTGTGCTAGCTCATTTCATTCATTCATTCATGTACTATTTTAGATATTAGGATTTAGAGCAGAGAACAAAATACTGAAATCTCTGCTATCATGGAGCTTATGTTCTCATATATAGAAACACCTATAATAAGTCCTAAAATGACATGAGGTTAAGTGGTATTATGGGCTATGGAGATGTTAGTACCTAAAGGAACTCTTGCTTGACATAGACTGAGGTCCTTATTTTATGCTATCAAATAACACTGTATTTGTGAGATATATCCAGATGGAAGAATATGAGGACACTGGGATCACCTCCCCTCTAAAACACATGAAAAACCACAATTACATATGGAGTGACTCTTACTGAAATTGTCTAGGTCACTGGCAGAATAGCTCTTCTACAACGAAGGCTATAAAGAAAGATCTACACTAAGCCTGATAGGAAAGGAGAAGTAGTAATCTAATTGAGACCTACACCTCTAGTGGAAGAAAGAGAAAGGAGGGGGTACCACAGGATAGGAGATCCTCTCTGTGGAGTGAGGCATGTGGTCACATATTAGGCACCCTAGCCCTTGGGTTCAACATCAGAAAGACAACTTCCCTTAGCTGGTCTGAAAACCAGTAGAGCTTACCAGAAAACTATAAGAAACTAAGACTCCTCATGAAAAGACTTGCTCATACAGTCATGAAATGTTCATGCAGAGACTTTCTAACTTCAGTCATTGCACAGAGGCAGCAGATTGAAAACAGCCTGGGAATCTGGCCAGCATGCCAGGACTTTCCAATGTGCCCCCATCTCACACCAGGCTCCTGATCCAGCACCTCTTCTTCTGGCTTTCCTCCTCACTAAAGTGGAAGCTGCTGTTGTTAATGACAGTATGCTTACCTGGAGGGAACAGAACTGGCTTGGATCTCAGCCTTGCTTTTGATCAGGCAAGAGGCAGAAATTACTAGTTTCAGTATTCATACACACATTCCAGAGGGAGTAAGAATTGCTCCATTGCAGAAACCATCATCACAGAAACACACATCCCTGCACATGCTTGAAAGGGGACAGGGCCAGATCAGGGGTAGAGCACTGATACCTCCAGCCATGACCCAGTTTCTAAGGCATACACAGTAGGGAAAAAGTGAAACTAGCACAGAGGTGTAGCCTCAAATGCTCATGTTCCAGCTGTGTTCCAAACCAAGTGGGAGATGGCCATCACACATAGGAGAAACCCAAATCCCTCAGGGCTACTACTCCAGCCCCTCCGGCCCTGACCCTACTCCTAGGGTGGTTATGGCAACTGAGAATAGGAGAAGCCCTAAAATGCACCTGCCTCTGGATCTCCTCCTCCAATTCCAACCCTGTCTCCCACTAAGGCAGTGGCTACCAGCAAGACCTGGAGGAATACACAGCTTGTGCTCATTTCAGATCTAGCTCTCCCATCAAAGCTACTGGGCACATGAAGACTGTGTATGACACTCCCACATAAGGACCCACCCTCAAGACTGGGTTAGGTAATAGTTCCACCCAATTTCATAGAGATAGAGAAAGTTAAATAAAAATGAGAAAGACACCCATGTTTCAAATGGAAGAACATACAAAAAAATCTAATGAAACAAGAATCATTTACCTGATAAATAGTTCAAAACAATAGTAATAATAATGGTAACTGAAATGGGGAAGAGGGTATATGAATACGGTGAGCATTTTAACTAAGAACTAGAAAATATATATAAGAAAGAATTAATCAGACCTGAAGAATACAATAACTGAAATGGAAAATGCACTGGCATTAGCAAGTTAGGAAGAAAATATAAATGATCTGGAAGCCTGATTAATGTAAATCACTCATTCAAAAGAGCAAAAAAAAAATTTTAATATGAGAATAGTTTAAGGGACCTCTAGAAAAATTTAAAGTATACTAATATTTGCAATATAGGTATTCCAAAAGGAAAAGAAAGATAGGGTTGGAAAATATATTTGATAAAATATGACTGAAATCTTCCAGAATTTGAAGAAGGAAACATATACCCAGGTACACTAGGCACAGAGAGTCTCAAACAATATGAACCTAAATTATATCCTGAAAGATCATAATTAAAATGGCAAAAGTTAAAAATAACTATCAAATTCTAAAGGTAGCAAGAGAAACAAAGAATCATAAACAAGGGAACTCCCCATAAGGCCATCAGCTGATTTTTTTCTGCAGAGCTCTTACAGGCCAGAGGGAGTGGCATGGTTTATTTAAAATGCATAAAGGAAAAACAAAAACAAAAAACAAAAACCTGCCACCTAGGATACTCTACCCAGTTAGATTACCATTCAGAATTGAAAGAAAGAAAAAGAGCTTCTTAAGCAAAAACTAATGAAAGAGTCTGTCAATACCATATGGATCCTAAAAGAAGCATTAATGGTTGTCTCTAAGTGAAAAAAGAAAAAGCTCCAGTAAGATAAGAGATTATATGAAGGGAAAAATTCCACTCATAAATGCAAATATTCAGTAAGGACTGAATTGACCAGCTAAATAAGCAAGTAAAAAGCTAAAAGATAAAAATTGCAAAACCAATTAAAAGTACAATCAACAATTAAAGGGTAGACATGAAGATCTGAAATATGGCATCAAAAAATGTGAAAGAGAGGAGTAAAAATGTAGAACTTTTAATATGCATTTGAGCTTAAATGATTATCAGTTTAAATCAAATAGATAGTTATACATCAACGTATATGAACTCCATGTAACCACAAATCAAAATCCTATAAAATATATACAAAACTAGTGAGAAAGGAGCACAAATATAACACTGAAGCAAATTATCAAACTATATGGAAAGAAACTAAAATAAAAAGAAAAGAACAGAGAATAAATACAAAAACAAAGAGGAAACAAACAATGAAATGGCATAAGTATAGATAGATAAACAAGATAGATAAGTGCATATCAATCAATAATCACTTTAAATGTCAATGGACTAAATGTTCCAATCAAAACTTTAGGTTTACTGATTAGATTAAAAACAATACCCATTTATATATGGCCCACAACAGACTCATTTCAGAGCTAAAGACACACACAGCTGGAAAATGATGGGAAGAAAAAAGATGTTCCAGGCAAACAGAAAGGGAAAAGTAAAGCTGGAGTAGTGATATACATATAAGACAAAACAGATTTCCAAAATGAAGTCAATAATAAAAGACAAAGAAAGGCATTATATGATAATGAAGCAATCAATACAAGAAGATAAGAAAACATTTGTAAGCATGCATGTATCTAACACAGAAGTATTTAAACATATAAAGCAAATATTAATAGACATAAAGGGACAATTGACAATAATACAGTAATAGTAGGGGATTTTAACACACTTTTTACATCAATAGATCATCCAGACAGAAAATCAATAAATCTGTGGCTCTAAATGACACATTCAACTACTTGGATTTAATAGATTTTTTTAGGACATTTAATTTAACAATAGCAGAATATACTTTCTTTTCAAGTGCACATGGAACATTTTCCAGGATAGATAACACACTAGGGCATAACACAAGTCTCAATAAAATTAAAAGGATGGAAATTAAATCAAGCATTTTTCTTACTACAACAGTATGAAACTAGAAATAACAGGAAGAAAAATGGGAAAAATGCAAGCATGTGCAGAACAAACAATATACTACTAAAAAAAGCAAAAACAAAAACACCTCACAATGGATCAACAAAGAAATCAAAGAGAAAATCGCAAACTACCTTGAGACAAATAAAAATAAAAACACAACCGTATGCGACACAGAAAAATAGATCTAAGATGGAAATTTACAGTAATACAGATATACTTTAAAAAACAAAGACTCTCAAATAAATAATTTAACCTACCCTCTAAAGAAATAGAGCATGGTACTGGCATAAGAACAGACACATAGATCAATGGTACAAAAGAGAGAGCCTAGAAATAAACCCATAAACTTATAGTCAATTAATTGACAATAAAGGAGGCAAGGATATATTGTATAAAAAAAAGACAGTCTCTTCAATAACTAGTGCTGGTAAAACTGGACAGCTACAGGCAAAAGAATGATATTACAACATTATCTCATACCATATACAAAAATAAACTTCAAAAAGTGGAATTCCCCTCATGGAGCAGTGGAAACAAATCCACCTAAGAACCATGAGGTTGTGGGTTTGATCCCTGGCCTCACTCAGTGGCATAAGGATCCAGCATTGCTGTGATCTGTGGTGTGGTTTGGGTTTGCAGACGCAGCTTGGATTTGGTGTTGCTGTGGCTGTGTCATAGGCTGGTAGCTCTATTAGACCCCTAGCCTGGGAACCTCCATATGCCAAGGATGTAGCCCTAAAGAGCAATAAATAAATAAATCAATAAACAAACAAACAAACAAACTTAAAATGGATTACAGACCTAAATGTAAGACTGGAAACTATAAAATTTCTAGAAGAAAACAGTATACTTCTTGATATAGTCTTAGCAATGTTTTGTGGATCTATCTCCTAGGCAAGGGAAACAAATGTAAAAATAAATAAATGGGACCTAATTAAATTTAAAAGCTTAGGAGCTCCTGTCGTGGCTCAGTGGTTAATGAATCCGACTGGGAACCATGAGGTTTCGGATTTGATCCCTGGCCTTGCTCAGTGGGTTAAGGATCCAGCATTGCCACGAGCTGTGGTGTAGGTTACAGATGCAGCTTGGATCCCACATTACTGTGGCTGTGGCATAGGCTGGTGGCTACAGCTCCGATTAGACTCATATCCTGGGAACCTCCATATGTCGCAGGTGTGGCCCTAGAGAAGGCAAAAAGACAAAAAAAAAGTGTAATACACTGAAAGAAACCATCAACAAAATGAAAAGACAACACACCAAATGGGACAAGATATTTGCAAATGATATGTCTGATAAGCAGTTAATATCCAAAATATATAAAGAGCTCATAAAACTCAATATATAAAAAAACCTGATTACAAAATGGGCAGAAAATCTGAATAGATATTTTTCCAAAGACCTACAGATGACCAACAGGTACATGAGAAGATGATCAAGATTGATAATCATCATGGAAATGCAAAAAAAAAAAAAAAAGGAAAAAAAAACACTTAATGAGCTAGCATATCATACCTGTCAAAATGGCAACTGTCAAAAAAGATAACAGATAATAAATTTTGGCATGGATGTGGAGAAAAGGCAATCCTAGTTCACTATTGGTAGGAATGTAAATTGGTGCACTCACTATGGAAAACAGTATGGAGCTTCCTCCAAAAATTAAAAATAGAACTACCATATGATCAAGCAATTCTATTCTTGGATATATATCTGAAGAAAACAAAAACACTAATTTGAAAGATACATATTTACCTAATATTCATGGCAGCATTATTCACAATAGCTACAATATGGGAGCAATCCATAGATAAATGGAAAACAAAGAAGTGGCATATATATATATGTGTAATGGAGTATTACTAAGCTATAAAAATATTGAAATTTTGCCATTTGCAAAAAAATGAATGAAGTGATTAACAGTAGGGAGAGAACTAGAAAGAAGGGAAAGATGGAGGGGATTTAGAGGAACAAATAAATAAAGCATAAAACAAATAAGGTATAAAATAAATAAGGTACAAAATAAATAAGATGAAAGGATGTAATATACAGCATAGGGAATACAACAAATATTTTATAATTACTATAAATGGAGTATAATCTATAAAAATACTGAATCACTATGTTGTACACTGATACTATATAAAATAGTAAATCAACTGTACATTAATTAAAGATAATAACTTCATATCTTTTCTCCTTAGTTCTTACCAAAGTTGAACTTCTATTTATATAATTATTTTGTGTATACCTGCCTCAACCATTTGAATTTAAATTCTCTAAGAGCAGAAATAAAAACGCCATTTAAAAACACCAGAAAAATGTTCAGTGCCTAGAATTGTCACTCACTGTATAAAACCAAAGAAACATCCACTAAATAAGTAAATGAACAGATGAATAAATATATGAAGTGGTGGCTTTATTTAATCTTCAACTGTGAGATTAGAATAACTATTGAAGGATTCCATATGATAGATAAAGAACCATGGACCAACTTGTTCAAATCCTTTGCATGATGGGACCAAGAAAACTTGGCTCTTCTGAACGTAAATGCAGTTCATTGTTCCCACACCACACAGACTCACTGTGTTAAAAAATACTAGAATTTAAATCAAACTGTACTATTGTGATATATTAAATGGTTGGTCAATGGGGATCTGCTGTATAATGCAGGGAACTCTACCTAATATTCTGTGATAATCTATATGGGAAAAGGATCTGACAAAGAATGGATATGTGTATATGTATAAGTAAATCACTTTGTTGTACAGTAGAAATTATCACAACATTGTAAATCAACTATACTTCAATAAAACTTAGAACATATCCAAACTATGTGTATATAGTATAGTTAAAGCAGAATAAACATGAACTACATTAAAATGTCCAGCTCTTACAGGAGCACACTATGGTCATCCTCCCTAAAGACTCCTTTTCGCAGTATTTCTTTAAGTGAAATGTGTTGATAGTCAGACTGTTGAACACATCTTTGGAAAGATTTGCCTAGAAAATTACATGTTAGGGAGTTCCCATTGTGGCTCAGCAGGTTACAAACCCAACTAATATCCATGAGGATGCAGGTTCAATCCCTGGCCTAACTTCGTAAGTTAAGGATCTGGCATTGCTGTGAGCTGTGGTGTAGATCACAGACATGGCTTTGATCTGGTGTTTTTGGTGCTGTGGCCTAGGCCGGAAGCTGCAGCTCTTATTTGACACCTAGCTTCCATATGTGACACACACACACACACACACACACACACACACGAAAAAGAAAAAGGAAAGGCCATGTTAGTCCCCCAAAACAACAGTGAAAGACAGCATAAATGCTAAAATAACTTTAAAATTCAAGGTCATGTAAGATGTAATAATATTCTCTTCATTTTTCTCTTGGTATGTCATTGGTCTTTTTTTTCCCTCTGTGGTCTTTGGCTGTATTTAGGTTATATCTTTCCACATGTAAAGAATGAAAACAGCTGAATATGATTTATTTCTCTTGATTGAAAACATGACAATTTCAATAATATTGAAATTGGATATTAAATTCATTAGTTAATCCAGTGTTTACCAGATATACCCCTTATCTAAAAAGCATAGTAAGCATATAGCCAATATTCACAGCAATATGTTAGACAAATTCATTTTGAATTACATGAAGAATCTGGGTATTAGGACAATATTTTTGATAAGTATGATCACTAACATATTTACAGAATATAGTGATAGAAATGCAGATATTTCCTTTGAAAAATTTGCAAAGCAGAAACTAATTTTTATTTTCAATCCACCAGAGTGTAAAATATAGGAGAGCAATAATATTTTCTGTTTAATTTAATCTTCCACTATTGAGAACAATGCCAAGCATGTAGTAGGAGGTGCTACATTTTTTTTTGTTAATATGAAAGAATATTAGATGACTTCCTATAGCTTAGTAACACCAGGAATAATTTGTATAACCATTGTTTTTAGCTAAAACAAACAAATGAATGATGGAATACATATATTCAGAATTCATGATCTTAAAAGAATTAAGTGGAATTTTGTAAAACCAGACTATAATTCATCAAAATTGGATGAAACAGTGTTGGCAAGCTTAAATACAAGTATTTAAATTCACCTGCTATCTAATGAGGTTTGCTGCAAACAAAGCAGCAGGTTACAAGATGTTTATTAACAAGGAACTAATAAAAAAAGAACAAATTTTATTTTTTTAATTAGATTGTGGTAAAGTTATAAAATGAGAGTAATTTAGAATATGTCATGTTCTTTGTCATGGTTAACATATTTTCTTTGTTGTGTTTGCTGAAAATTCAATTGAAAAAGCTAAAATCTCTAGTTGTCACTACTTTACAACTGAGCTTGTTTTTACCCATCTGAAAAGTAAGTTTTTGACCATTTAAACTTTGTGTCTTGAAAGACATCATTTATAAAATTGTGAAAAATCATTAAATGGTTAGTGTAGGAAAGAAAGAATTCTCATTAAAAGTACCTAGTGGTGAAATTACTGTGAGTCTTGAAGTTCAGGGCCCTTCACTTGCTAGAGCTCCATTCAAGGTAAACGGATTCTTTAATATTTTATAAGTTCCAGGCTCTACAATTTTTTAACTTGTCCTTCATTGCTCATGTTGTTGATCACTTCAGACTTAAAACTGAATTTACCTACATTTCCTGAGGCTAATGCTTTTAAATCATTTTTCCACATAGAGGCAAATTCTTTGTTTTACACATGGTGACTACCCCGGGGTCACTAATATTGTTCAAGATTTTTGTTTACAATCACTATCTTCTGGTTACATAGGCTTACAATAATTTTGAATTAAATATAAGTGCTTCACAATTTCTTAGGCTAAACACAAAGTAAATTTCATTTTGTATGATTTTTAAATTTAAAAAATTTCCTATGATGACCTATTTATAATCTCTTTTCTCTTTTTATTTCTCTGGTGTATATACATATCCACATATATATCCATATATATAACACACATATAGAGATAATTATGTTTTGATTATTTTTATTCAGTGATATTACATTCATTTTTCGTAGGTAAATATAATTGATTTTAGTGTTGATGGTGTTGTTAAAATTTCCAAACTCAGTTGTTGATAATATGAAATTTTTGTCTAAATTACTTATTTTCCCAATTTTGAAAAATAATTTCTATTGGAAGGGCACATTACATACACTTCAACTGCCCCATCATTTGGCACTTATGAGTCAATGTATTTGTAAGTACTACTTTCTTCAAGGGAAATGGTAACTCTTTTAACTTGTAGGTTTAACATTTTTTGTACCAAAAATATTATAATCTCTATAAGGTAAAAATATGTCCAAGATTACTTTCTATCACATTACAATTGACAGGAGGATTCCACTATTCATAATTCATAAGTCAGGTATGCTAGTATAATAATATAAAAAAGAAAGATAAAAAGGATACTCAACAGTTCATTTTCCTAGGATTTATGGAACTCCTATTTATTCAATGACTTTACATGACCGATCATCATATAATACACACAAAATCATATATATGTGTGTATGTATCCATATCTATCTATCTATCTACATAAAGTTTTCTTCCAGTATATTTATTGTAGATCTTGCTTGTTTTTGGAAGTGGACACTATAGTTTGGAGACTCCTGCCATTTTGCATTTGCCCCTCAGGATTTAAATAAGATTCATATACTTTTCAAATTTGAAAATATCTGCCCAAGAATTATTGTACAGGGTGGAAGTTTCGATTTTTCACAGGAAATTTTTGTCTACCTAGAATTCTTGACAGAAGTGAGCTTTCTTTTTCCCTGTGTTATTACTGAAGATTTTTTTTCCCTCAAAATCACTGTTTGCTGAGAGAGAACCCTTCAGAATACCTCCTTGAGAGACCCTCATTTCCATTTCTCTTCTTCACATGAGACATGGTCAGGTTTCTTGAGCTTGGATGAGTGTGACAATCCCAGCATCTCTTTGTAAGGGTCCATTTTGATTGATTTTGCTTTCAGATAACTGATGCAATTTAAAATGAGTCAATAGAACATAAATGCAAACTTAAAACCACTTTTATTTGACAAAAAAGTCACCAAATCCATATACATGAGATTTTGTATGTGCATATGTATGCATATGTGTGTGTACGTATGTATACATATGTACACACACATAAGCATACATATATATAATATTATTACCTTTAATTTTGTATTATACTTTACCAAGGGATAGCAGCTGAATTTATTAAATATGTTCTGGTCTTTTAAATCAAGAAAACTCTTTTAAAATGAAAGAGACATTAGTATGTACGTTTAATACACAGTTTTTCAATGTAGTATTTTAAAACATGATCAAAGTTCTCAGGGTTTTAAAAATAAAGGATTGACTTTAGGTTGTTTTGGATCAAAGATTTGATTTGCATTTAACTGTAAGCTATTTTTCCATCCTTTATACAAACATAGATTAGACTTTCAAATGAAAACAGAGAAAAAAAGGAACAAAATGCCTAACATCTCTCTAAGTTAAGGAAAAATACTACAAAGAAATATCCATTACTATTAGTATTACAAATAAAAACATCCCTAATGAGATATATTACTGTGGTTGATTGACCCTAACAGTATGAAAAGCAGCAGTATTTATAGAATGAAAATAAAGTTTAACAATGTGTTTAACTCCAGAAATGCTATCTTCATGTCATAAAATTTACCTTTAAAAGTTACTTTTTACTTTCTCATGAAAACAATGAATTAGTATCTATCCTTAATGTAGCAATTTTTGGGATTATTTTATAAATTAAAATTCTTGGTTTCCTTGCCTTCCCGTGAAAAGGCTAACTGAAGGCCAAAAACAGCAGAGAATCAGAGAATATTTGGAAAAGAATTCTGAGTAGAGGAGTAATTTGTAAATTTTCCTTGACAGGGTAAGAATGATTAGATCTAGCCTGTCATTCCTTCCTTATTTTTTTTCCTGTCTGCCCTGTTGATCAGAGCTCAGGCTGCCTTTGTACTGTTAGTTCCACTATTAGGTTGTACTTCATTCCCAGTTGTGTACTATCTGTTCACTACAATTTGTCCTGTGTCACATTCCTTCAGACCTTATCAAATAGCATTCTGCTTCATTTGGTAAAATGGACCAAATTACAGAGTTATGTTTAACAAACATGGTTTCAAATTTTCTTAAATGATAAAATTCAATTTTTTTAAACTGGAAGATATAAATTAGTCAGATTTATAAGAAAGTAGTAGTAGAATGAAGATATTTAGAGAAGATGTCAAATTCTGGATATTACATTAGTTTTATAGAAAACATTTTGTTTTTAATTTTTCAATCCACAATTCTAATTTTTTATAACAGAATTACTTATCTACCCATAACAGAAAACCTCAACTCAGCTCTCTTGTATAATGATGAGTAATTTTTCATATTAAACATGATTAATATTGAAGGTTTGGCTAGTACTTTGACACACACACCCATTTCTAGACTAATCTGTGGCAAGGAGAATGATACTGTCCATTCATGATTCACTTTTTACAGCTGAATTTGGGATCCACCTCATCTGAAGTCTATGACAGTTATCTGAACAAAATTGAGATTAGTTTACTTTAAAGGTTGAGGAGAATAGAGCCATTGTTGCCAGGACAAGTATAATCTTTTTCTCTTTGTACTAGAGGGAGCTCTGATATTATTTATGCTTCCTCATTTTAATTATAAAATACAAGCAAGTAAGCCAACAAAATGATTATTTTTATAATTTTTCTAGCTGTTTTTCACCTTTAGCTAGTCCTTTGCACATTTAGATAGTAGCAATTTATGAAACAAAATATTACTTCCCATCTGATCAAGCATTTCAAAAAATGTGTAAATTCAATCAACTGTTGTTAAAATAATGTGGTTTTAGAGAGATATTTCCTTTGAATGTGGTCTATGTTTATTATAGACTGAACCAAATGTTCTTTCATACATGCTAAATAGAGACCTCAGTCTGGATAAAAGTGTAACAAAATCACCATGCCCTATATATAAATGGGTATTCCTTTCCCTTTTATCTCTCTCTCATCTTAATTATCAAGCAAAGTTTTAGTGAATACATTGTTAATAAAATATACATTTAAATTTTGATATTTTAATTAATAAGGGCTCTATAGTATCAAAATTGCTACCCTTAAAAATTTATTTTAATTCACTATAATTAGATACACATGTTATATGCAAGTTTCCTTGCTAGGTAAGTGCCATGGGAAATACAGATTAAATGAGTTATGACTGGCATTTTTCACTGTATACTTATTATTGGATATACTGTATTTAAGAGTAGACATATAGACATTCTAATAAATTTATTTTTCTCTTTCTGACATATTCTCTAATAAAAATTGAGATATGTGTAAAGGAAAAAAATCAGCAATTTTAACTAAGAATTTAAGAACTTCTAGTGGAACATATATACATTGATTTACAACTTTAAAGTTAAGACAATGATAGAGAAACATAGTGAGAATTTTCATACATTTTTAAATATGTGTAAGAAAATTGATTTTGCCTTGTTCTTAGCAACCATATATGTAACATAGGCCAAGAAGACCTCACTCCCTGAAAATGTATTTCCCTTGTTTAATTTTCTCACTATAATATGACAAAATTTATTCTGAAATAGAAGAAAATAAAGTTAGTGCATTTAAATAATTTTTCGTTAATTCAGTTAGTATACCTTCTCAGTTTGATATATTTCCTACACTTTTATAACATTGGTAGATAGAAAGAGATGGGGGATTGAGAATCTCAGTAGTCTAGGCATGGGCTTAGGTGAAAAATAAAGATGGAGATTAGAAGATTCTCTAATATTATATAGGTGAACGTGGTATGGCATGCTGATGTATTAGAATTCAAGTGAAACAGTAATTAGGCCCAGAGTCCTAGATTCAGGACTAGTGGTGCCATTTAATTGAGTGGTGCCATTTAACTGAGTCTTGGAAGGCTTGAAACTAGGAACAACATGAAGATATAGATATAAATATATATACACACATATATATATAACTGAACATGATGAATAGAGAGTGCAATAAGATATCATAAAGAAGAGTTTGAAATATAAATGCAAATTCAATAACTTTCTTTTCCTATGTGATATGTAATACTACACAACTGAATTGAACCATTTAGAGGAAAAATGTCAAAAGATAAAGTTAGGAAGTCAAGAAACAAGTTCTATCAAGAGCCAATATATATAGATTAGATGGAGGTTTGGGAGATTAAAACCTTAGAAGTCAAGCAGAGACAGTGTTTTAATAAGTAGAGAGCAGTCAACTCTGTAAATGTTGCTTTTCAAGTGAATAAAATCAGGACATATAAAGTAATTTGTTTTTGATAGAACTGAAAAAAAAGAAGAAAGAGGGAGAGAATTCACTAAGAAATAAAAGTTCTAAACAGAATAAAGACAAAAATGATTAAAAGTTATTTATGTGTGTATACAAGATGATATATTTGAAAAATTAGATTAAACACATATATTTTTGGAAAAATACAAAATATCCACAGGTGGTACAAGAGAGTATAGAAAACTTAAGCAGACCAATACCTACTCATTAAAATGAAAAGTCAAGTCAAAGAACTCCATCTCCAATAAACTCTAGCTAGATTATGTTAGCTTAGAAAATTGAGGTAATTGTTGAAATTGAAAGCACTATCTCTAATGAAATGAAGGTGAAGCCAGGATAAATTGGGGTAGTGAGTAAATAGGTTGTATGGATGTTCAGAGAGAATGTGTTGACATTTGACAACTTTTTCTCTGTGGAGACCGGGAAATTAATGGAATGAATAGACATTTATATGGCCACAAGGAGGCTGCTGTGATTACTATCATTTGAGGAACCTAGAGCATTTTATTATTCACGTTGTTGGAAAGAGAAGTAGTGATGATTTAGAAGACATGGTACCTGGAGAAATAATGTGTTTGGAAGTTAATGAAAATGCAATCCAGAGAATGCATAAAGGTATTTCCATTTAAAAATAAGAATGAGATATACTTAACTATAAAAAGGACAGCTTTCAGTACAGCTTGAAGATTTGGTGGTAGAAGCATAAGGATTCAATTTTCTTGTGCTTTATATTTATCAATTAAATATTAGATCATGCTACTAGCTTGGATGAGAGGAAAAGAGCTAAGGAAAGATATTTGTGTAAGGAAAAGGTAAGCTATGGCAATTTTAGAGTAGGAGAGCAGACCTACTACAGGAACATAGTAAACTTGCCAGGCAACATTCAGAATCCATTTTAACCCTAAGATAAGGAAATCATGTAAATTTTGTGAGATTGAGTGCAATAGAATAATTTATCTTTTAAAATTGAGTGGAATAAATATTGTGACAGATCATGGAATCTAATGCACATAAGAAAGAAATGTAAATAATAATGTAGCATGAAATAATGAAAAGAGGTCAGATCTTAAAAGAATTGTTAGTCCCAACAGGATGAATGATATTATTATGTTCCAGTGATGGAAATGGGATGCTTAGGTTGAATGAAAGAAAACATTATCAAGTCATGCAAGTTGATGTGAATGTCATCAAGAATTCTAGGTGAAATTATCATGTAGAAACAACATAAGACAGTAAAATACTTGATAAGAAGGGATGAGGATGTTGGTAGATGACAAGAAATATGAATTAGAAAGAATACAAAAATCCAGATGATGTAAAACACAAGGGAACAGGATAGATTTGTAAGAGATTGGGAAATTGCACAGGTTACCCAGAAATTACAGCATATTTTGGAGTCTAACTTCACTCCTTCCCTGTAGCATATTTTTTCTTTTCTCAAATCTTATTTCCATAACTTAAGTAGTTTTATTACATTGCTATTTGGTTCAAGTTGCATTCAGAATGATTAATTAATTGGGCTGTTATTCATTTTGTCAATATTCCAAAGTCATAGGGATGAATATCAAATCTTAAAAAACAGCGTTTAAAGAATGTCTTCCTATCTCCAAAACAGGTGTTTTACTGGATTAAGAAGCAAACGAAAACTTCAAAATCCGATCTCCAAGGCTTTTAGCGGAAGAGATGTGAATACAAAGGCCACAAAGAGGTCATGACACAATATCAATAGACTGTAGGCTGACAGTAGGAATTGGAAGGTGGAATTAAATATTTATGAAATGTTGAATAATTAACCAATGTTTATGATAAAATTTATTAAGCACCACAGTTGGAATATTCAGCGGTAGGTATTTTACCTCAAAAAAGAGTAGGGTTATTAGAGAGAGGTTAAGGCTGAACATAAGGAAGGATGGACTAACCTGAGAGGTCAGGAAGGACATGACCTGAACTTCTGATGCCAGAAGTCAATGGTTGTTGCATATAATTGACAGGATCAGTGTTCTACCTCATAGCTGAGCTTTGTAAATTACTAAATTCCATTTGTTCTCTCAGGGAAAAGAAACCATAAGGGCTAAAAGGAGCAGTGATTCCCTTGAAGGTCTAAAAAATTAATTTAGATACAAATAAATAGCTTTTAAATTATTTCATTTGAGAGAGACATTGGCTAATTACTGCAAACCTGACACTCCAATTATAAGCTTCACTGGCATCTAATTGATTTTATTTATGATTTATAATTTACATTGCCTTATGCATGGATTTTTCTGATGTGAAACCATTTTCTGTTTTAACTTGTAGTCCATCATTTTCTCTCAAATAATATTGAGACTTTGAAAAGGAAATAGAAAAATTCTGGGAAAATTTTTTTGACCTTTCTTTTCTTCTTACAACTTAAATTTTACTTCTTTGTGCAATGTGGAAAGGCTACAGTAGTATATTACTTAATAAATTTCTAAAATCATTTGAGATTAGCATAGGAATACACTTCAAGTTAATTAGGTAGGATTTCAATATTTTCAATTCCCTCTACCCTAAACATTATGAATCTAAATGTTAACTTGAAAGTCTGGGTTTTTATGATTTTAACATTTTGGTTTTCTTTCATGTAATTTTATTGTAAAATGATTGAGTCAGTTGACATTTTAATTTATGCCGGCAAGGACTGTGGAATTGAGGAGTGTGAAAGAAACATTCTCAAACAATTTTAATAATGTGTCTGGGGGCTGGTGGTGGTGGTGGCAGTGATAATATTGTCCTTTAAAGCTAAGCTCCATTTTGCAGTGATGATCTATCCTAAAGAGATACTCTGTCCAAGCTGTTTGAAAAGTTCTAGGGTTCTGGTTTATAGTGGTCATGTCTGAGTATATTAGAAGAGATAATTGTGAGGGGGAAAAAAAATAAGCTGGAGTTCCTGTTGTGGCTCAGTGTTAACAAACCTGGCTGGTATCCATGAGGATGAGGCTTTATCCCTGATTTTGTTCAGTAGGTTGAGGATCCAGTGTTGGCACGAGCTGCAATGTATGTCGCAGATGCAGTTTGTATCCCACATAGCTGTGGCTATGTCAGAGGTTGGCAGCTATAGCTCTGATTCTGATACAACTCCTAGCCTGGAAACTTCCGTGTGCCTCAGGTGGGGCAAAAAAAAAAAAAAAGTAAGCTAATGACTATACAATTATAAATCTCAAGTTGATTTATTTCCTTGCTGTAAAGGAGGTGGCCATTGGTAACTTCACTCAGATGAAGTACTAGGTACAGGCATTGACAATAAAGAGCATCACTTCATTTTGCAGGAATGAAGTTGAGGCCGGTGGGGCCTGTGCTTACACTGTCTAGCTGTGACCAGCTGAGATAGCATGATGGCAAATAGATGGTAGTTTTGCCTAGCTACTGCAGCACCAGAGTGTCAGTTGGTCCCACCCAGAACACTTCAGTTCTGCTCAGCATAGACATGTAACTGATTGTTGTGTCCGTTTAATACAAGAAGATGGAAACTGAACAGAGGAAGCCTTCCCCAACACTGAAACTAATGGCTAATTTGGTAAACACCCTGCTGAAGACATGGAAGAGGAACAAGCTTTTAAAAGAACACTAGAAAAAAAACACTGATGTGTTCATTGAATTATGCATCCTGCTTCAGAGCAAGAATGTTGGATCAGTGATTGGGAAAGGAGGCAATAATATTATGGCTCTTGGTACAGACCACAATGCCAGTGTTTCAGTCCCAGACATCAGTGGCCCTGAGTGGATATTGAAACAATTGGAGAAATTCTGAAGAAAATCATCCCTACCTTAGAAGATGGCCTTCAGTTGCCACTACCCACTGCAACTAGCCAGCTCCTGATAGAATCTGATGCTGTGGAATGCTTAAATTACTAACACTATAAAAGAAATAGACTTTGACTGCAAATAGAGTTTGTTGATTCATTGGTGTCTGGCGGGAGGAATTATTGGGGTCAAAGGTGCTGAAATCAAAAAACTTTGACAGAACACTCAGGCAACAGTCAAGCTTTCCAGGAATGTTGTCCTCAGTCTACTGACAGAGTCATTCTCATTGGAGGAAAACCTGACAGGGTTGTAGAGTATATAAAGATCATCCTTAATTTCATACTAGAGTCGCCCATCAAAGGAGTCAAGCTTATGATCTTAATTTTTATGATGAAACCTATGATTATGGTGGCTTTACAATGACATTTGATGATTGCCATGACTGTCCCATGGAATTTCCCATGTGGGGGAAGAAGTGGTTTTGACAGAATGCCTCCTGGTTGAGGAGGGCATCCCATGCCTCCATCGAGAAGAGATTATGATGATATGAGCCCTTGTTGAGGACCTCCTTCACCTCCTGGATGAGGTGGCCAGGGTGGTAGCAGAACTTAGAATCTTCCTCTTCCAACACCACCACCACCTAGAGCAGGAGATCTAATAGCCTGTGAAGAAGAGGAACACCTGGAGAATGCTATGATGGCATGGTTGGTTTCAGTGCTGATGAAACCTGGGACTCCACAATAGATACATCGAGCCCATCAGAGTGGCAGATGGCTTATGAACCACAGGGTGGCTCTGGATATGATTGTTCCTATGCAGGGGGTTGTGGCTCATATGGTGATCTTGGTGGACCTATTGTTACTACTCAAGTAACTATTCTCAAAGATTTTGCTGGATCTATTATTGGCAAATGCAGTCAGTGGATTAAACAAATCCATCATAAATGAGGAGCTTCAATCAAAACTGATGAGTCTTTAGAAATGTCTGAAGATCAGAACACTACCATTGCAGGAACACAGGACCAGATATAGAATGAACGGTATTTCACTTCATACAGAATAGCGTGAAGTAGTATTCTAGAAAGTTTTTCTAAGATAGTGAAGAAATGAAAGAGTCCTGTGTCTTTTTTTTTTTTTTCTTAAATCTTCTGTTTAAAAAGCCAACATTCCTCTGCTTAATAGGTGTTCTGCATTTGAGGTATAGCGAAATCTTTTCTGTTCTTACAAACAGGGTTGAGGGGTGGGAGAGGGCATGCAAAAACTAACACTGACATTTTGAAACAGCAGCAGAGTGAGTGAATTTTAATTTTGTTCATTGTTGGTGGTTAAAAAAAAAAAAAACTCCCCCCATGTAATTATTGTGAACACTTTGCTTTGTGGTCACTCTAACTACTGGGGAGGAGGGGAGCAGGGAAAAAAGTAAAAATAGCCCATATGATGTCCCTGGCATCTATTCAGAGTAATGTGCAGAATGTAATGCTCTTTTATAAGAAACATTTTATGATTTTTAAAATAAATTTAGTGAACCTATTTTTGGTGGTCATTTTTTAATGGTCATTTTTCAAATGGCTGAATTCCACCACCCCCCAATTAAATACTAAGTTTAATTTTCAGTCCTCTGTTGGATATAAATAAATACATCTATTTTTGAACATACACAAAATATCTTGACACATTTAGTTCTGGTGATCTCTTGATGGTTTGAAAGTCCACTGCTTGGGAGAAAATTCCACCAAACATTCATGCTTATAATAATCTGGGGATTTTTTGTTTGTTTGTTTTTGCAAATGCTTGCCCCTACTTTTCAACAATTTTGTTAGTAATTTTATATATATATATATATATATATATATATTTGTTTATTTATTTATTTTTGCTTTTTAGGGCCTCACCTGCAGCATATGGAGGTTCCCAGGCTAGGGGTCCAATCAGAGCTATAGCCACCAGCCTACACCAGAGCCACAGCAACACCAGATCTGAGCTGCATCTGCAACTAACACCACAGCTCATGGCAACGCCAGATCCTTAACCCACTAAGCAAGGCCAGGGACCGAACCCGCAACCTCATGGTTCCTAGTTGGATTCATTTCCACTGTGCTATGACAGGAACTCCTGTTAGTAATTATAAAGAAGAACCAAAGTAGAGAGCAATACAGCAGATGGAGTAGTGGAATAAGTATATACCAGAGCCTAATGGCAGCAAGTTTTATTAATCAGAATAATATTTGGGTTATGGAAGATACTGATGCTAAATAAATTGATTATTTTTATTAGATTTTTTTCATCTATAGACTTAAACTGTCAGCTTGGTAGGGTTTATTAGTTAAACTTTGTATATATATTCTTATTTTTCCACTGTATGTGAATTGTGAAAGAAAAAGGTGTACCAGTCTCTGCTTTATGTTGGATTATGTAGGACATGTTTGTGAAAAATTCAAAAAAGTTCCTGTGGATGTTTTGTGTAATATCTTGGCATTTGCACTGATAGTTAAAATTTCACTTCCAAATAAATTGACTCCCATAATGTCAAAAAAAAAAATAGTTGAGACCAGTATTCTTTGTGATGCATTTGGCCTCATTGTTTTACCTTATTTAACATGTCTTGTCTGGGCAAACTTTCCTTCCAGTGTCTTAATTACATTCTTTGGGGGAACTACTGTCCATATTTGGAAATGTTTCTAAAGGGATTTCCTCCACATTCAAACTTCTATTGAAATTGACTCTCTTCAGACTAAAACTTTCCAACACTGTATCTAAAAATGTCTCCAAAGAAGAAAGAGTATATTTTTGTACTCCTTAAAATGCAATGCAAAGGCCTGTATTTGGTATATACCTTCTCAAATGTGTGTTTTAGGCCATAATTCTGATACCATCACATAGTCATTTACCAACTATGATCTGCTCATGCCATTGTCTTCCAATTCTCCCATCATCATTGAAAACAGTTTTGGCAATATCAAAAAGTCATTCCCATATTTCCCTTCATCGTATTTCAAGCTGCTATTTTTTGTCTATGAATTTGCCATCAGTATAAATGAGTATTTTAATACAGTCCTTAACATTTTGTATTCCACTGGCATCTATTCTTCAATACTCTCATCTCTCTTTAAATAATTTCAAAATTCCACATAGTGCTGAAATGTCATTTTCTAACAGAATTTTAACCCAGAGCCAGGTTTTTAAATGATAAACTCTGAGCTACTCTGTGTCACTGAGTTAGGTTCAGAGTATAATATAGTGCCTCTGTTTGCTACAGCTGGTCTTTCCTCCATTAGTGTTTTCTAATGTCTTTCATTCTGACTTGAGCACCGCCTGGTTCTCTTTTTCAAAGTTTCGCCCTTTAATGAAAGGGTTAAAATGATCAACCTATTCAAATGATGTCATTTTATTGCATCTTTTGATTAGAATAAAATATTTTCACTGATTTATTCATGTAGATTTTTAAAATCTCTTTTGTAGACTTTATATTTCCCTGCATTAACAATAATTAACTGTCTATCTTTCTCCTTTCAGTTATATTTTTAGAAAATATAATGGAGTTAGAATCACTTAATTTTTATATCCCATCTGAAAATGTCCAACATTTTACCTAATTTATATTAAGAATCCATAAGTTTGTTGAAATAATAGAAATTCTGATTTGGGAAGAATATCCACAATGAGAAAGGTTAAAAAAAAAATCCTGGCTATGAATCATTGGAAGAATATTTATAGGGTTGGAATAGAGTGAAATGAGTAAGGCACAAGTTGTAGGTACAAATTTAAGGGGCATAAAATACCCACGGCCATTTTAAATTATAATTTATAACCACATGAGGCAAAAATCCACAATTAAAAATATGAAATTTGTAATAAACCTAGGGTTATTGATTTTTCTTTTTGCTTTAGTCTCCAACATGACTTAGTATGGCACTGGATGGGAATGAGGAGACCATGGGAGAAAGTATTCAGGAGTAATTATCAAACAGAATAGGCACAATGACTGATAAGAAATAACAGAAATATAAGAGCTATGAGCAGGAAATAACAGATATTATCCAAGTCCCTCACACCCCCAGTTTTTGTAATTTGAGCATCTCTCATTGTAAACAGAGAGAGAACAAACATAAATTTTTGTTGTTTTACAAATAAACAGCAAAAGAGTTACTCTAATAGACCTAGAACAAAATTCGTTTTATAGTTTCACAGATTTTGGAAATTTGTGGAGGAATCCTGGAGTCAATAATATTAATTTGCAAAATCTCTTTTCATTTTGTCCCTTCAGATTTGATGTACTTGGTTCATATAAACATTATGTCTCATTGCTCAATGCTTTTCTTTCTTTAGTAGGTTTTGATTAACTATGTTTCTAGGAATCCATGAACACACTTAAAAAAAAGTTTATGTATTTGGATTGGATGCTTTCTTCTATATTAAAATACTAAAGTTATTAGGACAGTTTATTAATTGCATATAATAAGGTACTCTTTCTTCTCCTTGAACTCATGTATTCTCACTCTACTCTCTCATTTTTGGAAAACCAGATAGATGTTAAAGCAGTCTGAAATCCATAAAGTACTCAGTAATGTGTGTGGGAAAAAACAAAACAAAAACAGAAAATACTCTAATTTTTCAACACTTCAATTCTAGTGAATAGGAAGTTAGCACTGCTTTCTTGCAGTAGGGTAGAATTTCCCAAACAATCATAGAACTATGATGCCTCACTTGAATTATTACATTCTATTAGGGTTTATTGTGTTGTACTAGAGGAAATAATAATTTTAGAGCCAGAAGATATGAAGTAGAATTGGTTCTCTTTATATGTGTTTGTGTGTAAGTAATTTAATATCACGAAGGTTCAGTCTGTCTTCCTCTTTCTCTTTCCTTCCTTCCTTCCTTCCTTCTTTCTTTTTCTTTCCTTCTTTCCTTCCTTCCTCCCTCCCTCCCTCCCTCCCTCCCTTCCTTCCTTCCTTCCTTCCCTCCCTCCCTCCTTTTTCTTTATTTTTCTCCCCTTCTTTCCTTCCTCCTTTCTTTCTTTTGCCTTCTAGGGCTGCACCCACAGAACATGGAAGTTCCCAGGCTAGGGATTCAATTGGAGCTACAGTTGTCAGCCACAGTCACAACCTCAACAATGCAGTATCCGAGCCGTGTCTGTGACCTACGCCACAGATCACAGCAATGCTCGTACACCACAGGTCACAGCAACACCAGATCCCTAACCCACTGAGTGAGGCCAGGGATAGAACCTGCATCCTCATGGATACTTTATTCACATAGTCAGGTTCATTAACCACTGAGCCATGAAGGGAACTCCTAAGGTTCAGTCTTCTTAGCGGTCAAATGAGGGATTTGGAAAATGCTGTATCTAATTTTCTAAGAGATCCACAGCATTTTATAACATTGGGAAGTATTACCTTTCTCTAAAACTCCAAATATATAGTCACTTGTACATTAAAAATAAATAAACTGATAAATAACCTTATGTAATCTTTAGTTTCTTTAGTTTTGTGTAGTTAGAGCTATATTGTGGCACGTAGCAACATGTAAACTAATTCAATAAATCATTTTCTTGCACAAGGTTTAACTTTGTTTTCCTCATAAGGCAGAGAAACCCAGTTTCAGGGCTTTTTTTTTTTTTGGAATTGAAATATAACTGACATATAATATTGTTCAAGTTCAAGGTGTACAACTTGTTGATTTCATATATTTAGATATTGCAAAATGTTTACCACCTAGCATTAGCTAATACTTCTATCACATCACATGATTATCATTTGTGTGTGTGTGTGTGTGTGTGTGTGTGTGTGTGTGGGAAAAATTAAGATCTAGTCTTTTAGCAAATTTGAAGTTTATAACACTGTGTTATTGACTACAATAACTATATTATGCATTAGATCTACAGGATGAACTAATCAATTAGCTCCAGGTTTGTACTTTTAAAGATCTTACCATCTCCCATCCTAGCCACTGGTAACCACCATTCTACTCTATTTTTATGAGTTAAACTTTTTTAGATTCCACATATAAATTATATCATTAAATGTTCATCTTTCTGTCTGACATATCATTTGCCTAATGCCATGTCCACCCAAATTATCTGGAAGGCAGGATTTTCCTCTTTATCTTAATAATAATTATATATATATAATGTATGATATAATACTATATCATGTTATAATATGATATCATAATATTATATTATATATTATTGTATATATTATATATGATTATATATGATTATGGAATCAGTATATAGTCCATAACATCTTTATCTATCATCTTTTGATGGAGACTTTGGTTGTTTCCATATTTTGGCTCTTGCGAAAAATGAACATTGCAGAGAAGATACATCTTCAAATTACTATTTACACTATACAGAGATAGAATTGTTGGATCATATGGTGGTTCTTTTTTTAATTTTTTGAGCAACTTTCTTACCATTTTCTACAATGGCTGAACCAGAGCTCTTTTGATTTTTTTCTTAGTTGCAAAAATTCTTGGTCTTGTAGAGTCATCTACATTCTCTCTCCTATCCCTAAATCTGTATTTTCTTAATTTGTGGAAATCATAGAAGGTCTTTTTTTTAAACTTGTATTATAATTAATGATCTATGAAAGATCTTGGGTTAAAAAAATAATAATATATCCCCTTTTTACAAAGAGCTTCTAGTCTTATAAAGCATTTAATTAATTAAATTAATTATCTTTTTATCATAGCATTCTTCTCTGTAGTGGTTACCAAAGTGCAATGAAAGCTATGTTTATATTTGCAGATATAATGTTATAAATATTTAAATTTTTTACAAATAGTTTAGTATTTTTTTCATTCCTTAAATCAGTAAGTTTCAACTATTTTTATACAGAAAATTAGCTTGTTGATATATTAAGGTTTGCAAATAATTGTTCATCAGTCTTTATTTTTTTAATGTGCCATTGTTCAGATTTTATTTTTGACTAGAGCTAGTACATGCGAGGGCTATTGCTAGGTGGTAGGTTTTCCTTTTGGGAAACTTGGAATGACACATTAATTTCCAATGAGTTCTCTCAGCTTTCCTGTCAGTTAATCTAGTCTCTCTGTTATGTCTTGAGTACCAGTGAGTATAAAACATTAATGATTATTTTAATTTCTTTCAAAAACTCTGTGGCCTTTCTATCCCATTGCTATCCTGCATTTCATAAGAGACATTAGTTATCTGTGTTCTCAGAGATAACCTGTTTTCTGAACCAGGATTGAATTTATACCTTGCAAAACATGCTTAAGTTACATAACTTAAACAAGAGAAAATTTATTTATTCTTTTATGTTCTACTCATAGTAACTCTCAAATGATATAGCTAACTAAAAGTGTATTATTGCCATTACTTTTCATAGATTCTTGTTTTTATAGATTCTTTCTTAGTAATATATTAACATGCTGCATTTTTAAACAGTTTCTGAAATGAACTGGGTTTAGAGATGTGTTAGTACTTTGTAGATTTTAATTGTTATAATTCAAAAGGTGATGTTCTGGATATGCAAAAATAAAAGAACTGGCACTAAACAGATTGCACATGGAAGTACATTTTTCTAATAAAAATCATTTTTCTTGTGTGCATATTCATATCGCAGTACTGTGATATGTAATTTTCACCAACTCTTGGGCTACAAACAAGTCATCTTGATGTACATGTATATTCAAATGATTCTGTTCAGAATGAGATCATGATTCACTGATCTCATTTTATACACAGCTTACAGATTCCACAGGTCACAGCTTGATTGGTTCTTATGCTTAGAACAGTTTGCTTTTTTTCTGGTGGCTTAGTCACTTACTGGTGCAGTCGTTGGCTCGCCTTTTATCATCTGCCTAAACATAAAAATCTCAGCCTGTATGTAAAATCTCAGCATTCATGGGCGCTTTAAATGCAAGTATGAGAATGGAGTATTTACAAAACCTTCAAATTCTGGTAACCTAATTATTACATCTTTCTGAAAAAAACATCATTTCTAAAATATAAAATTTACTTTGAATGGAAAGCTTAGTGTAGAAATGCCATCAGCACTTAATACTTTAACCAATGATCAGAAAAAGCATTACATGAATTATAATTACTAAGAAGAACATATGAACTCATGTCCAAAATTTTTCAGTTTGCATGATTTAAAAGCAATAAATCTAGAGAAATAGAAATTTCAAATTTCAATATTATAATTTGTTTTTAATTTCCTGGGTATAAATATTACAAATACATAAGGGAACTATATCACCCTTGAAATTTTTTTATTTTGATGGTGGATAAACTATAATCAAGGTATAAGATTATTCAGAAACTAGGCTACAGCAAGGAATGCAATCAAAGCTTCCACAGAATTTTATTGCTGCTTTCTCATTTCATTGAAGCAATTCTGTTCATTGAGTGTCATTAAGTAAAGCAGAACTCAAAAGTCAGAGCAATTACAAGAAAGAAATGCTGAGAAGATTAAAATGTGTCCTAAAATGGCACCCTGATTCTGATGCTACACTGCATGTCAATTTAATGTCTCCATTTTATAAGTTGCCCCTCAGAAAATGCAAAATATAAAATCAACTGATTTGCCCTGATGTTTCAGCACAACCCCTGAAAATCATTGTATTTTATTTGTATTGAGCTCAAGGACTTGTACAGTATACATTGAAGTCCAGAGCCACCTGGAGTGTAATCACATAGATTTTAAGCAACAATTATATGGGTTTAGCATCTAATCTTTTTAAATCAGTAGCTTCCTCTTAACTTTACCACAAGCATCATGATTAACCTTGAAATCTGGGTGTCTATTCCAATTCTCCACATGGGCTCCTATTAAACCAGTTTTTTGTATGTGTCTAAGAGTAAGTGAATTTTTACATTATAAACAGTAAATTGTTCTTGACAGTTGTGCAGGTGGTAAGAAATTCAAAGGATAGGGCCACCTGGACATTAGACTTTAATGTAACTTGAAAGATAATTGCTACTGAAAATTAACTAGAAAAAACAAATTGTCATTCTCATCATTTAGCACTGGTCAAAATTGTTAAGGTCATTCAGAGCTACCCATTATTCTGCTATTTCTTTAATTTGTTTTGTAGTGTTTAGTTTTTCTGGTTCTAAATCTCACTGTTCATAAGTTTCTTTTAGATGGCACTTAGTTTTTTTGTTGTTACTTTATTTTTTCAGATTGCATTTTGAAGTATAGTTATCCAACACTTACTCCTAGGGATTCTGCTTCAATATTGGGACACTTCTAGAATACCATACAAATAAGACACATGACTGTTATGTACTTTGAACTTTACAGACTGGAATTCCCAAATATTGATAATTTTTGAACAAGACTTTCTCTCTCCACATGTTAACCTTGAAAATTTATACTCATCCTTCAAGAACTAAGCCAAATACAGATTTTTTCTTAAAAAATGTTCTCCAAATTACTATGCCAGACTTAGATGCCCTTTTGTGCTTTTATTCACTTGAAACACACTGGATATATGAAAATCCAGTAAATTTTTATAAAATTAAAATTTTTTTGGCTTTTGTCTTTTTTTGGGCCACACCCATGGCATATGGAGGTTCCCAGGCTAGGGGTCTAATTGGAGCTGTTGATGCCAGCCTATGCCAGAGCCACAGCAACGCCAGATCCGAGCCACATCTGCAATCTACACCACAGCTCATGGCAATGCCAGATCCTTAACCTGCTGAGCAAGGCCAGGGATCAAACACACAACCTCATGTTCTTAGTGGTATTCGTTTCCACTGCACCACGATGGGAACTCCTAAAAATTTTAATATATCACAATTACATATGTGTCCATCTCAGCACAAAATTATATGGAAGAGACCTCATTTGAGTATGTGTATGTTTCACAATTCCAGAATCCAGTGTCGTTCAATAACTTTTGACTGAATCAGTGAATGATAGCAAGAAAACATTCATTCCAGAAATGTGTGCCTCTATTCCCTAAAAGCCTATAATTTGAATATAAATAGATAAATAATATAAGCTATGTGATAATCTTTGAACAACTATAAAATAAATGGTGCAGTATATACAATGTGAGTGAATAGATACCTAGGCAAATACAATGTGACAAGTTATTACTTCTGAATTTGATTACTTGAATGTCAAACAAACACCTATGAATATAGCAATCTTAACCATTCATCCTTTGAGTCAAAGTCCCCCAGAGTGCAATTATAGTCTGATTTCTGTTACTATAACAATAACAATTTTCACATTGTTTCTATAGGTTAAGATGCTACATGGCCATTCTGAAATTCTATGAAGAGTTTTCCAATCACAGTATCTCAGGTAAACCTCCACCTACAGAAGATATTCATGATATGTTTCCAAAGAGTCTGGAGTGAGTCCCATTAGTTGTTTTTTTACTACTTTAAAAAGGCATTCTCACAGGATTAAGATGGCAGAGTAGAAGGACTGGAGCTCACCATCTTTCTTTAAAACACAAAATTACAACCAACTGCTGAATAACCTTCAACCAAATGGACTGCAAATTTTCAAAAAGATACCCTTCTCCCGAAGACAAAGAGGATACCATATCAAGATGATAGAAGGGGCAATTACACAATATAAGGGGCAATTACATGATATAAGCAACCCCATACCCACTGGGTGGGCAGACCACAGACTGGAAATTAACTGTATCACAGAGACTCACCTACAGGAGTGAGAGTTCTGAGCCCCACATCAGGCCCCCAAACCTGGGGGTCTGGCACTGGGAGAAGGAAGCCCTGGAGCTTCTGGCATTGAATCCTGATAAGTTTATTGGCAGATTTTTCAGCAGAAACTCTGCAGGCCAGAAGGGAGTGGCATGATACACTTAATGAAATGAAAGGAAAAAATCTCCAACCAAGATTACACTATCCAGCAAGACTTTCATTCAAATTTGAAGGAGAAATCAAAAGCTTTACAGATAAGCAAAAGCTAAGAGAATTCAGGAACACTAGACCAGCTTAACAACAAATACTAAATGAACTTCTCTAGGCAGAAAAAAAAAGGCCTCAATTAGAAACAAAAATACCACAAATGACAAGGCTCACCAGTAAAGACATATATACAGTAAAGGTAGGAAATCATGCATGCACAAATATGCTATCACAATCAGAAATCATGAGAAGAGGAGGGTACAAATGCAGGACACTGTAGATGCATTTTCAATTAAGAGACCAACAATTTAAAACAATCTTGTATATATATAGACTCATATCAAAACCTCAGGGTAACTGCAAACCAAAAATCTACAAATGATACACACACAAAGAAGAAAAATCAACTCAAATACAACACTAAAGATAGTCATCAAATGACAAGAGGTGAGAACAAGAGAAGGGAAGAAAAAAGAGTAAGGAAAACAAAACAGTCAATAAAATGGCAATAAGAACATATATATCAATAATTACTTTAAATGTAAATGGACTAAATGCCCCAACCAAAGGACATGGACTGCTGAATGGATACAAAAACATATATATGCTATCTTCCAGAGACCCAGTTCACACCTAGGGACACATACAAAATGACTATATTATCCAAGGTGATCTATAGATTCAATGCAATCACTATCAAATTACCAAGGACATTTTTCACAGAAGTTGAACAAAATATCTTAAACTGTGTTTGGAAGCACAAAAGATTCAGAATAGCCAAAGCTATCCTGATAAAGAAAAATGGATCCAGGAGTTCCCGTCGTGGCGCAGTGGTTAACGAATCTGACTAGGAACCATGAGGTTGTGGGTTCGGTCCCTGCCCTTGCTCAGTGGGTTAACGATCCGGCATTGCCGTGAGCTGTGGTGTAGGTTGCAGACGTGGCTCAGATCCCGCGTTGCTGTGGCTCTGGCGTAGGCCGGTGGCTACAGCTCCAATTCAACCCCTAGCCTGGGAACCTCCATATGCCGCGGGAGCGGCCCAAGAAATAGCAACAACAACAACAAAAGACAAAAAAAAAAAAATGGATCCAGAGGAATCAGACTCCATGACTTCAGACTATATACAAAGATACAGTCATCAAAACCATACAGTATTGACAGAAATATAGATCAGTGGAACAGGATAGAAAGTCCAGGATTAAACTCATACACCTATCATCAACTTTTCTATGACAAAGGAGTTAAGAGTATACAATGGAGAAAAGAAAGCCCCTTCAATAAGGGGTTCTGGAAGAACTGGAAAGCTACATTTAAAAGAATAAAATTAGAACACTTCCTAATACCATACACAAAAATAAACTCAAAATGGATTAAAGACCTAGATATAAGACCGGACACTTTAAAACTCTTAGGCCACACATAGGCCAAACACTATGACATAAACCACAGCAACATCTTCTCAGATTCACCTCCCAGAGTAATGACAAATGGGACTTAATTAAACTTAAAAGTTTGGGCAAGCAAAGGAAACCCTAAACAAAACGAAAAGACAATACACAAAAATGGGAGAAAATATTTGCAAATGAAGTGACTGACAAGGGATTTAATCTCTCTTTTTTTTTTTTGTCTTTTTGCTATTTCTTGGGCCGCTCCTGCAGCATATGGAGGTTCCCAGGCTAGGGGTCCAATCGGTGCTGTGGCCGCCAGCCTACGCCAGAGCCACAGCAACGCAGGATCCGAGCTGCGTCTGCAACCTACACCACAGCTCACGGCAACGCCGGATCGTTAACCCACTGAGCAAGGGCAGAGACCGAACCGCAACCTCATGGTTCCTAGTCGGATTCGTTAACTACTGTGCCACCACAGGAACTCCTTAATCTCTAAAATTTGTAAACACCTTCTGCAGCTCAACACCAAAAAAAACACACACCATCAAAAAATGAACAGAAGATCTAAACAGACAATTCTCCAAAGAAGACAAACAGATGGCCAAAAAACACATGAAAAGATGTTCACTAGTTATTAGAGAAATGAAATCAAAACCAATATGCGGTACCACCTTACACTGCCAGAACGGCCATAATCAAAAAGCCTATAAACAATAAATGCTAGAGAGGATGTGGAGAAAAGGAAACCCTATTACACTGTTGGTGGGAATGTAAATTGGTACAACCACTGTGGAAAAGAGTATGGAGGTTCCTCAGAAAACTAAAAATAGAACTACCATGTGATCCAGTAATCCCACTCCTGGGTATCTATCCAGAAAAACCCATGACTTGAAAAGATACATGTACTCCAATGTTCATTGCAGCACTCTATACAATAGCTAAGACATGGAAACAACCTAAATGTCCATAAACAGAGGAGCGGATAAAGAAGATGTTATACATATACAAAATGGAATATTACTCAGCCATTAAAAGGAAAGAAATGACAGCATTTGCCACAACATATATGGACATAGAAAGTATCATGTTAAGTAAAGTTAGTCATACAGTGAGACACCAACATAATATGCTATCACTTGCATGTGGAATCTAAAAAATAGGACACAATGAACTTCTTTGGAGAACAGATACTGACTCACAGACATTGAAAAACTTACGGTTTCCAAATGAGACAAGTTGGGGGGGTGGGATGATGTGCTGGGGTTTTGGGATGGAAATGCTATAAAATTTGGTTGTGATAATCATGGTACAACTATAAATGTAATAAACTTAATTGAGTAATAAAAAATTAAAAAATAAAAAAAATTAAAAATATGCTCTGTGATATCTTGAGGGATATGGTCCACCATGGATTGTCTGCCTCACAAAATAAAGCCACTTAACACTTTCATCTTAGGGATTCTGAACCCTAACTAAACATGCTTTAAAGGCAGTATCAGAATCTTTACCTAAATGATTTATTTGCTTTCTGTGTTTATAAGCTTCAAGGAACCATTTTTTTTTTGTATCAGTATTGTCTTCTAATTCCTGAGAGCATGTTGAAACTCTAGTCATGAGAGAGTGTTCTCATGTCAATAATTTAGCTCCTATTCAACCTTCCTTGAATGGCCAAAAAAAAAAAAAAAAAAACCACAAAAAACAACCCTCATGATCAACTCCAAGCATATCAAGCAGTTCCTACTGAACTAAATTAACCAAGCTTTACAATCCTTTCAACCTGTGCTCTCTTGCTCTTAGAATACAGACTACAAAATATGTTAAGACCTGATCATTGGCCTGCAGACAATAAGGGGAAATGCTGGTGAATTTTATTTAATTTTTATTTTATTTTTTTGCTTTTATATGGGCACACCTGCAACATATGGAAGTTCCCAGGCCAAGGGTTAAATTGGAGCTACAGCTGCAGGCCTATACCACAGCCACAGCAACATGGGATCCAACTCGCACCTGTGACCTACACAATAGCTCATGGCAACCCTGGATCCTTAACCTACTGGATGAGGCCAGGGATCAAACTTGAATCCTCATGGACACTAGTCAGGATCATCACCATTGAGCCATCATGGAACTCCCATGATGATGAATATTGAAGTAAAAATCATTGCATAAAATAGAAAGCTGACATGATCATCCCAACATATATGTATGTTTAGCATTAGATAAGGGTAGCATTTCAAATCAGTGAGGTGAAAATTGACTCTATGAAATGATTTTATATAAATTATATAGCCAATTGGGGAAAAATTAAAATTAAATATATGTTTCACACGATATATCAAAAATCTAAATGTATTAGAAATGCAAATACAAAAGATAAAATTATACAATTACTAGCAAAAAACTTTGGGAAAGATTTTTTAAGTATAATTCAAAATTTTTGATGCCAGGAAAAGAGTGGTAATTATAACCAAACTAAAACAATATTTTTCTTTGCCACTCCCATGGCATGTAAAAGTTCCCTGGCCAAGGATCAATCCCACACCACCAGCAGTGACCCAAGCAATTGCAGTGAAAAATCCTGATCTTTAAACCACTATGCCACTAGGAAACTAAAACATCTTTTGATTTTTGAGTGATAAAGTGGAAAACACACTTTATAACATCATAAAGGTTAATATGCTTAAAATCTTAAAAATCTAGGAAAAATAAATTTTAAAATACCTGGTCACAAAATGATAAGCAATGAATCAAAAACATAAAGAATATTAGATTCAACCATAAGTTAAATGCAAAATTAAGTGACAGAGATTTTATTTCTACCAATCAGGCCAGAATTCAAGTTTGATAATATGCAATTTTGCAAGACTATACATAAAAGATACTTGCATGCATTACCGAAAAGAATGACAAAGACATAAACCCAATGCTAAGTCAAACAGAGAGTGATCTCCAGTATACAGTGTTAAGTGAAAAAGCTAGTGGAAAATACTGTCTACAGTAAGCCCTCTTTTGTGTGAAAAGGAAGAAAGGAAGGAAGCAAGCAAGTGAGAGAGAGGAAAAAAGGAAGGGAGGAAAGAAGGAAGGAAGGGTGATAGTTTTAAAACATGCATGCATTTACTTATGTTTGCATAATAAGAGTAATCAGAAATAAATGAATATATTTACCTATTACAGTGGATGGGGCTAGCTTGAGGGAGACAATACAAGAGATACTACTTGAAGTATACCTGTTAATACAGTTTTGACTTTTAGAATCATAATATGGTTTACAAATATAAAAATATCATTCAACATGGGGGAAAAAGAGGAAATATCATATTGAATACAAAAATTAAAATATTTGAACATATTTTCACATAAAATTTTAATGTAACTATAGAACTTTAAAAAAGAAGCAATCAAGGCAATTAGGTAAATCTCTAATATAGCATTTTAACTATATATTCCTAGTAGGATATACTTGAGAGGGAAAGAAAAAATACTGCAAAGATATTTTGCATATTAGTAAGTTTATTTTTGGTAGTAGTAGTGCAGAAATTTTGAAACAATTTCCTTCTTATTATAGGATTGAACAAATGAGTAATGTATTGCTGTCTGGTGAAATCAGGTGTATAAATATGGGAGAAACAAGATTAAAAACATGAACTGGAGGAGTTCCCATTGTGGCTGAGTTGTTTAAGAACACAGCTGTTATCTGTGAGGATGCGGGTTCAAACCCTGGCCCTGCTGAGTTGGTTAAGGATCTGTAAACATGACTTGGATCTGGCATTGCTGTGGCTGTGGCATAGGCCAGAGGCTTCAGCTCCAATTAGACCTCTCACCGGGGGAACTTCTATATGATGTAGGTGTGGCCCTAAAAAAAAAAAGAAAAAGAGAAAAAAACTATTAAACGAAAAAAAAGAAAAAATCTTATAATTTTGTATTGGAATAAAAGTATCATTATTAACACATACAATGATATATTATGATATAACCTACATCCTAATAGTAATGAAAAAATTAGCATCAATAGTGGCAGATTCCAGACTGGCACAGGGGGAGTATATAGGGTACATGGAACAATTTATTGTACCAAAAGTCATTAAAAAGATGGGGATATTGGGAGTTCCCATCATGGCTCAGTGGTTAATGAATCTGACTAGGAACCATGAGGTTGTGGGTTCGATCCCTGGCCTTGCTCAGTGGGTTAAGGATTCGGCGTTGCCGTGAGCTGTGGTGTAGGTTGCATACATGGCTCGGATCCCGCGTTTCTGTGGCTCTGGTGAAGGCAGGTGGCTACAGCTCCGATTAGACCCCTAGCCTGGGAACCTCCATGTGCTGCAAGAGCAGCCCAAGAAATGGCAAAAAGACAAAAAATAAAAAAGACCCCAAAAGATGGGGATATTTCCACAATATATGAGCTAGCTTTAAGTGTTTTCCATTGGCCAAGATTCCTAAATATGGGTTAAACTTTTATGGAATGTTCATTTTATTACTTATGAAAATTTTCCATGTGTCAGAAATTTTTCAAAAAAAATTGAAAACTATAAAATTCCTTGGTAAGTGAATTAAGACAATTCACATTTACTGACAGAAGAAATGATGTGTCACCATTCTTCCATTTTTGTTCTTTTGTTTAGGGCCACACCTGCAACATTTGGAAGTTCCTGGGCTAGGTCTTGAATCAGAGCTTTACTAAAAAGTAAAGTTTCAAATTTTGCTCTGGTGGTTAAATTTATATTAATATCTTGTACAAGGTTTGTAGTACATTTTATCTTTAAACTTCCCATTTTTAAATAGTATATTATACTCTCTCCATTAACTATGCAAAAATGACTTGCGTTTATTCCACATAACCTATTATCACTTCATTTCTCCTTTTATCAGTTTTATTATTTCTACTTTGTAAAAATATGTGATATTTCCACATTATTCTAAATTTACCCAGTTTCATGTTTTTCTTAATTAAAACAAATATGCTCATGCTCACCATCACATATTTTGATAAAGTTTTCTCAGCCACTAATGAGTTACATGAAATGTATCTTCTAATATATTAGGAGGAAAGGGCTAACTACAACTCTCCCTCTGTTATATGTGTGTATATGTGGGCATATGTAAAGATGATCTTTGGAGAAATTTTAGATTCACAACAAAACTCAGAGGAAGATACAGAGATTTCCCATACATCCTCTGCCCCTACACATGCATAGCCTTCCCCATTACCAACATCATTCAGCAGCAGAATGGTACATTTGTTTGCAGGGATGAACCTACATTGCCACATCATAATCACATGGAGTCCACAGCTTAATTTAGGGTATATTCTATAGGTTTGGGCAAAATGACATGTAACAATCAGTATAACGCAGAGTATTATCACTGCCCTTAATATCACTGTACTTCACCTATTCACCCCACCTCTGGCAACTACTGAACTTTTTATTGTCACCTTTGTTTTGCCTTTTTCAGAATATCATGTGGTTAAAGTCATTACAATATGAAGCCTTTTCAGATTAGCTCCTTTCACTTAGTAATATGAAATTGTTTCTTCCATTCTTTTCACAGTTGGTTTGTTAACGCATTTATTTTTAGTGTTGAATAATATTCCATTACCTAGATGTGTCACTATTTATTCACCTATGGCAGTGCATATTTGATGTATTACATTTTGGAAATTATGGATGAATTTCCAATAAATATACATATTCACTTTTTCTGTGTGGACATACATATTTCCAATTCTTCTGGGCAAATTCCAAGAAGTGTGATTGGTGAATCATGTGATAAGAGCATGGTTAGTTTTTAAGAAACTATCTTCTGAATTGGCCATGCCATTTCCATTCCACCAGCAGTGTATGAGAGTTCCAATGGCTCCATATCCTGGCTATAGCTTTCTCAGTGTTCTATATTTAACCATTCTAATGGACATGTAGTGGTACTTCACTGTTAATTTAATTTGCATTTCCCTGATGATATATGATGTGGAACACTTTTGCATATGCTTACTTGCCTCTTTGGTGATCTATCTGTTAAAGATTATTGCCAATTTTAAAAAATAGAGCTACTCTATGATCAAACAACCCCACTCCTGGTCATTTAGCCAGAAAAACTGAAAACTCTAACTCAAAAAGAAACACACATCCCAATGTTTATAGCATTACTACTTACAATGGCCAAGACATGGAAACAATCTAAATGCCCATCAACATATGCTGATTGGCTTAAGAAGTGGTATATGTATATATGTTGCTCAACCATAAAAAAGAAGGAAATATTGCCATTTGCAGCACCACCAGGCCCAGAGAATATTATTCTTCGAAGTATGTCAGAGAGAGAAGGTCAAATACTATATGACATCATTTATATGCTGAATCTGAAACACAATACAAATGGATCTACATGTAAAATAGAAACAGACTCATAGACATAGAAAACAAACTTATGGTTATCAAAGGGGAGACGGAAGAGGGGAGGGACAAATTAGGAGTGTGGGATTAACAGGTACAAACAAATATAATAAAATAGCTACACAACAAGGGGGTTATATCTAATATCTTGTAATATCCTACAATGGAATATAATCAGAAAAATAATTGAATCACTATACTATATACCTGAAACTAATGCAATATTTTAAATCAACTATACTTAAAATATTGTAAAAAGAATACGGCTTTTCTTGGTGAATATTTCATGTGAGCTTGGAAATGTACCCTGTTATTCTGGGATGAAATAATGTGTAGATGTCAATTATTTCCAGTTGATTTAAAGTATTATTAAATCCAACTGTCTTTGCAGATGTGCTATCTATTGGATCTGTTCTTTTTTTTTTTTTTTCCTTTCCTTTTTTTTCTGCATCCAGAGCATGTGGAGGTTCCCAGGCCAGGGATCCAACCCACACTATAGCAGTGACCCGAGCCACTGCAGTGACAATGCCAGATCCTTAACCTGATATTCCACAAAGGAACTTATAGGTCTGTTCATTTCTAAGAGGTGGATGTTGAAGTCTTCAACTATGAAAGTGGATTTATCCATTTTTTGCCTACTGTCTATCAGTTTTTGCCTCATGTAGTTTGATGCTGGTTTTAGTTAATACATGTTAAGAATTTTTATGTCTTCTGGGATAACTGAGTGCTTTATCATTATGCAATGCCATTCTTTTTTTTTCTTTTTTTGTCTTTTTTTGCCATTTCTTGGGCCGCTCCTGCGGCATTTGGAGGTTCCCAGGCTAAGGGTCGAATCGAAGCTGTAGCCACCGGCCTACGCCAGAGCCACAGCAATGCGGGATCCGAGCCGCATCTGCAACCTACACCACAGCTCATGGCAACGCCGGATCGTTAACCCACTGAGCAAGGGCAAGGACCGAACCCACAAGGTCATGGTTCCTAGTTGGATTCGTTAACCACTGCGCCACGACGGGAACTCCGCAATGCCATTCTTTATTCTTAACAACTTTCATTCCTTAAAGTCTGCTTCTTCTGAAATTAATATAGTTGCTCCTGCTTTCTTTTGACTAGAGCTACCATGGCACACTTTTTTCTGTCAATTTACATTTAATCCATATATGTCTTTATGATTAAAGTAACCGGGTTTCTTGTAGACAATACATAGTTGGCTTGTGTTTTTGATCCACTCTGACAATCTCTGTCTTCAAATTAGTGACACTGAAAATGATTATTGATATAGTTGGATGGATATCTACCACATTTGTTACTCTTTTCTATTTATTGCCCTTGCTCTCTGTTACTATTTTTTCTCCTATTCTTTTTTCTGCTGTTTGAGAATGTAATTCAGCATTTTATATGATTCTATTTTCTTTTATTCTTAGCACATCAATTACTTTGTTTTTTTTAACTTACTTCAGTGTTTTTCCTAGAGTTTGCAAAAGACAGTTACAACTAATCCAAGTACTCTTTGAAATAATGCTAAGCCACCTCATGTGTAGTTTTGAGTACTTTAAGAATATGTCTATAAAATTGAATACATTGTTGTTGTTATCATTTTGAAACAAACATTTCTTGCAAGTCAGGTCTACTGGTAACAAATTTCCTCAATTGTCTTTGTCTAAGGAAGTCTTTATTTCTTATAATTTTGAGGGATAATTTTGCAGCTTATAAAATTTTAGGTTTGTGGACTTTTTTCTCAACAATTTAAATACTTCATCTCCTTCTCTCTCTTTCTTTCTCAGCTGCACCTACAGTTTATAAAAGTTCATAAGCCAGGGATAGAACCCATGCCAGAGGAGAGACTCAACACTTCAGTGACATTGTCAGATCTTTCACCCTCAGGGCCACAGGAAAACTCCTAATTCATTTTCTTTGCTTGCAAAATTTCTGGGGAGAAGTCAGGCGTAATTCATATCTTTGGCTTGGTGTCTGACACTGAGTTAGAGAAATTCTCAATATTTATTGTTTCAAATATTTCGTCTGTTCCACTCTCTCCTTTCCTTCTGGTATTCCCTCTATGTGTATATTACACCTCTGTATTTGTCTCACTGTCCTTGAGTATTCTGTTTTGATTTTTTTTCAGTCTCTGTTCCCTTGCTTTGCTTTTCAGTTTTATAAGTTTCTATCGATACATACTCTACCTCAGAGAGTCTTTATTCAGCTGCATCCACTAAAGGTATTCTTCATTTGTTTGCAGTGTTTTTTAACCCTAGTATTTTTTGTTTTTTTTTTGGTTGTATACTAGGATTTCCATCTCTTTGATTACATTACTCTACTGTTTTATTTCATGGCCTCTACTTTATCCATTAGAGCTCCTAGTTATTAATCATAATTATTTTATTTATTTATTTATTGTCTTTTTTTAGGGCCGCACCTGCGGCATATGGAGGTTCCCAGGCTAGGGGTCTAATTGGAGCTGTAGCCGCCAGCCTATGCCAAAGTCACAGCAATGCAGGACACAAGTCGCATCTGCAACCTACACCATAACTCACAGCAATGTCAGATCCTTAACTCCCTGAGCCTTAACCCACTGAGCGAGACCAGAGATCGAACCCGAAACCTTATGGTTCCTAGTCAGATTAGTTAACCACTAAGCCATGACGGGAACTCCAGTTTGTTCTCTTTTTATTTCTACTTTATCAGCTCTATAAAGTAGATGAGAGGCCATGGGGGGGGGGGGAAAAGCTTTTAAGTTTGTAAGTATCTAGCCACTCTCCACATATAGCCTTTGCTAAAGCATATCTCCTAATTTTTATGTTTTGATTTTAGTTAAGAAAATAAGATGGATAAAGGAAGAATCCTAAGGGAAAGGAACAACTAGACATTTCAGATTTTACTGCCTCGTATACAAAAAACCCCACATTTAAACCCATATATTAAACAAAGTTATCATTCTGAACATTGATTTAGCCTGAAACTATATTTTCACAATAAAATTATTTAGGCATGAGAAGAAAAATAGTTTTTCTTGTTTTGCTACCTGGTCCTCTCTGCTAAACTACTGCAAAGGATGAGAAGGATAACTACTTCAGGGAATTTTCTATAAATAAGTAAAAGAGTAATTTAAAATATTAAATTATATAAAATATACAAAAAGAGTAAATTATATTAAAAAAAATAAAACAGTGATTAACACCCACTTTAGTGATGCTAATTTTCAATAAAATTGAATGGAAGCCAGATTTTCCAAAATATACAACTGTGTGAAGTGAAATTCTCACTTGGTAATTCTCAGTTTTAAAGAAAAGCACAGGGCAACTTAAAATTATGCTACTCCTTGAAAAACAGAATACTCACCTCAAAAATGAACACTAAAACATCTCAATGAGAATATCAGTGTGGGCAACTGAAGGGAGTTTAATATAAAAATTTCACAGGAAAGCAATGTTCCTTAGAATTTCTAGTTTTATCAAAGTCACTGCATCCTCTAAACTAATATCAAGAAAATTGAACTTCTACAAGGAAAAGGGAGTTGTAGTTTTAAAATGTTACTTAACACTATGTTTGGACATAACACAAGTAATATATATTTAACTCCAAGGTCTTAAACTAATAGAGATTTATTCTTCTTACAAAACAATGTCTCAAAGCAGCTGGACCAGAGCTAGTGGGAAGCTTCTTAAGGCTGTAAATATCACAACCTCCTACCACCTGTTTCCTCCAACATTCCTTTTTTTTTTTTTTTAATAAATTTTATTGGACTATAGGTGGCTTACAGTGTTGCGTTAGTTTCAGGTGTATAGCAAAGTTCATGAGCCATACATATACCTATATATCCATTCTTTTTAGATTCTTTCGCCATATATGCTATCACAGAATACTGAATAGATTTCCCCAGGCTATATAGTGGGTCCTTGGTACCAATTGACTTTGTATATAGTAATGTGCATATGCCAACACTCTTATATCAATGCACAAAAATAAAGTCAAAATGGATTATAGACCTAAATATAAGGCTGGATGCTACAATTCTCTTAGAGGAAATCATAGGCAGAACACTCTTTGACGTAAATCACAGCAATATCTTTTTGGATCCACCTCCCAGAGTAATGAAAATAAAAACAAAAATAAACAAATGGGACCTAATTAAACTTAAAAGCTTTTGCAAAGCAAAGGACCCCACTAATAAAAAACCAACAGGAGTTCCCGTCATGGCTCAGTGGTTAACGAATCTGACTAGGAAACATGAGGTGATTGATTCAATCCCTGGCCTCACTCAGTGGGTTGAGGATCCGGTGTTGGCATGAGCTGTGGTATAGGTCACAGATGCAGCTCAGATCTGGCATTTCTGTGGCTCTGGTGTAGGCCAGTGGCTACACCTCCGATCAGACCGTTAGCCTGGGTACCTCCATGTGCCACAGTGCAGCCCTAGAAAAGCCAATAATAATAATAATAATAATAATAATAATAATAATAATAATAATAATAAAAACCAAACGAGAAAAATTTTTAAAAAGGAGAGAAAGAGAGAAAAAAAAAATCCACAGAATGGGAGAAAATCTTTGCAAGCAAAGTGATGGACAAGGGATTAATCTCCAAAATATACAACATTCTTAACTGTGCCATTTGTTCCTGTGGTGTTGTAATGGTTCCTGCAGTTTCAGGCCTATCATTTCAAACAGGTAAAATGTAAGGTTTTTTTTTTATTTTTAAAGTATTCTTTTCACCCAGAAAATTAAAACAGCAGAAAGTTGTTGGAAAGTACTGGGTCACATGGTCACCACCAGGTACAAGAGATAATGGGGAAATGAAGAAGGAAATCAAGAATGGATGTGTGCTAGGCAACTAGCAGTGCATGTCACAAAGGGCACCTTTTTTTCTTGCTAGGAAGATAAAGTCTCATATTTCAGAAGTAAAATTTGATACATAACTATTGCACCAGTTTTATTGATTATGTTTAGGTCTTTTACATGCTTGGTCATTTTTTGTTATGTTCATTAAATTTTTCTTTTCTTAATCTTTTATTATTATAAGGACACTATTTAATGGTAAAAGGATCCATTCAAGAAGAGGATATTACAATCATCCAGACATATGCCCCTAATATAAGAGCATCATGATACCCACAACAAATACTAACAGACATAAAAAGATAAATCAATGGGAATAAAATAATAGTAGGAGACTTTTAACATTCCATTCACATCAAGGGACAGATCCTCTAGACAGAAAATCAATAAGGCAACAGAGATCCTAAAGGACACAATAGAAAGTAAGACTTAGTTGACATTTCAGGACATTACATTAAAAAAAATCAGAATGTACATTCTTCTTAAGTGCACATGGAACATTCTCAAGGATAAATCATATACTGGGGAACATTCTCAAGGATAAATCATATACTGGGGAACAAAGCTAACCTCAACAAATTTAAGAGGATAGAAATTATTTCAAGTAGCTTCTCTGATCACAATGGCATGAAACTAGAAGTCAACCACAGGAAAAGAAATGAGAAAAAAACTAACTACATGGAGTCTAAACAATATGCTGCTAAAAAACTAATTGGTCAATGAGGAAATCAAGAGGGAAATGATAAGGACAATGAAGACACAACCATCAAAATCTACGAGATGCCACAAAAGCAGTACCCAGAGGGGAATTCATAGCAATACAGGCCTTCCTCAAAAAAAAAAAAAGAAAAGAAAAATCTCAAATTGACAACTTAACCCACCACATAAATGAATAAGAAAAAGAACAAACAAAACCTAAAGTCAGCAGAAGGAAGGAAATCATAAAAATCAGAAAGAAAATCAATAAAATAGAGATTCAAAAAACAATAGAAAAAATCAATAAAACAAAGAGCAGGTTATTTTTATTATTAAAGAATAGCTTGTTTACAATGTTTCATCAAGTTCTTCTATACAACAGTGACCCAATCACACACATTTCTCTATGCTGTACAGTAGGATCCCATTTGATTTTTCTTATACCGATTCTTCTAGTATTGATGTGATTCCATATACATTACTCTGAATCTTCAGAAGCTTTTGCTTCCTAGTGATATTTTATCAGTGATTTAATCTATAAACACTGAGAACATTAAATTTCCGTGTGAATCATGACTTTGGGCATTAATTGTACTTTTCTTTCTACAATCAATTATTCCTGACTTGAATTATACTTTAAAAACTATCAAGACCCCCAACCCTACTTTTTTCCTGTTTTCAGTTTTTAGGTATACCTTTGGCCACTCTTGAATTTTTGCACTTCTGACTCACTTTGATTTAAGTGTACCTCTTTTATACAGTTTATAGTTGTGTTTTGTTTTGTGAATCTGACTGGAAATCTTTTTTTGTTGTGACTTATGGAAATTCATATTTATTGATATGACTGATAAATTTTGTTTTCAAAATTCTTACTATTTTTATAATTACACATGATATACTGTATTTCCCTGTTTCTCCTTTACCAAATGTGTATTATTTTCTCCTTTATTAAAATAAATTCATTTTTAAGAAATTTGTGTTTTTTTCAATGGTTACCTTTGTAATTATACACTAGGACCCTATATTCTCTGTTATATTTTACCTAGATTCTCATTTTCAAATGGTAAACTTAAAATATCACCTATTTTTTAAATAAAAATCAATGATATTATCCTACTTCCTGCTTTTTCTCTCAATTTTCTTGATATTTTTGGTACATTATTTTGTCATAACATATACATTAGTTCCTTAATATTCTGACTTCATGACCATATTTTATTTAGTCTGATGTATATTAATAAAAAAGTTAAATGTTCACAATAGCTCTTTTGCTGAAGTTTTCTAATCTACCATAATCTTTGTTGGAGGAAGAACATCCTCTAGTAGATTCCTCAAGAAAGACTTTTGGGTGCAAAATTCCCTCTGCTCTAGCATGTTCAAGATGTTTCCATTGTCTTGGTAGTTGAAGTACAGAATTAGGTAGCTACAAAGTATTTATTTGTTACATTTTTTTTCACTGAGTTCTGGAAAATGCTCCTTAATTATTGTATTTATATATTGCTTATTTATATGTTTCTTTGGAAAAATCTGATGTCTTTAGGATTATTTTATATTTGAGCATATTTGATTTTTATCAGAAGTTTTGAGAATTTTTCACTTTATATTGAAATCTAACATTTTCCTCTAGGATATATATTGGAAATGATTGTTGAAGGATTATATTTCCAGCTGGCTCCTGGGTCTTTCAATGTCAAGATTTAAGTGTTTTATTTCTGGAAATTTTTGTAGATTATAGTTTCAGGAATTAGTTTTGTTCCATTTTGCTCCCTAACCCGGCACACCTACCTAGGGAGCCAATTAAGAATGTTATTCCCTTTTCCCCTGCCTTTTTTTCCTACAAAACTTTTGGAAACTTTTAACTTTTTTTCTCATTTTATTCTCTCTTTTACCTTTATCCAATATCCTTCATAAAACTTAGTGAATTGTATCTTTCTTTCATTGTCTGAGTTCAATAAACTTTCTTTTATTGTGTGTTTTGTCCATTTCCTTCCTGAGCTTTTAAATAATTCCTGCTTATTTCTTCTTTCTACTTTGTACTGTTAGGAGGAAATATTAGGAAACTTAGTTTCTTCTTATAAAAAATAAAATGTTTATTTGTACTACCAATAGAGGAATTAAATTCTTCGAAAAAATACAATTCATTGGTGTTGATGAATAATTTCTTTTTTTCAAGGAAAAAATTTTATGTTGTTAATAGACTACCATACACATATCTGGAAATCTGGGTTTTACATATAGCTTAGGAAAAATGAAATCTTAATGAATTTAAAACAATGATAAAAGCATAAATGCATTATCATAATAGTAAGGCAGACGAACTTCATAGTGATAAAATTTCTCCAAATAAAATGCTTGCTACTGCAAATTTTTTGGGTTTTCTGGGCTCTAAGAAATGCTTGGTCATTTAACACAGCATGGTTCTACAAGTGTCGTGTTATAATATAAATTTAAACATTTAAATAGGAATTACATTTCTTAGAACCCTGGGAGTTTCTATTTTTTAAGCCACCCAAATGTGGTATTTTGTATAGTGGCCTGAATAGACTAAGGCAGGGATATGATGACTTCTTTTCATGGTAGGTATATCAAAATGTTTATTCATGGCATATATATTTAAATGTGTGTACTTTACTCAGTTCTGTGCTTCTCAGGTTCACACCTACTTCAATAGACTAAGAATTATCTTACTCTTCTCTATGGTGTAACGTGTTCAGAGGTTCTTTTGAACTCGGTTATCAGGCTCTTATTCTAAGCTACATCCTCCAACTCAGCTTTAATTGCTAATAAAGGTAGCAATTTTATTCTTTATAATTAATCTGTTTTAAATTAAATTCAAATAGATATCATCATATGTGTAAGACTCCTGTAAATGTTCCACAGAAGAAATGAAAGTGAAGCTCCTTGTCTGTTTTATTATCTTAAGGAAGAAAGGTTTTGATAATTCATGCTTAAATATGATGTTTGCTGTAAGTTTTAATAGATACAATTTATCTGATTAACATAGCTCCCTACACTTCATATGTAGAGAGAACAGGGTTAGCAAACCATGGATGTTTTTATAAATAAAGTTGTACTGGAACATAGCAGTGATTATTTATTTGCATACTTTCTGGGCTGTATTTATACTACAATCACAGGATTGAGTGGTTGTAACTGAAACTGTATGACTTACAAAGCAAAAATGTTGTCATGCCACTTAAGAATTTTCTGACCCTCAATGTAGAGTTTGCATCATAAATAAATGTTGGATTATATCAAATTTTTTTATAATCCAGTTTATCTTGGAATTTGTTTACTTCACCTAAGTTTTCAAATTGATAGGCAAAAATGTTCACAATCCTACAATTTTAGTAGGACCTGTAGAATTGTCCCTTTCTAAAAATTAATAGTGAAAATGTAGATATTCTATATTATTGCTTTTTCTCTTCTATTTTTCTCAGTTTTGTCACATATTTATCAAAAGTATTACTGTTTTCAAAGAACAAAGATTAACATTTTTCACTCTCTTTATTGTCCTTTTCTTCTATTTGATTCATTTTTGCTCTTAATTTTTTTTCTTTTTTGTTGCTATTTTTCCCAGGGGTTTTTGGTCCTAAAATTATCCAGCTTGAATTTTGCTTTTTCAATGTATAGTTGATGTTTTAATTGATTTTGGAAAATGGTTGTCTTCTATCTTCTCATATACTGCTTTCCATCATTTTGTAACTTCTTTCTTTCTAGATCTCCAATTAAATTATGTTAGAAATTTTCAGTGTCCTATATATAACCATTTTAGTAAAATGGCTTCAATTCACCACTCAAGTTACTAAGAACGTAGGACATATGGAAAAAATAATTCTTGTTACAGAATGAAAAATAATAGTACAGTGTTTATTGATGTGTAATTTGTCAAACTTTACTATTTCTGCCACATATATGTGGTTTTGAAAAGTCTGTAAATTTATCACAAAACTAAATGAAAACCAAAGATATGTGTAGTTGGTTACAAGCAGTTATTTCATTTTGTTCTGAGTTTACAATTCTTATGAGCAGAGGGTATGTATGAAAATAAGATAATCTGTCTTTATTGAAACTATTTTACCAATAGATTTGAATTTTGCAAAATATTGAAACCTTGGAGGCCAATCTAGTGAAAACATGTTAGGTGCTTCTAGCTCCGTTTGTTATTGAGAAATCAGCCATGAATCCAGTATAGGTGAAATTTTTGGCCAGTAGTCTATCTTTCTTTTGGACATTTCTTTTAAGAGGTTCTCTATGGGTTTTCTGTACATTTTCACTATTATATATCTGTTGCAAGACATGTTTCCTTGAAAACTCCATCTTGTCCTTCTTTACTTTATCCCATCTTCTTGTCTTATTTTATCCCATCTTCCTTCTTGGAGAAACAGTCACAGTGCTGGTAAATGACTTAACCTTAAGAGCAAAGACCTAAAGGCATAAGTGACTTAAGCTTAAGAACTGTTATGTGCCTAGAGGTCAGAGTAAGAGCTTAACCCTTTACCACCTAAGTGGCTTTTCAAATAGTAAAAGAACTTATATAATAGTAAACAAACCCTGTATCATCCACCCATAGCCACTCCTCACTTGATCTCACAATAAAAGCAGTGTGGTTTCTTGAGTCCCAGCTCTTGGTCCCTGAGACCTTGAGTCCCCCGGTTCCCACCTTTACTTAAGATAAATGTCTCTGTGTCTTGTTTTATGTTAACTATTTTTCCTTAAGTTCCACAGCACCTGTTCTTCAGCCCCATCCTGCTGAGCTGGCCCCGGCATATATCTAGCTACAGATTTATTTTTTAACCTTAATGTATTTGAACTTATCATAATTGCCATTTTCCAGGAATTATTATTGCTTTGATTATTTTCTCTTTTACAATTCTTCAGGATATCCCTTTGGAAAGCTAATAAATGAAAGTTACATATTTTTATTCTGATTGCTGTGTGTCAATCTTTCATATTTTCTATTTCTTTATTTCTCTGAATCACACTATGGTTCATTGCTTCATATCTAATATATACATGACCATCTGCTCTTCAGCTTCGTCTAGTCTAATAGGTGGTTTACCTCATTCAGTGATTTTTTACTTTCAGCTATTAAATTTGTTTTGGTCATGCTTGTGGCATGAAGAAGTTCCCAGGTCAGTAATTGAACCCATGCCACTGCAGTGACAATGCTGGATCCTTAACCCACTGCACCAAAAGAGAACTTCTTAAATTTTTAATTCTAAAGTTTTTATCTTTTCAAAACTTCTTGATCATTTTGATAGAATTGTCTTCCTTTCTTCTATTTTTCAATTCCATGAATTCTTTCTTGAGTAACATTTTCCTGTATCTCATAATTTCAATATTGGAGGTATATTGGGTACTTATTCAGCTCATGCTTGTTTCTTGTAGCTCAGCCTCATGATGTTCCCTCCTTTGTGGTTTCCTGAATTTTTAATTCATGTTATAGGTTGAGTTGAAATTTTACCACCCAAAAGTATTTACCTTTGTCTCTGACAGACAAATGGAAACAAACTACTCTAGACCATGCTAAATTTAAAGTATCTGCTTGGATTCCCCATCCCACTGCCTCCCACCCTTGGTGACGTGATTTTGAGATGAAACTTGTATGAGGGCCAGCTTATGACTATGGATTCCTGGTGTAGAATTGTCAACCCAGTTTTAAGGTCAAGGTAAGCAGGTTGCTTGCTGATGCCTTCTATTCACCCACAAAATTAAGGTATGTCTTTTTTTGGAGTTCCTGCTTTATTCTAGGATGTCCTATTAGCCTTCTAACTTGGGCTGTCACTTTTCTGGCATAAATCTATCACTTCCATATGATGAAGACTCATCAGGATAGTCAGTGTGAAATAAACATTTACATTTCACTAATTCTGGGAGCTTCCACTCTCACCTCATTTTTGGCCTTTTAATTTTCTTAACATCAGTGATTTTAAAATTTAATAATTGAGGCAGCATTTAATTTTTAATTGGCAGGTTTGCTCTGAGCATTTAGTAGAGCATACAATGGAAGATAAAAATCTTATTTTTCTATCTTGCTCAAATGAGTATACATAGCAGGTGTAAAATTTATCTATGTGTGAGGATATGTATATGCATATATATATGTGTGTATGTATACATATGCATACACAAACTCTTACATATATGTTTATATACATTTATATACATATGCACAATCTATTTTAATTAAGTCATATGAAGAATAAGAATGCTAGAATGTTGTTTTCCATCACAATTTATAGATGAATATCAAAAGTAAATGTATAAGAATGTGAATAATGAATAATACTTCAGAGTAAACAGGTAATTTGCCATTTCAAAGGGGACAGCATATTCAACACTACCATTAGAAGTAAGAACACATTATGTGAACCATAAGGGACAAACCATTTTATACTTTGCTGAATATTTATCAGGTTTTGAATCATCATTTTGGGCATTGATAAAATAAAACTTCTTAGGCATTTGTAATACCTAACAGACTTAACTTGCAGGAAAAAGTTTATGTCCTCATCATATAAGTACAGGAAAAGTAAATTAGACCTAAAAGAAAGCTCATGAAATAAGTGATTATTTTGATAAAAATGTGTCCATGTGGAATAGGAATGAAAACCTAGACCAATAACTACTAAAATTATTCATTCGATTATACAAATATTAACTGTGAACAGCTTCTAGAGTGATGAAATTACCACACTTGGTAGTTAGTGGTCAAGTTGTTATTTAAAAACCTTTATTAAGGTGGGAAAGTAATTTTGTTCAATCAAATCCTTCAATCACTGTTCAAAAGATTGTGTCATATTTCTACAAGCAAAGAGGTTATTATTTTCCTCTATCCCCTATTTAGCCCAGAAGATAAACTAACTTGCTCCTATAAATGTTAAGAAAAACTTTTTTGATAATTATAGACAGCATAATCTTTTAGAGACAAAAATAAAACAATGTTGGCAAGATAGTTTCATAAGAAAATACAATGTTTGAGTTTTAGATTCAAAAGAGCAACACAGTGCAATTATAAAATGAACTGGATGCAGATTTGTGAAAAGGGAAGGAGAGAATTAGCATTCACTGATTGCCTAAAGGTGCTAGGCTCTGTGGGAGAGATTTTGCAACACATTACCTACTTGAATTATCTCAATAGCACTGGATGTAGATATTACTATCTTTTTGTTATAGGAAAGCTAGCATCAACATATAAATGGCCCACACTAAGCCACAGAATTACAACATGGCATGCACAAGTTGCTGTATAAAATCTGTCACCAAAGTCTTCAATCAGTCCTGATTGTTTTTTCAACTGAATGATGAATCTCTTATGAAATAGCATGGAAAATTATTATACAATTGTACTTTTAAAAATATATCTATATTTTATAGTGATTACAGAAATAGCCAAAAAGATGATATAACCAAATAAAATAGAGGCATTAAACTATTTACTTCATAAGTAAAATGGATCACAGATCATTTGACTCTTGCCATTTGTCAAAATCAATAATTTTTACAAATACTTGTATTTAACAATTGCAGTGCTAGTGTAAATATTAATGATGTTGCTAGTGATTTTCCCAAATATGAGTAAAAACCAAAACTGGCTTCAATAAATACCTTTTGATTTACATTGAAAGGGAAAAACTGAAGATGTTGTCTCAAGGTAATGGAATACGTATAGTTTTTCTTCCATATTTCAGTAAATGACAAGGAATCTGAGAAGGTAAAATGAAGAAGGAACACAGAAAGATATGGAACATAGAAACCAGATTTCTTTCTTAGGAAAGCAATAAAAGACATTGTAAATATAAAAGCTATGTAGCAGGCTTTGAGTAGAGGTAGCACAGATAGAAATTTTGTCAAAAATCTGTCAAAAACTTTTTGACAAAAGTATATGTCCTTTGGCAAAAATAAGATTAATTTTTATCAATTGAGTGACTGACGGAATGGATAATTCTTTCATCCTATTACTACCTATTAATCCTCAACCACACACCAGATGTATTCCCTGGGGATAAAGCAGTGAATAAAAATAATATCTGCACTCTTGGAATTTATATTCTAATGAGGTAAGAGGACCAGATATGCAAATAGATGTATATAAAATCTGTCCAACAGTCATAGGAGGTAAATGAAGTTGTAAATCAGAATAAGAAATATAGGTGAATAGCCTATTCAAAAAAATTGAAAACAAGCAAACAAACAATGAACTCCCCCTTCATAATGTGATATTTGAAGGAGAAAAAAAAGCAAGAGAAACGGACTAGTAAGCTGCAGGTCTACCTTGCTTTTACTTATTTTGCTTTCCTTTATTGAGCTTCACGGATATTGCATTTTTTTACAAAAAAGTGGTTTTTGGCAGCCTTACATAGAGCAAATCAATCAGCACGATTTTTTTCCCAACAGCATTTGCTCACTTTGTGTCTATGTCACACTGTTATAATTCTTACAGTATTTCAAACTTTTTCAATATTATTATATTTGTTACAGTTGTCTGTAATCAGTGATCTTTGATGTTACTGTGATTATTTGGGGGGCTCCAAGAACCTTGCCCAATAAAATGGTGAACTTAATTCATAAATTTGTATGTTCTGAATGTTCCCTTGACCTGCTATTCACCTGTCTCTGCCCCTCTCCTAGGGCATCCCTATTCTCTGAAACTCAATATTGAAATTAGGGCAATTAGTAACCCTACTACTGCCTCTAAATGATTGAGTGAAAGGAAGAGTCGCATATATCTAACTTTAAATCAAAAGCTAGAAATAATTAAGCTTAGTGAGGAAGGCATATCAAAAGCCAAGATACATGGAAATTTAGGCCTCTTGTGCCACCAAACAGTTAGTCAAGCTGTGAATGCAAAGGAAAAGTTCTTGAAAGAGGTAAAAAGTGCTGTTCGCTGTTCCAGTGAACATGGGAATAACAAGAAAACAAAGAACCTTATTGCTGGTATGGAGAAAGTTTTAGTGATCTGGATAAAAGATCAAAGCAATCACAACATTCTCTTAAACCAAAGCCCATTCTAAAGCAAAGATTTAATTTCAGTTCTATGAAAGCTGAAAGAGATGAGGAAGCTCTAGAAAAAAAAAGTTTTAAGCTAGCAGAGGTTGGTTTGTGAGGTTTCAGGAAAGAAGCTATTTCCATAACAGAAAAGTGTGAGATGAGGAAGCAGCAAGTGTTGCTTTAGAAACTGCAGCAAGTTAGCCAGAAGATCTAGCTAAGATGATTTATGAAAGGTGTCTACAGTAAACAAATATTCAGTGTAAGCAAAACTGCCTTGTATTGGAAGAAGATTCCATTTAGAACTCGCATAGCTAGAGAGAATATATCAATGTCCAGTTTCAAAGCTTCAAAAAGAGAGTCTGACAGTCTTATTAGGAGTTAATGCAGCTGCAGACTTTAGTTTGAAATCAGTGCTCATTCACCATTCTCAAAACCCTAAGGTCCTTAAGAATTATGCTAAATCTACTCTGCCTGTGTTCTATAAACTGAATAACAAAGCCTGGATGATAGCATGATCTGTTTACAGTTTGGCTTACTGAATATTTTTATCCCACTATTCAGACTTACTGCTCAACAAAAAGATTCCTTTCAAAATAGTACTGTTCATTGACAATGCACCTGGTCACCCAAGAGCTCTAATGAAGATGTAAAATGATATTAATGTTGGTTTCATGCCTCAAAGACAACAGCCATTCTGTAGCCATTCTGTAGATCAAAGAGTAATTTCAACTTTCAAGTATTATTATTTAAAATGAATACATTTTGTAAGGTTATAGCTGCTGTAGATAGTAGTTCTTCTGGTGGATGTGGGCAAAGTAAGCTAAAAATCTTCTGGGATGTAACATTCTAAATTCCATTAAAAACATTGGTGTTCCATGGGAAGGGATCCAAATATTACATTTACAAGAGTTTGAAAGAAACTGATTCCAACCCTCATGAGTGACTTTTAAGGGTTTAAACCTTTAGTAGAAGGAAATAACTGCAGGTAGCATGAAAAAAGCAAGAGGAATAGAATTAAAAGTGGATACTGAGGATGTGACTGATCTGCTACAGTCTCATGATTAAACTTTAACAAATGAGGAGTTGCTTCTTATGGATAAGCAAATAAATGGTGTCTTGATATGGACTCTAATCCTGGTGAAGATCCTGTATATCTTGTTAAATGACGATAAAGAATTTGGAGTAGTATGTAAACTTAGTTGATACAGTAGCAGCAGGGTTTGAGAGAATCGATTATAATTATGAAAGAAGTTCTACTAGAGGTAAAATTGCTACCAAACAGCATTGCGTGCTACAGAGAAATCATTCAGGAAATAGTCAATCAGTGTGGGAAACTTCATTGTTGTCTTATTTTAAGAAATTGCCACAGCCATCCTCAACCTTCATCAATAACTATTTGGCAGCCATTAATATGGAGACAAGACCCTCCACTACTCCACAAGTGAAAAGATTAGGCCAGTGAAGGATCACAACAGAATGGTTAGTATTTTTTAGCAACAAAGTTTTTTGTTTGCTTTGTTTTTTTATGGACATACCAGTGGCATATGGAAGTTCCCGGGTTAGGGGTCAAATCGGAGATGTAGCTGCCAGCCTATACCACAGCAAAAGCAACAATCAGATCTGAGCTGCATCTGTGACCTACATCACAGCTTGCTGCAATGCCAGATCCTTAACCTACTGAGTGAGGCCAGGGATAAAACCTGCATCTTCAGAGAGACATTGTTGGGTTCTTAACTGCCTGAACCACAACCGGAACTGAGCAACAAAGTTTTTTTAAATTAAGGTATGTGTATTTGTTTTTTATAATGCTAATGCATACTTATAGTCTACAGTATAGTGTAATCATAACTTTTAAATGCACCGAGAAACCAAAAATTTGTGCAACTTCTCTTATTGTGATAGTTGCCTTATTTGGGTGATTTGAAACACAACCTCCAACATTTGCAAGATATACTTGTGTTGCATATTTGGTGAGAAGATTATTCCAGGCAGAAGGACAAACAAATGTAAAGGTATCAACATGGGAACTGGATTGGTGTATCAAAAAAAAAAAAATAATGAAGCAAGTGTGGCTACATGGAATGAGAAAAGGGGAAGAAGGGGAGGAGAAGATATTGGAGAAGTAGTAGGACACAGCTACTCTGAGTCATTCAGATCAATATAAAATCTTTTCATTTTATTCTGAATAGTACAGAAGACGAAAAGTGGAATTTGATCCAATAAGTGACGTATCCTGTCTTCTCTTCAAAGTAATACCCTGATTATTGTATTATGAATAGAATGGGAATTGGTAACAGACAGAGGACAGTACCATTACTTAGAAAAGATTTAAGTAATACAGGCTAGATAAAAAAGTAATATATGTGGAGTTCATTCATATCATAAAAGGATAGATTCTGAACACATTGTTAAAGCAGAGTCAACAGCACTAATTAATGAGTTCCATATTGTGAAAATGAGGATAAATGAAGCATCAAAGATGACTCAAGGATTTTGCCAGAGCAAATAAATGGGTGATACTTTTGAGATTACAAGGAAGGGTTATATTTTTCTTATCAATATAAAAGAAAGGCAATCAGATATCTTTTTTCAAAAAAGAAATATATCTCAGTAATCATAATCTAATAAGAAGAAAGGTAAAATTGACATGATTATAAATAAAACTTGATGCTAAAAAAGAACATTTTGGACATTATAGATATAAAATATCTCATTTAACTAGAAGCAATATAATGCTAGCATGTTATTTGACAACTCACTATGTAATACATATTTATGTACAAACGCATACTAAATAGTAGGTCATTTCTCAAACAATAGATATAATATTTGTAGAAGGGAATGTTCATTCTGTAGAATTTATTGCATTTGAAATGTTGCATTATAACAGTAAATATAAATGTAGGTTTACAGAAATAGTTTAAGAAGTGAAAGAGAGTTTCATGTGATAAAATGTATCAAAGGGCAACATGTGGAAGTCAAAGCTATAAAATTCTTAGACGAAAACATAAGTGTAAATATTTTTGACCTTGGATTAGACAGTTTCTAGGTAAGAAACCAAAGGCAAGTATAAAAAAGATAAATTGGACTTAATGAAAGTTAAAACATGTGTGCCTCAAAAGAGACTATTCAGAGAGTTAAAGGCAACCCACAGAATGGAAAAAAGAATTATTACAGCTCAGCAATGAAGAAACAACTCAATTAATATATGGTCAAAAGATTTGTTTTTAAATTAAAGAAAACACTTGTATTATTATTTCTCATTAAAATATACTTGGTTTACAATATTATATCAATTTCATGTTTATGACATAGTGATTTAATATTTTTATAGATTTCACTCCCTTTAAATTTATTATAAAATAATGACTATATATCCCTGTTCTGTATAAAATATCCTTTTTGCTTATCTAGTTTATTCATAGTAGTTCACATCTCTTAAACCCTTACCTCTTGCTCTTCTCCCCTTCCATCTCCCCACTGATATCCAACAGTTTGTTTTTTGTATCTTTGAGTCTGTTTCTGTTTGGTTATATATAATCATTTGTTTTACTTTTTAGATTTCATATGTAAGTGATAACACACAGTATGTGACTTATTTCACTAAGCATAATACTCTCTAGGTCCCTCCATGTTATTGCAAATGGCAAAATTTCATTATTCTTTATAGCTGAGTAAAATTCCATTATATATAATATAAACAGATACATACATACATGCATGCTATATGTTCTTTATCGATTCATCTGTTGATGGGCACTTGGGCTGTTTCCATTTCTTGGCTATTGGAAATAATACTTTATGACCATTGGGGTGCATGTATTCTTTCAAATAAGCATTTTTGTTTTCTTTGGTTATATACACAGCAGTGGAACTACTGGATCATATACTTCATTTTAGTATTTTTAGGAACTGCCATATTATTTTCCATAGTAGCTGCACCAATTTACATTCTCAATGATAGTATACAAGGGTTCCCTTTCTCTATATACTTGTCAACATTTGTAATTTTTTGACTTTTTGATGTTAGCCATTGTGACAGTTATTAGGTAATATTTCATTGCAGTTTTGATTTGAATTTCTCTAATTAATTAATGATATTGAGAATCTTTTTATGTGCCTGCTAAATCTTTTTGGCCTGAAGATTTCTTCAGAAAAATTAGCTAATAGACCTAGGGGGTTTCCTCATATATTTCCTTGTATATGACTCTGATTTTCCCTTACTGCCTTTAGAATTCTGTGTTTATCCTAAATTTTGTCATCTGAATTATGATATGTCTTGGTTTAGGTCTGATTGAGCTCATCTTTTTTGGGAACTTGTACATTTCCTATGTCTTGATATGTTTCCTTATTCAGGTTTGGGAAGTTTTTGGGCATAAATTCATCAAATACATTTTACCACATACATTTCACCCCCCTTCTCCTTCTTAGATTCCTATAATACAAATGTTGATAATATCTCTTAAGCAGCTCTCATTAAAAAAGTGTTTTTCTTTTTGCTGTCCTCTTCAATTTCCTTTATTCTAACTTCAAGTTTACCTAAGTGTGCTTCTTTATCTTAGTCTTTTATTTAGTTCCTTTAATATGTTTCTCACTTCAGTTGCTGTATTCTTTAGTTCTGACCAGTTCTTTTTTATATATATTTTTAATTCTTTGTTAAAATTCTCACTTTTTTCATCTATTATTTTCCCTAATTCAGTTATATTCTTATTATCAATGCCCTGAATTCTTTATCTAGTAAATTGTTTATTTTTGTTACATGATTTATTTTTTCAGGTATTTTCTTTTGCTCTTTCAATTGAGGCAAGTTTCTCTGTCTTTTCATTTTCCTTAACTTTCTCTGTACCTATTAATTTTTGTGAAGCATTACCTATCATAGTTTTGAATGAGTATTCTTATGTGGGAACATCCACGTCAGTGTGTTTTCCTCCAGGGTGTGCTGTCAGCTATTGACTTGATAGGAGGAAAGCCTGGAGATAAAGGCAGAGCCAGGCCTTGTGAGGTAGTGCTTCCTTTCTTCTCAGTGGCCTTCACCATCCTAAACAGGGCAGGATTGAATCCCAAGTTAACAGAGCAGTAGCTCTGAGGATGAGCTCCAAGTTGGCTCTGTTCCCTTAAAGGGTGTGCTCTTCACTCTCCCAGAACCTATATCCGTGCCCCAGAGAGGAACAGTTCTAGAGTAAGAGGATTATGTGCAGACTCTTGGTTTGTCACAAGATGTGAGCAGCAGCAGGCTAGCCTCCAATAAAGGTTTGCACTGCCTCAGATATGCCTTCTGTGAAGTTGACAGCAATGGCAGCTGAGTTGCCTTCTTCTCCCTCCATCACTCTCCCAACCTCTGCTGTCCCCACTGTGTTATGAAGCCATTGCAGTGCAGGCAGGGCTCACATGGCCCCTCAGCTTGTATGAAGAATGGGCTGTGGAGGTCTGGCTGCTGTTAGAAATCCAGATTGCCCCTGAAGAACTTCCAGTGCAAGTATCTGAAAATGCCACCTCAGCTCTGAGTTATCTTTTCATCTCATGGTGGAACTCTCTTTGCAATCTCATTGCTCCATTGTGGCGCTCTGAGGTAATAAAAGCAGGGCTAGAGCACAGTTCAGTCTGGAGCACATGCAGAGTTGTTCATGGAAAACTGGACAGCTACTGGACCAGTCTTCAATCCACCCTCTCTACTCTGCTTCTGGAGCATGTCAGGGTGCATGTGAAGCTCATGAATGGAGTCCAACCTTCCCAAAGTCTTCCTGTTAGTCCCAATGACCCTACAATCAATTAATGAGACTTGTCTTCCCTCTGTATGACCCCAGGACTCTGTTGCCCATTATGGCTTGAACCACTCACTCTCCAGTGCAGACTTATGCCTGTGTAATTTCTCTTTTCCTCTGCGTCCCCCACCAGAAGCATAGGTCCCAACAAGATCACTTCTTTCCTTCCTACCGGATTTTGTGTGTATTTTTTTATAGTCTTGGTTGTATATCAGTCCTTCTGACAATTTCTAGTTGCATTTCAATGATAATTTTTCCATATGTAGATGTATTTTTGATGTTTTCATGGGGGAAGTGAGTTTCACATCCTCCTACTCTGCCCCTTGATCTATCTCCTGTCCACAAATTATTTGAATAGGCTTTTCTCCAAAGAAAATATATGCATGGCCAATAAGCAAATGGAAATATATTCAATATCATTAGTCATTAGAGAAATGAAAGTCAAAACCATAGTGAGATATAACTTCATATCCATTAGCATAGCTATAACCAAAAAAAAACATGGTTAGTGTCAAGTGTTGTTGAAAATAGGGAGTTCTCATTGTGGCTCATCAGGTTAAGAACACACCATAGTGTCTGTAAGGATGTGGGTTTGATCCCTGGCCTCACTCAGTGGGTTAAGGATACGGTGTTGCCGCAATGTGAGGTTTAGGTCACAGCTGTGGCTTGGATTCTTTGTGGCTGTGACTGTGGCACAGCAAGACAGCTGCAGCTCTGATTTGACCCTTAGATTTGGAACTTCCATGTGCCTCAAGAGTGGTCCTAAAAGAAAGAAAGAGAGGGAGAAAGAAAGAAAGAAAGAAAGAAAGAAGGAAGGAAGGAAGGAAGGAAGGAAGGAAGGAAGGAAGGAAGGAAGGAAGGAAGGAAAGAAAGAAAGAAAGAAAGAAAGAAAGAAAGAAAGAAAGAAAGAAAGAAAGAAAGAAAGAAAGAAAGGAAAAGAAAAAGAAAGGGAAAGAAAGTAAAAAAAAAGAAAATAGGGAGAAATTGAAATACCATGCTTTGCTGGTGTGGATTTAAAAATTGTACCAGCCATTTAAGATGACAGTTTGGCAATTCCTCAAATATTTAAAGCTACAATTACTATATGACTAAGAACTTCCACTTCTAGATATATACAAGATAATTGAAAGCTTATATGAATATAGGCATTTTTTAACATGAATTTTCAAAGCAGAATTTTTCATAATAGCCAAAAAGTGGAAAAATGTAGTTTTCTATCAATTGATGAATGAATAAACACAATGTGGTATACCCCTACAATGTAACATTATTCATCCATGCAAAGCTGTGAAATACTGATACACGTTACAACATGGTGGAAACATACATATATGTAATGGAATACTACTCAGCCATAAAAAAGAATGATATAATGCCATTTGCAGCAACATGCATGCAACCAGAGATTCTCATACTAAGTGGAGTAAGTCAGAAAGAGAAGGACAAATACAATATATCACTTTGCTTATATGTGTAATCTAAAATATGGCACAAATGAACCTATCTACAAATCAGAAACAGACTCACAGACGTAAAAAACAGACTTGTGGTTGCCAGTAGGGAGGCGGGAGGGAATGGGTTGGAAGGAGAGTTTGAGGTTGGTAGATGCAAACTATTACAGTTAGAATGGATAAGCTATGTGTTCCTAGTCTACAACACAAGGAACTATATCCAATCTCTTGGGATAGAACATGATTGAAAATAGTATGAGAAAAAAGGTATATAAGTGTATGACTGGGTCACTATGCTGTATAGCAGATATCAAAAAAAAATGTAAATCTACTATACTGTAATAACAACAACAACAACAACAAAACACACCATTATGGCCAGGTTACCATGATTTAAAAAAAAAAAGGTAGTGTGAAAAAAGCTAGCCATAAAAGGCCTCATAGTTTATGATTTTATTTACATGAAATATCCAGTAGAGGCAAATGTAGGGAGAAAGAAAGTAGGTTAGTTATTTTCATAGACTGGGTGTGGGGGAAGGGAGTAGAGATTGCTAATGGATACAGAGTTTCTTCTGCTGGTGATGAAAAATATTCTGAAATTATGTAATGGTGATGGTCACACAACTCAATGAATACAATAAAAACAACTAAATTTCATATTTTAAAATGGTGACTCTTATGACCTGTGAATTATATCTCAAAAAATAAACTAAAAGTAGAAAATTAAATTTAACTGATCTTTTAATTTTGAAATTTGTGGTTCATTTTACATCTGTGCATTTTAAAGTGAATCAAGAGATGGTGTGTAAATTTACATAAAATAATAGGACAGAGGCAGCTTTGTAATTGAAAAAAATGGAAATAAATAATTCTATATGAAAACTCATCTGTGTTTCTTAGTGTTTGTGCGGTTGTGAGAAATTCTTTGAACTCTCTGATTTACTGTTTGGCCATCAAAAGTATGAAACAATGCTTTACTCACACCATAGCTATAAGCCTTGAAAATTCTCAGTTATGAGCAAGCTCTACATAAAAGTGTTTTGTCTGGGAGTTCCCACCATGGCTCAGTGGCTAATGAATCAATCCCACTAGGAACCATGAAGTTGCAGGTTCAATCTCTGGCCTTGCTCAGTGGGTTAAGGATCCGGCATTGCCGTGAGCTGTGGTGTAGGTTGCAGACGTGGCTCTGATCCCGTGTTACTGTGGCTCTGGCGTAGGCCAGTGGCTACAGCTCCAATTTGACCCCTAGCCTGGGAACATCCATATGCCACAGGAGTGGCTCAAGAAGTGGCAAAAAGACAAAAAAAAAGTGTTTTGTTTGATTTATTATGGTTGATATAGGTTTAAAGTTCATTTCGGCACATAAACATATAGCACACACAAAAATTACCATTCTTTGAGCCAACCTTGAACATTGCAAAGTTTTTTTTTTTTGGTTGTTATCATAAACCTTTGTACTTTTTTAAGATAATTCACAGTACAAATTAAATCCCTATCACCTGAGTTCTTAAGGTCACAATTAACTGTAGAGTTGGCCCTCCCAACTCTATAGTTATTTGATTGCTTTTGAAATATGTTTTTGTGCAGATAAAACTTAACTCCAAAATTAAATACAGCTTCATAGTACAAATACATATACATGCCAAATATTCCTGTTAAAAAATAAAGCAGAACAATTCAAGAATCATTTATTGAACATCAAGTATATGGTCACTTGGGGATCTATCTGTATGCTGCTGAACAAATATCATAGCATGGCTTTTCAGCATCAATCCAGTCACTGATAATATTTCTTAATATCCATCACAGATATTTAACTATTAAAAATATTCCTACATTTCTTAATTATACACAAATTTATGTCAATTATATGTACATATAAAATGTATATTACCTGTTATCTATTAACATATAAATTATATATATTTATATAATTTGTTTTTGCCTTCAGAAGATAGAAGATTTGAATACTTCTGTCAGTAACATTGAAAGTCACCTTAGGAAAGCTAAAAGGCAGAAAATAAAGTTGAAAATACAACCTATTTCAAAACTGAATTAATTAGTTTTAAGGTACCTGATGACTTTGGACCTAAGATTGGGATTCCACTTTTTTATACTTATAACAACAACAACAACAAAAAAACAAATAAAATATGACTTTGGTTAAATTATTTCATTTTTAATTCTTGGATAGTTTACATGACAAGTCAATCAGAGAACAAAATTATATTTTGATTTCGCAGAGAGAGCTTACCTTATAAACATTATGATGTCTAGAAAGTTGCAATGATCACTATCCAAATTTCTACCTATGAAAATAGACAATAGGTAGATATACAATAGATATTTTAATGTTAGAAGAGCATTTATATTATTTAATTTATTACAAAATATTTGAATAATGATTTAAAATACTATTTAAATCTTAGTGTATGATAAATAATAGATAATAGAGGCAACACATTTTTTGGATGTGCCTGAGGCATGTGGAAGTTTCTGAGCCAGAGACTGAACCCACCACACAGCAGCGACCCAAGCTGCTGCATTGACAACATTGGATTTTTTGTTTTTGTTTTTGTCTTTTTGTCTTTTGGGGGCCACACTTGTGGCATATAGAGTTTCCCAGGCTAGGGGTTGAATCAGAGCTGTTGCTGCCAGCTTATGCCAGAGCCACAGCAACACCAGATCGAAGTTGCATCTGTGATCTACACCACAGCTCACAGCAATGCTGGATCCTTAACCCACTGAGTGAGACCAGGGATCGAACCTGCAACTTCATGGTTCCTAGTCAGATTCATTTCCGCTGCACCACAACGGGAACTCCAAAACATCAGATTCTTGGAGCTCCTTTTGTGGCTCAGTACTAACAAACCAAATAGTATCCATGAGGATGTGGGTTCAATCCCTGTCTTCACTCAGTAGGTTAAGAATCAGATGTTGCCAAGAGTTGTGGTGTAGGTTACAGATACTACTCAGATCCCTCATTGGCTGTGGTGTACGCTGTCAGCTGCAGCTCCAATTCTACCCCTAGCCTAGGAACTTCTATATGCCATGGGTGTGTCCCTAAGAAGATAAAAAACAAAATGAAAACAAAAAAACTTTGGATTCTTAACCTCCAAGCCACAAAAGAACTCTGAGTCAATAACTTTTTTTTTAAATACCTTTTAAAATAAATAATGAAAAATTCTTTGAATAAGGGTACGTAGAGGTCAAATGAAAAAATTAAGAGCCATCAAATAAAATTAACCTAATTATTATATTTTATGCTAAATTGTATACAAGAAAATATTATGCTACAGCAGAAATTTGTAGCTAATTGTGAATATAAATTAATGTAATTATTAGGCCATATGTACATATGTCTGAATTAAACCTAGAGCTGATTATTTTTAAGAACAACACAAAGGAATTTTGCAAATTGAAAATATTTTAAAGTATCTATCTCTAAAAAAAATTGACTTGGGTTAGGGAACATTAAATTTAACTTATTTTGAAAAGTTCATATCTTGAAAAATATACCTATCATTCATATACGGAAAGTGTCTGACAAATCCAGGAGAATAAAAAAAAAATGTTAGGAGGAGATTGATTATAGTGTGAGCAAGAATTCAGGTGACTGGAAGGTTAAGGTAAGAATGATTGCTGATTATGCATAAGCCTAACAACGTCTTAAGAATACAGACAAAATGTGTTAGGAAAACAAGGTTTAGCTCAGGAATGACAAATATTTTTAGCCTTGGGAGCAAAGTTAATTCTGAGTTAAAGACACAGATTGTTAGTGCAGTTGTCAGCATAGTTATCCATCTGGAATTGTTTTTTGTTTTTTTTTTCTTGTTGTTTCTCAGTTTTTTAATTAAAAAATTCTCTCTTTGTTGAACAAAATGAAAAGTAACATGTGATAAACATGAATATGCTTCCAGATTATTTTTTGGCATTAGAATTGTGTCTGACATTTAAGCAAATCACCTAATTAGTCTCTTGTCTACATTCATCAACATGTGAAACAGATTTTAAAGACTTTTATATTCCTGATAACAAAGTTGATAAAAATTTTTGGGCCATATCCATGGCATGAGGTAGTTCCTAGGACAGGAATCAAACCTGTGCCAGAGCAGTAGGCCAAGCCACTGCAGTAACAATGCTGGATTCTTAGCCCACTTTGCCACTAGGTAACTGAAGTCAATTTTTTATAGTATACAATTCTTTATAAAATATTTGAGTTAATAATTTAAAAATAACTATATTTGTAAAAGAATTAATAGGGTAAGGCTATCTTAAAGAAGAAAGTCTTAGAAGCTTTAAAAATACATAGGGGGTAAAAAGTTGTTTATTCAAAATATTGTACCTATTTACATAATATTATATAATTCAACTCTGTATTTATTCTCATGTCTTACATAGTTGCACAAACACATCCATACATACACACAAGTTTTAAATGCAGAAATCTCTCATAATGAAGCTTTATAATGTGAAATTATAATGTGGAAATTCTTACTCTTCCATAATGTTTATCCATTTAAAAAGTATTAATTGAAATGTATGCAGATGTTAACTCATTCTTACTTGAGATAAACCCAAAAGGGTATTGGAAATTACAAAGAGGAATGTAAAGTGGAAAACTGAATACGACAAGAAGTTTTTATAGGGGTACCTTTGAAGAATAATAGAAAATTGATGTATAATAAACTAAAGCCTTAAAATTCCCCACTGTTAGAATATGAAAGCTAAGGGGAAGAGGCCAATGAGAACTTCTGCTAAGAACCAATTTCTAATGTGGGTGGAATTATATTCTGTACATTAGGATGGAGAGTAAGAAGTATGTATCAGCAATGTACAAGGACTAACGTTAATGTACAATCTTAAAAAATGTATTTTACAAGGTCTGAGAATCCCAAGATGGAATGTAGAATGTGACAAAAGAATTTAACTACTGTAAATATATGAAAAAAATCTCACTTAAAAGGGTGGGAGAACAGGTGCTGCCCTAAGTAACGTTGAAAATGAGTCTGTAAGTCTAAAGGCAAAAGAAACTATATTCTTTTCATAGTTGATGATCTTGTTTCTCAGAGGAGTACTGTACATGTCTACTGGAACTGAACAATGATGTAAATGAATGTCAGATGGTAGGAGCCAGTTTTCTCATTATTAAAGTGGAAAGTTATAGACTAGCAAGGGGAAGAGACTAGAATGATCCATATGATTGGATTAGAGTTGGTGATATCAGCATGTTTACTACAATATGGATATGGATAGAGCTGGTAACATATAGGGATATTTACAGATATGTGTTTATACATGGATTTGTATGCAGATACATATTTTCGTTTGTCATTTCAGAGAGCCTAGAAGCATAGTGTAAAGAGCTCACATAGTCCCAGACATTCTGCTTTTCCATTAAAGAAATCAGGACTCCTTGGTAAAATGAGTGATTCCATGTTTGGGCAGGAGATATACACAGTTAGCCTGGAACATTTTGTAGTGCAGGAAAGTAAATTCCCAAAGCAACGATAGCAAAGCAGAAGCAAAGCAAAGCAACAAACCCCAAAGCCTAAAACCTAAAATAAATAAGTACTCAAACAATGATAGAGATGTTAAAAGGACTCAAGAGTCAACTGAAACTCCTCATGAGAGCAACAAAATAAAATAGGGTTGGATTATAATCCAAAATCCCAAATAAATTTTAATAAGCCCATATTAATATGAAGAAATATTTGAATACATGACTAAATTAGGGAAATTAGAGACAATAACTGTGTAGAAGAACTACAAACAATTTCTATTTATCCTTTACCCTAAAAGAGGTGAAGAATAACCCCCACCCTTCTAGTGTGTGCTGCCCATGGTGACAGCCTTCCAAAGAGTTCAATATGGAAAGAGTGAAAAATATATATATAACTTTACAGTACTGAAAGTGAAAAGGACCTTCTTAGCCAGGTGATCAAGGTTAAAATCAGCAGTAATAAGGCATTTTGATAATATAGATCCTTAATGTGATATGATGAGGGATACAGCTGACCTCCGTGGTCTTCCTCAAAAACACATAAACTCAGTCTAAATATTGGAAAAACATCTGACAAATTTCTCTTGAGGGGCATTCTACAAAATAGTTGAGCAGTACTCCTCAAAATTGCCAAGGTCATCAATAACAAGGAATTTCTGAGAATCTATAGCAGCCAGAAAAAGCTTAAGAAGACAGGATGACTAAATGCATTGTGGTATTCTGGATGCTATTCTGAAAAAACAAAGAAAAAAATCTAAATAAATTTGGATAAAGTATGGATTTTGATTAGTCACAATGTATTAATGCTGGCTCATTCATGGTGAGGAATATATCTTAACACTGATGTTAAACATAGAAAAAATTGGGTCTGTGATATGAGGGAACTCTGCACTAATTTCACAATTTTCCTATAAATCCAAAATTATTCTAAGAAAAAAAATAAGTATATTAGAGAGAGATTAAAATAGAAAAGAATGGTACTGATGTTTCTCATAAACATAAATATTATATCTGAGAACAATTTATTGGGCAAAGAAATTCTATATTTTTATCTTCTTACCTTTCATACTATCTCAATATCACGCATAACTACACACACACACACATCAGTTTCTGCTGTAAGGAACATCTAACTCTAAAATATTCATGCCACTGGTCGCTTGAAATTGAATTAAAAACTCATTTTTCCAATGCAAAAACCAAAACAATACAAAAGATAAAAAGTTCCTTATGAGAAAGATGATATTCTTTTGAATAATTCCGCACTAACTTATAAAGTAAATCTGTAGTTTCTCTCACTAGGATGATGACTATTTTGTATGTTTACATTGAGAATGATTCTAGGAAGAGATAAAGGAGCATTGTGGGTACTATACTCTGTAAAGGTAAAGAAAGTGGTAACATGTTCTAAAACTTTATATGTAGTAAAAAAGAAGCAAAAACTGATTTTTGATAAAGATGAGGGCATAGTGAGGCATGCCATGCATGGGATGGGATGAGAGTAACATGGGGTTGTAGTAGATCCTAAGTCAAGTATGAGCTAAATTTATATGTGGAACAATATGACAGTCTAGTAGATTTCTTGTTATTTGTATCATATAGTCTTCTGCTTACAATGTCCATGCTTCTAGCAAAGCAGCATATTTCTGCTTATTCAAGAAGAAATGTCCTTGTGTCTGGTGATGTTCTTTCCATCTGCCTGATTAGCCCATTCAACACCCATGAACAATGTAGAGACTGTTTTAGGCAGATCTAATCCACGATGCATTTTTAAAGCCTGTGAAACCTACTTACCAGCAAATTGTATTTTTTTGTTGCCAAAAAATTCCTCTGAGATGACCAGGTAGATCATACAGCAGAATACCGATTGTATATTCTAACCAGGTAAATGCCGATTTCTTTCCCGGCGAAAAAATTCCTCTTAATCTTCCAATCAATGTAAATTTCTCTTATAAAAACCTTAGAATATAATTTCTATTTGAAAACCATTATAACCTAATAGCAATTCATACAAGGCTAGTTAAATTCAAACAACCATAAATGGAAGTTTTTCTCTGTACTTTAAGATTTTTGACTACGGAATCTTATATTTATTTCTGCTAAACAAGTTCGTGACCCCACAATAATGACTAGTCAGCATGCATGAGAAAGATTTTGACAGAGGGCCTTTTTTATTTCAGTAATTAGAGTTACTTAAGACTTTTAATTAGAAAGTACACTTTATGGCCAGTAACAGAGAAAGGAAAATGTCACTTGAAGAGAGATTCTTTTCTACAGTGTTCCTACTGTGTCAGAAAATTACAGTATGCCCATCTTTTAATTTGGCTCAGTAATAATGGATTTCCACCTACACGTATAACATTTTCTTTTTAAAAAGCTTGATGCTTCAGTGGAAATATGCAATATGCTACTGTGATAGTGTTTTGCTATAAAATAGTATTAAATTGGTACAGAGAAGCCCAGGAAATGTTAGAACAGGAGGAGGCCAGGGAACTGTCTACAGTTCTATTGTAGTTAAGGTAGAGTCGCAATTGTGTGGTGTCAGGGTTTGTCTTTTAAATGCAGAATTGCCTAATTACTTTTCGAGATCTGTTTACTTGAGTCTTTCCCTCTGTCTGGGTAATGTAGTTTTCTATTAACTACTTGGAGAAGCATATTGCTTCCCCCCCCCATCTGTCTTTTCTTGAATTTTAGGTTCTTAGTTCTTCTTCAGAGTATCTTAGAAATAATGCCTAGTAAATTTGTATATTGTAAAACAGAAAGTGAGATAGATGGAGAGAGAGAACCAAGAAACATGTGATAAATGTTTTACCTCTTGAGGAATAAAAGAATTGCAAAATTGAGATAGTATTTTCAACAGTATTCTTATTGTCTTCACCTGCCTATTAATTGGAGGAAAACATTAAGCCCCCAAAACATCAATGTTAAGGAGATTACAGATATTGAGCATTATTCAGTATGTCACATAGGGATGTATTTGCTATACTCTTTGTGAGGGCCTTTGGACAAAAGTGAATACCATTTAAATAGCGAAAATCATTTGAACCAGTAAATTTCCTTCTATTAATTTATGCTTAGCAAAGATCCATAAATCAATTCAAAAATTTAACTGAACAGCTAAATATAAGAAATGCTTAATGTTTAAAACATTAGGTAATATGTTGGGATAAAAATATTAAAATGACAGAAATATTCAATTATAAGCAAGTACATTACCTATAGTTTAAGGTAAATATGTTCTTTGAACGGTATGTTTACATTCTATACTTCTCTTTTCAATTCAAAGAAGTGTTTGTGTGTGTGTGTGTGTGTGTGTGTGTGTGTGTGTTTGCTATTTAGAATGAAGCACTCCTCCCTGTCTCTACTGTTCACATCCTGGTGTGAGCATCATCGACCAAATCCTCCCTTCTTGCCACCCCAACTTCTCCAATCTATTCATAACACAGCTCTTAAGAATAATCCATTCAAACTAAAATCCAGATGATATCATTCCTTTATCAAAATCTTGCAGTGACTTTCCATTTTACTCAGAGTAGAGGTCAAAGTTGTCATAGTTGCCTAAAACGGCCCTACCTGATCTAGATGCCAATTATCTCCTCTCATGTATCATCCCCTATTATTTTCCTTCTCACTCATTCTTCCCAAGTCATGAGTCTCCTCATTCTTTTGAAAAACACCAATGCTCCTTAATGACAGAATGTACCCATTTATTCCCTCAGCCTGCACCATTTTCCCCCAGATACCAAATAGCTAACTCCCTTGCCATCTTCAAGTCTTCGTTCCAATCTCACTTTTCCAATAAACTGTATCCTCACTGCTATTTAATACTCCCCTCACTCCTCACAGGGCTATAAAGTCCTCTTTTCTGATTCCCTTTGCAATATCTCCTTCCAATGTATTCTGTATTTACCTGATTATTCTTTATTATTTGTCACTCTGCTAAAATGTCACTCCACAAAGGAGGGATTTTTGTTTTGTTTACTGTTGTATTCCAAACATCCAGAAGAGTGCCTATTCCTCTGTAGTTGTTGAAAGTTATATCTGTACATGATGTGCATACATAAGAGTATGTGTTTTAACCAAATTATGTTAGATAAATGTGGTTGTCTTAAAGTGGAAAACATAGAATTTTGTACTTGGTTAGTAACAATAGTTCACAAAACTACATTACTAGCATGAAATATTTAGATTACACCAAAATAAATATTCAGTTCCAGGAAGGAAGAAATGTGTTGTTTGAATTTCCTCAAAACTGGTTAAAACTCAAACTCGTATTTGATTTTGTTTTTAATTTTTTTGTTCCAAGGTTTGAGTATTTGTAAAACAATAATAAGTAGAAAATTGTAATCCCCCTAAAAGCCTAAACAGGATAATATCAAAAGATCATATGCAATTCATTTTTTGTTATTGTGTTAGAAGGATATTCATTATATTTTACCTTTACCTACATAATTTGTCTAATTACATTTTTCCTCACTATGCTCCAATATTATCACTACATAATTAGTAATTTCATCACAAAATGTCTGCTTTATCTCTCATAAAATCTCTCTGGACCAACCTTTCTCAAAATTAGAAATATAGTATCACAGTTTAAGCTAATTTAAAATATGGTTTAATGCTGTAGACACCTTCAAAATTCTTAGAAAAAAAATTTAATTTTCAGTGACTGCTTTCATACCATTTTTTGATTAGCCTTTTATTTTCTCTGAAACATCCAGAATGTTTGCTAGTGTATTGTCTATAGGGGAGATATCAGTTGAAGCTAATACTGTACAAAGTTTTGCATATATAAACAATATCATAACATGCATACTTAATGTTCAAGACAATATTGATTACAAATGCCTTCAAAATTATAAATATTTGCTTTCCAGAAATGACATTTTATTGAAAAATGTGATAGTGTCTACTTTCTCCTACTCCAAATGACTAGATTTATAGTAATGTGCCATATTTGAGAAGAGGCATTGTTAACTGCTGGGGTGTACAAGAGAAAGTGTTTAAAAGCACATGTTATAATCAGAAAATTAGCATTAATTTTACATTACAAAGAAACAGAAGAAATAGATGGAGAAAATGTATTAAAAACCACTGAACCAAAACCTTCTTTTCTCATTTACAATAGACTGCTTGTATTTTCTTTACATAAAATCTTATTTTTAGGCGAAATGTGCTTTTTAATGAAATTCTCTATTTTCCTGTTAATTCATTAAGATAATCACTTTACCATAAATATGATCATGCTTCTTTCACAACTGCTTTAGGATAAATATTTAGAAGTGACAGTTCTTTTTAAAAGGATCCACAGATTTTATTCTTCATGCATAATATTATCATATCTCCTAGAAAAAAAACTCATTAATTTATAATCCTACCAATAGTATCAGATTTCTTAGATCCTCAAAAACAGACTTTGGATGTTTGAAGATATTTTCTACTTTCTAAAGAAAAAAATACCATATTTACTGTGTATTTATACTTTAGTAACTGTGACCACCTTTTCACATATTTAATTCAATTTATATTTATTTTATCTCACAGCACGTTTCAGTTTTTATCATGTGAGTAATCTGGGTTTAGTGACATCTTGAGTAAGTCATGTCTGTTAAATAAATATGCATGCACACAGGAACCCATGAAACAACCACAGGTTAGGTATAAAATATTTCTAGCAGCCCAAAATGCTCTTTTTTCTCCTTCCTAGTTAATTCTTCCATAGAGATTACCATTATTCTGATTCCTATCCCCATCATCTGCTTTAACATATTTTGATGTGACAAGATGGCTATACCATTTACCACATACTAATTTGCATCTGACTTCTTTTGTTTAACACAGTTTATAAGAGAATCATTCATATTGCTGTTCTCAGCAGTTTTTTATCTTTTTTTATAAATTGCAGTGAAGTATTCTATTCTAGTAATATCTCATAGTTATTTAGCCAGTTATATTTGTTGTCATTTCATTTCCAGATTTTGAGTAATATTAACTACTATTATACATATTTTTAGTTGATATACACATAGGAGTGTAATTGTTTTGCCATAAGGTTGTTACATGTCCATCTTTAGAAGATAATTCAATAAAATTTCAAATGGGTAATATTATGGTCCTATCAATGTTATTTTTCTTCCCCCAATCTTTTTTTTCTTTATTTTCTAGATATTTCACTTGCTTTATATGTTAGCGATTTATGCTATCTTGATTATTTTTAACCTAACTTTTTTGCTTTTAATTTACCTTGCTTGTCCTACTTTTTTATAAGAAAGTTTGTCACTAATTTTTAAGCTTTCTTCTTTTGAAAATGTGTCCTTTAAGTCATAAGTTTCCCTCCTAGCAATGCTTTAGGCTCATCATACCATACTTTAATTGTTTAATTTCAAATTGCATTTCTTATTTGTCCATGAGTATTTACAATTATATTAATGTAGAAGAAGAAAAGTAGGGTTTAAATCCAATGAAAAATAAGAGTGAATTTTAAAGTTTCAGAAATATTGCCTCTTTAGGCAGAGACCAGTAATGTAACTGAAAAACAAATATCTGTTTTTTGGATCTACTAATCATTTTTACCTTATGGACAAAAGTCATATCCAGTTAGAAATCAAGAATTAAGAATTTTGAGAGGAAAACACAGAATATTGGAAACATTGTGTTCAGATGTGTTAATTATATTTTGATGTAATGGTGTGTGTGTGTCACAAGGTACCACATACTTACCAGCATACTCCCTTTTAATTTCCAAAAATCCTATGAAATAGAATTATTATTTTTTTCCTTCTTACTAATGAAAAATCAGAGATTCAATATTGTCACCTACACAATTGTAAAATCTAACTTCAACTTCTAAAGCTGAAGACCATATGTTTAACCATTAAGCCACATCACATATCTGGCATTTTATAATCATCCTTTTGTCTAAAAGTAACTCCCTTTCTAGACTGGCACATGTTTCAAGTATTCCTAGAGCTTCTTTTGAGTCAAAATACTTTTGTGGAGGAAAAAAATGACACTTAGAAAAAGCATTTCTCATGGATCTCTCTAATTTTTTTTTTTTTTCTTTCCAGGCCACACCTAGGCCATATGGAAGTTTCTAGGCTAGAGGTCCAATTGGAGCTTCAGCTGCTAGCCTACACCACAGCAATACTAGATCTGAGCTGATGTGAGACCTACATGGTAGCTTGTAGCAACACAGGATCCTTAACCCACTGAGCAAATCTAGGTATTGAACCTACATTCTCACAGGCACTATATTGGGTGCTTAACCTGCTGAGACACAACAGTTTTTTTTAAACAGGAGGCAATGCATTGTTTGTTTGTTTGTTTTTGTTTTTAGTAGGAAGCAAAGATCTAAGTTAAAGGAATAAGTTCTGGTATAACTTAAGGCAAGGACACTTGGACATAAAGTAATTTGTTAAGGAGATGCTTCCAGAATGCTGTCATTGTACTATAACAGGCATCTATTTAATGGCATGTATAGGGGCTATCTTTTGACAGCTCTCTCCTCTATTCACTAATTCTCATATTTTAAAAATTATATTATTTCCATTTTGTTAATTTTAATCCAGCTTTAATCATCTATATACACCATATATTTATAGACTTTTAAGTGTGTAAAACACTAAAATTTATAGAGGGACTTGTATTTAATTTTTAGCATCACACATCAGGATTTTGGTGGTTAAAGCTAGTAACATAATATGTAAGAAACTGCACACTTTCACATAACAGTGTTTTAACAGTTTTTCTAGTCTCTCCATGAACTACATTAAGAATAATGATGAATAAAATTATGGCATTTATAATACAATAATCATGCAATAATATATTCTAGGTCATGGAATCTAGGAAAATGCATTCCCAAACTGTTGTGTTTAATATCACTGCTAGTAGCTTCAGGTATTTATTGAGGTGTTTAACATTTAAGTGGATGCATCTGATTGTATATATATTTTATTTCAGATTCTACTAGATTATGACAGACTTTTCGTTGTGGTTGTTGTTAGGGCCACACCCGTGGCAAATGGAAATTCCCAGGCTGGGGTTGAGTAGGCTATTTCCTCATAAACTCAAATTTCTTCCTCTACAAATTTGAGGTTCAAAATCCTTTATCCCACTTTAATGTAATCCAACAAATGCATAATGGAAAAATTGCATCTGTAAAGAACACTAAGAAAGAGTATCATTCAGACATCAAACAGTTGAATTTCTGCTAGATGTGCTGTACACACTTAAAGGAAAGCATGTAGAATCCCCTATTCTTTTAAAAAATTATTTACTTATTTTTATGGCTTCACTTATATTTCAATTCCTGGGCCAGGGATTGAATCTGAGGCACATCTGTGACCTAAGCTGCAACTTAACTCACTGTGCCCGGCTAGGGATTGAACCTGTGTCTCCACAGCAACCTGAGCTAATGTAGTAGGATTCTCAACCCACTGAGCCACAGTGGGAACTCCTAGAATTCCCTACTCCAAAAAAGAACTATGTTTTTTAAAAAGTAAAGGAGTTCCCACTGTGGCCCAGCAGGATTGGTGGTGTCTCTGCAGTACCAGGACAAACCTTTGAACCATGACCTGACACAGTAGATTAAAGGATCTGGTATTGCCTCAGTTGTGGTACAGGTTTCAACTGTGGCTCTGACTGATCCCTGATTTGGGAACTGCAGGGTGGCCGAAAAAAAAAGTGGAGGATCCTAGTGAAAGAGGGCCAGTCTACAAGGGTAACAACCAAAAGCAAGGCTGAAGTAGCCTCAGTAAAGAATTCAAATAAATTTTTATGGAAATAATTATTTCTTTGGTAATATATCCTAAGATGTCATGTGTCTAGAGTGGCTTGAGGGTGGGAGATGATGATGTTATATGTGGAAAATAATCTAATTTATTGCAGAAGTAGTGCAGAGATAAATATGTAACTGATTCACTTTTTGAGACTGAAATAGGGTTATGAAACACATTCATAGTTTTGCAAGGCAGTAACTGATGACATGACTTATTAATGATCAAATCTAGAGTTCTCAAATAAGAGCCTATACCTCATATTTACATAAAATACATAAGCTAAAATCAGGTAGGTAACAACTAGAATATAGGAATAAGGGGTCTATCACCTATTCCCGGGGATAGGAATTTTTTGTGTGTGTGACAGATGAGAAAGCAAAGAAATAAAATATAAACTTAAGTTACTTCTCAGGGTATTGAGAAGGTGAGCTCACTGCAAGAGTCATTGCCTCAGCTGCAGCTCTGATTCAGTCTCACAGATTTCAAAACCAATCTTATGGTTGTCACAGGTGAAACTCTTGAGGGGAGGGAAGAACTGGAATATGGGAATAACATATGCACACTACTATATAAAACAGGTGATTAATGAGAACCTACTGTACAGCACAGGAAAATCTACTCAATAGTTTGTAGTAAATTATGTGGGAAAAAAGAATGGATATATTTACATGTATGAATGATTCCCTTTGCTGTACACTCAAAAGTAATGTAACATTGTAAATCAACTATACTCCAATAAAATAAAATTTTAAAAACTCCACTTCATACTCCTAGGGAAGCACAAACAAATTCTGTTCCTGCTTTCTATTTGTTTCTCTTGCTGTTTATTCCTATTCTTGTCTTCTACTATTTTCTGCCTTTTGTGGTTTTTAATTGAGCATTTTATGCAATTCAGTTTCCCTCCTGTCTCGTTACATCAGTTATACTTCTGCCCCCACCCCCTTTTTTGTTGGTTGCCCTTGAATTTGCAAAATGCATTATAGCGAATCAAAATGTACATTCAAATAACAGTATACCTCTTCATGTGTAGGGAAAGTACCTTATTATAACAATGCATTCCTAATTCCTCCTTCCCATCCATTATAATATTTCTGTCATTTAATTCAGTTATATATAAACTATTTTTTAAATTTTTTTATTTCCCCAGAAAATTTTTTTTTCTACTGTGCAGCATGGTGACCCAGTTACACATACATGTGTATATTCTTTTTTCTCACATTATCATGCTCCATCATAAGTGACTAGACAGAGTTCCCAGTGCTACAAAGCTGGATCTCATTGCCAATCCATTCCAAAGGCAATAGTCTGCATCTATTGACTCCAAGCTCCCAATCTAGCCCACTCTCTCCCCCTCCCTCTTGGCAACCACAAGTCTATTCTCCAAGTCCAGGATTTTCTTTCCTGTGGAAAGTTTCATTTGTGCTGTATATTAGGTTCTAGATATAAGTGATATCATATGGTATTTGTCTTTTTCTTTCTGACTTAACTTCACTCAGGATGAGAGTCTCTATTTCCAACCATGTTGCTGCAAATGGCTTTATTTTATTTTATTTTATGGCTGAGTAGTGTTCCATTGTGTATATACACCACATCTCCCTAAGCCAATCATCTGTAGATGGACATTTGGGTTGCTGTAAGTTTTTATTTTACTTTCCCTTATTCCTATTTTAGCACCCTTCCTTCATTTAAATTCAAGTTTCTGACTCTAAGTTTTCTGACTGTAAGTTTCCCATGTCTGAAGAAATTTCAACATTTCTTGCAAAGCAAGTTTACTGTCAACAAATTCCTTCAATTCTTGCTTAAGAAAATCTTTATCCTTTAACTTTGAGGGGAAATTTCAAATGCTACAAAATTCTAGATTCATGATATTTTCTCATAACACTTAAAATATTTCACTCAAGGATAAGTCGAATGTAATTCTTTTCTTTGATCCTCTATAGATAAGATGCTCCCTCCCTCTTATTTCTTTCAAGATTTTTATCTTTAATTTATATTTTTTTCTTTATCTTTATTTTCCTTTATTTGCAGTTTGAGTATAATATATTTAGGTGTAGTCATTTTGTTCCTTATCCTATGTTATGCTCTTTGAACTTCATAGGTCTGTGGTTTTGTATCTGACATTAATTTGGGGGAAATCCTCTGTCATTATGGTTTCAAATACTGCTTCTGTTACTTTTTTTCTTTCTCTTCCTCTGGTATTCCCCTGAAGCAAATTTATGTTATACTTTTTGTAGTTGTCCCAAAGTTCTTAAATAATCTGTTCTTTTTTTTCCTGTTTTCTTTTTACGTGTAGAAGTTTCTATATTTATATCCTCAAGTTCAGAAATTCTTTCCTTAGCCATGTCCAGTCCACTAATGAGTCTATCAAAGGCATTCATTTTTATTAGAGTGTTTTCTCTTTTATCTCTGGCATTTCCTTTTGAGTTTTTCTTAGAATTTCCATTTCTCTGATTACACCTTCCCTCTGTTCTGTCATATTTTCTACTTTTTACATTAGAACCCTCAGCATATTAATCATAGTTTTAAATTCATGCTCTGATAATTCTAATATTTCTATCATATCTGGGTCTGTTCCTGATGCTTGCTATGTCTCTTCAAAATGTGCTTTTACGCCTTTTATTATGTCTTATAAGTTTTGCTGCAATTCAGGCATGACATACAGTTAAAAGGAACTGCAGTAAGCAGGCCTTTATTAATATAAAGTGGTGAGATGTAAGGAGAGGGGGATATTCTGTAGTTCTATGATTAGGTTCTAAGTCATCTGATTAGCCCACACCCTGGACTGTGAACTTCAATGCCTCTCAACTAGTGCTTCTTAATTTATTTGTTTCCCTCACCAGTTTAGGTGGGACAGAATGGCTAGAGGGGCCTGGAGTTGGGTATTTCCCTTCCCACAGGATGGTTATGTACTGATAAAACCTCAGTAAGTTAGGCTGTGATAAAATAGTTTTGCTTGAAGGTAAGCCTTGATAAGCAAAACAGAATGCTCTGACATGTTTCAGACAAAAGGATTTTTTTCCCCAGACCCTCACTATGAAAGGTCCTGAATATGAAATTCACAAAAAATGTGAGGGCTTCTCTTTGAATGGGTTGTTGCTGGAGTTGATAACTCTCAAATTTGACTGTGTTGAGCCTTCAGCAATCGTCAATTACTGCTCAGTTTTCCTACTGTGATACTGGTTCCTGGGGTGGTTTCTGCAGGGGGATTCTTGCCCTGTCATATTGTGATTCTTCGTATCTGCCTGTCTCTCTAACTTGGGGAGCAGTGCTTTGCCCTGTAACCTAGACCTAACTTCTCAGACAAATCTAAGAAGAGTTGATAATTCAGTTTGTTCAGCTTTTTTCATGTTGTTAAGAAAGAGTGATGACCTCAGAGTTCCTTACGTGATAGACCAGAAATTAGAAGCCATATGCTGCACTTTGGATCACTGTAAAGACTCTGAGCAGTCCAAGAGAAATGTGGCTGCTGGAACAATCTTAAAGCTCTAGTGTGGTAAGAGTTGGCCTTAGATATCATGTGGCATGGCACCAGTAAAGTCCATCTTGTGGGCTATAGTTTATGCTTGGAGTGTACATGAGCAAAATATAAAGATGAAAAGACATTTAACTGCCGTTTGGTTGTTTCAACAAACTGAAAAAAAATAGTAGAATTAAGATTTACCTGATAATTATTACTTACGGCTCCAATAATCCACTGTCTTCTAAATCTATTAGATAATTGAATGGTTTGTAGCATATAAAAACCAAACCAAAAAATTCAAGACATTCTAGTTTAAGGGAGTTTTAAGTGCATATGAGTAAAAAAAATGAGTGAAATAATTTCAGTCATTCTGAATAATATTGGTATTAAGCATCTTTTAAAATAGTTCTCAGTAGTCTCTACGTTCTAATAGCAATGCCCTTGTGTAATCTCTTCTCTTTGAGAGTGGCTAGACTTATGCGAAAGAGAACATAAACCCTTATTTTACCTAAAGAATGGTAGACAGATATATTTAAATCGTAGAGGAGGCTTTTTGTATCAGCTTTCAGATAAATTGATGCCAAACACCTGCTTTACTGCTAAAATAATACAGCTGAGATTTTCAGAGTTGGCTTCCTGTGATTCTGGTCTTTCATGATTTCCTGAGAGGTCAGCTCCTCTTTGACACATTCTAATGGCGCTGTAAGCATTTAATTTGCTATATTAAATCATTTCCTACTAAAATATGTCAGTGATTTATAAGATGAAATAGTAACAAATACTCTTTTAGCATGATGTAGAACAGGCTATGTCAACAAAAGTGCTAATCTGAGCAGTGTGAAATATCTAATTATCTTGCAGTTATCACATACTGAAAACTCTAAAAGCCACTTTTCCTCTTTCCAATTTTGCACTCCAACATTTCATAAATCTGGTGGAACTAAAAGACTAACAACTTGACAAGAAGAGGTTGATTGTGAGAAATTGAGAGAAAAAGATTTTTAAAAGGCCAAGGAGAGGGGAAGAAGACAGATGCTATCCAGGGACCTGTTGAAAAAGAAGTTAACAGCCACTGAGTTATCACTGTGATGCGGAACTGAGCTCTTCTGATCATCATAAGAAATTAAAGGAAGAGAACATTGTTGAGTGAGGAAGAGACATTTCAAACTGCTCAATGTCCATTCTCGGCAATAGGCTGGAAAATACAAATAGAAGTTTTATTAAAATGTGTTATAAATTCTTCTCTTGATAACTCTGCCCAATTTAGATAGATCATCTTTACTAAATGGGTCACTACTTCAAGATTTGGTTACTTGCTAGAGATAATAAGCCCATGATATTGTTTAACTGACTAGAATTCTGTATTGAATTTTAGAGGTACAGACTGGTTTTACCTCATTTACTTTTCACTGAAACATGGTGATTTTCCATCCTCTTATTTATAGAGACACTGTCACTCTATAATGGATAATCAAATTATTTAAAATTCATATAAAATTTGTGAACTTTAAAGCTCTCCTATGCATATTTTGTTACACTAAGAACACTTTAAGGGCAAAACCGTTCTATTACCTGAAACATTTTTGATATATATGAAACAAGTACATTTTAAAGATGTGTTAAATGAATAAATAAATGTTCTGAAAATGTCTCTCTTATGAAAAAGCCTGAGGAGAGAGATCTACATGCTCTTTTAACCTCCAGAAATTTGGCTTGAAAATATGTTTCTTCTAACACTGTGGACACACTCTTCTTTTCGTGATTGACATAATGTTTTGCAATTAAAAACCATGATACTTCAGTAGTCCTAGTGCCTTGGTGATCACTGAAAGAAAAGCTCAGAAGTATATGACATGAGAAATGCTATGCTTCAAATTGTGTGAGTTGAGATTAATGTTTGTAATCAGGAAATATTGTCTTCTGATGGATTTTTATCTCCATTAATCCAGAACAATTTACCCACTTATTTATACAACTATGTCTGTTTACATATATAAATGTATCCAGAGACTTATGTATTTAATATATTTATTCTTAAGAATACAATTAATATTGTGTTCAAATATACTTTGTGCAAAGGAAGGAATAGTTATGTACTATGTATTCAATCACCTCAAGAATTATTATAGATAAAAGCAGCATAATATTTTTTTTCTTTTTATTACTCAAATGAATTTATCACATCCGTAGTTGTATAATGATCATAACAATCTGATTTCACAGGATTTCCATCCCACAGCCCAGGCACATCCCCCCCCCCCAACTGTCTCCTCTGGAGACCATAAGTTTTTCAATGTCTGTGAGTCAGCATAATATTTAAAGAAAACAAATTTGCAGACAATTTTTTACAGTGATAAGGCATGAGAATAAACCTAATACAAATAATGCAGATGATTATAATAATATATGAGCTTGGAGAAAATTAATATCTAATGCTGCCTAATTTAAATTTAAATATATTTGTCAGTCAATGGCACAAGAACCATCCTTAATATTTTAAGCCTATCAACAAGATGCTAATACCTCATTCAATATCCTCACACATTTAAAAAAAAATTCTGAAACTACATCACGGGTGAAGCCTAGGAATAAGAGTGATTTTATAGCCTATAGTATATAATGGCTCTTTTTGAGCTCCCCATCAAACATCACATTATCACATTTAAGCAAGTTCTTTTGAATGCATGGTTATAAATTCAAAAGAACACCTGAACTGCCTATTCCCCTAGGCTTTTGAAGCCTAGGCATATGTGCACTTAGAAGTTTAGGTAAACACAACCAAAACAAAGACAAAAGAAATTCTAAAGATGCCATTTGCTCAAATTGTTGAGGAAATATTATTACGCATCGATCCTGGACAAAGCATTGTGCTAGGAATCAGAGTAAGGCAGTAATGGTTTTGGTGATGGAATTAAAAAATTAATTTTGTGTATGATGTGAGATACAGATAAAAGTTCATTTTTTTTATATATAGTTATTTGATTTTTAAAAACCTTTTGTTGAGAGGCTATCCTTTATCCAGTGAAATGTCATTGCAACTTTGTGCCAAAAAGGTTTTTGTACATTGATATACTAGACTTTCTATTCTGTTCTATTGATATATTTTCCTACTTTTATGCCAATTATACACTGTCTAGATTGCTATAAAGAGTCTTAAAATAAATCCTGAAATAAGGTAACGTTCTCCTCTAACTTCGTATTTCTTTTAAAACATTGCTTTGGCTGTTCTATTAACTTAGCCTTTCCATATAAATTTTAGAATCAGCTTACCAATACCTGCAAAGAAAGAAAGAAAAAGAAAGAAAAAGAAAGAAAGAAAGAAAGAAAGAAAGAAAGAAAGAAAGAAAGAAAGAAAGAAAGAAAGAAAGAAAGAAAGAAAGAAAGAAAGGCTGTTCAATATTGATTGAGATTTTACTGAATCTACAAATCAGGGGAAATTTGTTTAACTCCTGTCCAATTCTAAAATCAATCATTTCTCCGAAGACCCCCTGTTTCTCTTATTAGAGATAAATATTAGAAACCCAGTACGTAGATGCTAAGTGTGCTCATTGCTACTAGAGTGTCATTACATCTAGGTTCTTTCAGCTGACAAAGCAAGGATATTCCTGTGTATGTATTAATCCATGTGTATAGATCTCTTTCTTTCTGTCTCCATCTGTATTTATTTTAAGCTAAGCTTTCCTTCATGCTGGTGTCTGCAACTCTCATCCTTACCACGTTATTCATTCTGCCTCTACCCTTTGTTAATCTGTAACCTCTCTAGTGAGAAACCTGGCTCCTGTCATTCACTATCCATTTACTTAATTGTTTGAATTTAATATACAGGTGTAACAGTTGCAGGACAGTTAACTTGTACCCTCATGGGACACAACTAAACAACTTTACCAACAAAAGTACAGTACTTATGTACAGTTTATTTTACCTTTAACTTTTCAGATTGCACTCATTTACAAAGTTCCTTAGGTCACAGCCTATTTTTTTTTTCAAGGTCTCATTTCTTTTTTTTTTAAATTACTCAATGAATTTTATTACATTTATAGTTGTATGATGATCATCACAACTCAATTTTATAGTGCTTCCTTCCAAAATTCCCAGCACATCCCCCCACCACCCACCCTTTGAAAACCATAAGTTTTTCAAAGTCTATGAGTCAGTATCTGTTATGCAAAGAAGTTCATTGTGTCCTTTTAGATTCCACATGTAAGTGATAGCATATGATGTTGGTGTCTCACTGTCTGACTGACTTCACCTAGCATGATAATTTCTAGTCCATCCATCCATGTTGCTGCAAATGGAGTTATCTCTTTCCTTTAATGGCTGAGTAATATTCCACTGTGTATATGTACCACATCTTGATCCACTCCTCTGTCAATGGTCATTTAGGTTGTTTCCATGTCTTGGCTATTGAAAATAGTGCTGCAATGAACATGGGAATACATGTATTTTTTCTAGTCATGATGATGTTTAGAGATGTTTAACATCGTTCCATGTGCTTTTTGGCTATTTGTATGTCTTCTTTGGAGAAGGGTCTGTTTAGATCTTCTGCCCATTTTTTGATAGGTTTTTTTTTTTTTTTTGGTATTGAGCTGTAGAGGTGTTTATAAATTTTGGAGAGTAATCCCTTGTTAGTTGCTTCACTTGCAAATACTTTATCCCATTCTGTGGGTTGTCTTTTCATTTTGTCTAGGGTTTCCTTTGCTGTGCAGAAACTTTTAAGTTTAATTAAGTCCCATTTGTGTAATTTGTTTTTATTGTCATTACTCTAGGAGGTGGATCTAAGAAGATATTGCTGTGTTTTTTGTCAGAGAATGTTTGGCTCATGTTTTCCTCTAAGAGTTTTATAGTATCTGGTCTTATATTTAGGTATTTAATCTAATTTTGAGTTTATTTTTGTGTATGGTGTTAGGAAATGTTCTAATTTCATTCTTTTACATGTGGCTGTCCAGTTTTCCCAGCACCAAGGTCACAGTCTTTATATCAATCCCTTTCTTGTGATTTCACACACTTGTAATACAATTAGTTTCTTTCATTACAGTTTCCATTGCATGCTGGGATTTCCCCTTCCTCCCTATATGTTTCATATAGTTTGCATACACTGATTCACTCTTTTCACTTAAGGGCTATGGGATTATTCCAAATACTGTGATGTAGCCACAATTTAGAGTATCATACAGAAGTAGAATACTTTCACTTTCTTGTGCTTCACCATCCAACCTACCCCTATCAAAAACACCCTGACAAACACTACAACAATCCCCTGACAAACACTAATCTATTTATTATCTCTCTATTTTGTCTCTCCAGAATGGCAAAAATATAGAATAATATATATTTTTCAGATACAATTCAAATCACCCAGTACAGGGCCTTTTCGGACTTGCTACTCTCAAATAGCAATATGCATTTAAGGTTCACCAATGTTTTTGCATTGCTTAATAGCTCATTCCTTCATTTCCTCTGTAGTATTTCATTGTAAGGACTGACTACAGTTCACTAATCCATTACCGTATTGAAGGGCATTTTAGTTTCTTCCACTTTTTGGTGATTAACGATAAGGCTTAGGGAGTTCCCATTGTGGCTCAATGGGGTTAGGATCTGACATAGTATCTGTGAGGGTGCGGGTTCAATCCCTGGACTCACTCAGTGAGTTAAGGATCTAGTGTTGCTGCTAGCTGCAGTGTGGAACACTGATGTGGCTTGGATCCAATGTTGCCATGGCTATGTTGTAGGCCTGCAGCAGTAGCTATTATTCGACTCCTAGCCTGGGAACATCCATATGCTGCAGGTACCGCTACAAAAAGAAAAACATTTTAAAAAATAAAGCTGATGTAAACATTCACGTGAATATTTTTGGCGGAGATGATTTTTCAAACCAGTTGAGAATATAAGTAAGAGTGCAGTTTCTTGGTGATAAATTCATGTTTAGTTTTATAAGAAACTGTCACACTGTCTTCCAAAGTAGCTTTGCTATTTTGCATTTTCACCAGCAATGAATTAGAGTTCCTGATTCTCTAATATTGATTATTTTGAATGTTAAATCAACTTTGCATTCTTAGAATAAGTTCTACTTGGTCATGAAGTATCATCCCTTTTATAATATCTCACATTTTATTTGGTAAAATTGTTTTAGAAAATTGAGTGCCTATATTCATGAGGGATTTTTGGATTGACATTTTCTCTCTTTTAATGTCCTTATCTGAATTTGTTTTTAGAATAAAGGTTTATAAAATGTCCTCATAGACTGACTTGAGAAGTACTCAATCCTCCTTATTTTTCTAGAAAAACAATCTAGCACTGGAATTATTTCTTTCATAATGTTTTGAAGAATTCACAAATGAAGCTATTTTAACCTGGAATTTTCTTTGTGAAATTATTTTTAACTATAAATTTAATTTCTTTCATAATGCCCTCAAAATTGCCCATTTCTTACTGTCTGCTTTCTCCTAGACAAATTTTGCTTTCTCCTTATTATCTTCTGAAGTCTCCTTGTCCCCAAGACTGAGAAAGCTATAAAAAGTGTAATATGCTGCTTCATCTACATATTCTGAGAACTGACTGATCACAGTGAGACACATTTTTTATCTGACTTCATTCGTCACTTCCCCTAGATGCCTAACTTCTCTTTAAAACGACCTGCATATATTTGCTTACCCCTCTTTACCTATGATAGAAGAGTATTTTCCTGTTTGATTCTGTGATGCTTGCAGTTTACTGAAATCAGTGTATTCTGCCTATTGCAATAGCTTTCTTTTGAGAAAAAAAAAATCTCTAAATTCAGACTTTATATTTGACAATAGCTATAGATTTATTCATTTTATTTTTGAATAAGTTTTGAGAGTTTGTGTCCTTCAAGTGCTATGTCCACTTTATTAGATTTTAGAATTTATTTGAATACTGTTCATATTATAAAAAATATAATTTCCCTTGTAAGTTTCCCATATTTTCATTTCAATATCTGTACCATCTGTAATGATTTCATATGTCTAATGGTCTTAAATGCTATTTCTTGTCATCTATCTAACCTTTTTCATTACTCTTACCAATTTTATCAATTATATTGATCATCTTAAAAATCTTTTGATATTACTGATTTTTAAAATTATTATTCTATTTTCTAGATCTGATCTTTATTTTTTCTTTTGTTCTATCTATTTGGGGTTTATTTTTCTCTCTTTTTTATTAAAAAAATTTGTTTAGAGAGAAGCTGAGTTCATCGATGTGCAAACATTCATCCCTTTCTTCCTTGTAATAAAGGCATTTAATGCCTACAAATTTTCCCTCCAAGTACTGCTTTAATGGAAGCCCATGACTTTTAATACTTTGTGTTTTCATTCACATTTTCCTGATTTTGTATGCCTAGTAACTTTTTGTTTGATGCCAAGAATTGTTCATTTTGATTTAAATCATGCTGAATATTTTGTATCCCTATAAATACTCTTGAGTTTTGTTCACAGAGATAGTTTAGTTACTTGAAAATTGTTTGATACTCTTGGGGATACCTTTTAAGATTTGTTAGGAAGACATAATCAGCTTTTAGCAAAGAACTAGTTATTCCACACTCCCCAAAATTTCTTCTGAATACTGTATCCAATTCCCCATAACTTATGAAAATTTCCAGCCTGACTGCTGGCAATTAGCACTATTCCTGATAGTGTGAAGGATATGGGTACTGTTTCCTTTAATCCTTTCAGGTGTCTAATTTTTTTTCCTGGCTTTGGATAGTTTCCTCAAATTTATGAGTTATAAATTTTGTATAAATATTTAGGGTTCCTGCCACAGATATCTGGAGTCCTCTCTCTGTGAAGCTCTCTTCCCCTGAAATCTGCCTTGCAAACTCTGGCTTCCCTTGTTCCTCTAGACTCTCAGCTCTCCAACTCAGGGAATGGACAGCCTCCAACTGAGATCCCTGTCTTTGACCCATGGCCTGGAATATTTTGCAAGGCAATAAGCTGATCAAACATAGATTTAAGGTCATTTTATATTTAGTCCTACCTTATATTATAAAAAGCATTAATAGAGCAACTAAAATAATAATAATTAAATGAACACAAATTTGGACAAAGCAGTAGGAAAGAGTAGATGGGCTTCTTAAAACAATAGAATATAACTGAACATAATGCGTATAGTTTATGTATGTGTGTGTGTGTGTGTGTGTGTGTGTGTTTAGTTATACTATTTGAAATTGATAAAATGGTAAAAAATCTAGACAGAGGCTGCCTTGCTTAGAAATGAAAGTTCTTTTCATACTTAAAGTCAAGCTTGATAACAATGTATTCTTTCATGAAAGAAAAGTTTCAAGGACAGATGCAGAAAAAAAATTTTTTTTTTTTGTCTGTCTTTTTGCCATTTCTTGGGCCGCTCCCATGGCATGTGGAGGTTCCCAGGCTAGGTGTTGAATCAGAGCTGTGGCCGTCGGCCTACGCCAGAGCCACAGCAACACGGGATCCGAGCCATATCTGCAACCTATACCACAGCTCATGGCAACATGGGATTCTTAACCCACTGAGCAAGGCCAGGGATCGAACCCGCAACCTCATGGTTCTTAGTCGGATTCGTTAACCACTGAGCCACGACGGGAACTCTGTAGAAAGATATTTTAAATTCATAGATGAAAAAATGTTCAGTGATACTTAGTATATAAAAAATGCATTTAGGAGTTCCCAATGTGGCTCAGTGGTTAACAACCCAACTAGCATCCATGAGGACATGGGTTCTATCCCTGGCCTCACTCAGTGGGTTAAGGATCTGGCTTTGTTGTGAGCGGTGGTGTAGGCTGGCAACTACAGTTCTGATTCGACACCTAGCCTGGGAACCTCTATATGCCATGGGTCCGGCCCTAAAGAGACAAAAAGACCAAAAAAAAAAAAATTAATTTACTTTTCCACATTTCAATCAAAATGGCAAAAACTGACCACTAGACCATTTATTTTTCCAGTCTTCTTTTTCCCTGCCAATTCATTTAAGTATTCTGAGTTAAATAATATCTATTGTAAATAATAAGTAAGTTGATGCCTATTATCTTTAGGACCTTAAATAATGCTTGGTTTTATATTTTAAATTTAAAATTAATTCTTTGAGGCATTCAATCTACTGATGATACTTTTGTTAGAGGATTTTGATGAATGGGTGAAAGTGTCAAGAAATGGTCAGACACTTCTTGGTCACCATGGAAGAGAAATGATAAAATATATTAAAATTTCACTTTTAAGGAGCCAAGGAAGGGAAATATTCATAAGAATGTGAAATCATTTAAGCTTTCTATTTATTTTTTTTGTCTTTTGTCTTTTTAGGGCCACATCTGCAGCATATGGAGGTTCCCAGGCTAGGGTCTAATAGGAGCTGTTGCTGCTGGCCTACACCAGAGCCACAGCAATGCCAGATCTGAGCCACATCTGTGACCTACACCACAGCTCATGGCAATGCCAGATCCTTAACCCACTGAGCGAGGCCAGGGATTGAGCCCACAACCTCGTGGTTCCCAGTCTGATTCATTTCCACTGCACCACAACGGGAACTCCAAGCTATTTTTTTTTAAATAAAGAGAATTAGAAATGAAAATATCAGTCTAAGATGTTGCACTTTATTATAAGCTCTTATTGTTATTGTTTCCTTGCAATATACTTTTTAATATTCAATATTTAGAAAAGTTTGAAAAAGGTAGAAAACATGTTTGTGGGGTAATGGTCAAATTAGTGAATACATACTGCTTGACTGTACCTCAAATTTTACCTTAAAGCTAATAATACAAATAAAAATCTTAGGAGTTATTAAAATTTCAATAACGTTCTATTTCAGTAGTAGCTTCTGAAATCAACAAAAGTAAACATTACTAAGAGCGTTAGTGTTCAACACAGTAGGAAATACTACAATATTATATGAAAGAAGTATAAAAATAGTATCAGTTCTTTATCTGTTATTTCAAAACAAATCATTATAATTCATTAATAATTACTATCATTTACAACTACATGCAGTATATCTTGCTAGACAGGACATCTTACAAACTTGACATGACCTACCATAAAACCATTAAATAGAACACTAAACTCTTATCCAATAAGAGCAGAGAAGTAATCTGACTTCACATTATCCACTAGAATAGAAATGTGGGGACCATGAAAAGCCCAAAGAACAGTTCAGTTTTAAGGTAAATGGATATATTTAGTCCTAATATCTTTATAAACACATATACTTCCAGAGAGGAACTGTACTGCAATGTCGAAAAGATAGGCCTTATGCAGAGAAAGTGTGGTTGTAACTCTTCCTCTATTGTTGACTTTGAGTATAGATAGTTCATTGTTCAGAAATGACATCTCTTCTTTGTAATATTTCTTCAAAAACAATGTTTATGAGTGTGGTATATCTTCTGAAGGAAAAAGTGATGTCATATTATTATTAGATTGGGATTTTTTTTTGGTCCATAATGGTAATTATATCTAAGCATTTCCATTATGGACGAAAAATATGTAGCAATACTCAGGAATGGAAATGGGGGTCACTGCTTTTGAGAAGCTGAGTAACTTGTACTAAATAGTATAAGTAAGAGTATAACAGACCTGGAATTTGGATACAAGTCTCAGATATCAAAGCTCATACACCCCACACAACTGCTATTCTTGTTCAAATTTCCTTTTCTGTGTAAAAAAAAAAAAATTCTCAGAGAGAGGAAAGTTGCTTTTTTCCAAATCACATCAAAAAGTATTCAGCTACATCAGATGTCACTAATGATAAGATCTCTGAAGCCAGTTGAAATTATGGATAGTAATTTTCTTTCCTCTCATTTCTGCTCTCCACCATCTGGTGACGGCATAAAGACAAATCCTCACAAACGTTTGGGTGTTTTTATAGGCATATGGAATTTTTTCAAGTTTGCCTTTCAACAACTTTGACTTATACCCTGTTTTAAAATATATTGAGTCTTATTCTCCCCTTACTAGCAGAAGGGAGTAGCTGTCATAAATCCTTGATAGTGCCACTTACACAAAGGAAAGGATTGTTCTGGATTGTATAACAGATATAATACCAGCTCAGGGGCAGGGTAATGTAATGTGAGAATTCTCTAACGTCCTTTAGGCAAAGAAAGGTATGGAGCAGGCCTTTCAGGGAGAAATTAAGCTAATTCACTTGTAGTGCTACAATTGTACAATGGAAAAACATTTTTTTTTCAAAGTTCTAGCCATCAGCAAAACAAATAGGGCATTTTTCTTACCAAGTACATCAAGTACCATCGATTATAACTGCTTGGAAATAATTATATTAACAATCATGTTATACTCTATTATGAAACATATCAATTATTCTCATTCATATCAAAAGAAATGAGTCTATATTTTCCAATGCATAAAAAAATAAGTAAAAAACTTAAGGCCATATAAATATGACTTAGATCATGCTTGAAATTTCAATATGATTTATTAGTTAAGAAAGAATAAACAACTTTATCACAAAGTACTGGGTAGTTTTGTAACTGCATCTGATTATCTTTATTCCCTAAGAGGCAGCAATAATCATACGCACACCATGTAATTTTAGGTTCTGAATAATTGGCAAAATTATGTACCCATGATAAATCATTTTATTTTAGATAGAAAATATAAGATTATTTTATATAAAAATGCATAGTTGACAAACTAAGAGACCCTAGAAAATATGCTTATAATAATATTCCACACTGTTCAGTGGTTTATTCCTGTAGAATCAGTTTTTTAAAATAAAGTCACTGAAGAGCTATGAGAAATGTTAAAACTCAGATGTATATTAAACTCTGCTCTAGTCTCATTTAAATTCTGACAAAATAATCAGTATTGAGTAAAGGGAAAATGAGAATTCACTCATTCTTTTGTATTTTTCTATTCTTCTCAGTTTTAGTTATGAATTGTAATTTCATCAGGTTTTTAGGCTAACTCTTTAATAATTAATTGACTTAGCTGCAAATCCTCTTAGGCAAAAGATATATGATTAGAAAGTAAATTTGTAATGTAACTTAAATAAGGTGATTTCTAAGTGAACTTTTACAGGATATCTTTGAAACTTAGGATATTCATAATACCATTGTTTTTTCTAGACAATATGAATTAACCATTATAAAAATATTAATTAAAAAGTTATACCATATTCTTTTTTTTAGAGAAATTCAAACCATTCTGTATTTTACTGCTCATGTTCACTGAAATCTGATTTATGATGGGAATGGATGGCAATAGCTAGAAGTAAAATACAATGAAAATAAAGATACCACATATACAAAAGATTGAATAAATTTTTCTGTACATTTTCCATACAAATAAATACTGCACATAATCATATAGAATAACAAAATGGAAGGAACTCAAGTTCTTTTCTTTTGTGTTTACAGTTATTATGTCATCACTTTTTTTCTAATCTGCTCCTTAAATGCAGAAATATATAGTTCCACAAGCCAGGAACCATGCAGGGATCCAAACAATTACAAACTTGCTCTTAAAGCTAAACCATGTAGCTGGGTGTGTGACTGTGTTGGAGGGCAACTGTAACTGAGTATTCTCAAACTAACTTCCATAAAGCATACAATATTTATTAACAGAAGAGTGAAAAAGTTCACTAATTTGAAACACACACACACATATATACACAATTTAATCTCACCTATAACCCATATAACAATATAAAAAGTGTTAAGAACTTTGACCAGCACAGAGTTTGGGGGAACTATGTTATATCTCTAATTTTATTTAGAATTGCTGGTACAACAGTTAATAATAACCCTAACTCTTTGGTCTTCTTATGTTATCTTTTAAAAGTCATAATTAAAAATGCACATATTTATTGCCTACACCCTTGAATTGTACCTTGATATGTATTTATGTAATGGAAGTTCAACATTGGAATTCTATTTATCTCACCGTTGGTTTCCTGCCTGGCACTAGGTTCTGAGGACAGTTACACTTTTATAGAACTTAGAAAATGAAGGCAAAGAACATTTTCGTCACTTTCGGTTTCTTTCTGGTGACAAGCATGGTTGTGCAAATGGGAGTTCTCTGCAAAAAAACGCCACAATTTTTATACTCCAGTGTCCTTAATGACAAGAGGTAGTTTGTTGTCCTCTTGATTTTCTAATATGAATTCTTATTCTGGGTAACACATATGTGTATTCATTCTCTAGCTTCCCAGGTGATGAGATGAAGTTGCAGCATTGGCATTTGCAAGGTTGGGTTTCAGCATAATTTCATGGTAGTCTATAAGGTATACTGTCCCTGTAGTCTGTGCTGTGTTGTTCTCGTATCTTTTCTAGAGTCCTGGTCTAGAGAGCTCCTTCAAACTTCCGATATTTTTATACAAACTATTACTTCTATTAAATTACTCATGCTTAAGTTACTTTAAGCTGTTTCTGTTTCTTGTACTTAAGCATAATTCATGCATACATTGTTATTTAAGCATTCTACTCTTATTAGTATACATGCTTTTCAGAAGTACTTTGTATTGTATAAAATTATGCAGTGAAAACATCAGAGATTTGGGAGCAATGGTTTAGGAAAATACCAACCAAAACTTATGCAATTTTGTGACAAGAACACTAGCAAAAACTGTAATGATACTAATAAAAGAGCAACATGATTTAAAATATATTTTCTTCCTAATAAATACAGAAGTATCATAAAAAGTAGAAATCTTTATCTTTTATCGAAAATAGCAAAAATTTTTTGGAAAGCTTGAGAAGGTCAAAGTCATGCAATTATAGAAATGAGAGCAGAGACCTGTCATAATTGTCAGAAGATTCAGGCGCAAAAACAGAGAAGTGTACATATATACAATGGAATACTACTCAGCCATAAAAATGACAAAATAATGTCATCTGCAGCATCATGGATGAAACTAGTGATTTTCATATTAAGTGAAGTAAGTAAGGAAGGTAAACCATGATATAACATATGAGGAATCTAAAATAGGACAACGATCTTATCTACAGAAAAGAGACAGATCAGGACCATGGAGAGAAGACCTGTGGTTGCCAGGGGGAGGGGGGAAAGAAGTGGGATGGATGGGGAGTTTAGGGCTGGTGGATACAAAATGTTACACTTGGAATAGAAGGGCAAAGGGGTCCTAGTGTAAAGTACAGGGCACTGTGTGTGACTGGTTACTTCACTGTACAACAAAAATTTCAGAAACATTATAAATCAACTATACTTAAAATAAAAGTTAGAGGCTTTTCATGAAATCATATGATGCACCAGATAAATAACTCTGGTTCACATTGTGTTAAGCTTGTGTACAAACTGAGCTATGGTATGAATGATTATTGTGTACATTGCTATAATCTATGGCTTGCAGAGCATTCGTATGTTTTACATTCATTTTCTATTATTTGAAGTTACAAAATTTTAGTTTTCTAGGAAAATATATGTTATATTGCCTGATGAAATTATTAATCTGCCTTAGATAATTTTCATTATTGCAGAGCACATGATGTATATAGTTACATTTCAACTAATTTTATTTTATCCTTTATGTTCTATTAAAAATACTGATTATTGGATGTGTGCATGTAACTGTCGGTATTTTGTATACAAATTTTATTTCAGGGTTATTGTTATTAAGACATTCATTTATAATAAGCTATTTATTTCCCTTTAAAAACGAAGATATTGTATAAGACCTTACATGTTTGAGGTCTTTTTCAAACCTCATCTGATCAAAGACAATAATAGTCAAGGATGACTGACTGCTAGGAGTTGTGCTTGTATTTCTCTGTGCAGCTACCAGAATTTGTGACTTTACTTGTGAGAACTTGGAAGGACTCAGGGGACCTTTTCCACAAACTTACTGGTATTCTTACTCGGTATATCCTTTCTTTTGTTTATATTTTTGTTTCGTAGGGAACCAAAGTGAAAATAAATCAAACTGGATGCAAGTCATTATTTTCAATCTAGATCAGACTTTGTACCCAGATACTGACCTAGCTCACATGTAACTTCCCAGATGTTGTAAACATCTGTTTACATCAGGGAGAAACCTAATATCCTGACCCTTATAATGCTCGGCCTCTTGTGAGTCTAAACGTTGTACACCTTAGAATAGCCAATAAATACCTACCATTTTTTAATTGATGCACCTACTAGGCCTAGTGCCAAATCCAAAAATGTAATTGCTGACAGTGACCGAGGTCTTTTGGGTTTAAAATTATGCCTTTATGAAGTTCAGATTTTCAGATGCAGTGGGCTTTAAGCCATTTTTCAAATCAGTGCATTTTTTCTTGTTTTTCTTATTATATTATGGACAATTTTATTACATAATTGAAATGAAATATTATGTTTTATTGTATATCACCACTTAGACATGAAAAATAATGCCTGCTTATTGATAAGTTTTGCAGTTTGAATCACCTCAGTCATGAGTGAAAGCTATTACATTAAGAAAAAGTTCATACATTCTAAGTGACTAACCAAATGGCATTATTCCTTAAAATATAGTCAAGTGAAGTGACAGAAAGGCAAACTGTATCATTTCAAACCACAGCTCATGCTTTTTCCCAAGCAGTATCCCAACAAATAACACTGTGGTGAAATACATGCAAGTTATATTTGGGGTTATTACAAGTTTATACATATTTCAGTATTTCCAAAAATTAAATTTCTGAAATTACTACATATTTTCATCTAGACCCTGTTAACATATACAGTATGTACATATTAATTATTAATATGCCAACTACCTTATATTTTTAACTGTCAGTCTTTCAGAATTTTTAAAACTAGGTCCTTTCAAAGGCATACTTAAGGCATTATTATAAATGGCCTAGTATTTACATTAAGTTATAGGTGCCAATATTTTATTTTTCTAGAAATATGTATACAGCAACATTAGTCTGTATTTTAAGTTAACCGGCAGTTAGATATATATTTCTAAATCTTTCCTAAAATTTTAATGCTCTAGTCACCTACCATTGCTGACAAAATTTGTTTCTTTGTGTCCATTCAGTCCACCTGAACACATGTTTTCATAATATTTTTGCCTTACCAATTTTACCTGAGGATTTTCTATAGCACAAAGTGGGTTTCAGCCTCCCCAAGCAAAACATCTACTCTAAACTCATTCAGTTTTGAAATTACATTCCAAAACTCTCCTCCATGAATGTATACCTAGTTATAGCTGAGAGGCAAAACTCCCCCCTCTTTTCTCCTATATAATTTAATTTTATCGCTAATATTTACTTACATAAAACTGTGTATTATAATTATTTGAATACTAATGTAGCATAAAAATTAGGTGTTGGGAAGAGTTCCTAGGCTATCTTTGCACTGTGTACCTACCTTTGGTATGATTTTCTTGTATCAGTAGGGAATTGAGTTTACAACAAGAAATTTCTATTTCTCCACATTCTAAAATTTATACAATTGCAGCCCTAGTCATTATTCTTGAAAAAAAAAAAGTATCTTTTATTTTAAATCCCTTCCATATTTCCATTCATTTACTGACTTAAAATTTGTAGTGGTGGTATTTAAATATTACTAACAGTTTTCAGAGCAATGCATTTTTCTTTATTACCTACTTTAATCCTGAACTAATAATAATTCTCATTTTACAGATGAGCGAACAGCCTAAGAGTACCTATTTTTCCAGGATCACAGACCTACTATCGGAGAAAATCTGGCCTCAAATCCAAGCGGATTTTTTAATAACGTACTTTTGTCATGGCATGATTCACCTTGATTATTATTGCTTTATTAATAATTATACAATGACTAAAAATACTCCTCCCTCACTTTCTCTCTCCATTCATTAAAACATATATTTCATTTTTTAAATTAACATGTCATTTTACCAATTACTTATATTAAATATATTGAATTCAATAAAATCATGTACTTTTGTTTAAAAAGGTTTGAATACAATAGCTGACACGATTAAGTAAAGTAAAGTAAAATTGTAAATCCAAATCACTTGTATGCAGTCTAGGTAGATTTAAAGTTGCTCATCATTCTAATCAATTCACCTCATTATTGCTACAATTCTTACAGGTAATCTAAAATAATATTTCAGTAATCAAAGAAAATGTTATTTTATTGCAAAGAGATCACTCAGAAAATGGGCAAAACTTGAATAGCCACTTCATAAAAGAAAATATGAAAGTAACATAAACAATTAAACCTAACTGGGTTTATTAATAAGAAAAATGTAAATGTGATAATATAGGAATGGTTAAAATTAAAACTAAATTAAAAATGGAAAAAAAGACACTGATTCAGTCAATGGCTACTTCTTATGTAATATTCCTATACTAAAACATAAACTCCAAAAAATATATGCATATATATGTATATATGAATTATATGAATTGTAACCGTGTCTGTGTCACTTATTAAATCCCTTTGTGTGCTTGAAGTCTACGTTAAAGTACAAGATTCCACATCTGGTACTTTCAATTTCAGTACCTTATGTTGTCAATTTACATGCGTGACTTCTTATTATAATTAGGTTGATTTCTCCTGTCTATGAGATTTTATGTTCTTTGAGCTATTCAGAGTGCATTTTTCACTGCTCCTATAGTTTCATTAATACAATAGTGGGCATAAAATATTTGGTTCAATATAGTTTGATTGATTGATACATATCACTAAGCAAAGACATTTATAGTTTAAGGTGCATTTTTGTCAATAAATGTATATGCAATTTTCCTCTGCCATATCAGCCATTTCATTTTATGGATGAGAAATTAAAATTTTACGGAGGTTAATGACTTTGTCCAATATCACACAGCGAGCTAGTGGCAAAGTTATAACTGGGATAAAAGTCCACTGGTTTTTAGGCCACTGTACCCTGCAATTAAAAAAATAATTTTAATAAAAGAGAATTTGAAAGAAAAAGAGCAACTGGATTATGACTCCTATAATCAAATTTTCTTTCCCAATATTAAATCTGTTTAATATCTATGTCCTTCTTCCTATCATATATGGTGCTGAACACTAGTTCACAAACCTAGCTAAAGAAAAGAGGTAGTAAATAGTACAAAGAAAAATAAAACACAGAAATTGCAATATTTCCCTATGGGATAATATAAATGGCAAAACACTCTAACAGCCAAAAGGATAATAGATGTTATATAGCCATCTGGAATTCCAAATGCAGTGCATTCAGCAGGAAGTAAAAGAAAACAGTTGGAAATTCTGTCTTCTGTATTGTATTCCCAAGAACCATAAGAACCTACTTGAATGACCAAGGGCACAATAACCTAACCTTGTACCAAAACACTGTAGTGATAAATGTTTAAAAAATGGGGAATAAAAGTTTCTGTGATAAAAAGTAGAGCATAATCAGAGTTTATAATTAAGGAGAATGGAAGAAGGGAAGAAAAAGAAAGAAAAAATCTGTGTATACAGAATGGCCAAAAGAATTTACTCTCTCAACATGGTTTTAGTAACTTTGTTACTGCTAACTGTAGTCATGAGACTATTTCTTTATTCCTTCAACTATGAACTGTAGAATATCATTTGTTAGTATGTTGGGGGATTGCAACTGATAAAATTTTATTTTAAATTACTTTCTTTTTCAATAAATGCTTTTCAAATAGTGCACATTATTAGAATTCATACTTTATCTCCTTTTGGTTTTTAGTTGCTTTTAAAATCATTATTGTAGAAACTGGTTCAAGATAAATGGTAGTTAATAAAACAAGTATTAAATTAGCATTATGAAAAGCAAAGTGAATGACATGAGAGATAAATGTTAGAAACTGCAATAAGTGAGATTGAATCAAGGTTTTTTTAAAAAATATAATCTGTTAAGAATAAACTTGAGGAGAAAAATGGTTTATAATTTTGCCCAACAGGTTGAAGAAATAATAATTAATATGAATTAGAGCTTTAATATATTTAGAAGGAAAAAAGCCAAACAAAAGAAAGCAGAAGGAACCCATGACTCTAAAATGAAAATTATATGCATTAAAAATGAAATTTTAAGTAGGTCTTTAGATGAATAGACCAAACAGCAAATTAATCACGTGTTTTTAAATTTACAACCTTGCACATTTGTAAGTGTAGATCGATACAGATTTCAAATTAAAAAATTACTATTACAATTTTTTTTGCACAAGATGACTTAAATTAATTCCTCAGCAGTAAACTCTTAGTATTCTGGGGGTAAATCATTAACTTCTGAACACAAATTTACCCAATCAGGTAACCTTCCTGTATGATCATATATGAAATTTTGTAAGATAAATTCTGCTTAAAAATTTATATATACTGGATCACTTAAGCAAAAATTATTTTGGATATAACTCCAAAGGCATAAAGAGATCTTTATTGTTTGTGAAATGTTATATACACTTTACTTATTATAATCATAAAAAGTTAATATAAAGGAAAGTAGTATTCCTTTTCATATTTCTATTAATTTATTTTAAAGTATTATAAGTTATAAATGTAATTGGATCTTTTCTTCTCTTTTTCCACTTCTACAATATTTGAGTTTCATGATGAAATCTGATGAGAAACAACATTATACTTAAAGAAAATATTCCAAAGTATACCCAAAGACTAAATAACAAAACATTATTTTCCCAGGATTTTGATGAATTATTCCAAAAAGAGTTATTCCCCTGGGGACTTGTAAACGTCTCTGTAATAAGGAACTGGATCCCTTTCTGGGGCAATCCTTTTCCCATCTAATAATTCTTCAAATACTACCTAGGGTAAAAAATACAACTAACAACTTGTTTTGTCTTTCTAAACTCCACTATATAAACATCAACTCAATACACTCACAGTAGCTTTGTAAGGTGGATCAGTCGGTAAATAGCAAGTATTACCTTCATTTTGAAAATTAAAAACCCGAGACACTGAAAGGCTACATGATTTGCCCAAGTTTTCAATGGTCAATTATGAAATGAAAGTGTTAAATTATCTCGCTGCTGGCCTCTTGCTCTCTGACCATACTTTACAATAAAAAGTCTGTGTGTGTGTGTGTGTGTGTGTGTGTGTGTGTGTGTGTGTGTGTGTGTGTGTGTGTGTGTTCTTAAATGGGAAGTTACATAATCTTCAGTAGTGAGTAAAATCTATCCACTGATAATTATTTCATTTATTTTATTTTATTTATTATTAATTAATTAATTAATTAATTGTCTTTTTAGGTCTGCATCCACGGCATATGTAAGTTCCCAGGCTAGGGGTCGAATCGGAGCTGTAGCTGCTGGCCTCCATTACAGCCACAGCAATGCAGGATCTGAGCCATACCTGCGACCTACATCACAGCTCTCAGCAATGCTGGATACTTAACCCACTGAGCATGGTCAAGAATCAAACCTATGTCTGCTTGGATACTAGTTGGGTTCATTACCACTGAGCTACAATGGGACTCTCCACTGATAATTGTTTTAAAGCGTAATCTAATCTCAAAAATCATAAAAATTTAAGAAAATCAGATAATTAGGGTGATACACTATCCCTTTCAGTATTTGCATGAAATTTACATAACACTAAGTAAACAGGAGAATAAAAATTTTGAAATTATGATTCAGGGAAAAATTACCTTCATGAAACATATAATCAAATTTCAGGGTGGCTGTATAATTCATCTTCAAACTAGGATTCTTAAGAGTGAGAAGGAGCACCAATAAATGTTTTTCAGTATAATAGCTAAGATGGCTGAGGGCAAGTTTTATGTTTTGAGAAGCTTATTTAAGTGTAATGACATTTACTGCAAAATATTACTACTAAATTCATATACTTCACATGTAAAGTATATTTCTTGAAGAATTACAGCAAAAAAATAAATGAATAAATTACTACTTTGCTATGTAATCAATTAATGTTTCTGGTTTAAATTTTTCTTTTGTAACATCATGTGGCTTGCACTGCATTATCAGTAATGGCATTAATACATTTTTAGTTTAAAAAAACAATATCTCTTTTTTCCTTTTTTAAAATTGAAGTATAGTTGATTTACAATGTTATGTTAGTTTCTAGTATCTAGCAAAGTGACTCAGTTATGCATATATATATATATATAATTTGTTTATATTCTTTTCTTTTAATGTTAATTACAGGATATTGAATATAGTTCCTGTGCTATACAGTAGGACCTTGTAGTTTATTCATACTATATATAATAGTTTGCATCTGAAAAACCCAAACTCCTACTCCATCCCTCTGCATGCCCTACCTCTAACAAGTCTGTTCTCTATGTCTGTTAGTCTATTTCTGTTTCATAGATAAGTTCATTAGTGTCATATTTTAGATTCCATACGTAAGTGATATGATATTTGTCTTTCTCTTTCTGACTTACTTTAGTATGATAATGTCTAATTGCACTGATGTTGTTGCATATGGCATTATTTCATTTTTTATGACTGAGTAATATTCCACTGTCTATATGTATCATGTCTTATTTATCCATTCATCTATTGATAGCTATTTAGATTGCTTCCATGTATTGGCTATTGTGAATAGTGCTGCTGTGAACATAGGGGTGCAAATTACTTTCTGAATTATAGTTTTGTCCACATATATGCCCAGGAGTAGGATTGCTAGATCCTATGGCAACTCTATTTTTAGTTTTTTGAGGAACCTCCTAACTTTTCTTTCCATAGTCACTGCACCCACTAACATCCCCACCAACGTGTAGGCGGAGTCCCATTTCTCTACACCCTCTTTAGCATTTTTTATTTGTAGACTTTTTAAAAAGAACAATAGGGAGTTTTGGTTGTGGTTCAGCAGTAACTAACCCAACTATTACCCATGAGGATGCATGTTTGATCCCTGACCTTGCTCAATGGGTTAAATAATCCTGCACTGATGTGAGTTGTGGTGTAGGTTGCAAACACAGGCTAGGCTGCTGACTCCAGCTCTGATTCAACTCCTAGCCTGGGAATTTCAATATGCTGTGGGTGTGACCCTAATAAAAGGCAAAAAAATAAAAATAAAAATAAAGAGTAAAGAAGGAACAATATTTTCCTTTAGATGAATCAGAGGCCAAACACATTAGTCAGTATCTAAGGAACATCACTTTCCTCTTTTGCTAAACATAAGGAAACATTTATTTGTAGCAAGTTATAAAGAGTGAAATCAGTGTTTTAATCAGCAGTTTTCTCTTTTTAAATTGACTTACTCATTTGAGAGCCTTAGCTGTTGATGGGGTTTATGGATAATCTCTCTGTATCATGTCTAATTTTTCTCTTTGGACTAGGGGTAGAAAATCCATATTTCTTCTACAAGCTCATGAAAGACTATAGGGTACAGTCTGAATCAATGTCCCAGTTGTCCCCAGTGATGGGGGAAAAAAAAGTAGACCACATTTAGTCTTGCATTGAAGGAAAAAATACTTCTAAATTTTATTTTAAAAAATATTCTGACAAATCTTTTAAAAATTTGAGCTTTTAATTTAAAAAATCAAGCTTTTAATTTCATTCACCAAGGAACCATCTAAAGAAAAACAACAAAATACAAGAACTTGTGTAACCTTGAATGAGTTTCATGACTTATCAACTATAATTTGATTAGCACATTCACTCAATTTTAATGAGACCTCATGGCAAATTCACTGTCTCTAGAGAATTACGTCATACTCTGCAGTAATGATAGAACACTGTAAATTATTTTGCTAATATTTATAGAGCACTTCCAGGTTTTGCCTTAAATTATAAATGATCTTCCTAACCTCTAAATTACGTTGTAACCATGGTGCTACACTCTTTAGTATCTAAGCTTTGCAAATTAGTCTCAGAATTACCAAAGATAGTTCCTTCTGGCTTTGTCATTACCAAGGCAAACATATTCTTTTTGAAATTTATAATGACAAATGTAATATTGCTCCTTTTTTTCATCTTTATCTATATATATTAATGACATTTTTGAGTTTGAAGTTGTATTTATATTTGAACATATATTGGAAAACTCATATTTCATAAAAGTTCAATGCTATTTTTAATATTAATTCCTTAATGTTTTATTAGATGATCTTATAGGAAAATAAAAACTAAATTATATATTCAGTGCCACTGTTATGTTTATTATCCTCGAAACACATCTTCAGTATATGTATTTGAGGAAAAAATTTTGTGATTATTCTGAATTTAAATAGAATTATAAGATTAAGAAAAGAAGAAAAAGGAGGAACAATGAATATTGAAAATGTTATCAATATACAAACCAAACCAAAATACATAAACAATTTTATATCCAGACTGCTAGAATCTGAATATAATATAAAAAGCTTTAATTCATCTATATATTAATTAAACAAATATGGAATTTGTGTTTAGTGTGTATCAGGCTAGTACAAACCTTTTATTCTGAAGTCAAGAATATTTAGAATCATAACAATTATTAAGTGACTTGCCCAAGGCACTTTATAAACTGGTATTATTTCAAAAATTGTTTTCATTTGACTTAACCTTAGTTACTTCAGTTAAATTAATTTTAATTAAAAATTTGATTCCTTTTTAATTCAAGAAACAATTTAACTTTCTCCATTCAATTTGATAAGATTATTTCTAACCTCCTCCCTTGCAAAAGCTCCCTCAATCTTCATATTTGCTATTTTGAAATATCCAAGAGGGTACTTTTTTTTTTTTGCCTTGCTTTTGTCCTGATAAGGTGTTATTTTAAAATAATGAAATAACTAGATCCCACCTAAAAAAATAATAAAAATATTTCACAATAGATGTAAAATCAGGAATGGTATTCAAGTCTTTTTGTTTAGGTGATAATATAGCATCATCTGCTGATTCTTTGTTACCTTGCAAAGTCAGTAAGCACTCCAACTCTCCTTTAATCTCAAGTCCAGCCACTCAAAAGAGAGTGTGTTTCTTCTGGTAGAAACTGGAGAAACCACATTATAATTTTCTCAGACTGGATAATTAATAATCATCTAAGGAAAAGTGACAGCTTACCAGTTATGGGTCATCTATCAAGTTAAAGCATGCACTGAGAAGTCCGAGTTAGAGTCTATTTCACCAGTAGGCCGGTGCCTTCTGGTTTTCTATTCTTGGCTATCCTTAGCTGAATTTTAGACCTATAGTCAGTATGTAAGTGATAGCAAAGATCCCCTAAAGAAGAGACTACGACCTTACCAATGGCTGACATTTTGAGTTTATTTGTAATGAATCCATTTTGCAAAAGAGGACTGAAAAAAAAATTAGACTATATAACTATGAAATTGCCTCTTAAAAACTGACTTATATACTATTTGGAACTGAAAGCAGTTTAGAAGCAGCGAACACAGGAAAAGCCCTCTCTACCCTCCACATTTCCATCCTAAAAAAGGCAGAATAAACATTTTTTCTTTACTGGAAAATACTCTGGAATTACTAGCCCACAGGCAACACCAGAGGGATCTCAAAGCACATCTTACTATATTAATTTGCTCCCATGTGTTTACCTTCCTACAGTTTGCAGCCATTGGAAGCCTAAACCTGCTTTTCTTTTCACCTGTTACTTCTCTATAAATTTATTTTTCTTTGTTGAAAGAATATAGGCTTGAATTCTTAGCCAACTTTCTGAGTTACTTTTCTCCCATGTCTCTCCCATGTATGTATGAAATATATATGCTAATAACCATTTATTTGTTTTTCTCCGGTAATTCTGTCTTTTGTTACAGGGGCCTCGGCTGCAAATTTAGAAGGGTTGGTAGGAGAAAAGCAATTTTGTCTTCCTATATAGGAAATTGCATCTCCTCTTATTGAGGGTTTATTTTTTTTTAAGTCCATCAAATTGAAAAGTTCACAAGCTAAAAACAAAAAGAAAAACAAAAAGAAAAGCAAAGACACTTGCATCTTCATAATGAAATTGTCCGAGTGGTGAGAAATAATACTTTTAATGAAAAAATAAGTCATGAAATAAATTAAGATTTAAGAGAAAAATCTTATATTTCTGAAAGGTAAGATTAATTGCAATCCCTTGTTCTTTTCTAGTTAGAAAAAAAGGATAATTTTAAATTTGATAAATCAAGAAATAACACCTAAGAATACTTTTAATATTCATGGATTGTTATTTTTTCAACCCTATTTACTCTTTGCTACTTGAGCGATTTCCTTGTCAAAAGATTTTCCACTGGTGGATTTTGTTGTCCTTTTTTCATAGTGTGAAGTAGCCTCAAATTTTTGGTGATTTTGGACTGAGCTCTAATTTTGCTGTTGTTAGAATCCCCTTAAATCAACTGCCTCATCTCCTTGTCCAGCCTGAAATGGGAAGCATTAGAGTTAGTGTTGATTGGACCTACTACCTGGAATCTTTCAAGCTTGTTTCCAATAGGAAGGAAGGAAGGGTGGAGGGGCAGGACATGACACTTAACAGAATTCCTCTTATTTCTCACTAGTGACAATGGCTAATTGAGAAATAGCTTATCATACCAATGCAAAATTAAACTGCTCTCCTGGTTAGAAAAAGACACCTTCTTATCTATTGCTTTAAGCTGAGTTTTGTGTTGGAGCTAGGCTGACTCAGTATAGCACTCCAGTTAATCACACAAGATGTCCATATTTTGCTTCCAGCTTCCCTCAGCTCTCCATGTGGCTCTACTATTCTTCCTATAGTTTGTCTCTCTTTCACCTTGCCCATGGATTCCTCTTCCAGTAAGAATCTATCTAGTTTTCTTTTTTACAAAGTTCCCCATTGTCTATGATACTGCTAATATTCATCATCCTGTTTTTGATAAAGGTTATGTATTTATGTTCAGATTGCTTTTAACACATTTAGGGATTGAGATAGAATGTGGCAGTTGTAGCACATCCTCAGCCCTTACACATGAAATGAAAGTCCTTTAAATCCATGCCTTTCCAAACTACCTTTTAACTAAAAAACAAATTAGACAAAAAATTTCAGATGTGAGAGTGCTCAGAGAATATAGTATTCACATACCTTCAAAACATGCTCAAAGTTGAAGGAACCATAACATTCTCAATGGTAATAAGCATGACCTAAATTTAAAGATGAACTTCTAGAGAGAGACAAGATGGCGGAGGAGTAGAGAGACACGCTCGCCCTCTCCCACAAACACAACAAAAAAAAGCACATCTACAGAATAAATGACTCGCACAGAACAGCAACCAATCGCTGGCAGAAGAACCTAAACTCCAATAACGGCAAGAAGTTCGTGACATTACGGGGCAGAACGGGAGAAAAGAGGAGAGTGAGAGAAGGTGAATCCGAGCGGGACGGGCACTCCGGAAAGGGAACTGCGGAGGAGAAAGGGATCCTGCACCCTGGAAAGTCACCTACACGGGGGAAAGATCAAACGAACCGGAGGAATCTCCAGATGCAGAGAAGAGTGTAGCAGTAAGTTGGAGTACGGAAAAGCCGATCAAGAACCGAATGGACCATCTGAACTACGGGCACAGTCACCAAAAATTGAGATGCCTGGGTGGGAGCTGGACACTGAGTCCTTGGCTCCAGAGGTTAGTCCCCGGGAAAGGGCCGGGGGAAGCCTGGGTGGGGGCTAGGCACCAAGACCTCGCTTCTGAAGTTTAGTCGTCGAGAAAGGGCTGGGGGACGCGTGGGTGGGGGCTGGGCACCTAGACCTCGCCTCCGAGAGTTGGTCGCTGGGAAAGGGCCGGGGGACGCCTGGGTGGGGGCTGGGCACCGAGACCTCGCTTCCAAAGTTTAGTCACCGAGAAAGGGCCTGGGGGACGCCTGGGTGGGGGATGGCACCGAGACCTCGGCTCCAGAGGATAGTCCCCAGGCTGGGGGGGCGGGGCAGAGCAGAAACTGCTTGGGAGGTCTAGAAACCATTTGACAGGCAGAGACTGCCTGGGAGACTAGAAAACAAAGCTGTCACAGAGGAAGGGAGCAATACTCTAGGGGCGGGGAAGTGGAAAGCCGCATCAGAGGGAACCTGGGAAAAGAGCCTGGTCTGCGCCCGTGCTGGGGAGGGGAGAGAAGAAGGGGTGGGTCCCCATAGAATACCCCCCATGCCACAGCAAGCTTACAGGCCCGCTAGCTAGCTGAGAGCTGTGCTTCCCAGTGCATCCCCTCCCCCCACCCCCACCACCCCCTACGCTCTCGCTGAACCTGGGGCTGCCTGCCATCCAGGAGGGCTGGCCTCAACAATTGCCTGAAGCCAACCACTGCAGGGGCTGTCCCTGCACAGGCCTGCCTGCCCTTTGGAGGGGCTACACTTCCGCAGAGTAGCACCAAACACCACCAGCCCCCGAGAATAGGCCTGCAGCCCAGAAAAGCTAGAACAAGCCTAGCCAGGCAGTGAATAGATCTGCCTAATTCCCGAACGGTTTTTCTGAGTTGGGCTGCCCCGGGGAGGAGCCTCTTCGGTTTCTAATGGCCCTGCTACCCGCCCAAGCCCCCAGAGGGTGCCTTAGTGGATCAGCTGTATAGGACTGCCAGCTCCAGGCAGGACCCCCTACAGCCCAGAAAAGCTGCAACAAGCCTGGCCGAGTCAGGAAAAGATCTCAGACGGACTTTCTGAGTCGGGCTGCCCCGGGGAGGAGCCTCTTGGGTTTCTAATGGCCCTGCTACCCGCCCAAGCCCCCAGGGGGTGCCCTAGTGGATCAGCTGCATAGGACTGCCAGCTCCAGGCAGGACACACTACAGCCCAGAAAAGCTGCCACAAGCCTGGCCAAGCCAGGAAAAGATCTCAGACGGTCCTTCTGAGTCGGGCTGCCCTGGGGAGGAGCCTCTAGGGTTTCCAGTGGCCCTGCTACCCACCCAAGCCCCTAGGGGGTGCCCCACTCTCGCGGAATAGCTGCTCAGCACCACCAGCCCCCTAGAAGAGCCCCTGCAGCCCAGAAAAGCTGCAACAAGCTTGGCCAGACTGTGAAAAGATCTGCCTACATTCTCAGGCCATCCTTCTGAGTTGGGCTGCCCTAGGGAAGAGCCTCTTAGGTTCTCAGTGACCCAGATAGCTGCTCCAGCCCCCAGGGGGTGCTGCACTCCTGAGGAACAGCTGCCCAACACCACCAACCCCCTGCAAGAACCCCACAGCCTAAAAACACCAGAGCAAGTTCTGCATGACCAAATGAAATCTGCTACCATCGTGGTGTGGACCTCCCAGTCCTGTCTGCCCTCAGGAAGTCCTCCTTTGCTTCAAAGAAACACTGTTAGCCCCATCAACACTCCAGAAAAGCCACACTGCCTCAAAAAAGATTGACCAACAACACTAGCCCTCAGGAAATATTCCACGGCAGTGACAAGGCAAACACTGCCCGGTCACGGAGAGTACAACTCCCTCAGGAGAAAGAAAACAACAAGCAAGATGAAGAAGCTGAGAAACCACCCCCAGTCAAACCAACAGGAGAACTCACCTAAAACAGTCAACAATGAAACAGATCTCGGCAGTCTGACAGACCTGGAGTTCAAAGGAGAAACAATCAAAATACTGAAGGAATTAAGAGAAGATATGAACAGTAATGCAGATACCCTCAGAAAGGAACTAGAAAATATAAGGAGGAGCCAAGAAAAACTAGAACATTCATTTGCAGAGATGCAAACTGAACTAAGGGCAGTAAAAACCAGAATGAATAATGCAGAAGAACGAATCAGTGATATGGAAGATAGAATGATGGAAATCACTCAATCCGGTCAACAGACAGAAAACCGAATCAAAAAACTGGAAAGCAATATAAGAGACCTATGGGATAATATAAAGCAGGCCAATCTATGCATAATAGGAATTTCAGAAGGAGTAGAAAAAGATAAGGGGATGGAAAATATATTTGAAGAAATTATCACTGGAAACTTCCCAAATCTAAAGGATACTGGGTTCAAGATACAGGAAGCACAGAGGGACCCAAACAAACTGAACCCAAAGAGACCCACAGCAAGACACATCATAATAAAAATGGCAAAAGTTAGTGATAAAGAGAGGATCCTAAAGGCAGCAAGAGAAAAGCAGAATGTTACCTACAAGGGAACCCCCATAAGGTTATCGGCTGATTTCTCTACAGAAACACTACAGGCCAGGAGGGAATGGCAAGAGATATTTAAAAGTGCTCAAAGGAAAAAATATGCAACCTAGAATACTCTACCCAGCAAGAATATCATTTAAAATAGAAGGGGAAATAAAAATTTTTTCCAACAAACAAAAACTTAAAGAATACTGCAACACAAAACCCAGGTTAAAGGAAATATTGAAAGGGCTTCTCTAAACCAAAAAGAAAGGAAGGAAAGGGAAGAAAAAAGAAAAGAAAAAAAAAAGAAGAAGAAGAGGAAGAACTAGGACTGAGGAAACCGCAATCAGATAGCAGTCACTCAAATAAGCCAGCATACAGATTTAATCATGAACAGGCCTCAAACAAAATAAAATTAAAAAGAAAAAAATAAAAAAGAGTCATCAAAACCATAAAATGTGGGCAAGGGATGTTAGGAAGGAAATAACCCTTTTTGTTTGTTTGTATGTTTCTCTTCTTAATTTTAATATAGTAATGAAGTGTTTGAACTTACAGGACCATCAGGCTAGAACACACAATTATGGGAAGGGGTGAGCATACTTAAAAAACAGGGCAACCACAAGCCAAAACCAAATATTGCATTTGCAAAAAATGAAAAAAAAATATACACTCAAGCAGATAATAACAGGAGACCATCCAACCAAAAAAAAAAAAGAAAGAAAGGAAGAATGGAGAACCATAGAATCAACTGGAACACGAGGTTCAAATGGCAATAAATAATCATCTATCAATTATCACCTTAAATGTCAATGGACTGAACGCCCCAATCAAAAGACACAGAGTGGCTGAGTGGATAAAAAGGCAAAAACCTTCAATATGCTGCCTACAAGAAACTCACCTTAGGACAAAAGATACATATAGATTGAAAGTGAAAGGATGGGGAAAAATATTTCACGCCAATAGACATGACAGAAAAGCAGGAGTCGCAACACTCATATCAGACAAAATAGACTTTAAAACAAAAGACATAAAGAAAGACAAAGAAGGACATTACTTAATGATTAAGGGATCCATCCAAGGAGAGGATGCTACTATCGTCAACATATATGCCCCAAATACAGGAGCGCCCAGATACATACAACAAATATTAACAGACATAAAGGGATATATTGATGAGAATACAATCATAGTAGGAGACCTTAATACCCCCCTCACATCAATGGACAGATCCTCTAGACAGAAAAACCAATAAAGCAACAGAGATCCTAAAGGAAACAATAGAAAAGTTAGACTTCATTGATAGCTTCAGGACACTACATCCAAAAAAAGCAGAATACACATTCTTCTCAAATGCTCATGGAACATTCTCAAGAATCGACCACATATTGGGACACAAAGCTAATCTCAATAAATTTAGGAGCATAGAAATTATCTCAAGTATCTTCTCTGACCATAATGCCATGAAATTAGAAATCAACCATGGGAAAAGGAAAGAGAAAAAACCTACTGCATGGAGACTAAACAACATGCTACTAAAAAACCAATGGGTCAATGAGGAAATCAACAAGGAAATTAAAAACTACCTTGAAACAAATGATAATGAAGACACAACCGCTCAAAACCTATGGGATGCTGCGAAAGCAGTGCTCAGAGGGAAATTTATAGCCATACAGGCCTTTCTCAAAAAAGAAGAAAGATCCCAAATTGACAACTTAACCCTCCACCTAAATGAATTAGAAAAAGAAGAACAAAAAAGTCCTAAAGTCAGCAGAAGGAAGGAAATTATAAAGATCAAAGAAGAAATCAATAAAATAGAGACTCAAAAAACAATAGAGAAAATTAATGAAACCAAGAGCTGGTTCTTTGAAAAGGTGAACAAAATTGACAACCCCCTGGCCAGACTCAATACGAAGAGGAGAGAAAGAACCCACATAACCAAAATTATAAATGAAAAAGGAGAAATCACAATGGATACAGCAGAAATACAAAAAACCATGAGAGAATACTATGAACAACTATATGGCAACAAGTTTGACAATCTGGAAGAAATGGACAATTTTCTAGAATCTTACAGCCTGCCAAAACTGAATCAAGTAGAAACAGACCAACTGAACAGACCCATCACTAGAAATGAAATTGAAGAGGTCATAAAATCACTCCCTACAAATAAAAGTCCAGGACCAGATGGCTTCACAGGTGAATTCTATCAAACATATAAAGAGGAATTGGTGCCCATCCTCCTTAAACTCTTTCAAAAGGTTGAAGAAGAAGGAAGACTCCCAAAGACATTCTATGATGCCACCATCACCCTCATTCCAAAACCAGACAGAGATACCACCGAAAAAGAAAACTATCGCCCAATATCATTGACGAATATAGATGCAAAAATTCTCAACAAAATCTTAGCCAACCGAATCCAACAACATACCAAAAAACTTATACACCATGACCAGGTTGGGTTCATCCCAGGTTCACAAGGATGGTTCAACATACGCAAATCAATCAGCATCATGCACCACATTAACAAAAAAAAGTCAAAAATCATAAGATCATCTCAATAGACGCAGAAAAAGCATTTGACAAAGACCAACATCCATTCACAATCAAGACCCTCGCCAAAGTGGGTATGGAGGGAACATTCCTGAATATAATCAAAGCCATTTATGATAAACCCACAGCAAATATAATACGCAATGGGGAAAAACTGAAAGCCTTCTCACTCAAATCTGGAACAAGACAGGGATGCCCACTCTCACCACTGCTCTTCAACATCGTTTTGGAAGTCCTAGCCATAGCAATTAGACAAACCAAAGAAATAAAAGGCATCCATATAGGAAGAGAAGAGATAAAACTGTCACTGTATGCAGACGACATGATACTATACATAGAAAACCCTAAGGACTCAACCCCAAAACTCCTTGAACTGATTCATAAATTCAACAAAGTAGCAGGATAGAAGACTAACATTCAGAAGTCAGTTGCATTTCTGTATACCAGCAATGAACTATTAGAAAAGGAATACAAAAATACAATACCTTTTAAAATTGCACCTCCCAAAATCAAATACCTCGGAATACACCTGACCAAGGAGGTAAAGGACCTATATGCCGAGAACTATAAAACTTTCATCAAAGAATTCAAAGAAGATGTAAAGAAATGGAAAGATATTCCATGCTCCTGGATTGGGAAAAGCAACATTTTAAAAATGGCCATACTACCCAAAGCAATCTACAGATTCAATGCAATCCCTATCAAATTACCCAGGACATTTTTCACAGAACTAGAACAAACAATCCAAACATTTATATGGAACCACAAAAGACCCAGAATCGCCAAAGCAATCCTGAGAAACACAAACCAAGCAGGAGGCATCACTCTCCCAGACTTCAGGCAATATCACAAAGCCACAGTCATCAAAACAGTGTGGTACTGGTACCAAAACAGACAGACAGACCAATGGAACAGAATAGAGAACCCGGAAATAAACCCAGACACCTATGATCAATTAATCTCTGACAAGGGAGGCAAGAACATCAAAAGGGAAAAAGAAAGTCTATTCAGCAAGCATTGCTGGGAAACCTGGACAGCTGCATGCAAATCCATGAAACTAGAACACACCCTCACACTATGCACAAAAATAAACTCAAAATGGCTGAAAGACTTAAATATAAGACAGGACACCATCAAACTCCTAGAAGAAAACATAGGCAAAACACTCTCTGACATCAACCTCATGAATATGTTCTCAGGTCAGTCTCCCAAAGCAATAGATATAAGAGCAAAAATAAACCCATAGGACCTCATCAAACTGAAAAGCTTTTGCACAGCAAAGGAAACCCAAAAGAAAACAAAAAGACAACTTTCAGAATGGGAGAAAATAGTTTCAAATGATGCAACCGACAAGGGCTTAATCTCTAGAATATAGAAACAACTTATACAACCCAGCAGCAAAAAAGCCAATCAATCAATGGAAAAATGGGCAAAAGACCTGAATAGACATTTCTCCAAAGAAGATAAACAGATGGCCAACAAACACATGAAAAAATGCTCCACATCGCTGATTATAAGAGAAATGCAAATCAAAACTACCATGAGATACCACCTCACACCAGTCAGAATGGCCATCATTAATAAATCCACAAATAACAAGTGCTGGAGGGGCTGTGGAGAAAAGGGAACCCTCTTTCACTGTTGGTGGGAATGTAAACTGGTACAGCCACTATGGAGAACACTTTGGCGATACCTTAGCAATCTATCCATAGAACTTCCATATGACCCCGCAATCCCACTCTTGGGCATCTATCCGGACAAAACTCTACTTAAAAGAGACACGTGCACCCGCATGTTCATTGCAGCACTCTTCACAATAGCCAAGACATGGAAACAACCCAAATGTCCATCGACAGATGACTGGATTCGGAAGAAGTGGTATATATACACAATGGAATACTACTCAGCCATAAAAAAGAATGACATAATGCCATTTGCAGCAACATGGATGGAGCTAGAGAACCTCATACTGAGTGAAATGAGCCAGAAAGACAAAGACAAATACCATATGCTATCACTTATAACTGGAATCTAATATCCAGCACAAATGAACATCTCCTCAGAAAAGAAAATCATGGACTTGGAGAAGAGACTTGTGGCTGCCTGATGGGAGGGGGAGGGAGTGGGAGGGATCGGGAGCTTGGGCTTATCAGACACAACTTAGAATAGATTTACAAGGAGATCCTGCTGAATAGCATTGAGAACTTTGTCTAGAGACTCATGTTGCAACAGAAGAAAGGGTGGGGGAAAAATGTAATTGTAATGTATACATGTAAGGATAACCTGACCCCCTTGCTGTACAGTGGGAAAAAAATAATAATAAATAATTAAAAAAAATAAATAAAAACTTCATTTTAGAACACACACACACAAAAAAAATAAAGATGGACTTCTAGATAGAAAGTATGATTTGGGGGCATAGAAGTATTATAAACCTTGAAATTAAAAGAAAATAATAATAGAGCTAATCAAAATAGTATGGAATGGGGAGGGAATAATGCTGGAAACCTAAAAATTTTTAAAAACATTAGTTTCATGTTACCTAGATACTGCCATTTTAAAATAATCATTTTTTTCAAAAAAGATACAACCCCTTGTTATTATTTGAAAACTTTTTTTCTTAACTTAGCAACTAATAATTTTGCTGATAAGTAAAAATTATAAAATATTTTTATTTTAATTTTTTATTTTATTAATTTAAGGCATTGTTTAATGTATTCCCTTCTGAACTAAAAATGTAAAGTATTATGTGAGTAAAGTTTATTTCTATTTACTTGTTCTTGCATTTCTATATAGATGTGACAATATGAAAGCAATCGCATGGTTTATATTATGGTGTCAAGAATAACTAATATAAAACCATTTAGCTTAATAAGGAGAATGATTACATGTATATTTGAAGTTATATATTCTCTGCTCTCCAACTGAATCTCAGTTGTTCTCTACTTACAGGTAGCCCCACTACTATGAATTTTTTGTTTAGTATTCCTTTACTTTTTAATATGCCTATATACTTGATTTTTTTAACCACTTCTGTATACTCTTCTCTGTTGCTTACTTTATTGTTTCAAAGTGAGCATATGGGTTTCATGATGAAGATCGGAGAAATACATCCTTTTGGCTCTGGCAGGGGAGGGGGAAATAATCATTGTGAAATATACCCAAGTTATTCTTCATAACAAAAGCCTCAACTTCCAGGGAAAAAAACAAAAAACAAAAAACAAAAAAACAAAAAAACCCCAAAAAACTGCCATAGCCTTTTCTCTGCTGTAGGAAGAACATTATTCCAATACAGCCCCCTATGGCATTCTTTTTTCACCTAAGAGTGACAGAAACATAGTGAATAGGAGTTAAGAGTTTCAAGGAAATATATTAGGAATATTGTAGCCAGAGATGAGTATAAGAGAAAGGAAGGAAGAGATGGTCTCCACTAACTGTGAATTAGAACTGAAAGAGATAGAAATTGGGAGCTTCATACATTGTTGGAGGAAGTGTAAAATGCCACAGTCAAAAGCAGTTTGGCACTTCCCCAAATATTGTATTTAGAGTTACCATATGATCTTGCAGTTCTATTCTTAGGTATATGCTTAAGAGTTTTTTAAGCATATGCTCAATACATAAACTTGTTCATAGTGGCACTGTTCACAATAGCCAAAAAAGTGGAAATGATTCAAATGTCCATTTACTGGTGAATGGATAAATAAGACGTTTTATATCTGGATGAGGCAATACTATTGGTCCATGAAAAGGAATGAAGTATAGAAACATGCTACAACATGCATTAATCCTGAAGATATTATGCTATTGAAAGAAGCCTGACACAAAAGGCCACATATTGTACAATTATATTTATAGAAATTTCAAGAATAGGTAAATACTATTCACTGATTTCTAGGAGATGTGGAATAGAGGAGATTGGTTGTAACTACTAATGAATATGGATTTCTTTTCAGGGTGATGAACATGTTCTGGAATTAAATATTGGTGATGGTTGCCCCATTCTGTGAATATACTAAAAAACATTGAAATATATACTTTAAATTAGTTAAATTTAATAATTGTGTGAATTATGCCTCAAAAGTTAAATATCTAAAGAGTTACAAGTCATATACACTCTATAAGGAGGCATATTTAAGGAAGTCAAAAGAAAGAGTAAGAAAAAACTAGGAGACATTAAATACAGTCCAACTCCTAGTAAGATTAACAGAAATTCTCATATTATAGGTCTGTTTATCTATTTATATGATAAATAATTTATGATTTTCAACAATAGAATACAAGTCATGCCAAAAGGCAACGACAAACACATCCTGAATTAACAAAGCAAGCATTAGAACCAAACTTAGGTATTAAAAAAATGTTGGCAGTATCAGTAGGGAATTAAGTTGTGTATGATTCATATGTAAGGACTCTAATGGAAAAGTATACAGCATGCAAGAACAGATGAATAATGCAAGCTGAAATGGAAACATTAAGGAAAAACAAAAAGAAATGTTAGAAACTAAAAACACTGTAATAGAATTAAAGAATTATTTATATGGGCCCATCCTATACTCATCATTTCAGGTGAAATAATCAGTGATGTTGAAAATAGTCAATAAAATTTTCCAAGTTGAAATACATAAAAAGAAGAAAACATCAAATTGTATAACAATTTCAAAAGCTGTGATTTAAATTGTTATTACAAAAAAACACATTTGAGTAGATGAAACAGAGTATAAATATAGAAAATTTTCTGATTAATGACAGACATCAAACTGCAAATCTAAGAAGCTAAGAAAGCAAAAAGTAGGATAAATATCCCTCCAAAATAACAAAAAATAAAAAATAAAATCCCTAGAAAACCACAATTGCAAAACACTCACACATATCATATTGAAACTGAAAACACACACACACACACACACACACACACACACAGACAAATGGAAAATCTTTAAGGAAGCCAAATGATAGAACCCATTACCCCTACAGAAACAAGAAAAGAAATTACATCAAACAATAAAAGAACAGAGTAAAATATTTAAAATGTTGAAGAGAAACACACACCATCTTAGAATTCTGTATTCAATATTATCCTTTAAAAGTGAAGCTGAAATATAGGCTACCATAGACAAACAAAACCCTAGGGAAATCATGGCAAGAATTTATTTGAAAAAAAAGTTGTTAAAGGAAGTTTTTTAAGCATATGGAAAATGATATGTTAGAAACTTGGATCTATATAAAGAAAAGCATCAGAAAAGTATAAATTGATATTTTATTTTTCTTAATTGAAAATTAAATTAAGTTATTGGGGTTAATAATAGCACATAAATAAGGGAAACCTGACCAACACTATAGCAGCCAGGTGATCGAGATTTAGATCAACAGTGATGTCATGTTGGTAGAAAGAATATACACTTTACCTCTGTGGTTTATTAAAAGGGGGTGGGTGGGCAATGAAACTCAGAAAGACAGTGTAGAACATGCTTTAGAATTTTCCATATAAAGAAAATCATAGGCGAGAAGTCAGCTGTCAGTGAGATTAGGTGGGTATTACTTGGAAATTGGCTTGAATTCTTAATCATAATTTACCCAAATGAATACTCCAGACAAATAGTATGATACATTTTTCTTCAAATTCAGAAGTTTAAAGTACATTTTTATTTTCTATATTATGTATCTAGCTATATACATAGATACATGTAGATAGATATAGCCTAACCATGGACCAGGACATAAGATAAATGTAGTTTATTTCTCACAGAATCAAGTGTTTATTTCTTCTTTTCTACCTCACTTGTTTTAACCATCAATAAACTATATAAAAGTGTTCACAAAAGGTCAGAGAGACACTGTTGGAATAAGCTATATGGGTTCCCATGGCTTCCTATTATTCAAACAAAAAAGCCGCAGGCCCACTGGGCTTTCGTTGTGAGAACACTGACATACCTAGTGAACAGCACTGAAGCCTGAATCAGTAAAGATTTTCTTCTGTTGTTATTAAAAGGATGCTGGATAAAGTCTCTGCACTTTAGCAAGATGACAGTTTGAAATATTCAGGGTGATTACAGACATGAAGCAAACAGAAACTACAAGGTTACAAGATTATACATTGAAGCCATAAAATATTATGTGAGGATATTGAATTAGAAACTAGAACTGCAAACCTCATGAAGCTCTCTGTATGTGCCAGTAATTGAGCTAAGTACATTTACTATATTTTATAATTTAATTTACAATAAATTCTTATGAGAGACACTGCATCCCAAATTTTATAGTTAAAATAATGCAGCACTGAGAAAGCAAATTACTTGCCCAAATATACAACTGCTGCAGCAGGAATTCAAATCAAGATTTATATATGGTTATAAAACAGATGCCACAATATTCTCATCTCATTTCCATCTTAATTTTAAGTATCTTTAAAGAAAATTAGGATATTAGGTAAAAACTAAGGAAATTCAAATATTTCATTTTAAACATAATACAGATTTATTCTTACAGTATGTTCTGAGTATTTAAAATGACAATTACCCTAGATGGAAGTTTTCAGAAAGGCTTATAATGAAGTTAAAATCATAATAACAGAACTATTTTACAAAAAATTCATCCAGATTTTTTGTGGCATTGTGACCTTACTTTCTTTAATAAGACTGTGATTTTTGTTTCTACTTGGTATTTTGTTGTATTAAAATCCAGGAAAATGTGTTTCATGAAGTTAGTGGGGTCTTAATCAAAAAAGTTGTGGGGTTTTTTGTTGTTGTTCTTTGTTTTGCTTTTTAGGGCCACACATGCAGTATATGAAAATTTCCAGGCTACGGGCTGAAGCAGACCTACGCCTGCCACAGTCACAGTAACACAGGATCCAAGCCGTGCCTGCGAGCTATACCACAGCTCAAGGCAACGCCAGATCTTTAACCCACTGAGCAAGATCAGGGATCAAACCCTCATTTTCATGGATACCAGTCAGATTCATTACCACTGAGCCAAAATGGGAACTTCCAAAATAAGTTCTTAAATTAACTACAGATGTGTTCTAAACAGGATCTAAACAAAATCTTTTTTTTTTTTTTAGAGTTGCTCTACTCTGATCTCTGAAATTGGCCCACAATTTTAATTTTAGAAAAAAAAAGTTTTATAGATATTTCTATTCCTCAGATTGGGGGAGAAACACATTAATAAACCTTAATAATTATAACAAATTATTTTTGTTTCTGTGACAAACAAATGGCCTCATTTTCCCAAACTCTAAATGCATTATGTGGCCACAAGAAGTAACTTAATAGAGTTAAATGCAAATATCATTTTAAATATACACTTAACAAAAGCACTGTACTTACTGTATGCCTTTTCATACCTCTAAATCAATGAAAACTAAAGTCTTCTTGACTGTCACTTTTTTAATGCTAATAAACGAGGAACTAATGTGATTAATATATTCAGGCAAGACTACAATGATGTTTAAAAATTCTCTTATATTTATATGAAAATTTGTATGATGAAAAGTTCCCTGTGGAACTTTAAAAACTATAAATAAATTAGTAAAATAATGACTTTCTAATAAGTAAAGATTCTAGTACAGTCAGAATACCAACATGGTGATCTCTTATTTTCCGATACTAACTATGTATAGGATATTATCTATGTGCCTAACACACAATTTGGGAACCTAGCATACTCATGAGGAGGAATGGTCCAATAAGAAGTGAAAACTGATGATAGAGGGCAAAATTACAATTAGCAGTGTTCTTAAGTCCCAAGGCAGCCCAAACCTAAAGGGAGGGTTTGATGGTAGATTGAACAGTGAAAACATTGTAATAGAAGATAAGGCATAATCATGGGTACAGATTCAAGTAGATTGGTTGGGGTAAACTTTGAAATTATGATTTAATTCTGTGAAAAGCAACCGTGGTGATTATAATATACAATCGCTGCTGAGAACTATAGTCTAGAGTTGGACTATGGAATGAGAGGCTGAGATTGAGATTAGAAGATAGTGCTAAGAAATTGGAAAAACAGGAATGACTAAACTGTTGATATTTCCAGAAACTGAGATAGGATTTGGGTAGAAAAAAAATATATAGTGATCCGTGTGCTGGCAAGAGTTGCCACAATCTGAAGGCATAAACTTCAAAGGTGTTAAACATTTTAAGGAAGACAGGAGTGGTGCTGATTAGGAAGCAGCAATAAAGAATAAGGAAGGTAAAATGTAGAAGAAACTAATTTTTTTCCTAGAAGGAGAAAAATAAATATCAGGAATTATGAGGCAGCCTTGTTGTCTCTATAATGAGACTGTGATATTTAACATGTGATACTTTTTAATCTCTTTGATTCCACAATTGTTATATAGCTTTTAAACATTTCTATCTAGTTTTTGCTTTCCCCAAATTCCTTCTAGCTTAGTTATGGAATCTATTTAAAACTCCTCGAAATAGGCTTAACTAACTTCACTTCAAAATTTCAGTCCAATCCCTACCCTAGTGTAGGTTATATGATTTGAAATTGGCTTTATATTATAATAACTTATGGAAGCTAAAAATAACAAAAAGCTAGTGGCCAGATCTCACCCTGCCCAAGATGGCTTTTTTAAATTGAAAATTTCATTTAAATTAGTTAGCATTAAAAAATTCACTTGATTCTTTTCATGTTGCAATTACTATTTAGTGAAAATATGAGGAAACTCATCATTTTAGTTAATATTTGAGTGTGAAATACCTCTCTCTCCACTTTGATGAAATAATCATTTTATGAGGAATCTAAAGCAAGAACAATGAAAATGTCATGACCTTTCCTACATAACCTAACATCAATATGAGTTTTCAAATATTCCCTCTATGCCATGGAAACACCTAGAGCAAGAGGGCTCAAACTGTGCTGTTAGGAGCTACGATTTTGTTTTGTTTTGTTTTGTATCATCAGAGAAAGGAGAGAACAGCACTGCCATGTCTTTGACCATTCACCCTACCTCTAACCAGAGAACCAGATATACCAGTGTAGATCCACTTGACATTTATTGAAACTGTACTTCATATTTTGTTCTTAAGCAAGGGGGTTGGCTGTTATTAAAAAAAAAAAGTCGAAGATTCCTGGCTTACGGGCAAACAAAATAACATAGATCATGAAGAGTCTACTGTATAACTGATGACAGGTGTGTGTGTGTGTGTGTGTGTGTGTGTGTGTGTGTGTGTGTATAGTCATAAGTTACAAACTTCTGTTATGAATTCTAGGAATATTGTGGGATCCATACAGTATAGACACCAGTCATCACCCTCCATATAAATTATACAGTTAGAAATTATTCCATTTATCCTGAAGAAAAGCAGAAGAATGTGGTTATTCATAAAAGCTGAGAGAAAAAAGCTGATTGCTTTAATCATGGTGTTATTTGGGGAACTGACCAACGTACTTCTTCACTCATAAAACATCTTTTAATGGAAAGCTGGAAAGCAACAGGGAAATAATTGGCATTTGGTAATGGATACTGCTGTGAGTGTTGCATGCATTCTTTGAGAGACACAAAAATGATCCAAACAGGTAGTATTATATTTCAAAATAGAAAAAAATGCCATAGAATTTTGAAAAATTGCTTAGTCTGTCATTCTGAGAATAATTGAAACTGATTTTGACAGGATATATAAAGTTAATATAAAGTTAGTAGTAGCTTGATAGAGAATATAAGTCTGGAAGCTTAAAGCAGCCACTTGATCTTCAGATGTTTTTTGGGGAAAATAGCTCAGCCACTGTTTTCTTTATCTGTAAACAAACAGCATTCAATTTCAAGAGAACAGCTTCAGAATATTCAAACACTTTTGTAAGGGGAAAGTTCTCTAAACATTCATGTTTAAGATAGGTATAGAATTTCTTTGGGAAACTAAAAGATCCACCTAGAGGGAAAAATCCTTTAGTGATAAAAAATAATAATACAGAAAGGCTGTATAAGAAATGGAATATTATGATGATAACTATTCTACTCAATGGCATACATATTAAGTATCATAGCAAATCCATCATTCTTAGGTTAAGATATTTGCAAGTGACTCCAAAAGTCATTGATATCTGGTTATTTTTAGCATTTTAGGAGGTTTCTGTGTGGAAATGAACCCCTTGACTAGGGATGTGAACAACTCTGTTGCTGAGAAGCCACCTCACAGTGAATCTCAACACGGTTTTCTCCTTTGTTTCTGCCTTTGCTAAACCTCTTGTACTTAGACTCACAAGATATTTCTTAATACACATGGAAAGAAAAAAAATATAAGTGAGGGGCTTAGCATTGGTTAAGTAGTTTTAGAAGTGCTAATTTTTGTGCAAAGTTGGATAAACTAAAGTAAAAGAGTTGAATTATGCAGTGGTTTACGTATATATACAAAATTTTAGACAGTCCCCCAGCAAGCATAACATTTCTTCTCAATGCATTGACAAAACAGATGTAAGATGACTGACTCTTTCATTTGATGTTAGAAGATATTCATAGAAAACATGAGACCCTCATGGAGACACAGTGATTCTCAGTGAAAAATCAAACTTCTGTATATTGATTATATGAAGGAGCTGATACCTAGACAACATATGGTTGAAAGCACTGACATGAATATATGCTTGTACAGGAGTTAAAAAAAAGACTTTTTGTGTGTAAGGAGAAATTAAGAGAAGAGGAATAATCTGCTCATATTATCAAAAGAATAAGTCTAACATATTGAAGTACTTCCTAGAAGAAAAGTGAAATAGGGCATAAAGAACATACATATTTTAGAAGATAAAACTTTCTCAAGAATACACCTCTAAGGATAAGCATAGCAAGGGCAGGTCAACTCATCAGCTGATGGGCAATATAGATGTAGGGTCATTGTAAGCTATTTATGTGTCTTAAGGTTGAGATGTTTATTGTTCTCCCATACCATACACATTTAGCCTCTTGCCAGAACACAATACATAACATTCAACATTTTGTAGAAGGGTTATATTTACTCTTGAATATACTGAGCATTTTGTGAAGAGGTAATGAATGAAAACACATACATAATAAAGAAGTATTATATCCAGTGATTTATGAAATATTGAATAATTTTGAAGAGCTCCATGACAAGAAATAAAATTATTTCAAGGGAGACCCTCATAAAAATAAAATATGCTGTTTCTAAGATAGCAGATGGTAAAATTATTTAACACAATGCTTAAACTGAATTAAAAGAGCTTTCTGAAAGGCACCAAGGGAGGAGCTCCTGGAAGATCCAGGAAATGTAATTGAAATTATCAAAAAGACAAAATTGCAACACTGAAAAATTAGGAGAGGCTATTTGGGAATCCTTAAAATGCAGTAAAAATTTTGACTGCACTAACTACAAACTAGCAGATCACCCTATTGTGATCTGAAAGGAAAAACAAGCACACAAACCTTTGATATCACTTTGGTAATCACTTTGATAATCTCTTGGAGTTCCCATTGTGGTGCAGCAGAAACGAATCTGACTAGTATCCATGAGGATTCAGGTTCAGTCCCAGGCCTCACTCAGTGGGTCAGGGACTCAGTGTTGCCCTGAAATGTGGCAAGGGTTGCAGACTCTGCTTGGATCCTGCATTGCTGTGGCTGTGGCTGTGGTGTGGGCCAGCAGCTGTAGATCAATTTTGACCGCTAGCCTGGGAACTTACATATGCCACGGGTGCGGCACTAAAAAGCAAAAATCAATTAATCAATCAATCACTTTTTTGACACCTTTAGAAGTTGCTAAAATTTACGTGTTTGTAAATGGCCATTCCCATTAGTCACTCATAGCCCTCTTTCAACTCTCTCCTAAATATTTTCCACCAACTGATTAATTTATTTATATAAGACAATGCAGTCACTTTTCAGAATTCCAAGAGATTTGATTCTTCCTATTTGTTCACTATTTTTTTTGTAATTTTTTTTTTTTTTGGTCTTTTTAGCTATTTCTTGGGCCTCTCCCATGGCATATGGAGGTTCCCAGGCTAGGGGTCCAATCGGAGCTGCAGTCACCGGCCTACGCCAGAGCCACAGCAACGAGGGATCCGAGCTGCCTCTGCAACCTACACCACAGCTCACGGCAACGCCGGATCGTTAACCCACTGAGCAAGGGCAGGGACCGAACCCGCAACCTCATGGTTCCTAGTCGGATTCGTTAACCATTGCGCCATGATGGGAACTCCTTTTTTTTTATAATTTTAAAATCAATTTCAGCTATATTTACTAAAGGATCCAAGAGGATAAAGAATATCTATTTTCATCACCAAAGCATCCAAACACAAATCCTAATGCAGACTCCAACATAGAGTAAATATTCGAAGAATATTCTTGGATAAGTAAACTCATAGGTTCACAATAATGTACTAAGTGCAACCATTATCCTCTTTTTTTCTTTAGTCCCAATGTTAACATCATCAAAAACATGATCATCACACTTCAGTCCAGTAGGCTGAAGAAATACGGTTCATGCCACTGCAGTAAAGAATATTACCACCACACTGGGATATACAAAAGGCTGACATATACATTCTTGACAAGTATGAACTGAGTAGTGCCTAGTCTTATATGAAAAATAATATTAACATTTTTAATTTTAGAAGCCCATGTCCATATATGCGTGTGGGTGTGTTTCCCTATCTTGCTATTGTGAACAATGCTGGTAGACATGGGAGTGCATATATCTCCTAGAAATACTGTCCTCATTTATTTTGGGTATATACCCAGAATTGGAATTGTTGGATCATATGGTAAATCAATTTTGAATTTTTTAGGAATCTCCAAGTTGTCTTTCATAGTGGTTGAACTAATTTACATTCTCACTAACCAGGATACGGGGTTAATAGATGCAAACTATTTCATCTGGAATGGATAAGCAATGAGATCCTGCTGTATAGTCCTAGGAACTATATATAGTCACTTGTGATGGAGCATGATGGAGGATGATGTGAGAAAAACAATGTGTATAAATATATGTGTGTGTGTATATATATGTGTGTGTGTGTGAGAGACTGGGTCACTTTGCTGTACAGTAGAAAATTGACAGAACTGTAAACCAACTGTAATGGAAAAAATAAAAATCATTAAAAATAAAATTTAAAAAATGCAAAAAAAGGAGTAAGTGTTCTTTTTCAATACATCCTTCAATACATCCAGAACATCTCGACTGATATCTCATTGTGGTTTTCATTTGCATTATTAACTCCTTATGTGATATATGTTTTGTTTTTAACTTTTAAAAAATTTCTTCCATTTTGTATGTTGTTTTTTCACTGTGTTTATTGCTTCTTTTGCTGTGCAAAAACTTTTGAGTTTGATATAATCCTATTCGCGTATTTTTTCTTTTATATTTTATGCCTTTAGAAGCCAAGACCAGTGTCAATGAGCTTCCACATGTTTTCTCCCGGGAATTTCATGGAATCAAGTTTTTTGTTTAAAACTTTGATCTATTTTGAGAGTAGTGTAAACAGGGGTACAATCTCATTGTTCTGCATGTGTTTCTCCAATTTTTCCAGCCCCTTTTGACTATCCTTTTCCTATTGCATAGTCTTGGCTCCCCTGTTGAATATTAGTTGATGTATACTGAAATTTAATTCTGGGCATTCTATTCTGTCCCATTGGTTTATATATCTATTTTTGTACTAGTGCCATACAGTTTTTATTACTGTGGCTTTGTAATATAATTGAAAATCCAGACATATAATACCTCAGGCTTTGTACTGTGAAGAATACCTTTGGTATCTTGATGGGGATTTTGTTTAATCTTTAGACGGCTTTTAATAGCATAGCTATTTTAACAATATTATTTTTTCTGATATGTGAAGGCAGGATATCTTTCCATTTATTTGTGTCTTCTTCAATTTCTTTCTGCAGGTCTCAAAGTTTTCATTGTGTAGCTCTTACACTTTCTTGGTTACATTTATTTCTAAGTATTTTGTTGTTTTGGACACTACTATAATTGGGATAGTTTTCTTTATTGTTTTTTTATAGCCTTCATAATTACTGTGAAAGAATTCAATTCATACATGTATGTTGATTTTGTATCCTACCACTCTACTGAAATCATTAAGTCCAACAGTTTTTTGACTAACTCTTTCGGACTTTCTATTTACAAGATTATATCATCAACAAATGGCAAAAAATTTTACTTCTTTTCCTATATGAATGCCCTTTATTTTTCTGTCTTATCTAAGTGCTCTAGCTAGATCTTCACTATTATTTTATTTTATTTTATTTATTTTATTTATTTTTGTCTTTTTGCTATTTCTTTGGGCCGCTCTCATGGCATATGGAGGTTCCCAGGCTAGGGGTCCAATCAGAGCTGTAGCCACCGGCCTACGCCAGAGCCACAGCAATGCGGGATCCGAGCAGCGTCTGCAACCTACACCACAGCTCACGGCAACGCCGGATCGTTAACCCACTGAGCAAGAGCAGGGACCGAACCCGCAACCTCATGGTTCCTAGTCGGATTTGTTAACCACTGCGCCACAACGGGAACTCCAAGATCTTCACTACAATTTTAAACAGGAGCAGTGAGAGTATTAAAATAGGAGAGTATTTAAATAGGATTGTTGAGAGGCAGATTTAATAAACTCTATGTATTTATGCCTCTGAGATCATATAAAAAATAGCATGTATGCTTCCAGGACTAAATTGGTTGTATAACTCATTCATAGAAGGATTTTTTAAATAATTTTTATATACGAGAGAAATAAAGTAATTCTACATTTAGCTTTTGTTCTCCATTTGGTCCTACAATACATATATGTAAGTACCAGTGGGAAAGCATTTGATCTTTTTTCCAACTTCTTCAGTTCTGCATCAATCATTTTTCCTTGGTTCTGATGGTCTTATGTTGTTTTTGATTCAAAGATGCTAAAAGATTCACAATACAAACTTATTGTCTACCTAATTCTATGTATTTCAATACCACCAGAGTAATTTGCATTCTCACAATTATTATAGAACTCATCTTCTTTTTGAAAAAAGCTTTTTCTGTGGTCATCAATATATTTATTTGGGTTACTTTCATTTGAGAGGCAAAATAGACATGTTTTTGGCATTTTGACATTGTTGGGAAGCTAATTTCAAGTTATAATGATAAATAATAACAATAAATGCATATTTGGAGGAATTTATAAATGGTTCAACTACAGTTGTAGATAGATAAATGGCATAAATGGACACAGTGAGGATATTGATAGACTTCTATATTTTTGAGAAGTTGAGGTATTTATTTAATTGAAATCCCTGTACGATGTTATTCTTACTCTAGTGAAGCTATATTTTCAATGAAAGCATACTAAATAACCTTAAACAATATATTCCATAGTATTGTTTTAACTTACTTTCTACATAATTTGACTTTCTCAATCTAACTCTAAACTATAGAAAGTAACTACAGATGATTTAAAAACAGAAATAAAACTTGCTTCTTTAAAAAAAAAAAAACTTAGGAAGATACCTAAGTACCTAGGTTGCCAAAAACTCAATCTTTATTATCTATTTCTAAGTGGGTACTTAATTTTAGATGCATTGTACAACTTATGTAGAAATCTATTATTTCTATTACCAAATTGTAAATTTTAACTCTAAAAGTTATTTTAACTTTAAAAGTGATTTAGTTCAACTAAATATAATTTAAAATACTAATTTGGGATATATTTATAAGTCTGTCTATTAGGTAAAAATTGAGTAAAACACTGATTAAATATGGAAGCACACTAATGTCTTGAATCATTCTTATGCAATGAATGGTTCAATCAAATATATAAATAGTTGAAAATAATCAAAGTACAATGAGAGAAACTTCTGTGATGTCTTTCTGTGCACTGATAAGAAGTAAATGAGCATAAAATCCCCTAGGGAGATTTATTATTTTAGAAAGTAGTTTGAATTTATTTTAATTTTTGATTCATCTAAACCATGTGGAAACAAATATTAAACACATGAAAATATTTCAATTTTGCCATATAAAATATTATAGAAAAAAAGAGGAAAATATAGCTTTCAAATTCCATTTAAATCATGCTTTCATTTAGATTTCTATCTAGAAAGAAAGCATTTCCACAAATGGATAAATGTATCAGATTAATTTATCTTTTTTGCCATCTGTGTGCAGGTGCAGTGTGTAAAAAAAGTTTTGCTGTTGTTGTTTATAAAAGAGTTTCATTTCTAGAGGTGAAGGTAAAACGAACATTTCCCACATTGCCACAGTTATTTCAGTAGTTAATTTGCTTTTATTGACTTTCAAGATTTCCTATTGAGAAATTTCCTGGCTAATGTTCCTAAAATTGTAGTAAATATCTTCATCTTTACTCATTCCTCTGAATTCAAAATATGGCTTTTCCATCTCCTCAAGATTTATCAATTTCTTACATTTCTCATAAACACAAAATATGTTCATTCATCATGTCCAAAATTCTAAATGCATTTGTTGTTAGTTCTCTCTAGCCTGAAATCATCTGGGATTAACCATATTACATATATATAGTTTGTATACTGTGTACATAATCTATATACACACATATATTTTAAAATAAATTCAATAAGTGTCATTTATTTTTGTTTGCTTCTCTTTGAAATATAAAAGGCTCTAGATACTAAATTTTAGAGCTGTCATTGCCTCATATTTGACAGGCTCCTGGTTCTTACACTGAGAGCTACAGTGAGTACCAGTGAAGGAAATTTTAACATAATTAACAGTAAAGAAAATAAGAAAGGCAAGCAGAAATCATCTCATTTTTTAGCTAGATATCCTTGATTGAAAAGAAATTCTATAGAATTCTCACTAGCAAATATTGAAACAAGTTTGCATTATATTTGTTATATTTTATTGGAAAACCTAATATAAATTTAAGAATAGAGCACAATTCAAATTATAATCAATAATGATATCTGTGTCTTCCCCACAGAGACTTTAAAATTTGGATAGATTATGTGAGATATATGATTAGAAAAAGTGAATTTTTCAACAGAATGTCAACTGACACTTAAAAATCACTATAGTTCCCTCTCTTCATTTTGGCAAGTGTCAATGCTAAAATTAATAGGACAGGCATCTACTTCAGGGAAGAGAGAGTGAATGTAATTGTCTCTATTTGTGGGGAACAAGTAAACTAAACAAACATGAAAAGGTTCTACAAGGAGTCAGACTAGTTGGGGCCTAGGATACCCAAGGAATGACTTGGTGGCGTGTTCCCTGGGCTTTTTTTTTTTTTTGTCTCATATAAATCCCAGAGTTGAAGCTGAAGAAGGTGGCAAACTGCAAATAGCAGTGGAGGCAGACAAAAAATGTGCCCCATTCAGAGCCTGATCTGTCTAGTTCAATAACCAGGAAAGGTGAAGCTTATCATAAAGGAAAATAATTAGACAATAACATTCCTACTCCAATATTGAAAAATTACAAAATTTGGAGTGCATTTCATATATTACACTATTTATAGTATATCAATTAATCAATTACAAGTAAGGTTTGCTATACAACCTTATAATTATTTTAGGCTGACAATTTATTTTACCTAGTAATATGATACTAATTTTTCAAAAGCAGTCTACATTATAATAAATAACTTCCTGAGTCACTCCATTTTAATGTTTCTATTTGGCTGACAGATTTATTTGCAGATGACAGTTCATTTCTCTAGGATCAACACCTTGCAGAAAAACAAAACAAAACATTATTCTCTCTGCTCTATCAGATGGATAAGTAAGATGTAGCACTTCTTTGCCTTTAGTGTACTTCTTAAAATATTGGATATTAAGTCTTACAAATATTCCTTGGATTATTGTTTTACAAGCAACAGTATTTCTTAATTTTATATTTAAATTATGTACTCTATAGAAATATTATAGAAGAAGCTTATTTGGAAAATATGTTAGTTGATCTGCACTATTTTTTTTGCATATGATTTGGCAATACATACAATGTATAAGATATAATAATAATATATCAAATGCAAGCTTAAATGTATTTTGATTCATTCATTTTTAACATTTCTGGAATTTAAAGAATTTATGTGGATCTGATCAATTGAGGAGAATTAACAAAAACTGCTAAACACAATCAGATAGTTGTGGGATGACTTTTCTGTTTAATAGTCTTCTCTTGAATTATGTATTTTAAAAAATTTCCAAAACTTGGAAAGTGGAAAGAAGAGACCTCATTCCAATCCCAATATTCAATAGTTATCAACATTCTATCACACTTGCTTGGTGTATCCCTCCCTTTCCTTCCTCCTTCATGTCTTCCTTCCTTTTTCTTTTGATTATAGATGGCTACATAATCTTTACAACTTTTTAACAAGCATTTTCCAGTATGATTTTGCAACTCTTCCTATCAAAAGGCAGAACCTATTTCTTCACACCTTGAATGTGAGCTTGGCCAGTAACATATTTCACTCCTTAGTTCATTAGCAAATATAATCAGAGCGGAGTCTTTAAGAGAGCTTGCATATTGGACTTTGTCTTTTTTTCTGTATTTGGAACCCTGAGGCTAGCATGTAAACAAAACCGAGGTAGACTGATGGAAGGTGAAAGGCTAAATGCAGGAAAATCAAGTCTGCCTACCTCTAGAACAAATGGAACCATCCTATAATCCAGCCATCAGCTGGACTACAAAAGTATCAGAGGGCCCAGGAAACATAAACTGAGCCCAGAAGAGAACAGTGCATCAACGAGTGCTATTTTAAGCTATTAAACTATTATCCTTCCTTCCTTTCTTATTTTCTTTCTCCTTTATTCCTTTACATTTTTATTTTTTTCTTTTTTTTAGTCATTTCATTTCTTTTTATTTTGCTACAATATATGTTTTTTAAAAACTCCTAAAATCATGTTATTTTTTTTCATAAGTGCTCTGTACATATCTTAATATATGAGGATTTTTTCTAAGTGCTCTGTGCATATTTTAATATATGAAGATTTTGTGAACAATTAGAATATCATTATCTCTCTCAATATTATTAACAAGAATGCCTTAACAATTTTTTTTCAATTGCCTCATCCATTTATTTTTTTTTAATTTTTATGAGTTATTTCCCCAATACAATTTTTTTTCTACTGAAAAGCATGGTGACCCATTTACACATACATGTACACATTCTATTTTTGCACATTAACATGTTCCATAATAAGTGGCTAGATATAGTCCCCACCTATATCTCACAGCGGGATCTCACTGCTAATCCACTCCAAAGGCAATAGTTTGCATCAATTAAAACCCAAGCTCCCACCCCACCCCCACCACATGCTAACTCTTCCTCTTGGCAAACAAAAGTCTATTCTCCAAGTCCAGGATTTTCTTTTCTGTGAAAATGTTCATTTGTGCTGTATATTATAAACTAGATACAAGTGAAATCATATGGTATTTGTCTTTCTCTTTCTGACTTACTTCGCTCAGGATGAGAGTCTCTAGTTCCATCCATGTTGCTGCAAATGGCATTAGTTTGGGTTTTTTTATGGCTGAGTAGTATTCCATTGTGTATATATACCACATCTTCCGAATCCAATCGTCTGTCGATGGACATTTGGGATGTTTCCACATCTTGGCTATTGTGAATAGAGCTGCAAAGAACATATGGTTGCATGTGTCTATTTCAAGGAAAGTTTTTTTGTGGATATATGCCCACAAGTGGGATTGCTGGGTCATATGGTAATTCTATGTATACATTTCTAAGATACCTTCATACTGTTCTCCACAGTGGTTGTACCTGCTTACATTACAACCAATAGTTCAAGAGGGTTCCCTTTTCTCCACACCCTCTCCAGAATTTGTTATTTGTGGACTTATTAATGATGGTCATTCTGACTGGTGTGAGGTGGTATTTTGGGTAGTTTTGATTTGCATTTCTTTAATAATCAGGGATATTGAGCATTTTTTTCATGTGCTTGTTGGCTTCTTATACAACTTCCTTGGAAAAATGGCTATTCAGGTCTTTTGCCCATTTTTCCACTGGGTTGTTGGCTTTTTTGCTGTTGAGCTATATAAGGTGCCTGTATATTCTAGAGATTAAGTCCTTGTCAGTTGCATCATTTGAAACTATTTTATCCCATTATGTAAATTGTCTTTTTGTTTTCTTTTTGTTTTTTTTGTTTTTTTTGTTTTGTTTTTGGGTGTTTTTTTTTTTTTTTTTTTTTTTTTTTTTTTTTTGCTGTGCAAAGCTTGTCAATTTGATTAGGTCCCATTGGTTTTTTTTTTTGCTTTTATTTTTGTTGCTTTGGGAGACTGACCTGAGAAAATATTCATAAGGTTGATGTCAGAGAATGTTTTGCCTATGTTCTCTTCCAGGAGTTTGATGGTGTCTTGTCTTGTATTTAAGTCTTTCAGCCATTTTGAGTTTATTTTCATGAACAGTATAAGGGTGTGTTCTAGTTTCACTGATTAGCATGCAGCTGTCCAGGATTCCCAGCAATATTTGCTGAAAAGACTGTCTTTTTCCCATTTTATGTTCTTGCCTTCTTTTTCAAAGATTAATTGACCATAGGTGTCAGGGTTTATTTCTGGGTTCTCTCTTCTGTTCCATTGTTCTGTCTGTCTGTTTTGGGACCAGTACCACACTGTCTTGATGACTGTGGCTTTGTAATATTGCCTGATGTCTGGGAGAGTGATGCCTCCAGCTTTGCTTTTGCTCTTCAGAATTTCTTTGGCAATTCTGGGTCCTTTGTGGTTCCATATAAATTTTGGATTCTTTGTTCCAGTTCTATGAAAAATGTCATGGGGAATTTGATAGGGATGGTACTGAAATCTGTAGATTGCTTTGGGTAGCATGGCCATTTTTACAATATTAATTTTTCCAATCCAGGAGCATGGAATATCTTTCCATTTCTTAACATCTTTAATTTCCTTGATTAATGTTTTATAGCTCTCAGCATATAAGTCCTTTACCTCCTTGGTCAGGTGTATTCCCAGGTATTTGATTTTTTGGGGTGCAATTTTAAAATATATTGTATTTTTGTATCACTTTTCTAATATTTCATTGTTAGTATACAGAAATGTGACTGATTTCTGAATGTTAATCTTATATCCTGCTACTATGCTGAATTTGTTGATCAGTTCAAGTAGTTTTTGGGTTGAGTACTTAGGGTTTTCTATGTATAGTATCATGTCCTCTGCATATAGTGGCAATTTCACCTCTTCTCTTCCTATTTGGATTCCTTTTATTTCTTTTGTTTGTCTGATTGCTGTGGCTAGGACTTCCAGTACTATGTTGAATAACATTGGTGAGAATGGAAATCTTTGTCTTGTTCCAGATTTTAGTGTGAAGGCTTTCAGCTTTTCTCCACTGAGTATTATATTTGCTGTGGGTTTGTCATAAATGGCTTTGATTATGTTAAGAAATATTCACTCTATACCCCCTCTGGTAAGAGTTTTGATCATGAATGGATGTTGGACTTTGTCAAATGCTTTCTCTGTCTGTTGAGATGATCATGTGGTTTTTTACTTTTTTTTGTTAATGTGGTGTATGATGTTGATTGATTTGCATATGTTGAACCATCCTTGTGCACCTGGGATGAATTCCACCTGGTCGTGGTGTATGATCTTTTTTATATGTTGTAGGATTTGGATGGCTAAAATTTTGTTGAGAATTTTTGTGTCTATATTCATCAAAGATATTGGCCTATAGTTTTCTTTTTTGGTGGTATCTTTGTCTGGTTTTGGAATTAGAGTGATGGTGGCATCATAGAATGTCTTTGGGAGTGTTCCTTGTTCTTCAACTTTTTGCAAATGTTTAAGGAGGATGGGTATAAGTTCCTCTTTGTATGTTTGGTAGAATTCACCTGTGAAGCCATCTGGTCCTGGACTTTTATTTGTAGGGAGTGTTTTTATGAGATATTCAATTTCATTTCTAGTGATTGGTCTGTTCAGGTTATCTATTTCTTGATTCATTTTTGGCAGGCTCTAAGTCTCTAGAAAGTTGTCCATTTCTTTCAGGTTGTCAAATTTGTTGGCATATAATTGTTGATAGCATTCTCTCATGGTTTTTTGTATTTCTGTAGTATCTGTTGTGACTTCTCCTTTTTCATTTCTGATTTTGTTTATTTGGGTTTTTTCTCTCCTCTTCTTGGTATGTCTAGCCAGAAGTTTGTCAATTTTGTTTACCTGTTCAAAGAAGCAGCTCTTGGTTTTATTGATATCTTCTATTGTTTTTTTAATCACTATTTTATTGATTTCCTCTTTGGTCTTTGTGATTTCCTTCCTTCTACCAACTTTAGGTTTTGTTTGTTCTTATTTTTCTAATTCATTTAGGTGTTGGGTGAAGTTGTCAATTGGAGATTTTTCTTCTTTTTGAGGAAGGCCTGTATTGCTATGAATTTACCTCTGAGCACTGCTTTTGTGGCATCCCATAGATTCTGAGTAGATGTGTCTTCATTATCATTTGTCTTGAGGTATTTTTTAATTTCCTTCTTGATTTCCTCATTGACCCATTTTTTTTTTTAGTAGTATGTTGTTTAGTCTCCATGTAGTCAGTTTTTTCTCATTTATTTTCCTGTGGTTGACTTCTAGTTTCATGCCATTGTGGTCAGAGAAGATACTTGAAATAATTTCTATATTCTTAAATTTGTTGAGGTTAGCTTTGTGCCCCAGTGATCAATTCTTGAGAATGTTCCATGTGTACTTGAGAAGAAAGTATATTCTAATTTTTTTGGATGTAATGTCCTGAAAATGTTAAGTCTAACTTTTCTATTGTTCTTTAGGATCTCTGTTGCCTTATTGATACATTGTCTAGTGGATCTGTCCATTGTTTTGAGTGTGGTGTTAAAGTCTCCTACTATGATTGTATTCCCATCAATTCCTTCTTTTATGTCTGTATTTTTTGGTGGTATCTGGGTGCTCCTATATTAGGGACATATATATTGATGATTGTAATATTCTCTTCTTGAATGGGTCCTTTAACCATTAAATAGTGTCCTTCTTTGTCTTTTTTATGCCTTAACAATTAATAGCCAGTCAATGTTTAAAGTTCTCCCATTGTCTCAAGACAAATTTTATTGCTTTTTACTGTATTAATACATTAATTATGAGATAGTGCTTTAAATAATATACATATTTACATTTTAGCCCTTGTAGCTAAGTCAGAACACAAATATCTCTTCAGTACTGTATTACCTCTTGAAGTCATTGTTCATTTCTTACCTGCCAGCAGTTGATTTCTCACCCTTTTACAGTCTGTTCTTACACACATGCAGGTCAGAACACAGGCAAGCACTTGAAGGGAAACCCTGAGAAGATTACTGGGACTCTTTCCAGTAATCTTTCTGCCAATCCCTTGTCTTTAGACGCCACCCTGAAATTCTAGATCCTTAGCAAGACAGTCTGTTTGGGCTCTGCTTCTTTGAAACTTCCTTCCCTGAGGCTGAACCATGAAATCTGTGCTCAAGAATAATGTTATAGATTCTTTTCAAAGTTTTTTTGTTCTGTGTTTTACAACCAAATGTCTAGGTTCAAGGCCATATATTGCTTACTGTGTTTAATAAGGAGACAACATTTCCTCACTTGCAACTGCTCTACCAGCCAGGGAGTTTCATTTATGCCAGTTTAGGCTATTTGTGTTGGACACATCTGGCCAAGACCAACAATACAGTTTACATACATACATACCCTAAATTTTTATTTATAAAATAGATGTTTTAATTTTGTTCGACTAATGGTGACCTCAATGGTTGACAATGGACTTGTGCTGAAAGAGTTAGTGTTAGTTTAATGTTCAGTGTATGTATATTTTAATTAGTTTTGCAATGGTATTAGAGCCAGAATCAATATAATCCACCAAAGAAAATTAATACAAATGAATGGATTATTATTCTGGGATTTTAGCCATGGACATGCAGATTAATATTTGCTGGAAAATGTTATAAACAAAATCATAGAGTAGTAATTTTCACACTCTAAAATAGGGTATTTTGATATAGTTCACCTTTCAGTTTTAATTTTATCACTAATGTTTTCTATATTAACTTGATATACTCAGGTAAAATGACCTCTGAAACAGTTTCTAAAAGATCCATAGCTTAATTTGAAATCTTAAGCAATTTTTAAATATATTTCTAACTTTTCTATTTCCTTTTTTAAAAAAGAAATCCACTTAGAGTGAATTCTAAATTATTTATAGCATTAATGTTTGAGAGAAAGAATAGGAAGTCAAAAGGTTTTGATTGATATGTCAAATTTTAGATGTTTAATTGCTATGTAAAATTGGATCTGAATTTTCATTTTTAAATATACTTTTATGTTAAATCTAATATTATGTGTTTAAATTATATATGCAATTATCTAATCCCAGTATTAAATATCCTTATATAATGCTGGAGAATCACTTTAGATAGAGTAAACTAATTTCCTTAATATTATTGGTCAAATGTAAAATAAGCAAGTAATTCAATTTTTCAAGTAATGTATTAATATAAACAGCAACACATGCATAGCTACTATGACTTCTGGCATGGGCTGAAAGGTGTGCCCTCAAAATTCATTTGCTGAACTCTTCCAATACTTCAGAATATGGCTCTATTTGAAGATAGGGCCTTTCTAAAGGTAATTAATTTAGAATGAGGCTGTTAGAGTAACTCCTAATCTGATATGACTGATGTTTTCCTAGGAAGAGAGATTAGGACATACAGAGGGAAACACCAGGGGCATCTGTACACAAAAGGATGACCATGTGAAGAGATAGCAAGAGGGCAGCCATCTGCAAGTCAAAAGAGAGGCCTCAGAGGAAGCCAATGCTACCACATTGCTTCAGTCTTAAACTTCTAGCCTCCAAAACTGTGAGAAAATAAATTTCTGTTGTTTGAGATGACAATCTGTGGCATTTTGTTATGGCATCCCTAACAAACTAGTATGCTGCCTATATAATCATTGTGAGTACTAGGTTTTCTAGTAAGAAACATTCATAGTTTTTAAAATAGTAGAAAGATCAAAACAGCTATAAATTAGGATGTATTGAAGGTGAAAGTATGAAGGCATTGTAAGAGAGAATATAATTGGCAATAGTAATAGTAGTTTATCAACTTTTAAGAGCTCTCCGTTATACAGAATACAGGTCTTCTGCTTCTCATCTCTAGATTTGTCTTATTTATTTATTTAGTTAGTTATTTGTCTTTTTATGGCTGCACCTGTGATATATGGAAGTTCCTGGGCTAAGGATCAAATCAGAGCTGCAGCTGAGGCTTATGCCACAACTGTGGCAATGATCTGAGCCTCAACTGCAACCTACACCCCAGCAGGCAGCAAGAATAGATGAAAAAAAAACGTATTAGGAGTTCCTGTCATGGCACAGAGGAAACAAATATGACTAGGAACCATGAGGTGGCAGGTTTGATCTTGGCCTCTATCAGTGGGTTATGGATCCAGTATTGCTTTGAGCTGTGGTGTAGGTCACAGATGAGGCTCAGATCCTATGTTGCTATGGCTGTGGTGTAGGCTGGCAGCTGTAGCTCCAATTCGACCTTTAGCCTGGGAACATTCATATGCTGCTAGTGTGCCCCCCCCCCAGAAAAAAGAAAAAAAATGTATTAGGAAACTTAATACTGATATTTGGAAAAAAATCTATAGAAACTAAATGTACTATGCATATTGCCTTCTAACATTGTGTCACAATTTTTTTTTTGTCTTTTTGCCATTTCTTGGGCCGCTCCAGCAGCATATGGGAGGTTCCCAGGCTAGGGGTCTAATTGGAGCTGTAGCTGCCAGCACCAGAGCCACAGCAACGCAGGATCCGAGCCGCGTCTGTGACCTACACCACAGCTCACAGCAATGCGGGATCGTTAACCCACTGAGCAAGGGCAGGGATCAAACCCGCAACCTTATGGTTCCTAGTCGGATTCGTTAACCACTGCGCCACGACGGGAACGCCCACAAAATTTTTTAATTAAAATCTATTTCTTCTGTGATTTGTGGCCAGTTTTTAAATGGGTTGTATATTTATGCTATTGAATTTAAAATATATTCTAAATATAAATCCTTTACTATAAATATGATTTATACATATATTCCAGTTGGCATATTGTCTTTTTTAATAAAATATTTTAATACTTTCACATACTAAATTTTAAAAAAAAACTTTATGAAGTTCAGTTTATTTATTTATTTATTTTTTTAGTTCCAGTTCCAAAACTTGCCTAACCACCAAGCTCAATGGCATTAGGAGTGAAAGAAGCCAGTTTCAAAATGTTGTCTCTGTATAATTACATTATATGATATTCTTAAGATAGAACTAAAGTGACAGAAAAAAAAGATTAGTGATTTCCAAAGGTGGGGACTAGTGTGACTGTGAATGTGTAGCATGAGGAGTTTTAAAGGCTGTTTGAAACGTTCTGATTGTGATGGTGGTTAAACAAATTTGTACATGGTTAAGGCTCATGCAACTGCATAATTCTCCCCCAAATGTTAGTTTTACTGTAACTAACATTTGTGTTTAAATGAAGTCACAAATATAAATCAATAAAAATCAAAAGTAAAAACCTTTACCACGATGTATTTTATGGTAGATATCCCTTTATATGGAGAATTAGCAAGAAGAAGATATGACGGTGGTAAATTAAAATTAAAATAATTATGTCACAACTCACAAAGAGGCACCGATTAACATAGTTTCCATTCTCAGAGCTCAATTTATCTCCCATATTTATAAGATCAGTCATAAATTTAAGAAATTTACATGTATAATATAAATACCAAACACCTTGTTATTTCCTCAAAAGTGTAGCTTATAGAAATATTTGTAGAACAGAAGGCAGTACTGGGTATAAGAGTTTCTCAATCATTTCCCTAAGAAACAATAAGAACAAATATGTAAGATTATGAATAGAAAAAAAAGTCCTAAAAATGTGGGCTGGGATGTAATCATCCTATGTAATAGTAATGAAATGGTCAGGATTTGTTCTCTTCATTTATTTTATAATTGGCTGCAAATCCAACTTACTGCTAAGAAAGACCTAAGAGAACCTTGCTTCATAAAATGGGTATATAAGGTATATTGCAGCTTGTTCCAGAGAATGCAGCAACTCATACATTCTTGGGAGAGGGAATTACAAATTCAACAGTTATTTATTTATTTATAAAGTTATTTATTTATTCAACAGAGATTGAATCAACCATAGACCTAGATTAAACCTAAAAAATATTTTTCTTTACCACTTGCAAACTTTAGTTTTGTGGGTTTTTTTTATTTTTTTTCTTCACTTGTGTTTAGGTTTTAACAAATAATCAAGTCAACGAACCTCTGCTGACAACTCCTAAATGTTACTGCACTTATTTGTTCAGGAACACTGTTTTTTCCCAATTGCTGCTAGGTTGTTGCTATCACTAAGGAGATATTTTTACTAAAGATTCAACTAAAACTTCAAGGTTAAAAAAACCTACATTCTTAACTACAGTGAAAGAGAATAGAACATCTATCAAAAATAAAATAAAGGAGAAAAAGTTATGTGTTGGAAGAATGATTTAAAAATGTGAATTGTTTTGAATTCATTGGGGATAATCAATGACACAAAAATAAACTCTGCTAACTAATAAGGAAGGACTTGAAATTAATGAGCTTGAAATGGCTGAGTTACTGAAACTAGTCATACACCTCATTTTTTAACAAGAAAAATGAGAAAAAAAATTAGGAAATAGTGACACCTTTACAAAAGTAGCTGTTGACAAAACACAGGGAGGTAAATACTTGAATATGTGAATATACCCAAATCAGCAATCTGGATGATCTGTTTCCAAGGGTACATTGGAATTTAATTGCATAATGTTACATTCTTTCAACCAATCATTGAATCAACAAAAATAAAGATACAAAAATCATGTGAAAATATCTATCTATCTATTATAGATATGTCTTTGAACCATACTTTCTCAATTATTTTAGATTTTCTTTTGGTACAGTATGTCTTTTAATGTAACATTTTTTTTTCCAGAACCCAAAGTAAGAAATTGGCTTCTTTTGTATTTCCAGTTTTGTCAAAAACTGCAGTACTTGAAATAACAGGGAAAATACTTTTGATTTAAAAGGATTGGATGCCAAAGAGAAAGGGAAAAAAGTCCAGGGTTGAAGGGATTGGATGATTTTGTTTGCTTGTTTGTTTTCCCATCTACTGGGATGGCAAGAAGCTATTTTTTAGATGATACCTAATCTGAAACAAAAGTGAGAAGGACTCAATCATATGAAGTATTGAGTTAAGATCATTCTAGGAGAAAAAAACAGTATATCTAACAGGGTGAAAATATTTTATGTTTAAAAAAAGAGAGTCTTTTTGGCTGTATTTTGGTGCCTATTGGTGACAGTACCATAGAAAGCAAGGTAGGTAATCAGGGTTAGATCGTGGATGGTCATAACAAGAAGACTGAATATAAAAATGTGAAATATGTAATTTAAATACATAATTTTCAAGACAATTTTTGCCACAAATTCTAATGCACAATCTTTTTATATATACTTCAAAATTAATCAGTGATTAATAGAAATGTTTTTTTTCTATTTTGTATGGAATATAACTTGTTTTTAAGATACCATTTTTTTAAATTTAATTGTTCTAGTGAATATTTTGAAGAACATTAGACATGGTTTGAATGCTAGTCAGCAATCATTACTAGTAGATCTTATTTCACTCAGCATCAAAGATATCAATATTTCAGTAGCTTCTATATAGCGATAATGCTTACTATTCCACTGTTTACCTGTAGTGTCAAGCAGGTTAGGTCAGATGTGGTTTAAAAAATCTCAAACTTTGCTCCAAAAATATTATTTACAGAAATGTTAACTCTGCAACTTTCAAAGATACGCAATACAAATTAATCCGTTCTTGTTTATAAAATCTGTATATATTTCAAATCATGCAGAATATTTTCCTTTTACTCCTCCACTTCTGTCTCATTCATGTAGCAGACACCAATTACAGTGTTTGGGGAATGGGAGAAATAATGACAAAAGACCTAAGCAAGAAGTCAGAAGTCTGAGCTCTTTTACCAATACATTTCCCTCTACCAGTTGATGGTGAGAAAGTCATTGAACATCAGAAACTTCATGGGTGAAACAAAAATCATCATGGTCAAGGGATACAGTGGTAACCTTATAATCAGAGAGATATTCTGTTGTTTCTAAAGTAATAACTCTGCACCTTAACAGCTATAAGACCTTGGATGGTTATTGTACCTCCATAAACTGTTTTCTTCATCAAGAAAAGAAGGATAAGAATGCAACTTACCCATATTTGATACAATGTGTGATAAAGTGCAATGCAACCCTAAAATATATATGCTCATAGAAGATAGTTCATTATTTTCACTTAGAAATAAATGTGTTCAAATGGTTTATTATCCCTTACACACTGAAGATCCCTTTAAATGAGAGGCCAGTAAAAATAACAATAAAACACATAGCAAATGCCATACCAAAAACCAAGAGCAAAGAAAAAATAGGTATTAGATTCCCACAAAGACACTGCAATAAACTTCTTATTTTCTGTCCTTTATTCCTATGCCAGTTATCAGTTGCCTCTAGGCTCCAAATTCACCATTCTATTCCCTGCTTTGTGGTGCTGCAGCTGAACACTTTAAGTCTTTTTCCTCTGTCTGCTGACACAATGTCAGGTTATCAGCAGAGGGCAGTGATGGGACACTTCAAAGGAAGTGGCTTCTATTCCTGTTCCATCCAATGTTTTTGTTTTTTTGTTTTCTTCCTTCCTTCCTTTCTTTCTTTTTCTACAATGTGTTGCTCATCTAGGGCTTTCCCAGCAAATCTCACAGGCAGCCATGTGGGTGCTTCCCTGTGTGTTTGACCAATACCTCTTTCTTGTCTATTAATTCTGACCTATAGCATTTTCCAAAACTTTCACCATCCAGTAAACCAGAGCCCCAACCTCTGCTGTGTGTGTGTGTGGGGGGGGTGTGGAGCGGGGCTCCTTTCTTTCAAGTTTGTTTCTTTCTCTAGTATTCTTTAACCCAATGGATAGTGGCTGCTCTCTACCTCTGCTATTGCTATGCTCTTTAGAGTTTGCTCTAGACTCTTCACACTTAATTTCCTGTTACTAGTTAACAATTATTTTCATTAAAATTTCCCTCTTCAGGTTATTGGTATAATCTCTGACTCTTGAATGGACCCTGACTGATACAACTTTTTATACTCAAGATTAAATATTTCACGTGTAATTTAAATTTGGCATCCTTGACTACTTGAAAACAAAACTTTATAAATCTCTGTTTATTGTTCTTAAAACTACACAGATTTAAACAAATTGAATTTCACTGGATAAAAATGAATTTAAAGTTTCTAATAGATTTCAAAACCACTTCACAATACCTTGCAAAAAAGTGTGAAATATAAAATCTTTGAATGAGTTGGATACACCAAAGAAAATAAGGAAGACTGTACAAAAAGAAGAAAACCTTTGTTAAAATTGAGGTCTCAGTCCTGGTCTTAATACAGAATTTTTTAGGTATTTCTGTTTCATTTTCAGAGGTTACATGAATAAACTTAGTAAGTCATTTTCACATATAGCAGTGTTTGTATGTCTACATCTACACACACACAGATACACATAAGTTTGATCTTATTCCTATATCCTGGTTTTCTACAGTACTCTAACCCTCTTAAAAAACTAATCAAATATCTTGTAAATTGATTTATAATCTTTCAAATTTGTGTTTCACAGTAATTTTCCGTATGTTTCTCATCCTGCATAGAAACTATTTCCTCTTGAATTGTTTCACTGTGCTCACTAAATACTAAACCAATTTAATTATATTCTTTTATCTCTTTTATGCCACTAACATAAGACATTCATAATTAGAATTAAGTTAATTTTCTGCTTCTAAAATGGAGAAAGTTGGCTAAATTGCTCTGTTATAAGCATTTGGAAAGTACTTGGTATAAATATACATACTTACTGATAAATTAAACAGCTTAACTTCCTGGCAGCTTCCCCTGAAACTCACACACAGTGCAGTGTTCATGAACATTAGCAATTACAAATGCAAATGATATTGCCACTTCTATGTTAGTCTATTTCTTTAAAATACATTCAATTTAATGTATTTTGACCAGTATTTTGATTTATGTGTTGAATATAATTATCAGAATATAATTTTCTCAGTCTTGTTTTAGGATTTAAGAAGAATCTAGATGAAATTTTCCTGGGCATATTCTGAGTTCCAAATTATTTTTTCACTCAGATTAATAGAGTGATTGCATGGGAAAAAGGAGATATAAAAGTATCTCTTGACATGAAAGCATTCTCTGACAGCTCTATAGAGAGAAATGATAAATTTTAAACAATAGGTTTTATTTCTTGATCAGGGCTCTAACTCTCTTGTAAAGACCTGTGATACAAATGATTCAAAGTATATATATCTTGAATATATACTGAAACAGCTTAATATTCCCCAAGGAGATGTCTTTTGTTTATTGACTAATAGCTAATGTACAAAGATTATAGAAAGGAATAAAAAATAAATTTTAAACATTTTCAAAAATATTTTTATATTGAGATACAGTGGTATAATAGATATTGTTTTAAAGAATTTATATTCACATGGGAATGTATTAATATCATATAGATAAGTTGAAATTACATAAAACTAGCTATTATATGATTAAGCGATTTAATTAATTAATTTATTTATTTATTTTGTCTTTTTAGGGCTGCACCTGCAGCATATGGAGGTTCCCAGGCTAGGGGTCAAATCAAAGCTGTAGTTAGCTGCCAGCCCACACCACAGCAACATGGGATCTGAGCTGCGTATGTGACCTACACCAGAGCTCTTGGCAATGCCAGATCCTTAACCTACTGAGCAAGGCCAAGGATCGAACCTGCGTCCTCATGGAGCTAGTAAGATTTGTTTCTGCTGAGCCATGATGGGAACTCTTGATTATGTAATTTTAAATAACAGTAGATGTTTAGAAGGATAGTCACTAAAACTCAAAACAATTATCCCTGGGAGCTGTTATTACAAGGAAAGAATGTGAGGATGAATTTATTTGCATATTTATACTCGTGCTTTTTTTTCTAAAATTTTCTATTTTATATGTAATATAGCCACAATAAAGCAATAAAAATTATTTCAATTTGAAATAAAACTAAAAATGAAGACATTTCCTATATATTTATATTTTCTTATACCATATTCTCAAGAAAATAATTAATGATATTCATTTTTAAAATAGACTCATAGCTAGTCTATTTAATCAATTATAGATACCATCGATGATGAACTTTTATGATTTTTTAGCAACAATATATTATTTATATTGTTACATACATATTTAGGAAAAATTCTACAAATTTAGTAGATAGTATATCATTTTCTTTCTCTTAATTTCTTGGCATTAATAATTCTTCAGAATTTTTTCTTGAGATTTATGCAAATATTTTGAATGCCCATATAAGCGGAATTGGAGTAGACATGGTGGGTTCTAATAAATATCATTAAACAATTTCTATCTCCTAAAATTTTGGAGGATAGATAAAATATGTAATTTCTCTCATATTATACAGCAAGATCTAAATATAAAAAAAATAATTCATACAACAGTAAAAGAGCTGTAGTTATAAGGAAGAATTAAAAATGAGTTGGTATCTGGGGTGGGTATTGCAGGATTTCCTTGGATGGTATTATGGATAACTGTCATTGAATGAAGAAAAAATTGAAGGATAAACATGAGAAGGCAGAAAGCTAACAGCCACATTAGGAGTAGTGAAAATACATCCGTTTTGCTATAGCTGACTCTAGGAACTAGTAAAAAGACTAAAAAGAGGGTAATTGAATGCTAGCTGAATGGTTTGTATTTCATCTCCAAGTCAGCGGGGATGCCTTGTAAAAATCTTGGAAATGCTGTGATCAAAGCAGAGTTCCTGGGATATCAGTCTGATGCTGGCATATAGGACAGACTGGAGAAGGGGAAATAAAAGAGAGCTGCAGAGATGCATTAGAAGACTTTGCTGGTATTCCAGGAATTCATGATTCCCTATACTATGGTGTAAAAAGCACCAATGGAAACTGAAAGGATAAAAATGAAAGCTCTAACTGAAGACTGCACAAAGCTTGGCAATAGATTGAATGTGAAGAAGAAAGGAAAGTGTCAAAAATAACAATCCATGTTGGATAGACATGAATATGGAATAACAGAAATAAGAAAATTGGAGGAAAATCTAGTTTAAGGGATAGAAGTGCAGTTTACTCTTAGCATATGAAATTTGGCATGCTTGCAAAATGGCTATAAAGTAAAGGTACATGTAGAAATGACCGAATTAAGCTAGGACTAGAGGCAGATTGAAACTTCAATTCAACTGAGAAATGACCTTGCTTTACTTGATTTCCCTGGCACTGATGGTGGCAGGGGGTGGGGTGTGGCCTCACCACAGGTTTTTTTGTTTTATGGATGTTTATTGGTGTGATCAGTGTATAAAACATACAAATACATTTTTATTATATAAAAAGTAAATTTATGTGAGAACAAAGAATGTATACACATATGTGTAACTGGGTCACCATTTTTTTTTCTACCATGTGTACAGTAGGAAAAAAAAACGTATTAGAGAAATAATTGATTACGATTAAAAAAAAGAAAAAATGTATACACTAGAAAAAATTATGTAATTTATATAGAAATCATCTTGGAGAATGACTGACCTTCTTATAGTTTTTTCAATTTTACTTATGAAATAAAATGCCAGACAATAAAAGAGCAGAAAAGTAATTTCAGAATTGAAGTCAACTCTCAAGTATACTTCTTCCCTTGAGATAATACTGCTTTAAGTAAACTGAAATGTTCTAATTAATTGTAGTCTCATGTTATGACAATGATAAATATACTCCAGTGCAAATTCAAAAATTCAGATGCTTAAAATACAGACAATTATGCAATATTTTCTGCTTTGCCATTATTTTTTTGGAAAAGTTAATGTTGAATTTACCTCTTGCCTAAATTGCTTCTATGAAAAGCAAGTAAAAAGATAAGTGAGAAGAGTTATTGGTGAATACTGGAATAAAGGCATTTCCGACTCTCAATATGCCCCATTTTTATTATTTAATAACTTTTTAAAATGATACTGAATAAATTATAAGGCACTTACTCTAACTTTCTCATTTCATCTTAATTCTTTAATAAACCTTACTTGTATGAAATACACATTTTAAAATGCTCATATGTCTAATTTTATTTGAGTATACCTTAGAGAAAAGCTACCAAGCCAGAGTAAATTTCAACTCTAATTTAGGTTCAGATTAATAAGATATCATAGTATAGTAATAGAGAATTAAACTAATAAACAATATAAAAATGATCAATTTTTATCAAAGTTCTAAGGCAACACCTGGAAGTTTAAAAAATATTAAGAATTCACAATAGCTACTATATTACAACATAATATTTTTAGCAAAATTGTTTTTCAGTAAGATTATAACAGTGTGAAAATAAGTCTTACCACCTGAATATAGCAAACATAAATATTTTGGTAGATAGACATAATGGTATCAACATTCACAGAAATACCAGGATACAAATTATTTTAAATTCATTCAAACACTAATATATTTTTTCTGCAACTCTCAATTTCCTATTAAAAAAAAAATCATACCATATATACACAAAGAGAATGTTAGTGGCTTCATACTCCATACAGTTTTCTAGGGGAATAAATTAGGTGATAAATGAAAAAAAAATACTCAAAATACTGCCTAATAAAAAGTATCAAATGCAGAATAAATATTATCCGGTAATAGTATCACCATAATCATGACAATTTCATTGTCGTGAACTATTTGACATTTGAGTTGCCTCATTGATTTTCTGTTTGGAAGATCTGTCCGCTGATGTATGCAGAGTATTTAAGTCCCCCACTATAATTGTATTACTGTCAGTTTTTCCTTTTATGTTTGCTAATATTTGCTTTATAATTTATGAGCTCATCTGTTGGGTGAATGTATATTGATGGCTGTAAATCTAATTCTTATATCGATCCTTTAATCATTACATAATGCCCTACTTCATCTTTTGCTATAGCCTCTGTTTTAAAGTTTATTTTTTCTGATATGAGTATTGCCATTCCCAATTCCTTTGTTGTTTCCGTTAACATTAAATAACTTTTTCCATCCCCTAATTTTCTGTCTATGTGTGTCTTTAGCTCTGAAGTGAGTCAATCTCTTCAGCCAGTATATATGAGTTTTATTATTTATTTATTTATTTATTTTTTTGTCTTTTCTAGGGCCACACCCATGGCATGGAGGTTCCCAGGCTAGTGGTCTAAACAGAGCTGTAGCCGCCGGCCTGTGCCACAGCCACAGCAATGCGGGATCTTGCAACCTACACCAGGGTTCATGGCAACGCTGGATACTTAACCTGCTGAGTGAGGCCAGGGATCAAACCCACAACCTCATGGTTCCTAGTTGGATTCATTAACTAATGAGCCACAATGGGAACTCCTAAGTCTTATGTTTTAATCCAATCAGCCACCTTATGTCTTTTGATTGAAGTGTTTAATACATTGATTTTTAAAGTAATTATTAATAGGTAAGTACTTATTGACATTTTACTGCTTATTTTCCTATTGTTTATGTAGTTCTTCTTTGTCCATTTCTTCTTCTTTGTATTTGTTTCCTTGTAGTATGATAATTTTATCTAGTGTATGCTTTCATTATGTTCTTTTTAGTTTTTGTTAATACCATTGTTTATTATATTTTATTTTTAACTTATACAAAATGAATTCTGTTACATTTATAGTTGTACAACTATCATCATAACCCAATTTTATAGCACTTACATCCCAAACCCCCAGCCCATCATCCCACCCCCAAACCTGTCTCCTTTGGAAAGTGAATGTTTTTCAAAGTCTGTGAGTCAGTACCTATTATGCAAATAAGTTCATTGTATCCTTTTTTTAGATCGCACATATAAGTGATAGCATATGATGTTGGTATCTCACTGTCCGACTAACCTCACTTAGCATGATAATTTCTAGGTCCATCCATGTTGCTGAAAATGCCATTATTTCTTTCCTTTTATGGCTGAGTAATATTCTATTGTGTATATATATTACACTTTCTTTATGTACTCCTATGTTGATGGACATTTAGGTTGCTACCATGTCGTCGCTATTGTATATAGTGCTTCAATGAACATTGGAGTACATGTATCTTTTCGAGTCATGGTTCTTTCTGGATAAATGCCCAGGAGTGGGATTGCTGGATCAAATGGTAATTCTATTTTTAGTTTTTTGAGAAATCCCCATATTGTTTTCTAAAGTGGTTGTACTCTTTTTAGTTTTTGTAAATCTATTGTAGGTTTTTGATTTGTGGTTGCCATGGGGTTCATATATATTGACTTATATCTACCTGTTTTAAAAGTCATTTAAGTTCAAACACTTTCTAAAAGATCTACATTTTTTACTTTTTTTCCACTCACATTTTGTGCTTTTGATGTCATATTTTATTAATATGATAACTATTTTATCTATAATGTTTATCACTTTATTATAATTATGCTTGCTTTTACAATTTTTGTCTTTAATATTCATTCCAGTTTATTTATTTATTTATTTATTTTTTATTTTCCCACTGTACAGCAAGGGGGTCAGGTTATCCTTACATGTATACATTACAATTACATTTTTCCCCCAGCCTTTCCTCTATTGTAACATGAGTATCTAGACATAGTTCTCAATGCTATTCAGCAGGATCTCCTTGTAAATCTATTCTAAGTTGTGTCTGATAAGCCCAAGCTCCCGATCCCTCCCACTCCCTCCCCCTCCCATCAGGCAGCCACAAGTCTCTTCTCCAAGTCCATGATTTTCTTTTCTGAGGAGATGTTCATTTGTGCTGGATATTAGATTCCAGTTATAAGTGATAGCATATGGTATTTATCTTTGTCTTTCTAGCTCCATCCATGTTGCTGCAAATGGCATCATGTCATTCTTTTTTATGGCTGAGTAGTATTCCATTGTGTATATATACCACCTCTTCCTAATCCAATCGTCTGTTGATGGACATTTGGGTTGTTTCCATGTCCTGGCTATTGTGAATAGTGCTGCAATGAACATGCGGGTGCACGTGTCTCTTTTAAGTAGAGTTTTGTCTGGATAGATACCCAAGAGTGGGATTGCAGGGTCATATGGAAGTTCTATGGATAGATTTCTAAGGTATCTCCAAAGTGTTCTCCATAGTGGCTGTACCAGTTGACATTCCCACCAGCAGTGCAGGAGGGTTCCCTTTTCTCCACAGCCCCTCCAGCACTTGTTCTTTGTGGATTTATTAATGATGGCCATTCTGACTGGTGTGAGGTGATATCTCATGGTAGTTTTGATTTGCATTTCTCTTATAACCAGCGATGTTGAGCATTTTTTCATGTGTTTGTTGGCCATCTGTATATCTTCTTTGGAGAAATGTCTATTCAGGTCTTTTGCCCATTTTTCCATTGATTGATTGGCTTTTTTGCTGCTGGGTTGTATAAGTTGTTTCTATATTCTAGAGATTAAGCCCTTGTCGGTTGCATCATTTGAAACTATTTTCTCCCATTCTGTAAGTTGTCTTTTTGTTTTCTTTTTGGTTTCCTTTGTTGTGCAAAAGCTTTTCAGTTTGATGAGGTCCCATGGGTTTATTGTTGCTCTAATTTCTATTGCTTTGGGACACTGACCTGAGAACATATTCATGAGGTTGATGTCAGAGAGTATTTTGCCTATGTTTTCTTCTAGGAGTTTGATGGTGTCCTGTCTTATATTTAAGTCTTTCAGCCATTTGGAGTGTATTTTTGTGCATAGTGTGAGGGTGTGTTCTAGTTTCTTTGCTTTGCATGCAGCTGTCCAGGTTTCCCAGCAATGCTTGCTGAATAGACTTTCTTTTTCCCATTTGATGTCCTTGCCTCCCTTGTCAAAGATTAATTGACCCTAGGTGTCAGGGTTTATTTCCGGGTTCTCTATTCTGTTCCATTGGTCTGTCTGTCTGTTTTGATCCCAGTACCACACTGTCTTGATGACTGTGGCTCTGCAGTATTTCTTGAAGTCTGGGAGAGTGATGCCTCCTGCTTGGTTTGTGTTTCTCAGGATTGCTTTGGCGATTCTGGGTCTTTTGTGGTTCCATATAAGTGTTTGGATTGTTTGTTCTAGTTCTGTGAAAAATGTCCTGGGTAATTTGATAGGGATTGCATTGAATCTGTAGATTGCTTTGGGTAGTATGGCCATTTTTAAAATGTTGCTTTTCCCAATCCAGGAGCATGGAATATCTTTCCATTTCTTTACATCTTCTTTGAATTCTTTGATGAAAGTTTTATAGTTCTCGGCATATAGGTCCTTTACCTCCTTGGTCAGGTGTATTCCAAGGTATTTGATTTTGGGAGGTGCAATTTTAAAAGGAATTATATCTTTGTATTCCTTTTCTAATAGTTCATTGCTGGTATACAGAAATGCAACTAACTTCTGAATGTTAATCTTATATCCTGCTTCTTTGCTGAATTTGTTGATCAGTTCAAGTAGTTTTTGGGGTTGAGTCCTTAGGGTTTTCTATGTATAGTATCATGTCGTCTGCATACAGTGACAGTTTTATCTCTTCTCTTCCTATATGGATGCCTTTTATTTCTTTGGTTTGTCTAATTGCTGTGGCTAGGACTTCCAAAACGATGTTGAAGAGCAGTGGTGAGAGTGGGCATCCCTGTCTTGTTCCAGATTTGAGTGAGAAGGCTTTCAGTTTTTCCCCATTGCGTATTATATTTGCTGTGGGTTTATCATAAATGGCTTTGATTATATTCAGGAATGTTCCCTCCATACCCACTTTGGCGAGGGTCTTGATTGTGAATGGATGTTGGTCTTTGTCAAATGCTTTTTCTGCGTCTATTGAGATGATCTTATGATTTTTGACTTTTTTTTGTTAATGTGGTGCATGATGCTGATTGATTTGCGTATGTTGAACCATCCTTGTGAACCTGGGATGAACCCAACCTGGTCATGGTGTATAAGTTTTTTGGTATGTTGTTGGATTCGGTTGGCTAAGATTTTGTTGAGAATTTTTGCATCTATATTCGTCAATGATATTGGGCGATAGTTTTCTTTTTCGGTGGTATCTCTGTCTGGTTTTGGAATGAGGGTGATGGTGGCATCATAGAATGTCTTTGGGAGTCTTCCTTCTTCTTCAACCTTTTGAAAGAGTTTAAGGAGGATGGGCACCAATTCCTCTTTATATGTTTGATAGAATTCACCTGTGAAGCCATCTGGTCCTGGACTTTTATTTGTAGGGAGTGATTTTATGACCTCTTCAATTTCATTTCTAGTGATGGGTCTGTTCAGTTGGTCTGTTTCTACTTGATTCAGTTTTGGCAGGCTGTAAGATTCTAGAAAATTGTCCATTTCTTCCAGATTGTCAAACTTGTTGCCATATAGTTGTTCATAGTATTCTCTCATGGTTTTTTGTATTTCTGCTGTATCCATTGTGATTTCTCCTTTTTCATTTATAATTTTGGTTATGTGGGTTCTTTCTCTCCTCTTCGTATTGAGTCTGGCCAGGGGGTTGTCAATTTTGTTCACCTTTTCAAAGAACCAGCTCTTGGTTTCATTAATTTTCTCTATTGTTTTTTGAGTCTCTATTTTATTGATTTCTTCTTTGATCTTTATAATTTCCTTCCTTCTGCTGACTTTAGGACTTTTTTGTTCTTCTTTTTCTAATTCATTTAGGTGGAGGGTTAAGTTGTCAATTTGGGATCTTTCTTCTTTTTTGAGAAAGGCCTGTATGGCTATAAATTTCCCTCTGAGCACTGCTTTCGCAGCATCCCATAGGTTTTGAGCGGTTGTGTCTTCATTATCATTTGTTTCAAGGTAGTTTTTAATTTCCTTGTTGATTTCCTCATTGACCCATTGGTTTTTTAGTAGCATGTTGTTTAGTCTCCATGCAGTAGGTTTTTTCTCTTTCCTTTTCCCATGGTTGATTTCTAATTTCATGGCATTATGGTCAGAGAAGATACTTGAGATAATTTCTATGCTCCTAAATTTATTGAGATAAGCTTTGTGTCCCAATATGTGGTTGATTCTTGAGAATGTTCCATGAGCATTTGAGAAGAATGTGTATTCTGCTTTTTTTGGATGTAGTGTCCTGAAGCTATCAATGAAGTCTAACTTTTCTATTGTTTCCTTTAGGATCTCTGTTGCTTTATTGGTTTTTCTGTCTAGAGGATCTGTCCATTGATGTGAGGGGGGTATTAAGGTCTCCTACTATGATTGTATTCTCATCAATATATCCCTTTATGTCTGTTAATATTTGTTGTATGTATCTGGGCGCTCCTGTATTTGGGGCATATATGTTGACGATAGTAGCATCCTCTCCTTGGATGGATCCCTTAATCATTAAGTAATGTCCTTCTTTGTCTTTCTTTATGTCTTTTGTTTTAAAGTCTATTTTGTCTGATATGAGTGTTGCGACTCCTGCTTTTCTGTCATGTCTATTGGCGTGAAATATTTTTCCCCATCCTTTCACTTTCAATCTATATGTATCTTTTGTCCTAAGGTGAGTTTCTTGTAGGCAGCATATTGAAGGTTTTTGCCTTTTTATCCACTCAGCCACTCTGTGTCTTTTGATTGGGGCGTTCAGTCCATTGACATTTAAGGTGATAATTGATAGATGATTATTTATTGCCATTTGAACCTCGTGTTCCAGTTGATTCTATGGTTCTCCATTCTTCCTTTCTTTCTTTTTTTTTTTTTGGTTGGATGGTCTCCTGTTATTATCTGCTTGAGTGTATATTTTTTTTTCATTTTTTGCAAATGCAATATTTGGTTTTGGCTTGTGGTTGCCCTGTTTTTTAAGTATGCTCACCCCTTCCCATAATTGTGTGTTCTAGCCTGATGGTCCTGTAAGTTCAAACACTTCATTACTATATTAAAATTAAGAAGAGAAACATACAAACAAACAAAAAGGGTTATTTCCTTCCTAACATCCCTTGCCCACATTTTATGGTTTTGATGACTCTTTTTTATTTTTTTCTTTTTAATTTTATTTTGTTTGAGGCCTGTTCATGATTAAATCTGTATGCTGGCTTATTTGAGTGACTGCTATCTGATTGCGGTTTCCTCAGTCCTAGTTCTTCCTCTTCTTCTTCTTTTTTTTTTTCTTTTCTTTTTTCTTCCCTTTCCTTCCTTTCTTTTTGGTTTAGAGAAGCCCTTTCAATATTTCCTTTAACCTGGGTTTTGTGTTGCAGTATTCTTTAAGTTTTTGTTTGTTGGAAAAAATTTTTATTTCCCCTTCTATTTTAAATGATATTCTTGCTGGGTAGAGTATTCTAGGTTGCATATTTTTTCCTTTGAGCACTTTTAAATATCTCTTGCCATTCCCTCCTGGCCTGTAGTGTTTCTGTAGAGAAATCAGCCGATAACCTTATGGGGGTTCCCTTGTAGGTAACATTCTGCTTTTCTCTTGCTGCCTTTAGGATCCTCTCTTTATCACTAACTTTTGCCATTTTTATTATGATGTGTCTTGCTGTGGGTCTCTTTGGGTTCAGTTTGTTTGGGTCCCTCTGTGCTTCCTGTATCTTGAACCCAGTATCCTTTAGATTTGGGAAGTTTCCAGTGATAATTTCTTCAAATATATTTTCCATCCCCTTATCTTTTTCTACTCCTTCTGAAATTCCTATTATGCATAGATTGGCCTGCTTTATATTATCCCATAGGTCTCTTATATTGCTTTCCAGTTTTTTGATTCGGTTTTCTGTCTGTTGACCGGATTGAGTGATTTCCATCATTCTATCTTCCATATCACTGATTCGTTCTTCTGCATTATTCATTCTGGTTTTTACTGCCCTTAGTTCAGTTTGCATCTCTGCAAATGAATGTTCTAGTTTTTCTTGGCTCCTCCTTATATTTTCTAGTTCCTTTCTGAGGGTATCTGCATTACTGTTCATATCTTCTCTTAATTCCTTCAGTATTTTGACTGTTTCTCCTTTGAACTCCAGGTCTGTCAGACTGCCGAGATCTGTTTCATTGTTGACTGTTTTAGGTGAGTTCTCCTGTTGGTTTGACTGGGGGTGGTTTCTCAGCTTCTTCATCTTGCTTGTTGTTTTCTTTCTCCTGAGGGAGTTGTACTCTCCGTGACCGGGCAGTGTTTGCCTTGTCACTGCCGTGGAATATTTCCTGAGGGCTAGTGTTGTTGGTCAATCTTTTTTGAGGCAGTGTGGCTTTTCTGGAGTGTTGATGGGGCTAACAGTGTTTCTTTGAAGCAAAGGAGGACTTCCTGAGGGCAGACAGGACTGGGAGGTCCACACCACAATGGTAGCAGATTTCACTTGGTCATGCAGAACTTGCTCTGGTGTTTTTAGGCTGTGGGGTTCTTGCAGGGGGTTGGTGGTGTTGGGCAGCTGTTCCTCAGGAGTGCAGCACCCCCTGGGGGCTGGAGCAGCTATCTGGGTCACTGAGAACCTAAGAGGCTCTTCCCTAGGGCAGCCCAACTCAGAAGGATGGCCTGAGAATGTAGGCAGATCTTTTCACAGTCTGGCCAAGCTTGTTGCAGCTTTTCTGGGCTGCAGGGGCTCTTCTAGGGGGCTGGTGGTGCTGAGCAGCTATTCCACGGGAGTGGGGCACCCCCTAGGGGCTTGGGTGGGTAGCAGGGCCACTGGAAACCCTAGAGGCTCCTCCCCAGGGCAGCCCGACTCAGAAGGACCGTCTGAGATCTTTTCCTGGCTTGGCCAGGCTTGTGGCAGCTTTTCTGGGCTGTAGTGTGTCCTGCCTGGAGCTGGCAGTCCTATGCAGCTGATCCACTAGGGCACCCCCTGGGGGCTTGGGTGGGTAGCAGGGCCGCTGGAAACCCAAGAGGCTCCTCCCCGGGGCAGCCCAACTCAGAAAAACCGTTCGGGAATTAGGCAGATCTATTCACTGCCTGGCTAGGCTTGTTCTAGCTTTTCTGGGCTGCAGGCCTTTTCTCGGGGGCTGGTGGTGTTTGGTGCTACTCTGCGGAAGTGTAGCCCCTCCAAAGGGCAGGCAGGCCTGTGCAGGGACAGCCCCTGCAGTGGTTGGCTTCAGGCAATTGTTGAGGCCAGCCCTCCTGGATGGCAGGCAGCCCCAGGTTCAGCGAGAGCGTAGGGGGTGGTGGGGGTGGGGGGAGGGGATGCACTGGGAAGCACAGCTCTCAGCTAGCTAGCGGGCCTGTAAGCTTGCTGTGGCATGGGGGGTATTCTATGGGGACCCACCCCTTCTTCTCTCCCCTCCCCAGCACGGGCGCAGACCAGGCTCTTTTCCCAGGTTCCCTCTGATGCGGCTTTCCACTTCCCCGCCCCTAGAGTATTGCTCCCTTCCTCTGTGACAGCTTTGTTTTCTAGTCTCCCAGGCAGTCTCTGCCTGTCAAATGGTTTCTAGACCTCCCAAGCAGTTTCTGCTCTGCCCCGCCCCCCCAGCCCGGGGACTATCCTCTGGAGCCGAGGTCTCGGTGCCCTGCTCCCACCCAGGCGTCCCCCAGGTCCTTTCTCGGCGACTAACCTTCAGAGGTGAGGTCTCAGTGCCCAGCCCCCACCCAGGCGTCCCCCAGCCCTTTTCCGGGGAGTAACCTCTGGAGGCGAGGTCTCGGTGCCCAGCCCCCACCCAGGCGTCTCAACCTTTGGTGACTGTGCCCGTAGTTCAGATTGTCCGTTCGGTTCTTGGTCGGCTTTTCCGTACTCCAACTTACTGCTACACTCTTCTCTGCATCTGGAGATTCCTCCAGTTCGTTTGATCTTTCCCCCGTGTAGGTGACTTTCCAGGGTGTGGGATCCCTTTCTCCTCCGCAGTTCCCTTTCAGGAGCGCCTGTCCTGCTCGGATTCACCTTCTCTCACTCTTCTCTTTTCTCCCGTTCTGCCCCGTAATGTCACGAACTTCTTGCCGTTATTGGAGTTTAGTTTCTTCTGCCAGCGATTTGTCGCTGTTCTGTGCAAGTCATTTATTCTGTAGATGTGCTTTTTTTTTGTTGTGTTTGTGGGAGAGGGAGAGCGTGTCCCTCTACTCCTCCGCCATCTTGTCTCCCCCATTCCAGTTTATTTAAGTGTTTCATCCTCAGCCCTTACTAGTGGGATTTTCATTTTCCTATAGATTCTTACCTCTTTTCCACTTACAGAATACTTTTTAACATTTCTTAGTAGTGTTAGTATTGATGATCTCTTAGTTTTTGCATCCCTATGTAGACTGCTTGTGCCCAGTGTCCTTGGTTGGAGGGCTAGATTTGGCATGCAAGCAAGTCATATCTTTCCTCAGGTTTTACTGGTAGCTATCATGGTAGTAGGAAGTAGGCCTAGAGATAGAAGGGCAATGGCTAGAGATGAGTGTGTGGTGGGGCTTCCCCTCTGCTTAGTGAGGGTGGGGGTTGGATCACCAAGTTGCTGGGGTAGAAACCTTGAGGTCTAAGCTGGCTCTCTTCTCTTAGTGTTTTCTTTCCCCTCTCCCAGAAAGGGACCCTTGCCCCAGAGGGGGGCATTGTTGAAGCATGTGCAGTATGAGCAGGTTCTCAGCTCATGATGGAGCATGAGCTGCAGTGTTTCCGCTGTAGACAGATGTCAGAGCTGCCTCCAATGCACTGTCTGTACATGTTCTAGCAACTGTTGTTCTTGTCCTGCTCAATACAATCTTGGGTCTGAGTCTTCTTTGTCCTTCACAGCTGGCCATTTCTGCTAGCTTGCCTCTGCAGCCCTGTTGTGGATCTACTCTGCAGGGCAGCCGGGGCCTGTATGGGCTCTTTGTCTTAAAAGGATGGGCTGTGGTGGACTGGCCACCATCACAGTTCAAGACTGTGTCTGATATGCTGCCTGAGTACCTGGCAACAATGTCCGTCCTCCCTGCAGATGTAGCTCTAGGTGTGAGTCATCTCTGCCTCCCATAGCCAAGAAAGTCACAACTAGGTAATGTCTTTTCTACTTGAAAGCATGGGATTTTTAAGTATATTCATAGAATTTTAAAATAATCTATATAATATTTACATTTATTGAGTGAAACTTTTGTCCAGATTTTAATAGAGAAATCAGGGAGATGGGAACAACCAGAAGAAAGCAAAGTCTAAGGCAAAAGGAAATATGAATGCCAAAGGGGGAAGGAAATTTCATTCTTATAATTTTAGAATGGGAGACATAACTCTGGAAAAGATAGAGAATCAATATAAAAATATGCTTCTGCTCCTTGAGGGCTTATGTTTTTTTAATGGACAGCTGGCATGGAAATAGAAAAGGCTAAAATGTATGTATAAAGGACACAAATAGGAATTTTTCTACATGAGTTTACGGTTTTCTTCTGGTATTGATTTTCACTTCTGAAATTCTCATTATAAAATTCAGAATGGGTCTAATTACACCTGTGTTAGAAGCCCTGGTTTTTTTTTCACAGCAGCTGTCACTGGGAAGTGAGGCAGAATGAAATGTACAAGAATTAAAGATGAGTGTCTGAGGTGGATGTGTAAATACATAGTGGTTCAGTAGACAGAGCCCAAGCCTCTATGCCCTTTGAGTATATCATGTGGGTAAGATCTTGGTGAAAATTAGATTTCTAACTTACAGCAGCTTTGATCCATCTAGAAGTTCTTATTTACTCTATAATACAGTTTGCCAAATCATGATCTGTCTGAATAAGAAAGATAAATTTAACTCCTCCAGAAATCAAGAATGTCTTATAGTGGAGCTACTATTGTGGCTCAACGGGTTAAGAACCTGACTAGTATCCATGAGTATCCTCTACTATCCAATCCCTGGCCTCCCTCAGTGGGTTAAGAATCCACTATAGCACAGGTCACAGATGTGGCGTGGGTCCCCCATTGCTGGGGTTGTGGCATAGGCTGGCAGCTGCATCTCTAATTTCACCCCTGGCCAGGAAATTCCGTATGATGCAGACGCAACCCCAAAAATAGAAAAAAGAAGAAAAAGAAAACAAAGAAAAAAAAATGAATGTCTTATGGTAATGAAGATAAAAGCAGAAAGTTTAAGATTGAGGTCAGGTTGAAATGTATTACTACTGCATTTTACTATGACATGAGTTTAAGTCATCTAGAGTAAATGATTTCATTTTTAAAAATTCCAGGGGAGAGATTAGAATATTTAATATTTTTTTTTACAAAAATGGGAATTGAGATATATTCAAAATAAAATGAATGTATTTATATATACTGTTAGGCTACTATTGAATCAACAGTATTTTTAAATCTTTTTTATTAATTATTTTTATTTTTTCCATTATAATTGGTTTACAGTATTGTCACTTTCTACTGTAACTCAGTCTCTCACACACACACACACAACACAAACACATACATATATATATATATATATATATATATACACACATTCATTTTCTCACATTATCCTCCATCATGTTCAATCATAAGTGACTAGATATAGTCCCCTGTGCCATAGAGCAGTATCTCATTGCTTATCCATTTCAAATGCAATAGTTTCCATCTACTAACCCCTGACTTCCAGTCCATCCCACTCCTTCCCCCTACCCCTTGGCAACCACAAGTCTGTTTTCCAGGTTCATGAGAGTTTCTTTTCGGTGGGAAGGTTCATTTGTGCCATATATTAGATTTCAGATATAAGTGATATCATATGGTATTTGTCTTTCTCTTTCTGACTTACTTCACTAGTTCCATCCATGTTGCTGCAAATTGTATTATTTTGTACTTATTTAGAGCTGAGTAGTATTCCACTGTGTATATATACCACATCTTAGTCCATTCATCTGTCAATGGACATTTAAGTTGTTTCCATAGTGCAGCAATGAAAATAGGGGTGCATGTATCTTTCTCAAGGAAAGTTTTGTCTGGATATATTCCCAAGATTGGGATTGCTGGGTCACATGGTAGTTCCACATTTAGTTTTCTGAGGTACTCCATACTGTTTTCCACAGTGGTTGTACCAATTTATATTCCCACCAACAGTGTAGGAGGGTACTCTTTCCTCCACACCCTCTTTGGCATTTGTTATTTGTTGACTTGTTAATGATGGCCATTCTGACAGGTGTGAGCTGGTACCTCATAGAAGTTTTTATTTGCATTTCCCTAATAATTAATGATGTTGAGCATTTTTTCATGTGGTTGTTGTCCATCTGTATATCTTCCTTGGAGAAATGTCTATTAAAGTCTTCTGTCAGGAGTTCCCGTCGTGGCGCAGTGGTTAACGAATCCGACTAGGAACCATGAGGTTGCGGGTTCAGTCCCTGCCCTTGCTTAGTGGGTTAAGGGTCCGGCGTTGCCGTGAGTTGTGGTGTAGGTTGCAGACACGGCTCGGATCCCGCGTTGCTGTGGCTCTGGTGTAGGCCGGCGGCTACAGCTCCAATTCGACCCCTAGCCTGGGAACCTCCATATGCCTCGGGAGCGGCCCAAGAAATAGCAAAAAGACAAAAAAAATAAATAAATAAATAAAATAAAAAAATAAAGCCTTCTGCCCATTTTTCAATGTTTTTGTTTGTTTGTTTGTTTTTTGGTTTTTTTTGCTGTTGAGTTGTATAAGTTGCTTGTATATTTTTGAGATTCAGCCCTTGTCAGTTGCATCATTTAAAACTATTTTCTCCCATTCTGGAGGTTCTTTTTTTTTTTCTTATGGTTTCCTTTGCTGTGTACAAGCCTGTTGGTTTGATTCGATCTCATTGGTTTATTTTTGCTTTTATTTCTGTTGACTTGGGGGACTGACCTAAGAAAACATTTGTAAGGTTGATGTTAGAGAATGTTTTGCCTATGTTCTCTTCTAGGAGTCGGATGATGTCTTGTCTTATGTTTAAGCCATTTTGAGTTTATTTTTGTGCATGGTGTGAGAGTGTGTTCCAGTGTCATTGATTTACATGTGGCTTTCCAATTCTCCCAGTGCCACTTGTTGAAAATAACTGTCTTTTTCCCATTGTATACTCTTCTTCCCTCCTTTGTTGAATATTAATTTACTCTAGGAATATGGGTTTATTTCTGGGTTCTCTGTTCTGTTCTACTGGTCTGTATGTCAGTTTTGGTACCAATACCACACTGTCTTGATTACCATAACTTTGTAAGATTACCTGCAATCTGGGAGAGTTATGCCTCCTGCTTGGTTTTTGTTCCTCAGAATTGCTTTGGCAATTCTGGGCTTCTTATGATTCCATATAAATTTTTGGATTGTTCTTTCTAGTTCTGTGAAAAATGTCATGGATAATTTGATAGAGATTGCATTGAATACATAGATTGCTTTGGGTAGTATGGCCATTTTAACAATATTAAATTTTCCAACCCAGGAGGATGGAATATCTTTCCATTTCTACAGTACTTGGTGCCAAGATTCCCCTATGATTTTTTAAAGCAATATTTCAAGTGTTGTAATTTTATGAAAATTAGAATAAGTTTAATTATTTTAATAAATCTAATATTTTTTTGATTTTGGAGAGTATTTTTATAGGATTTGGGAGAGATTCTAAATCTGTTTGCAGATATTAGGAAGTCATCAAACAATAGTTTTTATTCTTTAAGAGTAGGTATTATATTTTACCATAGGTATACTTTATATGTTATATTCTAGACTTTGAAATATATGTGTGTATACTGCATACACAATAATTCATAAAATGATAATATAGAAAAATTAGGTAAACGTTTTGCTAAAATAATGCAATCCTGTTTATTCCAGTTCTGAGAATCTGGGTTTCTGAGTCAGCAAGTTATGACTAGTTAGGACAGGCATCCACTATCTCATGGAACAAGACTTCTGCCACCCTGCTTTCCTCCACCTATGATCTCCCTCTTTTACCCAAGTGCTAAAGGAGGAAACACTTTCTTTTTCTACTTGAGTCAGAGAGCTCAGACAATCTCAGAAAATTCACATATTTGTAGATGCAAGCTAATAAACTTAGAATGGATAAGTAATGAGGTCCTACTATACAGCACACAGAACTATATTGAGTCTCTTGGAATAGATAATGATGGAAGATATTATGAGAAAAATAATGTATATATATGTAAGACTGGGTCACTATGCTGTACAGCAGAAATTATCACAATGCTATAAATCAACTATACTCTAACAATGACAGTAACAACAGAAAATGACAAAGGATCACTCCACTTTTGATGAGTGAGTTCTGAACAGATTTGAAGAGTAAGTATAAGCATACACTGTGTGCTTTATGCCTAAGATATATTATCACTTAATCTTCAAAGCAAATTCTAAGGATAGCTGTCTACACTTAACAATTAAGGAAATCGAGGCTTAGGGAAATTACATAACTACTTAGAATAACCATAACATTGAATTGGAAGAGTCAGTTCTTGAATTTGAGTCTGACATTTTACCATACCATGATGACATTCAGCAAGGTGTTAATTGAAACAAAAGTTAAAAATGGAATTAATTGTAAAGCAACTTCTGTTGTCACTATGATAATCATCTGTCAATCTATTTTTCTGATACTTTTTAACAGTTGAAGAATTTTTTAACTTTACTAGAATTCTACTTCTAGAAAATATTTGAAAATAATAAACTGGAAACTACAACCTATAATGATATAAGATATTAATATTTATAGATTTTCCCCCATAACTCACCACTAGTGCTGCTTAATGAACAATAGAGAGATTGGATGAGTGCATCCATGATTCAAATATCAATTTTTCTACAATGGGGTCTCTAAGGAACTCCCAGTCACAGTTACTATATATCATTACTGACTATCAGGCAAAGAAGTTTCAAATTAGCTTGCAAAAAAATGTTTCATTCTCAAAATTAGTGTTCTTAGTCATGGTACATAGAGTCCTGTTAATAAAGCCCCTTCCAGCCTTTCACTCTCTCTCCATTTTTTTCTTTTTATTTTTTCTTTATTTGCTCTTCTATTGGTTTTTACTCCAATGACGCACTATGAATGTAAATATTTATCTTTTATGTAATCAAATGCCAAAGAAATTCATTATTTATTCTTTTGGATGACAACAATACAAGTGTGTTTTGAATACCTGGTCTTAGGTTAGGCATTGTTAATCTCAAGCAATTATCTGTGACTTTTGAGAGATTCTAAATCTGGGATTTCAGTAATTGAAAATTTAGAGTTATGAACTGTCCCTGATTTGTCTGAAACTGAAAGGGTTTCCTGGGGTATACGACTTTTAGTCCTAACACTGGGACAGTCCCAGGCAAACCTGGATGGTTGGTCACTATTACCTGTTAGAAATTATTAACAAAACATTTGACTTGGGGGACCACATATGATAGCAAATTCCTTATTTCTTTACATTTAGCATTTACAAATATTAATTGTCCCATGTTAATTTGCTAGTTCTGTAGAAGTATCTTCCTAACTTTTGGGAGGCTGACTAGACTTCTAAATATTTGCTGTAGTTCACATTCACACAAGATTCCAAAGACTTCCAGCTTCAATGAGGTTATGATTCTCTTGGACAGTTTCTTACCCTGCTACACCTTTATTTTAGGATTATGAAAGAAATATGGAGTTCAGGTGATTGAATTTCTTACAGCATCCTGCTGTATCTCTCCTGTTCTTCTTCAGAAACTTACTGAATCCACTTTTCAGTGTGATGCTAATAATAAACATAATAATGGCTCTTTTCTGAACTTACACTTTGGTATATTATTCATTTCTACAAATATACTTAAGAATAATTAATTCATCTGGTTTGTAACTAATCTGAATTTAAACATGGCTTCTATCTTTCTCATCCCAAATTACAATGGAATAATAAAAAACAAGCCAAGAGTGTAAAATGGCAAACTAAACTAAACCAACATCAAACAACCAAGCAAAGAAACACAGCTTCCCTACACTGGTCTTCCAGTCTCTTACCACTTCTCCATAACTTCCCTTCTGTACTCCTTTCATAGTCCATATTCTTGAAAGAACTGTCAATATTGTTTTGCAGTTAAAACTTCTAACCCTAAAATGAAACTTTTTTTTGTCTTGTTACAATCTTTGGTTATTTGTCTATCAAAGCACTGAGATTTATCTTTTGTTGTCAAATTCAGTGGGCACTTAGATTTGAATGAAAGAAGAAAAGAAAACAGACACTATCAACTGAATTGCCATATGCTGCAAGAAGAAATTTAATCAAAATTGCAACAAACAAAATTATTATATAATATGAAAATGATCAGTCATTAAAGAACAGGTCCATCTGTGATGAAATAAAATGTAACACCACTTTTAGGGCACTCAAATTTGGAAACATGCATTGAAGACTATGTTTAACTGAAAAGGAGTCTGACGACAAAATACAATGTACTTAAAACCTTAATGAGGTGTGTTTTTCTCATTTTAAATAATCATAATATAAACAAACACTGAGTAAGGTAGGATTGAAAATTCACCTTGTTAGGGGTTCCAAAATCTTCCTGAAAACATTTCTTGAGAAACAACTAGGATAGCCCCCCAAAGCAGAGTTTAATAATAGTCTCAAAGTTTTCTTTGCTGTATATTTGGAGTAGTTGCAAAGATTTGGGGAAAATAAAATTAAGGAATCAATTTCAAAATTAAAGCCTTTTAGTATTTTCCCAAGCTGGATCAACCATGTTATAGAATAGAAAAAGGAACACATGTTCAAACCAAGATCTATCTTTGAAGAGAAGAGCCATGCTACTTTAGAAGTACTCATTTGTTGCTAAATATATTACAGAGGCAATGTCTTCAAATGTTTGCTCTGCTCTAACACAGTAATAGAAAATTTACTCCTTAAAATGAATAAAATAAAAAAAACATAGGTACAAAGCATTAAAATATCTATCTACTAAATTGATGAATAAATTACTACTTAATCATCAGTCTCTTTTTTGGAACATATGACAACATAGACATTTTCGTCTTTGAGGAATGTCAGCCCATTCCTATGATTATGCATAAAGATATACCTGTTGATTCAAAAGAATGCTTGGTGAGTTATTCAAAGGTAAATGAATAACTGCTTCTGCTTCATATACAGATGCACACACACACTGCCCATTGTCATGAAAATGCTGATGTAACCTCAGAAAATATAGTAGGCAGAATAATAACCCCCCCCAAATGCCTATGACCTAACAAAAATATGAACATATTAGCTTACATGTCAAAAAATATTTTTCAAATGTGATTTGGTTAAGGATTATGGGGAATTTATCCTGAATTATACAAGTGGACCCACTATAATCCCAATGGTCTTTATAAGAAGAAAACAGGATTGTTAGAGTCAGAAAAAATAGGAAACAGTTAGAAGGATGAACATTGAAGATGGAGGAAAGACCATGAACCATGGAATATAATTAGCCTCCTAAAACTGAAAATGACAAGAAAATAGACTCCACTAGAACCTCTATAAAGAATGCAGCCCTGCTAACATCTTGATTTTAGCCCTATAAGACTAATCTCTAACATCTTGATTTTAGCCCTATAAGACTAATCTCATACTTCTTACCTCAAGAAGATAACAAGTTTGTTATTTTAAGCAACAAATTTATGGTAATTTGAATAGCACTAGGAAGCTAATACAAATATAAAATAAATAGTTGTATAGATACAATTTTTACGGCCCTACCTGTGTAAAATTTCCAGGGTAGGGGTTGAATCAGAGCTGCAGCTGCTGGCCTACACCCCAGCCACAGCAACATGGGATCCAAGCTGCCTCTGAGACACATCACCAGTTCCTTAACCCACTGAGTGAAGCCAGGAATTGAACCCACATCCTCATGGACACTAGTCGGGTTTGTAACCCACCCAGCCACAATGGGAAATCCCTATATTGATAGTTTTGAGGAAGTTTTCTAGTTTCCAATTTTGATAATATTACTGTTAGAAGAAGTTTCTCTCTTTTACAGTTTTCCTATATCAGTTCTCATGTAAAATGTGAGGAACATCTGAAGAAATGGTTGATAATTTGTGCCTACAATATATTTTATGAAATAAGAATTAAAAGTAGCGATAAAATTAGGATTAATATATTATCTTCATAGATATCAATATTTTCTTATTTAAAAGTTTAGATTAAAAAATTTTGAAACACTTCACACACAGGAAAATATAAAATATCTACTATCTCTCATCATATGACTAGACTATGTCAAAAATAAACTTACTTTAACAAAATGAGAGAAAAAAACTCTAGACTTTTTAAAAGAAATTTAATTACTGATACTGTGGATTGTGTCTGTTGTCTTGATATTGCTACTTATTGCTAAAATAAATATTTACTGAGAATTGATGATAACCTGGTTATATCTTAATTTATATTAATGAAGTGGTCTCTGTTGTTTTTCACATGGCCTCAAAACTATCTACAGTCTTACAGTAATGATTGTAATTTATGTGCTGGCAAAACCTTATACTTAATTGTCCAGAGAAGAAAACTATAGCATGAAATATGCATACACTGTTCAGTAGACAGCCTTCACTATAATCTATTGAATATAGTAACAGTGAGTATCTAAAATTAGAAGTCTATGCAGATTATGTAATACTTGGCTGTAAATATTCATGAATATTTTCCACAATAGATTATTTCAGTTGATGCCACTATATTGGCATAAAAATTGGAACGATTCTGGATATGGTGATAAGGATTTTCTGGAAGGTCTTATTAGGATGCTCTTTTGTTAGTCATTGAAATTTACTATTAAAGAAAGCAAGTTTAAAAATTTAAGGATATTAACTATATGAACTTCTTTTAAGATATTTTATTCTATTTACTGGACTTATAAAAACACTTAAACGAGTTCTTCAGGTCTATCTGTTCCTTGATCTTTTCCTCCCTTTTCTCAGATCACAATCTTAGGTACATTGAGTTTAACATTTTCTTTGTTAACTAAATTTAAACTTTATGAATTTTGAACCTTCCGTTAAATACTACATATGTAAAATATTTCCCATAATGATTAGGCTGTCACAAATTTCTCCAAGTCCATTTTAATCTTGAATATTTAACTAGCTTTTGAAATTTCATTTCATTCATATATTCACAAATCTTAGACGACTATTTTAGGCCAATTAAATTAAACTCCTCTACCATCCTAAATAACCTGGATGTAGATTTATTCCATTTTTTTTTTCTGATTTAACTCTTTATGGAAAATAAAGTTAACTGGCAAAATACTTTAGATTTTTACTTAACATATAAAATTAATAATTTCTACTAGAAATAATATAAAATACAAAAAGATAAAATAAACTTCCTTTCTGTAAAAATTATATTATCTATTAAAGGAGTAATATTTAACTAAAATTTGATATTATATATATGCTGATGGTTTGATAAAATAGGTGAATCTGAACACAGATAATTTAAGAAAGGAAAATAGAGAGCTAAAACCCAGTGACACCACAAAATTTACCAAATGGACAGCAGAAGTGATTATGTAAATTGATAAACCAGGAATTCTTCAAATGAATACCACATTTAGAATTGCCTGGGAGACATGTCAAAATATAGCATAATAAAAAAATCAGATATTAGGGGGATGGACACTAATATAAATTTTTTTTCAGATAAAATATAATACACATTCATTAAATAGTCATCTGAGATCTCAAAAAGTAAGAAAATTTTAAAAAATAATGATTATTGCCAAAAGTTTAGAAATGTGGGATTGTTATTTGTGCTTTTAAGATGACTTGTTAAAGATGTCCCCATTGTGGTTCAGTGGTTAATGAATCTGACTAGGAACCATGAGGTTGCGGGTTCGATCCCTGGCCTTGCTCAGTAGGTTAAGGATCCGACATTGCCGTGAGCTGTGGTGTAGGTTGCAGATGCGGCCCAGATCCCATGTTGCTGTGGCTGTGGTGTAGGCCAGGAGCTTAGGCTCTAATTAGACCTCTAGCTTGGGAACATCCACATGCCGAGGGTGCAGCCCTAGAAAAGACCAAAAAAAAAAAAAGATCTGTTAGGCATTTGGTGGGCAAGGGCCAGGGCCAGGAATAACAATATTTCAACCACAGGCAGGACAGCTAAGGAAATTTTAAATCTGTTCTACTCTAATTACAATCTTAAACTCAATAGAAATAGGGATTTAGAAAAATGATCTATTTTTGAGTGTGGATTATATAATATAATATGAAATGAATGTGTAAGGAAATATATGACTTGATTTGTTAATTTTCAAATTCACATCCTCCTTTGACTTAATTATACTCTTAGATAAATACATACCTTAGAGAAACTTTTGCATATATGAATGAGATAATTAAAAATGCAAAAAAAATAGCCATATCAGCATCATTTACATTGGAGAAAAACTGGAAATAACATAAATGCCCTTATCAGCAGTATAGATAATCTGTGGTATGATCAGAAAATGGAATCCAAGAGAGTAATGAAAATGAAAACATAGCTACAATCAACATAAATGAGTTAAATACACAGAAGAGAGAGTTAAAATCATATAGATCATAAAGTTTAAAAAATTGAAAAATGTATTAAGATGTAAATATATTTTAAAATATAAAAAATGATAAACACACAATTCATGATTTGGATATTTCTTGGGAGGGTGGGTCAAGGGTAACACTAGCAGGAAGGCATGTGCAGTGGACCTTAACAATAATTATAATAATTTTTTCAAAATTAAATTTTCTAAACTTAGATTCTACAACTTCGATGTCCAAATTAAATTGAACAAGATTCCAAGTATTCTTTCTTCTATGCTAGCTTGAAATTCAATTTCAGTCATTTCACCTATCATTCCTCCTAAAGTTTGCAGCAGAATCTGCTGGGAAGGCTAAAAGTCTCCAGACAAATTGACACTCCATTACCTATGCAATCTTACTTTTTATCACTCTCTTCTTGCTCACTCAGGTCCTAATATGTAGGCCTCATACATATTCTTCAAACCTATCAGGGAAGACCCTGCAGAAGTGACTTTGTAATTGAGGTTCTCTCTACGTAGAAACATCTGAGATAGCCTCATGACTGCCCAGCACTCCTCCTTTAAGTCTTTGCTCACATATTCCCTACAGAAGTTTCCTCTCGTCCTTATGCTAAAATACTGATTACCCACACCCATGCTCCCTAACAGTTTGTAATCTTTTAACTTTTTTCTTCACTGGACTTGTCTTCTAATACACAGCATAGTTTAATGGGTGACTTATTTCCTGTCCCTAGCCCCTTAGGACTACAGCAGGAATTTTTTTCCCTTTGTCTTACTGCTGTCACACATGGTAAGTACTTTGTATATTGTTGAAAATATAATGAAGGTCTTCTGATTCAAGCCCTACATACTTGATAATTAGATGTGTTTGAAGCCAAAAGATGATATCTTTCAGTTTTGTTGGTCTCATATTTGGCAAGGTGATGGGAAATGTGTGTCAAGGCTCAGAGCCAAGTGCACAGAATCCAGTTTCCCATGGTATCTCCTATAGCATCCTCATCATATTTAAAGAAAAAATCTATTGCTATTCTTAAAAAAAATTATACTTTAATTGAAGTATAGTTGATTTACAATGTTGTGATTTGCATTGTTGTGAATTTATGCTGTAAGACAAAGTGATTTGGTTATATATACACACATTTACATTCTTTTTCATATTCTTTTCCCATACAGATTACCAGAGAATAATGGATAGACTTCCCTGTTCTATACAGCAGGTACCCAATGGCCAATCATTCCATATATCACAGCATGCATATGCCAATCCCAAACCCCTCATCCATCCATACACCATCTCTCCTTTGATAACTATAGGTTTGTTTTCAAAGTCTCTGAGAATGTTTCTGCTCTGCAAATAAGTTTATCATTATTCTTTCTTTAGATTCCATATATAAAGTTTGTTCCATATATGAAGTTTGTCTTTTTCTATCTGACTTACTTCACTTAGTATGATAATCTCTAGGTCCAGCCATGTTGCTGCAAATGACATTATTTCATTCTTTTTATGGCTGAATAATATTCCATTTTATATATGTACCGTGTCTTCTTTATCCATTCCTCTGGTGATGGACATTTAGGTTTCTTCCATGTTTTGGTTACTGCAAATAGTACTGAAGGGAATATTGAAGTACATAAATCTTTTCAAATTATGGTTTTCTCTGGATATATGCCCATGAGTGAGATTGCTGGATCATATGGTAGTTCTATTATTAGGTTTGAGGAATTTCCATAATGTTTTCCATAATGGTTGTAACAGTTTACTTACCACGAACAGCAGAAGTGATTTCTTTTTGCTCTGTACCCTCTTCAGCATTTACTGTTTGTAAACTTTTTGATGATGACCATTCTGATTGGCATAAGGGGATACCTTATCCTAGTTTTGATTTGCATTTCTCTAATATTAGGGATGTTGAGCGTATTTTCATGGGTTATTTTTTTTTTTTGGCCATCTGCATGTCTTTTTTGGAGAAATGTCTATTTAGAGCTTCTTCCATTTCTTTTTTTCTTTCTTTTTGATTTTTTTTTAACATTGAGCTGCAGGAGGTGTTCATATATTTTGGAGATTAATCCTTTGTTTGCTGCTTTATGTGCAAACATTATCTCTGATTTTGTGGACTGTATTTTTGTTTTGTTATAGTTTCTATTACTGTGCAAATTTTTTTTTAATTTAATTAGGTCCCATTTGCTTTATTTTTGTTTTTACTTTCATTACTCTAGGAGGTGGATCAAAAAAGATATTGCTGCAATCTATGTCAGAGAGTGTTCTGCCTATGTTTTCCTCAAGGAGTATTACAATATATGGCCTTTTGTTTGGGTCTTTAATGCATTTTGAGTTTATTTTTGTGTACATTGTTAGAGAATATTCTCATTTTATTTTTATTATGTGTAGCTGTCCAGTTTTCTGAGCACTGCTTATTAAAGAGACTGTCTTTTCTTCCTTGTATTCATGCCTCCTTTATCATAGATTACTTGACCATAAGTATGTATATATGTATTTCTGGGCTTTCTATCCTTTTCCATTGATAAATATTTCTGTGCCAGTACCATACTCTTTTGATGAGTGTAGCTTTGAAATGTATTCTGAAGTAAGGGAGCCTGATTCCTTCAGCTCCATTTTTCATTCTCAATATTGATTTGGCTATTCAGGGTCTTTTGTGTTTCCATACAGATTTTAATTTTTTTTGTTCTAGTTCTGTGATTAGTCCAGTGAGCCTTGTATATTTCCTTCCTACCTCTTATGCCTCCAATCATCAATTTCTGTTTTAGATATTTTGGTTTCATCTTATACATTAAATTCCCCAACCTCCTGAACTGTATTAAACTTAATCTCTTCAATAACATTTCATAGAAAGCTTTAAGAATACAATAAAACCTTCTACCTTTGTTATAAGTGCACAACTTTACTAAGAAAGAGTTATAGAAAATGACCTACTATCTACTTACAATGTGGAGAAATAAAATACTGAAGGAAAAAAAAAAGAAAACTTCAATTAGCTGGTATTTATATTATAGTACGATATAGAGGGCCACAATTGGTGGTCACTATTAGGTTCTTAGTCTTTAAAAATGATAGTTTGTCTTATTTTATTAAATTTGAACTATAATTATTTTGTATTAATCACCATGAACTTTGAAAGTATGTACACACTCCACTCTATGTTACCTTTGTGAACAGAAGAATAGATTTTTATATGGGGCCAGAGACTGCAGTTTCTGAATGAATTTAAACTTGGCTTTTTAGTTCAGTGGTTTCAATAACTTAATTGATTACCCATATAAAATTATTTTAAGCTGCCTAAACTATATTAAATTAAGCAAAACACAGCCAAATTATACTAAAAATAAAAGGTGAAAACTCTGATTATATGTGTCAGTATAAATAATGAAAGAATAACAACAGCCAATATTCCAAGGAATGTTACACAGAATAGCTTAATTTCAGAAGCAAATTTAAAATTTGTATGAGAATGATATGAGAAATACATGCCATTTCTATGTTAGTTGCAAATTTAATTACTTCTATACAATGTGAAAAAAGGAATAAAAGACTCAATCAATTACATGCTTTATTAATTTTATGCTCTACTAGATACCTTAACCATGAGAGAATATTTGAAATCATCATTTCAGTGTCCTATTTTTGTTTCAAGGGTATTGATTACTTGTGTAGGAGGAGGAAAAGCTAGGCATGATGATTTTAGTACTCTCCCAATCAATTGATTACCCAGAGTTCACATTGCTTAATTATAGATTATAAAAAAAGAGAAAAGTAAGTGACATTTCCTGCTCATATGATTTTTTCAAAATTTCCATGAATTTTAGTCTTTTATTTCCAAAGGGGAAAAAGTATACTTATTTTTAGTGAAAATATTTTTTTGAAAATTCTAGCAATAGTTTGACATATCTAATATGTGATTCTGACAAGAAAACACACCTTATTTAAAGAGATTAAAAACAAGTTAAGTACTATCATAAATACATATTACTTCTAGGCAGTTCAATCATATTATTAAGGTATTTTTTAAAATAGAGAGTTACAAACGCTAACACTCTAGCCCCATTTTCCTTCAATATTTTTGTCAGAGGAAGTTTAACAATTTGACACCTGTGGTGAAAATTATAATGGTTAAGTGACTAGGAGAATGTAAAGGCAAAGCTAGGATCATATCTTAATACAAAGGAAAATTAGTCAGGATAAATTTGTAGTGTTAGTGGGAAAAGGGAAAATTCACATACTCATAGTTAATGAAAGGTCATGGGTAAAAGACACTTCAAATGTTGTTTTTAATATTTATAGAGATTTACTTGAAATTGTGTGTTGAAACATTCACAAGATCTCACCTAAGTTTACATCAAATGGACTTAGAAAAAGAAGAACAAAGCAGAGGAAGTAAATAAATATTAGAGAAGGAATAAACAAATAAAGAATAGAAGCACAGTATATGTAATCAACAAAACTAAAGGTTGGTGTTTTGAAAGATAAAGTAAACAAGCTCTTAGATAGACTAGCTAAGAAAAAAAGAGAGACAATTTTAATAAATAGGATCAGGAATTAAAAACATTAAGATATAACACTCAGAAATATAAAAGAGACCACAGAGGACTATTATGAACTATTTTTATTTCAACTAACTGGATAGCCTAGAGATAATGGATAAATTCCTAGAAAAATACACTTGACCAAAACTGAATCTAGAGGAAATATAAAGTCTCAATTGACCAATAATGAATAAGGAGGTTTAACCAGGAATGAAAAACTTCCAACAAAGTAAAGCCCAAGGCCAGATGGTGTCATAGGCAAATTCTACCAAACACTCAAAGATTTCCATCTTAAACTCTTCTCCAAAAATACGAAAAGAAGTAATACTTCCAAACTTTTTTTTTTTTTTTAATGAGGTCAGCATCACCCTTACCGAAACTAGGCAAAGACATTACAAGAAAAGCAATTTCAGGTGAATTTACATGAAAAAGTGCTGATGCAAATATCCTTGAAAAATACTAGCAAAACAAACTTAACAGCACATCAAAAAGATCACAGAATATAACAAAATGGGATTTATCCCAGTGATTCAAGGATGGCTCAGCATACACAAATCAATCTATGTGATATACTACATAAACAAAATTAAAAAAAAATCCACATGATCATCTAAGCAGATGCAGAAAAAAGCATTTGATAAAGTTCAAGGTCCATTCATGATTTAAATTCTTGAAAAATAGGTACCATAGAATTTACCTCAAAACAATACAGGCTATATATGAAAATATCATATCAAACAACATAATCCATGGGGAGAAAAATGAAAACTTTCCCTCTAAGATTTGATACAAGCCAAGATGCCCACTCTCACCATGTCTTTTCAACATAGCCTTATAAGTTCTAGCCAGAGCAATTAGATGAGAAGAAATAAAAGAAAAACACATTAGAAAAGAAGTATCTCAGTTTGTAAATGACATGATCATATATAAATAAAAGCCATAGAACTCAACATAAAAACTTTTTTTTTTGTCTTTTTGGTATTTCTTTGGGCCGCTCCCGTGGCATATGAAGGTTCCCAGGCTAGGGGTCAAATCGGAGCCGTAGCCACCGGCCTATGCCAGAGCCATAGCAACGTGGGATCCGAGCCACGTCTGCAACCTACACCACAGCTCACGGCAATGTCGGACCCTTAACCCACTGAGCAAGGGCAGGGACCGAACCCGCAACCTCATGGTTCCTAGTCGGATTCATCAACCACTGCGCCACGACGGGAACTCTGAAAAACAGAATTTATAAACAAATTCAATATAGGTACAGGATTCAAAATCAACATACAAAAATCAGTCATATTCACAATGAACTACCCAAATATGATATTAAGAACATAATCACACTCACAATAGCAAGACAATAAATAAAATACTTAGAAATGAATAAAGAAGTAAAAGACTTGCTCTATGAGAATAATAAAACATTGTTGAAGGAAGTTAAAGACACAAATAGTTGAAAAAAACACCTGTGTTTGTGGATTGGAAGTAAACTTGATAAAATGTCTATTCTACTCAAAGTGATCTATTGATTCAATGCCATCCCTATCAAATCCCATTTGAATTCTTTATAGAAATAGAAAATAATTCTAAAATCATAAGAAACCCCAGAAGTCCCTTAATAGTTAAAGAAATCTTTAGCAAGAACAAATCCAGAGGCATCACACCTCCTGATTTTAAGATACAGTACCAAACTACAGTAATCAAAATATTATGGTATTAGCATAAAGGAAGACATACAGACAAATAGGGCAGAATAGGTAGCCCATAAATATGTCTAAGTCTCTAAAATTAACTGTCTTTTACAAGGGTATAAAGAATACACAAGGGGAAAAGATAGTTTTGTCAATAAATGGTGTTGGGGGAGTTCCCATTGTGGCTCAGTGGTAATGAACCTGACTAGTATCCATGAGGATGTGGTTTCAATCCCTGGCCTTTCTCAGTGGGTTAAGAATACAGCATTGACATGAGCTGAAGTGTAAGTTGCAAATGTGGCTCAGATCTGGCATTACTATGGCTGTGGTGTAGGCTGGTAGCTACAGCTTTGATTTGACCCCTAGCCTGGTAACTGCCCTATGCTGTGGGTGTGGCCCTAAAAAAATGGCATTGGTGAAAGTGGGTATCCACATGCAGAAGAAGTAAATTGGGTCCTTACTGACATCATGCATAGAAATCAACTCTACATATATTAAAAACTTAATTGTAAAGCTTAAAACCATACAACTGCCAGAAGAAAAATACATGGAAAAAGATTCTTGACATGGATCTGAGCAATGATTTTTTTTTTTTTATGCATGACACCAAAAGCAGAGGAGACAGAAGCAAAATTAGACAGGTAGTACTACATCAAAGTAAAAGTCTGCACCTCAAAGGAAATCACTATCAGAGTGAAAAAGAAGAATGAGAGAAATCTACAGAATGGGAGAAAATATTTGCAAATTAAATCTGATAAAGGACTAATACTCACAATATATAAAGAACTCACAGTTAAATAGCAAAAAGCCCTCCAAAACCAAAAAATAAAAACTAAAAAGTAAAAAAAAAATAGCCCAGTTATAAATAAAGACCCTAATAGATATTTCTCCAAAGAAGACACAAAATGGTCAGCATCTATATTAAAACATGGTCAACTCCACTAATTATCAGGGAATTGCAAATCAAAACCACAATGAGATATTACCTCATACCTGTTAGAATGGCTATTATCAATCAGAAAAAAGATAATAAGTGATGGTAAAAATGTGGAGAAATGTGAATCCAGGTACATGATTGATAGCAATGTAAATTGGCAGAGACATTCTGGGAAGCAATATAGAGCTTCCTCTCAAAATTAGAAATATAACTACTAGGTACAGTAATTCCACTTCTGGTCTTATATCCTAAGTAAATTAAATCAGCATCATGAAGAGATATCTGAAACACCCATATTCATTGCAACATTATTCACAACAGCCAAGATATGGAAACAAACTTCTGTCAACTAATGAATGGATAAAGAAAATGTGATATATTCGAGTGTGTGTGTGTACCACAGTATCAAAGTGGTGTGTTATTCAGGGCTGAAAAGAAGTAAATCCTGCCTTTTGCAACATGAATGAACCGAGAGGACACTATACTAAACAAAATAAACCAGACAGAAAGATAATATTGCATGATTTCTCGTATATGTGGAATCTAAAATAGTCAAGCTCACAGAAGCAGAGAGTAGAAAGGTAATTGTCAGGGGCTGTGGGGAAAGGGAAATAGACATGTTGTTCATGGAGTTCAGTGTCTCAGTTGCAAGATGAAGTTCTAGAGAACAAAGTACAGCAATATGACTTTAGTTAATAATACTGTATTGTAGAAATTTGCTAACAGAGTTGATCTTAAAGTGTTTTTACCATTTCCCCAAAAAGAAGAAAAGAGAAAAGAAAGTGTAAGGTGATGGGCGTGTTAATTGTGGTGATTATGTGACAATATATATGTACGTCAAAACATCAACTTATGCAACCTTAATATATATATACAAGTTTATTTGTCAGTTTTAGTACAGTTGGTAGGCCTAATTTATATTATGTCCTATTTTTGTACTACTTGTGATCTAAGAATGTTTTTTACATTTTAAAAATGAATAGTGTGTTCATTAGTAGACCTGTTTATACGTGCCCAGTGATTTGAGACAACATGCAATAGCAATCCACAAGTTGATTTTGGAATACATGATTTATGAACTAATTGATTACCATATGCTAAAAAGTAAACACAATATTTGTCATTATAGGCAAAAGGTAATTCAAAAGTATCAGAGATCCATATGTATAACTAAAATTTCTAGAAGAAAATGTAGAAGGAACTCTTTTTGACCTTGGGTTTGGAAAATTTTCCTAAATATGACACGAAAAGAATGATCCATAAAAGAAAAAAATAATAAAATGCACTTTATCAAAATTAAGAACTTCTTGTTCTTCAAAACACAATATTAAGAAAGTGAAAAGAAAAGGTAGAGATTGGGGGAAAATATTTGCAAATCATGTGTATATATAAATAGCCTGATCTTAGAATATATTAAATAATACTCAAAATTCAGTAATAAGAACCAAAATAACCCAATAAAAATGGGCAATAAATTAGAAGAATTTACTTAATAAGGACACGAAACACTCCCTAATTAATCATTAGGGAAATATAAATTAAACCACAATTAGATATCACTACATGCCTTTTAAAACATCATAAAAATAGAAAAACAAACACAAATCAATATACTAATTTTAGTGGCAAGAATAACCTGAAGTTCATGTTAAAGCACTGATTTCCACCCCCATCTATGATTCTGATACAGAAGATGGTGGAAGTCAAGAATTTGGATTTCTATCGAGCACTCATAAGATAATGATATTCACTACACAAGGAAAAGAATTGGAGTCACATAGAACCAGAATGTTTTTTGAGCTAAACTTAAGGAATTTTACCGCCTATGATCATAATATGAAAATATTATAAAGTAGAGGATTTCAGTCAGTATCTGAAATACTTCCACAACTATCTTGACATGTGTATTAATGAAACGTGTTATATAAATTTCCCAGAGTTCTTATAGCTCAGCTTAGTAGTATACTTATTTTTGTATATTTTCATAATATTTTTGATTTTAGTTACAAACAAAATAAACATACTTTACACACACACTAAGCAAAACTTGTGGAAATTTAAATTGCTTTCAGAATCAAAGGTAGAGTTTTAAGGATCTAGATTGATTTGGATGAGTTTGGGTAGAGAGTTTGCAAACCTGCCTTTCTCACTTGTCTCTGGCTTTCAGAGACATTTCTACATGATTTTACACTTCAATGCACACTGTGATGTACTGATAGCATTTTCCCCTTTTCTTTTTTTCTTTTTTCTTTTTTTTTTTTTTGTTTTTTTGTTTTTTGACTTTTTCTAGGGCCACACCTGCGGCATACAGAGGTTCCCAGGCCAGGGGTCCAATCGGAGCTACAGCTGCCAGCCTACACCACAGCCAAGGCAACGTGGGATCCGAACTGCATCTGCAACCTACACCACAGCTCATGACAACGCCGGACCCTTAACCCACTGAGCAAGGCCAGGGATCAAACCCGCAAACTCATGGTTCCTAGTCAGATTCGTTAACCACTGAGCCACTATGGGAACTCCCCATTTTCCCCTTTTAAAGTAAAGAGATTATTCTACCAGCTGGCAGGAGTTCCACTGACCAACAGTCTTCAGTCATTGTTGAGAAAAAAGCCTCACATGGAATGACTCACTCACCCAAAGTACTTCATGGAGAAAGCTACATTTAATAGCTGTTTAACAAGGGTTAGAGAGCCATAACCTCTTTACCCCTCCTTTGAACAAATCTGCAAGGTTATCCATGTTGAAATGTTCCTGTAGGTTTGACTGAGATCATCAACTCAATCTTTCTCTATGCAGCCTCTTTCCTCTATTATTCTACATGTGACCCCTAATATACTTCTTTCATTAAGCTAAAATATTGTTCCCTCCCAAAGACATGTTCACAACCTAATCATAGAACCCTGTGAATATTACCTTATATGGCAAAATTAAATATTACCTTATATGCCAAGTGATGTAATTGAGTTAATGATCTTAAAAGGAGGAGTTTATCCTGGATTATCTAGGTTGAACATAAATGACATGCATAAATTCTTATAAGTGAGAAGTGAAAAAAAAGGTAACTATGTGAGGTGATGGATGTGTTAACTAACCTAATTGTGGCAGTAATTTCTCAATGTGTACAAACATAAAATAATTACATTGTACACCTTGAATTTACACAGTGTGGTAGGTATGTCGCTTATATCTCAATAAAATTGTGAAAAAGGGAGAGGTAGATAGAATTTTGTCACAGATAGACACAGAGATGAAGGTGATGTAAAGACAGAGCAATGAGAAATACAGACACAAGCCAAGAAATGCCAATCACCACAGAAAGCTGGAAAAGGCAAGGAACTTATTCTCCCTAGTTGTCACCTTTGGGAAGGACACAGGCCTTCCTACAGATAGATTTCAGACCTCTAGCATTCTGAAATATGAGAGAATAAGTTTCTATTATTTAAAGCCATATGGTTGGTGGTAATTTATTACAACAGCCACAAAACAACAACAAATAATAACTGATACATTATGTGTTGATTTCCCTCTTAAAGTCTTTGTCCAGTGACCCCAAACCATGACGGACATGGTTATTGGAAATTACAAAACTACAACTCACATCTTCACAAATAGAGATACAAATATACCTCTGAAACCATATGAGTGACCAGGATACAAATCAACCATGTATTACTCAGAGAAGAGAGGAATGAGGGATGGGTAGACAAAACATGTGTCATTTGGTACCTCTTTTCCCCATAACAAATCCCCATATCAAATTATAAGCTAGAAATCAGTGGACATGACTTAATAGCAATTTCTTATACTGAAGTACATAATAAGTATTAGTAAAATCCAAATTTAACTTTGCTTAATTTCATTAATATACATTTTAGTTAAATTGATAAATTTGTTTACTTGTCATAGGTGAATTGTGTTTACATGGTGAGCTTCTGACTTCCAGTATCTGAAAATGTGATTATGTACGTAAATAAGTCTTTTAAAGAGGTAATTAAATTAAAATGAGGTCATTAGGGTGAGCCCTAATCCAGTCCCACTAGCATCCTTATAGAAAGAGGAGATTAAGACATAGACATACACATGGAGAAAATCATATGAAGACAATGGAAGAAGATGGCCATCCATAAGCTAAGGAAAGAGGCCTCATAATGAAACCAACCCTGTCAACTTCTTGATCTTGGACTTCTAGCCTCTAGCATTGTGAGGAAATACAGTTCTGTTTTTGTTTTTTGTTTTTTTTTGTCTTTTTTTGTCTTTTTGTCTGTTGTTGTTGTTGTTGTTGCTATTTCTTGGGCCACTCCCGCGGCATATGGAGGTTCCCAGGCTGGGGGTTGAATCGGAGCTGCAGCCACCGGCCTACGCCAGAGCCACAGCAGCGCAGGATCCAAGCCGCGTCTGCAACCTACACCACAACTCAAGGCAACGCCGGATCGTTAACCCACTGAGGAAGGGCAGGGACCGAACCCGCAACCTCATGGTTCCTAGTTGGATTCGTTAACCACTGCGCCACGACGGGAACTCCCAGTTCTGTTTTTTAAGTCATTAGATCTGTGGTATTTGTCCTGGAAGCCCTAGAAAACTAATTCATTACTGGAAGACAATATTTGTAATGTATAAAAAATATAAATAATAATCTACAAATAAGTAAAAGTAATTATCAGCAAAATAGAGAGTGCTTTCGCATATAAAAATCTCATGAGTAATATTATTAAGATACATATGATTTATATGGATATTTATGAATGCTTCACTGGGTTTGTTTTTTAAGCTAAAGAAAATGGCATTATAAGAAAATAGTCTTATCATATTCACTGAATTTGTACAAATTAATTCTTGATTTATATGCATGAGTATAACCATTTTAGAATCTGCTCAACTAAAAAACTCCTGCTCATCTTCTGTATAATCAAATATTACATTAATAATGTTGAATTATAACAATTAATTGAAATCATTAACTTTTATCCTTGCACTTCTATCATCATGCAAATAGGGACCAATAACTATACTTTTTCCAAAATCTTGTTACTTTTTTTGTCTTTTTGTATTTTTAGGGCCTCACCCATGGCACATGGAGGTTCCCAGGCTAGGGGTTGGAATTGGAGCTGTATCCACTGGCCTACACCTTGGCTATGAGGGATCCGAGCCACGTTTGTGACCTACACCTCAGCTCTTGGAAATGCCAGATCCTTAACCCACTGGGCAAGGTCTGGGATTGAACCCCAGTCCTCATGGATACTAGCTGGCTTCATTAAGCACTGAGCCATGACAGGAATGCCCCCAAAACCTTGCTACTTTTAATGCATTAAGAAATAGTACTTGATGATAACAATTATGATAGCTATTATGAGCATTAGGGAGATGACATTATAATATTCTAGGAAAGAAACACATTAAATGTTCAGAAAGAGACTGTGGTACCTTTTTTTTCCCATCACAATTATACATTTGCTTTTTTAAGCCATTGGAAATGCTGAATTCCTCTGTATAACCTTGCCCATCAGATGAGCACACATATTATCAGTAGTGAGATACTGACAAAACAAAATCTAAAGTACATGGCATTATCTGAACTTCTTTTGGCCAGCAGCATGGAAATAATTGCCTGATATTGGAAAAATTGTAATTCACTATGAATATTTGGCAATTGGGGGAGTAAATTTATCTAATAATACACATAAAGTAGACCATTTACCATAAAGCCTGTTGTTCTAGGGGAAATATTGGCAATCAGGATAATAATGGCAGCATACAATAGTTACAGTTGGCTTCATTTAGTAAGATATTGCAAGAAAGGTATGAGTTCAAATATTGATGGATATCAATTTCTGGTCAGAACATAGAAAACAGCGATATATAATTGCTCCCATAATTAAAAAAAAAGATTAAAAGACTAAAAAATATATGTATATATATTTGTGTGTATCAAACCTCTTTTAATGAAATCTTTACTTTTCTTCCTTTTTTTTTGTCTTTTTGCCATTTCTTGGGCCGCTCCCGCATCATATGGAGGTTCACAGGCTAGGGGTCTAATCAGAGCTGTAGCCACCGGCCTACGCCAGAGCCACAGCAACACGGGATCCGAGCTGCGTCTGCAACCTACACCACAGCTCATGGCAATGCCAGATTCTTAACCCACTGAGCAAGGCCAGGGATCGAACCCACAACCTCATGGTTCCTAGTCGGATTCGTTAACAACTGAGCCAGGACGGGAGCTCCTTGAAATGTTTATTTTTTTCTAGCAATGCTTTTAAAAAATGTTTAATAATTTTAAGTATAGAGAAAAATTTTGAGAATAATCAAATAATGAATATATTTGTCTAGATTCTTCAAATGTTAGCATTTTAAATTAGTTTAATGTCTCACATATATACACACATTTGGGTTTTCTGATGTTATTTCACGAATAAATTTCAGTTATGCAGTTTTGGCAGCAATAATGTTCAAGTGATGTTACACTCTATTAAAAGCACATCGTGGAGTTCCCGTCATGGCGCAGTGGTTAACGAATCCGACTGGGAACTGTGAGGTCACGGGTTCGATCCCTGCCCTTGCTCAGTGGGTTAACGATCCGGCGTTGCCTTGAGTTGTGGTGTAGGTTGCAGACGTGGCTCAGATCCCGCGATGCTGTGGCTCTGGCGTAGGCCGGGGGCTGCAGCTCCGATTGGACCCCATATGCCGCAGGAGCGGCCCAAAGAAATAGCAAAAAAGAAAAAAAAAAAAAAAAAAAAGCACATCGTGTCAGGAAACTCATGGGATTTACATGAGCACTGATAATGCTAATTTTATTCACATGACTAAGGTAAGGCCTGGGAGGTTTCTTTAATGAAGAATTACTATATGTTTCTTTTGTATTTCGTAATTATCTTTGGGAAAGATAATTTAATACTGTATAAACATAGTATTCTTCAAACTATGTCTATTAGTTTTAGTATTCATAATCATTCTTGCCTAAATAAATTATTATAATGTTTTTGAAATAGTGATTTTTTTTAATAATTCCTTTCCTATTTTTTGTCTTTCTACTTTGTCTTTTTTTTTTTTTGTCTTTTCTAGGGCTATACCCACGGCATATGTAGGTTCCTAGGGGGCTAATTGGAGCTGTAGCCACTGGCCTACACCACAGCCATAGCAATGTGGGATCCTAGCCACATCTGTGACCTACACCACAGCTCATGGCAATGCTGGATCCTTAACCCACTGAGCACGGCCAGGGATTCAACCTGCAACCTCATGGTTCCTAATCGGGTTCATTAACCACTGTGCCACAAAGGGAAGTCCTTTGTCTTTCTACTTTGAAGGAAGTGCTTTCCTTTCTCATTATTTACTTATATAACAATGGACTCATATTTCCAATTTATTAAATGGGTCATAATCCTTCATTCATGGCACATTTTACCTATAATGAAGGGAAGACACTTCAGGATGGTTCCTTTGTTTTTGGCTTGTCCTTTTCATTCCTTCAGCTCTTTCCAGATTCCAAAATATCCCATATTCATCCTCAACGTTAGCTGTTCTAGCCCTGGAATAAGATTCCTCCCCAAGGAGACTTAGTTCTTTTTAGAAAAGCCTTGGCCATAACTTGAGTTCCTGGACACTAGAAAATCATTGTTTTTTAGACTATGTATCTATATCCATCTATATCTATACATACATATTTGCATACATATATATATACACACATTATATTTATGTGCACAGATATCTACTTATAGATATACCTATATTTAAAACTAAATGAATCTATATTTATGCCTATTTACATTTATATCTGAATATGTATCAGTACGGGTTTCTGTATAAACACAGGAGCTCACACTGACACCTTCCATTCCAACCCACCATCAAAGCCTCATTCTACCCTCTTTTCCTGTTCTCTAACTTCCACCTTCAGAGTGTGAAGTTGAGCTCCATTATCCACAATATACTTACATAAATGTTCAAGTCTTGTGGTTTCAGTATTTCTAACTATGTCTCTGTGAAAAATAAAGCTATTTACTATAGAGATCAATATTTTTTAGTTTTTTCTTTTTCTGAGGCTGAGGATATATCTTTCAAATAGTGTTGATTAAAAATCACTTGGGATAGTACCTTTCCAGGAGTTTCATGATGGTCATGTCATTTATTTGAAATATTATTTGATTCATTTGTTTCTACTTGTATTCTTTTGCATTTTCACTCCTTTATTTTCTTTCAATTGTTTTGTAAATATTAACAGGTCCTAAAGTCATAATTCTATAGAAAGATATATTTTCTGAATAATTCTTAAGATAGAGAAAAGGGAATCATATTACTCCTGAAAATATAAATATGAATATTAATTTGGAAGAATATATTACATAATATAGGAGAGGTTCTGTGATACATAGCTCAAGAACTAATCATATTAAAGCACTTCATTCAAAGCACTAGCACTTACCCCATGACATATGTAGGATTTCTCCCTTCAGTAGTTTTAAAGATAGAAATGTTCCAGTACTTTGTCTATTCTCAAAACATTGTTAGGTTGTCTCTACACATTTTAAAAATATTCAGTAATTTCTCATCTATCACATTCTTAAAATGTAACTCTAAATGACTAAAGACAAACACAATGAGGAATAATCAAATACATTTCTACAGCAGAAAAAGGAAAGAGAAGTACCATTAATGGATGAATGAAATAATGAATGGAAAATTTATCATCTAAATAATATAAAATCCACTCCATGGCTGAGTGAGTAATGTGGTGCTATGCTTCAGAAACCACAGTTATTGGTTTTCTTGGTTAAAGTAAATGAAGAAAATATGGAGAAAATATTTTATGCCATTAATGTTTTTAAAAAGTATATTTTCCTAGTGATGAAGCATTTCCATAAAATATCAAATTATTCTATTCCATCTATAAATACACTACTTATATTTTATGGCTATTTACATATTTTTAAGTTGTATAATTTTTATTTAAGGTGAACAGAACTGAGCATATGCAACACAACTCTGCTACACTAATATTACATAATCATAATATGTTATTATTAAGAATACATAACATTAGTGGACAATGATTCAGATTAATTGAGTACTAGCCTCTGCACAATTAAAAAAAAATTACTTTTCATTTTATTGAGAGAGATAAGACATAATTTTGGACAATAAAATACAGAAGTCATTTTTAAATTATTGTCTTTTTGATTCATATAACAATGGATTAAAACATCTAATATTTATTTTTAATCTTGAAATACTGTTAATATATAAGCACATATATCATTATTACATATTATATTGTACATTTTATTAAATTATGTATATAACTTATTATATTGCTTATGAATATCTCTATCTGCATCTATATGTATATATTTAACTATCTATTGAGAGTATCTCATTAAGTAACATCTTTGTCCAATAACCACTGAATTTTCTTTCCTAAGATAAAGAAAGGGAGAGGAATAAGGGACTAAAATAGCAGGTAAAAAGAAAAAACAGAACAAGATGATGGAAAAAAGTAATTGACTAAAACATTAGGTTTTGATTTTAAAAGTAAAAGAAGTTCAAAAAATAAAAATAAGTACGTAATTTCAATACAGCTTTTATAAACTTCTGTAACATTCATTACTGGTAAAATATATTTATTTTTTTGTTGTTGCTGCCTTTTTGCCTTTTCTAGGGCCGCTCCCATGGCATATGGAGGTTCCCAGGCTAGGGGTCGAATCGGAACTGTAGCCGCTGGCCTACTCCAGAGCCACAGCAATGCAGGATCCGAGCCGCGTCTGCAATCTACACCACAGCTCACAGCAATGCCGGGTCCTTAACCCACTGAGCAAGGCCAGGGATCGAACCCGCAACCTCATGATTCCTAGTCGGATTCCTTAATCACTGAGCCACGACGGGAACTCCTGGTAAAATATTTTTGATTATCATTTCTAATATTTTTGAGAAACCAGGGTATAGGACAAACCAATACCCATCTAACAATTCAGTTTCCCAGACAAATTATTTTTGTCTTTGAAATGTGTAAAAAAAAATTAGAAATATTTGTTATTTTATACTAGATTTCTTATTATTTTTCTATAAAAGTTTAATGAACTGTATAAGCCAATGCTCAAAATTTTACTCACAAGAAATGACTTATATACATAGGAAAACTTTACTCACATGTTAAGTATGTGGCAGTTTAGATGTTCTCATAAACAATGTGTCTTTTCCTATAAATGAATAAAAATTGAATATTACATAATTTTTAAAGAAGCATATGAGAAACGAGGATATTGTATCAATAACGTATCAATTTATTTATACTCAGAGCTTTCATGTTTTTCAGGAATTGATTTTCTATACACTTTCATTCTATCATAGGACAAATATTAAGTATTTGAAGCCTCAATAAATGAATAAATGTTCAAGATCATAAGTTTTAGATGAAATCCAAGAAAAGGAAATTTTAAATTACCTCGTATGTCTGGACTGAATTACAATAATTATAGTATTCATATCAGTAGTAATAACTTAAAAGGAACTGTCAAATTACCCCTTGATTTATTAATACCATTTTATTAATCAGATTTTACTCAAGCTGTGAGGAATTATATAGCAAAGCAAAATAATACTATTATTTCTTAAAAATATATATGTATAAATACTGGGAGAAAATTAGCCAAAATCAGATTCCTGATATAAGCACAAGTTTGATTTTCTAAATCTTAAAATATTTCAGACATGTTTAACTAATTAATTTTTCTACAAACATATATTGAGCACCTTTCTTATTATATGATAGACATATAGTTGTGAACGAAACAGATAAAAATCCCTGTCCCCTTATGGCTATAGTTTATTTTTAATCTCAAAATACTGTTAATATATAAGCACATACATCATTATCACATATTATATAGTACATATTATTAAATTACATATATAATTTATTATATTGCTTATGAATATGTTTATATCTGCATCTGTGGTATGGTAGTGATCTGCATCTATCTGCTATGGTAGTGATTGTAAGAATTTTTTTAAATAATACTTAAATTATATGACATGTTAGATAATAAGCCCTTTGAACAAATTAAGAAGGGTGGGAAGATAAGAAAAAGTTTGGAGAAGTGGACGTAATTTTAACTTTTGAGTTTAAGGAAAGTATATTGGGTAGGCTAAGTTGCAGTAAAAAAAAATAGCTTTTAAATTTTGATTGGTTTAGCATATAAATGTCTTTTTAACTCCTGCAAATTCTTCTGTAGATATGGCAGCTCACTATGGCAACTTCCTCTTAAGCAGTGACATAGGAACTTAAATTCTAGACTCATTATAACAAAATAAGACTTTGTCTTTGCTGGAATGGGGATGGGCAGTTAAGCTCATTAGTTATGAGTCTATCACTACCCAAAGCAGCTGGATTACAGTAACTGGATTGGGTACTATATGACTAATTTTGGCTGATGACCTGTGGGAAAAAATAGTGTCATATCTAGAGACAATCATGTCAGAAAGGTAAAAAAAGAAAAAGAAGGAAATTTAGATATATATGAACACTAATGGTATCACCACAAATGCTTTCCCAGGAAGTTGACATTTAAGTTGAGAGAAGTTAGGAATTAATCTATTTATATTTAACCTATTTTTATATATGAAGAATCCAGATAGAAGGAATAACAAATTCACATTGCCAGCCAGGCTGCTTGCTAAGCTAGATTAAGGAAAGGTTAGGAGGAATATTATGCTTAGAGATAAGGCTGGCCTACCCCTCAGATAGAGAAGGTTAAAAACTTCCCCAAATTAGAATAATGGTAGATGTATACTGATGCTGAGAGTAGTTGAAATCACCCTCTGCTTCCTTATAGTGCTTGAAGATGATGAAGAACATGCAGGAGTAGCATGGTATCCTAGGACATACCATGAATCTGAATTAAACACACAAGAGGGGAAAAGAAGCACCAGAGCTTCAGTGATTAACAGAAGGTCAATTTTATTATGGTATCCAGGTAAGCCAAAGACTCCTGTGTATTAACTGTGGTATTTTGGCTCACAGGTGGATTTTTCATGGGAAATTTAGTCATGAATGAAATTCTATGTTTTGTTTGCTAAAAGGGATAGTGACCTAATCGGGTCATATATTAAAATTATGGTGGTTGGTTTCAAGCAATGGAAACAAAGACTGAATCTAGGAGTCTGGTCATGAATGTTTCCATGGAGACTAGTGGCTATTTGGTATGTCTTCATCCTAAAATAATCTTTGAGCAATTTATATGGTATTTAAGTTAAGAATTGTGTTTTGCCACAATATGTTGTGTTTGGAGGCAAAATGGAGCATAATTACGTATCCTTACTAACCCAGGGTTCCTGTCCCTGGACTCTTCACACAATCTAAACAGAAACCAGTGCCTTTTACCTTAGGTAATCTATATTCATGACTTTCTATCTCTAGTTCCCCTGATCATGGATAATCTATAGTAACTTTTCCAAATGATGAGTTTCTGAGTCGAAAGTTATGCCTGATGAAAAGCTTTTAATTTATGTGCCAAAATTCCTTTCAGAAAGATTACATTATATGATATTCCGCTTCTATGCGGGTTTTGGATGAAAAAACAGCATGCCAATTTTATAAGTGAAAAATCATATATATTTTTTTACAAACATAGCACTTTGATAATAAAAAATCTAATGATTAGAAAAGTTTGATAAAGATGTCTTTTCTCTCACACTCATGATTCTCCATAAGGAATATAATCAGTGTTTAATCATATGTAGTCAGCTTGCAGATATTTTGAGTTGGAATTTCAGCTCCACAATTTATGCTTGTGAGACTGTGGGCAAATAATTCAACTCAGCGCTCAGTTTCTCACCTATACTATAGTATAACAACTTCAAAAATACTATTTGGGTGAATTAATTGGGATAATGTGTATAACAATTTAGCAGGGTGATTCTCCAAAATATGCATTGGTAAAAATGTTAATGATTTTTTATACGATTTTTCTCAAAAAAGCAGCAAACCTGTGTCAATTTTTAAAGTAAAAATATAAGCAAATGTGAATTTTAAATTATTGCACTTCCTCCAAATTAATTGGAAGGTTTTTCTTTTCTTTTTTTCTTTTTTTTTTTTTGTCTTTTTATCTTTTCTGTGGCCACACCCTCGGCACATGGAGATTCCCAGGCTAGGGGTCCAATCTGAGCTGTAGCTGCTGGCCTATGCCAGAGACACAGCAACGTGGGGTCCGAGCCGCGTCTGCGACCTACATCACAGCTCACGGCAACCCCAGATCCTTAACCAACTGAGTGAGGCCAGGGATTGAACCCGCAACCTCATGCTAACTAGTCAGATTTGTTAACCACTGAGCCACAAGGGGAACTCCTGGCAGGTTTTTCTTTTAAAATTAATTTAAAAAAACTATTTTCTAACTCACCATAAAACTTAAGATATTTATCTTGGGCATCTTTTCATGTGAAACCATTTATTGTTTACGTGATTTTTATAACACAGCCAAATTTAAATGTGCTGTCTGATTTTGTGCCAGAGGACAATGAATTTTACATGGCTTTTAGTACAGCTTTCAAATTGATTACTGAAATGAAAGGAAGTGGTGAAAACCCACCTACATTGTTTGGCAAATGCATGCTGCCTCTGTAGGTGAAATAACTCATTTTACTGAACAATACTCCTCTTGCCAGGCCCTTACTTATTCCGTGGAGGACAATCAAGGACTCTTCAAAGTGGCAGGTACCATTTTGACTGCTATGGCAGGTTTTTCTTTTTTTTGTTTGCTTTCGCAATATGCCTATAATTATGCTTATGGGTTTAAATTATTATTTGGGAGATGTTGAAATTAGTATTTATGGAGTAAAATGCAGTGTTTGTACAAACAATTATGAATTTGTTCAGTTATTATCATTGGCAATAATTTTGAACTTACATGTTAAAATAGCCTAACTTTCCACTTAAAACATTGTCAAGAATCAACTGAGATTTCATAAAAAGTTTTGAAAAAAATTTTTTTTTAACTAATAAACTTTTAGTAGATTTATGTTAATCTTCCTAGAATTAAAATCATTGTGTCCTTGATGTTCCAGACATTCAGGTGCTCAAATCTGTGGACTGCTAATAAGCAAAAGTAGAGTTGATAAGTAAGAGACTCTTTTCGTTAACTATATGTCTCATATGTCTCAGTTCAAAATGATGTTCTATCAGGAGAGAAAATGTTAATAAACATGAAGTGTTTAGCTGTAAGTGAACATTTTGAGCCTCATAGATTTACCAATGAAAATTGGAAGTCTATATCTTGAATTTCATCAGCAGTTTATATAAAGACTTTAATACATTTCATTACAATTAGTATTGATTTGAAGCTTTACATTTTACAAGGTTATCTTAACATGCACTGTCATTTAACCCGAAAGGAAGACAATAAAATAAGTATTTTGGCAAATTCTCCAACTCTCCATACCACTGCTGGTATCATCTTTTAAAATATATATATATCAGATGGTATTTCTGCTCCAACAGTTTCCATCTCACTCAGATTGAAATAGAAAATTCTTACCATTCCCTGAACATTTCACATAAACTCATTCTCTATGAGTACATGGAGAGGTACATATGTGGCCTCTATGATCACATATGTGTTCCTCTAGCTCTGTTCTCTGCTAAAATCATGCTGGTCACCTTCACAGTCCTCTAATGAAACAAGCATGATGCTACTTTTTACTCAGTGCCTTTGCTATTTCCTTTGCCTGGAGCATTCTTCCCCAGATAGTCATATCATTCACATCTTCACTTTATTTTGGTCTCTTCATTTTATTTTGGTCACTATAGAAAGGCCTTCTATGATCACCCTACATGAAATAATTTTGCAATCGTATTTCTACCAATCTTTGTTTTTTTCATAGTGCTTGTCATTGATTGCTTATTATTATATAATTACATTTAGAAGTCTAGATTACTTCTGCATTACAGACTTCTGGTTCATTGAAAGGCAAATGCCCTTATTGGAAAAGGATGTTTAGGTAATCTGTTGGTTCTTTGATCTCCATTTATTTTGCTAGAATAGTTCCAAAAAATTTAAATGTCCAAAACAAAGTGACAGTGCTAACACACAACTCAGACATGGGGCACTATGATTTAAACAATGTATCACAACCATGCACCTTACACATCATATCAGATATTTATAACTGATACATTACAATTGTTTTAAAGGTTGACCTTGTTTAAGATTAGTTCTTATCTGAGCACTCAGCTTGTAAATTTCCAACATGGATGTATTGACTGCTCTGTCTCATGTGCCATGCATTTTTGAACCCTCTGAGGGTGCCAACCTAATTCATACTTGGTGAACCAAACTTAGCTCAACTGCTGCTAAAGCATCTTACCTCCACTTGCAGTTACCCAGTTACTACCCAAGTAAGATCTTTCTTCTTACCCACACACTAGTTTATATCTATATTCTAGGACAAGCTCTACCCTTTCAAGTTTTTATTATAGTTACACACACACTTACACACATATACACCCTCACTCCAGAGGGAGAATTCTAGAACTTCCATGTGACTGACCATGGAATATTTGGCCCTAAGCCTTCCTGATAACACTCCTTTACGTTAAAACTACTAATCAATTATTATCTACAGTTTAGGAGGAACAATGTTTTTCAAAATTGTATCACTGAAAAATATGAATTATAACATGCAAAAACAGTTCTTTAACTATGTTAAAAACTGGAGTTAGATGTAATAGTAGTGGCATATGTTTGAATAATAGAATGATGCAATGTGAAAAGTTCTAAAATATATTCATTACCAAAAAAAAGTTCAACTCCTACTCTCCAATTTCAAATAATAATTAAACTACCAACTCTCTATCTCAAAGTATATTTATACAGCATTCACATGAGGGGTGTTATTTATTTATTTGTTTGTTTGTTTGTTTTTATGGCTGCAAGTGCAACATATGGAAATTCCCAGGCTAAGTGTCAAATCTGAACTAGAGCTGCTGGCCTACACCACATCTACAGCATTCCAAATCTGAGCCACACCTGTGACCTATACCATAGTGTGTGGCAACGCCAGATCATTGACCCACTGAGCAAGGCCTGGATTCAAACCTGCATCCTCATGGACACTAGTCAGGTTATTTTCTACTGAGCTGCAATGGGAACACCTACTTTTACTAACATCATAAATTAGGCATAGTTTGTATTTAGTCTCCCACTCTATGTGTCATAAGGGCACTACAGTAGACACCATATTTGCCCTTCCATATTGCCTTAGAAATCCACCAAGTTCTGTGTGGTTTATGTCTAATGGTTGGCACCTGAAATTGTCTGCATGGGTTTGTCCTTTGGTCCTGGAACCCCTTCTCCTTCAGCAGAAGAGAGCTCGGAGTGCCTGAGATTTACAGCCACTCAGGTATGAATGACTTACTTGTAAGGGAATCTGAAATCCTAATTCACTTTCTAGGAGCTGGAAAAGCTCTAGGATGTGATTTATGCTACAGTGTCTCTGAAATCATATTGGGGCTGGAAATCATTCTTAATTTCTTACTTTGTCCTGTTTTCTTCCCCTCTTTCACTGGGTAATTCTGTAAATAGTTCTTTAATAAATACTCAAGGTCTCCTTATAGGAAATCCAACCATAAACAGCACTATAGTATTTTTAGTGTTGCTTTTGTCTAATTCATTCATCAATGAGGTCACATTTATCCCTGGGCATCCAAATGCCTAGAGTTGCATTCACAACTTAAATAAGTCTACCACCCAGAATCTTCAAAACTCCATCTACTTATGGCCAGTTCCTTAAAAGTCCACTTTCAAAAACTGTGTTAGGACACCAACAAAAGCAAATGGGTTTCTATGAACTTTAGTAGTATAAGCTTTCTACTTCATTCTTGTTTTTCAGTTATTTTGGATATCTTAACAATTTAACACATTTAGATATGGACTATAGGTAATATTGTATCAAATTTATGTTTCCTGATCTATCAAACTTTTAAAATAGAGCTTATTTTTAAAATAACCTTGTTTTTAGGAAATAAATACCAAAAAATATACAGAGACACAATGATCATAATATCTCAAATTACTTTCAAACATTTTAGAAAAATTACCATATCTCTGTCTCTTTCACTATAAATATTCATATTCATGTGATATAAGAGTTTTACATAAATATATTAAAGAGAGAATGATAAAGGAAATGGAATAAATTGTATACAGTTGATGAATTTTAGTAAAAGGGATATGAGCATTCATTAAGTATTCTCTCTCTGTTTGAAGTTACATTAATTTATACTATTAACTTTAAGATACTTGGAAGTTTTGTTTATATCAAATTTAGTAATAACTCATTTACAAATATTGGAATTCTGAACTTTTTGTAACATACATTGATTACATGGGTAATTTTCAAATGAAACCTGTTAATTTATCTTCTCAAAGGAAACCTGTGTGCTCTAAATGCATTTCAAATGTAAAATACTGCAATATATATTCACTTCATATCAAAATTAATAAATTACAATAAATATTTGAAAACATCAAGATAGCAGTTCCAGTAGTAAGTACACCCTGCCTGCCTGCCTGCCTTCTTTCCTTCCTTCCTTCCTACCTTCCTTCCATCCTTCTTTTTAAGGCCACACCTATGGCACATAGAAGTTCCTGGGCTAGGGATCGAACTGGAGAGCAGCAGCTGAGGTCTACACGACTGCCATGGCAACACAGATCCAAGCCACATCTGTGACCTACACAGCAGCTGGTGGCAAGGCTGGATCCTTAACGCAATGAATAAGGCCAGGGATTGTACCCTCATCCTCACAGACACTGTGCTAGGTCTTTAATCTGCTAAACCACAACAGGAACACCCCAACCTTTCTTTTATATGTGTAGAAAACACCCCTTTTAAAGATATTACCACTTAATCACTTCGGAAGTTTTGCATGGTATGGAATTTTGCTCTCTTTGTTTCAAAGTTGACTAACTATTTAAAGTAAAGTGAATGTTTCTCAGTAGTTCTGGATGTAGAAACCAAAATACATTACTTCAAAAATGGTTGTGTGTCAGTTATACAACTTAGAAGGAAAACGGTAGTATAACTAGGATAACTGGATTTATACCATAGTTAATTTGAGCTGACATTACCTTTGCTGGTATAACAAAGGTCAATTTTTCTGAATGAGCCATGTTCTTATCTTCATTCTTCTAAAATATGAATTATTGCACATTTTTATTTTGCTTGTCTGAAAACATATCTTATGTGATTATTAAAAAAATAAATTGCTCTTTTCTATGTCTAGTCCCAGGATAATGATTAGATACAATTCCTTCTTCAGGAATTCAATTTTATTTTAAATTATTATCTCAAAAATCGCTATAACCAAGTGGTTTTAAGGAGGTTTCTGTCTCAAAAACACTTGCTTTATTTTATGCAATAATACACACATGGGCATTGCTTAAATCAAGACTGGGACTCATTTTAAAAAGCAAAATTAAACATATATAGACATTTAAAAATAATATAAGAATTGATAGCATCCAGCTTATCCAGATACATTATTACATGTGGCTCAACCTTGTGAATCAATGACTTTAAACCAGTTTGACTACCTCTCTCTGGCATTTATACAAACCACTTGCCCTGCATCAGGTTACGATGTTATTTCTGTATTCCTTTTTTCTCAGTAGTTTCAAAAGTACTCCCTACCTTTCTGCATCTTAGTTATTGATGCTGCCTGTTATGGATTGAACTGTGTAACCCCAAGATTCATATGCTGAAGTCCTAATACCAATACCTCAGAATGTGATCTGATTTGGAAATAGGTTCATTGCAGATGTAATTAATTAGGATGAGGTCATACGGTAATAAAGAGGATCCCTAATCCCATATTACTCGTATCCTTATAAAAACAAAATTTCAACACAGATCACACATGGAGAGAATACAATGTAAAGACTGGAATTACGCTGCCACAGGCCAAGCAATGACCAGAAACTAGGAGAGAGTTCTGATATATATACTTCATTCCTGGTTCCCTGAGAGAAAGCGTGCCTGCTGACACCTTGATCTTGGACTTCCATGCTCTAGGACTGTGAGAAAATATACTTCTCTTGTTTAAGCAGCAGAGTTTGCTGTAGCAGCCCTAGGAAACTAACACCAATTTTAATACCAATATTGACAAAGTCTCATTTTATGGATCCATTTGGATGCACTTTCTTGCTTGAATTTCAATTATTTCATTCTATAAAATATTGATAACCTCATTCCACCCTCCCTTGCCATATCTGAGTTGTTGTTACTGGTTGTTATTTCTCCTCTTTCATCTCTTCTTTTGTTTATTTGGGTCTTCCATCTTCATAGTGAACTGGCTAGAGGTTTGTCAATTTTGTTTATCTTTTCAAAGAACTAGATCTTGGTTTTTGTTTATATTGACCTTGGTTTTATTGATCTACTTTTTTTAAAATCTCTATTTTATTTATTTCCTTTCTGAGTTTTATTTCCTCCCTTCTGCCAACTTTGGGCTTTGTTCGGTCTACTTTTTCCAGTTCTTTTAGGTGGTAAGTTTGATTGTTTATTTGATATTTTTCTTATTTCTTAAGGAAGGCCTATATTCTATGAACTCCCTCTTAGACCTGCTTTTGCTGCAACCCATAGAGGTAGATTGGTAAAGCTACAGTTCACCAACCAAGTTGCAGGGTGGCAATGTGTATAATAGTAGCTCCAGGTAAAAAAGCACACATTCCTGCATGTCTTACCAAATTCTAGAAAGTTTTCAAGAATAAATTTTTCTCCATTTGTTGTCTGCTGTTGGTCAATTTCCAATGCCCTGAAACTGCTATTTTTGAGAATATTGTCCAGTTTTTATTTGTGGAAGGAAATTGCTGTTTTGGTGTTACCACTTCCACAAGAACTAATATCTTACTCCTCAGCATCCAAATACATGTTACACTGTACCAAAACGTTAAAACAATAATTATTTATTCAAATTCCAAAAGGTTAATAAATCACTTAAGAATTAATTCCTTTGAGCCTCCTACAACACTTAAAATATATTAACAATAATGACAGTTAACTCCTATATTAGAGTTGATTATTTTTAAATTCATGTTGGATTTAATGACTCTTTTACCTGTGATGACATAATGGTTGAATTTCAGAGATATCATTTAAACCTAGGTGTTCTGTTTTCTTCTGCCGTTTATTATTAGTTGAAATTAAGTTAACCTTCAGAATCTTTATAATCTACATCTTACTGGAAATTTAATTTTAACTTATGTGATACTCAGTGTATACACATTTGTAGATATAGATATATTTTTATTTTATAAAGTAATAAAATTATCTTAAAATTTGGTTCAAGGGAGTTCCCATTGTGGCTTAGTGGGGATGATCCCTGAGGATGCAGGTTCGATCCCAGGCCTTGCTCAATGGGTTAAATGATCCTGTATTGCAGTGAGTTGTGGTGTTGGTTGCAGATACAGCTTGGATCCCACATTGCTGTGTCTGTGGTGTAGACGGGCAGCTGCATCTCTGATTCGACCCCTAGCCCTGTAACTTACATATATCACAGGTGTGCCCTAAATAAAAAAATAATAACAGTTCAAGAAACAAGTATAATTTTATGTATTCTGACATTCTTGTAAATGTCCATTTTTTGTATATTTTTATTAAGCATTCCTTCAATTTCAATAGGGTATTCAAAAACCCTCACTTCAATTCACTTCTTTAGTATCTAATTTATCTATCATCCTCTAATATCTTTGCCCTCCCCCTTTTTTTTTACTGTCCTTTTGACTGTGTGTGTGTGTGTGTGTGTGTGTGTTGTGCTGTCATATGCTTGGATGAAATGCTACTTTATTAAAGGCAGTTTGATTGTTGTAATGATATTGTTTTAGAAGTATATTTCATTTTAGCAGTTTGGCTGTATATGATCACTTAACATATCTTAATAGTGAATCTGGTAGCACATACCCATGCATGTATCTTCTAAAGTTATTGTTATGCCATTTTAAAAGACTGTGTTTTTAAAAATATTATAGCTCAATATTTTATTTTCTAAGAACTCTTTCATGATACAATTTGAATACTATTCTATCTTACGAATCCAAACTAATTCACTTGAAATATAAAGAATAAAGTCAAATTACGTTATATTTTGGTTGAGGGGATAATGAAGATATTCAGAGCAATTAGCGTGTCAACACTTCAAAACAGCTATTCGGAAAACAGAATAGACCTTGGGCACTAGTTCATCTGGATGTTAATGGATATAGTAGTTTGAAAGGGGAATTAATGCGTGTTTTGAGGCTAACTGAGGCACAATTGTTAAATGCCACATCTGTTGTTAATAAACCATATGGTTTTAAGATTTTATCTTGCATAGATCTGGCATTTTTTTTACAATGTCTGCTTATTTTGGATCTAGGGTGATGTGATCCTTTTGTGGTTTATTTGAATTCGATATTCATGGCTAGATGACAAGAGGGAACCTTTAAAATATTTTAGGAAGAGGTTTTAAAAAAGATTGTATTTGATAACTCAACTACTTAATATTTATGTCATGATAAATTATAATGTTAAACAGTTTCTAGGAATTAGAAAACATTTCAATCATTAGACTAGTAGGTATTCTGTGGCAAAGAATTTGAGATAATTTCAATTACACAATGTGTTTTTATTTTTGATAAAAAATATTTTTTTAAATTTCTATGTAACTATTTAATATGGATTTGACTTTATACTGCCTTTCAAGTGAATGAGTATTAACAATATGAATCATACACAAAATGAAATGCATAACAGATAAGTTGAAATACATAAATATTACCACATTTTACTGAATTTTGGGGCACAGAATTTTATGTTCAATTAATATTATCCTTCATTGTTAGAAGATAATTTGCCTGGTTTTCATGTCTGCAGTCTAGAAAGGTAAAACATGGAGGAAATTACAACCTCTACTTGAACTCTTTTCACATCGAATTTGAAAGCATTTTCTCTGTGGAGATAACAGTCTCCATGGTTACTGGTTACACAGACTTTTTAAGTTTCTTAACAATGTTAGAGGAACCCATGGGGTTATTGCTTTGCATTTCATCAAATAAGGGCATTTGTCCTCTGAGACTGCACCTGTGAAATCATGTGTAGATTAGATGAAATGCACTGTGATGTCACTTATTAATGTGCACATATGGATGATTATCCCATGTGAGAATCTGTACTTAAAATTATAATTTGTCAAACTAAATGCTTATTAATAGGTAGAATTGGATTCAAGTGTCTGGACAGATCAATATCACCATGCTGCTCAGATAATGTAGAGACAACCCTCTAACTGGGTACTGGTCTTGTTATTTTTTTAGTTTTTTAATTTTTTTTTTTTTCTTTTTAGGGCTGAACATGCAGCATATGGAAGTTTCCAGGCTAGGGGGCGAATCGGAGTCACAGCCATAGCAATGCCAGATCCGAGGTGTGTCTGAGACCCACACCACAGCTTGCAGCAATGGTGGATCCCTTAACCCACTGAGTGAGGCCAGGTATTGAAACTGCATCCTCATGAATACTAGTCAGGTTCCTTTCTGCTGAGCCACAACAGGAAATCCCTGGTCTTATTATTTTTGAATATGGCAAGAAATGTCATAATCAAGAGGAAAAGCAGATATGTCACAGTATTTTATAAAGATAAACATTTATACAAATAGTCTAAAGCCCGACTTTAATGAATACAACTCCAGGTTTCTTTTGGTAATTTTTGAAAGGCAACAGCTGGAGAAGAAGGAAATGGTATAAAACATTCAATATTACACATTTTAATACCCTGACTATTTCTTCCACATTTTTTTCCCTAAAATAAATCATTTCTCAAGATGCCAATTCTATATGCACAGATTTATATGCTATATGTACATGTTTGCCATTAATCAAAATTGTGGATTTTTTCCTATCTTTAAAATGTTCAAGTCTGAAGATTTTAGTTATTTAAACCATGTAAGTTGTTAGTTCATACAAAAATATATTTGCATTCTCCTTCATATATTTGAATTGTGAAACTTTGAGCATTGACATTAAAAATAAGACAAATTATTCAATTTTAATATACTTTTTTTCAGTTACACATATTTTAGCCAATTCATTTGGAACTAACTACTGACTATCTGTATTACAATGATAGACCACAGCAGCAAACTGAAAGAAATAGAGCATGGAAGTAATCCTCTAGAGTGTTGGTATTTTGCTTGAGAAGATTTATTCTATGCTCTGTTTCACTCATCCTCAGAGTCAGTCATGTTAATTCAAAAGCTTTGTGTCATATACCTAAAAAAAAATGTTTTCCCTATTAAAACTTAGCATTCAGCTACTTTAATCCCAAGAATGGGAGCTGGCTTTTTTTTTTTCTTTACTTGTAAAAATTACAGAGTTAATATAAATTTGTTTTACATGAACATACCAATAAAGTTTATTGAAATAATTTTTGACTATATATTTATTATTTTAAACACAGAAAATTATAAGGATACAAGCAATCAAAAAAATCCCATAACTCCTCGAAAGCTACTGTTATAATTTGGTGTGTATGTTCTTTTCTACTTTCAGTCTTGTAATATGAAAATCATTATTTGACTTATGAGAAAGATTAAGTAGCCATTATAAATTATGTTCATGAAAGTACTTATTAAATAAGAAATCTTCAATTAAAATTATGTAAGAATATAAAACTATGTTGAAATTTTAAAAATTTATATGAATATACATTCTTGAATGATTTAAAAAGACTCATACAATTTTTTTTTTATATTTTATCATGTACTTAGAAGATACTGCTTTTTTTGTTCCCTTTAGATTATCAGTATAACTAATTCATGCTAGGAGACTTTATAGAAAGAAAAAAGCCCATATGAAATATCAAATATATCTGATCCAAAAAAATATAAAGCATTATTGCATTATTGCATTTATCTGCATGTATAGAAAATAGAAAATATTTCAGACATAAAGACCATTATACCAATGACTTCTTATGATTCTCAACCTACAATATTAAGATTAATCTAGAGATGATAAACAATATTATAAAACATTTCAAAGTGTTGGTATTCATATTTTTAATTAAAAACCATTTCATTTTTAAAAAAAAATTGGAAATCATTCAGAAATATCTGTATAGAAAAGCCCATCACAAATATAGTTATTCAAAGAATAAGCAAATGTCTGAAATATCCACTAATATATCTATGATATTTTGGTGTATCGTTTGGTTTCTCTTTAAGATGACATGAAGTCTACTGCTGGGAGATTCTAAAAGATGTATTTTCCAACTAGCATACACTATATAAATATTAGTTGTAGTTACTGTTCTAGTTTTACTGACCTCAGGCAGAGGTAATCTCTGCATCAAAATATAAAAGTACTTAATATACTGAGTGCAGACAATTTATTTTGTCAGATGATTTATATATAATTGCTTATCAAAAACTATTTCCCTATTCTCATGTTATTAATTCTTCTTTTTCTCATTTTCTATCATCCTTTTTTTTTATCTTCTTTCCTTTATGCCTTTCATTCTCTCTTATTCTCAATTCCTCTCCATCTTTTCCCTTACTTTTTCTGTCTTTTATAACCAACCATCTAGGGATATATGTGATGACTATTACATTTATAGTAGAAATATAGCCACTAATTAAGTTTTCCTTTTATCTATCCTCTCTCACCTTCCCCCCAAATTCTATTAGAATGTATAGAAACTAAGTAAATACATCCTCTTCATAAGTCAATACATACATTATGTTAAATATATTTTTGTTTACATGTTGCTTGTGTGTATAAAATTTCATAATAGCAATATTTTGCAAGTATATGTTATTGCTTTGGTTCTGCTAACTTTGGATAAAGTGAGACTACGTATTTTTAATACATCAGTAAGACTATTTTTAATACAATAAGATTGGAACAAGTATTTTCTAACTATGATAATGTTTTATACAGTTCTCTGTGATTTTGGTAGAAGATATCTATAAAATTAAGTTCATTTTGTAATGGATAATTCAGGTATTGGGATGCAAATTGGTAAATAAAAGTTAGATAAAAATATAGAATTCAATCCAGAGTTTAGACACAAGGCTTACTCTCTTCATGCACTGACAAACCCTCTGCTAATTTGCATATCCACACAGATAATTTTCAAAAGTTAACAATAATATCCACTATTTCCTCTTCCAATATTTCACACCAGTCTTTTCTCTGTTAATGTATAAATTATTATTAGATAAGATGGTGTCTACTAGACATATGATGATAAAAACGTCATGATGTTTTCATTCATTCACTCACTTATTCAGTAACTATCTGAATATTTACTATGGTCCTGGCAATTTGTGAAGCACTGGGAATAGAACAAATAAGACAGGTCTCTACAGTCATAAAAAGCACACTCTACTGTACAGAAATGAAAGAAAATAAAGAGCAAATGATAGCATTTTAAAATAGCCTAAAGCAAAGAATAAGAGGGAAGACTTTCAAGAAACTGCTTTTTTTTTTTTTTTGACAATTACTTTATTAAGGAGCTGCCTCCTGGTAATAACTTTAATACTATATGGTAACTGTCTTGGGCAAGGACCATACACCTGTATCATGACCAACCAGGATAAAAGTGTAGTCTGGATAGAAATAGAGACTGAAGCAAGGAGAAAAGATGAGGTAAGACATGAGCTAAACTTTGAGGTATAAGTCCATGTTTACTGCATAAGAAAAATGGAGGGAAAAGTAGGTATAAAGATATCCTGCAAGAGAAAATAGCAAGAAACACAGCTATTTCATTATGTCATAATTATTCATATTCGACAACTTAGTTTTAGGTTATTCATATTGATTTTCTTCTCTATTTTCTGTCTTAACAGATAAGTCTGCCTTCATTTTTATGTAATTACAACATAAGGGCTTCGTTGTGCTGTTAGAACCATCTTAAACAAACAACAGAAACACATTTGCCTTCTGAATTTATTTGTTAGTGGTGTGACATGTGAATCTTCTATTTGAGGATTAAAGCAATGAATCTGTTTCTAGCCCAATATCAGTTTGTTCCATTCAAAAGGACTCAAGTCAGCAGCCTCTGTTCTTGCTTTCCTTCCTCGATACTCTCTTAAACACAACCGTTTATAATTTGTGGCACAGACTTAGATAGCTAGTCTCAGAGGCTTTAGCTGTAAATTCTCTTGTGAACTGATTCTGTCATTAATCACAGGTAGGATATGTGCTATTTTGGTTCTCTTAAACCATATAACAGAACTTAATGAGTGTCAGATAACCAGAAGACAAACTAATTTTTATTTTATTCATTTCTTTGCAAAAACATGTTTCTTTATAAACTATTCCTACAAATAAAGCTCCAAAGAAAGGTAAATATTATAGCAAGAGAATATAATTTACGTAAATCATCCAAAGTTCATAAGAGGCCTACACTATGCCATCTATTAGTGCCCTCAGTAATATCATCTTAAGATTCTGAAGGGCAAGTAAAGATGAAATTACTTCATTTTAAATAATAATGACATTCCTAAAATGCAACAAATATATTACCCTAGATATTCCAAATTATATCAAGCCACAGCTCCTTCTCACGCTTTTTCACTCTGTCTCTTTTTATTTCCACATCAAAAATAAATACACTTGTGAAATTTAGGTATGTATGTGTAAGCATACAAATAAAAATATTTTATTAGCACTTAAATTCTACTTTATTAAGATATAATTTATGAATGACAATTTTAATTCTAATTCACTAGTTTGAACTGTCCAATTTAGTTATAAATTTTAATTTTGATGTCTTTTGACAAGTGTATATATCCATATTACCACCACTACCACAAACAAGATATAGAATATTTTAGGTGATGGAAATGTTCTAACAGTATTTTTTGAAGATTTTATAATCAAAGCCAAATAGTAGTCATATTAATATTTAATCTAATATATAACTAATTAAGATGTAATGAGTATATAATGGCAATATTTATGTACAGTCTCTGAGGACAAAGTTTTTTGTAAGATTTGTTCAATGCCATTTCTGCCAGTGACATGTGGTAGGTGTTCAATACACTTATGTTGAATAGATATAGGAATGAATTAGTTACCTAGATAACTGTGCTTACTCAATAACACCTATTCAGAGTCTTTCAAATTTCTCAGTATCTGCAATTATAATAATTTTTTAAACTCAATTTTATTAAATATATCCCTACCTGAATTTTCATTTGATTTTTTTTACAGGAAATATATTTTTCAATGAGGAATAATAAATATGAAGTTATATTAAATTTTCCTAAATTTAATATTGCTTATAAAGATATATAATTTAACCATTTTATTCTTTTATCCCTTTAATCTTAGAATCATTTTGGTTTTTTTTAAATGCTATTTACAATTAATTCAAGACATTTAATTCAATAAACTACCTAATTCTAAGTAAGTATTCATTCACTTTTATAATGGTAATGAACACAGTAGTTTATATGGTTGTATAGCTATTAGCATAAGTGATGTCATTTGGGCCTGTTTAGTTCCTCCTGTCCTTCTACTGGCCCTACTTAGGGCTGTGCTGTGTAGTAAATCTCTTCTTTGTCGTCTTTGTCGCAAATAGATATTGTTTAAAGATCTTTAGGTGTAGCTGGCCTCAATGTTCTGTTAGTCTCCAAACTATGAAGACTTTAGCTGATTTCCAGGGCCCAAGAGCCTACTTACCCATTCATAAATCTTGGCCTAGGAATGCACTTCCTATTTTCAATGCACTTCCTATTTTGTCCCGGTGGCCCCTCAGCAGTGCAGAATGAAGCTGTGAATGCTTCCAGATTGTCAAGAAACCAATACTACCCTGTAAGTAAGTTACCCTATAATAAATGGATCCACTGGTAATATGGAGCTGTCTGTCTTGTTTTTTGGTCTCAAGATACCTTCTCAGTTCTATGGATACCATTTGTTCCTTCTGTCCTCCAAAAATGATTAATATGAACTCATACTATTTTGAAACATTGAAAAAAAATGGCTCTTTGAAAAACAGTGACACAAGTTGAGATTATTGACCAGATGACTTTTTCCCAGATACTAAAAATTTTTAGATTGTAAGCAAACTTTATCATCTAGAATATCCATTTCTCTTTGGTGATGGTAACATATTAAAAAGCAGCAACTCAGACTGTTCTAAATCCTACAGAAAAGTTCTCTTTAGTCCTGGACAGTTTCAGTTCTCCATGACAACAGTAATTTTCCAGCCCTTGAAGAATTTATTTGATATACTCAGGTCAGGAGTTGTTATTACCAGTAACAGTAGGTGCTTCTAATTTCATGACAGTAGAAAAGGTCTCACCCATTATGATTGTTATAAAATTTTAGACACCATTCTCCTCACAAAATGGCCTATTTCATTATTTGATAGCCATTCTTCTCACCAAATTGCATACTCTTTTCTTTCCCACAGCAAATATTCTAGATAGTTCTCTCCCACTCACCTTTGGCCCTTCCCACAAAGTCTGGCTTTTCTGGCAGCCAAGTCATTGCTCAGCTCTATTACAACAGATGCTCCTTCTCTTTGAGTTTCTCCAACACTTACATCTGAGTTCAGATGCTCACCTGGCCAATTTCTTTGCAACAGTAAGCAAAACTAAACTATCATCAGCAAAATTAACAAAATGTTATAATTATAGGTTAAATATGTACTTAGTGGCTACCCTGTAATGACAACGAATGGTATATTACTTCCTGCAAGAAAAAATAAAAGCAAATAAATGAACTCAGCTACAGTAGAAGTGGTTTCAAAAATCATGAAGGAAAATAGTTTCTTTTTGATTAAAATACAATCCAATTCCTTTAGAAAGCATACCCCTGGGGGGAATTGGGGGAATTTTAGTAGAGATATTTTAAAGTTAATTCTGTAGTTCTCAGTCAGGTACAACCTAGTTTAGAGGCACCCGACAATCACATTTAAACTTCATTGTACTGGGAAATCTCTGTAGAAATGCAGGTGTTTTCATCATTCACTTTCAGAGTATATTCAACTAAAGAAGTGAGTCATATATCTGAATAAAACTCCTATCCTTACTTCAAAGTTGTGAGGTATGTTATATAATTGATCAAATGAATAAAGTGAGTACCAATTGTCACAAAAAATCCTTTCATGTCCAATAAAACAATAGCAATAATAATTATTATTATGATAACTTGAATCCAAACCAGCTACATTTTGCAAAACAGGCTATGGATCCTTAAAATGTATAGGAGTTATACAGGAGAATATGAAGACATCTTTCCTTTAATGCAAATTGTTATATTTCAAAAGCCATATGAGAGAGAGAGAGATCTGGTGCTTTGCTTTTTTCCTCTATTATTTCATCAATCATTGCTAGTGTCCTTGTTTCATTAAGTGGTGACGAGTAATAATTCATTAAAATTATAATATATATATTTTAAATTAAAGACCTAGGAACTTATTAAAATTTATCTTTTTTTGGAAGAGTTTCAATAGGATATGTGTTAATTTTTCTCTAAATATTTAAGAAAATTCACCAGTGCTCTTGCAGTGGAAGAATCAATATTATCAAAATGACTATGCTACCCATGTAATCTGCAGATCCACTGCACTTTCTATCAAAATACAAATTTTTCACAGAACTATAACAAAAACATTTAATATTTGTATGGAAACACAAAGGAACATGTAGCCCAAGCGATGTTGAAAAAGAAAAACTGAATTGGAGAAATTAGGCTCCCTGACTTCAGATTATATTACAAAACTACAGTCATTAAAATATATGCTATGTCACAAATGCAGAAATATAGATCAATGGGAGAGAATAGAAAGCTCAGGAATAAATACATAAACTTACAGTCAATTAATTATGACAAAGGAAGCAAGAATATCCAATGGAGAAAAGACAGCCTCTTTGATAAGTGGTGGCAAAACTGAACAGCTACATGTAAAAGAATAAAATCAGAACATTTTCTAAAAACATAAACAAAAATGAACTCAAAATAAATTAAAGACCTATAAAACTCTTAGAGGAAAACATAGATAGAGAAGACTCTCTGACAAAAATCTCATCAATATCTTTTTGGATCTACCTCCTAGAGTAATGAAAATAAAATCAAAAATAAATAATGGGAACTAATTAAATTTAAACATTTTTGCACTGCAAAGGAAACCATAAAAAAAGGAAAAAACAACACAGAGAATTAGAGAAAATCTTTGTAAATGAAGAGATCAACAAGGGATTAATATCCAAAATATACATACACCTCATGAAGCTCAATATCAAAAAATAAAACAACCCAATCAACAAATGGTCAGAACATCAAAATAGACAGTATTACAAAGAAGACGGACATATGGCCAAAAAGTACATGACAGGATTCTCAACATCTTAATTATTAGAGAAATGCATACCCAAACTACATTAAGATATCACCTCACACTGGTCAGAATGACCATCATTAAAAAGTCTACAAACAATAAATGCTGGAGATGATATGGAGAAAAGGGAACCCTCCTACATTGTTGGTTGTAATGTAAATTGGTACAATCACTGTGGAAAACAGTATGGAGTTTCCTTTAAAAAACTAAAAATAGAGTTGCCATAAGATCCAGAAATCCCACTTCTGGGCATATTCTGGAGAAAATCATAATTTGAGAAAATACATGTATCCCAATGATCATTCCAGCACTATTACAATAGCCAAGACATGGAAACAACCTAAATGTCCATAGACAGAGGAACTGATAAAGAAGATGTGATACATATATACAATGGACTATTACTCAGCCATAAAAATATGAAATAATGTCATTTTCATCAACATTGATGGACCTAGAGGTTACCATACTAAGTGAGACAAGTCAGAGAAAAACTGATATTATATAATATCACTTAAATGTGGACTCTAATAAAATGATATAAAAGAACTTATTTAAAAACAGAAACAAACAATTTCTAAATCAAATTTATGTTTACCAAAGGGGAAATATGGAGTGGGGGATAAATTAGGACTTTGGGGTTAACATATTCACACTACTATATATAAAATAGACGCATAACAAGGACCTATGTTGTAGCACAGGGAACTCTGCTCAATATTCTGTAATAACCTATGTAGGAAAAGAACTCGAAAAAAAATGGATCTGTGTATATGTGCAACTGAATGTCTTTCCTGTATATCTGAAACTAACACAACTTTGTAAATCAACCATACTACAATTTTTTTTTTTTGTCTTTGTCTTTTGAGGGCTGCACCCGCAGGCATATGGAGGTTCCCAAGCTAGGAGTCTAATCAGAGCTGTTGCTGCCAGCCTATATCAGAGCCACAGCAATGCCAGATCAGAGCTGCATCCGCAACCTACACCACAGCTCACGGCAATGCCTGATCATTAACCCACTGAGCGAGGCCAGGGATCGAACCCAAAACCTCGTGGCTCCTAGTTGGATTTGTTTCCACTGTGCCTCGATGGGAACTCCTGATAAAATTTTTAAAAAGATTTGCATGTCTAATTTCATGTATAAAATCATTCATTATAATTTTCAAAGTATATGTCAATATTATTATCATTCAATGATTAATTTAACCAATCAAATCTCTGATAATCTGAAAAGTATCAAATATCACTGAAAGTGATATTTGTAGATTTTGACAAATGGGATTTATCAATTTTAATAAAGTTATTTTCATATTATAGCATATCTCTATAATTTAAATAACATCAGGATAACCACTAATTTAAAACTAAATACCATTTGATTTTTTTCTAGTTACCTATAAGGCTTGGTAAAATCAATTTTATTTTTTAGTCACAAGAATATTCTAAGATGTTGTCGCCATCCCAGGGGATTCTACTCTATCAGTTCTGTCCAAAGCCAGCATCATATCTAAGAGTGCTATTGAGCATCATCTGCCCCCTGCCTCTGTGCACTGCGAGAAAAGGCACAGTATCCCCAAACTCTGGTTCTTGAAGTAAATATTGGCAAAAGTCTTTGTTCACAAAAAGGAGGAAAGAAAGCAGCAGAAGGGTGATGTGGAGCAGGCAAATGCAGGTTAGATTCATCCTCATCAACAGAGCTGAGCACTCCAGGTCAAATGACAAAAGTTAAGTCTTTCATCTGATCCCCTTGAGGAAACAAAGTATGTTAAAGCAAGTATACCTACAGGCTTGGACATGCACATAATATTGTTTCTGGGAAACTTTTTCTTAAATCAACAAACAAAATAACTCCCAAATTCAACGTCTGCTCTCAGATGATAGCAATAATTTTTCAGTTAAAACATAAGAAAAACAATTTAAATGTTAGGTTAGAAATAAAAGCTTAACTTTAAAACATTCTATATCTAAAAATCCTGTTCTAATTGGAAGATGGTGGGGGTGTAATATGCTGTTATAACTGAAACTCTAAAGATTATGTTCAATGGAGGAGATAAGCCACTTGGGAAAGGATTTTGTGAGCTGCACAGTCTTACTTTGAACAGATTTGTTTATTTCATTTCTGTTTTGAGAGCACTATTACAACAGCCAAGACAGAGCATTTTAGGTTCTGCCTAACTGCATGGAGGCTCAGCTTCATGATAGCTCTGTCTATAAGCATCTAGAAAGTAATTAAACTATAATAAAATGTCACCCTTGTGAAAATCTATAATGTTTACAAACTCTTTCTCTTGAGAGTACTTAAAATGCTTTATTAATTATGCAATTAAGACTGACAATTCTGGAATTAAGAAACACTTGGTACATACTTCAAAACCATTAGGAGGCAATTTTTTCATGGTATTTTCTGACTCCCTTTAAAATATTCTAAGACTTTTTATTTAATTTTAGTGATCTTGAAAATGGTCTTGATATATAACCTTTTATTATGAAAACTTTAATAACATTTTTGACCATTATCTTAATATACACTCATGCATAAATATAAGCAAATCAAAAATAGTTCTTTTTATGTTTCAAATTAATCTTTCCCAAAGATTTATCAACCCTGTGATTTATCAACACTGCATTTCTTATAGGCTTCAAGTCCCCTTTGAGGAGATTAAACCCAAAACCCTCTGGCGATGTCTCATTGTAATGCCCCTTCCCACGCCTTGAGCAAACTGGATTGCTCACTCCCTTCTAGGGAAGAATGTCTCCCATTCCTTCCCTGCCACTACATAACCTATTCTCCATGCAAATAAGGTATCCTGTCAGAAACCAATCAGAAGATCAAAAATGCCCCTTACTGAGATCAAAAAACATTCAGCCTTTAGGTAAGGTGTAGGGGGCAGGTGAAGGTGAAATCAGGTCCCCGCTCAGGTTTGTTGTGCATGGGGATATAAAAACAATTGTAAAGCAAGATGGACTTTTTTTTTTTTTTTAAACCCATGCAAGCACCTGTTCTCTTCCTCTCCCTTTCTGAAAATGTACTTTTGCTTTAATAAATTTGTAACATGCCCACCCTTCCAGTGCTTGCTATGACCGGGTGGGGACCAAGGAAACTGCAATTCTATCATTCTGGAACATATTCTATCGCATTTAACAAGATCTTAATTTTTTTAAATATTCAGTTTAATGTACCTATCCTTTCACCTAACATCAAGTTTCCCCAAAAATCAAAATTTGCAGTAAATCTATAATTTGTTTTACATGAGAAGTTTTCTCTTTCCTGGAGTAGGACTGATTCTCTCTCTCTAAAGAAATTTTATTTTTAATGCATGTAGGAAAAGAAGCTTCCTCTCATGGCCTTGTGAAATAACAGTAAATATGCCTAATTTCTCAGGCTCTTGCTTATTGTGTATTCGCTATAAAGTAGATTATTCTCACCTGTATGTTTTCATTTATAAATTTGTGCACCCCAAGAAAGAAATATTTACTATGTGTGATTTTTGAGTTTTAATAGAGAACTGCTTTAAATCTACTTATAAGAAGATGAACTATTACTCAGGGATATAGTATTGCATTTTAAGGACACATGCTCCTAGATGGTAGTTTTCCCATGAAAATTCACAGGCTTTTACACTGCTTTGAACCCAGCACACATTATGGTGCCTGTGTAGCATAATGTAGGTGCTCAGTAATGAAGCATTAAATAGATAGCAAGAACAAATGAAGATATGTAAGTGGCTACACTACAATACATAGATAGATGCAAATATTATTTCAAAATATTTTTATTTGCAAACACTCAAAATTAGTTAAATCCCCCTGGAAGGAAAAAAAATAGAATATTCATTAATTCTAGGTTGAAGTTCCAGATCATGGTGGAGCATGAATGGACAAAGCAGCTTGTAGATTTTTCTTGAGATCCAAATAAATGTGTTGAGTAGTTGTATGTTGTATGAAGGAATTTGAACCCATGTGAGTAAGAAGGTGACATAAGCTTTATGAGGCAAACTGTTTTCTCTTGAAATCAGCAATAGTATCCAGTTGATGTGAGAACACAGTAATCTTTGAAAGTTGTCAGCTATGGTCTTTTTTTTTTTTTTTTTTGAGGTTAGAAATGTAATTAGTAGAGATGATTTAATCTAAGTCACGGTTTTTCAAGTGTAATTGAAATGTATAGGCCTGCCTTCAAATTTTCAGGTTCCGAAATATATATATTATAATATTTATAAGTAATAAGTCAAGTTACACGCACAGCTAGTCTTCCTTTCTACATAAGCTTTTCTCTTCTTCTTCCTCCTTCCACAGTCAATTGACTCTAGAGCATCACCTTCTCAGAGAAAAGACAGAAGGAGCATAGTCTCCCTCAGCATCCAGATGACCTGAGAAGTAGCAGGGACCTGAGGGAACAGAGACCTGAGGGTGGAAGCTTATCACCTGGGTCACAAGATTCCTGGGCAGTATCTTTCAAATAGTGAGGGCTGATGCTGTCAAGCTCCCTTTTGAGCAAGAGCAGGCCAGATTCCCTCATATAATTCTTCCTTTTAAAATTGTTAGTTTTTAACAATGGAACTAAGAGGAAGGGACACAGGAATGTAGGACACCTTGTTGGTCTTAACATCTACTTTGGTTGATTTGAGTGGCCTTTTTAAGAGTAAACACTTCTTTTAGGATTCCCCAGTGCAAGCTTGAGATCTCCTTCGTGTCTTGAATATACTTAAATGGAGGGTGTCAAAGAAAAATTAAACAGCCAAGGAAGACTGTATTCAAGACTCCTTGTAATAAGGGAGATTGAACTCAACTCCCCTGAAATGAAAGGCAGAATTTTCAAATGCTAGGGTAAGTAAACAGAAAAGTATTAGAGGGGGTTATGAATAACAGGTAGGTTGGTCAGTTTAATTAGGCCATCTGTGTTTGATAATTGCTGCTTATTAAAGTTAGTCTCCTACCCTCTCCCCACCCCCTTGCCCCCAACAGAGACTGGAAAAAAGGGTCTCTATCCTTTCAAGTAACTGCATTTCAAAGGCATGGTTCCCAGGTCCTTGAGAAAGACATTCCTGAGTTGTAACACTGGAGGCAGAGAGAAGATTTACATTTTAGAGGACAGAGAATTCACAGTTGCAAAATTTTTAGGCAAATGGTCTAAGAAAAGGGATGTCTGAGGGTTAACCAGGAATCCTCTTAAAGTCTAGGCAAGCTGAGAGGAATTTTAATGACTTTATGATCAGGGATTCAAATTTGGGTGCATTAGTATTTTAGTTTGAACAAGAGTTCCTGACCTACATCCAGTGCTTAAGATGACTACACTCTGGCCTGTTACAGCTATCTACCTTCCATGGGATGAGGAGTCCCACAGAGTTTCATCTCACCTCTAGTCCATATTCGGAATACCTGACACTGGATTTCCTGCCCAAAGTATTCTTAGTTCTGGTCTAAGGCCTTCAAGAGGCCATTCTTAGGCCTTGTATCACATTACTAGATATTGCATCATGCTACCAGAGTCCACATCCTTAGTTGCGCAGGGGGGCCAAAACATGACTGTGTTTAGGTGTATGGACAAAGTTTGGTTGAATAGACTGTGGTCTCCACACACAGTATGCAAAGCCTCTGAGGGTGTGGGATGGAACTAGAGAGGGGATTGAAGGTTGGAGGCCAATTTTTAGTGTTCCACTGTGTTCCATTTTGTATTCCAATAAATCGATGAATTGTACATTTGATATACTTCCCAATTAAAATAAAGGTATACTTTTAAAAGTCAACAAATACAATTATTGTAATTAGTAGTTTGCTAACTCAGTTTATATCTTTTGTGTACTGAAACATCTGGCATGAGCCCTCCATTTGTACTCTTGTCCCAGACACTGGCATCGTTAGGGAGTCCATATTCCTTAATTCTCATTTACTATGTCACTAACCAAACTTTCTATAAGTTTTCAGTGTTGTGATACGAAAGACTCTCTCAAATTCTGGACTCAGGACAATGTTATCATGGTCACTATGTGCCCATTCTTCACCCTTACTTTGAATCACATTCGACAGCATATTAAGGGGTTATTCACTTCAAAACATTGCATTTATCATGAAGTTTTGAAAGTTACTTATTTTTACAAATAGCTATGCAAAGTTTGCATATATGTATGCACGTGTCTGTGAATACATATATGTAGAGAGATAGGCATAGATATATACATAGATTTAGATATAGATATACTTTCTCCTTCAATATGATAATTATTTTGCTGTACATTCCTTAGCTGAATCATCCTGAGATAAATGCATCTTTGAGATTCAGCCATTTATCTCTAACTCTGCATTTACTCTCAGATATCTGATCAGGAGAACAATGCATAGATGACAATATCCTGAATGTTCTGGAATGTTCCAAATACAGCCTTTTCTATATGTGTTTTTAAATTGTTAATAAAAGATATGTGGATAAGCATGCATGTAGAAATTAGTTTGTTTGCATTTTTATTTTTATAATTTATTTATTTATTTATTTAATTATTTTATTTTAGGGCTGCACCTGTGGCATATGTCGGTTCCCAGGCTAGGGGTCTAATGGGAGCTCCAGCTGCCGGCTTATGCCAGAGCCCTAGCAACACCAGATCCGAGTAGTATCTGTGACCTACACCACAGCTCATGGCAACGCTGGAGCTGTAACCCACTAAGTGAGGCCAGGGATTGACCCAGCAACCTCATGGTTCCTAGTTAGATTAGTTTCTGCTGAGCCACCACAGGAACTCCTTTTTTTTTTTTCTTTTTAGGACATTTTTTTTTCTTTTTTCTTTTTTTCTTGATTTGTTAACATCTCTCTCTTTTCTTAATATATATAATGATTTTTTTTCATTATGGCCAGTTTACAGTGTTCTGTCAATTTTCTACTGTACAGCATGGTGACCCAGTTACACATACATGTATATATTCTTTTTTCTCACATTATCATGCTCCATTATAAGTGACTAGATCAGTTCCCAGGGCTACACAGCAGGATCTAATTGCTTATCCATTCCAAAGGCAATAGTTTGTATCTATTAACCCCAAGTTCCCAAACCCGCTCCCTCCCCCTCCTCCTCAGCAACCAGGAGTCTATTATCCAAGTCCATGATTTGCTTTTCTGTGGAAAGGTTCATTTGTGCCGTATATTAGATTCTAGATATGTGATACAATATGGTATTTGTCTTTCTCTTTTTGACTTATTTCATTTAGTATGTGTTTTCACTTTTAAATCTATCCTTTTAATTCTAAGACTGCTGATATAAAAATATCTGACTTGTAATACCATTAGATAGCATTGAATTAACTCTCACCGATCATCATGTATTCAAATAACTAAAAATAAAGTACTTATATTTACTGATTCACTAGTTATTCATTTGTTCATTACTATAAATCAGCCTAATTGTTGGAGGTAAATTGTCATGTCTAAGTGGACTAAAAATCACAATTAATCCACCCAACAAACTATTAAAAATAATTTATAGTGACAGTGACCAAGTAATCTTTATGCTATCTTCTATTGAAGGTATCCAATCTAAACCATTGTGTTGGTACAGGTAATTTATCACAGTGGTCCTTAATCCATTTTAATGTTATGGTTACTATAGGAAAAAACATTGCAGGGAGGGAATAATTGAGAGGGTGGGAATACCAAATACATAGTACTGTATAAAATAGATGATTGGAGTTCCTGCTGTGGTGCAGTGAGTTAAGAATGACTGCATGGGTTCAGGTAGCTACAGAGAGGTGGGTTTAATCCCTGGCCTGGCTCAGTGGGTTAAAAGCATCTGGTGTTGCCACAGCTATAGCTCAGATTCATTCCCTGGCCACAGGGGTGGCCAAAAACAAAAACAAAAGTTTAAAAAAAAAATGTTTAATGAGAACCTACTACATAGCATAGAAGAAAACTACTCAACAGTTTGCAATAACCTATATCAGAAGAAGATTGGATATTTTTATATGTATGGCTAATTTACTTTGTTGTATACATGAAACTAATACAACGTTGTAAGCCAGCTATACTCCAATGAAATTAAATTTTTAAAAAATTATCAAATGTTAATGAAATAGTTGAAAAACTATAAAATTTCAGTATTAGTGTGTTCTAAAAATATGGAAGTAAAATGTGACAAGTTGAATCGCTAGAAATTTTGATAATAATGCATATTCTTAGAATGGAATACTACTCAGCCACTAAAAAATAACAAAATAAAGCCCTTTGCAGCAACATGGATGGAACAAGAGACTCTCATCCTGAGTGAAATAAGTCAGAAAGAGAAAAACAAATACCATATGATATCACTCATATCTGGTATCTAATGTACAGCATAAATGAACCTTTCCACAGAAAAGAAAATCATGGACTTAGAGAATAGACTTGTGGTTGCCCAGGGGGAGAAGGAGGGAGTGGGAGGGACTGGGAGCTTGAGGTTAATGGATGCAAACTATTGCTCTTGGAATGGATTAACAATGAGATCCTGCTGTGTAGCACTGAGAACTATGTCTAGATACTTACAACACAGCATGACAATGGGAGAAAAAATTTTCTACACATGTATGTGTAACTGGGTCCCCATGCTGTACAGTGGGAAAAAAAAGTGTGTTGGGGGAAATAACAATAAAAAATAAATTTAAAAAATGCATATTCTTTGAACTAAACTCAGAATTGATTGTGATTTTTAGTCCACTTAGACATGGCAATTTACCTCCAATCATGAGGCTGCTTTATAGTAATAGAAAAATGAATGTTCTGGAAGTGAACAGTTCAGATAAGCTGATAAGCACATCTATGACTATTAAGATTTGAGAATCACAAATTGCAGATGATGAGCTAGATATTTTCCAAGATCAAATGCCTGGGAACTAAGAGTATGTTGTGGAAGACTGCAGCAAATAAACAAGTAAGCAAAAAACACAAACTATGGCAAATATGCAACTAAAGTCAAATATATTTGTAAGTCAACTTGCAAAATGTGTTTACTCCTGAAATTTGAAATAAAACATTAGAATTTCCTTTTACCACATTTAAGGCAATAATATTCAATTTGAAAACAAATATATGTTACTTTCTATATATTCTAATTATATACATATATATATATATATGTAAAATTCCTTGACATTTAGCTTTTTACCAAGAAATCCACAATAAAGACCACTGAAGTTTATTAATATAACCTTTCCAAAAACATTCTATATCTCCTCAAGATGCTTCCCTCTGCCACTGTCTTACATGGCATCTTTTTCTGCCACTGTGATGACACTTTTTATCTGACCACAGTCTCATTCTAGAGTGGCTCATGAAAAAGATTAGCAAATTTCAATTGAACGAGGCATTCTGTCCACTACAGGGGTCATAAAATAATGTCCCGCAGGCCAAATTCTGCCTGTAGACTGCTTTTGCACAGTTTGAGAATTAAGAATGACTGCTATTTTTAAAGGGTTGTAAAAAAATAAACAGCAAACAAACCATATATGTGAGAGTGATCACCTGTGGCCCTCAAGGCCCAGGATGTTTATTATTTGGCACATAATAGAAAATATTTGCTGACCCTTAGTATATTTGGTTGTCCAGCTCTTTTTCTGTGGTGTATACTTTTTCGATATGAATATGTCATACAATTTTTTCCTACTTTGTTCCATTTCTATATGTTCAAATGCATGATATACCACAGACTATTTTTCCAATGATGTTCCAGCATTTCTTTCCAAGCCCTTGACCAGGCTAAGCCATCTGCCACTGTCAGTAATGCATATATATTCTTACCTCAGGCCAGTTCTCCACAAAGTGGATAACCAGGTATACTGCTCTCAGTTTTGCCCATTAGGAAGATTTTTTTGTTTTAATGCCTTTCAAGGCCATATCTGAATGTGATTCTGAGGAAGCTACTATACATTTTGAGTTTCTCACACATAGCAAATCAACTCATCCATAACCTAGCTTGGGCTTTTCTTTCTTCTTCAGCTGGTATATAGAACACCTTAGATGGAAATAGGTTTGAACCCTGGGTGCAGCTGTGAGGAGGTCTTGATTACCAACTCATGAGCTTACTCATGCCCTCTGATCCTTTTCACACTTGATCCCAGTTGTACCATTTTCATCTGCTACTGGGCTCATTAGACATTATGACTTGGCTGGTCTTCAATACAGAGAGCGTAATGGATCTTTCTGAAGCACAGTCATCTGGTGTCCCATGGTCAAATTTTTTATATACCAAGGTCACATTTTGCAGTTATTTGTGTGGTGTTGCTCATCTATTACAAACTAGAATGATTCATCAGAGTTTCCTTGTCTTTTGTGACCTTTATGTTTCTAAAGAGTAGAGGTCATTTATATTATGGAATGTTCCTCATCAGTATTTCTTCATGATTAGATTTAGGTTGTACAGTTTAGGAAGGAACAGTACTAATGTTCTCTTCTTATATCACATCAGGAGGCAAGACTGATTTATCCCTAAAATTGGTGATGTTAAATATAATCATTTAGTTAAGATTTGCCACCATTATTCTTTAGCACTTTACTTTTTCTATACCTGCACCAGCACTAGATTCAGTGTATTCTTAAATAAACCTTGTTTCCTTTTACTGTTGAATGGTATTCAAAGATCTGTATGTTAATTATGGCTATCCATGGGATTTCTATGTCATTTATTTTAGGCCCTCTCATCAGAAAAATCCAGAAAACTAATGGGTATTATAGGGAAATTTGAGTTCTGAAATATTCTGAAAACTAAGGTAAACTAAAAAGTTAGCCTGCATGGATTCATAGATGCAGGCAGAAAACCCAGGTATCTGGATCAAAGAGCTTTATTCCTCATGACACAGTATGCATCCAGTACTTCATATTCATTTTTGCTGCAAATGGCATTTTTCATTCATTTTGTATGGCCGAGTACTATTCCTTTGTATATATGTACCACTTCTTCTTAATTCATTCATCCATCTATGGACGTTTAGATTGTTCATAGCTATTGTGATTAGAACTACTGTAAATGTAGGTGCACATGCATCTTTTTGAGTGAAAGTTTTGTCTTGATATATGCCAGGAGTGGGATTGCTGGACCATAGGTTAGTTCTTTGTTTTATGAGGAAACTGCATACTATTTTCCATAGTGGTTGTACCAGTTTACATTCTGACTTCTGGTTGCCTAAAGGGAAGGGGGAGGGAGTGGGATGGCCTGGGAGTTTGGGGTCAGTAAATACAAATTATTACATTTAAAATGGATAGACAATAAGTTCCTACTGTATAGCATAAGGAACTAATCTAATCTCCTGGAATAGACAGGGATCAAAAATAACATTTAAATATAACACACACACACACACACACACACACACACACGTCACCTTGCTGTGCAACAGAATTTGGCACAACATTGTAAATCAACTAGTCTTTAATAAAAAATTTTAAATAAAAAATGAATTTCATATTCTCATCAATTCCTTTTGCCCCTTCTCCCTTGCCCTCCAGGGTGATTTGGAGGTGGGTCCAGCCAGGCACTGTTCACACAGTAGGCTTTATGTAATGACTAAGGATAAATGACACTCCCAATACTATAAGGGGTTGCTAGTAAATCTGTCTACGAATGTCCCTGGAGTGAGTTTTCACTACCATGATCAGAAAGAGCCTGGAAGACCCTATGTTTATATCCCCAGAATGAATGCTATAAAAATTTATTGGCCTTGGGCCATGGAGGACAATGGACAAATTAGTGTTTCTCACAGAGCAAAACCAGGGTCCAAAAAAGAAACTTACTACAGTCCCAGTGGAGAGCAAGATTGTAACACCTGACAGTTATCATTTCATTGATGCTATGGAATAATGATTGCTGTATGTTTTACATTTGTATATGTTCACAATTTGGCTTGAATGCTTTCTTTCTTTCTTTTTTTTTTTTTTTTTGCTTTTATTCCAGTACTAGTATTCTCTTTCTACTCATTATATATTGGATATAAAGAGAGAGTAATAACGTGGTATGGTAGATACTGTGTACTTATTCATAGATTACTAGACTTTCGAAAGCCACCAAAAATAGGATGTAAATGATCACAGACTTTGGGCCGGATGTGGCTTAACATTATTTCTCCCATAGGCAGACAGTGGTTGCATAGAGTATACATGATACCTAAGTGGCTAGAAGAAAGAATTGTGGCTTAGAATATAAATTTTTCCCGAAGAATACATTCAATTTCCTTTCTGTTAATAATAAATTTCCTTTCCTTGCTATGGTTTAGCTGAGTACATGGCCATCCTTAAAAGAGATTTTATTTCCTAAACTTTTTCATAGTAGATTTCACCATGTGAATAAATTTGGACTAAGGGGATCCTATTGGAAGTGACTGGCACAATCTCCACCTTACCTCCTTAAAGATGAGTCTGTTTGCTTTGACTCCTCCTTTCTGACTCCTCCTCCTCTTTCTTATGGTTGAGAAGTGAAAATGATTTGAATCTTGGATCCAGAGATTAAACTTGTATTTTGAGAAAAGGAAAATCAATAAACCAGTCTAGATCCTGAATAACTTCATAGGGAAGAACCATCTGGCAATATCTGGACTATTAAGTCAGGGAGAAACAAACTTGATCTTATAAACTACCGGGAGAAGACAGGAGTTAGATTCTGGCAAACACCATCAGACCAACCCTTCCACAGATGGCAACTATAAACTCTAGAAAAATTATACAGATCAACTACATGAAGGCACTACTGAGTGAAACAACAACAACAACAACAACAAAAAACAAAAAAAACAACCATGATATTAGAAGGGTGGTCAAACCTTGAGAGAAAGCAATGGGAGTGGGTATAAAGTCTCCTGTTGTCATGGCTTCTAGATTAGAGACTATTTCCAGATGTCATACCTTGGGAAAGCTAAGACTTGCATAGAAACTTTCAGGTTTGCTATCCTGAAAAAAACAGAATGGAGTTTGGAGCAACTGTACTGTTGGAAAGTGTAGAGAGATGCTCTAGTGAGAAAAGAAGTAGGAAAATAATCTAGGAGCTATAGATTCTAAGTAGGAAATCTTATAGAATAGTTGAATTACAAACCTAGACCATGAACTTCAAAGGTTTTAAGCAGAATTCTAGCAGCCCAATTAAAGAGAAAAAAATATAAACTGGAACTTTAGAGTCTGGAATTTGACTTCGGACAAATCAACTACCAGATAAACATGAGAATGCCAGTAACAAAAAACAGCACATTGCAAATAAAGGCAAGATAATCCAGAGTCTTTATAGCATATTGTGGAACACGTTCAGGATCCAATACAAAATTCCTAGTTATATGAAGAAAAAGGAAAATGTCACTCATATTAAAGATAAAGGTAATTAATGGAGACTAATCTTGAGAAGCTACTATAACACTGCTTAAGGGCAAAAGAGAAAATATTCTTATAATGGAAAAAAAGTAGGACATTTCAACAGAGAAATAGAAACTGTAAGAAGTTCCAACTGGAATCTGTGTGACTAAAACTGACAAAATCTGAACTAAAACCTGGAATAAAACTTAAAATAAAAGAATAAGCAAAAGAACAGATTTGAGAGAGCAGAATAAGGACTCAATGAAATAGAAGATCTATAGACCTAGTCTGATGTGAATTAAGAAAAGAATTCAAAAAACAGAATTTCTCAGTCCTCCTCTTGGTGAATCTCTAATGGTCCAATCTGCATATAATTGGAGTGCCCTAAGAAGAGGAAAGAAATTGGGCAGGAAAAGTATTTGAAAAGATACCAGTTTTTTTCTTCCCTAAATTAACTGAAGATATATAGTAACAGGGTTAAGAAGTCCAGTACAATGCAAAGCAGAGGAAACAGAAAGGAAACCATGCCTAAGCACAAAATGGTGATTGTGATTAAAATAAAAAAATAAATATGAAGTCTTTAAACCAGCCAGAAAAAAAAAAGCATACAAAGGAATAATAATTTGAATGATCACTGGCTTTTCATCAGAAGCAATGAAATCGTATTTTTGAAGCACTAAAAGGAAAAAAAAATTCCGAAACCTAGAATTTTACATCCAATAATACTGTCCGTCAAAAATAAAGGTAAAACAAAGAATTTTTAATATAGAGGACAGCTAAGAGAATTTGATGCCAACAAATCCGCACTTCAAGGAAGCTTAAAGGAAGTTCTGCAGGCTGAAAGGCAATCATAGCCTATGGAGACCTGAATGGTTAGGAAGAAGGAATGGCTGTGCAAAGGTGTTCATGCATTATCTATGGGCAGTAACAAAATGCTGTTTTTCTCTTAATATGCTTAAAATAAATATGTCCATTTAAAGCAAGAAAAAAAATTTATTGGAGATCTATCTGGAACAAATGCTTTCAGTACTTTTTCTCAGAAAATGTGCAAAAATGCATGGGTCATAGAGAATGTCTACTACCGTGTGTGTGTGTGTGTGTGTGTAAATGAGTTCATGTGGATAACTCTAATTCTAATCAATGGAGTGCATTCTAGCCTTTTCTCATTCCATGTTTGTGGCTCTACTTATTTCTATTATTTTTTAATTTACTTACCATATGCCTTGAACATATAGAAAATACTTTCAAAATTGTCAACCTATACAAGAGAAAAAAGTAAAGATACTAAATAAAAGTCAATATTTTACAGTTATTTTTAAAGGTATTTAAAAAATTTTATTGCATACAACTTAAATGTATAATTTAATGTTTTGAAGAATACATATACCTTTGCACCCCACACACTATCAATATAGAGAATGTTTCCATCATTCTAGAAATTTATTTCATACTCATTCTGAGTCATCTACTTCCACCTTTTTCTGAATATTTTTACCACAGGTTATTTATATCTGTTTTAGAACTGTGTATAAAGGAATAATATATATACATTACTATTACACTATTTTTTACTTAGTGTAATACCTGTGACAATCGTACAAATGTTTATATGCATTATTCATTTCCATTGCTGAGTGGCATATAATCCCCTTGTATGAAAATAGCACAATTTGATTACCTATTCTCTTGTAAATGGATATTTGGCTTATTTCTGATGAGGTTTTTTTTGGGGGGGGGTGTATCTGAATAAAGCTGCTAAGAGCATTCATCTATGAGCCTTTTTATAGATATACATCTTGTTTCTCTGGGGTAAACCCTAAGATCAAAATTGCACCTAACAAAAGATATTTAATTTCTTGATATTTTTATCTCATCTTAGTTATTAGCTTTCTCTTCTGCTTTTAACTTCAAACATTTTGGTACATATAATTCAGAAAAATAAATAAATGATTAAATACCTGTTAACATTTCTTATATTAAAATTTGCTGTAAATAAGAGAACAAGAAAAAGTATGGAAATAAAAGGAAAAGGCTTAAATAATTATGAGTAAAAGAATAGAAAAGACATTGTGGAGTGATTGGCTATGGAACACATATTTTGACGAGCACATTTTTACATGTGCAGGGAAAACATGCTTGAAGAGACCTCCATCCTTCAATACGAGAATAAACAGAAGCCTGGGCATGTTAGACTATAGTATCTTTACAAAGACTGAGTGGTTTAGGGTAAGAATGCATACTTTAGAAGAATGAGGTTGTAGAGAACAGTGAAAATATATATGGGACTAGATTTGTAGTTTTTCTTTTTTCTTTTTTTTTTTTTTAATGCTGGGGCCCTGGCTTGTGGAAGTTCCTGGGCAAGGGCTCAAACATGAGACACAGCATTGACAATGCCAAATCCCTAACTGCTAGGCCACCAGAGGGATGCCTAGATCTGCAGTTATTTATTTATTTATTTATTTATCTATTTATTTAGTCTTCTTAGGGCCGCACCCATGGCATATCAAAGTTTTCAGGCTAGGAGTCGAATTGCATCTGTAGCCACTGGTCTATGCCACAGCCATAGCAAAACCAGATCCTAGACACATCTGCGACCTACACCACAGCTCACAGCAACTTTTGATCCTTAACCCACTGAACGAGTACAAGGATCAAATCTGCTCCTCATGGCCTCCTCATGCCTCACATTCATTTCAGCTGAGCCATGCTGGGAACTCATGTAGATCTTTAAATATCGTTTTTCATAATTTCAGTACATTTATTTCTATAAGCAGGTCTTTCTTTCTCCTTTTCCCTTGCTTTTGTCTTATTTTGAACTATTTCCCCAAAAGAATAATCAATACTCTCACAAATAAAATGAACTATTTTCTAGTCAAGAAATATTCTTTTCCTATAGACTTTAACAATAATCCTATGTTAATAAATTACTGTAAAATATGCATTTTTTCCTTATATGTAGATCTCTAACTATATTAATAGCAATATGCATACATGTATATCTCTATCTGATATTCTATTTGCTTAATGTATACAAAATATGCTATGTTTTTCTTTTGGGTTTTGTGTTTGTGTTTTCTTCTTTATGTTATTTACAGTAATATTTATAAATCACATGAAAACCAATGCTTATGGACATAGTAAAAAAAGTTTCTTATCTTTGCTAATAACAAAACATAAACTTTTGAAAGCATTATTTTGGAATTTAACTTTGCAAACATGTAATATTATGATGCCCTTATTATGTGAGGCTTATGCTTTTGTATTCAGTGTTGGTTAAGAAAGTGCTTAAATTGAAAGTTATCATAAAACCATGTTCCTCCAGTACACAATATATTATGTGGGTAAAATAGCATGAAGTCCCAAACAATTTATTTTCTCTCTTAAATCTTTTCATTCTGAATTGTTTATTTCTGTTTATATTCAATACCTTCTGTGTTTGTCTAATTTGTCTCAAAAATTGATCTTTTATTTATTTATTTATTTATTTATTTAATTTTTGGCGGCAGCACCTGTAGCATATGGTTCCCAGGCTAGGGGGTGAATAAGAGCTACGGCTGCCTGCCTACACCACAGCCACAGCAACACCAGATCCCAGCCTTGTCTGTGACCTACACTACAGCTCACAGCAATGCCAGATCATTAATCCACTGAACGAGGCCAGGGATGGAACCTATGTCCTCATGGATACCACTGGGATTCATCACCGCTGAGCCAAAACAGGAACTCCAAACCTTGATCATTTTTTTTCAACTCCTCTGTTTTTCTGTTTTTTTTTTTGTTTTTTCCCTCAGACTAATTCTTAAATGTCTCTCTTTAATATTTCACACATATTTCCAAAGGTATTTCATGCTAAACAAGCAAAAATGTTTTAAAAAAATACTTTTCTCCAAAACATTTTCCTTTAACTAGTGTCTAATTTCTTAAACCTCCTTTTCATCTCCACATCTCTCATCCCCACAGTGTAATGTCACATATCCATGTAAAACTCTTTAAATAGTCATTATTTTTTCACTAAGCACTTTTACTTCAAAGTTTGGTCACATCTCTAATTAGGTTCATCCATAAGCTAATTATACTCCAGAAGAGAGGGTGAAAAAATGAAAACTGTTGGTCAAGTTGATTTACCTAACATAACATGTTTCAACCTTCAATGAATTAAAAAAAAATAAATATTAACTATAAATAAGAGTTGATTTTTCACTGTTTCATAACTCAGTGTTTTTAGAGTGCTTTATCTTCATAGCCTTACAACAAGCGTGTTACTAAATCTTGAATAAATATATTTTTATTTTGTAGGGTTAGACATTAAGGAAAAAACCTGAAAATGCAGAGTGAATGTAAGAAAATTTCTGAAAGCCATTAAGGATAAACATCCACAATGAATTACTAAACTTTAATTTTAAACATTGGTTGAATGTGAAATTGCTACTTTTATGGTAGACTCCTTGCAGGTTTCTATTTCCAGTGACAGCTATACTTCAGTAATCCTGTAACTGTTTGCTGCTTGCATAAAGCTCCTGCTTGGCCATGATCACATGCTGTTTCAATTTGCTAGCACAAAATCAGATATAATGCTCTGTTCAGTCATTTACAGTACTCTTTTTAAAGGTATTAAAAAAGAATCAGAATCAGAAAATAGATAGTGTTGAAAAGGGTGAACCCAAGACATGGATTATTTTTTTAAACAAATAATTTGAAGCTATTTTAAATCCATTTTCTCTATTATGCTTTTAAATTTAACTGGCAATATTTCTGCCCTTTATAGCATAATTGAAGCAACTACTGAAATATTAAAAATGACGTCTGTATAACATTTTCTGTTTATAATAATTTAATAAACTTCTAAATAGCAATATGAAACACTGGCCATTTTTTATTTGTGAACACATTAACATTAGTGCAAAATTCAATGTTATATCATTTAGGCAGAAATTAAAATGCATAAATATCTTTTAATTTTGTAAAACTGACTTAAATAAAAGTTAAATGAAATAATATTTAGAAAAATCAATACATGAAACAGCATAATTTAAGGAATTGATATGTGAGTAGATATGGAATATTCAAAAATAAAAAGTTTAAACAATGTACCTGTGATAATCCTCATAGGTACATAAGGCACAACCTATAATGTACAGATTTGAAAGAGATATACCAGAAGAGTTTATTCAAACCTTAGGCTATTCTTAGAGCAGTGTCTAGACGGAGCATCCTCTGTAGTTCCAGCACTTGTATCAGAAAATTTTTTTAAGGACAAAAATCATGCAGAATGCTATTGGTCCAGTCCAGCCAATGGTTCCTTATTTTATACACACCCATGACAATAACTCAACCTCAATGTCATGATTAGTTTAAAATTTCCCTTGCCTTTTTGCCTCTTCCCTTTCTCCTTTTTTGGCTTTTAGTTATTCTTGCTTACATGTTTGGTTGGTTGGTTGTTTTAAACTCACTACCACCTCCTAACCTCCCATTGCTGTTTCTCTCCTGCCAGTGAGTTATCTTTCTTCGATCAGTACTAGCACCTGTCCTCAAGTCCACTTTTTGGTTTCTATAAATTTTCCCTAGTGATCTGATGCTTTATGTTGCCCATAAATCTTCAGTCTTGTGTGAAAGGCAGATAGTAAAATTCTAGAAATATTAGGAAAGATTTTTATTGCACTGTTTCAAATATTAATCTGGTTTAGATGATGCATTCATGCTTATATATTTAATTATCTATTTGGTTTCACTTTTTTTCTTCCTTCTACTTTTTATTCTTTAATTTTAAATGATTATTTTTTAGTTCATTGTGTACCACTGAATTTATTCAACTCCCAGCTTGCTAATAATTATTGATACCTGTAACACAACTAACCGCATTAATTTATGTATAGTTACATTCTGTTGTCAAATTGCACATTAATAGGAAGTGAATATAGATTTATGAGCATTATTTGAAATATTATGATAGATATTTAAATAAATCAACTCAATTTATTATATAAAAATGTTGTAAGATTCACAGAAATAAAGCAAGTGAGAAAAATTCTGATCTTGGTTTGATAAAATCATAACAGTTTTTATTGATAAGGAAGAAATGAACCCAGCCATATAAAGTGGGTAATAATTTGGCAATAGTCAGCATACATTATTTAGAATCATTCCAGAAAGCTGAAATCATGTCGATACTGGTTTTGGTGCCAAGCTTGCAGAAGTATGGGAAACAGTTGATTATGGGGGTATTAAATGATAAACTAGTAAACTAAATTTTGTCAAGAATGTGCAGGAAATTGACCTTTGTTCCACTAATTAGTATGCATGCAATAAAAAATATAAAAAATTACTGGTGCCTGAAAATAGGTATAAAAATACTCTGTTAGCAAAACAGAAATAATGGATGTGTGTGGTCAGAAAAAAATTGCCAGAAGTCATAAGAGAAGTTTCATTTCTGTTTTGGATCTTAGTCAAATCATTGACCAAGTTTCTATTTGTTCACCTCTAAATTTGAGATGATAATATCAGTAAGTTCTGATTGCTTTATAGATATGTAATAAGGATTAAAGGATCACACACAAAAGCATATGTTTTATGTAAAGCTACCAATAACACCAAAACTTGATGTAGAAGGGAGTTTCAATTGTCTAGAACTAGTTGCAGATCATAGAGGCTACTAACCTCTCCTTTTTCTAGAGGATCAATACTAAAGGTTTCCTACAAATGAATAAGTGTCCAATATTGTAAAATATAAATGGTTAAAAAGGTGAACATGTGATTAAAAAGCAAGAAAAAGAACAGGTCTTTTAAACATTAGATGTTTAACATCACCTACCATGAAGAAATAAAAATTAAAACATGGGTTTCTTTTATATCCTACTAATTGGACAAAATCAATAACGTTGACAATATATAACACTGTATAAGGGTAGAAAAATCAAACTTACATTGCTTATGAAAGGTGTTAATCAATATAAGCCAAGGTCACACTGTTTAAGTAACTGCAAAAGAAATTATGGACCATCCTCTGGAATCTGGGCTAGATTCAGAAGTTGGAGAACGTTTAACTTCTTTCTTTCTTTTAAACTTTTAATATGTGAATGGATCAATCTCATAACAAAATAACATTTTGATTATAAAAATGTTATATGATGTAAATGTCTGAAATTATGTTAATGTAAATTTTCATTTTGTCTCATTTTGTTCATCTTAATAAAATACATGCAGGACATTCTACTTCTTTTGTTTGATCTAATTCACTGTGTGATTATTTTCTCTGTGATTCCAGTCCCATTAAATTGTTCTTCATAGACAATCATCTCCTCTTGCTTTTATTACTGGTCATTTTGAACCCCACTATTGGTTTTGATGAAATCTGCCTAAAAGGGAAGTAATTCTAGCACTAAGTTTAATCTACCCATCTCCACTCCCAAACTCAATGGTGAAAATACCACAGTTTCTGCTAAGAAGCAATCATAAGTGATAATATAAGTTGGCTTAATTATCATGATTGCTGCATGCTGTGATGAAAATTAGAGATATCAGTTTTAGCAACATACTGAGTCTATCTACAGCGATTCTTTATGTGTTAAGATGAATCCAGATATCAAAATAGCCATGGATCAATGAAAACATTCTTTATCAGATGCATTTGATGTCCTACTTAAAAGTGACTTATAATCTGGCAAATAATTCTAATCACAAGCCTTTACCAGCTTCATTATGGACTTTCCAAAATCTAAGTTAAATAATTGCACAATAATTTGCTTTCCTTTAAGTTAGTGGGCATTTTGCTTGCTCTTCTAAAAATTGTTTAGTAGAAATAATCTATTTTATATTTTTATTTTCTTTTCAATTTATGGACACATATATTCATCCTACAAATAAACAAGACAGGGAAGCCACCCTCACTGAACAGAAACATTGAGGACAACAGGTGAGTATGTAACTTTTCTTATGTTTTATTAATATGGACATTGAACACAGATTTTTTGCTTTAATGTCAAATTTCTTTCTGAGGCAACATAGTTATCTATATACTTTGAAGGCAGTGTGTTTGCTTAGAAATGTTAAAGTATATCAAAATGACATTCATCTGTACTAAGGACTTAAGAGTAAATGCTCTCAATGCCTAGTACATATCCCCCTGTTTCTCTGTATTTCTGGGTACAGGGCTGAAATTCCTGCTGGTAGCAGCTGCATCCCTTTGCCTGAAGGATATTTCTGGCAGCTGGAACCAATTTGTCCATACAAATACTGAGACAGAATTGCTGTGGAATTAAAACCAAACTACCCAACCAATGACAGACAAGAATTGGTAAATAAATACCCTGGCTTCTTTGGGTGAAATGACTGAGGAGTGTGATCCATGTTGGCTTTCCAAGTCCCTAGTGGGGTGGGATTAAACTTGCATTGTCTCCAGCAGTAATGTGCTTAGTAATACAAGTTTACTGATGTTCTTCCCCCTCTCCAAGTCAAATCTGACTCTTGTGTGAGGGTTTCCAGAGATCATCTTTGAAATAAAATATTCACACTTGTTTTCTTGTTAACATAAATTCCCAAATTTTAGACTATTTTTGATTCAGTTGTCAGAAAATCAATATGATTCAGAATCTGAGGATTCTCAGAATGAATAAAGTATTAGTGAAGTACAGAAAGAGAGTTTGCAATATTAAAGCTGATATTTCCTTGCTAAGGTAATTTTGAATGACTTATTTTGAATTATTGTTTTGCTACAGGTTTTTCTTTACCTATGCCACATCCTTCCTACAGATTCAGCTCATTGAGGTACATGTTACTGGATTTTAAATATCACAGGCAGAAAAAAGCTAAACTATTACTCTACCATTACCACCATACATATTTCTACTCACTTAAATTAAATGGGTTTTCTTTATTTAACTGTTTAAAGATGCAAGGGATGGCGTTCAATTATGACAATTTAGTAGAAAGATAACAAAAGGCAATACTTCAGTAATCTGAAATCCTGTGGTGACATTTCAGTTATAAAGCTAAGTTTATTCCAAGAAGGACTACTGAAGATTATTCTAGGGAATTTTATTTCCCCAGAAAAGACTGAAAATGAAAAGATCTGAAAGATATAAAATGCTGCACTATAGTTCTGTGCACTTTTCCATACAGAGGTCCTTCTCTACACAGGGCTGCTCATCCCACTCTCTATTGATATGGAAAGCACAGTTATGTGTAATAGTGTCCCCAGTATTCTAGAGTACAAAATGTTTTGTCAGGAGCTTCAGAAGGGAATGAGAACCTTGTAATATCCTAACTTATAGTCTTCCCAGACTGTTAAGCCACTTATTTTTCAAGGGTCAAGAACCTTGGTGATGGTTTCTCTGGTAGCATTTCTGATGGGAAAAGCGTGCAAATAATAACATATCTCCATAGAAAATCACAGAGCAGTAGCAAACTGTCTGGAGAAAGCCTTTGTAAGCTAAAATTCCAAAGTCACATATCAGGAAATCTAAAAATAAGTGTCGGAGAATGATTAATTGAGTCATGTACACAGCTAGATCATCTAAATTTAGGTATCCTTATTATCTGTAGTTTGTGACAAAAGAGGTCACCTAAAGAAAAACATGAGTGCTGAAGATCTCAGCTTCCATTGGTCTCCAAAATTATAACTTTGGTAGCTTTAAGCGAAGAGTAGACCAAGGTCTTGTGTCTTCAATTGTTAATCCATATGATTTGGATTGTGGGTTATAAAGGTTTATAAAAAGCAGTTTATGTTTGACAAAAATTACAACAAGGAAACACAGTGTATTTAGATGTAAATTAACACTGAAAATATTCAAGAAGAAAAAGACAATTTGATTTAGTAGAAAGAGAGCAAAACTAAGATAAAAGATACCAATCATATAACTGAAAAACTAATTGTTTTACAGCAGAAATCACCACTCCACAATTGTCTGGCTATTAAAGAGAGAAAGTAGTCTGGTAATAGTACCAAACTGTTCTGTAAGCATATGAGAAACACCTGGGCAAATATTGTGATAATTTCCTCTAGCTCATGAGAAAAATATCATTTATTCGTACAAAATAACAAAGGATACTTTCATTTTGTCCATACATAGGTAAAGTATTTAATAGCAATTATAGGAATGCATCATTAATATTTTTCAGTATTTGATAATTATATTCCATTTCAAGGAATGAGTGGAACTTATATCCTCCTCATTTAATTAAATTATATTACAGTAATTAGGATTTTAAGCAAAAAGTACATATAAGTACAGGAAAGTGAAGAAAACTTTTATTAAAGTAGTGGGAGTTGACTTAGAGTGTAGTATATTAGAGAGTTAACAAATTAAATCTGTTCTATTTATGCCATAAATTCTAAATTTTTAATTCTTTCACTCATGACACACCCATTTCATTTATTTCTCCCCTTTTCATTGTATGCATTTTTCTTGGGACACTGATACAGCTCTTTTTCTCTTTTTACTTTTCTGGTCGAATTTCACCTCTTCATATAAGCACTTGCTTAATATTCTCTATAAATAGTACCTCATATTTTCCTTAACCCATTGCCTTACTCTATTTCTTTTTAATTTTTTTATTAAATCATAGTTGATTTAAGTATTTTTAATGGCACAAACTGTTTTTTAATGTTTTTTTCAAAAACTTGTTACTTGCTTAATACTCAGTCTATGATGCATAAGCTAACTATGGCTTATAGACCAAATTTAGCCCTCCATCCTTTTCTGTAAAGTTTTACCGGAACATAGCCATACTGAAGTGGTATATATACATTTTGGCTGCTATCATACTACAACAGCAGAGTTGAGTGTTGCAACATAGACCAAATGGCCCACAAAAGCTCAAATATTTACTCTATGGCCCCTTACAGAAAAAAAAAGTTGGTTGACCCACTGTCTATACTATGAGACACTGATGACAGATAGACTTTTGTGCTTGTACTCAACTGCTCTATTTCCAAGGCATATAATAGGGCTAATACTTTGTTGACTCTGAAATAGTATTAAAAATATAAATTAATTTATTGTTAAATAAATTAGTAAATGATGAATAGGTCTAGAAAATTGCCTGGCATATATAGATATCTAATAAGTGCATGTATTAAAATAAAATGATTACTTTCCCTTTATGTGAAATAAGCAGTTTAAAAAAGAGAAAGAAAATTTTATATATATATGTCATCTTTACTATATACAAATATATATGTATATATTATAGTATGTATAGTCTATACATAAAAATGATGTACATGTATTTATGCATCTATATGTACAGACCATAAATATATAAGTAAACACATGTACATATTTAAAGGCTATAATTATGTCTATGCTAATGCTCTATAATGATTACCTCTGTGTTGTTCAGTTTTCCATTTATACATATCTATGGAAATACATATATATATATATATATATATATATAATTTCTTTTAAATTTATGGCCACACCCACAGCATACGGAGGTTCTCAGGCTAGGGGTCAAATCAGGGCTTTAGTTGCTGGCCTATGCCACAGCCACAGCAACACCAGATCCAAGCCATGTCTGCGACCGACCTACACTGCAGCTCATGGCTACACTGGATCTTTAACCCAATGAGAAAGGCCAGAGATCGAACCTGCAACCTCATGGATACTAGTCGGGTTCGTTACTCCTGAGCCATAATGGGAACTCCAGTTTTCCATATTTTTTATAAACTTCTGTAATAATCACAATTGCTTCAGGACAATACAAAAAGTAAGTCATTATTTTACTTTAGAATTGTTGTATATGTTATGGTTTAACCTATTTTCCAAAACATTTTATTTTTAATTCAATTTTCTTTTTCCTGGCTCAATTCTAATTTTTGATGTATTGACATGCCTTAGGCACCGAGAACTTTGTTATTGTCTTTGAAAATGGAATCTTACTAATATTTGGCTTAAATAAAAATATAATTTTTCAATATTAAATTATTCCTATTTTATAAAATTTAAGTAGAGTATTATAATAAATTCTAGTATTCATGTTTTTAGCCAGAAAATCTGCATAATTGTATTGCTCTTTTTCAATATATCATATGCTTATCTATACTCATTTTACCAATGTCTAAGTTTCTCATGTTTATGAGATCTAGCACTCTATTTTAGAGAATCTTTGGAGAGGAAATTAGAAATGTTTTCTTTATAGATCTGAGTATAGGGAGTGGACAGTGTCATTTATTTACACAGTCAATCATTTGTAATGATTTAAATATTATATTTGAACAAAAAATTTATATTTTCCTACTTTTTCCAATTTCGGACAACAGAAGTCACTGCTTTAAGCTGCTCAGAGCATGAGAAATATATTTTTAAAAATACATATACTTATGTGTGTGTATGTTTGCATGTATATATACATGTACATATATACACACACTCTATGATGGATGCTTCAATGGAGTCATCTACCAAGTGGGAAAAAGACAGAAATGAACATGGCATAGTCAAGGCACATAGGAAACACCAAGGTTGAAGCAGAAAATGTTAGAAAGAATCATAGTATAAAGAGATTTAAAATGTGTTCCCAGAGGTTTTGATATAATTTACAGGTGATAAGGAGTAGTAGAAGGTCATTAAGCAGTGTGACAATAGAATTAGAGTTGTATTTTACTGCAGAAGAGAGACTATGGGATAGAGTGGAATAAACCAGTGGGAAGGACTTATAGTATATTTAAATAACCCATCTAGGCTGAAGAGCATTTTAACTTGATCTCAAATAATTATGGTTGATGAGAAGTATAAGGAAAGGCTTCCAGTATCCAAAGGCAGTTGGATAACTTTGTACACATAAAATAACAGGGAAAAAAAAAAAAAGAAAGAAAGAAAAATAGAGGTGGGGGTTGGATGGTGGAAAGGATTCACCAGTCACAGATTTTTATTCTTTTACTTCCTCTTCCCCTTCATAGGTAGTGCCAAGCAAACCCTATTCTCTCCCTCTATGTTCTCTTTCTCTGTCTCCGACTCTGCCTTTTTTTGTCTGCCTAAGGAAGAAAGAAAAAAAAACCTATTTCAAAGTTGATACTGGAAAATCTGAGCTTTAAATGTTCCTGCTGCATTTAGAAATAACACTATTAAATCCACTAGCACTTCACATCTTTTTGTTTGTTACATTGTTTGTTTGATTTTTCAAGTAGAATCAAGGGTCAGATTATTTTTATTCGTGTAGGTCTTTTTTTTTTTTTTTTTTTTTCCCTTGTGTTTACTCAGGATGTGGAATATTTCAACAATAAACGTAAAATGAGACACTTTAAAATGCAAAATTCAGGAGTTCCCGTCGTGGCGCAGTGGTTAACGAATCCGACTAGGAACCATGAGGTTGAGGGTTCAGCTGTGGTGTAGATTGCAGACTCGGCTCGGATCCCGCGTTGCTGTGGCTCTGGCATAGGCCCGCAGCTACAGCTCCGATTGGACCCCTAGCCTGGGGCTTTTTTTTTTTTTTTTTTGTCTTTTTTGCCATTTCTTGGGCCGCTTCCGCGACATATGGAGGTTCCCAGGCTAGGGGTCCAATCGGAGCTGTAGCTGCGGGCCTACGCCACAGCAACGCGGGATCCGAGCCGAGTCTGCAATCTACACCACAGCTCAAGGCAACGCCCGATGGTTAACCCACTGAGCAAGGGCAGGGATCGAACCCTCAACCTCATGGTTCCTAGTCGGATTCGTTAACCACTGCGCCACGACGGGAACTTCTGAATAGAAGTTTAGAAGTCCAAGTGAACTTCAAATCTCATATTGGACTCAAAAATAGACTTAGAAGTTATTTTACTGTAGTGATAGTCTAATATGTTTTTATCTCCTTAGTTTTAAATAAATAGTTCTAAAAGAGATTTTTCGAACTTTCATTTGCGGTTTCCTTTTTCTCAAGAATCCTTGCTATGGGCTGCCTATTGTCTGGGTGCTCATCAATTACAGCTGCTTTGGGTGGTATTGCTACTTTTGTTCCATCAGAGCTGACAGAGGTAGTTCCTAAAGTGCATGTAATGAAAGCATTTTAAAAATTTTAAATGTTTGCTTAAACTAAATAAATTAACATTTAAGGTTTATTTTTTTCCAAAATCATTATAAGGTACATTTGCTATAATACAGGGTTTTTTTTTTAAATAAATAATAGGTTTTACACATATACCCACAATAATTTTTACCTAGGCTAAGTGAGAAAGAGAAATTAAAGAGTAGGAGAGAGCTCGCTAAAGTATAAAATTTGATTGCATGTGTGCGTACTCATGCACCTGTGTGTTAAAAATTTTCTTCTTATGTATTTCCTTTGGATGAATTTTTACATTTTTAAAAAAGTCAAATTAAATTACAAAAACTGTTTCTAGGTTTATTCCTGTATATGTCCCTTTGTGCATGTGAATAGGTGTTTTTCCAGCGTATATTCGGTGATTACTGATTCATAAGGTATTGGTATTTAAATTTCTATTAGATCATTTTAAATTACTCCTTAAACTAACTGTTCCAATTTACATTCCCACTAGAAATGAATGTGTAGTATACATTTTTGTGCCCTAGCTTAATGTTGGGTTAATAGCATTTTGCTTTTACTCCAGAGCCATCTTTTATTCCTGTTCCGATGTAAATGTTTTAAAAATGCAGTTACATTGTTTTAGTCATTAGCCTTAAGTGTGTAACATATATTTTTTTTCCAAGTTTGAATTCATTTATATTTTTAGTCTACTCTGAATAAGGCGTATTATTTTATCAGAGTTTTATCCAGATTCTCACTTCCATTGAAAAGCTTATTCCTAAATTCCAAGGTACTATTTTGTCTAAAATTTTAATTATAACTGTATTTTAAATACATAAATATATATTTACTTTTTTTTTGTCTTTTTAGGGCTGCACCCACGTCAAATGGAGGTTCCCGGGCTAGGGGTCAAATCAGAGCTGTAGCCGCTGGCCTACACCACAGTCACAGCAACACCAGATGTGAGCCATGTCTGAGACCTATACCCCAGTTCACAGCAACTCCAGATCCTTAAACCACTGAGAGAGGCCACGGGTGAAAGCTTCATCCTCATGGATATTAGTCAGATTCGTTTCTGCTGAGCCATGACAGGAAATCCTATATTTACCATCTTAACAATAATCATATTTTGGATTTGGCTAGAATGTCCTATTGATTTACTTTTTCGTTTTATTTTACTACATATTTTGAATTATTTTTTCCCTTTTAAATATATTTTTATATAATCCCTTACATATTCTCAGCTTCAAATATTTCGTTTAACAAATCTCATAGTGTCAAAATTTTGGGAAAGCTACATATACCTATATTTAAAAATTCTTTTAGGTTTATTAATTTTTTGGCTATAAAAGTCAAATTTAAATTTCCTCTTAGAATTTAAGGTTATTTACCATCAATATTTGACATCTATTATTGTTAATAGTCACCTCTCCATTTAAAATACCATTTATTTATCATTCATTTGCTTTTATTAATCTTTTCCCTAATAAGCTTCAATTTTATTTTATTTATTTATTTTTTTGATATAATGATTTTTATTTTTTTCCATTATAGCTGGTTTACAGTGTTCTGCCAATTTTCCACTCTGACCCAATTACACATACATGCATACATTCTTTTTTCTCACATTATCTTGCTCCATTACAAGTGACCAGACATAGTTCCAGTGCTACACAGCAGGATCTCATTGCTAATCCATTCCAAAGGCAGTAGTCTGCATCTATTGATCCCAAGCATCCCATCCATCCCACTCTCTCCCCCTCTCTCCCAGCAACCATAAGTCTGTTCTCCAAGTCCATGATTTTCTTTTCTGTGTAAAGGGTCATTTGTGATGTATATTAGATTCCAGATATAAGTGATATGATATGGTATTTGTCTTTCTCTTTCAAACTTACTTCACTCAGGATGAGAGTTTCTAGTTCCATCCATGTTGCGGCAAATGGCATTATTTTATTTTTTATGGCTGAGTAGTATTCCATTGTGTATGTATACCACATCTTCCTAATCTAATCATATGTCAATGGATATTTGGGTTGTTTCCATGTCTTGGCTATTGTGAATAGTGCTGACAAAAACATGTTGGTGCATGTGTCTTTTTCAAGGAGAGTTTTTTATGGATATATGTCCAAGAGTGGGATTGCTGGGTCATATGGTAGTTCTATATTTAGTTTTCTAAGGCACCTCCATACTGTTCTCCACAGTGGTTGTGTCTACTTACATTCCCACCAACAGTGCAGGAGGGTTCCCTTTTCTCCACACCCCCTCCAGCAATTGTTATCTGTGGACTTATTAATGATGGCCATTCTGACTGGTGTGAGGTAGAATCTTGCGGTAGTTTTGACTTGCATTTCTCTAATAATCAGGGATAGTGAGCATTTTTTCATGTGCTTGTTGGCCATCTGTATATCTTCCTTGGAGAAATGTCTATTCAGGTCTTTTGCCCATTTTTCCATTGGGCTGTTGGCATTTTTGCTTTTGAGTTGTATAAGTTGTTTGTATATTTTAGAAATTAAGCCCTTGTCATTTGCATCATTTGAAACTATTTTTTCCCATTCTGCAAGTTGTCATTTTGTTTTCTTTTTGGTTTCCTTGGCTGTGAAAAAATCTTGTCACTTTGATGAGGTCCCATTGGTTTATTTTTGCTCTTATTTCTGTTGCTTTGAGAGACTGACCTTAGAAAATATTCATAAGGTTGACATCAGAGAGTGTTTTGCCTATGTTCTCTTCCAGGACTTTGATGGTGTCTTGTCTTACATTTAAGTCTTTAAGCCATTTTGTGTTTATTTTCATGCATGATGTGAGGGTGTGTTCTAGTTTCATTGCTTTGCATGCAGCTGTCCAGGTTTCCCAGCAGTCTTTGCTGAAAAGACTGTCTTTTCCCCATTTTATCTTCTTGCCTCCTTTGTCAAAGATTAATTGACCACAGACATGATACTATATATAGAAAACCCCAAGGACTCAACCCCAAAACTGCTTGAACTGATCAACAAATTCAGCAAAGTAGCAGGATATGAAATTAACATTCATAAATTGGTCACATTTCTGTATACTGATAATGAAATATTAGAAAAGGAATACAAAAAAATACAATACCTTTTAAAATTGTACCCCTCCCCCAAAAAATTAATTCCACTCAATATTCAGTAGTGCTTTTCATTTGAGTACTCAGACTTTTCTACATTTCAGGGAAATTCTTGGATAGTATCCATAAATCAATTTTTCCTCTTTATATCAATGAGCATTTAGGAGAAGACTGAAGGCTAAAAACGGAAAGATAATTCACTTAATCCAATATTATTCTCGCCAAAGAAATCGGCACAATTTTAGTTTATACAGAAGCTTAATAATTATTACATAGTGTAATTGCACAGTTTTTATCTCAAGTTTTGCACCTATTTATCATTTGGTAGTAATATTATTGTAAATTTTTGTGTGTGTATGTGTTTGTTTTTGGGTTTTTTTTGTTGTTTTTTGTGTTTTTTTTAGGGCCATACCCACGCCCTGTGGAGGTTCCCAGGCTAGGGGTTGAACAGGAGCTACAGCTGCTGACCTACACCACACCCACGGCAATACCAGATCTAAGCCACATCTGAGACTTACACCAGAACTCATGATAATGCTGGATCCCCAACCCACCGAGCAAAGCCAGGGATCAAACTTGCAACCTCATGGTTCCTAGTCAGATTCGTTTCTGCTGCACCATGATGGAAACTCCATTAAGTTGCAAATTTTTAAAAAAGAATAGGAAAATGGCAAATAATTTATTAGAATATCTTGAGTTTATTTCAGAAATCAGAATCTGATTCTAGGGGTTGCAGTCAGGTAACTCATTTGGGATACTGATCCCAGAGACCAGGAATGGAGATACTAGGAAGAATGAGACAGAAAAGAAAGGAAAGCTGATCTAAACTTGAATAATGAGTGGGGATCACTGTTGCTGGGGATAGCCTAAGGGAGATTTTATAATGCATTTCAGAACTGTTCGAGACACCAATTAAGTGGAAATTTATCTATTGTTTTTGATGCTCATTAATCAAAGTTTAGTCCAGCGTTTAAAGATGTATACATCTTTCCCATTTCCAGGTTTTACCATTCAAAGATTTACCCAGTTAGGATATTTGAATGGGTTCAGCAGACACCACAGAACAAATGATATGATCCAGGAAGAAAACAAGATTGCAAGCAAGTGTCAGGTCCCAGAGACATTCCATGCACAGGATCCCCAGAGACCATCTTCTCACTCCAACTCAAACCACCAACATCTGTGTCAGCAATCTTGGCTTTAGGTGAACTCAAAGAAGAAGCTCCTAGTGAGAGCTTTAAATACCCCTCTGTTCACTTGTTCAAGAAAAATTAAGAAGTGATTAGGCCAGAGGCAAAGCATCAGGAAATAACTGACTTGTGACCACCAAAAGAGTTTCAACTTTCAACTGCACATCATGGGTCTTATCCTATCTTAGCCAAGAGTCAAAAATCAGACAAAGATAGAGATTGTTCAACCCAGCTGTAAACAAACTCTACATGTGCCAACTTATTGAATAGGTTCCTGCAGGTATCCACATAATAAAGAGAGAAGATATCAAAGGCATAAAACAAAAGGTAATGATGTAGTCAAGCTAAGGTTTTTTCAGGGCAAACCTTCAACTACCACCTGTGAAAAACACAAAAAGGTGGGTGAAAATACATAGAAAATATGTGAAAGATATCCAGCACAGGAAAGAGTGCAATGCCGTTTACTGGCTAAGGCTCTCAGACTCTATCACTTGTATTTAATACCTAAAAACTTAATATTTGTTTTACAGGCAGTCTTTGTTAACTTATAGAAACAAATCTGAATTGTTGTCAATATCACTGAACCATAACTTGTCAATATCATTGTAGCACTTCTAAGTTTTTTGGTGAAATTTAAAACTTTTCATTTAGAAGAGAATCTTAGCATGATTATGACTCAAAATAATAAATAAAAATAATAAGAAGGTTTTTTTAATGTCAGATTCACAGTTTTAAGAGATCAGCATTAACTGGTTATAACATACTTATAAAATGGTAGTGTAGTCCCAACATGTACATAAGTTGGTAGTTTGCAAAATAAATATAACTTTAAGGGAAAATAAAAATGAATGGTTTTTACATTACAAGTGTCCATAAGTATGTGGAGAAAGGGGTAACTTTGTATACTATTGGTGTGAATGTAAATTGGTACAGCCATTATAGAAAATAGTATGGAGCTAAATAGTTATAGTATGGAAATAAAAGTATAGTTAAAATGTGATCCAGAAATATTTCTTCTTGATACATATCCAAGGGAAGTGAAAAACTAGTACCTCAGAGAGATATCTGGACTCCCTTACTCAGTGCAGCATAATCCATAATATCCAAGGCATGGAAATCTAAATGTCTGTCACAGATGAATATATTAAGAAAATGTCGTACATACATACCAGGGAATATTATTCAGTTCTAAAAATAAGGATATCTTGCAATTTGTGACAACATGAATGAAACGAGGATATTATACTCAGTGAAATAAGACAGAAAAATAAGAAGAAAAAAACTGTGTGATTGCTTTTATATGTGAAATCTTAAAAAGGTAATTTTTAGCTTTGGTAGGGAGGGTAGAATATTGGTTTTCACAGATGGGGAGAGGTGGAGGAAATGGGGAGATGTTAGTCCAAGGGTACAAAGTTACAGTTACATAGGATGAATAAATATAGAGATCTAATGTACATAGTTCTGATGTATGTATAGATGACTATAGTTAATAGTAGTGTATTAAATACTGGAAATTTGCTAACAGTATATTTCAAGTAATTTCATCACAAAAATGGAAACTACATCAGGGGATGATATATTAATTAACTTGACTATAATAATCATTTCATTACATGTGTATATGTGTGTATCTATTTATATGTATTATCATTTTGTACCCTTAAATATATATAAATTTTATTAAAAATAAAAATTTAAAGAACACATTCTACTTAGGAGAAAATATAAAAGTCCGATAAATAAAAGATGCCCAACTACAATAGAAAATAGGCAAATACAAATTAAAACCGAAATAGGGAAGGATTTGAAAATTAACATATTGTCCAAACTAAAAACCTTAAATGTAATTTTGGTGAAATGGTTTAACAAAAGTAATTCTGTCATAAAAATCTTTGTAGAACTATAAATTGATATAATATCCTTGTAATTTGACATTATCCTGTATATTTGAGTGTTTTCGTAATCACCCATTTAGTTATTCAATTACATATTAGTCTGGATCCTCCAAAAGCTGACATCAAGGCAAGATTTAACATGGAAGAATTTTAGGGCAAATGCCTATTTGAGAGAAAATAAGAAATCCTTTAGCCATCTCTGACCATCTGAGGAATCCCATATCTTCCAGAAACAATTCTTTGATAAATGTCCCTGCTGTACTCCATCATTGGCTAGGAGCAGTCCACAGAGAGCATGATCCCCAAATAAACAGGGCAACAAATTCTAGAGAATACTTACTTGGTGAATTACATTCCCTGTGGTTGGAGCTCTACAAGGTATTTTAACAGCTACCACACTCTCCCTCAGAACACGCAAACCTATTTTTCCATACAGGTTCATGATTGTATAACTCTTCCATGGTTTCCACTTGCCCCTTTGCCTGAACAAGGATAACACGTTGAACTACAGCCCCCATCATTTCAGCTGACCTCTGTACCACAACTGGTATTCATCTTCTCCCCCAACCACTATCCATTCTAATTTATCTTTAACTCAAACTATTGCTGAGTCAGGTCAACCTAGTGCTGTGAACCAAACCTCTGTTACTGAACCTCAGTACTCATTGCCTTCTCAGATCAGGTTGCTGCACTGATTCCTTCATAGTAAAAATGGATCACAGGGGCGTAAAGAGACACCAGGATTACCTAGGTTGCACCCATATTCCTTCTTGTCCCTATCGTGTAAAATCAGCCCTACCTCCTCTTGCTGATTATACTCCACTAGTATGGTGACTCTTCTTTTCACCTGCAAGTTCCTGGGCATAAAGTTCAAAATGGCTTGGCAACCAAAAGCTCTAACAGGTAATTCATTAATACTTTTTGTGTCTCCTGAAAAGAGTATATACTCCTCTTTGTGGACCATACTTCTGAATCCTCAGAGGCCAGATTGTGGTGGCGGAGAGTATAATTGCCCATCTGAGTCACTGGAAGTGATACAAATTGAAGCTCCTGCTACTTCACGTCTAGGGTCAGAGACCCATACAGCCTTTCCTTTGAGAGCACAATACCATATTGAGGTTTCTAGATGGTACAGGTCACGATCTGACTAGTAGACCCTATGATTATGTGCTGGTTTCTCTATATCTTTCTTTATGAAGTAGAATTCCAGGTTGGATAATATACCTTGGGGATAACACATTGCTTATATATATGGCATTACACAAGCCTCAAGTAATTTGAGGCTTATTAAGCTACTCTTAACACTAATAAAAATAGCATAGATGGAGCTGCAATCAGGGCTAATACATGGTTAAGTCTGGATGGTGCATATACTTTTCCCCATGATCCATCTGGTGTCTTGAAAAATCAGACAGGAAAATTAAATGGAAATATGATAAAAACCACCCCTTCTTTTTTTTTTTTAATGTAACTTAAGTTTGAGATTTTTTTTCATTATTATTATGGAGTTAAGGACTTGGGAGAAGAATTACCAGAGAGATGAGATGTTCACATCACATTAAATTAGGGGGCATGTGGTATCAATACAGCATAGGATTTTTCATATTAATTTTTTTAAATTTATTTTTTAATGAAAGTATATTTGATTTACAGTGCATTGTGCTAATTTCTGTACAGCAAAGTTAACCTGTCATACATGCACACACAAACACACACACACACATTCCTCTTCTTATATTACCTTCCAACATGGTCTATCCTAAGAGATTGGATATAGTAGTTTGTGCTGTATAGTAGGATCTCGTCATTTACATCATATTAATCTTGATTACTTGGATAAGATAATGTCTGTCAAGTTTTCTCCAGTAAAATTACTTGTTAAAAATCTTTCTATACTCTGTTATACAAGTTGCTAAAACAGGCCTAAATTCAAAGGTTAGGACGTTAAACTCTATATCTAAGAGGGAGGAGTGTCAATTAATAAATAAGTTGGAGGCGATATCTTGAAGTTCTGCAAATGTTCTTTTTCTTTTTTTTTTTCTTAAGATCAAGAACAAAGCTAGGATGCTTAAATATAAAGTTTAGCATGCTAATTTTATCATTCCACTGAGGATGCTATATACAGAGATTATTATTCTGTTTTTTTTTTTTTATTTTCCCACTGTACAGCAAGGGGGTCAGGTTATCCTTACATGTATACATTACAATTACATTTTTCCCCCACCCTTTCTTCTGTTGCAACATGAGTATCTAGACAAAGTTCTCAATGCTACTCAGCAGGATCTCCTTGTAAATCTATTCTAAGTTGTGTCTGATAAACCCAAGCTCCCGATCCCTCCCACTCCCTCCCCCTCCCATCAGGCAGCCACAAGTCTCTTCTCCAAGTCCATGATTTTCTTTTCTAAGGAGATGTTCATTTGTGCTGGATATTAGATTCCAGTTATAAGTGATATCATATGGTATTTGTCTGTCTTTCTGGCTCATTTCACTCAGTATGAGATTCTCTAGCTCCATCCATGTTGCTGCAAATGGCATCATGTCATTCTTTTTATGGCTGAGTAGTATTCCATTGTGTATATATACCACCTCTTCCGAATCCAGTCATCTGTCGATGGACATTTGGGTTGTTTCCATGTCTTGGCTATTGTGAAGAGTGCTGCAGTGAACATGCGGGTGCACGTGTCTCTTTTAAGTAGAGTTTTGTCTGGATAGATGCCCAAGAGTGGGATTGCGGGGTCATATGGAAGTTCTATGTATAGATTTCTAAGGTATCTCCAAACTGTTCTCCATAGTGGCTGTACCAGTTTACATTCCCACCAACAGTGTAGGAGAGTTCCCTTTTCTCCACAGCCCCTCCAGCACTTGTTATTTGTGGATTTATTAATGATGGCCATTCTGACTGGTGTGAGGTGGTATCTCATGGTAGTTTTGATTTGCATTTCTCTTATAATCAGCGATGTTGAGCATTTTTTCATGTGTTTGTTGGCCATCTGTATATCTTTATTCTGGTTTTAATAGTGCTTTTCTATTTCCCACAATCCTACATTTACTATTTGGAATTCTGTTAGAAAGATCTGTTTATTCTCATTTTTAATTAAGCCATTTTCATTCATTCATTCATTCACTCACTCATTCATTTATATAATGCTATATCAGTTCTATATGACTACATAGCAAATGACTAAAATTTAGCAGTTTAAAACAGCACATTTATTAGTTCTATAGTCAGAACTGTGGCAGTTGTGACTGGTTTCTCTGGGAAGAGAATTATAAGGGTGAAATCAAGGTGTCTCTAGAAATGTGAAAGGAGAAGAAATCCATGTCCAAACTCATTCCTGTTCTTAACAGAATTTTGTTCCTGTGGTTATAATATGGAGATTCCTTCTTTATTTTCTGTCTGTCACTATTCTCATTTAGCAACCAGTCTTAGATCCTATTGAGATGATTCATGGCATGAATGTTTGCCTTCTTTTAGGCCAAATGGAGGGTCTCTCTGATTTCTCTTCAGTGACTAGTTATTGAGAACATGCTGCTCTAAAGAGCTTATGTGATTCCTGTGATTATGTCAGGTCTTTTTGGATAGTCACCATCTCTCAAGATAGTGTTACCCTATAAAATATCTCATCATGGGAGAGATATCCAGTATTTCCACTGCTCTGGAAATTATAACGGTACATACATCAAGAAGGTTGACAATTTGGGGGAGCATCTTACGTTTTGTCTATAATAGAATAAACTCATGGTCATCTTTTTTAATTCTTTGTGTTAAAATTCAATATTATTTATTTTGATGCTGTATTTGTATCAGATTTGATCATTAAAAACTCTTTCAGTTTTTACCTACCCACATCCATTTATTCTTTTCCATTTATTTTTTTAGCACTCTTACTCTCTGATGCCATAGAAGTTTGAGAATCACTTTGTATATTCCCTGGTCAGTGTTAGAATACATCAAGACCTGATTACTTTTATTGGAGAATTATTTTTAGAAAACAAAATATGGATTGTGGGTATGCTGGTTGCTACTGAAGTTTCCTCATCTTTACACCTCTAAGATGTTAAAGCAAGAAAATATTTGTAGGTAGAATAGTGCAGATATATGTTTCTGTCTACTTATATATCTATGTACCTACCTATTATATATCAATCACATATCTATCTATGCATCTATATTAAGGCAAGTATGAGTTCATGCTGATATCTTAAAGCCAGATATCTTGCCAGAAACCAATTCTCTTAGCATCTTGATCTTAGACTTCTCAGACTTCAGAACTGTGAGAAATAAATTTAAGACCACCCAATTTATCATATTTTGTTATGGCAGCCGGAGCTAAGACAAATGTTGAATATTTTTTCATATGCTTACTTTTCATCTATGAACCTTCTTTGATGACTTAGCTGTTTATATTATTTGTGCAATATATAATTGGGTTGTTTTATTTTTTATGAATTTTAAGGATTTGGGGGTTATATTTTGGATATGATTCCCTGTCATATATATACATATTTTTTTAATAATTTCTTTATTTCTATGGCTTATGTTTTCATTCCACAGGGTCTTTTTGCAGGGCAAAACTTTTAAATTTTAATGAAGTCCAACATGTCTATTTCTTTTTTTTCACTGATTATGCTTTTCATGTGAGTCTAAAAATTAATGACCAAAGCAAAGTTCATATAGATTTTCTTCTTTGTTTTCTTCTAGATGTGTAATTTTTAAAAATTTATGATGTGAATCTATGAAAATTTTGAGTTAAATTTTGTATAAAATATTTTGTATAGAGCTTTTTGTTTTGTTTTTTTACATAAGGGTTTTCAAATGTTCTGCGACAATTTATTAAAAAGACTATCCATTCTGTTGACTTGGCATTGAACTATGGTCTAGAATCAGTTGACTATGTTTATATGCATTTATTTCTGCATTTTCCATTCTGTTTCATTAATCTGTGGGTCTACTTTTTTCTGACACATTGCCTCAATTAATGTAGATTTATACTAATTCTATGATTCAGATACTGTGAATTCTGCAACTGTTTTTTTTTTCTTCTTCTTTTTATAATTATTCTGGCTGTTCTAGTTCCTTTGCCTTTCATGTTAATAATAGAACAAGTTGTTAATATCTGGACCTTGTTGGCTGGGATTTTGATTAGGATGGCCTTGAATTATAAATCAATTTGGGAGGAATTGACATATTAAAAAAATGAATCTTCCAGTAGTTCCCGTCGTGGCACAGTGGTTAACGAGTCCGACTAGGAACCATGGGGTTGTGGGTTCGATCCCTGGCCTTGCTTGGTGGGTTGGGGATCCAGCATTGCTGTGAGCTGTGGTGTAGGCTGATGGCCACAGCTCCAATTAGACCCCTAGCCTGGGAACCTCCATATGCTGCGGGAGCAGCCCTAGAAAAGGCAAAAAGACAAAAAAAAAAGAATCTTCTGATCCATAAGCATGGATATTTATTAATTTAGATCTTCTTTTATTTCTTTCATCACTGTCTTGTGGTTTTTCCATACTCAAATCCCATACACAGTTTGTTAGGTTAAACCTCAGTATTTCATTTTTGTTGTGGCTATGTAAATGGTGATGCTTTGTAAATTCAAAATGTTGTTGTGCAAACTGGAATATTAGAAAGCATTAGACTTTTGTATATCAACGCTATACCATGCTTCCTTGTGACAATCACTGTTAGTTCTAAGAAATACTTGGAAATTCTTTGAGGATTTCTAATTAGGCAATTGTGCCATCAGAGAATAGAGTTTTCTTTCTTCCTTTCTAGTATGTATACATTTTAGGTTTTATTTTTTTAATTTTATTTAGTCACACACTAGAACTTCCAGTAGAAGTTGAATAGTTGTGGTAAGATAAGCCATCCTAGCCTTGTGGTAAAATAAACCATCCTTTCATCTTAAGAGGAAAAAAATTCAACCCACCTTTAAGTATGCTATTATCTATGGGTGTTTTGTAGGTGTTCCTGTCAAGTTAAGGAAGTTATGTTTTTGATTCTTTTGAAGGTTTATATCATGCATAGGCAGTGTTGGATTTTGCCAATGTATTTCTGCTTTTATATTATTATTTTTTCTTTTTTAGACTGCTTATATTAATTGATTTTCAAATGTAGAACTAGCCTTGCCTAACTGTATTAAATGCCACTTAGTTTTGGTGTATAAATCTTTTTAAACATTGTCAGATTTTGTTTGCATCTTATGTTAGTAACAGACATTGATCTGTAGTTCTCTGTTCTTAAAATAACTTTTAAAAAAAATTGGTATTGGGGTTAATTGGCCTCATAGAATAAGTTAGGTAAGTGTTCTTTCTGCTTCTATTTTATGAAAGAAATTATGAATAATTGGTATTATTTCTACTTTAAATGGTGTAATTCACCAGTGAAACCATCTTGGGTTACTTCTTTCTATTTGGGAAGGTTATTAATTACTGATCAAATTTCTTTGGTAGATATAGGAGTACATGGTATTTTTTTCCATCCTTTTACTTTTAACTTGTCTCCATATTTATATTTTAAATGGATTTCTTGTTAAAACTGGGTACTTCTTCTGAAAATTTCTTTTACTGGTTTACCTATTTACTTTTAAAGAGATCATATCATTTTGCTTGCTGTTTTCTATTTGTTCCATTTATTGGTTTTTTTCCCTATTTTTCTGCCTTCTCTAGATCAATCAGTTTTTACTATTCTATTTCATCTCATATATTGATTTATTTATACCTATGTTTAAAAACTTTTTGTAGTTGCCTTAATTTTTGTATTACATATTTTAAATTGTCCTGAGGCTACCTTCAAATAATAATAAATTGTTTCACATGTAGTGTGAAATCTTATAAGATTTGTGTAAGAATCTTACTTTTCTAAATCCTAATTTCTGTAACTTGTCTTCATTTCCCTATCCATTGCTATGAAAACACACCACATTGTTATTTCAGATACCTATGGTAATACTTTATTTTTGTCTTCCCATTTACGTTAAGGGTCTTACATCTCTGTCACATCCCAGGAAAAAATTTGTCTTTTATAGCTTTACTTTCTGTATTTCAGTATTATTTGTGTTAAAAATGCATTAGATTTATGTTGGAGGGTGGCAGGTTCTTTCTTTGATGGTCCAATTGCCCCTTAGTCTACCTACATACTGAGAAGGAGATATCAAATGTGTGCCTATCACAAATGTTACTATCCCTCCTCTGTATAATACCGTGCCCAACATATCTTTCTTCCCCTTTATCAGCCACAATGGATTTCTACTCTGCATCTAGGCTACAGTTTTAATTTTTGGGTTTTATTGTTTCCTTTGCAAATTGAGGATTTCTTGAATAAAGCAGATAGATGTGTTCAGGCAGATTTTCTTATGTGTATATTACTTTGGAACATTTATAACAAGAATTTTTAATTTATAACAAACAAAGGAGGATTTCCTGTCATAGCACAGTGGTTAACAAATCTGACTAGGAACCATGAGGTTGTGGGTTCAATCCCTGGCCTTGCTCAGTGGGTTGGGGATCCGACATTGCTGTGAGCTGTGGTGTAGATCACAGAATCGGCCTGGATCCCATGGTGCTGTGGCTCTGGTGTAGGCCGGCGGCTATAGCTCTGATTAGACCCCTAGCCTGGGAATCTCCATATGCTGCAAGTGTGGCCCAAAAAAAGGCAAAAAGAACAAAATTAATTAATTAATTAATTAAAAATAATAATAAATGCTCTAGCCATTGAATTAAAATTGTATGTTGAAGTGCTCAGTACAAGGGCTGTTTTATGAAGATATAAATCTAAGAATTATAAACAAGATAATGTTTACTGTTAATGGTCAATTAGCACATTATTTTCCCCAGCCAGTTAAATGGCTAAAACAAATATAATTTAGCTTTTTTCTTTCTGTTCTTATAAAATTATAATAATCTCTAAAGATGGAAAGTAATCAATCAATAAATCCTTCATACATATAAATTTTCAGTTCATGGTATTTTAGTTAAGAATTAACAGATTGTCTTATTATTTTTCTTATGAGAAAAAATATTTCTCTAGGTTCTAGTTGAAGTCAAGAAATGAAATGATGGGAGGTGGGATCAAGATGGTGGAGGAGTAAGACCTTCCCCAAAGCACATCAAAAAAAAAAAAAAATCCATAGGAATAGGAATCTGCACCATGGAAGAATAGGAATCTGCATCATGGAAGGTCACCTAACTGACAGGGAGATTAGCCTAGACAGAGGGGAACATCAAAGCCTCAGAGAAAAGTGCAGCAGCTGGACTTAGTAGGGCAAAGCAGAGAGAGAGCTGCACAAACCCTTAGTACCACCATCCCTGGACACCACAGCTTGAGAAACTCAGGTGGGGGCTGGGCGCTAGACTCAGGCTCTGGAGGTCAGTTCTGGGGAAAGGACTGTGGTTGACTGTGTGGAGACAGTCTGAGAGGCTAGGGAGCAGTGCACCACAGGCTGGGGAGAGGAGTGCCATAGCTAAGGGAGCACAGGAAGAGGCTGAGGCCTGCAGGAGAAGCAGTACACCATCACTGGGGAGGGCAAGAGGAGGAGGGGCAGACCGCTATGGGACTATCTTTTTCTTCACCCACAGGCTCATGTGTATGCAGGGAGCCTCTTTACTGGGTTATGGTCAGCAGGGTGCCTCTTGTGTGGGCTACTGGCAGTGTGAGCAAACTTGCAGCCATCTCAGATTCCAGAGGTGGGCATGGACTTCTACCACTAAAGGTCTGTGAACAGGAAAAAACCTGCAGCCCCAGTCACCTTAGAGATCTTTACAGAGGAGGGCACTGCAACCAAGCACCACTCATTTTTGTTCTCACTCCCCTGGGAACACATATGCCTTTCTATTGCCACTGCCAAAGGATCTGGGTGATGCCTATACCTGGGCTACAGTCACTGCCATGTCCCAGGGCCCTGCAACCAGGAGCAGCCTGTGCCACCTCCCTGTGGGAACTTACTACTGTCAAGGGACAAATGACCAGGCACTGACTATAGGCCCTACTCATTGTCTCCAACCCCCTGGAAACACACACAGGCCATACATCAGCACGCCCACTCTCAAGGGAATAATAGCCTGCACACACTGAGGAAGGAGACAGCAAACATCCAAACTATAAGCAGCTCTGAAGCCTAAAAAAAAAAAAGCAAGCCCTCAAAATCTATCCAAAGGTGCTCTTGCATATAAATAGCTCCACAAGAATACAGTAGTTGGAAGCTCAGGGACCATTCCCAGTTAAAAGAACCGGAGAATTCCCCTGAAGGAGTAAACAAAGAAATAGATCTGTGCAGTCTAATATACACCAAGTTCAAAAAGGAGATGGTGAAAATACTGAAGGAATTAAGAGCAGATAGAAAATAGTAATGCAGATTATTTTGGAAGGGAACTAGAAAAGATAAGGTGGAGCCAAGAAAAATTAGAAAATTCATTTGCAGAGATGCAAGCTGAGCAAAAGGCATTGAAGTGCAGAAGGAATAATGCAGAGGAACTAATTAATGACTTGGAAATCACCCAATCAGGACAGCAGACAGAAAACCAAGTTAAAAAAAAAAAAAACATGAAAGCAATATAAGAGATCTATGAGATAATATAAAGCAGGCCAATCTATACATAATAGGGATTCCAGAAAGAGAAGAAAGGAAAAAGGGGATTGAAATATATTTGAAAAACATATTTCAAATCTAAAGGAAACAGATATCAAGATATAGGAAGCACAGAAGGCCCAAAAAAGTTGAACTCAAACATACCCACAGCAAAATGTATTATTTAAAAAAAATGGCAAAAGTTAAAGATAAGGAGAGGATTCTAAAGGCATCAAGAGAAAAAGAGAGTTAATTATAAGGAAATCCCCATAAGGCTATTAGCTGATTTCTCTACAGAAACCCCACAGGGCAGAAGAGAGTGGCAAGATATATTCAAAGTTCTAAAAGGGTAAAATTTGTAGCCTAGAATACTCTACCCAGCAAGAATATCATTTAAAATAGAAGGAGAAATAAATAATTTCACAACAAATAAAAACTAAAAGAATACAGTGATACTAAATCCATTCTGAAAGGAATACTGAAAGTTCTCCTCTAAATAGGTGAGAAGTAAGAAGATATAGAATGGAGGAAATCACAATTGGAAAGTAATCACTTAAATAAGCCAGCATACAGATCTAAAAGGTAAATATACATACCTCTTTGTAAAGTGATGATAAACACAAGAAACAGCAAAAGATGAACATAAAGATGTTTAAAAATTACCTCAAAATCATAAAATATGGGGAAGAAGAGTAAGAAAATATACAGAAACAACCCAACTGAATAATGGGCAGAAGATCTAAATAGACATTCCTACAAAGAAGGCATACAGATAGCCAAAAATCACATGAAAAAAAATGCTCAACATTGCTAATTATAAGAGAAATCAAATCAAAACTATACTGAGGTACCATCTCACTCCAGTCAGAATGGCTATAATTAATAAGTCTACAAATAACAAATGATGGAGAGGGTGTGGAGAAAAGGCAATTAAGTCAGAAAGAGAATGACAGATACCATATGATATCACTTATTTGTGGAATCTAAAATATGGCACAAATTAAGCTATCTACAGAACAGAAATAAACTCATTGACATAGAGTACAGACTTGTGGTTGCCAAGATGGAGGGAGAGAGAGTGGGATGGACAGTGAGGTTGGGGTTAGTAGATGCAAACTATTGCATTTGGAGAGAATAAGCAATGAGGTCCTGCTGTATAGAACAGGGAACTGTATCCAATCATTGTGATAGAACAAGATGGAAGTTAATATGTGAGAAAGAATATATTTATTTGTAAAACTGCGTTATTTTGCTATACAGCAGAAACTGTAAATCAACTATAAAAAAATTAAAAGAAATTCAGTGATGGATCTTAATACATTTATTATGCATATCTTGATGTATAACTTTTTAATATTTTAAATAATTCACACATGCCTTTCTAATTTTACAGAGATTAAAAAGAACTTTATACATTTCCAAAAGTTGATAGAATTAAAATGAATATATTACTTATTCTATTGTTTAAGTGGACTACTATTATATATGGTAGACTACTTAGATTGTATCGCAAGAAAGACAAATAGGTGACTGCAAAATGACAAGATATATCAATAGATGAGTTATTTGCAAGAAAGAATTGAACTAACTAAGTAAAATATTTGACAGTTTAAGGAAAAATGTAATAAAAATTGTAAGAAATTGTAAAAAAAAATTTTAAGGAAAAATTAAAAAAAAAAACTTTGGAGAGATTTTGATTTCTACTGCTAGAAATTAGTTTTATCAGATTCCTGAATTATGTGGATAGGTTTTTGTCTCTTCATTTTTGCAAGAAGAGTCCTGATTTTTGTAAGTATCTTAAAGTTAATGGAAATGATAATTTAAAGATTCCACTTACATATGAATCTAATTGAATCTAGCAAATTTCTTCACTGTGTTCATGATCTTTTATGACTTTGGATGACTTTCTAAAGCCTTATTCACAGCCTTATTCACTTTGCTGCAAACAGAGTGAAGAAACAACAAAATAGTGTTGTCAACTGTCAATGTGATATTCTATAAATTATGACAGAATAAAAAAGGAATTATTGTCTTGCCTACTAAGATTAGATGTCTATTCAAAAATGGAGAATTGGGCAAAGATATACTGTGGCCTTCTATTTTTCTTTAATAAATGCAGCAATTCTTATGTAAAACCTTATTTTCAGAAAACACACTACTTTTGCCTTGGGTATCAGAACACAGATGTTTATAATAAAGAATTTGCAATGTTTTGCAAAACAACATATTAAACGATTTGATTCCTAGAGCAACTCATTTCTTTTATGTGACAGGCAGAAATCAGCATATATTAAACTGCTTTATTACCAGGTTATCACACTGCCCATCTTTATCATTTTGTCTTGTGTACTCTAGTAAAAAATTGATAAAGAATTTAATCAGTGAAATTACCCTCTAATATCAACATGAGAAACTATTATCAGTAGGTACTTTCAAGTAAGGCTACTATAGTTTTTTGTTTTTTGTTTTTTTTTTTAATAGTTGGATTTTATATATTTAGTCAGGGGGTAAAATATTTATTTTACTAGAATAATGAACCCATATTGGCTAAAATCTTTCAAGTTAATTTTGAGAGCACAATGAGGTAATCAAATATGTATTTAACTTCAAATAATTTCAGTACATTTTTCTACTTGTAATATTTTTTTATAATTCTATTTTATTTAATCAGAAGCAAGATTTCTTCTACAAACATTATTTTTTAATTAAAAAAAGGTACTCAGAAAAAGAAGGAAGAATCTTGTATTATAGGAGCAAGAATTAATTTTGTGGGATAATCAAATTCCATTGATCCACCCACTCTGTGACTAAACTATTCTATGGGATCTGAAGCTATCAGCCTGAAATATTGAAAGTTGATAGCCATGATATTCTACAATATGAAAGATTAATCAGATGCAAAATGGCACTCTCTCAGGCATATTAAAATACATAAAAATCTTAGGCAAAAATTTTAAAAAAATCTGTCACACTCAAAAAAAAAAGAAAAGAAAAACATTAACTTTTAGAATTGAAAAGGCAAAAATTGTGAGGTTTGAGGTAAGAGCAATGCCATAGGAAATCAGGGTATCAGATAAAATCTAGGTTTCAGGATTTTTTTTTTCTTTTTTGGTCTTTTGTCCTTTTTAGGGCAGCACCTGAAGCATATGGAAGTTCCCAGGCTAGGGGTCAATTGGAGCTGTAGCCGCTGGCCTACACCACAGCCGCAGCAATGCCAGATCCAAGCTGCATCTTCGACCTACACCACAGCTCACAGCAACACTGGATCCTTAACCCACTGAGCAAGGCCAGGGATCAAACCCACACCCTCATGGTTCCTAGTCAGATTCATTTCTGCTCCATCATGACAGGAACTCCCAAGGCATTGCTTTTTAATCTGAGGATGGTGACCTCTCAGTGATTACTGAAATCAGTCTAGTGGATGGTATCAGGGAAAAACATCTGAATATTAAAATTAGGTGAAAATATTAATTAAGATTACTCTTAGTGAAGTGTTCATGTTGAACTTTTGTTGAGGTTTTATTGACTATATTTATGCAGAAATTAACTTGTAGATTTTTATTTGGGAAAGATGGGAATAATTAATTCCTCTAGATGTAATAACACTAATATTACAGTTTGTTGCGATGTAGGTCATTAAACAGTCTGTATCTTACCCTGAGATTTTATCCTAACATTCTTTCATAAAATTTCATATTTGTAGTTTCTCAAATTTTCATTTGAACCCGTCTTAATATCTTACTAGCTCCCTTATAAATAGGGTGAATAAAATTATCAAAGCATATTTTTTTATTTGAATGTGATTTTGTCCACCTTTTAGAAATTATACTTGAAGAACTGTGATTAACATTAATCAGAATAAATCTTTATGATAAAGATAAATTTTATTTTTAGAAATGTGGTTTTGTGCATATATATATGTGTACGTATGTACTATATTACAATATAAGTGAAAATGTATTACTGTTTCAAAACCATTGTTCTAGGGTTGAGGGTCTGTGTTGTTAATATCCATCAAAAGACTTTAAAAATCTATTGGCAAATGTTGAGAACTAAGCCCTTCACCAAAAGCTAGAACTATAGAAGAGCTATATTATCTGTGAAACTAAACCTAGAAAAAATTATTTCTGGCCCAACAAGGCAGAAATATATTTTATATTCATCCAACTACAGGTAGGGAAAAAAAAATGTCACCAGAGAGAAATTTAAACACAGATTTATGTTACGAAAATGCATAAGAGGTTCTATTTTTTTTCTACATGGTTATGTAAGAACCCTAGCCATAGAAATCAACATAAATATAAAACAGTTAATTTGGAATTGAAAACTCCCCAGCAAAAGCAAATTAAAAACTACTCTATAGGCATATTTTAATAAGAATCTAACCCAAAAAACAAAATCTTTGTCAAAGACAAGTTAAAAGAGTATATTAAATTATTTTCAGCATTTAAAAACAATCAAAAGTAATTAGGATAACAGTAAGAGAGAACTTAGAATGTCCTAAATGATATTATAAAATAAATATATGTGATCAATAAAGAAAAATTTTAGAAAAAAGAGACAACTTTACAAAAATAATGGACAATATTAAAAAAAAAGTCAACAGGTTTAATATTTATTGTAGCTTCAAAATTCTAGATATTTAATTACTACAGATTGGTTGAAATACTAGATATTTAACTACCACAGTCAGCAAACTAGAGCTTAGAAGTTATTTTCTTATTCTGGTATGAATAAGAGGACCTGGATGAATAGTCGGGCTCCACATTTAGCAGGCATGGAAACTTGGATGACGTACTTAACCTTCCACGACCTGAATTTCTCTTTTATTAATAATACCTATAGAGTTGTAACAAGGTTATTTGCTGTTAAAAACAAAAGACAAAAGACAAAGATCAAACATATAATAGTATTTAGAACAGATCTTAGCTGTAACTATTATTATCATTATCATTCAACATCTCATGGAATTTAATTTTGATACATATAGACATATCACTGTTTATCAAAAGAAAGCAAATTTGTCTGCATTGTTCTTATCTTTGTTTTCTAGGATGACATTTCTTGATATTATCTGAAACTAATTTCCACCTAGTACAAATTAGCTGGATCATTGGTCATTGGTAGCATTAATTATAGCCAGACAGAATACAAACAGCTAGCCACCTACAAAACATTTACTTTTTTTGCATTTATGAGTTTGAAATCAATTCCTCAAAATAAGCATTTCAGAAATGAAATATCTTTATATTCATTGCCTGTGGCACAGAAATTAATAGGCTTAAATCAAATGTTATCTTAAGATAAAATGTATGAATATAAAATTGGAATCTTCAAAAACACTGAATAGATTATTTTTATTAAAACTTTAGTTTTTTTTTGTTTTCAATCTTGGTGGGTCTGTATTTAACAGTGAACAAAATCTATGAAAGCACATATAAAAAATTCTGTGTGACATTAGTCACAAAAACTTTTCCTAGTAGATATTCAAATATTTTAACTCAATTAATTAAAAGAGTTTACTCCATTTTCTAAACAGAATAAATTAAATCAGATTCAGCCTTTTCTATCCACAGTTTAAAGATAAATCTGACATATCTCCTGTATACTCTATCAGAGTATATAGCTGATTTTGAATAATTTATCCTTATTTTAGACTTTCTGTGATATTTTATTTTGCCTCTCACCTATTACTTCTAATAATTCTTTAATATATTTTATATTACCTAAAGGTAAAATTGATTTTTAGAGTGAATTTGCTATGACTGAATTTTAATATATGCATGTATGCATCATGCAATATGTTAGAACTACCACAATCAGGATGAAGAGAATTCCACCACCACACATACTTCCATCATGTTATTTTTGTATAGTCCACACACTTGCTTCACTCCTATCCACTGGCAATTGCTATTGTGATCTCTCATTATTATTTTGCCATTTTTAGAATATCATAAAAGAGAATTATAAAGTATGAAACTTTTGAGACTGACTTCTTTTATTCAGTATAATTCCTTTGAGATTTGTCCAAATTTCTGGGTATGTCAATAGTTTATTCTTTTTTTTTTTTTTTTTAATAGGGTAGTATTCTCTTGTTAGGATGTACCAAAGCTTATCCATTCACTTATTGAGGGAAGTTTGGGTCATTTCCTGTTTAAGAAATAGAATACAGGTGAATAGAATACAGGTATAGCTGAGATATTGCTGCTGCCAATAATTGTGTGCCCTTCTTGACCAAATTACATGGCTTGCAGTGTATCTGAAAGGAGAGAGAATTGGTGTATTCATCTTTACTCTTCAACTAATTTGAAAAAGTACTGTTGTACTGATTATGTTCTTGAAAAATCTGTAACCTGGAAAAAGCCAGTCATTGAAATAACATCCATAACAAAGGAGGGTCCAGTCCCTCTGGCCCTCATCATCACAAGGAAATGCAGTTGTAGGCAACATACATGATTAATACTATGAGTTCTGTGCTAGGCTAATTGCAGCATTGAAGGTAAAAGAGGCCCACAAGAACATAACCTGGAAAAACTCAATTCGAAATATGAAAGATCTGCATGTAAGTTTAGTACTGGGGAAAGTAGTATTTTCTGCCACAATTGGAAAAATTGCTAAAAAACTAAAAACCAATATTGTGTTTGAAAATAATACGAAGTTTAATATTTTACTTTAAATGATAAATCCTGCAATTGCAATTGTTGTTAATATTTGAACAAATTTTGAATGTTGCAGCAGCAATAGTTTTCTTTAAAAATAAAACTGGATTCTTTATGTAACATTAAGGCATTTTGCACATAAATCCCTGGAATTAGAATGACACTATGTGTCATTATTTGATGCAAACAAGATTCAATATTAAAATCCAGACAAGGAAAAACCGTGTTATACTTTAACAGATTTATAATTGCTGAAGTGCATAAAAGCTAGTGCTATATTTTTACAGGCTTGCTTGACCCACTAAAAAGCATTTTCAGACTAATTATTTGAAGAATAAACATGTCAATATAAAATCATTACTATCTCACTGCATTTAAAAGAACATTGGCATATGCACACTGTGGTATATGGAATTACTAGCCAGAGACTTGCTAATAGCATAAGGAAATCTACCCAATATTCTGTGATAATCTATATGGAAAAATAATATGTAAAAGAATGGATAAGTGTATACATATGGCTGAATCACTTTATTGTACAACAGAAATGATGATAGCATTGTAAATCAATTACACTCCAATAAAATTAATTATTATTGTTTAAAAAAGAACATTTTATTTGACAATAAGTTTATCTGGATTTATAATACAAAAAATGAATAAAATATTTTTCTGATTTTAATTTTTAAAAATATTGGGAAATATTGTATCTACACATATTGAATTCTGATGAGTATTTTCATAGCTTTAATAAAAATCTTTCAATTGGCCTGCAATATTTCATGCTTTTCCTTAAATTTATACAAGAAGGATGCAGAGGGATATTTGGTTTCTCTGCACTGAAACCTCTCCAGGAATTTGGTTCTATTTAAGTTATAATTTCTTATTTCATGCTAATGCATACAAATAGGTTTTTACTCATAATAATATATTTTATATTGAGGTATAAAACAAAGGGAATATAAATTATTTCATATTTATCAACAACTTTTTCACTGTAATATGTATATGAAAAATAATGTGAATATAAGACTAGGTGCAAATTTTCTTTTTTTTTTTTTTTTTTTTGTTCCTTTAGGACTGCACCTGGGGCAGGATTTCCCAGGCTAGGAACTACAAATCAGAACTACAGCTGCCAGCCTATGCCCCAGCAACACAGGATCTGAGCTGTGTTAGTGACCTATACCACAGCTCATAGCAACATCAGATCCTTAACACAAGAAGCAAGGCCAGGGATTGAACCTGCATCCATATGGATCCCACTTGGGTTTGTTAACCCCTGAGCCACAAAGGGAACTCCCACAAATTCTCATTTTCATATTTAATCCTTGGTATGACAATCACTAGTAACTTCACATAAATAAGTAATAAACCAACTAGTGTTTTAGGGCAAAATATGGTTATATAAATGTTAATTATAATATCAGAATTTTTCTCTAAACTTCAATGCCTTAATTTAGGTATATATTAAGCCATCTTTATCATACATGGCCAAGAAATGTTTAATTTGAATCATATGTGAATCACCATAAATAAAATTACTTTATGTAGTGTTGATATAGCTTTGGCAAAATGCTTCTGAAAAAAATAAATCTTTTAAGGCAACTGTTATATGAGGCAATCCTGCTGCAAATATCTTGAAGATAAGATTATTTAAAATATCTCTGACCTCTTAAGTGTTAGCATCTGCCCTCACCAAATCCCAGTCAACCATTTGGATAACGTAGCCACAAAGTCAGACTATGTTTGAAATTCAATGTCCTAGTTCTACTAACAGAAGCAGAAAATAATCAAGTGCTCAAATATAGATGTGATTGGAATCTCAAAATGTGAGGAGATAGAAATAAAACAGTTAAAATATTAGAACAGATAGTAGACGATAATTTTTCAAACACGGTGAAAGACATTGCATTCATGTAGTTTAATGAGAATCCAGTAGTTACAAAAAAAGAAACAGTTGAAAAAAAAAACCTATAGAAATGGCTTTGGAAATAAAGGGACAGCTCAAAGGGTCTTTTGGGAGAGATGGAACTGTTCCATATTAACATATTAATATGTTAATTAAAACATAATATATAAAAAATATGAACTAATATAGTGCATTATCTTTGATGTAACAACATAAGATTTAAAGCCAAAATATATTTTATCAAGAGAAATGATGGATCCTAGCAAAGAAGAAAATAATATTTTGCTCTTCTTGAATATACTCTTGTAATTTTTACAATCTTTTTTTTCCAATTTACATTTTAGTTTTGGAAAGTTCTTTTGACATTTATTCAAGTATACTGATTTTTACTTTTCTGTGTCAGGTCTACCAATTAGCTCTTCAAAGGAATTCTATATTTCAATTACAGAGTTTTTCATTTCTAGCATTTACTTTCAAATATATTTCTGAGTTTTTCAATATCTATAGTTACATTACCATCTATTCTTGCATTTTTTTTCATTATGGCCCTTAACATATTAATCATAGTTATTTTAAATTAATTTTCTAATAATTCCAATATCTGCCTCATATCCCTTTTGCTGATAATTTGTCTCTTCATAGGGAATAATGTCTTGCCTTTTTGTATGTTTCTAATTTTTCTAAATTTATAATCCAACATATATTGAGTAGAAGGGATTGAGTATGCTAAATAGACCTTTAGTATGAGGCTTCATGTTAATATGGTTGAGTTGAGATGTCTTTAATATTTTCCATAGATATATATGCCAGAGTATTAAGTTCCTCTAGTGTCTTTGTTTTTTATCTTCCACTTTGACTTTGAATCTTTCCTATGTACTCCAATGCAAGAATCTATGCCTTTCAGTTGTAATCCATTGTTACAATGAAGCATTATTGGTGTAGTAGTAGTAGTAGTAGAAGTGGGGGGGGAGAAGTGTCATAATTCCTCTGATTACTTCCCAGTATTTTAGTGAGTCTGTCTCAGAGATGGAGCACTTCTCTCTTCCAGAAGTATAGCATTTCTACCCCTATACCTGACTGCAGCATTCCTACTCTATTTTCTTAAAAGTATTTTTTGGAGCAGTATAATTATGTTAAAAATAAATAATAAAGATTCAAAAAACAACATAAAAAATTAAAACCAAGAGCTGGTTCTTTGAAAAGGTAAACAAAATTGACAAACCTCTGGCCAGACTCACCATGAAGAGGAGGGAAAAAACCCAAATAAACAATTTAAGAAAAGAAAAAGGAGAAATCACAACATACTGTAGAAATACAAAAAAAAAAAAAATAGGAGAATACTATGAACAATTACGTACCAACAAATTTGACAACCTAGAAGAAATGGACAACTTTCTAGAGATATACAGCACTCCAAAACTGAAACAGGAGAAAATAGATCAACTGAAGAGACTGACCACTAGAAATGAAATTGAATAATAAAATCACTCTATACAAATATAAGCCCAGGACCAGATGGATTCACAGGCAAGTTCTGACAAACATACAAATAGGAAATTATACCCATTCTCCTTAAAGTCTTCCAAAAGACATTCTATGACTCACAATCACCCCAATACCAAAATCAAAGATACTACCAAAAAAAGAAAATTATAGGACAATATCATTGATGAATATAGCCCCAAAAATTCTCAACAAATTTTTAGACAACCAAATCCAACAACATATAAAAAAGATCATATGCCACAACTAAGTGGGATTCATCCCAGATTCACAAGGATGGTTTTGTGTACTCAAATCAATCAACGTTATACATTACATTAACAAAAGAAAAATCAAACACCACATGATCATCTCAATAGATGCAGAGAAAACATTTGAAAAATACAAGATCCATTCATGATAAAAGCTCTTACCAAAGTGGGTATAGAGGGAAAATAACTTAATATAATAAAAGACATTTATGACAAACACCAGCAAATATAATACTCAATGAGAAAAGCTGAAAGCCTTCCTGCTAAAATCTGGAACAAGACAAGAATGCCCACTCTCATGAATTTTATTCAATATGGTATTGGAAGTCCTAGCCACAGCAATCAGAAAAACAAAGGAAATAAAAGATATCCAAATTGGAAGGGCAGAGGTAAAACTGTCCCTGTATGCAGATGACATGATACTATATATAGAACAGCCTAAGGAAACAACCCCTAAACTACTTGAACTGATCAACAAATTCAGCAAAGTAGCAGAATACAAGATTAACATTCAGAAATCAGTCACACTTCTGTATACTAACAATGAAATGTTAGAAAAGCAATGCAATAATACATGTTTTAAAATTGCACCCCCAAAATTAAACACGTAGGAATAAACTTGACCAACGAGGTGAAAGACTTATATGCTGAGGACTATAAAACATTAACCAAGGAAATTTAAGAGGATTCAAAGTAGTGGAAAGATATTGCATGCTTCTGGAATGGAAAAATTAATATTTTTAAAATGGCCATACTACCCAAAGCAATCTACAGATCCAATGCAATCCCTATCAAATTACCCATAACATTTTTCACAGAACTAGAAAAAACAATCCAAAAATTTATATGGAACCGCAAAAGACCTAGAATTGCCAAAGCAATCCTGAAAAACAACCAAGCATGAGGCATAACTCTCCCAGATTTCAGACAATATTACAAATCACAGCAATCAAGACAGTGTTGTAGCGGTACCAAAACAGACATACAGAAGAATGGAATAGAATAGAGAACCCAGAAATAAACCCAGACACCTACAGTCAATTAATCTTTGACAAAGGAGGCAAGAACATAAAATGGGGAAAAGACAGTCTTTTTAGCAAGTATTGCTGGGAAACCTGGACAGCCACATGTAAATCAGTGAAACTGGAACACACCCACATACCATGCACAAAAATAAACTCAAAATGGCTTAAAGACTTAAAGACTTAAAACATAAGACAAGACAACTTCAAACTTCTAGAAGGGAAAATATGCAAAGCATTCTCTGACATCACCCTTACAAATGTTTTCTAAGGTCAGTCTCCCAAGGAACAACAGAAGCAAAAGCAAAAATAAACCAATGGGACCTAATCAAACTGACAAGATTTTGCACAGCAAAGGAAAACATTAAAAAAAAAAAAAGGCAACTTACAGAATGGGAGAATATAGTTTCAAATTATGAAATTGGTAAGGGTTTAATCTCTAAAATATACAAGCAACTTATACAACTCAAAAGCAAAAAAGCCAACAACCCAATGGAAAAATGGGCAAAAGACCTGAATAGACATTTCTCCAAAGAAGATATGCAGATGACCAATGAGCACATGAAAAGGTACTCAACAATGCTGATTATTAGAGAAATGCAAATCAAAACTACCATGAGATACCACCTCACACCAGTCAGATTGGCCATCATTAATAAGTCCACAAATAACAAATGCTGGAGAAGGTGTGGAGAAAAGGGGACCGTCTTACACTGCTGGTGGGAATGTCAATTGGTACAACCACTATGGAGAACAGTATGGGGGTACCTTAGAAAACTAAATAAAGAACTACCATATAACCCAGCAATCCCTCTCTTGGGCATATATCTGGAAAAAACTTTCTTTGAGAAAGACACACACACCTACATGTTTATTATGGCACTATTCACAATAGCCCAGACATGGAAACAACCTAAATGTCCATTGACCAATGAATTGATTAAGAAGATGTCATATATTTCCATATGGAATATTACACAGCCATAGAAAACAAAATAATGCCATTTGCAGCAACTTGGATGGAACTAGAGACTCTCCGAGTGAAGTAAGTTTGAAAGAGAAAGACAAATACCATATGATATCACATATCTGGAATCTAATACAAGGCATAAATGAACCTTTCCACAGAAAAGAAAATCATGGCCTTGGAGAATATACATTTGGTTGCCAAGGGGGAAAGGGAGTGAGTGGGGTGGACTGGGAACTTGTGGTTAATAGATGCAAACTCTTGCCTTTGGAATGGATAAGCAATGGGATCCTGCTGTATAGCATTTAGAACTATATGTAGTCACTTAAGATGGAGGATGATAATGTGAGAAAAGAATGTATATATATATATACATTCTTTTCTCACATTATCATATATATATATATATGTGCATGAATGGGTCACCTTACTATGAAGTTGAAAATTGACAGAACACTGTAAACCATCTATGATGGAAAAAATAAAAATCATTTAAAAAATTAAAAATTAAAAATTAAAAATTTATAAAAAGATTTTAAGGTCTCTACAAATTATAATTCAAAATAACATATCAAAACCTGGGATATTTGGCTTATATAATTGAATGTATATGTAAAATGAATATATATCAAATGGGAGAGATAAAAGAGGAGTTAAAAATTAAGGGTACAGGATTAACATATACAAACTACTATGTATAATATATAATATATAATATATAATATAGATATACACAAATACATAATTTATAGCATGGGGAATTATAGCATTATTTTGTAATTACCTAATGGAGTATAGTCTGCAAAAATACTGAATTACTATGCTATATACCTAAAACTAATACAATATTGTAGACCAACTGTACTTCGGTAATAACCACTTTAAAAATTAAAAAATTAAAGATGTTAAAATTTGATTAAACTTTGTCTAAAAGTATCAACCCCAAACAAGTTGGAAAGTAGAATCTAAGAATGAAATATAATAAATAAATGATCTTCTGCCCATATAGTCAATCTCTTGGGAGAGAACATGATGGAAGATACTATGAGAAAAAGAATGTATACATAGATATGACTAGGTCTCTATGCTGTACAACAGAAATTGGCACAACACTGTAAATAAACTCTCTTTAATAAAAAAGGAATAAATGAAAAGTAGGAGAACTATATAATAGAGATAGATGGAGTGATTGAAAGATAGATGCTAGATAGATTATGACATAGATTTTTTTCCTCTATGTTTCCAATGCAGATCATTGTTGGAAAAAAAAATGGAAAGTAGTAATTATACATTCATATAAGTATACATTCATATAAGTATATGTAATATTGTTCAATCTAGGCATAAACAAAAAATACAAATAAAATTTGGCATTTGCTTAGATAAAATATGCATTAAATAAGAATTTTAGAAGGAAGTATTTAATATCACTTCTGGATTTGAGAAAATATTATAAGTAACAGATAATGTATTATTTTTAATGACCAAAAATCTTAGCATTTTAAATATGCTGCCTCTTAGTTCTACACATGTATATATGTGCATTATGAATATTTGAATTCATAACTAGATAATTCAATTTGAATTACCTTTTACTCTTTAGAAAAAATTTCTCTGAGTTTAAATTGTACTAATTAATTCAGTGGCTTCTAAATCAATTACTTACCCAATGATTTTGGTCAAATATTTTAAGAAAACAAGAAAATACCTATCTAAAATATATAAGGAGAAAATTTCTTTCATTGTATAAGATTAAAAAAGACTAGAACATTGCTATATTTAAACTGAATCTAATTTTAAAATATTCTATATTAATGGAGATTCTACAAAGAAAAATTATTAGAATAAATACATTAGTAATAAAAAATTTTACTATAGATGGTAAGGAAAAGGAATTACTACATGTATTGATAGAATAGTATTTGTAAGACTATCCATACCTAAATCCAAAGCAACTTCCCATAACATTCAGAAGTGGATAATTTAAAGTACACTTATTTCTTAAAAATCATCAAAGCTTAACAAAGAACAGGTAAAGTATTAACTTTATTGACAGTGTCTATTAATTATTTGATTATCCTTTTATCTTCAAGGGAGTAGCACTCCCTTTGGAACCATAAGGATTAAAAAATAACATGTTTACTTTTTGGCCCTTGTTGGTAACATTTTATTGAAGTGCAATAAGCCATCTTTAGTTTTCTCTCTATTTCATATAAAGATTATTTGCAGCAAATAGTCCAAAGGATATTAAAATTGAGTCATGTTAATAATTCATAGAAAATACTGAAAATTTAGGTTAGCATGGTATTATTTTTTTTGGACAGGCCCATGGCATGTGGAAGTTCCTAGGCCCAGGATCAAACTTGTGCCACAGTAGCGATCTGAGCCACTGCAATGATAAGACTGAATGATTAAGTAGCTGTGCCACAAGGAAATGCCAGAAAACTCCATAATGTTTTCTTTTTCTTTTATTTAGGGCTACACTTGCAGGATATGAAAGTCTCCAGGATAGGGGTTGAATTGGAGCCATAGCCACTGGCCCATACCACAGCCACAGAAAGTGGGATCTATGTCACAGCATGTGGCAATACCAGATCCTTAGGTATTGCCTAAGGGATTGAGGTTAGGGATTGAACCTGCATCCTCATGGATACTAGTCAGATTCTTAACCCACTGAGCCACACTGGAAACTCCCAAGCATTGTATTATTTTAAAATAATTACTTTTTAGAAGAAATATTTTGAATAATTCAATGATTCACCCATGTCTAGTTTTCAATTATTTGATGCAGTTATAAGAGAAAGATTTTCTGAAGGTTTCTCTAGAAACAGACATGGAATTCTCACACATACAGTCAATTAATTTTCAACAAAGGAGACAAAAATACACAATAGGAAAAAGACTATCTCTTTAGCAAGTGGTGCTGGGTAAGTTGGACAGCTGCATGTAAATCAGTGAAGTTAAATTACACCCCCACACCACACAAAAGTAAATTCAAAATGGCTTAAAGACTTAAATATATGACATGACACCCTAAAACTTCTAAAGGAGGACATAGGCAAAATATTCTCTAACATAAATCGTACCAATGTTTCTTAGGTCAATCTCCCAAGGAAATATAAATAAAAACAAAAATAAACAAATGAGACCTAACCAAACTTACAAGTTTTGGTCAACAAAGGAAGCCATAAAAAAAAAAAAAAGAAAAACCAGACTGGGAAAAAATATTTGAAAACAATGATTGACAATGGCTTAATTTCCAAAGAATACAAATTGCATATACAACTCAAAAACAAACAAAAAAAAATCCAATTGAAAAATGGGCAGAAGATCTGTAAAGATATTTTTCCAAAGAAGACATACAGATAACCAAAAATCACATGAAAAGATGCTCAACATTGCTAATTATTAGAGAAATGCAAATCAAAACTACAATGAGGTAACATCTCACTCTGGTCAGAATAGCTATCATTAATAAGTCTACAAGTAAAAAATGCTGGAGAGGGTGTGGCGAAAAAGGAACCCTCCTACAGTCCTGGTGGGAATGCAAGTGACCACAATAGAAAAAAGTATGAATAGTCTTCAAATAACTAAAAATAGCAATGCTACTCCTAGGCATAGCAGCACTTTTCACAATAGCCAAGATGTGAAAAAACCTAAATATCCATTAATAGATGAATGAATAAAAATAATGTGATACATGTGTATAATGGAATAATAACCATAAAAAGAATGAAATTATATTTTAAGCAACATGGATGGAAGTAGAGATTATCATGCTAAATGAAGGAAGTTAGTGAAAGACAAACACCATATGATATAACTTATATGTGGAATCTAAAATAGGACACAAATGAACCTATCTATTAAATAGAAACAGACAAAAAAATAGAAAACAGATTTGTAGTTGCCAAGAGGAAGGGGTTGAGGGAGATGGATAGACTGGGAGTTTGGGGTTAGCAGACAAAAACTATTACACAAAGAATGGATAAGCAACAGATCTTACTGTGTAGCTCAGTGGATTATATTCAACATCCTGAGATAAACCATAATGGAAAATAATATTTAAAGAGTTATATAGGGTAGTTGCAGCAGCAGGCTGGGTGTTTTATACATATAAATAAATAAATATATATATATTTAATTTTGCTATACAGAAGAAATTAAAACGACATTATAAATAAGCTATGTTTCAACAACAACAACAAAAAATAGCATGGAAACTGTCATCTGTCTTATTCAACTGGTGAAAAGCTTTTTCATAGACAGATTATTATTTGTAAAGTGTGTTTCCATTTGACAAATGTTTCTAATTGTATTAGCTGTTCAGTGCATTTCAAGAAAGTTTATAAAAGTACCTTAGATGGAAGTGAATATGTATATCAATCTTGGCATGAAATAGACAATTCATATTTATATTTAGTATTATTTTGATGTGGCATTTCTACCTACATCAATTCTTAGTAGGTTAAAACATCAAAAAGAGCCATCTGCTGGTAAAAATAAGACCTGTGGACATGACTTTATTTCTTCTGTTATTTAGAAGAAAAAATTTGTGTTCATAATTATTACATATTAACTGAACAAATTAAGTTATTCAGAGCTGTTTTAATGTAACAGTACCAATAAAGCAAAGGACACAGAGAAAATAAAATGGGATCACTAAAGTATCAACTAATGTTTTTCCTAATTTTTAAGGGCATTACTGTTTTCCATTTCTGTTTACAAACAATGGATTTCCTATCCTATATTTAAATTTATGTGTTCAGGGAAGGATCTAGATGGCAGAGGAGTAAGACCAGATGCTCAACTTCTCCCACAAAAACATCAAAAAAAAAAAACAAAAAAAAAAACTACATGTAGAATGATTCATGATTTGCACAGAACATCTACTGAGTGCTGGCAGAAGACCTTAAACCTCTGAAAAGAGGAAGAAACACTACATAGCTGGGTAGAACAAATGAAAAAAAATAGAGTGAGAAAAGGAATCAGGATAGGACTAGCACTAATGAGAGGGACCTGTTAAAGAAGAAAGGAACCCACATCCTGGAAAGCCACCTAACTGATGGGGAGATAAGCTGAGAAGGAGGGACGTCAAAGTCGTGGAGAAAAGTACAGCAGCTGGACGGAGGATGACAAAGTGGAGTGAGAGCCGCACAGATCATCTTTACCACCACCCATGGACACGATAGCCTGAGACACTCAGGCAGGGGCTGGACATGGAGACTCAAGGCTCCAGAGGTCAGGAGGTCAGTTCTTGGGAGAGGACTAGGGTATTTTGTGTGAAGACAGCCTGAGGGGCTAGAGAGTGGTGCACTATGGGCTAGTGAGCCTAATGCCATGGGCCGGGGAGCTGAACAGCACAGATAGGGAACCCAGGAGGAGGTCTGGGCCCTTAGGAGAAGCAAGGCACCATTTCTGGGGAGGGAGAGAGAAGGAAGGGAAGATCACCATAGGAATCTTTCCCCGTGCATATCAGGAGAGGGCAGGGTACCTCTGGTGCAGGTTATGGGTGGCAAGGTGCCACCTTCTCAGGCTATAGGCAACTGGGCTAAGGGCAGTGGGGGGGCTAAGCATGACATGGCATTTTTTGCATGATCTACAGATGGCAAGGACAAACCCCATAACTCATCTCAGACACCAGAGGGGGGCATGGCCCACCACCACTAGATGTCCATGAACAGGCACCACCTCTGGCCCAATCAACTCAGTGGTCAGCAAAGAAGAGGGCACTTCAACTGAGCACTGCCTGTTGTTGCTCTCACTCACCTGGGAATACACTCTACTGCTGATACTGGCAAATGTTCTGGGCACTGCCTACACATGCCTGATCACTGTCACTTCCCAGGTACCTGCAACTAGGAGTAACTTGCAACACCTTCCTATGGGGCCTTGCCACTTTCAAGGGCCCAGCAATCAGGTACTGACTACTAGCCTTGGTCATTGCCTCTATCTCCCTAGAAGCAATGCATCACTCTAAAAATAAAAAGTAAGCCCTAACAAGATATCCGAAGGCACTTGCACATATAAAGAGCCCTCTAAGACTACAGTAGTTGTTTTCCCTAAACTCACAGAATAAGAAAAATATAAGCAAAATGAAGGAGCTCAAGAACCATTCCCAGTTAAAAGAACAGAAGGAACATTCCCAAAGACATTCTATGAAGCCACCATCACCCTAATACTGAAATCAGACAAAGATCTACCAAAATAAGCACAGACAGCATATGTAAATCAATTAAACTAGAACACACCCACCTACCATGCACAAAAATAAATTGAAAATAGCTTATAGATTTAAACATAAGACAAGACACCATAAAACTCCTGGAAGAGAACATAGGCAAAACATTCTCTGACATCACCTGTACAAATGTTTTCTGAGGTCAGTCTCCCAAGGTAACAGAGATAAAAGCAAAAATAAACCAATGGGACATAATCAAACTGACAAGTATTTTCACAGCAAAGGAAACCATAAAAAAAAAAACAAAAACACAAAAATACAACCTATGGAATAAGATAAAATATTTTCAAACAATGCAATGGACAAGGGCTTAATCTCTAAAATATACAAACAACTTGTACAACTCAATAGCAAAAAACAAACAACCCAATTTAAAAATGGCCAAAAGACCTGAATAAACATTTCTCCATAGAAGATATACAGATGACCAACAGGCACATGAAAAAATGTTCAACATTACTGATTATTAGAGAAATGCAAATCAAACTATTAGGTACCACCTCACCCTGGTCAGAATGGCCATCACTAATAAGTCAACAAGCAAAAAACGCTAGAAGAGGGTGTGGAGAAAAGGGAACCCTCCTACACTGTTGGTGGGAATGTAAATTGTTACATCCACTATGAAAAACAGTATGGAGGATCCTCAGAAAACTAAATATAGAGCTACCGTATGATGCAGCAGTCCCACTCCTGGGCATATATCCAGACAAAACTTACATTTAAAAAGATTCCTACACCCCTATGTTAATTGCAGCACTATTCACCATAGCCAAGACATGGAAATAACCTAAATGTCCATTTACAGATGAATGGATTAAGAACATTTTTTATATATACCCAATAGTATACTACTCAGCCATAAAAAAGAATAAAATAATGCCATTTGCAGCAACATGGATGGAACTAGAGACTTTCATCCTAAGTGAAGTAAGCCAGAAAAAGACAAATACCATATGATATAACTTATATCTGGAATCTAATATAATTAAGGCAAAAATGAACCTTTCTGCAGAAAAAAAAAATAAAACAAACTTACTGACTTGGAGAACAGACTTGAGGTTGCTGAGGGGAGGGGAAGGGAGTGGGATGGACTGGGAGTTTGGAGTTAGTAGATGCAAACTCTTGAATTTGGTGTTGATGAGCAATGAGATCCTGCTTTATATTTATAGCACAGGGAACTGTGTCTAGTCACTTGTGATGGAACATGATGGAGGATAGTGTGAGAAAAAGAATGTATGTGTATATATAGACATACATGTACATATATATATGTAAGAATGGGTCACTTTGATATATGGCAGAAATCTACAGAAGAATGTAAATCAACTATAATAGAAAAAATAAAAACTAAAAATTCTTAAATAAATAAATATGTTTGTGTGTCCACACAGTTGCCACATCCTAATTGGGCAATATTTCTTCAATTGAATATATTATTAATTCTGTAAAAATATTGGTAATATGTAAATAAAATTTTCTAGTTTTATGTTTGGATTTTCATGTTGTCATCTCAGTATAGATTATTAAAAATTTCAAATTTTTATAAAAATTGGTGGCACATTTTAAGTATTAATGTTCACTGTTGAAAATTTTCATTTTTGACAGTTCAATACCAGCCCATCCAACTAAGCAAAATACTATTTTCTTTGCAGAAGTCTTTGCATCACTATTATTTCAGAGAACTGAAAAGTGGTAGTTTGTTGTTTGTTTTAGGAACAGATTAATAAACATTTGTAGGAATGCTTGTACTTGCACACTTTCTGAACCCATAATACTAGTTCTATTTCAAATAATTTTTAAACTTTTAATTATTGGTTGTTAAAATTAATTAAGCACTCTAAGATAAAGGATACTAAATAGACACAATTTGAATCTTGTTAGGAAAAAAGGGCATGTAAAAATGTCACACAATGTTAGTAAACTTCCACAATATTACTTCAGAAAACAGATGGATCAAATGAATTTGCTTGGTTGAATAGAAAGCTTGAATTTTTGAAGGAAACTAATTTTTCCTGAGTTTGACAATTAGCTTAAGTAGAGAGGATATGACCAATTGTTAGGCATATAATTTTAATGGCTATTTATGTATATATTCAATTTTTCATTAAGAATCATCATCAAGGAAATGGTCAAAGAATTTGTTTTCAAGAATAACTGCTTTCAAAAACTGATGTTTTTATGAAATTGAAAACAGAACTTTAAAAATTAATCATAAAATAATTCTGCAAACATATAATTTTAAATGACAATAAAGACTGAACTATTTGTCATAAATCTTAACAATAAATGTTGCATCAAGAAATAAATATGCTTATTTCAAAAATATCTCTATAGAAATGTAAAATGAGAGCAAGCCAAAAATTCATATTGCTATGACAAACCACTGTCATGGAAAGCATTACACCAGTGTACCAGAAAATGCCTACAAGCAGCAATTTTGGATGCTTTTTTTAGGAGAGCTACTGCAGGTGATATCTATTCCACACTCAAATATAAAGACAATGGTGCAAAGGGAGAGTCAGCACTGGGTCAGCAGATACTGAAAAGCAGATTTAGAAGATGTCAGAATAAATGTAGTAGTAAAACTCATGAGCATGAATGATGGTGCCCTCAAGAAGCATAGAAATAGATACACATTCAAGTGGAATTTTGAATGATCCCTGTGTGATTCCCACAATAACCTGGACAATACTAGTTTAATACGAACATATAAAAATAACACTTTAAGAAAACTAAAACTGGGCGTTCCTGTTGTGACTCAGTTGAAACAAACCTGACAAGTATCCATGAGGTTGCAGGTTTGATCACTGGCCTGCTCAGTGGGTTAAGGATATGGCATTGCTGAAAGTTATAGCGTAGGTCACAGATGCAGCTTCAATTTGGTCCCTAGCCTTGGAACTTCCATATGCTGCACCCGTGGCCCTAAAAAGCAAAAAAAATTAAAAAAATTTAAAAACCCTAAAATTGTTACAAGCTATGGCCATATAAAATTTCATATAAAAATCAAATACTTTAAATTCATACAGACAAGAGAAATAACTGTGCCTTTAATTTATGGTGGAAATGAGTCTTCAAAATTCAAAAGAAAAAAAATTTGCTTATTTTTATTTAATTTATTTTTATCAACAATTATATAGCACTTACCATATGATAGGCATTTTTTAAGTGACTATAGATTTTAACTTGTTTAATAATATAATAAACAAATATAATTCATGTGTTACTGAGAAAGAAGTTGATTTTGTAATTTATCCAAAGTCTCGTAACTAATCTGTGAAGGTGCTAGTTTAAAAATTCAGCATCTTGCCATACTCTGTAGAAGAGCATAAAAGATTATTAAATTCATAGTAATTTAATGGCAAAAAAGTCAAAAAAAGTAACTGAAGATTTGTCCAAAACAGTATTTGTAATGTTCTCCATGGGAAGAAAGAAGAACTGAGGTTATTTCATGGATTTGAATGTAATTTTTTATAGCAGTTGTAAGAGCCTTGGAATATCATTTTGTTGCTCTGGCACATGCATTGATGTGAAGTAGAAATAATAAGCCACCACTTTAAGATAACCAGTTCATCTCAATATGCCAAAAATATTTCTGGTTTACAGCACTGAAAGTCCAGCATCCTGAGAACTTCACAAATACCAGGCAAAAAAGACTAATTCATCACTTTCTCTCTATAGTCAAAGAAAACAGACATTGACTGAGTCAGAGAAATACTAATGCCTCTGTTAGGAAAGGAGCCACATTTTTGGTGAGGGGATTATGGCTGAGGGCTGAAAATGATATTCTGAGGTAACTTGTTCTTCACAGGGGTACTTGCCAATCTGAGCCTAAGATATAAGAACTGGAATCTAATATTTTTTCTATGCAAAGGGCCTCCCCTAGGTTTAGGGAATCAGGAAAGATGCAGATATATTGGTGGGGGCTAGAATACAAAATTGCAGAATTAGGGCCAAAACTCCTGATAAGAAGAAAGAGGTAGAAAATTCTATCTGATGATAGGACAATATTATATATATATACTATATACCATATATTATGTGTATATGTATATATATATAATTTTATGTCACACATAGAGTTAGGTCTTTAAAAACCAAGCCATTGTACATGTACAAACACCTATTCTCTTTAATATTCTTTTCCTACATAGATTACAGGGAACTCTACCCAATATTTTGTGATAATCTATATTGGAAAATAATTTTAAAAAGAACAGATGTGTGTACATCTATAACAATCAGTTTTTTGTACAGAAGTTATCACAATATTGTACATCAATTCTATTTCAATAAAACTTTGAAAATGGAAAAAAAAACCTAAAAATAGTGTTGCCATATGATCTAATAATCCTACTCTTGGGCATATATCAAAAGAAAACTATAATTTAAAAGGATATACATCCATCCTTATGTTGACAGCAGCACTAATAACAATAGCCAAGACATGAAAACAACCTAAATGTCCATTGAAAAATGAATGTATTAAGAAAATATGGTACATTTACACAATGGAAAACTACTCAGCTATAAAAAGGAAATAATGCCATTTGCAGTAAAATAAATGGACCTAGAGATTATCATTCTGAGTGAAGTAAGTTATAGAAAGAAAGGAAAGTATCATATATCCCTTATACATGGAATCTGAAATACAACACAAATGGATTTGCCTAAGAAACAGACTCACATATAGAGAACAGACTTCTGTTTGCCAAGGTGGAGGGTGGTAAAGATTATTAAAGAAATATATATGTATATATTAAAGTTCATATTATTTAAAAGGAGAGGTGGCGGTACCAAGGGTATCTAACTCTAAAATGAATAGATATGAATTTTTTATGGCCTGCATAAAACAGCAAAAATCTTCTGGAAGACAGATCATGGCATTATAGCAATCTCACCAAGCCAAGGCAAAAATTATTAGAAATAAAGTTCTCTGCTTTATGATGTGGAAGGGCATGCCTTAGGAGTAGACACATTAGCAATAGACACAGCCCAACCAAACATAAGAAACCCATGGAAAAATATTTCCCAACAAATACTTTTGAAACACTAGTAATAAATGCTGTATGCCATATCTACAGAGGGGTAGTTTCATTTATATTTGGGTCCAAGAAAAACTCAAGCAATTTATAATTTAGTCAGAAATATAAACCTATGCCAAGAACCATAAGAAAGTTTACTCATATACTTCTTTTCATTTCTATAATTTAGACAACTTCCTAATTTATAACAGCTATGCATGCAAGTTCATTGAAAATCACCATATTGAATTCTTGTGTAAAATGTGACACAGTATTGTTAACCCTAGAGCAATGCACATTTGAAAAAGTCCTCTTTTGATTTTCTTGCTGTTGTAGAGGGCATTCGTTTTCTTCCTCCATGGGATTTATTTTTGAACTGAAAATTTTGCTGTGTTGAATTTACATTGAGGAGACACCCAGTTCTCCTTAGACTTAAGACTGTGTACCAGCTTTCTGTGCTCACTTACTTATTTGCTAGGCATATATATGTCTCCATGAATATTAAAATAAGTTCATTATTACAAATAGCAAAATGAATCTCAAGTGACCTAAACTTTCTATTTTTAATGGGATGCCTGTAGTGTAACTGTGTTGTAACACAATGCTTACTTTATTAATTCAATTAAATAATTCTTTCTTTGGTTAGAAATAATATTTATTATCCCTTCCCCCATGTCCAGATTACTTTTCAGAAACATGAAGATATTATCCATGTCTTCATCAATAACAGTTTGTAGAAAATAAATGTAGTTCATATTATGTCAACAATATATTTCTATCATTTTTTTAAAACAATAGCCATTTTATTTTTCCATGTTCAAGAATAGCTTCAAGTTTTATGTTTCAGATCAAATCAAGACAATCTTTGTTTACAGCTAATTTCCTGACAGGGCCCCTTCTCCAAACCCCTAAAAAAATTCTGTATCCTAAGTGATAAACTCTTCTTGTACATCCAGCAAAATTTATATTGGAAAGGAAAAAGGATACTTGAGATAGGTACTTACTCTCGTGAGCGGTAATAAACCTAGCTGAGCTTCTACACCTGGCTTTGTAATGTTGTTTACATAAAATAAACCATATCTTATCAAGTTATAATAGTAATTTCTTGAAATGTAGTTACAAAAGCTATACAATTAATCCACTGAGATTTCCTTCTAATGTCTGAGTCTGTAATTAAACCATCACCATAAGGAAAAGCTTCATCCCAAGAGGATGTTTCCCCTTTCCCTCAGCTATTTCTCTCTAAAAGCTTGAATCCTCTCTCAGATCATGTAATGAGACACATTAAAAGAACAGGAAAAAAATGTTTTAGCTTGCTAACATAATGCCCTTAAGTTTGCTGATATAATGCCCATATTTTAACTTTAAAATATAAAATCAGAGTTAAAGCATCACTTAATTCATACAGTACATTATTAATTAATCAACAGTGTCCCACCAACTCAGAAGTTCCTTAAACTGGTTGTCTTCTCCACATTTAGTAGGTTTATAACCAATGACTCGATCAAAAAATGTGCTTATAATAGGCTGCTGGTTTAATTTTAGAATTAGAAGTTTTGATCTTGGGCTATCTTCAAATATAGAAATACTATGAGTGGCATATGAACTATTGTTTCCCATTACCTACAGGAATAATTTGTTCAAATAAAATTTACAAGACAAAATGCAAATCCCTATACCTATATACAGATGTATACATACATATACTGAACCTAACTAAAGTTTTATAAACAATACTAACATAGCTCTGGTTACACATTCCTAAAGATTTAGTAATTGTTTTAAAGATATATGTTATAAAGAGGCTTATGCAAAGGCAAAAATTAAGAAACAACATGATCTTTGAGGTTTTCAGTATTACTTCTAAAAGCCATTTCTATTCCCCATAGAAGAAAACTATGGATGCTAGCAAAAAAAATATAAAAAGATAATGCTATCATGTAAAGAATTCACAAAAACTATAATGTATATCCCATAAGAGTCATACCTATTTAAGGTAAATCACAATTATGGTTTATATTGTATTGCAGACATCGCCATCACATTTCCTCTTTAATAATGAGATGGTTTTAACTTTTTTCTAACTTACTTAACTAGTGCCACAGAAATTCAAGTCCCAGTAATTCAATTAAATAAATAATTCTGAGAAAATCCTATGTATCAGAAAATTTTAAAGAATAGTTTCTATTCTCAAAATATTCATCTTTATATCAATGACCATTGCTCTGTTGTACACCCTTCTGCAAATTGATAACTGAAGCCAAAATTGTTCCTTTATAATACATGCTTCCATTTTCTCTCTCTGACTCTCTCTTTTGAAATGTTACTCCTTCAGGACTACTGATACCCAGGCCCATTACTTCCTAGGAAAATCAATGTAGCCGCTAAAACAAATGTTATGATGAGATATATCACTGCAGTTCGGAAGACAACCAGAAAACAACCAGATCCAATTGGTCTCATAGAGAAAAATGGTTTGAAACCAAAAGTGAAACAAATTGGCTTGTTACCTCATAATTGAAGGTAAGATGAGCTTTTCTGTGTTCCCTACCTCAGGGCCCCAGGATGTGATTCTGTTTCATATGGGAAGTAAGAAGTTGGATGAAAGCATCTGCCTGTGATGCATATTGACCAGAAAGATATTTCAGGAGTGACTTTATGTTAGAAATTTTGTGAAAATTTACATACTAGAGAGCAATATCTTAGTGTCTTAGAGCAAATGCTGTGATTTTTTTTCCTTCTCTCTTAGATATTGTTTTAAAAAACAATTCATAACTAGAACAAGCACTGCTTGAATCAGTCAATATCAACTAAGAAGATACATAATCTTTGATGCAAATAGCATCAAATCTCTCATCACACTAAGAACATTGATCTGTCAACAATCATTTTCTCTGGAATCTCAACTGTGTCTTTATAACTGCGTAAACTGTAGTTATAATACAATTACCAGAAATATTGTGAAACCAAATACCACCCTGAAAACAAACCCCCCAAAAATCCCAATTATAATATTATTATATTAGTAAAACTCTTGAGAAAAATTTAAAATATCATACTTTGTAATATTTGAAAGTTACTTTGAGAACATTGAGTATTAGATCTTTTGTTGGGCTATTCTATTTGACACCATGTTAAAATATAAAATTCAAGTAAAAATTTAATTTTCATCTTATGTATGTCTCATTTTAAAGTCTATATCATCAATTGGAAGAATATTTGCTAAACCTCAAACCATATTAGAATGCAAATCTCATTAACTTTAAGTCTGCATTGTAGCATTTTCTAAGCCATACAAAATGGTACGATTTATTTCTATTAAATAGTTTTTAATGGTTTTTAACATAAGTAACTATGAAATAAGGAGGCTTTGTTGCTATTAAATGAATCAAAATTACAAGTTAATATTCTGGCCCATCTCTCTCTCTTAGTGGTGGTTCTTGTATGGAAGTATCCTCATTTCTACTCCTAACTAATCTTTCTATGTAATTTTCTGTCCAAACATCCCAGAACATTCTGATTCAATTCTCATAAGATTATACAACCGTCTTTCCTTATTGCAGTTATCTATTGATTCCTAAATTACTACCTGTAACTCCTTGAAGGTTTCTCTATACTACTTTCAGCATTACTCCTGTTACTAATCTTGGGGTTTTCAATATCCACAAAGATAGTGCTTTCAAGAACTGCTGCTTCATTTCTGTTACCTTCTCTCTTCCAAATACTCTCCAACATTTAATCTCAGACCTACTCACGTATATGATCACACATTATTATTTCCTAAAATATCACCCTCTTCATCAGTTTGATTTCCAGCATTCGAATGTTTACTAAAAACTTCTAAAGTTCAAATTGTTCTTAAATCAGTATACCCTGATTCGAAAAAAACTTTCACCTTACTAAGACTTTTACCTATTTTTTAAACACTTTTTATGTTTCTGTTTAGTATTTTCATTTACCATTCTTTCCAGCCTAAAGGCAATAGGGAAACATTAGAAGAATAATTAAAATTACTTCCGGTGTGACTAGCTCACTTTTCTGTACAGTAGAAAATTGACAACACTGTAAACCAACTATAACGGAAAAAATAAAAATAATTAAAAATTTAAAAAAATTACTTCCTTACATGGATTCTTTTACACTTTAAACTGAATTCTACTTCTACACTTTGAAAATCCGGAACATTATGAATTTAGGGGGGGGTGGGCACAATTCAGCCCATAATATCACTATTGGAATTGTCAATTTTCCTTTTCAAAATTTTCAAATTAACTCTTATCAAGTATGCAGAGTATATTAGGTATTCGGTACTTAAAATGAAACTTTTTGCATTGTAGAGTAATTATGACACAAAAAATTGTTTACTTGTGAAAACAAAATATAAACATTGTTTATCATATGCTTAATTCTTGTGTGTGTGCATATTTGTGTTAAATGTGCTTACAAGGTAGACAGTTAAGACTCTATACTAGATAAAAACTCATAAATATAATATGAAATTAATATTTTAATGATACAAGAATCAAGTAGGGAGTTCCCATTGTGGATCAGTGGTTAATAAACCCGACTCATATCCATGAGGCTGTGGGTCCGATCCCTGGCCTCACTCAGTGGGTTAAGGATCCGGCATTGCCATGAGCTGTGGTGTAGGTCACAGATGCAGCTCAGATCCATCATTGCCATGCCTGTGGTGTAGGCCAGCAGCTAAGCTCTGATTTGGAACTTCCATAGGCCACAAACGTGGCCCTAAAACACCAAAAAACCAAAAAAAAAAAAATTAGGTAGAAATTGTGACTTTACTTTTTGGCCATGCCCACATCATGTGGAAGTTACCAGGGCACAAGCTGAGCCCATGCCACAGTAGCAGCCTGAGCCACTACAGCAACAACACCAGATCCTTAACCTACTGCACCATAGGTGAACTTCTAGAAGTTGTGACTTTAAAAGAAACTTCAATAAGAACTATAGAAATGTAAAACATAAAAAAATTTTATTCACTAAATTTTCAATTATAAATAAAGAAAAGTTTCAAGTGAAAAAAAATCCAAACACCTAATTTTGGACAATTTCCTAGAATATGTTGAAGTGTGTACAAATTGAGAAAATGAAATATTATGTTTTAGATTAACTGAAAAATCTCCTGATAAAGGCATACAAAAATACTGAGTAAAACAGCATTTTTTTATTTGATAGGGACAAAAACATTATTGGAAAGTATATTCAATATGTTTTTCAATAAATAGCTCAAAGGAAAGAAGTCTAATTCAATGGAAATTAAAATTAAAAAGATCAGAAAATATAAAGTGGACATGTTACATTAAAAAATGCAGATATAGGGAGTTCCTTTTGAAGCTCAGTGGGCTACGAACCTGACTAGGATCCATGAGGATGCAGGTATGATCCCTGGCCTTGCTCAGTGGGTCCAACATTGCCGTGAGCTATGGAGTAGGTCACAGACTCGGCTTGGATCCCATGTTGTGGTAGCTGTGGCATAGGCCAGTGGTTGTAGCTCCAATTCAATCCCTGGCCTGGGAACTCCCATATGCCACATGGGGCAGTCCTAAAAGCAAGTAATGAAATAAAGTAAAATAATAATAAAAATGCAGATGTAGGTATATTACATTAGAAAAAATGACATTCAAAGGAAAAGCATTATTACAGGGAGAGATACATTGCATTCTTTAAAAATGTGTACTCACAAGTTAAGAAATAGTGTCAATTTCAAACTGATACACCTTTTAAAACATTGTTTCAAATAATATAGTAGAAAATTGAACTGAATAATAGAGAAACTTTCAAATTCATCAGTGGTACAAATGATTATATATCATATATTATGCAGAAGATATGAACATCAGTATAAGGTAATAAATATAGAAGACATACCAAATTAGTTAATACATATTATGTACACATTCATATTTAATAATTGCATATAAACATGCACACTTTAACTTCTACAAAACTTGACCATGTACTCAATGACAAACAAACTAAACACATATTTTAAAATAATTTAGAGTTAACTTAAAAGTCAATAATAAAGTAACTGCTACATCATGCTCCATTTATTTCACATAGTTACTTTTAACTATATCATAAGTTAAATGAATAAAAAAACAGGGATTTCCTTTCATGGCTCAGTGGTTAACAAACCCAACTAGGATCCATGAGGATGTGGGTTCCATCCCTGGCCTCACTCAGTGGGTTAAGGATCCGGCATTGCCATGAACTGTGGTGTATGTCGCAGATGCGGCTTGGATCCCGCATTGCCGTGGTTGCGGTGTAGGCCAATGGCTGCAGCTCCAATTCAACTCCTAGCCTGGGAACCACCATATGTTGCCAGTGAGGCCCTAAAAAGCTAAATAAATAAATGAAATTTAGAAATAATGTAGAGGAGGACAATGTGATGATGACTGACACATTTTATGAAGCAACATTACTCTGCTACCAATCTCAGACAAGAAATTAGAAGGTAAGGAACTACTGACCAATATTTCCCATGAATATAGATGCAAGTGTTCTTAACATAATTTACTTGGATTTTTAATCCAATAATATTGAAAAGAATAAACACATTATTATCAAATTGATTTTATCCTAGGAATACTATGTTACTTTTGCATTTAATATCAACCAATGCAGTTCTTAATATCAACAGACTGAAACAAGGAAAAAGCATGTGATCTTCTCAATAGAGGCAGAAAAATATATGACATTAGCCAACATCCTTTACTTAAAATTTAAAAATACATATGTCACCCATCAAGAAACAGGGAATTTCCTGTCCTTGGCACTATGAAAGTCTAGATCTAATTAAATGCTTTCTGTCTACCATCAGGAATGCACTAAGAATATCCAGTTTTTTTGTTTTGTTTTGTTTTTTGTCTTTTTGCCATTTTTCTTGGGCCGCTCTTGTGGCATATGGAAGTTCCCAGGCTAGAGGTTGAATTGGAGCTGTAGCCACCGGCCTACGCCAGAGCCACAGCAACTCGGGATCCGAGCCACGTCTGCAACCTAAACCACAGCTCACAGCAATGCTGGATCCTTAACCCACCGAGCAAGGGCTCATGGTTCCTAGTCAGATTCATTAACCACTGCGCCACGACAGGAACTCCAGAATATCCACTGTTATTTTCCCCTCAGCATTTTAATATTGAGATCCATAGATAAAATAAAATAAATTTTAATTCAATTCAATGTGAAGAGGTGTAGGGTAAAAGCTAATGAAGGAGTTAATATGAATTATGCTATATGTCTATTGCTGAACAGTAAAACAGGGTTCTGACATTGTCCCTGATGGTCCCAGGCTGGCTGAGCCTCTTTCATTTAAACTCACTGTTCATTATAGTAGATGATAGGAAATGAAATGAATCATAAAAGTGACACACATGACTTTGATCAACATCATTTAAACAGGTCTAGCTATAGAACACTGGGGAAAGGCAAATGTATTATGTACTTTAAAGGAAGAAAATAGGAAATCTCCATGAAGAAAACCAAGGACTATAACTCTTCCTATCTGAAAGATACAAAAAATATGTTATAGCCCTCTGTTAAAATTTTTACCAAATGTAATAACCAGAGAAATTGCCCCCTTGTCGGGAGACATGTTTCTACAATATTTTCTTAGCCTCTTTGCTGAAAACTCTATCTTGTCCTGCTTTACTTTACCCCATCTTCCTGCTTGAAAAACAGTTGCAGTGAAGGTAAATGACTTCAGCTTAAAAACAAAGACCTAAAGGCATAAGTTATTCATAGGGTCAGCTGAATGAGGACTTAATGCTTTGGTCTAGGCACGCCAGACCTGTGCAGATTGGCACGCTGTTTGCACAGCAGGATATGTCCTCTTAAGAATAAAAGAGGAGGAGTTCCCATCGTGGCGCAGTGGTTAACAAATCCGACTAGGAATCATGAGGTTGCGGGTTCGGTCCCTGCCCTTGCTCAGTGGGTTAACGATCAGGCGTTGCTGTGAGCTGTGGTGTAGGTTGCAGACGCGGATCGGATCCTTTGTTGCTGTGGCTCTGGCGTAGGCCGGTGGCTACAGCTCCGATTGGACCCCTAGCCAGGGAACCTCCATATGCCGCTGGAGCGGCCCAAAGAAATAGCAAAAAAAAAAAGAATAAAAGAGGAGCCCCATAGCCCCAAGGGGTTTATGAGGGGTAGTTAGCTGGATATGCATTAGCAAAGAAGAACCAAGGTGCAAACCTAGGCAGGCTGGGTTGCTGCAGATAGGCATGCTTTCTGCAGAAGCACAATGGTGATTCTCTAGATGCTATGCATAGATAGCTGAGGCCAAGCTTCCTCAAATGCTAATGAGTGTTAAATGCCTAAAGGTCAGAGTAAAAGCTTAATCAGCAACCAGCTCTGTGACTTTTACAATAACTTAAAAAAAACCTATATCCTGCACCTACAACCCCCTTCTCATGTGACATAATCCTAAAGAGCACAATAAAAGCTGTGTGCTTTCTTAAGGTGGTGCTCTTGGTCCCTGAGACCTTGAGTTCCCAGGTTCCCACATTTACTTAAGATAAATGTCTCTGTGTCTTGTTTTATGTTAACTTTTTTCCTTAAGTTTCACAGCTCCCTTTCTTCAGCCCCATCCTGCTGAGCTGGTCTCAGCAAGTGGCGCCCAACGTGGGGCAGACAGGCAGGCACGAAGAACCAAGGACCGCAGCTAAAAACCAAGGACATCGACTACAGCGGAATTTTTATTCACCGGAAGTACTGTAGAACCCTGAGAAGAAGGGAGGAATTTTGTGTGGCCATGCTAAAGAAATCCTGTGGATACGTTCCCTCTCTCAGGTATTTACAGGGTAACATGGAAAATAAGGTAATTGCAGGAAACTATAGCCCTTACATTTGTTTGTTAGGACAACTCCTTAAAAAAGGGGGTGCAAAAACAAGTGAAAGAAAGCTTTTGGAACTTTTTCAGACTATTGGGAAACATCATGATTGGTTTCTTACATTAGAAACGTTAGATTTAAGGATATGGGAAACGGTAGGAAGGGAACTTAAGATATTACATGATGAGGGCATTCCAATTCCTGTGTCCATTTGGAGTACTTGGAGCTTAATTAAATCAGTTTTAGACCCTCTACAGACCACGGAGGACTTAGAGGAGGAAGAAGAAGGGGAGTTTACACCTTTGTTGGAGGAATCTAAACATGCAGTCCCTGAACAAAATTATCATAGAGAATATTTGGCTCCTGAGCCTTCAGCTCCAAATTTTGATTTTGATATTCCTCCATTGCCTCCTATTAGGAGGGAGGTGATGAGGACTCGTCAAGCCTCTACTTCTACGGTTGTAAAGAAAATGAGTGCTATCCCTGAACACCATCTATCATCCATTCAAGAGGGAATTTTACAGGCTCGAAGGGAAGGTGATTTGGACGCCATACATTTAGACTTTCCAGTAACTGTCAGGGAGACAGTGGCTCCAGGCATTGATCCTGCCAACCCTGATGGAGTTTAAGAGTTCATTCATGAGCCCTTTCCTTTTAAAATTCTTAAAGAATTAAAACAGGCCATTCAAAACTATGGTGTTAATTTTCCCTTTACAAAAGGAATCATGCAGGGAGTAACTGAAGGAAATCGTATGATTCCTGCTGATTGGCATAGCTTAACCCTTGCTGTGCTATCACCTAGTGAATATTTGCAATTTAAGTCTTGGTGGCAAGATCATGCCCAAATTACTGCTAATCATAATCAGGGTCAAAATCTTCCAATTACAATGGAACAATTGTTAGGGATTGGTCCTTGGAGTAATCTTCAAGATCAAATGAGAATAAACAATTTGGCTATTGAACAGATTAGACAATGTTGCTGAACGGAATGGGATAAAATTGAATCTAAGGATCAAATAAATACTTATTTTCAAAAGATACTACAAGGCCCTAAGTAACCTTATACTGAATTTCTAGCTCATTTACAAGAGGCATTAAAATGACAAATTGCTAACTCTGAAGTGTCTGATACTATTTTTCAATTGTTAGCATATGAAAATGCAAATACTAATTGCAAAAAGGCCATAGGATTTTCAAAAGGAAAAACTAACATTGCTGAATATATTAAAACCTGTTAGAGAGTGGGGAGAGAGTCCTTTAAGGCCTCAATTCTAGCCCAAGCAATGGCTAATTTAAAGGTTAAAGACAAATTTTCAGAAAAAATGTTTTAATTGTGACAAGACAGGACATACTAAAAAACAATGTTGTGCTCCTCCAGGAGCCTGACCCCCTTCCCATGGGAATATTGATGCAATTAGAAAATATTCTCAAGTGGCTTTTTCTTCCCAATAATGTCACACCCCTAAATGTATTAGGTCTGAATATGTGTATTAAGAAAATAATTTTATGAGGAAAAATGTTTCTGTACATATGATTAGATGAAGATATTGAGATTGTAATTTTCCCTGGATTTTCTGGAGGGACCCTAAATGCAATCAAAAGTAGGGGAGTTAAAACACATTCTGTAGAAGAGGGGAAGGCACTGTGATAAGAGAGGCAGATTGTAATGAATGATGTGGTCATAGCCACAATCAGGAAATGCAGAGAACCACAAGATACTGAAAGAGGAAAGAAATGCATTGTATCTTAAAACCTTCTAGAGAAATATGGCCCTGTTGGCACCTTGATTTCAATCCAGTGAAAGTAATTTTGTACATGTGCCCTCCAGAACTGTGAAAGAATATATTTTTGTTGTTTTAAATCACCATTAGTGATAGGTTGTTACCGAAGCTACAGGATATATTGACCAATTGACCAAACTAATTTACTAATTTTGCTAAAATATCTCATTAAATTATCTTCACAAGCTTACCAAAATACTGAATATTGCATTTAATTAGGTTTTGAAATATTAAGTGTATTCCTTTTAAATTTAATTTCATAACACTTAAAAATGATACTTTGTGATCTTATTTTTTCCCCAAATGTAGTGTGTTCTTATATTGGTTATGTTCCAAAGACTCAATTCAAGTAAATTTGATTCTACATTCAGATCACGCTGATGAAGTCAGTGAAGATATTAAATAAATATATCATTTATATCCAACTAGAATGCAAATCAACATTTTTTCAGGGAAAAGCTACTCCCACTTCAGCATTTTCTGATAAATCATGACAGTTACAAAATTATTTATGAACATGTTTTATTGATTAAGCCAGCAACTAAATAATTATCATGAAGATATATGCTAGAACAATTAATGTGACAGAAAATGATATAGTCATGTTAGGAATTAAAATGCCCATGTTAATTTTTAAGTGGTGCACTCTGATTCTATATTTCTTTAGCAAAGACATCTATTAAATGATCTAACTATGATGACATATTAGTGAATGACTGTGAGGTCAATGTAAGATATCTAAATTCTAATCTTCACTTCTTGGGAAGAACCTGACTTTAACATTTTTAGGTAAAATATGAATGCTCAAAATGAGAAGAAAATATGAATGTGTGTCTTAATTATCAAGAAACAAATGCCTGCGAATCATCGATAAAGTTAGAAAGTCAACTAGTGCCTTTATCTGAGATCATTTCTCTCTTACTCATTTTTTAAGGTAACAATTATTACAGCTGCAATGAATATAGCTTCCTCTTGTTTGTTTTAATCTCTCTATAAACAGAAGAATAAAAATATATTACTATGTTTGGCTTTTATTAAACATTAAGTTTATGAGGTTCATTAATATTTGTGAATTTTATTTCTGTACAGCATTTATATAATAAATGCACCATAATTTATTTAAACATTCTATAATGTTAGATTTTATGTTACTTTTTGTTTGGGCTAATATAAATAGTATTTTATGATTATTCTTGTATAGTCTCTTGATGTGAATACACTTATATTTCTCCTTGGTGTCTGCCTAGGAGTGGAATGACTTGGTCATGGATTACATGAATATTAAAAACATTTATGACAAATTTCCCCAAATTGTTTCACCAATGTATATAGCATATCCCTCAAACCTCTCTCAGCAGCATGTGAACATTCCAGTCATTCCACATCCTCACCAACACCTGATAGAGTACTATTCATGAACATGGTTGGGGTTCTTATAGTTTTTTGAAACCTTGGTTTATTTCCTTTGGTCCTTGATTATTTTCCTTTGATAAAATTTCCTTTGATATTTTAATTTCAAATACTCTGCTTTCCTTACTTGTTTACTTTCATCTGTGATTCCAGTTACAGACATTTAGGTGTTATCACTCTATTTCCTATATTTTTAACTCTCTTCTGTATTTTACGTATTTTGTTTAACTTGATTTCTACTTTTTTTTTTCATATTATCAATTCACTAGCCCTATTTTAGATTCTGTCTAGTTTGCTGATAAATCCATCCATTCAGTTCTTAATAGTCGATATTTTAATCTACTATTTTACAGTTAGTATTTGGCTCCATTTTACTATTTTCAGATTTCTTCCAAATTTATTATATATTACATTTTGTGTATCTCTATTATAATAAGTAGAATTATTTCAAGTCTGTGCCTGATTACTCCTACATAGGTTATTCCTGTGGACTTGTGTGTATGGTTTGATGTTTCTCTGTTTTCTTTTGTGTCATTTGGCACCTTGTGTCTAGTTATATTTGAGTATGTGCTGAGGATTCTTTATATAAAGAATTAGAGAAAAAAGTGAAGCTAAAGATGCTGTCACCTTCTGTTGGAGAGATCTGGATTTCTCTCTGGTAGGAATCAAGGCAATTAGCAAATTTTGATGATATCCTTAATCCAGTTCTAGAGACTGGAATAATTTAAGGTTGGACTTTTCAGTAATGGCAATAGAGTAATCTTCAATTAGTGTTTACTCTTACTGCTAGAATATGTTGTTTATCCTCATCTCTCCCAAATTCTGTTTTCTAACATTGTTTAATCAACATACCCAAAAGACCATTAATAGATTTGATTAGATTATTAGATACCTGTTCTGGATTAGAAGAGACCCATTGTATTAATTTTGTATTTAGTGCTGTAACACATTACCACAAATTTGGTGTACAATGTAACAGTTTTAGAGCTCAGAAGTCCAAAATATGTCTCACTGGGCTAAAATCAAGTTATCAGCAGGGTAATTTCCTATCAATGGCTCCAAGGAAGAATTTGTTTTCCTATTCTAGCTTCCTCAGGTCACCTGCAGTCCTTATTTGTGGAAGCCCTTCCTCAAACTTGAAAGCCAGCAGCAGAGCATCTTCAAATTTTCCTCCACTCTGACAACTCATCTTCTCTGACGTTAACTCTCCTGCTTCCCTCTATTGCTTATAATGACCTTCGTGATAACATTAGACACACTCAGATAATCCAGGATATCTCCAGCTCAAGATTGTTCTCTTTATGATAGATGAGAAGTCCGTTTTGCCATGTAATATTTCTGTGTGTTTTTAGCACTGAGAGGTGGACATTTTTGAAGTTCCACTATTCTGCCTAACTTAATTTAATGGGAAATTAAGCACAAACTGTTTTTGTCATCCACTTTAAGATCTCTCTTCTAAATTATTTCCACTTTAAGATCTCTTCTCTAAATTATTTAATGTTTTACAGATGGTCAATAGGTACATGAAAAATGTTCAACATTGCTAATTTTAAAAAATGCAAATCAAAACTACAATGAGGCACCACCTCTCACTAGTCAAAATGGCCATCCTTAAGAAGTTCAAAAAAATAAATGATAGAGGGTGTGTGGAGAAAAGGGAATCCTCCTACACTGTTGGTGAGAATGTAAATTGGTATAGCTGCTATGAAAAACAGTATTGAGGTTCTTCAAAAAACTAAAAATAGAGTTAGCATATGATCTGGCAATCCCACTCCTGGACATATATATGGGTAAAACTATAATTCAAAAAGTTACATGTGCCCCAGAGTTCATAGCATCACTGTTATAATAATAGACAGGACATGGAAGCAACCTAAATGTCCACTGACAGAGGAACGGATAAAGATGATGTGGTATATGCATACAATGGAATAACATAAAGAATGAAACAATGTCATTTTTAGCAACATGGATGGACATAGAGATTATCACACTAAGTAAATTAAGTCAGAAAGACAAATGCTATATGATATCACTTACATGTGGAATCTAAAATACAACCCAAATGAAATTATCTTCAGAGACATAGAGAATAGACTTGTGGTTTCCAAGGTGTAAGGAGAGAAGGGGAGGTATGGATTGGGAGTTTGGAATTAGCAGTTGCAAACTATTATATATAGAATGGATAAACAACAATGTGCTAATGTATAGCACAAGCAAATATATTCAATATCCTGTAATAAACCATAATGGAAAAGATGAAAAAGAATATATACATATATATATATAACTAAATCTCTGCTATACACCTGAAACTAAACATTTACATCAACTATACCTTAAAAAAATAAATATAAATAAAATAATTTAATATCTTGTTACCAATCTAATAGGTTTAAACAGATTAAAAATATTTCTTTTGGTTTTTCTAGTGTTTTGGGGCAAGAGGCTTATTCCAGAGAACCTAGTCCACAAAAACCAGAAAGGAATGTCCTAGTAGGTAGAAAACTTATCTTAAAAATATTTAAAATCCAAGATCTAATTTCCACTTTTCATACACACAAAAATGCTGCTCTCAAAAATATATTTTTCTCTTGCTAAGACAGTAGATCTGAAAAGTTCTCATCACAAGAAAAAAATTGTAACCATGTAAGGTGATAGATGCTAACTAGACTTATTGTAGTAATCAATACATAACATATATATCTATATATAAAATCAGTTATTTTGTATAACTTATAGACATAAATTATATCTCAATAAAACAGATATTCTGAGCATTGAGATTTTAAAAAAAAAGTAAAATCTATTTTTTTTTTACTTTAACCTGGTAAAATTTGAATGTAAACTTAATTTTTAAAATGGTATGCATTTTTGGAGTTCCCGTTGTGGCACAGAAGAAATGACTGACTAGTAACCAAGAGGTGGCAGGTTCAATTCCTGGCCTCACTCAGTAGGTTAAGAATCCAGCATTACTCTAAGCTATAGTGTAGGTCACAAACGTGGCTTAGATACTGCATTGCTGTGACTGTGGTGTAGGCTGGAAGCTGTAGCTCCTATTCGACTCCTAGCTTGGGAACCTCCATATCCTGTGGGTGCAGCCCTAAAAATTTTTTAAGAAGTATGCATTTTCACAAATTGATGATAACACATATTTGTTCAATTTGAGTCAATTACCATTTTTTTCTGCCTATAGGTGTATCAGTAAGTTAACTTATGATTTTGTTATCTATTGAAACATAATTTATCTATGGTAAACTGCATTTATTTTAAGTGTATAGGTGGATGGATTTTGACAAATGTAAATGGCCAGTTCATCATAACCACAATTAGAATATAGGACATTTCCATCACTCCAAATATATCCCTTATCCTACCTTGTAGAAAATCCCCTTTGCTCTTTCCCTAGTCCCAGACACTATCAGATGTGCTTCGCAACACTGAAAATTAGATATCTCTATATTAGAATTTTACATTCATTATATCATACATCATACAATCATATTTCTGGCTTCTTTTGCATTGTATTATAATGTGAATTCCTTCCATATTGTTGGGTTATTGGTATGTTATTCCATTTTATTGATAGAGTGTATTCCATTTTGTGGATACACTATAGTTTATATTCTATTCTCCTATGAATGGATATATGGGTTGTGTCCAAGTTTTAGCTAGTATGGATAATATGTTATGAACACTCTAGGACAAGTCTTCAACTGCATGCATATTTCACTTTTTTCTGGAGTAAATATCTAAAAATGGATACACTAGGTCACCTGGCAAATGTGTATTTAATTTTATAAGAAACTGCCAAATTTTTCTCAAATTGATTTGACCATTTAACACTCTTACTAGCAACATATGAGTGTTAAAGTTCTTCCATATTCTCAAAAGCTGGTATTTTCAGTTCTTCTAATTTTAGCTCTTCTACTGGATATGCAGTAGTTTTTATTTTAATTTAGCTTCTATTGCTCTAATGATGATAATATTGAACACCTCTTCATGGACTTATTCCATTTCTATATCTTCTTGTGCATAATGTCTCTTCAAATGTTTGCCAATTATTATTTGGTTTTTATTATTTATAAGAATTGTTTAATATTAAAAATATAAATCCTTTACCAGAAACACATTGAAATAATTTGCTAGAATTTTGCCTGATTTTTTAATGTTACTACAATGTCTTGCAGAGTTCCTGCTGTGATGCAGTGAGGATTGGCTGTGTCTCTGTAGCGCCAGGACACAGGTTCAGTCCCCTGTAGGCACCAGTGGATTAAAGGATCCAGTGTTGCTATAGCTGCCATGTATGTCGCAAGCCTGGCTTGGATATGATCCATGGCCTGGGAACTCCACATGCCAGAGGATGGCCAAAAAAAAGTAAAAAGCAAAAACTAAAATCTAAAATAAATAAATAAAATGTCTTTCAAAGACATATTTAAAAATTATTGTTTGTGTATTTTCTGGATATTAGTTGTATGTCACTTTAGAATTGAAGTATTCAAAAGCATTGTGTTATTTTTCATATTCTCTTCTCTTGCAAAGGAAATGCTCAAGGCATGTGTTGGCCTGGCACTATTATTAGAGGAAAATCCTCTGTTAACCTTGCCTCAGGTTCCAAGGAGGCTAGAATACAGCCCACTTGTTGACCTATGTAACACAAAGAAGATATTGCTTTTGTGTTTTAAAAAAACCACTGGTACATTTTTTTAGGGTGTGGGAAAGGTATTGCTTTTGTTGCTGTTTTCCCCTATAGTATTATATCCTGAAATACAGTATTTCATTCCAATTTTAATTTTCCAAGCAAATTCTTCTGAGACCTGGATAGCAAGTATATAGTAAATGTCTCTGTTGTTAGTTACTTTGCCTTCATCTTTCCCTAGGACAATTACTCAGCTTCTTTCTCTGATGATCACATTTTTATTGCTGGGCTTCTTTCCTTAAACTTGTGTCTCAACCTTTCCAATAATTCAATCTTTATTGTAATCCACGTAACTTCCTTTTAGCCAAAAGCTAAGAATAAAAAATGCAACTCAAGTACTTTTACACTTTCAAATCTTTAGCAGCTGAAATACAAACATGGCTGAAGAAAATCTCAGTCAATTCCACTTAAACTATACAAATTCTCAAGGAATTTTCTACCACTGTATAAGTCATTTTACTATGACTATTCTGGATCAGTAGAATACTTTTAAACTCAGCATGGAATACACATATCTGATTTTCACCTTCTGCCACCGAAAGAAATGTTACATTCCCAGTGAGTTTTGAAGAATGTTTTGGTCTGAGAGAAAAAGACCTGCAGTATTCTGACTAGGAAGTTCCTTCTCAGGAAAGGCTTCTCATCAGGCCTCATTTTTAGTTATTAAGTGCAGAAAGAACTCCTGAGGTTTTTGCTTTATATAAAAACCAACAAAGGCCAACAACCAACTGATTCTTAAATAAAATAGTGTCACACTGTTTGGATAATGGTATTAAGAAATTCTCTGGATTGTTTGAAAACAACAGCCTTTTAAACACCAAATAAAGTAAGTTTGTAACTCCTGTAGATTGTGTCCCCACCCAAAACAAAGACCCTCAAAATAATATGTTTTAATTAAGAAATAGCTAAGATCTTTCTTAATAATTTCTTAAGAAATTCTAAGATATATCGACTATATTTTTAAAATTTTAAATCCTAATAGGATTTATATTAAGAAATTATAAAACAACTACTAAGAGCAAAAAAGAAGAGTAGGAGTTTTACACAGAGATTTGGTTAATAAAAAAATATAATAAGATGATTGTCTGAATTTTGGTATTTAATTCTGTTATATCATAGGTGAGAAAAATTAAAGGGGCTAAGAATACGTCATGCTATATGTTATTTACATGTACATCCAATATATCATTTTCCCCCTGAATGAAATTAAATCAGTTTTATGATTAAGTAAGTTGGTTTATAGTTTTATAATTATAGTTTCCTATGAAAAACACTTAAAAGAGCAAGTGCTTGGTATTACATGGCATTGGTGATGATTATGAGACATGTAGACTGAAGATCTTAACCTACCAATTCCTAATTTGAACAAATAAGGGCAAATGATTTTTGGTGTAGATAATTTTGAGCTTTTCAAATCTTGAAATATAATTTGCAATATATTTGTACATGTGTACATATATTCGTGTGTGTGTATACACACACAGGTGTGTTAAGAAATTTGAAAATTTTAGTATTTTCTACTATCATCCATAAGTAAAACTACCTAAATTAATAACTTGACCACTTTGTGGAGTATTAAAGATTTCATATAAATTGGATAACAATCCTTACCAGATATGTTTTTTGTAAATATTTTCCTATAGTCTGTAGCTTGTCTTTTCATTGCCTTAACAGCAGAAGGCTTGGAACCACATCCATATAAGACTGTGAACTTAATTGATATATGTTCTGTGTGTTTTGACTGCTCCACAGACCAGCCATTTCCTCATCTCTCTCTACTGTGCATCCCTATTGCCTGAGACAGACTAATATTGAAGTTAGGCCAATTAATGACCCTCCAATGCCTATGAGTGTTTAAGTGAAAGAAAGTCAAATGTCTCTCACTTTAAAAGCTAGAAATGATTAAGCTTAATGACAAAGGCATGTAAAATGCCATGATGGGCAGAAAGCTAGTCCTCTTGTACCAAACAGTTAGCCAAAGTGTGAATGCCAAGGAAAAGTTCTTGAAGGGAATTAAAACTGCCACTCTAGTAAATGCACAAATGATAAGAAAGCATTTTTCATGTGCTTGCTGGCCATCTGTATATCTTCTTTGGAGAAATGTCTATTCAGGTCTTTTGCCAATTTTTGTTGGCTTTTTTGCTGTTGAGTTGTGTAAATTGCTTGTATATTCTAAGATTAAGCCCTTGACAGTTGCATCATTTCAAAGTATTTTCTCCCCTTCTGTAAGTTGGCTTGTTTTCTTTTTGGTTGCCTTTGCTGTGTAAAGCTTGTCAGTTTGATTAGGTCCCACTGGTTTATTTTTGTTTTTATTTCTGTTGCTGATATCTGGTATCTAATATACAGCACAAATGAACCTTTCCACAGGAAAAAAATCATGGACCTGGAGAATAGACTTGTAGTTGCCTGGGAGGAGGGGGAGGGAGTTGGAGGGATTGGAAGCTTGGAGTTAACTGATGCAAACTATTGCTTTTAGAATGGACTAACAATAAGATCCTGCTGTGTAGCACTGAGAACTATGTCTAGATACTTACAATGCAGCACGACAATGGGAGAAAAAATTATGTATACCTATATGTGTAACTGTGTCCCCATGCTGTACAGTGGGAAAAAAAAAAGTGTTGGAAATAACAATAAAAAAAAAAAAAGCAAAGAAAGCAAAGCTGTCTTATTTCTGATATGGAGAAATAGTAGTCTGGATAGATCAAACTAGCCACTCCATTCTCTTTAGTCAAAGCCTAATACAGAACAAAACCTCCTTTCAATTCTATGGCATCTGAGATGTGAGAAAGCTGGCAGAAGTTGAAAGCTAGCAGTGGTTTAAGAAAAGAAGCATTCTCCATAAAATATACATACAACACGAAGTTGCAAATGCTGGTGTAAAAGCTGCAGCAAGTTATCCAGAAGATCTAGCTAAGATACTTAATGAAGGTGGCTACAGTAAACAACACATTCAATGTAGACAAAACAGCCTTACAATGGAAGAAGTTGCCATCTTGGACTTCGATAGCTTGAGAAGATAAGTCAACGCCTGGTTTTAAAGATTCAAAGAACAAGCTGACTCTTGTTACAAGATAATGCAGCTGGTGACTTTAAATTGAAGCCAGTGTTCATTTACCATTCCTCAAATCCTAGGGCCCTTAAGAATTATGCCTATGATCTATATATGATATAACACAGCCTTGAAGACAGCACATCTCTTTACAATATGGCTTACTTAACATTGTAAACTCACTGTTGAGAACCTCTTCTCAGAATAAAACATTTCCTTTTAAAATATCACCGCTCATTGACAAAGCTTTTGATCACCAAAGGGCTCTGATGAAGATGTAAAATGAGATTAATGTTGTTTTCATGTCTGCTAACACAATATCCATTCTTCAGCTGATGGATCAAGGAGTAATTCTGACTTTCAAGTCTTATTCTGTGAGAAATACATTTCACAAGGCTACAGTTGCCTGGTTGTCTACAGATCTTTCACTGTATCTTTAAAGCTTTGTGTTCAGACAATGCTGTGAGCATAGATTCTGCTCAAACACCTCAGAAGCCTTCCTTCCATTCTCTGACAAACACTTTTGTAGGCATTTGAAAGCACATTCCAAGTTAAGTTGGTGACTTCCTTGGTTTTTCTTACCAATATGCTAACCCGGCTTCCATGTGCATGCATATAAGGTCCCAGCAGGCAAGAACCTGGGGAGATTTTATCTAGCCGTTCTTTATCCTTTCATCCAAGAAAACCCTGATGAAATTTTGGCTGGTTTCCTGCTCCACCCAAGCTAACCACATCCTCAGTGTCACAAAGCTGCAAGTTTCCCTTGACTTTTCACACCAAATCTAACACTTTTATCTGACAAATCATTTATTTTTCCTGTCCCATCTCCCTCCTAAAAATCATACCCACTCTCGGAGTTCCCGTCGTGGCGCAGTGGTTAACGAATCCGACTAGGAACCATGAGGTTGCGGGTTCGGTCCCTGCCCTTGCTCAGTGGGTTAATGATCCGGCGTTGCCGTGAGCTGTGGTGTAAGTTGCAGACGCGGCTCGGATCCCGCGTTGCTGTGGCTCTGGCGTAGGCCGGTGGCTACAGCTGCGATTCAACCCCTAGCCTGGGAACCTCCATATGCCACAGGAGCGGCCCAAGAAATAGCAACAACAACAACAATAACAACAACAACAAAAAGACAAAAAAAAAATCATACCCACTCCCTCTTGAGGCAAAGCTGCTAGTCTTCTTAGTCAGCCTTATCTATGGGAAGTCTAGCTTTTAGCATGGCTTGGCTGAGGGAGGGGGCTGTTAGGAAACTGCATATTTTATTATAATTATTCTGAGTTCACAAGAAGCTGATGTCATGAAATTAAAAGGCTGAAACAACTTCACCTTTAATTATATTCACAATATTGCTCTACATGCACTAAGCAATAATTACTAATTCTCTCCTCTCTCCAGACCCTGGTAATTTCTATTCTATTTTCTGTCTTTATCAATTTGCCTTTCCTAAACAATTAGAAAAAGTGACATCATACGATATTTGTCCTTTTGTATGTGGCTTACTTCACTTAGCAAAATATTTTCAAGTCATACAAACTGTAGCATGTATAAATACTTTGTTCTTTTTATAGCTGAATAGTATTTCATTAATATTATACCACATTTAAAATTTGATTTATATGTGGATAGGTTGTTTCCACTTTTTGGTTATTGTAAATAATGCAATTAACATTAGTATACACTTAAGGGTTTGAATCTGTTTTTAGTACATTTGGCTATATTCCTATATCATATATTAAATGTGTGATAATATGTGTATATACATAGTATATATGGTATAGGTATAGTATATATAATTTGTGCCTTCTAGAAGTCTGTAGTTGTCCTTTCCATCTTACCTTTACAGAAGAACTGCAAATTTCAAAATAATTTATTAACTCACATCTGTTGCTTTCTATTCACTTTTCAAAAATTTATTACTCTGTTTCACAAATACCCATTACTACTTTTGGTAATATCATATAGATCACTGAATGTGACTTACTTTATCTTGCAAATGAGAAATCACATTTTAATTCAAATGACATGGCATGAAAATATGTTGTCTTGAAGCTTATTAACTTTTTGGCCTTAATTTTTGAGTTTATGTGAACTTCATTTTCTCCAACATGTCTCTTGCCCTTAACTTTCACAAAGAGTGACAATGTGACTAGAAATTATAGTATAAAGCAGTCTTAAAAGATAATTATGTCTGACCGTAACTAATTTTACTCTTTGTTTTGTTTATAGTAAATGTATACGTTAAATAAGATCCAAGATTCTATGGTCCTATAGAAAGTTATTCAACAAATTCTTGAAAGTCATTTTGTGTTTACTTGGATAATATTTAAGTTATTTAATAAACATAAAGTTCAAAATTGATCCCTGCTATGTGTATTTGTCCAAAAATAAGTTAGGAGAATTACAAGAAATGACCACTTATTTCATTGCATAAATTTTATATATTATATCCTTCATATATTTTATATCTTAAAAAATAAACTATTTGACACGCATTTATTAAATTTTAACTGAAGTTGTAATGATTAATAAGTTAATACCTTTAAAAATGTTAGATTATTTGTTAAACATATTTTTCTTTGAATTAATATATTTTGATTAACTGAGCTTACTATACCATTACAAAGGAAAAGGGCCTGGTGCTACAGGAAAGAGAAAAAAAAACTTAAAAAAGGAAAATATAAATGCAAACATCAAATGCTATACTGAATACACAAATGAAGTATTTTTAAAATCTATGGCCTCAAGGATTAGAGAACGATTAATATTAGCTTAACCAGAAATAATTTATATTTAGCGATGTTCAACTACACATTTAAATAAATAGTAATTGAATAACAACAAATTAATCACAAATGCTGCAAATATTTCTCATTTTTTATTAAAATTTTTCCTATAAATATTATTTTGTAAAAAGTACATAAATTATTTAAAAGTTTCTGTGATAAATGTTTACTGTAACTATGAGCAAGCATTTATATATTTTGGAAGTGAGTAAAGTATATTTATGTTACAATAGGCTGTATTTATAGATGTAAAAATAGTTGTTTCCTAGTTTTTGTTCTAATTTTCATGGTAAGTCAAAAAATCAACCTCACTAAGTAAGCTTATAGATGAGTTTCAAAGTTATACTTCAGGAGTTCCCATTGTGGCGCAGTGGTTAACGAATCCAACTAGGAACCTTGAGGTTGCTGGTTTGATCCCTGGCCTTGCTCAGTGGGTTAAGGATCCAGCATTGCCGTGAGCTGTGGTGTAGGTTTCAGATGCGGCCCGGATCCTGCATTGCTGTGGCTCTGGCGTAGGCTGGTGGCTATGGCTCCGATTAAACCCCTAGCCTAGCTTGGGAATCTCCATATGCCGCGGAAGAGGCCCTAGAAAAGACAAAAAAAAAACCCCAAAAACAGAGTTATACTTCATTCAGAAATAATAAACTTTAATATGTAGATAAATTCATTCTAATATTTATGAAAAATAATTCATATGACACTACATCAGATTTGTATCTAACACAATTTCGTGAATGATTTTTAAATGTTCTATTAATTTTGAACTGACAACAAAATAATTAAATTTTGGCAGCAGTGATAGTGTAGTTGGAAATGTCTCTGGTAAATAGTGATAAAACTTCTATAAGATGCAGTTGTTATATGTTTACTGCTAACTACAACCAAAAATTATAGAAATATGATGCCTTTCTAGGAGGGTATTCAGAACTACAACAAACTTAACTGAAACTTAATTTGGAAAATAAGGTTCCATCCTGAAAATTCATTTTATTAATGTTACATTCAAACAAAAATCTGATTTAAAGTGAATTATATTTATACTACATATGACTTGTACATTTTGCTGTTGTCACACTGTGACTGATTAACTCTTCTGAAAGATATTGACAGCCCAGTCTGTCAATTTTTCCCTTTTCAGCTCTGTTGCACTTCACACTGCTAAGCTTGTTATTATATTGCTTCAACATCTATTTGCCTTTGAAGTCTGAAATATCCAACTGTCAAAAAGCAAAGGCATTTGGTAATTAATTTAATACAAAGTCAGACATCTGCCATGGCATTGGACAGGGATAATTGAATACACATTTTCTAATACTTGTTACCTTATAAGAATAGGCTGAGAAAAATTTCTTGAAACTATATGTGATTAATAATTGTTATATAATCAATCTCATGTATCAATATCAGTAGATTTTTTTTTTACTGATTTTGATTGAAAGTGTCAATACCAACACTGGCAATCAACGATTCAATTTCATGTATCTCTATACCTGCAGTGCATAGATAAACACTCCAAATTGTTAAAAATTTAAAGAGAAATTTATCCCACTGACAGTTTCTTAACAAATGGCTAAACCTACAGAAATGTAATGTTGTGAATCACTTTCTGGTTTAATTATGACCCTAAGAATTCAGATAAAAGAAGGAAATTACTATGATAAACATGTGGGTGCATTTATATATTAATCATATCATAAATCACAGTGTCTCTATTTAAAAGAAGTTCAATATTTCCTAATACAAAACTTCATGTCTTGCAGAATTATGCTCATTTATTATAATAAATGAAAGTTTACTTATGGCAAATAGCATCTAATAAAGTTATTATCAATTAAACAGAAAGAACTTTCGATTTATTTATTTATTTATTTATTTTGGTCTTTTTGCCTTTTTCTAGAGCCGCGCCTGCGGCATATGGAGGTTCCCAGGCTAGGGGTCCAATCAGACCTACAGCTGCCGGCCTACACCAGAGCCACAGCAACACAGGATCCGAGCCGTATCTGCAACTTACACCACAGCTCATGGCAACGTCGGATCCTTAACCCACTGAGCGAGGTCAGGGATCAAACCCACAACTTCATGGTTCCTAGTCAGATTAGTTAACCACTGAGCTATGATGGGAACTCCAGAAAGAACTTTCTAATTCCTACCAGATACAATTAAAATCACTTACACACCAAATCAATCCTTGAGGAAGAAATTATTTATGTAATTTTATATAGGTCCTTTGTTTAATGTTAAAATATAGCTGATAAAATATAATAATATTTTGTGTAAATAATTTGAAGGTAACATTCTACTGAGAAATTACAATTCTCTTTTTTTTTGTAGTTGGCAGGCAAGGAATGAGACAACTCTGAACCATGGAAAATGAATGTTTATACATGTTTAGCATCTCAGTTTTAGTGAAGATTTCTGATAAATGAGGAAATAATGTGACATGCAAACATCACACTCAACCAAAGTCATCGTACATAATTATTCTTTCCACAAAATGATGTATGTTTAGATGAAAATTATTCATTCATGCATTTGTAGGTAAGTTTATTTAGGGTGAGGTCATATGGGCTTGGATTCAAGCTGGAGATTGCAAGTCTGATCCCTCTCCCATTTTGTATATACTGGCAGGCTAGCAGAAACAATCGTCTTTTTGTGGCAGTGTAAGAACTGCTCAAAGGAAAGTCCAACTGTACAAGCCCATTTTAAGCCTGTGTTTGACAGTCTTCTAGCATCAGTTGAACCAAGGATAGCAAGGATGGTGTAGCCCAAAGACCAAGGATATAAAAATGACCTCTGAATGGGAAAGAATGCAGGTTTACATGACAAAGGGCATATACACAGAAAGGAGAAAATTATTTGGTCCAATTAATCAATTTAGGATGCCTCCTATGTGTCTTCTACTATGGACTCATCAAATATATTAAGCATTTTCTGAACTTTTTATAAGCATCTATGGTTTAGAAATTCAATTGCACTTGCCGATGCTTTTTATTTTTAAAATTTAGACTCTTCCTTCATCCATCTCTATCAATCTGTCACTTTCCATCTCTCTCTTATCTTATGAAAATGCAACATAAAGTGTATATTATTAGATAATTTTTCGAAACTCTGACCCATATTAGATATAGTTATTCTTTTCTCTGCCATATAATCAACATTCATTATACCTCACTTTATGCCTTCATTTCATTCTGCTTGTTACCACTCCTACGCATGAAAGACAATGCATAGTTTCTTTCTTTTTTTTTTTTTTTTGCTTTTTAGGGCCATATCTGTGTCATATGGAGGTTCCCAGGCTAGGTGTTGAATCAGAGCTATAGCTGCTGGCCTATGCTACAGCCACAGCAAGGCCAGATCTGAGCCACATCTGCAACCTACACCATAGCGCACAGTAACACCAGATGCTTAACCCACTGAGCAAGGCAAGGGATCAAACCCACAACCTCATGGTTCCTAGTCCAATTCATTTCCACTGCGCCATGATGAGAACTCCAGACAATGCACACTTTTATTGAATATATTGAGGAATAAGAAACACCAAAAACCTAGAACCTATATTCTCACACCCACACATGAAAATCAAAGTGACTAAAGAACTAAAATGATTCTTTATGTACAGACTCATTTGCAAGAAGATCCCTTTAGGAATTCCCACTGTGGCTCAGTGGGTTAAGGACCTGACATTTTCTCCCTTAGGATGCAGATTTGATCCCAGGCCTTGATCAGCAGGTTAAGAATCTCACTTGCCACGAGCTTCAGTTTAGATTGCAGATGTAGCATGGAACCAGTGTTTCTGTGGCTCTAGAGTAGGCCTGTAGCTGTGGCTCTGATTTGACCTCTTGCCTGGGAACTTACATATGCTGCAAGTGTGGCCATAAAAGGAAAACAAAATAAATTTATTTTGAAAACAATAAGAATTTTTTTTGTGCAAAAATTTCAAACTTTTCAGATATCTGCCACAGGTTATGCAGGTAGATAAGGCAAACTCTTAAATTTCTCCAATTTATCTTTTATTATCCTATTACAGATTTGAGTGTGGTACCATTCACATGTCTGATTGTCTTGCTATTTGGAAGCTCTCCATGTCTTGGCTCTTCTACTAAATTTTTAAGTCCTCAATTGTGTCTTCCCCCACTCTTTGCTCCTTGGGACCATTCACAAAATGCAAACAAAGGATGTACTAAATTAATAATGGTTGAGAATAAATAAATGAGTCTTCTTCACAGTCATATATTTTTAAGACTGAAATAGCAATAGTAGATTCAACTCTATCTTGCTGAGACTATAAGAATCAATTGGCAACCGTTATAAACATCTTTATGGAGACTACTTATCATAAAATAATTGTTATGCTTTAATTACTATATTTATTTCGATAAACTCTGCAAACTTAATTTATGCCCCCAAACCTGAATAACTACCATGATAACACTTTTAGGTAGAGATCTTTAATTTAGAAATCTAAGGACCCATATGTAATAGAATACAATTTATAATTATATTTATTTTATATATGGATATATTAATACAATATTATTCTAAAAATATTCTAATATGCACTTCCAATATATATTAGAAAAGATATGTATTTTAAAATACTATTTGTATATATATCATTATAATATATAGTTGATATGTGATTTTTATTATACATTCTAAATATAACATATGATCATAATTCTTAATGAAAGAACTGAAGGCCCTAACCTCCACATTCAATTTCCTTTCTCTAGGCCTGCACAAATCCTTGTAGTTTCCACTTCTGTGAAATAGAACAGCGATTTCAAACTCATTAGGTGAAGGATTCACCTTCTGGGAACTTGGTGTGGAGGACAAATTGCAACAAGTTTGCAGTGAAAGCCCTAATGCTGGGAGAAATGTAAATGCTTTTTGTGGAAGGTCTTAGCTTCATCCTTTCTTAAAATTCTATGGCAACGTATGAAAGTTTAGGAAACTTTGAGCAGAATTTTGTATATCATTAATCAGGAAAAGATTTATACTTCAAAAATCAAAGTAATTTTAATTGTAATCTTCTTAAAAGTTTTTTTTTGGTAAAAATAAATCAATAATGCAATAAATAGACATGTATACATAGATACAGAGATAATGTAAAACTTCCTGGATGTGTTACTTATTCTACAAGTCCATCATTCAGTATAAAATGTAGAGGCATTAAAAAATCTTTTGCAGATTTCACAGGTTAATCTGATCAAACATTTAGAGAAGAATTAACATCTCTTCTCCTGAAACTCCTCCAAAAATTTTCAGAAGAAGCAACATTCCCAAGCTCATTCTATGAGGCTATGACCCACCTCATACCAAAACCAGAGATACCACACACACACACACACACACACACACACACACACACACACACACACACACACGAAGTACAGGCAAATATCACTGATGAATACAGATGCAAAAATTCTCAACAAAATATTAGCAAACAAAATTCAACAATATATTGGAAAGATCATACACCAAGATCAAGTGGGATTTATCTAAGGGATGCATGGATTCTTCAATATTCACAAATCAATCAGTGTTATATACTACATTAACAAGCTGAAGAATAAATACCATATGGTCATCTCAATAGATGCAGAAAAAAAGCTTTTCACAAAATTCAACACAAATTTTTGATAAAAAAAATCTCTTGAAAGTGGATTTAGAGGGAATCCACCTCAACATAATAAAAGCCATATATAACAAATCCACAGGTAACATTATTCTCAATGGTGAAAAGCTGAAAGAATTCACACTTAGGTGAGGACCAAGACGAGGATGTCCACTTTCACCACTGTTATTCAACATAGCTTTGAAAGTCCTAACCACAGTAATCAGTGAAGAAAAATAAATAAAAGTAATCCAAATTGTAAAAGAAGAATTAAAACTGTCACTGTTTGCAGATGACATGATAATACACATGGAAAACCATAAAGATGCCAGAATACTATTAGAGATCATCAATGAATTTGGTAAAGTTTCAGGATACAAAATTAATGCACAGGAATCTCTTGTGTTCCTATACACTGACAACATAAGATCAGAAAAAGAAATTAAAAAAACAATAACATTTGCCATTGTACAAAAAAAATAAAATACCTAGGAATAAACCTATCAAAAGAGACAAAAGACCTATACTCTGAAAACTACAACATGTTGATGAAAGAAATCAAAGAGGACACAAATTGTTGGAAAGATTAGAAGAAACAATATTGTCAAAATGACTATACTACCCAAGACAATTTATGGATTTAATGCAATCTCTATCATATTACCAATGGTGTTTTTCACAGAACCAGAACAAATTTTTTTTTAATTTGTATGGAAACACAGAAGACAAAGAGACAAAGCAATATTGACATAGAAAAAAAGAACAAGAGGAATAAGGCTCCCAGACTTCAGATTATACCACAAAGCTGCTTTTATCAAACACTATGATATTGGCACAAAAACAGAAATACAGATCAGTGAAACAGGACAGAAAGCCCACAAATAAATTATGCACCTATGGTCAGTTTATCTAAGACAAAGGAGGCAAGAATATACAATGGAAAAAAGAAAACTGGACAGCTACATGTAAAATAATTAAGGTAGAACATTCTCTAACACCATGCATGAAAATAAACTCAAAATAAATTAGAGACCTAAATGTAAGGCCAGATACTATAAAACCCCTAGAGGAGTTTCCATTGTGACTCAGTGGGCTAAGAACCCAACATATTGTCCCTGTGGATGCAGGATTGATCCTTGGCCTCCCTCAGTGGGATAAGGACATGGCATTGCGGCACTGTGGCATAGGTCTCAGATGTGGCCTAGATCCATTTTTTCTGTGGCTGTGTTATAGGCCAGCAGTGGAAGCTCTGATTTGACCCCTAGCCAAGGAGCTTCCTTATGCCACTGGTGTAGTGCTAAAGCAAATAAGTAAATAAATACATAAATAAACCTCCTAGAGGAAAACACAGGCAAAACATGCTTTAACATAAATCACAGCAATATCTTTTTTTTTTTTTTTCCCACTGTACAGCAAGGGGGTCAGGTTATCCTTACATGTATACATTACAATTACATTTTTCCCCCACCATTTCTTCTGTTGCAACATGAGTATCTAGACAAAGTTCTCAATGCTATTCAGCAGGATCTCCTTGTAAATCTGTTCTAAGTTGTGTCTGATAAGCCCAAGCTCCCAATCCCTCCCACTCCCTCCCCCTCCCATCGGGCAGCCACAAGTCTCTTCTCCAAGTCCATGATTTTCTTTTCTAAGGAGATGTTCATTTGTGCTGGATATTAGATTCCAGTTATAAGTGATATCATATGGTATTTGTCTTTGTCTTTATGGCTCATTTCACTCAGGATGAGATTCTCTAGCTCCATCCATGTTGCTGCAAATGGCATTATGTCATTCTTTTTATGGCTGAGTAGTATTCCATTGTGTATATATACCACTTCTTCCGAATCCAATCCTCTGTCGATGGACATTTGGGTTGTTTCCATGTCCTGGCTCTTGTGAATAGTGCTGCAATGAACATGCGGGTGCACGTGTCTCTTTTAAGGAGAGTTTTGTCCGGATAGATGCCCAAGAGTGGGATTGCGGGGTCATATGGAAGTTCTATGTATAGATTTCTAAGGTATCGCCAAAGTGTTCTCCATAGTGGCTGTACCAGTTTACATTCCCACCAACAGTGTAGGAGAGTTCCCTTTTCTCCACACCCCCTCCAGCACTTGTTAGCAATATCTTTTTTGATCCACCTCCTAGAGGAATAAAAATAAAAACAAAAACAAATGGGATCTAATTAAATTTAAAATCTTCTTCACGGCACAGGAAATCATTAAAAAAAAATGAAAAGACAATCAATAGAATGGGAGAAAAATCTTTGCAAATGAAGTAACAGACAAGGGATTAATTTCCCAAATATACAAATATCTTACATAGCATTATATAAACAAAGCCCAATCAAACAATGGGCAGATAAATAGAGAGTTCTCAAAATAAGACAGATGGCCAAAAAGTACATGAAAAGATGCTCCACATTGCTAATTATCAGAGAAATGCAAATTAAAATTACAACAAGGGTATCACCTCACACTTGTCCAAACGGCCATCATCAAAAAAATCTATAACAGTAAATGCTGGAGAGGGCATGGAGAAAAGGGAACCCACCTACACTATTGGTGGGAATATAAATTTGTGCAGTCACTGTATGAACAGTGCGGTGTTTCCTTAAAAAACTAAATATGGAGGTACCTTATAAATCTATACATACAACTACCATATGATCCAGCAATCCCATGCTTGGGCATATATCCAGACAAGACTTTCCTTAAAAAAGACACATGCACATGTTCATTACATCTCTATTCGCAATAGCCAAGACATGGAAATGATCCAAATGTCCATTAATAGACAATTGGATTAGGAAGATGTGATATGTATACCCAATGGAATACTACTAGCCATAAAAAACAATGAAATTATGCCATTTGCAGCAATGTGGATGGAACTAGACCCTCTCCTACTGAGTGAAGTCAGAAAGAGAAAGACAAATACCATATGGTATCACTCATATCTGGAACCTAATAAATGGCACAAATGAACCTTTCCATAGAAAAGAAAATCATGGACTTGGAGAATAGACTTTTGGTTGCCCGGGGACAGGAGGGAGGGAGTGGGAGGGATTGGGAGCTTGGGGTTAATTTATGAAAACTATTGCTTTTGGAACGGACTAACAATGAATCCTGCTGTGTAGCACTGAGAACTATGTCTAAATACTTAAAACATAGCATGACAATGGAAGAAAAATTTTGTATACATATATGTGTAACTGTGTCCCCATGCTGTACAGTGGGGGGAAAAAAGTGTGTTGGGGGAAATAACAATAAAAATAAATTCCAAAAAAAAAACCTAAATATAGAACTGCCCTATGACCCAGCAGTCCCACTCCTGGGCATCTATCTGAAGAAAAGTTTAACCAGAAAAGATATATGCATAGTACCATGTGGCTCAGTGGGTTAAGAACACAACATAATATCTATGAGGATGTGGGTTCAATTCCTGATCTCACTCAGTGGGTGAAGGATCCTGTTTTGCTGCAAGCTGTGGTCTAGACTGCAGATATGGCTTGGATCCAGCATTGCCATGGCTGTGGCATAAGCCTGCAGCTACCCCCGTTATTTGACCACCAGCCTGGGGTCTTCCACATGCCACAGGAGAAGTCATTAAAAGAAAAAAAAGAAAGATAAAGGACATGAACCATAATGTTCATTGCATCACTACATACAATGGGTAAGATACGAAAACAATCTAAATATCTATCTACAGAGGATTAGATAAAAAAGATGTTGTACATACATGCAGTAGAATCCTACTCAGCCATAAGTAAGGGAAAACGCTTACATGAGAGAAAAGCTGACCCACCTCCAGTTTGAGCTTCAGCCTTTCTCAAGCAGGGCTTTGGTGCCTGTTGTTCCATACAGGGCCCACAGGTGCCCGCAAGTCCCAGGGGATCCCCTCGCTCATCAGGTTCCCCAGGAAGCAGGAAGGTCACGCTGGGTGGGCTCAGTCTTCCAACATCCCAGGCAGGTTGGATTCCTTGTCAGACCAGCTGGATCTAAACACCCACAGTCACACAGAGACCTATACTTGTGACATCTCTCTAGACAAAGAAATTGGATTTATCCCTTTCTAGTCCAACTGCTCTATTTAACTGATGCTCTCACTCCTCCCAGTTAAGTTTGCTGACATTAGAGTGCCTAGTTAGTACTGGCTCAAATAGGGATTCATTTAGTATCATTCTTAGGAATACCTTCATCTCATGTTACTGGGTCCTCACATTGAAAGAGTATAAGGATTATATTTTGATTTCAATAAAAGGTCCACTTCTCATTAAAAAAAAAAAAAAATGGGGATGGCATTGCCTTGTGGTACACCTGGGACCGCATGGTGCCAGGGTCTGTGCTTGGAAGCAAAGACAACTTCCATGGCTTAGCCATCTTCCTGGACATGTATCCCAATGATGAGACCACGGAGCAGGTGTTTGGTACATCTCTGTGATGGTGAACAACCGCTCCCTGTCCTATGACCACAGCAAGGACCGACGCTGGACTGAGCTGGCGGGATGCACTGCTGACTTACGCAACCGCAACCATGATACCTTCCTGGCCCTGCACTACTACTGGGGCCGCCTTATGGTGATGACTGACCTGGAGGACAAGAATGAGTGGAAGAACTGCATCGACATCATGGGTGTTCGCCTCCCCACTGGCTACTACTTTGGAGCCTTGGCTGGCACTGGCGACCTGTCTGAAAATCAGGACATCATCTCCATGAAACTGTTCCAGCTCATGGTGGAGCACACGCTCGCTGAGGAGAATATGGACCAGACCAAGATCGAGCCCAGCATCAACTTCCTCAAGTCGCCCAAAGACAATGTGGACGACCGGAGGGGGAACTTCCACAGCGGGCCCCTGACAGGGTGGCGGGTGTTCCTGCTCCTGCTGTGTGTGCTCCTGGGCATCATCGTGCGTGCCGTGGTGGGGGCCCTGGTGTTTCAGAAGTGGCAGGAGCGGAACAAGCGTTTCTACTGAGGGGCCGGCCTGAGGCTCACAGATGGGCCCCAGCACTAATGTGAACGTTTTTTTTTTTGTTTTTTTTTGTTTTTTTTTTTTTTAACAGGACTGTTAAAAGACAAATAAGGCGACCTTATTCCTAACCGTTTCAAAGAAATAATTAAAGTATTTTCGTACATTTTGTTTCTTGCCCGGTGGGGACAGGCAGGGCTGGGTAATCAATCGGTTTGACGTGCCCTCAGCTGGGGGTGGGAGAGGCCCTGGCCGGAAGCTGGACTCACAGGAGCAGGGGGTTGTGCCTGGAGCTGGGCCGAGCCCCTGGCAGATGGCTGTTGAACACTGGAAGTCCCTAGAGCTGGGGCCCAAGGACCAGAGCGGTGATCTTGTTCTGTTCTGTGTTTGGCAGAGGAGGCCTACTGGGAAGCCTGGGCCTCCTGGTCACCCTCCAAGCTTCTTCCCAAGGTTTAACCTCCAGCGCGGCTGGAGGAGCAGTGTGGTGGAAAGAAAAAATTAATGCCATTGAGAACAAAATAATGCCATTTGCAGCAACACTGTTAGATCTAGAGATAATAATAATAAGCGAAGTAAGCTAGGCAGAGAAAGACAACTATCATATGAGATCACTAATATGTGAAGTCTAATAAAATGATACAAAAGATATTGTTTTGGTAAGAAACAGACTTAAAGATTTTAAGGTCAAACTTAGCATTACCAAAGGGGAAGCTGAGGGGAGGGGGGAATAAATGGGGAGGATGGGGTTTGCACTTGCACACTGCCATATTAGAGGTAGGTAACTAACAGGGACACACTGAATAGGACTGGGAGGTCTACTCAATGTTCTGCAATAATCCATATGGGATAAAAGAAGAGATACGTATAATTGATCCACTTTGCTGTATAACTATAACTCAATAATTTTTTTTTAAAAATGGATTATTCTAGGAAAGAATTTGATCTCTTGTAAATAATAATTTCAAATAAAGAATTTTCCTCCTGGAAACAGGTACTCTTTAATATTAACATAAAAATATATTAAAATGCAAATACAAAAAAGTAAATGTGCAAATGATATATAAATAAATATTATCTTTTTCAGCAAGTAGATACTGGCATTTATCATTTTACTGAGCAATAAAATATGAATGTGATAAATAGATAGCTATCTTTTTATCACAGTGGGAGAATTTATTAATTTTGTAATACATTAATAAAATGGGAAAATGAAAATGACAGATAATTAAGCCAGGCCAATTATTAGATAGGAAAAAAATCTGAACAATTTCTAAAATAACAATCTTCCATTGTCATTTAGAAAATAGAGAACATTCATTAAAACAATTAGTAACTTTCAATTTGAACACATTTAAAGAAAAACTTCCAAGTATTTCAAAATTGAGAAATATAATTCATGCAAAATATTCATGGGTGAATTATAGAGAGAAAGATAGCAAACATAAGGAACATATTTCTCTCTAGATTTATATCATCTTATTGTATATAAAATACTTTGTATTTCTACTTATGCTTTTTATTTACATTTCTTTCTAGCGTACACTTATCTTTATCAAACTGATAACTTCAAACTGAATATATTTACACTTATAAAAATGATAAAAATGAAGTGCTAAATATCTTTCATTCACTTTAAAAGTTTAATCAAGTATATTTATTAAATCTCACATTGTATATTAAACAGGCTAAACTACAAAATGATTGTGTTTTCATGTTATATTTTGCATTGTATGATGCATATTTAAAATATTTTACCTTACTTGATGAATATGAATAAATATCAACTGAAATATTTATTTTATGCACCAAATTCAACTAATTATCCCTCTCAGAAATTTTTTAAATGCTTTAAAAACTGTGAAGAAAAACAAAATTTAAACACACACACATATTTATGAAATAGATCATTTAATAAAAAGTAAATAATTTTTAATTAATAAATGAATAATAGATTAAAAATTCTCAGATAATCTTTAATTATAGCCATATAAATGGGTATAGCCATAGGCTTACTACACAAAATTATACCATTTTTATAATTATGTAAATTTAATTAGCACAAGTTTCTCATTAAAAATGTTATCCACAGAAACAGATTTTGGATGCCCCTAAATTGCTACTGTTATTGGAAATGAAATTAAAAAAATAATAATGAGAAAGTAAGAAACTTAGATTTTGTTTTTCTCTGAGTTTAATAGCGACTGGCAAGTGATCTTGGCAAATCACTTAACCTCTCTGAACCTCAGTTCCCTCAATGGTAAAATGAATGGCTGTGCCTAATGAACATTACATTTATTTCCCTCTCTGAAATTTACTGTTTTGAATAGTAGGATGTAAAAAATATGATTAATTATTGAATCTTACATTTCTACTTATTTTGTAATATGTTAATTTCCTAAAAATGTACAAACTTTATTTATTTATACATTTCTGTCATGCTTATCAATTGGCTTGTCAGGTTTAAAATATCCCAAAGTGACATTTTGAGCATATATATCTTCTAGGAGCTTGAAAATTTCTCTCAACTTCACCTTCATCTGACTCACTGTTGCAAATAATTAAATGTCTCAAGGTGTCAAAACTAATTTGTTCACAGTAAGATGTACCTGGGTTGTTTAGGTTCTGAAAAGGGAAAGGCTAAAAGGGTTGGCAAATGGATTGCACTGTGAAAAATGAGGAATCTATGGTCTTAAATTGCATATATTTAAACTTTTTTAGAAAAAAATATGTCCCCTCTTTTTTATACTTTACTATGCTCTGTTATAGCTGTGAGGATACACAAATTATACTAGTAGTATATTAGGGATATAATATATTCTTTTTTATATTTTCTGTTACAATATTGATTCTTTAGCCTCTGTTGATTAAAAATAATAGAGAATCTTTTAGTTAAGAGTTTACCCATTTTAATTTCTTAGTATTGAAATTACACCACTAGCATTATAATAATGCTGAGAGGTAAACAATATATAGGCACTTAGACACAGACATTCCCAAATGTGGATATAGGTTAATAATCATTAAAAAATGGCTTTGGCTTATGATACATCAATTATGTAATTTAGTAAAAGCTGAAAACAAATTCTACTTTATTTTTCTCCCATATCACCTTACAATTATTCTTCTAAAATATCATCTCACATGTATTAACTGAATTTCATTATTTCATATTTTTAAGCTAAAAATAATAAACCTTTGTTATTTTATTTTATATGGAGTAACACATTTATTGCTTCAGATTAGTGAATTAATTAGACTATAATTAATTCATTAATATAAACTTTGAATGGTTCCTATACAAAAATATAACCTCATTGCCTTAAAAATAGATTACCAAATACATTTTATTTATTTATTTATTTACTTATTTTGTCTTTTTGCTATTTCTTGGGCCGCTCCCGCGGCATATGGAGGTTCCCAGGCTAGGAGTCGAACCAGAACTGTAGCCTCTGGCCTACGCCAGAGCCACAGCAACACGGGATCCGAGCCGCGTCTGAAACCTACACCACAGCTCACGGCAATGCTGGATCATTAACCCACTAACCAAGGGCAGGGACCGAACCCGCAACCTCATGGTTCCTAGTCGGATTCGTTAACCACTGCGCCAGGACGGGAACTCCTACCAAATACATTTTAGATAAATAATGCCTTGAATGAAAATTAAAGCATCTGCCTTCTAGCTCCTAGATTGGCAATGTGTTCTTTGGGAAAAACATACAAATTTGTTAATTATTATCATAGAGAGCAAACATATACAATATCTGTCCACAATGATAAAGATAAGATATCTTCTTATTTTTGTAGGAGATGAGTTTGTGGTTTTTAAGTTTAATAAGTTAGGAGGAAAATATCTGTTAATCTACAATTTTTAAAAGTATGTATTTGTTCCCTAAAATGGATAAATACAATGGGATATTTAAAATAGATAGTCAGTAATACCTAACCCATGTTATTTTAGTACAAATATGACATTATAGAAGATATAGTCATTCATCATTTATTACATTTGAGAAAATTTTTGGAGACTTTTTAATTATAATTTATTTCTCACTGGTGAATTATTTTAAGATGAATGCCATTCTATTGATAGTAGTTAAAATTTATGACCCGCTTATCAGTAATAATTATGTTTCCAAGTACAGAGAATTACTTACATGTTTGACAAAAAAAAAAAAAAAAACTTTTCTCATGATTTTGACCTGAGAAAAGAGAGAGCTTTGAAACTTAGTCTTCGTTATGTAATCTTTACTGAGCCCATGCTAACTTCTGGACAGAGTCTATGTCCTTTTGTAAATACAGTTAAACTTGTAGCCTTCTTCACAGATCAATAAATAATTCCATTCTCTCTTCTTTCCTTTAAACTCATTCATTTTTTAGCCTAAACTTTAAATTCCTCTTCTTTTTTCCACTATTTTATTTCCTCAAATAAAAGTGGCCCTCTATATCAAATACAAAAAGTTTATCCCGGTTTAGGGAAAAAATAGTTATTTTAACATGCTAGTGCCACAGAAGATATTGTTTGTAAAAACTGAGATTCACTGTAAAAATAAGCTCACAAGTTAGGTCACTATATTTGTTAGATCTCTTTATTCCAGGCAGTTCAGCTTCTAGTTTTTTCCAATATTCAGAGACATTGAATATCACTATTGAGAACTCATGCCTTTAATTTATGGGAAAACTGGGATTCTTGTGGAAAAAAAAGGAATCTGTTCTACATTGCATTTCAGGCACTTTTGGAAGTTATCATGTGTGAATATGTCTCGCAGAGTGAGACATACACAAGCAAAAGGGCCCTGTGGGACTTTGCTTTTCCAGCATTAGATCTTGCACACCATTTCATTGCTTGTGTTCCCTGACAAAAAGAGTGATGTGGCCAAGATACAGAATCCCTTTCCTAAGAGGGCAGCAGTGCTACTTCAGGAACCCATAAACCCCTGTGCAAGCAGATTATTAAAAGGAGGAGTTCAGATAGTCAGAGAGAAGCATCAAAGGCAGTGGTCAAGAGACAGCAGCAGCAACTCATGAAGAGCAAACCATAACGATGTTAATAAAGTAGTATGACACAGCTCCATATTCTTCCTTTAAAGTCCCTGTTTTGAGATTTATAGAAGATATCACTGTAGATATTGGATCTGCGTAGTAAAGAAATAAGAACACTGATATTTAGAGACATGCTCTATATATGTATCTATTCATCAGTAAGTGATGTATTCCTTTGATTCCAAATTTTAATTCCAAATATTAATAGTTTCTATTAGAAAATAAGAAGGTTCTCCCACTTAGTGAATTCTAAATATATGCTATGAATTATTTGGTGAATTTATGAGTAAATTTTTATAATTTTGTTATTATACCAATCTAAAGGAAATTAAGATCAATATCGCTTCTTAAGAGGAGGGATTAAATATTTTTTTGTGTCACACAATTCATGATATGCAGAATCAATAGTAAACTGTTTGTGGATGTGACACCAAAGTACAAGATTCCTCAATACCATAGAAGAAATATTCCTATAATACATTTTATTGTTAAAAAATAAAAAACTGTATAAAATGTAAATTGGCTTATATATTTTAAATACTACATTAAAATGTAAAATTCTTTTCTAAATATAAAATAATTCTCTTTGGAGTTTTGAACCAGAAGAAAATAGGAGAAATAACATTAAAAGTGATGTGAAAATATACTATCTATTTGATTTTAATATTAATCCTTATTAATTTCATCCTGAATGTATACATAGAGTATTGCATATGAGACAAATTTTTATTAAATATCTTATAGTAAATAATAAGAATGTAGTTATGTGTTGCCCTAGTTCTTACTCCAAGAGCATCCAGGTCAATTTTTCTACATGAGTAGTAGGCAAGAGATTAGAAAAATAGACTGTACTTCTGATTCTAAGATGAAGGAGGCATTTGTCCTCTCCACTGTAATGTGCCTGAATCCTAATTTAACACTTTTGTAGGAAAATAATCTCTCCAAGGGCTAATTGGCCTCATTGCTTTTATATTTACTACTTATGTCTCCAAATTATGTGGCTAATTTTCCTTAAAATGTAAATTCTTAGGGGGATATGTCTACAGTCTAGCCTGGCTAACATCCCTGTCCTGGGATGTAACCATTTCACTTTGAGAGATAAAACAAGTATTGAACAACTGGACTTTTTGTGCAAACATTTCTTAGGTTAAAGCCACTGTTCTCTAGCTTTATAGCACATATGTTTCTATGGCACAGGAAATTAGGGGCTTTTACAAGAAACATAAAGAAGTATAGGAAAGTTTTATTTGCCTAGAGCAGCATAAGTGGTTTTAGAAATGAGTAAGAGGTAAAGTGTTGAGTGGGAGACAATCTTTTGGAAACATGTAGAAAGTATTACTGGGTATTTGATCCAGGGAAACATTATAGTTGACATGATATTCTACTCTAATCTTAACAGGTCTTGGAGTTTCCATTGTGGTTCAGCAGGTTACAAACCCAACTAGAATCCATGAGGATCTGGGCTTGATTCTTGGCCTTGTTCAGTGGGTTAAGGATCCGGCATTGCCTTGAGCTGTGGTGCAGGTCACAGACACAGCTCAGATCTGTCATTGCTGTGGCTGTGATGTTGGCTGGCAGCTGTGGCTCCAATTTGACCACTAGCCTGGGAACTCCCATTTGTCCCAGGTGTGGCCATAAAAAACAAAAAGAAAGACAAAAGAAATAAAAAAAAATCTTGTAAAATATACTCTTGTTAACTAAGGCTTGAATTAATTTACTCAGGTGAAAAAGGATGTTTTCTCTTGTTCAGTGAGCACTGTGTATAAAACTGGAGTGTCCATCCCCTATTTTCCCCTTTAATGGCAGAAAAAAATTACTCCAATCTATCTCCTATTTATGGGTATTCAAAGTTACTAATTCCAAGTCTACTGAACATTCATAATATGTATGAAGTGTGTGATATTCCAGTTTTTGAAGGAGCTGAGTAAATAGGGGAACATTATGACAAAGATCATAAAGTAAAATGCCTTTAGTGGTTAGCAGACCAGTTATAATGATCATGCCACGATTTCCTCCTCTGCAGTCCAGATCCACAGCCATCTCTGTGCCATAAGACCATTTAGACTTTTGCAACTGAAAGGGTTTGGATACCACAGCAACATAGGTTTAGAGTTCTAATCACTGAATCTTGGATCTTACAGCTTCTTATTATAAAACTAATGCATTGTACTGAATTCACCACGTTACCATGGGTATAAGAAAAATCAAAAATTTGTTTTGTTCAAATTTAATCTGATTCAATAACATATTACTGGGGGGAATATGATATCAACCATGCTGTGGGAGAATCATAATTCAGGATGTTGTTAAAATTTTCTTTGGGCCTCTTATTTCCATAAAGTTATCCACTGTGTAAAATAAATCTGTATCTGAAGTAGAGGGCTTTAATATCATTGTCCTGGAACTTCCTTTTCTCAGAATTATCCCTGGAATTGGAGGAAAATACTGATATTATCAGCAACCTCTAAGAAATCTTCATTTATTGCTCTTTTTTTGAGAACCAAAATTTGCCTGCATTTTATCTGCCTCAGAATTGTAAAACATTCCACAGGATAATTTTAATTCTTCATATTAGAAGCATGCCCCAAATCAATAGTGACTTTTAGCAGTTTCTCACCTCTCTACATCAGTTTGCTCAAAGGGTTAGAGATGATATGTCATAATTAATTGAGTTAACCTGCAGAGCCTGAAATTAATCCTTTAAGTAATTTTCAGTATGGTTATTTTTAAGCATCATTGGTTTTGTTTGCAAAATCTGGTGAATATTGCTTCTCGAGATTTGGAAGCAGGCAATATCACAATGTTTACTGTTCTAAATGGACATAATCTTGCTAAAATTGACCCAGGCTAGAATAGGAAAAAAATTACCTAAATGTTCCTTTCCCTGTTCTTCCCACATAATAAACAAGAACCTTCTCTTACCAAATCAGAAAAATTAAGAAAGGGCTTCTGATATTATTCTGCTGGTACTATCAATTCTGCATATGCATAGCTTAGAGCTAGTCATGCAGATATTTGTTATATAGTCCAAGGTCAAGTCACATTGTATTCCATCTCCAGTCTTCAAGCAGCCTTTAAAAAAGAAATAATTCTTTTATCATGATCCTTCTTTGAACTTCTCAGTCACCTCCAAAGACTGGCATTTCTATATTGTTCTCAGGGCTACACTTCATTTCAAACAGAAGTGTACACTTTGCTTAGGTCTTCAAGAGAGTTTCTCAGATAATTTAATTCATTTCTTTCCTAAGTCATTCTAAACAATAGCCTATGAGTTCTCCTTTGAATCAAGTGAAGCCTAAACCTTAAACTTGTGGAAGAGTATATCTTGTTTTCTCACTAAAATGGAATTAAATTATAAATTAACTGTAAAAATATGTCAAAAATGAGAAAAACCATTTGGAAATTTATGAACATATTTCTAAACACTTTGTGAATCAAACAGTAAATCACAAGGAACATAAACTGGTCCAAGAGAAGTGATAATGAAAATACAACCATCAAAATGGGTGAAACACAGATAAATTAGTGCTTATAAGGTAACTGATAGACCTATATTATAATATCAGAGAAGATAAATAAAATCAATGGACTGAGGTTTGTAGTTAAAACATGTAAAAAGAGGATCAAATTATATAAAGTAAGCAGAAGGAAGAAAATAGAAATAAAAAAAACATAAATCATGTAATAAAAATAAAAACAATACAGAAAATTAATAAAACCAAAAATTACTTATTTGATAATATCAACAAAATGATAAACTTCTAGCTAGGCGAATAAACAAACACAAGAGTGATCACAAAATTAAACAGTATCAAAAATGGCGGTAATTTCTACAGTTATTAAAGGTAATAAAAGAATAATAAAACAATGCTATTAAAATTTTATACAGCAAAGGGAACCAAAAAGAAAACAAAAAGACAACTTACAGCATGGGAGAAAATAGTTTCAAATGATGCAACTGACAAGGGCCTAGTCTCTAAAATATACAAACAACTTATAAAGTTCAACAGCAAAAAAGCCAACAACCCAATTGAAAGATGGGCAAAAGACCTGAGTAGACCTTTCTCCAAGGAAGATATATACAGATGGCCAACAAGCACATGAAAAAATGCTCAACATCACTGATTATAAGAGAAATGCAAATCAAAACTACCATGAGATACCACCTCACACCAGTCAGAATGACCATCATTAATAAGTCCATAAATAACAAATGCTATAGGGGGTGTGGAGAAAAGGGAACCCTCCTGAACTGTTGGTGGGAATATAAGCAGGTACAACCACTATGGAGAAGAGTATGGAATTATCTTAGAAAACTATACGTAGAACTACCATATGACCCAGCAATTCCACTCTTGAGCATATATCCAGACAAAACTTCCCTTAAAAAAGACATATGCACCTGTATGTTCATTGCAGCTCTATTCACAACAGCCAAGACATGGAAACAACCCAAATGTCCGTTGACAGATGATTGGATTAGGAAGAGGTGGTATATACACACAATGGAATACTACTCAGCCATAAAAAAAGAATGAAATAATGTCATTTGCAGCAATGTGGAAGGAACTGGAGACTCTCATCCTGAGTAAAGTAAGTTTGAAAGAGAAAGACAAATACCATATCACATCACTTATATCTGGAATCTAATGTATGGCACAAAGGGACTTTTCCACAGAAAAGAAAATCATGGACTTGGAGAATAGACTTGTGTTTGCTAAGGGAGAAGGGGAGGGAGTGGGAGTGACTGGGAGCTTGGGGTAAATAGATGCAGAATGTTGCCTTTGGGATGGATTAGCAATGGGATCCTACTGTGTATCACTGGGAACTCTGCCTAGTCAATTATAATGGAACACCTAATGTGAGAAAAAATAATGGATACATGTATGTGTAACTGGGTCCCCATGCTGCACAGTATAAAAAATATATATATAAAGAAATAAAAATTGAAATTAAAAAAATTTATGCCAGAAAATTTGACAGCTTATATGCAATATGCAATTTGAAATTAATAAATGATCTAAGAAGAAATAGAAATTTTGAACAGCCAATATTCAACAAAAAAGTTAAATAAGCTTTTTTTGGTAGGCGAGCAACTTACTACAAAGAAATGCCTAACATCTGAAGAAATACAATTCTTAAACAGACTCCAAAGTCACACCTGTAGGAAGTGTTAAATTCTTTTTAAAGGAAAATAAAATAGGTCAGAAATGCAAATCTACATGAAGAAAGGAAGAGTAATCATGAAGGATAAAAAGAAAGTAAAATGTTTTTTATACTGTATATTATTAGTTCATTAAATAATTGTAAACCAGGGAAAAAGTATAATATTTATATGAGAAAAACTACAAAATCTGATAAAAATAAATGTCTAAATAAATGGAGAGGTATTTCATGTACAAGGATAGAAAAAGTCAGTATTAAGATATTCGTAATCTCAAACTTGTTTCAATTCAATCCCAATCAAAATTCCAGCAAGCTACTTTGTAGAAAGTGACAAATGTATTCCAAAGTTTATACAGATAGGCCAAAGATCCAGAGTAGCAACATGATATTAAAGGTGATTGTTTTCTATATCTGAGTATGTTTCTGCTTTGTTATATACATTCATTTATTTTTGATTTTAGATTTCACAAACATGTGATAACATACAGTGCTTAGGTCTGCCCAAGTAGTTACAAATGGCAGAATTTCATTATTTTTATGCCTGATTAATATTCCACTGTATTTTTATTCCACATCTTGTTTATCCATTCTTCTGTTGATGGGTACTATGGTTGCTTTCATATCTTATTATTATAAATAATACTATTATATTGCTATGAACATTGTGGTGCATGTATTTTTTTGAATTAGTATTTTCATTTTTTGGATATGGCTTTAGGAGTGGAAATGCTAGGTCATAATGTAGTTCTACTTTTAGTATTTTTGAGGAATCTCCATACTGTTTTTCACAGTAGCTGAAGCAATTTTCATTCACGCCACAGTGTACAACAGTTCCCTTTTCTTCACATCCTCACCAATCTTTGTTTGTGATCTTTTCGATGTTAACCTGTATGTTTTCTCTGGAATCATGTCTATTCAGGTCTTTTGCCCACTTTTTAATTGGATTTTTTATATTGAGTTGTATGAGGTATTTATATATCTTGTATATTAATTCTTGGTCAGTCATATCATTTGTAAATACTTTCTCCCACGCATTAAGTTGTCTTTTTGTTTAGAGGATGGTTTCCTTTACTAATGCAAAAGCTTTTAAGTTTAGTTAGGTCTTACTTGTTTATTTTTGCTTTTATTTCCATTTCCTGAGGAGGCCCATCCTCCAAAAAATTGCTATAATTTATGTCAAAAAGTGTTATGCTTATATTCTGTTATAGGTGTTTTATCTTATCAGGTCTTATATTTATGTCTTTAGTCTCAAAGTTTTTGAGTTTATTTTTTTATATAGTATTAGAGAATGTTCTATGCTAATTGTTTCACATGTAGCTGTCCAGTTTACCCAGCACTATTTATTGAGGAGACTGTCTTTTCTCCACTGTATATTCCTTCCTTATTTGTCATAAATTAATTGAACATAGATGCATGGATTTATATCTGGGCTCTCCATTCTGTTCCATTATTGATCTATGTGTCTATTTTTGTGCCAAACCATGATGTTTTGATTACTGTAGCTTTATAGCATAGCCTGAAGTAAGGGAATGTGATGCCTACATCTTTGTTCTTTTTTCTCAAGTTTGCTTGGACAATTCAGAGTCTTTTATGGATGCATATGAATTTTAGGGTTATTTGTTCTAGTTCTTTGAAAAATGTCATCACTAGTTTAATTATCCTGAAATCTTACTCTGTCCCTGCAATTCAGTTCTTTTCTTGGGGAACATGCTTTCCCTGCATTTCTCCCCATTTTGGCCCATTATAAATTCATTTATCCAAAAAATCTCAATTAAAATAAATAACACATCACTATTTAAAGATAACCATATTCTGAACCAGAGTCAGTACTTGAAAGCTTTATATTATCATCTTTTGTTTCTCCACCAAGTAATGTGGTTCTCACTGTCTATTTAGGGTTAGCATTATTTATATTTGATACACTGGAGGCCAGGGATCTGTCCTGTTTATATTTATGGGTCTCACTGCCAAGCAAGATCCTTGCTTGCAATTGTGCCCAGAAGGAAGCTGGCAGATGGAATCGTATCAGTCTTACACCAGCTTTGAGGAATAAAATTCAAGGATGATCTTTTGTGTGCCTTCATATTCAGTAGATCTTTACTTGGCTTCAGATCTTGGGACAAATATTCTTAAATTTTGATATTTAAATGATAGAAAGAGTCCTGTTCTCACTGAGAAACGAGGAAACTGTGATTTTCAATGTTAAGTATTTTGCTTGGTCAAATACTTTAAAATGTGCACAAAACAGGAGCACAATTTAACAATACTTATGGTTTTCTGTCTGTAAAGCCCTTGCTACATTGATACATAACTTCAAATTAAAATAACTCATGTGACACATCAGGCATAAGCTCAGTATGTTATTGTTATACTTTTGTTTCTACCGGTTTATTTTTTAAACATCTGTGACTCTTTATGTAGGATATTTAAAATAAAATTTTATATGAATTTATGTGTAAATATCTAGGTCACTTTTGTAAAAATGGTCAAGAGTTGTGTTTCTGGTTTTAAAAACTCTTGTGCATCATCTCTATTTTCAAGAATATTTTAAATTTCCACTTGCTCATGCTTTATTTACATATATTTTAAGCTTATATTTGATTTATGTGGTTTTAAGATAATTTACTTTGAATTTTAATTTTATTCAAATTCTAAAATATGGGTAATCTATGATCTCATATTCATAAATTCAAGTAAACACCATGTGTCAAAACATCCTAATTTGAACAGAACACTTTGTTTTTAATTGTACAAGTTGTTTTTCTTAAGTAACGAATAGAGGAAACTTGACATGGCAGATGGTGGGTGGGTGGACATCCTGTAGGCCAAACTCTCTTGGAAAACTAGAAGCCATAAAGAGGGATTCTAGATAAACTGACAATTGACTGAATGATTTGTAGATAAAGAGGGTGGTGTGGAATCAGGAATGTGAAGCCAACATTGATAGAAATCAAATACTATTTCTTCATACAGATTTACCGTTTTAAGCATGATGATTGAACCATATGTTTTGATATATACTGTTTTGTATCTTTTTATAATTAATAGCCTTAGACATAGCTATCCATATTCATATTTCTTGGATCCTCTGCAAAAGACAGTGCTTTTTATTTGGTACAAAAATATTTTCAGTGTTTCAAATGTTACAAATGTTAGCAAAATATAAAATTACAAAAGTGTTTACAAATTATGAGTATACAAATGCAAGAATGCAAGGTAAAATAACTGAGATACACTGTTACTTTTGGTCTATAATTAATTTAATCAGGTACCATATTTTTATTCTTGATAATTTTCAGTATCTTAGAAGAAGAAAATATATCACATATCATATGAGGTAAGTACATATATTAAATGAGTTAAAATACATAAAATTCTTTGGCCAATGGCTTTCATGTTACACATGCTTACCGAATGATTGTTATAATTAGTAAGAATACTAGGTGATAAAAAAACCCTTCTATAACTAGTGTTCTTTGGATACGCAACTGAGCTGAATTTAAAATATGTTAATATTAACTCTGAATGTTATATTTATATTAAATGTTATAGCATGGAATAAATTGTTAAATATTAAAACTCTTTATCCTTTTTAGCAACAAAAATGTCTGTTTATTTAGAGTTATTAACTTAGAACCATATGATCTTGTTTCAGATTCCTGATTTGTCACTTAATAATATCTACAAAAAATTAATAAACAAAAGCCTAATTAAGTGAAATAAAGGAGAACCCTCATATTCTGTGATGATAACAGGAACCCAAGAAGAAGAAAGACTCCTTTTACTTCCGGTCAAGGAATCAGCCAATGAAAAGCCAGAGGACTCTTATCATAGCCCTCCCAACTTCCTTTTCCTTTCTATAAAAGCATTCCTCCTTCCCTTGCCCTGTGGGGACTTGCACCTGGCTTGCCATGGTTGTAGATACTTAATTGCAATTCTCCTCTGATTCCAAATGAACATATATTCACTGGAAAAATATGTGGAAGTCTATTTGTTTCAGGTCAACACCTCATAACATTGTACACATTTTTTTTTCTTTCTCAGTTGCATCCATGGCATATGAAAGTTCTCAGGCCAGGGAACAAATCCAAGCTAGAGTTATGACCTATGCTACAGATGCAGCAACACTGAATCATTAACGCACTGTGCCACAGTGGAAACTCCTCGCACATATTTTTTAACCCTTCTAGGTCTCAGATTCTTCATCTGTAAAATTAAGATGACATCAGTGTCTACTTCATAGCATTGTAAGGATTATCCATTTAACTATGTGTAAATCATGGCCTGACAAAGAGTAATTACAAAATAGATGTTAATTATAATTTAAATAATATTATGTTTTAAAATTTTACTAAAAGATACATTAAAATTTTATAGCCCTTTCCATAGTATATAAGAGGATCTGAATATTCAATGCTTGCAGGTAATGTTTACAAATTAATTCACTAAAAATTTAATTATTTGACATTTAGAAGATATATCCTGGTTGGACTTTGACAACAATTTAAACAGTGTAATTAAAACCAACAGAAATCATAAACTGGAATTCAAAAAAATTCTTCCATAAGAGTGTTTGACTAGAAGAAATCATAGTTGCAAAATCAGTTAAAAAAAGTGACTTCAAATATATGATATACAGTTATGTCATAAAGTATAAAGATATGAATTGAGAGTATACAACCTGTTTCTAATACAGAAATATAAAAGATAAAATTTCTGGAAACAAAGAGGAAGAGATTAATTTATCAAAATATTTAGTGTTTCTTCAAGGCAATGCAAGGATGCTAGAAGTTGTAAGATGATGAAACAATCTTGTATAGGTATCCATTGAATTTCTATTAGTTACATCTAATTTCTGAGTCCTAATGATGTAGACATATCTGAGTGTTAATTTTTAAAAGTAAGATATGTCAAGTGGCATCATATATTAAGACTACAAGTGAAAAAAAATCACTGAGAAAAGAATTCCTCAGGAAGAAATGTGGCTAATTGAAGATGATTGCTTCAAACTGAAATAGAAATTAAAAAAAAAAAAACTACTTTATTTGGGGGAAATGGAATCACCACATTATCTATTTTAATCCTCACAACAAAACATGAAATAAATATAATCCTCTTGCATGTGTTATAAGATTTGTCATATAAAAAGTTCAAATAACTTACCAAAGGTCACACAAAAGGTTTACATCAACATAAATTGCTACCTAACGCTTTATGCTTGATATGCTACCCAAATAAGTCATGTAGAACTATTTGAGTAGTAAGGCATAACTCAAAGAAATAATTGATCAGCTCCTTCAGTATCTATCAATAATTCTCAACTAGTGACTGAAATAGTACTTCTTAAAAGTCAAAATCACATTTATTTTACACTAATTATTTTCTTCCCCACTACTAAAAGAATGACTTCTTTCTTATTTAGAACATAAGGGAAAATTTTTTTTCTTAAAAGTCAAAATCACATTTATTTTACACTAATTATTTTCTTCCCCACTACTAAAAGAATGACTTCTTTCTTATTTAGAACATAAGGGAAAATTTTTTTAACATTTAAGTAGAGGTATTATTGAGGAAATAAAACAAAATGTGCATATGCAATGATTTATACCATTAATTAATTCCTACCATGTGTCTAGCACCTTAAGTATATAAGCCAGAAACTACAACAATTGACCATTGGGCCAGTGTCTATTTTATAACCTAGTCAACAGAAGTTTAGTGATGTTAGACATCCATGAAAACATGTACAAATGAATAGTCAGATTTAAGTTTTAACAGAATATTTGTAAAGAAATGTTCCTTTGCTTTGCATTATACCAGCAGTGATTACCAACTAATTTTATTTTTATATAGTCATAACTATTAATGATTTACTATAGTATCTTGCTCAGTTTTCACCTTAGTTTTGTGCTTTTAACTGTATTTAAGTCAATTGACCTGTCCATATAAATACTTCAGTTTCCCTTTAACAAAATATTTACTTGGTTTTAAAGTACATAGCTGGAATTGATTTTTCCACCAAATTTAGAGATGATGTTTTTCTTTCAAAATTTATTTATAATTTTGAATTATTTTTAATACACAGAAAAGTACAGAATTTGATATAAATTAATATAACATATTCTAATAAACCCTAATCTTATTAAAGAAATTAAAATACTGAAATGTATATTTTAGATGTGAAAATTTAGCTACACCTAAAGCCACATTGAATCTATTTCTTCTCAAGTCTCAGATTATAAATGACAAAAGCTAGATTATGTTGGACCTTGTAAGATATTATAAGCATATTTAATTTTAAATCAACTAATTTAAATTTAAATAAAATTTAAATCAAAATGAGATGGGAACCGATTAGACACTTTTGTCCTGAGCAGTGGTATCCTCTGATATGTTTCAATGAAACTAATTCTATTATACTGAGAAAAGACTAAGGTGAAAAAGGGAGGAAAAAGATTGAGCAATTAACAGTTTATTGCCGTTTTCTAGAGAGAGATAATAAGGTTAAAATAGAATGTTAATTGTGGAAGCAGTGAAAAATAATCAAATTGAATAATGAAGATTATTTTTTTTTTCCTTTTTGGCTGTCCCACAGCATATGGGTTTCCTGGGCCAGGGATCAGATCTGAGCCATAGCTGTAACCCAAGCTGCTGCTTCAGCAATGTCCAATCCCCAGACCACTGTGCTGGGCCAGGGATCAAACCTGGGGATGGAACCTGCGCTCAGCTCCCCAATCCTACTGAGTCACAGGGGAACTCTAAAGATTACCTTATTGATTGATCTGATGGATGTGATCTGTGATGTTAAAGCAAGAAATTAAGGAGATGAAACAAGTGTAGTTTTTTATTTTTGTCTATAGTTTTATTTCATTTTTTATTTTGTTCTGTTTTCTTTGATCCTCTGACTCCAGAAGGATGGTCTGGCTGTGAATTGGGCAAATTTAGACCAAAAGCTACAACCATGTTAAGTCAAACTTTGACCTTCACACATGTATTAATAATAGAAATCTAGTTTATAAATAATATTTAATGTTTGTAGAATGCTTCATAATTTTTACTAAAAAATTTTAATGAAAATTATGATGTATAACAATCTCCTTTTTATCTTTGATTATAAACATTAAGTTAATTATTTTAAAAACAAATACTGTAAGAATTATCATAAAATGAGGGCACATAATATTAGCTTTCATTATTATTGCTTGAAATACCCTTAGGCTGTTAATAGAAAATTGTTAATGTTTTAAATGCCTCTGGTTATATCAGAATAAAAAACTTTGAATATTGATTAAAAGACATAGATACTGTTGACATATTAATATTTACCTTATTATCTTTTGTCATGGGTTTTTATTTATTAAATTTTATCTGCTTGGTATATATCACATAATTAATATGATCTTTATAGTCAGTTTCAAATACATTATCTAGAGAACACTTATCCATATGCTATATATTCTTTTGGAAATCCTTAGAGTCTCTTTTTTAACTGGATTCTTCCCTTCTGCATTCTATTTACTATTTCTATTTACTGTTCCTTTTTGGGGGGGTGAGAGGGACTGCACCTGCAGAATGTGGAAGATTCCAGGCTAGGGGTCTAATTGGAGCTACAGCTGCCAGCCTATGCCTTGTGGTATCCAAGCCTTGTCTGCAGCCTATACCACAGCTCACAGCAACACCGGATCCTTAACCCACTGAGCAAGGCTAGAGATAGAACCCACATCCTCATGGTTCCTAGTTGGGTTTGTTAACCACTGAGGGGACCTCCCTATTTACTGTTCTTAACTATAATAAAACAAAATACAAAATCATTTAACCTAGCTGATAATTTTGTCAAATATTCCTAGTCTTTAGTTGACAAATTTCTTAAAGCTAATTTCCTTAACTTCTTAAATTCAGGTTCAGTACCTTTCTAAATACAAGCATTTAATTCAGATCCAGATTTAATTCATCGTTCATGTAACATTTATTGAACACTTACTTTAAACCTTAATGTATATAATATTACCTTAGTCCTTATAGGAGGTTTTATTATTTTCATACATATTGAATAAGAGTAAATATACTCAGAAATTTTAATGCATTTAGCCCAAGCAGAGCTGTGTATTTAATTTAGGTTTTGATGTATATCAGTCACAGTTCAACCATGAATGAGAAACCAAGTAATACTTTGAATAGGAAAAATTTAATATAAAGAATCATATCCCCAATAAGAGATTAAGGTGATAAGGACTTGGCTAATAGAATTGAAGAAAAATTTAAAAGTATAGAAATATAAAGAGCAATTACTACCCCATAGCTACGATAGAACTCAAGGAAAAGACCCCCTGGATGAAGAGCCAGATGTTATTAGAGAGGGAATTTGTGGCTCAGTAAATGCTAGAGAGAGTCACTGTGGTACCATGTCAGTAGATCTTGAAGAAAAAGTACATCTGGAATTTGCTGGAAATATGTTTTCCATGGTGCTTAAGAAAGATGTTTAAGAAGTAGTCTATTACCAAATAAACTCTGCTACAAAACTGTTTGAGAGGGAGATGGAGAAAGCTACTGACTACTGGGTGCTGCTGTAGACTTATGCACTGCAGGAGCTAGGCACTGGAGTAGCTATCAGTGTAGCAGGATGGACACTGCAGCAAGAAAAGGTGGAAATTGTGTACAATCTGCAGGTACTCCTCTAGGAAACTGCCCTCAGTGGGTGCTACCTGGCTGCTACTGACTTGTGTGCTGCTGGCCACCATTCCCTGTCAAAGCCAAACAATAGAAAAGCTGAGAGCATTTCAGGAGTCTGGTACTAAAGAAAGCAACATGCTGCAGGAAGCTGCAAAATGAGCGTGCTCAAAACAGAAGTAAAACCCTTTCCTCCTGCAATGTCTCCCCAGTACTTTCAATTAGGAAAGGTTCAATGCCAGCTAGGAAAAGGAAAATATTTAAAAGATCAAGATTCATTTTTACAAAGCGAGCAGAATGGGGTAAATTTAGAGCTGGGAAGCAACAAATAGATAATCAAAATTGTTAAATCCAAAATCTTCATTTTCAGTTAGATAAGAATTTTAATTTTTCATTTCCAACTTCAGGTTTATGTATATCAACATTTTCTCCCACATAACACTCAACTCTGCTTTGTGATAATGTTGAACAGATATAGGGAAATAACCTGCCTGCATCCACACCGAGCCCAGAGGGTACATAATCATTAAGGAAAGTTAATATACTGAGTATCAATGATTGGATGTGTAGATCCCCCAGTTATTTTGTTGTTGTTGTTGTTTTTAAGTCATTACAATGAGATATAGTATGGAAAGAACACTTGGACTATGGAAGTTTATATTGCATATTGAAGGAACTACCAGGACCTCCTTCTATGTGAGATCAGAGGCTAATATCCATTATCAGTGTCATGTAGCAGAAAATTGCCTCCTTAGCATTTATGTTCAGCCACTTAGCTTTTATGTCCCAGGAGTCTCACTCTCTCTGGAATCAACTGGAATTTGGAATCCAGATGGCATATTGACCTGTTCATACCAAAATGACCTATGGCCTGAATGGATTTCTTGTCAATCTACTAAATCCAATAGTTTTATGCATTACATGTAACCATTACCATAGAGATTTCCAGGAGGGCAGACCTCGGGGAATAAATCCTGAACAAGTAAACATTTACCTGGCACAGGTTGGGGGAATTCTATTTTTCATGCTGAATACTACACTTCAATTTCCTTAGTTAGATATTTTAGCCAAGATTTTTGGTTTCTCTTATGGTCTTTTCTTCTTCATTCCTACCACCCAAACTTTTCTATAGATTGATCACCTTTAAGCTCTATTATTTCTGTGGACTCCAAGTAGATATTTATTACTTATTAGATTTTCAGTTTTTTAAGATTCAGTTGAAATTATTTTTATTTTTAGTAATGAAAAGAATATTGAAAACTAAGGGTAAAAATATCCTGTTTATGAGTCTTAGCTCTGTCACTTGTACATCATATTAGTCTAAATAAATAGTTTTATTTTTCCAGATTTTAATTTTCTCCTCTCAAAGTGTATCAAAGATCAGTATCTATGGCACTTTCAATTAAGTAGGAGGGTAGAAAATAAGTAAATAAACTTGTACATACTGTTCTTCAATATTTCTAGGGTTTTTTTTAATATTTAAGTCAATACAATAAGATCTAGCAGGGAAACGGCTCTTAGTTAAAGTGTAGTTGTAGTCTACAATTAGAATTGGGTATACTAGAGATAATATTTCCACACTGAATACAACCCTGCAACCTCTGCTTCCCTGATAGAACTTCTGTGGTAAATCATATACACTCACACTATACACTCAAATACACATACATACACATTTTCATCAAATAGGCTTCTAAACTGCCTTGATAGAAAACCCATAAATATTTTAAATAATCTAAAAATATACAAATAGTCATCACGAAAACCATTCTTATTGGCTTCTGGGATCACTTCCTTATGTTATTAAAAATACAGATTATTGTGAGATTTTAAATATGAGGAAAATCTACCTCATAAAGCATAATTAGCAAACAGGAATATTGAAAAAGAAAAGGTTATATTATTTCTTTGTATAATAAAATTAAAAGTGCAGAGGAAGACCAATATTAAATGAAAAATTCCATATTTTTCAATGGCATACCCTTTAATTTGGGAATAATGGAGATATTTTCCTCAGGAAAAATTCTGAACAACAGCATTTGAGATTTCTCATCACTGTCTTCTTATGTAAAACACTATAGAGTAGATATAGAAACAAAAATAGAGGAGAAAATAAATCAAAATAGATACAGAAACATGGACATGAGAGAGAAATTCAACTATCTTTTAAAAGTTTACTTAGCACACATATTTTTGTCCTCTTAAATTTGGAAATAATAAAAATCTTAATATCACTTGGACACAGGAAAAGCTGTCTTCAATAAACCAGAATTTTGAGGAATTTCTGGAAGACGTGAAGCAGATGGGAACAGATGGAGAACAAAGCTGATCAGTGTAGAACAGCCTTTGATTCAAAACTGGCAGAAGGGGAAAACCTGGAGGAATAAGTGAGCAGATTTTCTAAACTGAGACCTGAAAACAATCAAAGCTCATAGTAGGAGGGTTTGGAAAAAAGGAAAGCTGGGTAATAAGGCAGAAAGAGAAAGGATTTGATTTTGAGCTAGCTATTCCCATGCAAGTTATCTGGTACCCTCCCATTTGCCAAGGACAGTTTAAAAATGAACCGAGGGATATGTCATTGAAATCTGTCAATGTGGGTATCAGAGACAAAGAGAGGAAGAGATGTATTACTGCAGACATTTGGATACCATTAATAAAACTTGGAAAAAATTGATTTAGCATATTTGGAAAATATCCTGATTCATCTGGTATTTTCTTTCCTATTGGATCCGGGAACAAAGACTAACTGTTCATAAACAACTCTAACACTTCACAGAGTATGGAAGATTGGGAGGCCTGGAAAACACTAAGGGATATCAAATGCAAGACATTTGGATCTCCTCCAGTAACCAATATATTGGACATGTAATTATAAGCTTCATCTAACTATAAGCTTTACATACACTCAGGTTTCACTTGGGGTGAAAAGCAAAGTAAAAGGAATCATATCATTTAAAGAACTCCATAGCCAATATCCTGTTTGAAAAAAGAAGTTCCCATATGCTGGAAATCTTCCAAGTAGGCTACTCTCATGCTAATCATAAAATCAACCAGAACACACATAAAAAGTACTGTTGGACAAAGCTCGTAACAATTCAGTAGCTGAAAGTAGATAATCAGAATGGATAGGAAAGTGATCTTTTTCATAGATTAGCTTAGGAGGATGATGAAATAGGTAAAATATCTAGTTTACATATATTTTTTAAGTTGTCAATATGATTTTTAAAAGGATAATGTAAAATTTTGTATATTACATAAATCCAGTAACATTTATTTAACTTCCTTTTAATTAAGGTATATAAGGCAGTCAGACAATAGTTCAGGTGTGCATAACAGAATAGATAAAATATCTGAGAAGAAAACACTTGTTTCAGAAGAAAAATATTTAAAAAATGACCAGTAAGGGTGGGATTGGATTATTGAACATTCTGTTCATCTTGATGATGTCCTTTAGAATTAGTGTGTCACTTTTACTTTCTTGGAACAAACACATTTGCAAAATAATATCAGCATATATGGTCCAAAATGTGCAATTAACCTTCTAATTGTTGACAGCCTCAATTATTCCAATAAAAAAATGCCAGGACAATGAGAACATCCTGCCTTAAAGACAAGAGGGTGACACCAGCCCACTAAATGTTTACTACAACAGATTTGTTTACTTTGTCATCAGCAATTAATAGGTTTAATCATAGTTATTGATTGTCTTATGTAAATTATATTCTATTTACTTTGTGCTAAAGGATTTAGGAAGATAAAAATAAGATCCATTCACTATTTTTTCAGCTTACGTATGAACCAATTGAAATGGAAAAGTTATTCCTGTCCCTCAGAACACAGTGACATGATTCTTAAAGGATGCTAAACAAGCTACCAGTATATATCATTCCAGGCATTTTTTTTTCCTAAAGGAGATTGATTTGAAAAATGAATAACCAGGAATATAAGGAAAACCAGAAATTTTTTGAAGAGCTGTTATTTAAGTGGATTAATTAGGACAATTAGCGATATATTTTTTAAAAAGATGAATACAGAAAAAATGATAAAGCTTAGTGATAAAAAACAACTCCAACCACTTTTCTCAGCAAGCAATTAATACAGAAATTTGGAGAATGTAAATTATTTGAGAAATAAAATGTATAGTGGTCGCAATAATGGGGAAAATTCAGAGAAATAAATGGATAATATTAAATCCTGACTGAATTGGAAGAACAACTTTAGGTAGTCTAGTGGAATGTAGAAGACACACAAAGAAGAGATTAAAGTACTGAGTGCAAAGGCATGACACGTAGGACTCAAAACATCCAAATACATATAAATGTGGTTCCAGAGTACAAAATTGAATGGACAGAAAGGTATAAAATAATCAAAATAATAATGAAAACTGAAGAAAGTCAACTTTTTAACACCAAAAAGTTCACTGAATCATGGAAAATAACACTGAAAATAAAAGAAAACAGTACTCAGCCAAAGTTATATATTCTAAGGATAAAGGGAAGCCTGTAAGCTTCCTGATTTGGGGACATGGTTATACAGGAAAGAGAATCAGCTTAGCATTAGAAAGATCCTCCAGAACATTAAGTTTTAAAAGACCATATAAAAGAAAAAAATATATAAGGTATTTAATGGAAAAGTATTGTGGCTTTTAGATTCCATATTGGAGTAAATGGAATAAGATGTAGGGAAGATCTGATATGCAAAAGCTAAAATATACATGATCTATAAGTAGAGTTTTTACTTTGTTCTATCTTGAACCTAGTTATTCTGGTAGAATTTTGGGAAGAGGGAAGTGGCTCTATTTTCATTTCAACCATGGTTGTGCTGGGGATATTCTTATTGCTCATCCAAATCCAAGCAGAAACAATTACACCACCCAATTTACCTGGGCAGATAAATTGTTCCAGGGGTGAACATGAATTTAAGCTGAGCTAAATAGATAACCTCTCCAATATTTTCCTCAATAGATTTGATAGAAAGTTTTCTTTTAATTTTTGTCTACAATATAATATTGCCAACACATAAATCATGGTTCTAATTTTGTGGTAAACCTTGACTTGAAAGAATAAATCCAACAAATAAAGATAAATAGAAAGCAAAAATCTATTGATAGGTAGATGATAGATGATAAACTAAATAATTTCTGTGAAAAGCGTCACCTCTGATATCTTGGATAACTATAACAAATTTTTGGTATCTATTACTCCATTTTGAATTTTCCATCACATGAAATTGAAATATTCTTGATCTGGGGAATTCCCATTGTGGCTCAGTGGTAAGGGACCCGACTAGTATCCATGAGAATGTGGGTTCAGTCACTGGCCTTGCTCAGTGGGTTGAGGATCTAGCATTGCCGTGAGCTGTGGTGTAGGTTGCAGACAAGGCTTGGATCCCACGTTGCTGTGGCTGTGGCATAGGCTGGCAGCTGTAGCTCCAATTCAGCCCCAAGCTGAATATATATATTCTTGATATGGTCAAAAATATGTTTAAAAATTAATTTGGTATAACACAAAGTGATAAAATACAAGTCATGAATATATAGTGTTCATGAAGAACTGGGAAAAGTGACACCAACAAAAATAACATGTAAGCCTCTAATTGATAATATGATTTTTAAATTTTAATGTGAAAAATTCAAGTACATTTTTAACGTGATATAATGGGCATATCTATCTTAGAGCAAGACATATTAATAATAAGAGTAAAAAAGAAAGAGTAAAGACTATATGATTTTTGCAATGCAATTATTTAATGATTATTTTAAAATTATGATAAAATATGATTTATAAACACTTCTGAATAACTGATGTCAGAAAATACATTCAGATAAAATGTTCAAAGCAGTAGAAACAATAAACAAAGACATTTTATCAGTTAAAAAGTCAAATAAATTAAAATAAAAAATACAAAAAATAACATGTAGATTGCAAGAATAAAGCCAAACTTATTTATAAATACTTTTATCATGAGTGAATTAAACCTACAAGATAAATGTCAAAATGCATAAATTGTATAAGCAAATCAAACATAGAGTTAAAATAAATCTGCATAATCAGTTAATATTAATTGCTAAAAAAGTTGGAAATAATGGCTTGGACCAGGATATATAAAACAAAAGCAAACAAACAAAAAAAAAAAGACAAATGTTAGAATTATTCAAAGATTATTTCAGTAAAAACTGGTTATTTTTGGAAGACAAAAAAACTGGATGTACCCTCTAATAAGATATAATAATTGACATATAATACTTCATTAAATTAATTTTAATACAGAAACATAGGGATTTTGACAGACAAAATTATAATGAAAAACTTACACTTTAGCAAATCAAGTGAAGAATTTCATAGGAATTGACAAAAAGTAGTAAATAGCACAATGAACAAATGAATGATAAACAAAAAGACCCAATAAACAGAAAAATCTAAATGCCTTAATGAAAAGTCAATTTAAATCTTGCTTATGCTATATTAACTACATGGCTCTATTATGCAGCTTGTCTGTTCTCAGTTTTTCAAGAATCAAAATTGTTAACAAAACTTACTGCTGTTGGAGGCAGAAAGGGGAATATCTTAGTCATGCACTGTCCCTTAAAGAATCTACTCTGAAATAGTAAACTTCACTTGTATTCACATTGTATTGTCTGAAAGCAATTTGCAGGTCAACAGCTAATTCTGAAGAGGGAACAAAAATTTAATATTCCCTGAAGACAGCCAGCCAGAACAAATTCATAAACAACACTAATGACTAACACACTCCATTTTTTGGTCAACAAAAAGATATCTCACTGGCCCTTTTGAAGACAAAATACACTCAAGTCTCCCTGAACAGCAAACATAACCCCCGAAAGTCCATCCAAACATTCTATCAAGCTCAAAGTTTAAAAGCTCTGACCAAAAGTTTTTGTATTGGCAGTGATGCATAGTGGTATAGAGAGGGCTTTGCTTCATCCAGGTGCCTACGAACTTAAAAGACAAGTATTCTGCATTTTAGGCAGCCTGGAGCTATTTTCAATGCAGAATATTAGATATTCTAGACACAGAATCATTCTGTCACAGATATTCTAAATACAGAAACCATCCCTATTTTTAAAGGTGAAAAATAGGACATGTATGTCCTTTTGTAGTGATTCTCAAATCCCATTTGTCATTTATATATAGGCCCCTAACCTGGGGGTGAAAAAGCTCTTTTAAGCAACTTTGCCATTTTTCTCCATGACCTGTGACATCACTTGTGATTGGACTTTCCTTTCTATTCTGAATCTTGCCCAAACTGGAAATTAGTATCTAGAAATATGGCCTAGGGCTGAATAGTTTTCTCAGCCAATTTTCTGCGTGTTGGTATGTTTGCACTAGAGTCTTTTACTGTCATTTAGTAAAGGATTGTGCTGTTTATGGTGGTACAAACATCCTTAACTAAGACACATTTTTATCTGTTTAAATCTATTCCATGTGCTAAATAGCTGTAAGATTAACACACAGTTTCTTTCCCAATACAATTGTCATAGCTACTGTATGTCTTTGCTTTTTGTTCTCAGGCCCTGTTCTTTTTCTTTCTCTCTATTTAATATAGGTAATATGAATTTATTAATTTTGGAGGTGGTGATATATACCTTTGATCTTTTTTCTGAAGCTATTTCGTCTAGTTAATAGAATTCAATGTTACCACTTAAATTCATTCATAGAATTTAATAATTCCTTTGATTTAATCTTTCACCTAATTCTAAGTTTTTATTGGCCTTTATAGCTCAAACACCTCTTCATCAGTTTATTTTTCCCTCTTTGAGAGTTGGGCAGAATTTATCTTTTCTGACCCTGAAATTTCTTGCATTTCTAGCCTCTTTGTTTTCTTTTTTTAAAAAATTCTCCTTCAAATTTGCTACATTTTATCCCATTGTCATCTTCTTTTTAAACAGTACTTAATCTGTTGAAATCCTTGATAACCCATATACCCATACTAAGGCTATATTTATTTTCTAACATCTTCCCCATAAATACAAGTTCAGTAGTACATTACTACATTTTGCTCTATCACAGGGACAGTTTTACCAAATGTTTACCAAATATAATATTTACCATTCTCCTTCTAAAATCTACTATTAATTTCTTCTAACCATTAAACCAAGTGACTTTTAAATAATTTCTGGGTTTTGTTCTGGGTTTTTATTTGCCGACAGTAGTACGTACTTCAAGCATCTTTTTTTTTTAAATGTCTTCCTACAGTAACAAATAAGCCTAAACCTTCATGGCATAATATAGCAAATATTTCATTCTTAGTAATAATCACTTGTCATGGAGGCTCCATTCTTCCTGGCCGATTAGTTAGAGTAGAACTTCCACTTTGACACATGTCCATAATGTTCAAAGAAGAAAAATGTAATTTGGCTCTCAAAGCTTTTGAGACAAACAACACATATGACCTCACTTCATTGACCTGAGGAAGTCTCACAATCAAACCAACGTTGTTGAAAGGTGGTAGAAAAGTACTATTCTATAGATGACAGACATTATGCTAGTATTTGGGTATAAGTACGTAAATCAAGAAGAAAAAGTCAATATCTTTGAATTGTATCTTTTATTCAAGTGAAGGCACATTTAGTTTGCTATTCTTTTTTTAATGAGTTAAGAGTATTTTTTAACTTTCTTATATTTTGCTTCCTTCATTTAAAACTTCTAATTAAAAAAATCTTCTAGGTTTAATATTCCATATTCAGAGGATGCAGTGGCTTATTATCTACTTTTAAAAATGTACTACAAAGCATATTCATTTTCTATTGTTATGCAACAAATTACCACAAGTTTAGCAACTAAAACAACCCATATTTATTATCTCATGATTTCTGTGGATCAGGAGTCTGGAGTCCTCAGCCATGTTCTTAAAAGACTTCGACCAGATATGGGCTGAGCTGCAGTATCATCAGAGGCTCCAAGAGGAAAAATCTACTTCTGAGTTCCCTCAAGTTGTTAGCCAAATTGGTCTCCTAACAGCTTGGTGAAATACCCAGGGACAGAGGCCTCAGTTTAATCACACTGAAACTTCTGATCTGCAGAAATGGAATGAAAATAAAAGTTTGTTTTACTTATTCTAAGATTTGGTGTGACTGGTTACACAGTTGATAATACAAATATATGATTATTTCCTTCCAAATATGTGTCAAAAATATTTTTTCTTGTATTTATTGTTTCCCATAGCCATTCTGTCTACAAAGCATCTTCAAAATTAAGTGATGGATAAACAAACTAATATCTTCAATGTTTCATTGAATAAGCACATTTTTCAGAAGAGAAAGATTATAAATTATTGTATTACATTTAAATAATTATACATAAGTTTGGATTTCTTTTAATATTTTTAATAAAGAAAATTAATGTATATGCTAATGAAATACTTTAAAGTTCTGAATCAAATTATAACAATAAAAATTGGTTTAGAAACATCCAATGCTTAAAATACAAAAAAAATCTGAAGTAGATAATTTAATCCTTAAAATTAAATGAAGAATATCTAAAAATAAGTTAAATTGTTGTAATAAACCCAGTAGACATATAACTACTTTAAAATGCGAGGAGTACTCAACATATAATGAGGAAATATCTTTAAACTAGTGTTATTAAACCTAGGGTTTTCTTAGAGAGTAGGAGTATGCATGTAAATTTTACTCTAGATTCACTCATTGAAAATGGTTTACTATATAAAGAAATTCCCTCAGCCCTGGTTAGGTTTATTTCATGCTATTAAACACTTGTGCTGATTTCATCTGACATTTAATTCTGTGCAAGCTCTAACAGCTTCTCAGTAACTCATATGAAAAGTGCAACTGTAGACATCCAATGAGTAGAATTTGCTGTGATTCATAAGAACAAATATTGTATGCCACTGAAAATATAGGAACATTGCCAAAACAATACAGCTGATGACTACTTTTATTTCCATCTCCTATAAACTGCCTACTCTAAGAATTACTAGCAACACTAACATTTTATACTCAGTAAATATTATTGTGTAAAGTTCAAAAACTAATAACAGTTGAAAAGTAAGGAAAATGCAACATGGCATAAATATTATAAAGCACAATTTGTTAAAATACAGGGAAGATTTCATATATGATCATATGCATAAGAAAAAAATTATCAAAAAATATTCTGTACTTAATATCAATTCTGAAAACACTACTTGGCATAATTCACATATTTATTTGACAACATATAAAATAAAGTTTTAAAAATAATACAGACATATTTATATCTTTTGAGAGTCCCCTGAACTTATTAACACATATCCAGAACATTGAATAATATATATAACATAATCATAATCAAGCATATGGCCTACATGGACCTGGGGCTGCCTGCCATCCAGGAGGGCTGGACTCAACAATTGCCTGAAGCCTACCACCGCAGGGGCTGTCCCTGCACAGGCCTGCTTGCCCTTTGGAGAGGCTACACCCCCACAGAGCAGCACCAAACACTACCAGCCCCCAAGAAAAGGCCTGCAGGCCAGGAAAACTAGAACAAGCCTGGCCAGGCCGTGAAAAGATCTGCCTAATTCCTGGACAGTCTTTTCTGAGTCAGGCTGCCCTGGGGAGGAGCCTCCTGGCTTTGAAGCAGCCCAGCTAGCTGCTCCAGCTCTAGGGGGCAGCTGCACTCTTGCAGAACAGCTGCAAAGGACTGCCAGCTCTCTGCAGGACCCCCTGCAGACCAGAAAAGCTACGGCAAGCCTGGTCGGGCTGTGAAAGTATCTGCCTAATTCTCGGACAGTCTTTCTGAGTTGGACTGCCCTGGGGAGGAGCCTCCTGGCTTTGCAGCGGCCGAGCTAGCCGCTCCAGTTCTTGCGGGGAGCCACACTCTTGCGGAAGAGCAGCAAAGGACAAACAGCTCTCTGCAGGACCCCCTGCAGCCCAGAAAACCTACAACAAGCTTGGCCAGACTGTGAAAAGATCTGCCTACATTCTCAGACAGTCCTTCTGAGTTGAGCTGCCCTAGGGAATAGCTTCTTGGGTTGTCAGTGACCCAGATAGCTGCTCCATCCCTCAGAGGGTGCTGCACTCCTGAGGAACAGCTGCCCAACACCGCCAACCCCCTGCAAGAACCCCACAGCCTAAAAACACCAGAGCAAGCTCTGCATGACCAAGTGAAATCTGCTACCATCGTGGTGTGGACCTCCCAGTCCTGTCTGCTCTCAGGAAGTTCTCCTTTGCTTCAAAGAGACCCTGTCAGCCCCACCAACACTCCAGAAAAGCCATACTGCCTCAAAGAAGACTGACCAACAACGCCAGCTCTCAGGAAACATTCCACGGCAGTGACAAGGCTAATACTGCCCGGTCACAGAGAGTACAACTCCCCCAGGAAAAAGAAAACAACAAGCAAGATGAAGAAGCTGAGAAACCACCCCCAGTCAAACCAACAGGAGAACTCACCTAAAACAGTCAACAATGAAACAGATCTCTGCAGTCTGACAGACCTGGAGTTCAAAAGAGAAACAGTCAAAATACTGAAGGAATTAAGAGAAGATATGAACAGTAATGCAGATACCCTCAGAAAGGAACTGGAAAATATAAGGAGGAGCCAATAAAAATTAGAACATTCATTTGCAGAGATGCAAACTGAACTAAGGGCAGTAAAAACCAGAATGAATAATGCAGAAGAACGAATCAGTGATATGGAAGATAGAATAATGGAAATCATCAAATCAGGTCAGCAGACAGAAAACCAAATCAAAAAACAGGAAAGCAATATAAGAGACCTAAGGGATAACATAAAGCGGGCCAATCTACGCATAATAGGAATTCCAGAAGGAGTAGAAAAAGATAAGGGGATGGAAAATATATTTGAAGAAATTATCACTGGAACCTTCCCAAATCTAAAGGATACTGGGTTCAAGATACAAGAAGCACAGAGGGACCCAAACAAACTGAACCCAAAGAGACCCACAGCAAAACACATCATAATAAAAATGGCAAAAGTTAGTGATAAAGAGAGGATCCTAAAGGCAGCAAGAGAAAAGCAGAATGTTACCTACAAGGGAACCCCCATAAGAATATCAGCTGACTTCTCTACAGAAACACTACAGGCCAGGAGGGAATGGCAAGAGATATTTAAAGTGCTCAAAGGAAAAAATATGCAACCTAGAATACTCTATCCAGCAAGAATATCACTTAAAATAGAAGGGGAAATAAAATTTTTTTCCAACAAACAAAAACTTAAAGAATACTGCAACACAAAACCCAGGTTAAAGGAAATATTGAAAGGGCTTCTCTAAACCAAAAAGAAAGGAAGGAAAGGGAAGAAAAAAAAAAAGAAAAAAAAAAGAAGAAGAGGAAGAACTAGGACTGAGGAAACCGCAATCAGAGAGCAGTCACTCAAATAAGCCAGCATACAGATTTAATCATGAACAGGCCTCAAACAAAATAAAATTAAAAAGAGTCATCAAAACCATAAAATGTGGGCAAGGGATGTTAGGAAGGAAATAACCCTTTTTGTTTGTTTTTTATGTTTCTCTTCTTAATTTTAATATAGTAATGAAGTGTTTGAACTTACAGGACCATCAGGCTAAAACACACAATTATGGGAAGGGGTTGGCATACTTAAAAACAGGGCAACCCCAAGCCAAAACCAAATATTGCATTCACAGAAAATCAAAAAAAAACAAAAAAAAAAACACTCAAGCAGATAATAACAGGAGACCATCCAACGGAAAAAAAAAAAAAAGAAAGAAAGAATGCAGAACCATAGAATCAACTGAAACAGGAGGTTCTAAATGGCAATAAATAATCAACTATCAATTATCACTTTAAATGTAAATGGACTGAACGCCCCAATCAAGACACAGAGTGGCTGAGTGGATAAAAAGGCAAAAACCTTCAATATGCTGCCTACAAGAATCTCACCTTAGGACAAAGGATACATATAGATTGAAAGTGAAAGGGTGGGGAAAAATATCTCACGCCAATAGACATGACAGAAAAGCAGGAGTTGCAACCCTCTTATCAGTCAAAATAGACTTTAAAACAAAAGACATAAAGAAAGACAAAGAAGGACACTATTTAATGATTAAGGGATCCATCCAAGGAGAGGATGCTACTATCGTCAACATATATGCCCCAAATACAGGAGCACCCAGATACATACAACAAATATTAACAGACATAAAGGGAGATATTGATGAGAAGACAATCATAGTAGGAGACCTTAATACCCCCCTCACATCAATGGACAGATCCTCTGGACAGAAAAGCAATAAAGCAACAGAGATCCTAAAGGAAACAATAGAAAAGTTAGACTTCATTGATATCTTCAGGACACTACATCCAAAAAAAAGCAGAAGACACATTCTTCTCAAATGCTCATGGAACATTCTCAAGAATCAACCACATATTGGGACACAAAGCTAACCTCAACAAATTTAGGAGCATAGAAATTATCTCAAGTATCTTCTCGGACCACAACGCCATTAAATTAGAACTCAACCATGGGAAAAGGAAAGAGAAAAAACCTACTGCATGGAGACTAAACAACATGCTACTAAAAAACCAATGGGTCAATGAGGACATCAAGAAGGAAATTAAAAACTACCTTGAAACAAATGATAATGAAGACACAACCTCTCAAAACCTAAGGAATGCTGCGAAAGCAGTGCTCAGAGGGAAATTTATAGCAATACAGGCCTTTCTCAAAAAAGAAGAAAGATCCCAATGGACACCTTAACCCTCCACCTAAACGAATTAGAAAAAGAAGAACAAAAAAGACCTAAAGTCAGCAGAAGGAAGGAAATTATCAAGATCAAAGAAGAAATCCATAAAATAGAGACTCAAAAAACAATAGAGAAAATTAATAAAACCAAGAGCTGGTTCTTTGAAAAGGTGAACAAAATTGACAAACCCCTAGGCAGACTCACTAAAAAGAGGAGAGAAAGAACCCAAATAACCAAAATTATAAATGAAAAAGGAGAAATCATAACGGATACAGCAGAAATACAAAAAACCATAAGAGAATACTATGAACAACTATATGCCAACAAGTTTGACAATCTGGAAGAAATGGACAATTTTCTAGAATCTTACAGCCTGCCAAAACTGAATCAAGAAGAAACAGACCAACTGAACAGACCGATCAGTAGAAATGAAATTGAAGAGGTCATAAAAACACGACCTACAAATAAAAGCCCAGGATCAGGGAGCTTCACAGGTGAATTCTATCAAACATATAAAGAGGAATTGGTGCCCATCCTCCTTAAACTCTTTCAAAAGTTTGAAGAAGAAGGAAGACTCCTAAAGACATTCTATGATGCCACCATCACTCTCATTCCAAAACCAGACAGAGATACCACCAAAAAAGAAAACTATCGCCCAATATCATTGATGAATGTAGATGCAAAAATTCTCAACAAAAGCTTAGCCAACTGAATCCAACAACGTATCAAAAAAAATTATACACCATGGCCAGATTGGGTTCATCCCAGGTTCACAAGGATGGTTCAACATAAGCAAATCAATCAGCGTCATACACCACATTAACAAAAAAAAAAAAGTCAAAAATCATATGATCATCTCAATAGACGCAGAAAAAGCATTTGACAAAGTCCAACATCCATTCATCATCAAGACCCTCACCAAAGTGGGTATAGAGGGAACATTCCTGAACATAATCAAAGCCATTTATGACAAACCCACAGCAAATATAATCCTCAATGGGGAAAAACTGAAAGCCTTCTCACTCCAATCTGGAACAAGACAGGGATGCCCACTCTCACCACTGCTCTTCAACATCGTTTTGGAAGGCCTAGCCACAGCAATTAGACAAACCAAAGAAATAAAAGGCATCCATATAGGAAGAGAAGAGGTAAAACTGTCACTGTATGCAGATGACATGATACTATACATAGAAAACCCTAAGGACTCAACCCCAAAACTCCTTGAACTGATTCATAAATTCAGCAAAGTAGCAGGATATAAGATTAACATTCAGAAGTCAGTTGCATTTCTGTATACCAGCAATGAAATATTAGAAAGGGAATACAAAAATACCATACCTTTTAAAATTGCACCTCAAAGAATCAAATACCTCGGAATACACCTGACCAAGGAGGTAAAGGACCTATATGCCGAGACCTATAAAACTTTAATCAATGAAATCAAAGAAGATGTAAAGAAATGGAAAGATATTCCATGCTCCTGGATTGGGAAAGTCAATATTGTAAAAATGGCCATACTACCTAAAGCAATCTATAGATTCAATGCAATCCCTATCAAATTACCCATGACATTTTCCACAGAACTAGAACAAACAATCCAAACATTTATATGGAGCAACAAAAGACCAAGAATCGCCAAGGCAATCCTGAGAAACAAAAACCAAGCAGGAGGCATCACTCTCCCAGACTTCAGGCAATATCACAAAGCCACAGTCATCAAGACAATGTGGTATTGGTATCAAAACAGACAGACAGAACAATGGAACAGAATAGAGAATCTGGAATCAAACCCTGACACCTATGATCAATTAATCTTTGACAAGGGAGGCAAGAACATCAAATGGGAAAAAGAAAGTCTATTCAGCAAGCATTGCTGGGAAACCTGGACAGCTGCATGCAAAGCAATGAAACTAGAACACACCCTCACACCATGCACAAAAATAAACTCACAATGGCTGAAAGACTTAAATATAAGACAGGACACCATCAAACTCCTAGAAGAAAACATAGGCAAAACACTCTCGGACATCAACCTCATGAATATTTTCTCAGGTCAGTCTCCCAAAGCAATAGAAATTAGAGCAAAAATAAACCCATGGGACCTCATCAAACTGAAAAGCTTTTGCACAGCAAAGGAATCCCAAAAGACAACTTTCAGAATGGGAGAAAATAGTTTCAAATGATGCAACTGACAAGGGCTTAATCTCTAGAATATAGAAACAACTTATACAACCCAACAGCAAAAAAGCCAATCAACTAATGGAAAAAATGGGCAAAAGACCTGAACACACTATTCTCCAAGGAAGATATATAGATGGCTAGAAAACACATGAGAAAATGCTCAACATCGCTGGTTATAAGAGAAATGCAAATCAAAACTACCATGAGATACCACCTCACACCAGTCAGAATGGCCATCATGAATAAATCCACAAATAACAAGTGCTGGAGGGGCTGTGGAGAAAAGGGAACCCTCCTACACTGTTGGTGGGAATGTCAACTGGTACAGCCACTATGGAGAACAATTTGGAGATACCTTAGAAATCTATCCATAGAACTTCCATATGACCCCGCAATCCCACTCTTGGGCATCTATCCGGACAAAACTCTCCTTAAAAGAGACACGTGCACCCGCATGTTCATTGCAGCACTCTTCACAATAGCCAAGACATGGAAACAACCCAAATGTCCATCGACAGATGACTGGATTAGGAAGAAGTCGTATATATACACATTGGAATACTACTGAGCCATAAAAAAGAATGACATGATGCCATTTGCAGCAACATGCATGGGGCTAGAGAATCTCATACTGAGTGAAATGAGCCAGAAAGACAAAGACAAATACCATATGATATCACTTATAACTGGAATCTAATATCCAGCACAAATGAACATCTCCTCAGAAAAGAATATCATGGACTTGGAGAAGAGACTTGTAGCTGCCTGATGGGAGGGGGAGGGAGTGGGAGGGATCGGGAGCTTGGGCTTATCAGACACAACTTAGAATAGATTTACAAGGGGATCCTGCTGAGTAGCATTAAGAACTTTGTCTATATACTCATGTTACAACAGAACAAAGGGTGGGGAAAAGAAAATGTAATTGTAATGTATACATGTAAGGATAACTTGATCCCCTTGCTGTACAGTGGGAAAACAAAAAAAAAATATTACAAAAAGGAACAAACCAAAAAAAAATTTGATGCAAAAAAAAAAGAATATGGCCTACAATATTGCAGTTATTTTGTTTATGTTATCTATTCGTGTATTATATATATCATTAAATACTATACATTTATCTATGATTTAACTTAAAAACTCATATATTAATACTAATGAGTTCCTTAATTTCTAACAAATTGTTTTTCCTTCAGATAATTATTACAGAATATAACATAGGAATAAATTTTACTATACTTTCTTATAAAATGTTCAATATAATTTAAGTTTAAAAATATATCTTTGACAAAATATGCATTTGGTAGATTCTCATGAGAAAATATATAATGATTAATTTTCATGTTACATAAACCAATATGTTAAAATATATCTTGATTATGTACAAATATAGAATCTTTATTTTAAGATAATGTAATATATACTATAACTAAAGATGAGTTGCAAAATTACTGAAGACGAAGGCAAAGTATATAATTGTGTAAATGGTTAAAATTAAACTCTAATAGAGAAGTATGCCATATTTATAAAATGTACTTATACATCAAATTTTATATTATAAAATTAAGCATGTTTATCATTTTTCTTTTTTTTTTGCTTTTTTTTTTTTAGGGCTGCATGCACAGCATATGCAAGTTTCCAGGCTAGGGGTCAAATCAGAGCTACATCTGCCAGCCTTCGCCACAGCCACAGCAATGCAAGATCTGAGCAGCATCTGCAACCTACACTACAGTTTTTGACAACACCCGATCCTTAATCCACTGAGTGAGGCCAGGAATCAAACGCACAACCTCATGGTTACCAGCCAGATTCATTTCTGCTGCACCACAATGGGAACTCCATATTTCTTATTTTTATATCATTTCTTCTCAGAATTTGAATCTTCAGAAAAATGCTTTTACCTTAGAGTACTCAATAATTTTTATCCTTCTACTGAATCCAATACTTGGCTAACATTTGAGATTGTAAAAATTTTTAGGATCAATGTAGATCTGAGATTATCTTGAAAAGGAAATTATTATTAAAATGTATCATATATACAATTAAAACTGCATAATTTTATTGAAGTTTCATTAGTTAATCTCGGTGTTCTGAGAGCATTCATATTTAATACTAATATCTTTTAATTGGTATTAAAATAGTATATTTTATAAATAAATTTTATTTAGGGTATGTGAAACATAAATGTTATTCATTCAAAGTTTCAAATTAATTTGTGACTTCCAGACTACACGGATATGTGTCAGTCAGATTTGGGGAAATGGGATGTATATATAATTTATAAAATGTTTCCTCTTTCCCTCATGGGACTTGTCATTAGTTTCAAAGCATTTGCTTAGATCCTGGAAATCAACACGTTTGCTGAAAAAAAAAAAAAGAGCCATAGTTTTATCTTTTTTAATTTCCCCTATATATTTTTTTTCTACTGTAAAGCATGGTGACTCAGTTACACATACATATATACATTCTTTTTTCTCACATTATCATGCTCCATCATAAGTGACTACCCATGGTTCCCTGAGCTATACAGCAGGATCTCATTGCTAATCCATTCAAAAGGCAATAGTTTGCATGTATTAACCCCAAGCTCCCAATACATCCTATTCACTCCCCCATTGCTTTGGTGAACACAAGTCTATTCTCCAAGGCCATGATTTTCTTTTCTGTGGAAAAGTCCCTTTGTGCCATACATTAGATTCCAGATATAATGATATATAATGGTATTTGTATTTCTCTTTCTGAAAGAGCCTCTAGTTCTATCCATGTTGATGCAAATGGCATTATTTTGTTCTTTTTTTATGACCGAGTAGTATTCCATTGTGTACATATGCCACCTCTTCCTAATCCAATCATCTGTCAATGGACATTTGGGTTGTTTCCATGTCTTGGCTGTTGTGAATAGAGCTGCAATGAACATACAGGTGCATATGTCTTTTTTAAGGGAAGTTTTGTCTGGATATATGCTCAAGAGTGGAATTGCTGGGTCATATGGTAGTTCTACATATAGTTTTCTAAGGTAATTCCATACTCTTCTCCATAGTGGTTGTACCTGCTTATATTCCCACCAACAGTTCAGGAGGGTTCCCTTTTCTCCACACCCCCTATAGCATTTGTTATTTGTGGACTTATTAATGATGGTCATTCTGACTGGTGTGAGGTGGTATCTCATGGTAGTTTTGATTTGCATTTCTCTTATAATCAGCGATGTTGAGCATTTTTTCATGTGTTTGTTGGCCATCTGTAAATCTTTCTTGGAGAAATGTCTATTCAGGTCTTTTGCCCATCTTAAAATTGAGTCGTTGCCTTTTTTGCTGTTGAGTTGTATAAGTTGCTTATATATTTTAGAGATTAGGCCCATGTCAGTTGCATCATTTGAAACTATTTTCCTCCATTCTGTAAGTTGTCCTTTCATTTTCTTTTTGGTTGCCATTGCTGGGCAAAAGCCTGTCCATTTGATTAAGTCCCATTTGTTTATTTTTGCTCTTATTTCTGTTTCTTTGGGAGACTGACCTGAGAATATATTTGTAAGGTTGATGTCAGAGAATGTTTTGCCTATGTTCTCTTCTAGGAGTTTGATGATGTCTTGTGTTACATATATGTCTTTCAGCCATTTTGAGTTTATTTTTGTGTGTGGTGTGATGGTGTGTTCCAGTTTCATTGATTTGCATGCAGCTGTCCAGGATTCCCAGCAATACTTGCTGAAAAGACTGTCTTTTCCCCATTTGATGTTCTTGCCTCCCTTGTCAAAGATTAGTTGACCCTAGGTGTCAGGGTTTATTTCTGGGTTCTCTATTCTGTTCCATTGGTCTGTCTGTCTGTTTTGGTAACAGTACCACATTGTCTTGATGACTGTGGCTTTGTAATATTGCCTGAAGTCTGGGAGAGTGATGCCTCCTGCTTTGTTTTTGTTTCTCAGGATTGCTTTGGTAATTCTGGGTCTTTTGTGGTTCCATATAAACCTTTGGACTGTTTGTTCTAGTTTTGTGAAAAATGTCATGGGCAATTTGATAGGGATTGCATTGAATCTGTAGATTGCTTTGGGTAGTATGGCCATTTTTACAGTATTAATTTTTCGAACAGCCTCCCAAAGACATTCTAGGTCACCAATATCACCCTAATTCCAAAACCAGAAAAAGATACCACTGAAAAAGAAAACTATAGGCCAATATCTCTGATGAATATAGATGCAAAAATTCTCAACAAAATTTTAGCCATCCAAACTAAAAAGATCATATACCACAACTAAATGGTATTCATCCCAGATTTACAAGGATGATTTGACATAGACAAATCAGTCAACGTCGTATACCACATTAACAAAAACAAAGTCAAAAGCACATGATCACCTCAATAGATGCAGAGAAAGCATCTGACAAAGTCCAACATCCATTCATGATCAAAACTCTTACCAGAGGGGGTACAGAGGGAACATTCCTTAACATAATCAAAGCCATTTATGACAAACCCACAGCAAATATAATACTCCATTGAGAAAAGCTGAAAGCCTTCTCACTCAAATCTGGAACAAGACAAGGATGCCCACTCTCACCACTGTTATTCAACGTAGTACTGGAAGTCCTAGCCACAGCAGTCAGACAAACAAAAGAAATAAAAGGAATCCAAATAGGAAGAGAAGAGGTAAAACTGTCACTGTATGCAGATGACATGACACTCTATATAGAAAACCCTAAGGAATAAAGCCAAAAATTCCTCAAACTGATCAACAAATTCAGCAAAGTAGCAGGATATAAGATTAACATGCAGAAGTCAGTCACATTTCTGTATACTAACAATCAAATATTAGAAAAGGGATACGAAAATGCAATACCATTTAAAATTTCACCCTAAAAAATCAAATATCTGGAAATACACCTGACAAAAGTGGTAAAAGACTTATATTCTGAGAAGTATAAAACATTAATGAAGGAAATTAAAGAAGATGTAAGGAAATGGAAAGATATTCCATGCTCATGGTTTTAAATTTTACTATTAAAGTCAGCATTATCCGTTCCCTTCTTAAAAATCATTAAAAGGAAGTAAGGAGAACAAGAAATATTAATACTTATTCATTTTAGCAAAATTAGGGGATAGTGAACATTCAAACCTCAACCTAAGTGAAAAAACACCAAAGTTGTATTCATATAGAGAAGCAAAGAAAGGATTAATAAAGAGCCAGCCAAAGATATGAAATTCTGTATAGGCAAGAGTGTTGTTCCTTTGGAAAGATACTGAATGTTACATAAAATGTCATTTTTCTTGGATGGCCGGCCAAAAGGAAATTTGGAGAAAATATAAGTGGCCTGAAAAATAACTTAAAAGTTCTAATCTATAACATGAGTGGTGATTCATACTACATTATGGTGAGGATGGAGCTCCACTTGGAGCAAGTAAAAATATTTTCCCTGGGTTAAAAGCCAGGCCTTGATCCAGATACAAGTATATATATTTTAAGGACAGATGGGAATGAAGCTGAAACTCCTCACTAATCCTGAGAAATGAGTAGAACTTGGGATCCCATTTATACTGACTTGCTTAAAACCTAAGAAAAAAATAAAGAAATACAAAAAATTAGTCCACCAAACATTAATATAAATAAAATGGCACAGTATATTGGGTGTGGTAATGTTAAGATGTAATAAAAATGAAAATGCAAGTGCTTCAAACAAGTTAGAAGCTTATTTTTTGATCCTATAATATCACAGGTTAATATAGGCAGTCTGGACTTCATAAAGTCCTACAGGATAGTTGGCAGTCTGCCATGCTCAGTTTTAACAGGATCTTACAAGATTGACTTAGGTGTTTTCATATCTCATAAGTGGAAAGAAAGGTGGAGTTGAAATACAGAAATAGGTGTTCTAGAGGATGATCTGCAATCTGCACAGACCACTACCATTCACACCTCACTTGTGAGATTAACTGCATGATAACACAAAGCAGAGAAGCTGAAAATGTGTTCTCTAGCCTATAAAACAAAACATTTTGATGGCAGAACACAGCATTCTGACATGAAGAGCTATTTATCATCCAACAAAATAAATTATAAACAAAAATAAAATTACTACTAAATGACTCAATACATCAGGAATATAAATGACTGTAAATTACTATCCACCTAACACATGAAAGAACTATTGAGATATAAAAGGAGTAATTAACATTCTACAATCACAATGCAAATTGCAAATACTAACATGGTTTATTGATAAGTCAATCAAGCCCAAATAAATATTTTACATAGGGATCATTTGAACAACAGAAGTAACTCATTTCAATGGATCAAATGATCTAGCAATCCCACTTCTAAGCATATATCCAGACAAAACTACAGTTAAAATGATACATGCTGCCCATGTTCATTTTAGCACTTTTCACAATAGTCAAGACATGGAAAAAAACTAAATGGATTAAGATGTGGTACATATATACAAGGAAAACTACTCAGCCATAAAAAGAATAAAACAATGCCATTTGCAGCAAACTGGATGGAACTAGAGATTCTCATACTAAGTGAAGTAGGTCATAAAGAGGAAGACAAATACCACATAATAACACTTACATGTGGGGTTTAAAATATGGCACAAACAAACCTATCTACAAAATATAAAGAGATCAGAGGCATGGAGAGAAGACTGGCACTTGCCAAGGAGAAAGGGAGGGAGTGGGATGGATGGAGAGTCTGGCGTTAGTAGATGAAAACATTTAGAATGGATAAGCAATGGGAGCCCATTAGACAGCATAGGGAAATATGTCCAATCTCTTGGAATAGACCATGGTAGAAGAAAATATGAGAAAAAGAATGTATGACTAGGTCACTTTGCTGTACAGCAGAAACTGGCACTGCAATATACATCAACTGTAACTTATAAAATGGAGAAAAATGATAAGCTGGAGCTCGTAAGTAAAATAAAATCTGCTCTGCAAAAGACACTGTTAAAAGAATAAAGATAGACTGAGCAAAAGACATATCTGATAAAGGACTGTTATCCAAAGTTTACAAAGGAGTCTTAAAACTCAGCTTGAAGAAAATAAATTGAAAATCAGCTCAAAAAACTTAAAAGAATCCTCACAAAGAGGGTACACATGTGGCAAATAAGCATATGAAAAGATATGCTATATAAGATCAGGGAAATGAAAACTAAAACAAGATACTACTATATACCAACTAGAATAGCCAAAATATGAAACACTAAAAATGCCAAATTCTGGAAAAGATGTGGAGCAAAAGGAACACTCATTCATTGCTAGTGGGAATGCAAAATGCTACAGTCGTTTGGAATACTCTTTGGCAGCTTCTAACAAAACTAAACATATTCTTTCATATGATCCAGCAATCACATTTCTTTACATTTACCAAAAGGGTTGCAAACTTAAGTCCGTACAAATATCTCCAACAGATGTTTAGAGCAGCTTTATCCATCAAAATTTTGAAGCAATCAAGATACCCTTCAGCAGGTCAACAGATTAAGCAAAAACAATAATATATCCACATGATGAATGATTATCCAAAACTAAAAAGAAATGAGCTACCAAGTCATGTGAAGACATAGAGAAAATAAATACATATTACTCACTCAAGAAGTCAATCTGGAAAGGCAATGGTTGCCAAGGATTTGGGGAAGGATGGGGATGAATCAGTAAACCTTAATGGTGAACAGATATTATCATAAATGTATAACACAAATCCAGATGTAACCTGTGGATTTGGGTGATATTGATGTGTAAACGTAGATTCTGTAATTGTAAAATATGTACCACTCTTGTGAGTCATATTGATAATGGAAGAAACTATGATTATGTGAAAACAAGAGCTATATGAGAAATCTCTTTATCTTCCACTCCATTTTTATGTGAACATAAAACAGCTCTAAAAAATAAAGTCTTTTTATATTTTTTATATTAGTCAATGAATTTATTACATTTATAGTTGTACAATGATCATCACAACCCAATTTCATAGCATTTCCATCCTGATCCCCCAGTGCATCTCCCACCCCTCAACCTGTCTCCTTTGGAAACCATAAGTTTTTCTCATAAGTCTGTGAGTCAGTATCTGCTCTGCAAAGAAGTTCACTGTGTCCCTTTTTTTAGATTCCACATGTAAGTGATAGCATTTGATGTTGGTGTCTCATTGTCTGACTGACTTCACTTAACATGATAATTTCTACATCCATCCATGTTGCTAAAAATGCCATTATTTCATTCCTTTTAATGGCTGAGTAATACTCCATTGTGTATATGTACCACATCTTCTTGATCCACTCCTCTTTTGATGGACACGTAGGTTGTTTCCATGTCTTGGCTATTGCAAATAGTGCTGCAATGAACATTGGAGTACATGTGTCTTTTCAAGTCAAGGTTTTCTCTGGATAGATACCCAGGAAGTCTACAAACAATAAGTGCTGGAGAGGGTGTGGAGAAAAAGGAACCCTATTACACTGTTGGTAGGATTGTAAAATGGTGCAACCCCTGGGGAAAACAGTATGGAGATTGCTCAGAAAACTAAAAATAGAACTACCATTTGATCCAAAAATAAAGTCTTTTTAAAAACTAAAACTAAATAAGTCACATTCCTAACCTATCCTCTGTTGGTATACATGTAAGAGGAAAAATTATTTAAACCTCAACATGTATATAAATGTATAATAGATTTAAACACAACTGCCATGAAAAAGCATCAAAAGGAGCAGGTGGTATAGCCATTACTTTTGGAAATTTAGAGTGCCTTAAGATGAGCATGGATTTATATTGACATCCATGGGAGTTTAAGGTAACTCTGCTGACAGCCAGCAGTTATAAAGATGTTTGGAGTAAGTAAAAATACAAGTTTGGGGTTTCAAATATTTTGCGAAAAAAATTAGCTGCTAAAATAAATCTTGTTTTAGAATATATTTCATTTTAGTATTGTAATAAAAATCATATTTCATAAACTGATACTATCCTTTTTATTACTATTTGCATTTATCATGTGTTTTTATCTGCCATGATAATGTATGCAAAAGAATGTAGCACAGTACCTGACCCAGGGAAATTACTCAAAAATGGTTCTTTATTTTTTTCTGCCATTTCTACTGTTTTGCATGGGATGCTTGATTTTGGTCCCTCATTTAGACTTAGTTTTGCTAATATATAGAAGTACTTATATTAACAAATAATACTTAAAATATTTTTATTGTGATATTATTTACATGTAATAAAATGAATCATATTGTAGTGTACAATTTGATGAATTTTGAAGATGCAGTATACAATTTGATGATGTTTGAAAATGTATACAGTTATGCAAACATCACCACAACCAAATTTAAAATATTTTGACTGATTCGAAAGTTTTCCTCATTTCCCTTTTAAGAAATCATCCTTCTGACCTTGGTCCCGCTCTTGTCTCAGTAGGAGCTCTCCCCTCTCTAGCACTCTGTCTTGTGAACTTTAGCCATCTTTGCCTTCTGGGTCTCCTAACTTTATCATCTTATCTCGGTGAATCTAAAGAGGTTGGCTTGGGTTTCCCCCCTCCCTACACTACAGCATGGAAACTCTCAGAACAGTAAGCTGGGGCAGTTGTTAGATTCACTATTTTTGTTGTTGGTGGTGGTGGTTATTTTTGTTTTGTTTTGTTGTTGTTGTTGTTTTTGTTTTGGCCTTGCTCAGAGCATGCAAAACTTCTGGGACCATGGATTAAAACTCCATCCCAGCACCTACTGGAGCCATGGAAATGACAATGCTGCATCTTTAACCCACTGCACCATCAGGGAAATCTTAACTTTGGTTAATTTTAAATAAGGTACTAAGTATTCAGAAAATATCTTTCCCATATTTTTAATTATTTTGGGTTTTTGTTTGTTTTTCTCTTTCCCTAATGCCTGGAAGTATCTCTCTGGTCTGTATCTTTTCTGTGATATTTTTGTCATTTAGTTATTTCATGAATTTTTAAAATAAACAAAATAATTATACCATGCTCTTTGCTTTCTCCTCTTCTGTTTTTGCATTTGAATTCTGTATTCTATAGGTTATTTTTAAAATTTTCCCATGCTAAACTTTTTTGCAGCTGGTCACTGGTATATACTCCTATTTATTTGTGAATATGTTTATAAGCATTAAAATATGTAACTGGTTTAATGGGATCAATAATTTTGCTTATATTTTGAAAAGTTAACATGCTAAACTGTAGTGATATGTAAGCCGTATTTCATACCTTAGGAGTTGAAAATAAAGCTGTTTTAGTTACACTCTTTTACATTGAAATTGAATGCTCTGTAACATGAAAAACCCCCAATTTATTCTATAAGTTATTCTACAAGAAATCTTAATAGTTTCTTGGTAACAATAAAACTATTTTGAATTATAACTAATATACATCTTAAATAACTAAAATGGCTTAAATATTATTTTAGAGATAAATCCATTGAACTAAAAATATTTTTGTTATCATTTTATTCTATATGCTATTCATATAATATGCATTATTTCCTTAAGGTAAAAATGTCAAAAGCTACAATAAAGTATTAATTAAGGAAAATGAATGTCATACTGGCACCTATTAAAGCAGTAGACAGATATATATCAAAAACATTGATGAAGCTGTTTGCTCTGGTTCAAACCTTTTTAATTATTAATTTTAAAAATATGTTCAGGAGGAAAAAAATAAAATATTCTTTGCATAAGAGATTAAAATATTGTGAGCCTCAAATTTGAATTTCATACCTTACATTAAAAAGTCCAGTACTTGATGTGATGGCTTTAAAGTAAATATTCAAGGGAAAAAAAATTAAATGTAATGCTACCACTCTAATTTCTCCTTGCCATGCTCAACACACATTGATTTTGGTTTTAATTGATAAAGTGATTTAATGCTATTGATACTCTCTATGACTTAATCTTTTGGATTCTCTGATTATTTAATGTCTCTTTTTCAGTATCTTTGAGTTGTGAAATTTTTCTTAGTACCACTCTCTTTTTTTCTTTCTTTCTGTATGTATCTCAGATGTATGTACATCACATTAAACACGAGTGACTTAGTTTCTCAACATGTGGTTTCTTGATCTGCATGTTAATCTATCTTTGTATCACATTTATATTTTATGTTGGTGATATGGACTAATGTCTCATATCCTTTGTCCTTTATACCTCTTTATCAGTTAGCTAAGAAAATCCATTTTGAGTCATTAGCCTCTTTTCTAGACAGTTAGCTTTTACATTTTTAACATGCTAAATATAAAAATAACCACAGGAAAAATATAAAAATATATACATACACACACATCTAATTTACTAGATTTAGAGGATAGGATTTCACTACTCCAGTGATTTTTCAGAAGGGTAGAGAATTAGATTTCCACAGGGAATTTAGAAAGTGGATTTAGGGACATCAGAAGAGACAGATAACATAGAAAATATTGATAGGCTTTTTCCTTGAATAGAAACCTTAATGTGAAATTCATAGCTAAATTATAAGAATGGTTAAATTACTTTGATTAATATGCAACCATTGTAGGAAGATATTTTCTTAAAAGTAATGGACACAATAAAAAATGAAACAGTTAATTCATTTTGGCATAAATCATTTAAAAATGTGCTTTTAAATGCTTCCTTGTCAGTGATGTAAAAATAAAAGATGTTATTCAAGTGAATAGACAAATTGCTTACGAAGGACATAGAGAAACTAAGACTAATATATCAGAACTGATAATACCTTCTATAAAGGCTGCAAACTATTGAGAGATGCTATCATGAAAGTGTTTTTATACATATAAAATATAAGAATTAATGTACTGATTAAACTAAAATCTTAATGTTTTCCTTTTATAAAGACAGCCATCAGAAAAAAATAGTAGAAAAGCTCTTTTATTTTTCGTTACTTTTTTTTTTCATGAAATTGTTCTGTACCTAACTGTGAATGGTGCATTCAATTTCTCAAATATTGGATGCTAACATTTTGTATCTTCTAAGAGTATCTCAATGAACTTCTTTCTCTTTCTTAGTTGGGAGATGACCCATGCTGAATGGCCTGTCTTCATGGTTAAAAAGGTGAGTGAAAAACTACTACTGTCACTTTGTATATGTTTATATTTTGATTTAGTTACATGAATTTTTGGCTTACATTAAGACTGTCTTGCTAAGTGCAATTTAATGTATATATTGTTATTAATTTATATATTACTTTATTGGTTACTTTAAATATTATTTTCTTTACAGTCTAAAAATGATTAGACTTTTACAGTGTTCCTGACCCTGCTAGAGCCATAGAACTCTTCACCAGGTATATCATTCTGGGTTTTAAATTATCTATGCTATGGGTTTTTATTTTCCATACATTACAAACTTTATAAGGCATTACATTTGGTTTTTATACTACCAGTAATCACTTATACTAGCCCACATATTTACTCTCTCCAGTATTCTTTATTCCATTTTTCATTTCCATATTTCTATCAGAAATCATATTTCTTCTGCCAGAAATTTTCCCCTTAGTATTGTATACCAGTCTGACTCACCAAACATTTTAATCAGTTTTAGGTATGTCTGAAAACATCATTTTTGTCGTATATTGTTTTGATTAGAGAATGATATGTTGGCACTAAATTTTTCTAATACTGTAAATATTTAATTCTATTTTCATTTGACTTTTTTTTCCTCTATGGAAGTTTTTTGTTGCTTTTTTGAAGGTTACATGTAGTTTTCACTCAGGCAGGTTTTTTTTTTTTTTTTAAGATTTCCTTTTAACTTTATAAGTTACAGAATTTTATTACAATAAGCCTAATTGTTGTTTTCTTTCCTTTTTACTATGGTGTTTCATGAAACTTTTTGTACAAAAGTTGATAACCATTCATCAGTTTGGGAAAATTCATGGTTGTTAACTTTCTTCAATTTGACTTTTCATTCTCGTAACTGTCTCCCTCTGGGACTATAATTCAATATCTACTAGAATGTTTGACTCTATCCCACATGTTTGAGAAGCTCTTTACCTCCATTCTTCTCTCTTTTTGCTTCAGTTTGGATGTTTTCCATTGACCTATGTTTTCAGTTCACCAGTATTGTCTTCTGCTATGTCCAAACTTCTCTACAATTCTTGGCAGTAGTTCTTAATTATATAGATTGCATTTCTTAATTTTAGTAGAGTCAGTTTAATAATTTTTATGTTCAAAACCTTTGTCGAAATTCTTCTCTTTAATACTTGTCTACTTTTTTCATTTCCATTTTATATATTTTTTCACTTTCATTTTCTTTCTTGTTTTTTCTTAAAGAGATAATTTTATATTTGACTTTAACAATAAAATATAACAATATAGAAAATGAGAACTTCCATTCTTCCTCACAGTAGAATGGAAAAACAAAATATTGAATGATTCAGCTATTACTAACATGAAAATTCTTCTGATATTTTTCTGAGAAAAAATGAGCAACCAGGAAGTTAGTCAAATATATAGACAAGTTGATTCCAGTTCAAGCAGCACAATTATCTTTAGTCAGTATAGACACAAAAGGTATTATATTTAAATGTAAGTGAAGGTTAGGATTCCCTTTAAATTCAGTTCCATTTGGAATTTAAACAGTTTGATCCTCTCTTCAATCCAACCAATGTATTGGATTAAAGTAAATACTACTAACAGTTTCCAGCTGTGACATTTTATTGTCAAAATAGAAAACTGTATTAACCTTATCTCAAAAATATGTAAATGAAAAAAAAGAGAAATTCTTCAGAAGACTGATTCTTTCTGAGATTCTGTCTAGCAGTGGGTAGTAAAAAAAAAAATGTGCTTTTTATTTTAAAAGATCTCATTTACCATGTTTCACAAAATACCCCATAGAGTTGATTAGCCCTACCATACAACTAATAAGATTTCAAAGAAATATATTATCTATACCAAGTGGCCAAGAAGAAGATTTTATTATATCAGAGTCTGAAGCTGCTTGGATTAATTCTTATTCTCAATCTTAAATAATATATCTGTCATTAGTATTCAATATTTCACCTATAATTTGTGAATACTGCCCCTTCCATATTGCCAGATGCTTTATTTTTCTGGAAATCATTGTAAGGTATTTTCAAATTGTTTTATTCTGTCTTTCATGTTTGTTAATCTCTTTCATAAGCCTATATATTTGATTATATAATTTCTTCAACATTACTTTTTAATTTATATAATTGTTAAAAACAAGTGTACAGAGAATTCTCATTTAACTCCTCACCCAATTTTCACTATTATTAACATTTTACAACAATGCAGTACATTTATTCACAATTATGAGCCAATACTTATAAATTATTATTAAGCAAATTCTCATAAATTTTCCTCTGTTTTTGCTATTTACTTCTCTTTGTTCCAGAATCTCTTGTAAAATATCACTTTACATTTAGTATCCTTATCTCCTTAAACTCCTCTTGGTTATAACAGTTTATAAACTGTGCCTTATTTTTAATGATCTTGACATCATTTGAGGATTTGGCCAGATTTTTTGTGGAAAGTTTCAGTTGGAATTTATATGATATTTTTCTTGTAACTAGACCGGGGTAATGCATTTTTGGAAGGACTATCACTGAAAGTACCACAGATTCCTGTGGTTTATTGGCTATTTAAATTCTTTAAATGTAATTGGTCTTTTTTTGACTGCTTATGTTATTCTCATGCAACAGTTTGTATTACTTTTCTTAGTCATTTTGTTGTACTGTAATTTGAGAATTCCACATCTGCTTTTTTGTCCAGTTGAAAATATTTTATGTATGAAGACTATCAAATGAATATTTTCATCCATAATTTTCCAAACAGCACTTATGTTTCTTAATCTTTTTTCAATTTTAAGAATAATTGCTTTTCAGAATTCATATAGTTACAGATATAATATTAAATTTACATTTATAAAACACCTTAAAATATATGGTTACAATAATCATAGTGTCCCTAAGGTGGTTCTTCAGTTGGCTAATGAGGAACTAGATGCAGGAAAATGAAGATTCACTTTGCATTCACTCCATATACTTAGGTCAAGTGAAATTTAAGAAAATCTAAGAATTAGAAAATACGTTTTTCTCTCCTTACGCTATTTTCTGATCTGTGAGGCAATGTGTTAGTATGAATCTAAACTTTACCCGCTTATTAGCAAGTCAACTAGCACTAGCCCTCAGACAAGTTAATTTACCTATCTTCCAATTGCGCTATGCTAAAATATCTCACTGGGTTTTTCAAGATTAGTTGCAGTGGATTTTGTCTGTCTCTGTCCCCTAGGAAGGACCACCTGATAGTGGTCTTATGTGAGAGACAAATGGACACGATTGAAGAAGGGAGAAAAAAAGAAATTCATAAGAATTACATGACTGATGTTGGTGACAAGTGAATATTAGAATGAAAGCTAAGGGCATGGGATGTTTTTCTCCAGGTGTACTAATAAACAATTGGGGAAGGAAAATTCGTAAAATATTGCACTTATTTTAAAACATGAATATTTTTTAAAAATGCACTGGCCAAGACTGGTAATAGAAAAACAGTAAAATAACAGAATTAGTAATGAGAAGGAAGACTGAAAGAATAAAAAGAATGTACAAGCTTGTGTACATTCTGTAATAAGCATTATAAAGTGGAACTTAGCTTAAACAAGATGGTTCAATCACTCAATACAATGTACATAGAAACAAAAAAATCATGTGATGTTGGCATGAGTGTTGTGTCTGAGGGCAGCTAAGCATTGAGAAAAGTGACCCAACTTCAGAGTCTATATCTGCACATGGAGTATGCTCATTTGGGCCAAATGATTAAGGGATAAAGCATCCACATTAAGAACTTCCAGTATAACTGAGCTTCTCATTGTTCAACAGGAGCATAATGATGAAAAATTAGGCAATATTAGAAGCCATTGAGAGTCTAAGTTGTCATCACTGGAATATCATTCTATAAAAAACAGAACTCCAATGAACAGGGTGGCTGATGGTAGAAAGATAGCAAGAGGAAAAGTGGCAGGCCTGTTTGAATGCCAATACTTGGCCTTTTAAAAACTGGCAAAATATATGCACTTAATCACGTAAATATGAATTCTGGATACACCGTATCTGAATACCCTATGTTTCATAAAATCCAAATTTAGGCTTTAAAATAAATTCTTATCTCTGTGTTCCATTGTGATACATTATTTTTTTCATTACTTAGAATGATGATTTTAATGATGAATAATATATATTCAAAGTGTTTCCAATAAGAGTTACAGGTTTATATCTATACAAACATGGAACCTGAATAGTTTAGGTCGAGTTTATTACAAATGAAAATTGAATGAGTACTCCTTAACAATTATTTAAGGTCTTTGATACTGCCATAATTTTTTAGCTTTTTAGGGCCATACCTGCAGAGTATGGGGGTTCTCAGGATAGCGGTAGAATCGGAGCTGCAGCTTTCAGCTTCCAGCCTGTGCCACAGCAATGCAGGATCCAAGCCACACCTGCGACCTACACCACAGCTCACAGCAATGCCAGATCCTTAACCCAATGAGTGAGGCCAGGGATTGAACCTGCTTCCTCATGGATGCTAATCGGGTTTGTTACACTGAGCCGCAATGGGAACTCCTGCCATAAATTTAAATTAAATGTAATATTCAGCACCAGTGTGGAGGTTCACATAGTGCTATACATGAAGAATGTTTATAAAAAAACACTTTAACAGTGATATCTCTAACATAATTATAATCCAAGAGAGCTGACACATTATCTCAGGAAGAATAGACATGTTATGTAAGTTTACCATGGACTGATGGGTGTACGGCAAAATTTCTCAGGTAAATAGATGTCTGTTGATAAAACTTTTCTATTAATTATCCTCTAAAATTTGAGATAAAATAGCAGACAATTAGGAAATATTTTTGCTCTTATGTTGTAAAAGAACTCCGCAAACATTTTTTTAAAGCACAAAGCTAAATGGAAAGAAAACCAAAAACAAATACATGTTTATAAATCAGCAAAAACACAAAGAAAATAATAGCTATAAACAATAGATAACACTTAAAGGGCACTTAGTATATGTTGGACATAGTGATTTTTCCTTCATACTTGGCTTCCCTTCTTTATTCTCACAACTATTTTATGGCATGCTTATTACTGTTATCTCAATTTATTTTCTCATATAAGCAAAAAAGCTAAGGAGGTTAAATCATTTTCTTAAGGTCAAATAAACTGAGAAATCTAGGACTGCTTCTTATGTTGGGGATCTGTTACACTACTTCCAGAAACCAGAAAAAGATTCCGTGATGAAGAGCACAATAGCTTAGTCATCATTGATCTGTTTTAATGTTAAAAATGTTAAACTAATCAATCTCTGCAAAAGATGACATAGACCCTTGCTTACTAAGCCAGGGACTGTGGGTTCGAGTCCCACCTGGGATACCAAAAAAATGACATGGACCTTCATTGATAACTGACTGTTGAGTTCAGGTTATTTAATATCAAAGAAGTTTAAACATATCGAACATATCTTCAATGTTTTTGTTTCAAAAGAGTTTTGTTAAGTATATTCTTAGAAAAATTAAGCAGATATTTTAATTAAATATGAATGCCCAGTTATTTTAAATAATTAGAGTCTATTTTACCATAAGCATGTCAAGATTGTACTTTAACTCTGTGGTTTAATTCCTTAGGTGTTTGGGTCACTATTCTTTTCTCTTTTGCCCATTTTGAAAATTAATAGAAAGTTCATAAACAATACAATAGTTTTATATTTATTTGATACCCAGAAACACATGAAATAAAAATGGAAATAAAATATACTTTGGAAAGTCACAGAGGTTTGTGCTAAATTTCCCTAGGCTCAAAGAGATATTCCAGAAAATCTGGAGAAAGAAAAGAATGACTAATTCATGGATCTAAATTCTTTTTTTAATACTAAGAAAATAATTAGTTTTGTTTCATCTCCTATTCTTGTTATGAGCACCACTCTACTTTTAGGTTGCTTTATAAAGATTCTTAGGGAAATTTATAATTTATATTTCGATGCATATATTTGTAATCAGAATTTAATAAAGCTGTTAAAAATGGTTGTTGCATACAAGTATTCTAGATAGTTGAAATGTTTGAAATTTTTCAGTGTGGCTTTACAACAGTACTTATTTTAAGGATTTTAATTTTACATATTTCAAGTGAGATATTGATACAGTGGCTAGGCTATATCATAAATGGCTTAAATTTTGCCCTGTTAAGCTATCATCACACAAATAATATTCAATTTTGTTATGACTTGGAAATTTATCTTAAACTTGCAAGCAATGATTTTAAGATACAGGTTAAGAAATTTCTACTTATCAAATACATATTCTAATCTAGAAAATTATATTTAATCCCACCACATGATAGTTTTGGTTGTGAATATGTGTCAGTTTGATTATTTTAATTAAAGCTAATAATCAATAGATAAACCTTTTTCTTTTTTAATAATTATGATCTTTAAAAATTACATCTCCATGCAGTTATAAATGTCACCTTCTCAATTTATTTATCTTTAAAAGCAAAGAGAATGCTTATAAGGTCTTTGGGAGCTTGAAATGAAGTCTCCTTGTCTGTGGGACTTACATTTATCCTTAATGTCCTGTTTCTTCCATCTGCACAGAACTTTCAAAACATTAGCTAATCAATACTCACAACTCACTTCTAGATAAGGTTTTTATTGCTCAAGATGAGAAAGCTTAAGAAGAGTTAAGTAACTTGTACAAGGTCAGTGTGAACTGGCGTCTGAGCTAGGTTTAGCATACAGATTGACCATCCCCATGGCTATTTCTACATTCTCTGGGTATAGGAGTTCCAGACAGGCCCATGGCAGAGAATCTCCTTTGAATATGGATATTCATTACAACGTTTTAATGCAGCTGTTAACATATTTTTTCTATATATAATGATTTTTTTCATTATAGCTGGTTTATAGTGTTCTGTCAATTTTCTACTGTACATCTAATTAAACATTTCTACATGTTGATTTTCATTTTTCTCAGGGCAGACTTTAGGCTTTTTAAAAAATTAAATACTAATTTTCTAGATTTATATTTTATCTGCCATATATTGTTGGCTCAATGTTTCTTTCATACATTCGCTCTATTCCAAAAGCCAACTTATTATCATATTTCGACACTGTGCTATCTATTGAAAACATTAGCATTAGAATTCATCTTATTTTTGCAATATAAAAATATTCTTAGCTGTAGGTCTTAATTCAAGTAATTGCTTTTTAAAATGACTCCAAATTATCCATTTCTCTGGATAGCTTCATAAGTATATTAAATATGCTTATATAATACTTCCAATATTTCAGAAAACATGCAATTCCTTGTTTTCAATAAATTAGATATTTACTAACAAATTTGTAATTTTATGCCATATAGTCTTGTTTCATTTCAGTAGATCATTTCCATTTCAACATACCTACTATAACTTTATTTTTCTTAAAACCAGTGATACCATTTTCAGCATTATATCAGTGGCATTATTTCTATGCCTAGCACATCCCATTATCACTTGAGTGTTGTGTACTTTATCCCCTCCACGTTTTTATACTGACTGTGATTTATAGCTCCAGTCAAATTTGTGAGTATCTGAGCTCCCTGAATGCCACATCCATTATTATTTTGTTATGAGTTATTATGACCACTTGGACCAAGTTTCTGAAGCAGTCAACATTCATACAGCCCATGAGCATTTAGCACTGCTGCTGTCAGGGACATGTTGTAATGCTTTGCTACTTTCCAGACTGATTTGTCCTTAATATTTATTTCTTTTAGCTTGAATGTCTCATCCTATTTCCTGGACTAACATTTAAATCACACTTCTATTTTATGTTATTTATTTTTAGCTTATTATATGTCCTATCCATTTCTCTTTTTTCATTTTTGTTATTAATACTTCCTTATCTTGTGATAAATATAGTTTGTATATCACCTCTATTATCCCATTAGTGGATATTACAGTTGTTTTCTACTTATCGACTGACTTCAATGTACTCACCTAACCTTAACCTCTGTGAGGTAATTCACATCATTCACCTTATATCATCACTTATTCACACATACGCTATGTGTTCCAAATATAAGAGGTGAATATTTTTCCATTTGGCATCAGTTACATTTTTTTTACTTAATTCACTTAATAGATATGCCAGCTTCAAGTTAATTTTTCCTACTGATATTGAAAGGTATATATTCTGTGAAAGTGCACATTCACATAGATCATCCTGAAAAACTACATGATCACAATAGTAATTTTGTGATTATCACTTTGTCCTCTACATTACACTTTTTTTTTTTTAGGAAAGATAGTCATTCTGTTTACTTTTCAAAAAAAAATCCGTATGTAGTAGAGTATCAAATATAATGAAACTAATATATAACATATGCAAAGCAGCTGAAACTGGATGATTACTCAAAAATGTTATTACTTTCCTTTTCCTTTTCCTCATCCAGATGTTATAGCTGCAGGTACTCCAGCTCTGTGCTGATGGTTAGCACAGTTTTAAATGAGAGCAATGGGTCATAGAGTTAAGTCAGTAACCATCCACAGTGTCTCCTAAAAGAAGTCTCCCATGAGTAAGCAATTTAGAGTTTCATATCCTTAGAATACACAGAAGGTATGGTTTTATTTCCCATCTCACCTTTTTGTACTTCCTGATATTTTTTGACTCTTCCTAAATTTATCCTTGAAAAACTTTCATCAGATTCCATAGCTTCTGGGATTCAAACATAAGAATATTTTTAATATTTTTAATGCAGGCTCAGTTTTAATTTTTGAGAAAAAAGCTGTCAAGTTCAAATCTAATGTAAAACTTTGAGTGTTTTTCAAAGCTCCTTTCACCCCAAATTACACCTTAATTTGTCCCCAGGTATCTGCAGTAAAATAATGAGGAGTTACCTATTCTTTAAATTGTTTCATGTCTTCTTTTTTTTCTGATTCCCCTCAGCTGGGGTGAGGGGTTAAAAGGAGGATTTAGGTAGCAGGTTATATTTGAAGTTATCTCCTGGGTGCTAGATTCCTCTTTATGACAACTATGCAAGTATAATTATAGGCATAGATTATTTGGAAAGCAGAATGACAATGACAATGATGCACACACAATTTCCATGGTATAGCTCTGGTCTCACCGAATGTATCTTCAGCACTGGTGGTACACTCCCTGCCCTCTCATTGGTCATGACTCTACATATTTTTAAAATGGATATTTTCAAGATACTTCATATCTGATACCTATGAGTCTCTTCTTCACTCAGAGAAGATGCACACACCTTTGCATATACCGATAACAGAAGTGTACCTTGTCTCTGCTTTAATATTGTCTACTTTGTGTGGCATTATAGATACATAAGCCAACATCCTGCCCTCCAAAATTTTCAGGGAAAAGAAAACATCACTTATTTCTCAAACTCCAGGGGAAATCTGTTTCCCAAGTTTTCTTTATCATGTATCGCTTTTTATTTCTGTACTGAGCAAGCATCCATGCAAGGAGTAAGATAACAGCTTTCCTTTCCTATAGGAAGGTTCAGTCACTCGAAGTGGTTTTCATGAAAGGCCATCTGAACTTGGCATTACTTATCTATATTTACTATTCAATCTGACTTCAAAAAATGTTCTTCAATAAACTTTCTTAAAATATCTGGTCTTTTTATTTTATTTTTATATGATGTTTTTTAATTATTATTTTTTAAAGTTATTTCCCAAATACCATTTTTTTCTACTGTACATCATGGTGACCCAGTTACACATACATGTATATATTCTATTTTCGCACATTACTATGCTCCATCATAAGTGACTAGACATAGTTCCCAGGGCTACACAGCAGGATCTCATTGCTAATCCATTATAAAGGGAATAGTTTGTATCTAATAAGCCCAAGCTCCCAAACCACCCTGCTCCCTCTCCCGCCCCCTTGGCAACCACAAGTCTATTCTAAAGTCCATGATTTTCTTTCCTGTGGAAAGGTTCATTTGTGCCTTATATTAGATTCCAGATATAAGTGATATCATATGGTATTTGTCTTTCTCTTTCTGACTTACTTCACTCAGTAGGAGAGTCTCTAATTCCATCCATATTGTGCAAATTGCATTATTTCTTTTTTATGGCTGAGTAGTATTCCATTGTGTGTGTGTGTGTGTGTGTGTGTGTGTGTGTGTGTGTGTGTGTGTGTGTGTGTGTGTGTATCTACCTCACATCTTCCTAATGCAAATATCTGTCAATGGACATTTGGGTAGTTTCCGCATCTTGGTTATTGTGAATACAGCTGCAATGAACATGAGTGTGCATGTGTCTTTTTTAAGGAAAGTTTTGTCTGGATATATGCTCAAGAGTGGGATTTCTGGGTCATTTGGTAGTTCTATGTATAGATTTCTAAGGTGTCTCCATAATGATCTCCATAGTGGTTATACCAGCTTACATTCCTACCAACAGTGCAAGAAGGTTCCCTTTTCTCCATACCCCCTCCAGAGTTTGTTATTTGTGGACTTATTAATGATGGCCATTCTGACTGGTGTAAGGTGGTATCTCATGGCAGTTTTTATTTGCATTTCTCTTATAATCAGCGATGTGGAGCATTTTTTCATGTGCTTATTGGCCATCTGTATATATTCCTTGGAAAAAATGTCTATTCAGGTCTTTTCCCCATTTTAAAATTGGGTTGTTGGCTTTTTTGCTGTTGAGCAGTTTAAGTTGCTTATATATTCTAGATATTAAGCACTTGTCATTTGTGTAATTTGAAACTATTTTCTCCCATTCTGTAAGTTGTCTTTTTGTTTTCTTTTGGGTTTCCTTTGCTGTGCAAAAGCTTGTCAGTTTGATTAGGTCCCATGGGTTTATTTTTGCTCTTATTTCTGTTGCTTTGGGAGACTGACCTGAGAAAATATTTGTAAGGTTGATATCAGAGAATGTTTTGCCTATATTCTCTTCCAGGAGTTTGATTGTGTCTTGTCTTGTATTTAAGTCTTTCAGCCATTTTGAGTTTATTTTCATGCATGGTATAAGGGTATGTTCTAATTTCATTGTTTTGCATGCAGCTGTCCAGGATTCCCAGCAATGCTTGCTGGATATTTTCTTTTTCCCATTTTATGTTCTTGCCTCCTTTGTCAAAGATTAATTGAACATAGGTGTCTGGGTTTATTTCTGGGTTCTCTATTCTGTTCCATTTGTCTGTCTGTCTGTTTTGATACCAGTACCACACTGTTTTGATGACTGTGGCTTTGTAATATTGCCTGATGTCTGGGAGAGTGATGCCTCCTGCTTTGTTTTTGTTCCTCAGAATTGCTTTGGCAATTCTGGATCTTTTGTGGTTCCGTATAAACTTTTGGACTGTTTGTTCTAGTTTTGTGAAAAATGTCATGAGTAATTTGATAGGGATTGCATTGAATCTGTAGATTGCTTTGGGTAGTATGGCCATTTTTACAATATTAATTTTTCCAATGTAGGAGCATCGAGTATCTTTCAATTTCTTGACATCTTCTTTAATTTCCTTGATTAATGTTTTATAGTTCTAGGCATATAAGTCCTTTACCTCCTTGGTTAGGTGTATTTCCAGATATTTGATTTTTTAGGGTGAAATTTTAAATGGTATTGTATTTTCGTATCCCTTTTCTAATATTTGATTGTTAGTATACAGAAATGTGACTGACTTCTGCATGTTGATCTTATATCTTGCTACTTTGCTGAATTTGTTGATAAGTTCAAGCAGTTTTGGGGTTGAGTCCTTAGGGTTTTCTATATATAGTATCATGTCATCTACATACAGTGACAGTTTTACCTCTTTTCTTCCTATTTTGATTCCTTTTATTTCTTTTGTTTGTCTGACTGTTGTGGCTAGCATTTCCAGTACTATGTTGAATAACAGTGGTGAGAGTGGGCATCCTTGTCTTGTTCCAGATTTGAGTGAGAAGGCTTTCAGCTTTTCTCAGTGGAGTATTATATTCGCTGTGGGTTTGTCATAAATGGCTTTGATTATGTTAAGGAATGTTCCCTCTGTACCTCCTCTGGTAAGAGTTTTGATCATGAATGGATGTTGGACTTTGTCAAAAGCTTTCTCTGTCTATTGAGATGATCATATGGTTTTTGACTTTTCTTTTGTTAACGTTGTGTATGACATTGATTAATTTGCATATGTTGAACCATCCCCGGGCACCTGGGATGAATCCCACCTGGTCGTGCTGTATGATCTTTATTATAAGTTGTTGGATTCTGATGACTAAAATTCTGTTGAGAATTTTTGTGTCTATATATAGTCTTCTTTTTATATGGAGTGATTGGTGTAGCTCTTTTGTACTAAAGTATAAAATTATGCAAGATATTCTTATAAAAAACTGGAAGAGGAGTTCCCGTCATGGCACAGTGGTTAACGAATCCAATTAAGAACCATGAGGTTGTGGGTTCCATCCCTGGCCTTGCTCAATGGGTTAAGGATCCGGCATTGCCGTGAGCTGTGGTGTAGGTTGCAGATGTGGCTCTGATACCACTTGCTGTGGCTCTGGCGTAGGCCAGTGGCTACAGCTCCAATTCGACTCCTAGCCTGGGAATCTCCATATGCTACGGGAGTGGCCCAAGAAATGGCAAAAGACCAAAAAAAAAAAAAAAAACTGGAAGAGCTATTAGAAATTTCAGTGTTACTCTCATTAGAATTTATGACCTGTTTTTCAACTATGGAGATTTAGGAATAAATATGTAGATCACAGATAAAATTATGTTTAATACTGTTACATATATTTTATTCAGTAATTCATTTTCATTGTCTATGTATTCTAATAATGATTTAGTATAAAAATAATGCTTATTTAAACTCCTAAACAAATCTATAATTGTAAACTTAATTTCCTATAGCTATTAATTCTGTCAATTTAATTATATCATTCTTATAACAAAATTTAAAAAGCAAGATTACTAGCTTCTAGAGTTCAGGAAAAAAGCAGCCAAAAAATATTTCTTGTATATGTAGGCACATATGAGAAACAAACTGAGGCAAAAAAATACTGCTACTGGAATAACAAATTATATTTTTATGATAGTGTTTGCAAAAATAAATTTAAAAGAATCTTTAAGTGCTGCCTGACCTTATACATAATACATTTTTTTTTGCTAAATATTCCTCAAAACCCAATAAATTGTACAATATTGAAATGGGTGTAGTTAAATAACAGAAAGAACGAATTTTAACATTCAAAAGTCCAAGCCTGCTGAAAACACAACTTAATATAAACATCTAACATTTCCTACATAGAAACAATTTATTTCCTGCAGAGAAAACCACATATAAACAAAAACCTCACTGAAGATTCAATCTGGTTTTAAGGAGCAGATGCTGATCAATAATTCAATATCTAAAATCAAATGATATGGGGTTAATAGAAAACATTTATTAATGGAATAATAACCTGTATCATTATGTTTCATATCTAAAAAACAAATAATTCTATAACATAAAATTTCATACCTAGAATATGTTTTAGAAATTAGTAATTGTCAACGAACAAATAAATTTAGATATCTATTATTCACTGCAGGGGATATTTTCATTAAGGGGAAACTCAGTCATCATTTCTAAATTCCAAGACCTCTTGGTGAGAAACTGTTTATCTAGTAAACTCTGCATGGTAATAGGTAAAATCAAAGGATTAAAGGAATAATCCAAATATTCTAATTTTATCTTAAGTATTATCCTTCTAGAAATAAGGCTATTAATATAAAACATTGATAATGATGGATGATATAGTTCCCACTGTTTCTTTTCACTTATTCTTGTCTAAATATGTATCTTATAATTGGATAAAATTATTAAAAATCGTGACCCTTAACTTTCTCTAATGCAACAGTAAATTAAACTGCAGATAATACATCTAAAAGTGTTTTCAGTCATCTACTGGGGTAAATCTATCTTCATATCACACAGATATATCCGACTCAAAATGACTTATAATGAATTCTTCATCTTTGACCTCAAACATTTTCCCCTCATATTCTGCACATAAATGAATCATGCAACTATATTTATCAATCTATTTAAAGTGTTTTAACTTTATATTCTGGTCTCTAGCACAGAGACAATAAAAGATATTTCATTAGATTTCTAATTTAGACTTCCAACATTTCAACTTCTTTGTTTCTTTCCAGGTAATTAAGTATGATATTTAGTGTGACAATTACATTCTTTGGCCAATGAAAGACAAACGGAAATAAGATTCAGACTGAAAAGTTTGATTTCTCTTGTGTAACTTTCTGTGCACTATTTCTCTGTCATGACAATGTGGATGCTAATTTTAGAAGAGAGACTCCTGGAATATTAACTCACCTCATGGACAACAGCATCATGAAGACTTTGTACTACAAATGAATGTTTATTCTCCTAAACTACTAGTATTTGGGAATATTTGTTAAGGCATCATAATCTAGACTACCTTTTCAAATACTCTATTACCTGTATTAGAAGTTAATTATTAAATGTTTTGAATTAAAATTAATTTTGAAATCTTAATCTCTTCCCTCCTCCATCAAACAGGCTTTTGATAACTGTTGTATTAATTTTTCGGTTACCTTTTGGTATTTTTTCTACATTTTCCATTCTTCATTTTCACTACTAGCATCTTCAAATCTTACTTCACATCTTGCATTCCTCCAGTTTCTCCTCCATAATGTCAAATAAATGATATTTTAAAAACAGGAACCTAGGATTATTCCATGTCTGGTCTTCTTTTCTCAACAAAAATATTAGGGAGATTATAAAAGTTTTCCTGATATATGAACCATATATTTAATGAGATGCAATAAGTACCTATTTGCTAGGGTTCATGTTCTTCTAGAACCAAAAGAACCTATTGAAGTCTAAAATATAGTACATCTGAGAGATACAGCATGAACTGAAGTTGATGAGTAAGGAGTGAGAGTCAAAATATGTTGTCAATCTAAGATAGTAAACAGGAAACACCTAACTAATGAACCAACGATCCAAAGAGATGAGAACATGGGTTCACTATGCAAAGAAAAAAAAAAAAGTTCTTGGTATTTTATTATGGACAAAATAATGCAATTTAACTTTATCATATAAAACCGTGCTTATTGTTTACATATCTGTTAACTAAGACTCATAACAAATTTATACAAAAGTTGTATGTCTAACATTGAGAATATCTCTCCTGGAATATGAGTTTATTATTTTTATTTTTTTTCACCACAAGTAACATAATTTCTCAATTACTCCAAAATTTCAAATTAAGCATACACCTAATTATTGAATTTTATCACTACATAAGATTTTTTCTCCAAAGATCCCATGTATTGCTTTTCCTTTGTTATTTATTTATCATTCTTCAAGTGAATTCACTAATACTTACATATTTGTGCACTGTGATTATAGATGTTAGAGACCATATATCATTTAATTCTACCATGTCCAGAGCCATTGATTACTTCTTGAAGCAGGACACTTTTAAGAAACGTCTGCACACTTTCCAAAATAAATAAATCTTCTCAACGTATATGAGTGCTACATGAAGTTATTTAAGTTGAACTCACGGATTTTTGCCTTCAAGCCTGATAAAATTACTACATTTTTACATAAGACTATATTTTTTTCATTATGATTCTTTACTCTTCATCATATTTTAACACTAAATTTCTCATAATTCCATTAACAAACTGTAATGTTTGTATATGTATAAATGCAATGGGGTAATCTATGAATGAATGTGTATATTTCTGTATTAAGCTATTACATTAAGTAAGAGCTCACTATGGTTTTATCCCTACCTTATTAATTGCCTCAAAACATATATGCAAATGTGTCTGCAAATATGTCAGGCTTAAAATTCACTTTAAAAATTAAGATCCATGAATTCATAAACTGCATTTAATTAAAAATTGACTTTCATTTACAAATCTTAAAATGGCAAATCCAGAGGTGGCTAAATGGCAACACCAAAAGGGCAGGATATCTTTACCCTTAGCAGAGTGTCTTACACATAATAATCACTCAATAGAAATACATTAAGTAATTTAAACATGAAAAAAAAAGTATGGTAACTACAGCAAAAAAAGTATTAGTAACTACAGCAATTTATTTTATCTATGCTTGACTTTCTAAAGTTTATATATTTTTTATTAATAGAAACTATGATTTTTAAAAATGAGAATACCTAATATATTCAATAAAACCTTCTACAAATGTCTTGATTCACCACATTACTGGAAAGTATCTTATAGCTAACAAAATATCACCCAGTGAAATGCTTTACTGGTTATTTCACAGAGGAAAAAGTAATATATAATATTAGTATTTGTGTCATAAGGATAAACTACATGAAATATATCTAAAACTTGTTTCAATTTGATATGGGTCAAACAACCTCACATTTTGTTTCATCTCATGCTGAGTAAATAAATTAAAATTGTGCATTTAGCCAGTTTGGGAAGATTAAAAAAAAAAAAAAAACCAATTTAGTGTGATTACCTAAACAAAGGCTGTTTCAAACTAATTATGATGTGTAATTTTACATATGAATACTGTTAATGAAAACAACCTGTTTTTCTTTATCTGCCTGTGATCAAACAAGAGTTTCTTAATAAATGTTTCTCTGTAAAACTGAATTTTTCAAAGCATTTAGAAATGTCAGTTCATACCATTGAGACAACTAAGAAAAACTATAATGCATATGAAGCTTAGATTGCAATTGTTACTTCCAGTAGTGATTATAATTTCTGTAAACTACAGCTATTTTTAATTTTTAGAAATCATTGTTTTTTATTATAAGTATATCCAGGACATCTGTGAGAATAATGGAGTACTTTTACTCCTATAGTGGAAGATCATCTATCTCTGTCAAAACTTGAACAGGACCTATCATTTTGGTGACTCTTGCTGTCAGCACCATTGTGTTTGGTTCTGCATTTATGCAATCCAAATCTTCTATGTAAAGCCTTCTGTTCATTCTGTACCAAAAAAGTCTCTTGAGGTTTTATATCACATTGAAATATGCACATGAATGATCCCAAAGGTATACGATATTTAATCTTTACTATAGAACATATTTTGTGAATGGATTACTATTGGCCAGTTTATAAATCTCAGACAGAACAAGCTGATATATTCAGAAGAACAGTTATTATTTACCAATGCTATTTAGTCTCTTAAAAAGTTAGAAGTAATACTATTGTAAGACATCTCTTTGTGATGGGATTTTTTTTTGTCTCTTTTTTTTTTGCCTTTTCTGTGGCTGCTCCCCAGGCTAGGAGTCTAATCGGAGCTGTAGCTGCCGGCCTACACCAGAGCCACAGCAATGCAGGATCTGAGCCGTGTCTGCAACTTACACCACAGCTCATGGCAACGCTGGATCCTTAACCTGCTGAGGGAGGCCAGGGATCGAACCCGCAACCTCGTGGTTCCTAGTCGGATTCGTTAACCACTGAGCCACGACGGGAACTCCTGTGATGGGATTGTTGGCCATAATGGAAAATACATAATGAAACTGCTTTTTATTAGTCACATGTCCTGTATCAAGAAAATAAATTGTATACATTATTTTTAGAAGTAGATGAAAGACAAATATGCTTTTCTTTCTTTCTTCCTTGCTTCTTTTCTTCCTTTTTATTTTTCCAAAAAGTAAACAGTATTTTAGCTGAGGCTGCCGTGTCTAGCAATTCCTCCAGGTAAGTAGGTAGGCTTATTTAAAACTTTTTATAAAATAGAAACAAAATAAAAGCAATTAGGCTTAGGAGGAAAATAGCTTCTGAACTTGAGTTTGGCTCTTGCTTCTGTCTCTACGTGAATTGAATCATGGGACACTGCATCTGCTGACCCTCAACACCCCCTGAAAGGAGCTGAGGGTAGAGGTCAGGAGTGAGACACTCTGTGCTCTGGGAAAACTGGCAGAACAACTCTTTAGACAGTTATATATTTTCAGGACAAGATTTTATGTGCAAGTTCTTGCATTTCCTCATAAATAGAAAAGCGCCAAAGTCCTTCATGATGACGTCTGCTCCTTGTGACTAGCAGTATTCTTCATAAAACCAGCAGCTAAGGTCTGTAAAATGTGTCCTTGGTTGCATGTACCTCTCCTTTCATCAAAATCACATACATATAGATCTTTCCCCTGCCTCTTTGGAGAGGTATTTCAAAGCTATCTGAAATGCTGCCTCACAGGCTATAGTCCTTATTTTGTTCCAAATAAAAATTAACTCTCAACTATTGAGTTGTGCATATTTTTAAGTCAATAATTCCAAGTATTATTAGAGCTGCTTATCACTTAAAATGAGTAAAGAGTTAAACCTGACTTTTCCCAGATTCCTTATTCTTCTAAATAATACTTCTGTCTTAGAAGGTAAATTTGAGAGAAATGAACCTCCATGGCTTAAGAGAAAGCCATGGAGGTTTTTTGTTAGCGTTTCCTATACCTCACTGATTTGGAATTCTAACAAATACAAATAGCTATTATTCTTAATGCAAGTGAGTGGCTTTCATTTAAAGTAATTCTAACTACATTCTTAATGGAAATGTCTGGCCTTTGGTAATGTGGGTAGTTGTATTCTTCCCTTACATTCAATTTCAACTGATATAATTTACTTCATATAAACATACAATACCATAATTATGCTAAGATCATGCACTTTGTTACTTATTTTTTTTAATTCTCTAGGAAAGATGATTTAAACAGTTATATAAAGATGCAATTCATTCTTTCTTTAAATTTCTTAAACATACATTTTTCATAAACTAGAAAACTAAATTATCATCATGTAGAACTTGGAGTTAACTATTTTGACAAAACTTGGCCAACTGCATTGCTAAAAAAGTCTAGAATCTCTCTACATTTTAAGAGAATAATTTCAGCTACTACCAGAGAAACCTAAAATTAAACCAAAATATTGCAGCAGTAACAATGTACCAGAAAAAGGAGATTCCACATTAACTTCCATCAGAAGATAGTCTCATTGCTTAACAAATTAACATTATTTACAACAGATATTTAGGATGATACAAATGTAAATCAACAAATACTTTCATCACCACCACACTTACCACAAACTAAAAGCTTTCTCTATGTATTTATTCATAATTTTCAAGACTTCGATATCCTACTCCACCACCTCAAAAACAAAATAGAGCTGGTGAGTAGCTGAAACAAGAACTGGGAGCAGCCAGGAAAACCGAGGCTATTCTAAGGGTAGATGCTTTGCCTCAAACATTTATTTTTATATTGTATTCCATTAATAGTTGTCTTAAGCAGACAGCATGTCCAGGATCTGTTACTCTGTTATTCTCAGAGCTAGAAGCCCTTGATGTAACTATAAACTTAATTTTGACTAGTTTGTTTTTTTCTTTTGTTTCTCCCCACAGTCATATTCCTATGCTACAGGCTTGTCTAAAAAAAAAAAAAAAAAAAGGTAGGGTTGATGATACAAACCTCATATAACCAGTGTAACTAGTGTATTTATTTTCCTCTGTAGAATGTGTGTGTGTGTGTGCATGTGTGTGTTTGTGTGTGTATTTGCCTGAGTCCATGTATTATTTTATTCACTCTACCTGTGATCTTGTAGGATTTATCTCAGCACTGGTGGTCTTAACTCCCAATGTGTTTTGTTTATATAGGTTTGGATGTTTTTCATTCTAAATGATATGCTTTCTTTGGAATCCCTTTTCAGTCTGAAGAATTTCAGTGTGCTTATTTCATCTGAGACAAAATTTGTCTTACTAAAAAAAGTGTTTATTTTCCTCTAAATGTCTTTGGACATGACTACTGGATGGGAAGTATTCAAATATGGCCTAAGCTTTCCTTTAATTTTTACAAACTTTGTCCAAACTTTTAATTTTCCTATATGTCTTTTTTTCTCTTTTGCAGTCAAATCTGAAAGAATTATGGCTCTACATTTACAATAATTAATACAAAATTAGTTGGATTACCAAAACTATTTTTGTTTCCATTGTGCATTAAAATTTCAAATCTGAAAATCAAAAATGTATTTTCAATATTGGTAGAATGCTATACCAGAAACTTTCAGTTTAGCTCACTGGAATTCTCTTTACTATTTATCACTCTGAAATAACTCCTCTGAGCCTTCCACTACCTCTTATAATCATTAATTTTTTTTTTTTTACTGTACCCATATATATGATCCTCTTCTTTTAAAGGAGTGTTCTCTTACATACAGCTTGAGCTACTGTTTCTTTATGTTTTTTTTTTTTTTTCCACTATGTATATGTATAAAACTGTGGCTTTCTGTCATTCAATAATTCTGCAAAATTTATGCTCAGTAACAGAACTTGGTTTTTCCCTCCATCTGCTATTTATTTGTAATTTTAATATTTTACTGTTATTTTACATACTTTTAATTTTTTTATTGTTTTGGTCTTTTTAGTGCCAAACCCATGGCACATGGAAGTTCCCAGGCTAGGGGTTGAATCAGAGCTGTTGCTTACAGTCTACAGCCACAGCCATGCCAGATCTAAGCCACATCTGTGACCTACATTACAGCTCACGCAATACCAGATCCCTGATCCATTGAGTGAGGCCAGGGATCAAACCTGCGTCCTCATGGATGCTAGTTGCGTTAGTTACTGCTGAGCCATAAGCAGAAACTCCATATTTTACTTATTTAATCTATCATCTTAATCTGTTTCCTCAGGTGTTAATTTTAGTTAGTATTTGCCTTTTTATTTATTTGTTGTTTTATTCAGGATATTTATATATTCTGTATTTTATAAGTTACTAAAAAAGTTACACTTAACAGAAAATTTCCAACTTCTTGACATAGCCTTTCAGCAAAAATAAACTTTCTTTTCTAATATAAATCTGGTGATGAATTTTCTTTACTACTATTTTTTCTTAAGTTTTGTTTCATCTTCATTTTTTATTATAAATATTTAATTCTAGTTTGATCATATTTCCCTTTGAAATGTATGAAGACATCATTCCTTTATTTTTTGGCTTCCTTTATTTCACTTGATAAATCTTATTGTGTCTCCTTTAAAGGCACTATTGCTTGTCTTCCCTTCTTTAATATTTGTAATTGTCTCTCTTCCCTCCACTCTTAGCAATATTACTAAGGTTTCTAAAGTTATATATGTGTGCACTGTATTTATTTTGCAATATAAAATAAAATTCTTCCTAGTCCCTATTATTTCTCTCTTTCATTCCTATGAGTCTTTGTTTATTTTCACTTCATCCATAATACTGAGCTTTAGAGGTGTTTCATACTCAAAGCCTTGGATGTTTACCAGGTACCTCCATCTTGTGGTGACTTGAACTCTGATTTTTGTTCTACTTTCTTAGTGGATATACTATAAACTTTATTCAGTATCTAGAGTGAGAATATATTCCAATGAGGAAAAAATACTGTTAATTTACTTTGACTTTTCTAGTCTTCTCCTTCCCCAGATTCTTGCCCAGAAATTCTGCAATGCCTTGGCAGGTTTCAATTTATTCTTTCGGTATATATTTTTAACATCTAAAATGTCATCATGGAGCATATGTTATAGGGTAATTTCTCTATTAAGAATAAAATGTAATGCTGTTATAAAATAAGAGAAATATATGAACAATTCTTAAAATGATAGAAGCCAGGGGCACAAATTAAACCTGAGGTATCGAGGCAAGAATCAGAGTGCAAGTCACACGTACACATATGCATATGCACAGAGAAAAAGGGAGAGAATGAGATTGAGAGTGATCAGAAGGAAATATGCCAATATGTTAATGGTTGCCATGGTTGAATCTTGGTTGCAGGTACATGAATACCTATCATATTGTTTTTTACTTTTCTATGTTTTAATTCTTTCAAAATTTACCAAAAAAATAGAGAAAATAAAATAGCCCTAGCTATAGAAAACCTAATTTATATGTTGTTTTTTTCCATGAAGAAGTTTTTACATTGTAATAAAATTATTCTCTTCTCTTGCTCTAATCTTTTAACATTTCTTTATATTCCTCTTTTGTTACTTATTACATTTTACCTTGTGTTATTATGGTTTGTAAATAATCTCAATTCCTTAGAGGTGTACGGAAAAAATCCAAGTTACTTACAATGGAAAAACCAATTTTGCATTCTCCTATAGGGCTCAGAGCAGTACTTCACACATACGAGCATTCACTGACACTTTCAGTGTGAAGTGTGGTAGACATAGAGATGTGCCACTGAGATCCAGTTTCAAAGAGGAAAATGATACCTACATGGAGGGAATGAGGATAGAAGTGAGCCACCTGCTTTGAGCTCCTTTTGGTCTGCTTAGCAATAGAGATGTAGTCATACCCTTCCTGCATTTGCTTATACCTTGTGTCTGAGACACCTGGGGACAGGCACTCCTTGCTTCAAAGTTTCTTACTTAGTTGGCCGAGGCTTTCCTGGACCTAAAATCAAGATTTACTTTTTACTTTGCCCAAGCCTTTCTTCACACAAGCGGTGATTCTTAATAAATATCTTATAATCTGTTATGGGCTTAAATGTCTCCTGGCAGAATTCATATTTTGATGTCCTCAAACCCCATACCTCAAAGGTGACTGTATTTGGAGATAGGGTCTTTAAAGAAGTAATTAAGAATAATTAGGTCATTTAGGTTGGGCCCTAATCCAATAGGACTGGTGTCCTTATAAAAATAAAAAAAATAGAACATGACATGCACAGAGGGAAGATCATATGAGAACGCAAGAAGAAGACAGCCATCCAAAGGTTGAAAATAGAAATTTTCAGAAGAAACTGATCCTGCTAATTCCTTTGATTTTGGACTTAGCCTTTAAAAGTGTGAGGAAATATGTTTCTATTGTTTAAACCTCCCAGTCTATATTACTTTCTTAATGCATCCCTAGCAAATTAAGACACACCCCCAACTCTGTCTCAGAATCTTCTTTTAAAAAAATTCAACCTGTGACATTTAGAACCAAAAGTGGTCCAAAAATGTAGTCAAGAGATGGAGTTTCATATCTAGATTCCTTTCTCTGATTGCTTGGTAAGCAATAAAAATTCTATCACTGGTTATGGCAAACCTCTGGAAGTCCAGTTGCTAAAAATTTCATCATTAGATGATTTAGGATTGTGTGTAGATGAAAGGGAAAGAAAAGCGGGTATGTAATTTATTAGAGATGTAAGAAACAAAGAATAGCTATAAAGCTAATGGTCTCAGTATCTATTGTTAAGTGTTTTTGGTAGACGACAGAAAAATAATGAAGAGCTAAGGATTGATAAGAGTGAAATGAAACTCAAGATGTGAAAGTCACATGGACTTTTTGGATACATATAAAGTAACTCTCAAAAAATTGTGCCCATCCAGGGACAGGTAATGATACAAGGATCTGGTCTTGATTTTGAATATCTGGGATTACAACACATGGAATGGCGGCAACTGGGTGAGCACTCCTAAATATTTTAAATCTCTTATAAACAGCTCCTTTGCCCCCTTTTTTTTTGTCTATTGTTTTTTTCTTTAGACTTTAATCATAAAGATGAGATCATTAGGCAATATTTAACATAGATAGCTCCTGATTTCTGCTTTTCTAAATATATACAACATCTTATCTAACCTGTTGATTCCTTTCCTGGATTAGAGGGAATAAGGATGAAAAATTAAGTAGTTATAGAATGATGACTCTCTACCTCTAGATTTCCCTTAGTAAATTTTTAGGTGGATCCTGCAGGCATGGGCAGATCATAGGAGGAAGACAGCATCCCAGGAAAGATAGAGAGAAGTAAGCAGCCCTGCAAGCAATGGAAAAATGATGAAGAAACTGACCTCCTCTCTTAATAATTAACTAAGATTGTTTCCCATTTTCCCTTTAAAAATTATCTGGCTGAGTAGAATAGTTGCATTTGGTCTCTGAATATAGGTTCACCTTTTCCACAGAGTGCCAGCATTTCTGAATAAATCATCTTTCTTCTCTGCGAAGCTTGCCCCTTGATTTATTGGCTGTTGAATGGAGAATGGTTGAACCTTCCATTATTTACCGTCTGACATAAAATTCTGAGGCAAAGTAGCTTATCTCCCTATTAAGAATTAGCATTGTGACTGTTATAGATGACAGTACAGAGGCCTCTACCACCTTAAGAAGCAATTCAACAGATAGCCATCTTGAAATTTTCTATTACCTTCTTTTATGGTCACTAGGACTATAACTAGGAGTGAATTATAGTTTATCTCAGCTGAGGACAAGCTAGAACTCATTATAGAATAAGGGGACTATAGACCTCAAAAGAGTTGCAAGATCTAACCTGCATGCGCTGATAGGATCTGGGGAATTATTCATCTGACAATTTATGAGGGCACTTGATCAGAAATACTTAAATTTAAAAACATAAAGTAGGGAACATTTTCAGACAGAGCAATTAAAATATCGAGATTACTACAGAAAGTTGTGATGGGAAAATAATAGTTTCAGGAAATTAGGCATATTGGAATGGATAAACTCTCTACAAATAGAAGACTCATCAGCCATTTACTTTCAATAAGAAAGTGAAAGGACACACCCTTTTCCAAGGTTGTAAGGAAAATTTTGCCAAGAGTGACATACCAGCTGGATATCACTGTTTTTGTTTTTTGTTTATTGTTTTATTTTGTTTTGTTTTGTTTTGTTTTATTTTTCATTGTAAACCAGAACTGTTGATAGGAGAAACTGACAGAAAACTTGGGTCACTGAAGATAATATGATCCTGAAACTATTGAAACAGGCAGTGATATTTATCCTGGAAGTGATGAGTCACAATTATCATATCGGAAGTTAAACAAGAATGACAGCAATGGGGTCAGAAATGGTGACTATGCATGATCCAAACATAACCTCCATTTATCAAAGTGATTTAGATTCTGTCATTGCTGAATGTCCAATCTTTCAACAGTAGAACCAATCTGTTTCATAATATGGGACCACTTCTCCAGGACACACACTGTCCACTTGATGGCAAATTTACTGTAGTGGGGAAATTTCAGTCTGTTAGAGCCAATAGTTTATTTTCAGAGGGATACAAACTTATGATTATGGATTTTTCTATTCTTCCCACATATATTCAGCAAGCATCTGACAGTACTTGATTTCCCCCAAAATTGTGACTGGAAAGGGCAAATACTAAAGAGCAAAGGAGTTGCAGTAGTGAACCCGGTAACTATAGAATCTACTAGTCATGTCATATAAGATACTGCCTAGAAATTTCTTGCATGATAGAACATTATATCAACCTAATAGGGACACAGCTGAAGTAAGATAGGAAATAAATCTGATGTGGGAAAATAATGAAGGGTACCACATGCAGGTGTTTTCAGAATTGCCTCACATTTAATGCTCCTTCTCTATTTATTCCTTTCCCCCACTTCCTTTATCAGGTGTTGATCACTCATGTCTTATAGCTGAAACTCTGAATCATTGACTACTTCAGTGACCAAGATGATCAAATACAGTGTACCACTGCAGGAAGGAAATGTCTTTCAACTAAAAATCTTTGTCACTCACATAATATATATATATATGGCAGTGAGATTCATATATATGTGTGTGTGTGTGTGTCTATATATATGCATATATAAAGTATTATTGTATATGATGTTCTGACACCTCCTATATGCATGTCATTAGGCATTAGGTTAATAATGGAGCCACTAGGAATTTTAGGAATCACAAGGTATGTCTAGAATTTTGAACTTGTTAACTTAATCTGTATGTTTCTGTGATTTTAGTAAGATAATATTTCTGGGTATTGGTTCCCTTATATAAAAAAAATGAGACTATCTAGTTTATGTAATTAGAATTGAGGATTAAAATAGTAATGTTGAATGATGTCTATCCTATAACAAATACTCAATAAATTATAGCAATTATCATTGCATATTTCCTTTTTTTTGTGTCAGTGTGTGTTTTTAGGGCTGCACCCACACATATGGAGGTTCCCAGGCTAGGGGTCTAATTGAAGCTGTTGCCACCGGCCTATGTCACAGCCATAGCAATGCCAGATCTGAGCCACATCTGTGACCTACACCACAGCTCAAGGCAATGCTGGATCCTTAACCCACTGAGCAAGGCCACCAAAATATTTTGGAAAAAAAAATATTATTTTTACTATCTTTTTAGTATTCTTCAAGCTTTTTTGGAGCATGAAGATCTTGACTTAATAGGAAATATGTGGAATTGCCATCATGGTGCAGTGGAAACAAATCCAACTAGGAACGATGAGATTGATGGTTTGATCCTCGGCCCCGCCCAGTGGGTTAAGGATCCGGTGTTGCCATGAGCTGTGGTATAGGTCGAAGATGTGGCTTGGATCCCAAGTTGCTGTGGTTTTGGTGTAGGCCAGCGGCTACAGCTCCCGCTAGCCTGGGAACCTCCATATGCTGCGGGTGCAGCCCCAATAAGACAACGAGACAAAAATAAAGTATTCTCTAGATATGACATCTGATAAAGAAATAAAAATCTCTTTGAGGATGTGGAAAAGCAAAATAGAAAATATTTAATGTGATAGAGATTTTAAAGTCTCTTTTATGTGGCAAATTCTAGAGCAGCACTGACTTTATCTGCCTAGTTTTATCACCATAGTATTTCTTAACATATTGATAACATGACATAACATGAACATATTGGCAGTTAAACTTTTAAGTTTCTAAGTCATCTGTGGGTAAAAGTGATCACAAATAATAGACATAATACAGTCTGAGGAAATATACGTACAGAGTTGCAAATGACCAAATCAAAAGGAATTTTTGTATCTACTCAATACTAAGATGTGAGATTGCTTCTAAGACTTTGTCAGTTCATTCACACATACATATAAACATACACACACACTTGCCCTCACAAATAAAAATACTCTTAGTCTCATTTTTAACACACTTGATATATTTATGTTGGAAATAAATTTCTATGTCTAATTTATTTACTGAATAAAATATGCTATTTATTGCAGGATATGTGAAAATTAACACAGATGTTTGAGCTAAAAATCCTTAGTATTCTAGAATTTTGTGAAAGGAATAGACAAAAGTGGCATTTCAGCCTCACAGATTTTTTTTAAAATATTACACTTTTTACACTTACGGTATATTGTTGGCTTTATTTTCTTCCATATATAAATTTTACTACTAGTTAATTTAAAAGTTACTACAAAAAGCACTATTGAGCATCATATAAAATACACTTTTTAGGGCTATACCATTTGATCATTTACATTACTTTTCAGGGAAATGAAGTAAATATTTGAATCATGCCTCAAATAAACTTAAAGAACATCTTGTCCTTTTTAACAATTCATTTGCAGGAACAAAATGGAAATGGCAATGCCAATCTAAAATGAAGTGTTTTAATAAAAATCATATACACAAATATAGCTAATAGTTAAATGTGAAATGACCATCTTCTACATACCTAGAAACAAAACAGTTGTTTGTTTTCTTCTTCCATTGCTAATGTGGCAGAACATCAATTAGATTTATTAGGAATTGATTTTTAGAAGTAGCTTAGAGCCATATTAAAAGTCATAGATGGCTAGGACCAGTAATGTCTACACAAACTGTCTACTGAAAAATGTAGCTACCTAAATATGGTATTTTCAGATTTTAGATAAGGTACAGGCAAGTGATTTCCTCTTGCACTACTTTAATGCTTATCAGTGAATTTAATTTAGTAAATTGCTTCAATTTTCAAGATTAATGAATTTCAAAACTTATCTCTCCCATCTTACTGCATTATATTTCTCCAAAATAACAGATCCTACTCTTGAAGGGTGTTTTTTTGTTTTTTTTTTAACATCTGACAATGTAAATTCTGGTGAAGTAGTGGATATAGACAAACTATATTAATATCTTAAAGGGGCATTTGGGAAAATATGCATTTTTGCATCATCAATTTAAACAGCAAAAGTAGTGCATGCATGGATTCATTCATATGTGTGTGTATAAATAAATTCCTATATAGCATATGTATAAATATATATATATGTATGCATGAAGACATACAAATTAATATTACTAATTACTATTTTACTGTTTACCAATCTATATACATATATATAAGTAGCACTGACACTTTTGCTTTCTTCTTATTATTATTTTCCTACACCCCAACCTTACCTTCTTCAGGGTTCAATAAATTGGTGAGGTGCTTAGTTCAAAGATAAAATAAAGCTACTTTTTATTAATTGTCTATAATGTGCCAAGTTGATTAACCTTTGATATCACATCAGGATTACTGGACCAATTTGTGTTTTTGAGTATCTTTTTTTTCTGCAATTCTATAGTTCTGTTTTTAAAGAATGATATTTCATAAATATATCCATTTGTAGAGCCTTTCCAAAGAACACAAAGGAAATTTATTTTATTACTCAAATGAATTTATCACATCTGTAGTTTTATAATGATCATAACAATCCAATTTCACAGGATTTCCATCCCACAACCAAAGCACATGCCCCCACCCCACAAACTGTCTCCTCCTGAAATCATAAATTTTTCAATGTCTGTGAGTCAGCATCTGTTCTGCAAAGTTCAATCTGTCCTTTTTTCAGATTCCACATGTCAGTGAAAGCATTTGATGTTGGTGTCTCATTGTATGGCTGACTTCACTTAGCATGATAGTTTCTAGCTCCATCCATGTTGCTAAAAATGCTGGTATTTAGTTCTTTTTAATGGCTGAGTAATATTCCATATTCCATTGTGTATATGTACCACCTCTTCTTGATCTACTCCTCTGTCGATGAACATTTAGGTTGTTTCCATGTCTTGGCTATTGAAAGTAGTGATGCAATGTACATCGGAGAACATGCGTCTTTGCGAATCATGGTTTTCTCTGGATAGATGCCCAGGAGTGGGATTGCTTGGTCAAATGGTAGTTCTATGTTTAGTTTTTTGAGGAATCTCCATACTGCTTTCCACAGTGGTTGCACCAATTTACAATCCCACCAACAGTGTACTAGGGTTCCTTTTTCTCCACACCTTCTCTAGCACTTACTGTTTGTAGACTTTTGGATGATGGCCATTCTGGCTGGTGTAAGGTGGTACCTCCTAGTGGTTTTGATTTGCATTTCTCTAATAATGACTGACGCTGAGTATCTTTTCATGTGTTTTTTGGCCATCTCTATGTCTTCTTTTGAGAACTGTTTAGATTTTCTGCCCATTTTTGGATGGGGTTGTTTGTTTTTTTGGTATGGAGCTGTAGCAGGTGTGTATAAATTTTGGAGATGAATCCCTTGTCAGTCGATTCATTTGCAAAGATTTTCTCCCATTCTGTGGGTTGTCCTTTCGTTTTGTTTAGGGTTTCCGTAAAAGTGCAGAAACTTTCAAGTTTGATTAGGTCTCATTTGTTTATTTTGGTTTTTATTGTCATTACTCTAAGAGGTGGATCTGAGAAGATGTTGATGTCATTTATGTCAGAGAGTGTTTGGCCTATGTTTTCCTCTAAGAGTTTTATAGTGTCTGGTTTTATATCTAGGTCTTTAATCCATTTGGATTTTATTTTTTTGTATGGTGTTAGGGAGTGTTCTAGTTTCATTCTTTTCCATGTGGCTGTCCAGTTTTTCCAGCACCACTTATTGAACAAGCTGTCCTTTCTCCATGTATATCCTTGCCTCCTTTGTCATAGATTAGTTGGCTGTAGGTGTGTGGGTTTAATTCCGGGCTTTCTATCCTGTTCCACTGATCTATATTTCTGTCTTTGTGCCAGTACCATAAGGTTTTGATGATTATTGCTTTGTAGTATATCCAAAGTCTGGGAGGCTGATGCCTCCAGCTCCATTTTTCTATTTCAGGATGTCTTTGGCTATTCTGGGTCTTTTGTGCTTCCAGACAAAGTTTAAAATAGTTTGTTCTAGTTCCATGAAAAATGTCCTTGGTAATTTGATAGGGATTGCATTGAATCTGTAGATTGACTTAGGTAGCACAGTCATTTTGATAATATTAACTCTTCCAATCAAAGAGCATGGTATATCTTTCCATCTATTTGCGTCATCTTTGATTTCTTTCATCAGTGTCTTATAGTTTTCAGAGTACAGGTCTTTTGTCTCTTTAGGTAGGTTTACTCCAAGGTATTTTATTCTTTCAGATGTGATGGCAAACGGTATTGCTTCTGTAATTTCTCTTCCTGATCTTTCACTGTTAGTGTATAGAAATGCAGTCGATTTCTGTGTATTAATTTTGTATCCTGTGACTTTGCCAAATTCGTGGATGAGCTCTAACAATTTTCTGGTAGAGTCTTTAGGATTCTCTAGGTATAGTATCATGTCATCTGCAAATAGTGATAGTTTTACTTTTTCATTTCCAATTTGGATTACTTTTATTTCTCTTCTCTGATTGCTGTGGCTAGGACTTCCAAAATTATATTGAGGAGTAGTGGCGGGAGCAGACATCCTTGTCTTCTTCCTGATCTCAGTGGGAATTCTTTCAGCTTTTCACCATTGAGAATGATGTTCCCTGTGGCTTTGTTGTATATGGCCTTTATTATGTTGAGGTAGGTTCCCCTTATGCCCACTTTCTGAAGGGTTTTTATCCGAAAGGGGTGTTGGATTTTATCAAAGGCTTTTTCTGCATGTATTAAGAGGATCATATGGTTTTTATTCTTCAGTTTGTTAATGTGGTGTATCACACTGACTGATTTGTAGATATTGAAGAACTCTTGCATCCCTGGGATAAATCCCATTTGATCATGATGTACAATCCTTTTAATGCATTGTTGGATGTGGTTAGCTAGTATTTTATTGAGGATTTTTGCATCGATGTTCATCAGTGAAATTGGCCTGTAGTTTTCTTTTTTTGTGGTATCTTTGTCTGGTTTTGGTATCAGGGTGATGGAGGCCTCATAGAATGAGTTTGGGATTATGCCTTCCTCTGCAATTTTTTGAAATAGTTTCAGAAGGTGAGGTGTTAGCTCTTCTCTAAGTGTTTGATAGAATTCGCCTGTGAAGCCATCTGGTCCTGGACTTTTGTTTGTTGGCAGTTGTTTAATCACAGTTTCAATTTCTGTTCTTGTGATTGGTCCATTCATCTTTTCTATTTCATCTTGGTTTAGACTTGGAAGATTGTACTTTTCTAAGACTGTCCATTTCTTCTAGGTTTTCCATTTTATTGGCATACAGTTGCATATATAGTCTCTTACGATCCTTCGTATTTTTGTGATGTCCCTTGTTACTTCTCCTTTTTCATTTCTAATTTTATTGATTTGAGTCCACTCTTTCTTGACAAGTCTGGCTAAGGGTTTGTTAATTTTGTTGATCTTTTCAAGGAACGAGCTTTTTGTTTCATTGATCTTTTCTATGGTTTTCTTGCTTTTATTTCATTGATTTCTGCTCTGATCTTTATGATTTCTTTGTTTCTACTAACTTTAGGTCTTGTCTATTCTTCTATCTTGAGCTGCATTAGACGTAGTTAACTTGTGTATTTGAGCTTTTTCTTGTTTCCTGAGGTGAGCTTGTATTGCTATAAACTTTCCTCTTAGAATGGCTTTTGCTGCATCCCATAGGTTTTGGAGTTTCATATCTTTGTTGTCATTTGCTTCAAAGTATTTCTTAATTTCCACTTTGATTTCTTCAGTGATCCATTGGTTGTTAATAGCATTTTGTTTAGTCTCCACGTGTTTGTGTTTTTTGCAGTTTTTTTCTTGTTGATTTCCAGTCATATAGCATTGTGGTTGGAAAAGATGCTTGATATGATTTCAATTTTCTTAAAGTTACAAAGGTTGAATTTGTATCCCAGGATGTGACCAATCTTAGAGAATGTTCCATGTGCACTTGAGAAGAATGTGTATTCTGTTGCTTTTGGATGGAAGAGATATTTATAAACGTATAAATATCTCTTAAGTCCATCTGTTTTAATGCTTTATTCAGTGCCTGTGCTTCCTTATTTATTTTCTGCCAGGATGAACTGTCCATTGCTGTAAGTGGGGTGTTAAGATCCCCCACTATGATTGTGTTATTGTTGATTTGTCCTTTTAAGGTTGTTAGCAGTTGCCTTGTATATTGTGGTGAACCTATGTTGGGTGCGTAGATATTTAAAATTGCTATATCTTCTTCTTGGATTGATCCTTTGATCATTATGTAATGTCCTTCTTTGTCCCTTAAAATATTTTCCTTTTTTTTTTTTGCCATTTCTTGGGCCACTCCTGCAGCATATGGAGGTTCCCAGGTTAGGGGTCGAATCAGAGCTGTAGCCACCGGCTTATGCTAAAGCCACAGCAATGCGGGATCCAAGCTGTGATGCAACCTACACCACATCTCATGGCAACACCAGAACCCTAACCCACTAAGCAAGGCCAGGAGTCGAACCTTCAGCCTCATGATTCTTAGTTGGATTCATTAACCACTGAGCCACACGGGAACTCCAATATTCTCCATTTTAAAGTTGATTTTGTCTGATAGGAGAATTGCTACTCCAGCATTCTTTTGATCCCTGTTTGCATGAAATATTTTTTTCATCCTCTCACTTTGAATTTGTAAATGTCCCTAGAAGTGAAGTGTGTGCTGTCTTGAAGACAGAATCTATATGGGTATTTCTTTTGTATCCATTCAGCCAGCCTATGTCTTTTGGTTGCGGCACTTAGTCCACTAATATTTAAGGCAATTATTGATATGTATGTTCTTATTGCCATTTTATTAACTGCTTTGTATTTGTTTTTGTGCTCTTTTTTCTTTCCTTCTTCTCTTGTTCTCTCTTCTTCTGGTTTGATGACTATCTCTAGTGTTGTATTTGAATTGATTTTTCTTTGTGTATCAATTGTAGATTTTTGGTTTGCAGTTATTCTGAAGTTTTGATATAAGAGTCTATATGTATATGAGATTGTTTTAAGTTGTTGTTTTCTTAATTGGAAGTTCATCTCCAGTATTCTGCATTTGTACACTCTTCTCATGATTTCTGATTTTGGTGGTATAATTGTGCATGGATGATTTCATTTCTTTACTATATATATACCTTTAGTGGTGAGCCTTGTCATTTGCGGAATTTTTGTTTCCTGTTTCTGTCTTGTCTTTTCTGCCTAGAGAAGTACCTTTAGTATTTGTTGTAATGCTGATTTAGTGTTGCTGAATTCTCTCAGCTTTTGCTTATCTGTGAAAGTTTTGCTTTCTCCTTCAAATCTGAATGAGAGCCTTGCTGGGTAAAGTAATCTTGGTTGGAGATTTTTTCCTTTCATCATGTTAAGTATATCATGGCACTCCCTTCTGGCCTGCAGAGTTTCTCCTGAAAAATCTGCTGATAACCTTATCCGAGTTCCATTATATGTTATTTGTTTCTTTTCCCTAGCTGCTTTCAAGATTTTCTCTTTGTCTTTAATTGTGGTCAATTTGATTAATATGTGTTTTGGGGTATTCCTCCTTGGGTTTATTTTATATGGTACTTGTTGTGCTTCCTGGATTTGAGTGAGTGGTTCCTTTCCCATGTTAGGGATGTTTTCGGCTATTATCTCTTAGAATATTTTTTCTGTCCCCTTCTCTCTCTCTTTTTCTGGCACCCCTATAATACAGATGTTGGAGCATTTAACATTGTCCAAGAGTTATCTGAGACTCTCTTTATTTTATTTCAATCTTCTTTCTCTTTTCTGTTCTGCATCCATAATTTCCACTCATTTGTCCTCCACCTTGCTTATTTGTTCTTCTGCCTCCTGTATTCTGCTGTTAGCTGCCTCTAGTGAATTTTTTATTTCATTTATTGTATTTTGCATTTCTTCTTGTTTGAGTTTTATATCTTGTATCTCTTTGGTCAGTGTTTCCTGTAAGTTATCCATCTTTGTCTCCAGTTTATTTCCAATGTCTTGCATCATCTTCAGCAACAACAATCTAAAGTCTTTTTCCTGGAGGCTGAGAATCTCCTCATCACTTAGCTGATTTTCTGGGTTTTTCCTTTCTCCCTCATCTGAGTTATAATTCTCTGTCTTTTCATTTTTATAGGTTTTTGGTGAGATGACCTTTTTACAGATAACAGAGTTGTAGCCTCTCTTACTTCTGGTGTCTGCCCCCCTGGCGGCTGAAGCTGGTACAGGGGCTTGCTCTTGGCTTCCTGATGGGAGGGGCTGATGCCTGACCACTGGTAGGTGGAGCTGATTCTAATCTCTCTGGTGGGTTGGGCTTTGTCTCTGGATGGGATTCCAGGCAGCTGTGTGCCTGAGGGGTCTTTAGGCAACCTGTTTACTGAGGGGAAAGGCTGAGATCCTACCTGGATTCTTGTTTGGCTTGGAGCTTTTCAGTGCTGACTGATGGGTGGGGCCAGATTTTCTCAAAATGGCCACCTCCAAAGAAAGGCACACTGCTAAATATTCCTGAGAGCTTTGCTTCCAATGTCCTTCCCACATAAGAAGCCACATTCACCCCTGTTCTTTTTTTTCAGCAATTCCTTACTTCTATTTTTAAGGATTGATATTTCATAAATATGTCCTTTCTTAGAGCCTTTCCAAAGAACCCAAAGGAAATTTTTTTAACAAAATGTAAAAGTAATTTTCCTTTTACTTATTTAATATAATAATGTGTATTCTATTTGCAATTACTATTTGGGTGCTTTGAATTCTGTTATAAATCTAAAATTAATTAAAGGATCATATACTTCATTTTCTCTATATAATAAAATAATTCCCTATTTCATTATTATAGTAATTGTTCTATAATTACATAGTTATTTCTATTATCCCCAACTATGCTGAAAAAAAATCATAACTAATAGGAAAACAAAGGAATGATGAAATCACTTAGAAGGATGATGCAAAAGTGGAGTAAACTGTCATTCTTCTATGTTCATATTGTATCAAATTATAGAATCATCTTTTAAGAAGAAATTAAACAAGACTCTAACAGCATTTTTGTAGTCTGCTTTCAGATATACTGAACAGAGTTGAGAATTAGAAGTTTTTATTCTCCAACCATGACAGCAAAGAGAAGAAATGTGACATTCCACAGTTATAAAATAAATTAAGTCTGAATATAAACATAAAGGAAAAGAAAGCAGGGCTCTTAAACTCAATGATATAGTGAAATTTGTCATATTAATAAAATATCAGACTATGTTTCTTCAGATGATGATATCTTAAGTATATTTTATCAAATTTAACTGATCATGAAAGAATATATATCCAAGAACAAAATGCAAATGCAGTATTCTCATCCAGTTAGTCATTTAAAGGAATACTCCATGCAATAGTTTGGAGTAAGAATCCGTATGATTCCATGTTGCTAAAAGGATTTGTGACAGTATCCTCTTTTTATTAAATAAAATTAAAAGGTTTTATACTTCCCAGAAGGTTAAAAAATGATTACTATTTTTTCTGTAGTCTGAGAGTTAAATACCTTCTCATTAATTTTTTCACCAAGATCCAATGAAAAATCATTATCTTTGCATTTCCATTATTTTTTCTGCCTACAATTTTTATTTGCTAATTTTTTCAAATTAAATAAGGAGAAATTGATGGGAATAAAATCAGTAGGAGAATTTAACACCCCACTCATGTCAATGGACAGATCCTCTAGACAGAAAATCAATAAAGCAACAGAGATCCTAAAGGAAACAATAGAAAAGGTAGACTTCATTGACATTTTCAGGACATTACAACCAAAATAATCAGAATACACATTCTTCTCAAGTGCACATGGAACATTCTCAAGAATTGCATTTCCATTTTGAAACTGAATTAACTTGCCTAAGATTGCACAGAATAAGTGAATATTAAAGGCGAAATTCAAAACCATATTTCTTAATTCTGAACTATACGTTCTTTATTTTATACCATGTAACCTCACTTAAAAGGAGGAGAAAAAAATATCTAATTCCTCTGACATTTCTCAGAAGCTCTTACTAAATAAATGGGACAGAGACGATTTTAATACTCAAGGGAAGAGCAGTGTAATTGAAGTTTGCATTTCTTTACTACTTTCATATTTTAGATATTTATTTACTGAAAAGTTTTCATGCATTTGTGATAGTGTGTACGAGTTGCCTATGTATACCTGCCCTCAAAAAATTCTTCCTAGTTAGGAGACAATGGATTAATGTATTGGAACAATTATAAGAGTTTAAAGAATAGTTTCCAAGAATAGTACAGAATATAAAATGTTACAACAAATAGATTAAAGTGGCTTAAAAATTTTTCAATGAAACATTTGAATATGAACCTCCTCTTATGTAGAACAATATTGTATTTTCTTATTAGATTGGAATGACCAGAATAGACATGCTAACTGACTTGTTTAAATGATGTTGTAAATGTAGCACAACAAGAGGATACATTAATATTTTAAAATTTGGAATATATGTACATTGCTTTGATATTACAGGTTTTGGGTAAATATTTGCTAAATAACCTAATAATTCATTATAAAGAGGTTACTGGTCAGTGTGATGGTTAATTTTATGTGAACTTAACTAGACTAAGGGATGCCCAGATAGCTGGAAAAAATATTACGTCTGGGTGTGTCTGTGAAGGTGTTTCTGGTGGGCATTTCCAGTACCTTGCAAGCCTCAATAGAAGAAAAATGTGGAAGAAGGGTGAATTTCTTCCCTGTTGAACTGGAACTCTCATTTTTTCCTACTCTCTAATTTCGGCATTCCTGGTTCTTCGGCCTTTGCACTCAGATTTGGACTTAAACCATTGGCACCCATGGTTCTCAGTTCTTCATGTTTGGACTAGAACTACATCATTGGCCTTCCTGGGCCTCCAGTTTACAAGTGACGGATCATGAAACTTCTCAGCTTCCATAATCACATGAGCCAATCCCCCATAATAAATCTATTTCTATTTTTCAATGTCTAAATTTACATGTATATATGTATATATTTATCTATCTCTAAATGAATATCCAGTGATAGTGATGCCACTAATGATGATAACTAGAATTTATTTACTATATACTCAGCGCTTTATAAGGTGTGTAGTTTATCCAGTACATGATTCACAGCATTACAGAAATGTTAATTAGGGATAGATTTCTGTATTAAATAGGCTGTTCAGTATAGACCTAAGGAAGAGGCAAGATCTGGCAAAGAAAATAAGGAGTAAGGGAATGATCCTAGTGAATTCTCAAGAATATTCAAGGCTGGAGTTCCTGTTATGGCTCAGTGGGTTAAGAACCAAACTAGTAACCATAAGGATGTGGGTTTTGATCCCTAGCCTTGCTCAGTGGGTTAAGGATCTGGCACTGCTGCAAGCTGTGGCATAGGTTGCAGATATGGCTAGGATCTGGTGTTGCTATGGCTATGGTGTAGACTGGAAGCTATAGCTCTGATTCAACCCCTGGCCCAGGAATTTCCATATGCTGCAGGTGTGTCCCTAAAAAGAAAAGAAGGAGAAGAAGAAGAAGATTATTCAAGGCAGATATAATAGGATGAGAGCACAGCCTCTGAGGTATTATTGTGTGCCTGCCTGTATACAGTGTTTGAAGAAAAAAAAGGAAGCCTATGCAATGAGAATGGAATTAATACAGAGAAGAAGCATGAGAGCAGAAGAGATCTGAAAGGTAATGGGACAAATTGTAGGACACGTTAAAAGTAGGGTGATGAAACATTCCATTTGTCAAGGACAACTTATGTCTAGTGTTCTGTCATAATTACTCTAACTCATTCTTTCACTCTCTAGTTTGGTTTGAATCATAAATTATATGATCACCCTACTGATCGTATATATGATGATACATATATATATATATCAATCATTGTATATATCTTACCTTGGCTTTTACAGTGAATGCAGCCATGCAGAATTTTAAGTAGAAGAATGATGTAATCTGATTTATGGTCTGAATGATCCACTTTGGCAGCTGTATATTTGGGGTCTAAGCTCTTGGGTATTAGTAGGGAGAACTTGTTAGAAAGCTATTATGGAAATCCAGATGAGAGGTTTTGTTGGCTCAGCTAGAGTGGTAGAAGTAGAGACAGAAAGAAGTGCTTGGAATTTAATATGTTTTAAAGAAAGCTGGCATGATTTTGTGAATATTTGAAAGCAGTGCTTTTAAAAATAATGAATTCTAGGGTAAAATAAAGTTTTTGGGGTGTTGAGTTCTGAGAAACTAGAAAGAAGATTTTTCTGTCAACTGAAATAATGAAGTTTGCATGTAGATCAGATATGTGTAAGATAATTCTGAGTGTATACATGGACATGTTCAATTTAAGTTATCTAAAAGACAATCAGATCATGATGAATGTACTTTTTAAGCATGAGAATTTAAGCTACAAAAAGAATTATGGATTAGAGATATAAATATGAGAGTTGCCAGTATATAGGTGCCATTTACCAAAACCAAGCCCTGGGCCCCTTTCATTCAGTTTTAAGAATGAAAGTAATGAATGCATTAAGAGAAACCAAAATGTAATTCTAGTAAGTGGGGAAAAAATTTAAGAATGTATTCAGTCCTGAAAGTCAAACGAAAAAAAGCTATCAAGGAGAAAAAAAAATGTAAAATACATCTGGTAAATCAAATAAAACCAGATGCAAATAGACTGCTAACATTAGGAAATTATATGTCATTATTGACACTGATAAAATCAGATTCAGTGGAATAATGAGAGGTCAAGAGCCTAATTGGAACTGAAGTAAGAGAGAATGAGGGAAACAAAATTGGAGACTTCAGGTCCATCATCAGAAAAATAAAGCAAATCAATAAAAAAAGTAAACATCTTAATAGTAATCAATCAAGGACCAAACTGCAATGAGGATTGTTTAAACCTTGTATTTACTTCTTTGATCCTTTTCCCATTTCCACTGCTCATTAGGAAAGTAAAATTAAAGAAGACTGTAAAATCTCTAATCCTATCTCAGTATATTGGTAGAGATGGTAATGTTCAACAGAGTGAAATAGTGTTCAATAGAATTTGAAAATTCCTAAAGCATAGTAAGTTCTCAAAAGCAGTTGTTTCTGTCTTTTGTTATTACTACTACTGCTATGACTACTATCTTCAATTGCTATTCAGTTTTTATTTAACATAGGGGTGGTGGGTAGGTCCCTGATTCTTCTTTATCCTTACATTTTTATATTTCCCTCATTCTTCCTGTCACCATCCTGCCAAAAATCCCTTTCTCTGAGGCAAAATAAAACTAATAAACAAGCATACAGAACAAACAAAATGTTCTTGCTTAATCTGTAAAAAACAAACAAACAAACAAAAAACAAAGAAAACAACTAGGCATTTTTATATTCTTCTTCAAAGAGAATTAATAAGATAAATAATTCTCTTCGTTGAAAATATTTCACATATTTTATATTATAACTCAATCCCAGGGTGAGGTTAAATTAGAAAGATAATTTGAAGGAAGTGTATTTGTTAGCTATATCTCTGATGTTCCACACTTTACTGGTTCAAGATCTTTATGAATGCTGAATGCTTGCTTAAAATGTTTACCTCTTCCTCTTTTGCACTAATTCTTATTGTTTTACTCCAAGGTTCCATACTCCAATACCTTCAAAAGGCATTTGAATACAAATTATCCTTAGTCCACATAAACATTTTAGGTATACTGAATATTTATACAACCTGAATTTTTTTAAAGTGATAGTGGTAAGTGTGGGGAAGAAAAAAGTAAAAAAAATCTAGTAACAAGTGCTCATGCTCCCATCCCCTTTCTTCTAGGCCCAACATAAAGCATTCCGATATTTTCATCTTTGGAATGGATGATAATGATGGTAAACATGGCTCTTCTTCACAGATTGCAAACCTCACTATTTCATCTCATAGACATGTTATTAATCATAAGTTAATTATTAGTTAACAAATGCTGAAATTGAAACTTGGATTAAAAATTTCTAGTAAACAAAAGTCCAGGACAAGATAGCTCCACAGGTGAATTCCATCAAACACTTAGAGAAGAATTAACACTTATCCTTCTGAAACTCTTCCAAAATATTTCAGAGGAAGGAAATACCCAAACTCATTCTATGAGGCCACAATCACCCCAATACCAACAACAGACAAAGACATCACAAAAAAAAAAGAAGAAGAGTTGCCATTGTGGCTTAGTGGTAATTAAGCCGACTAATACATACGGGGACTTGGGTTTGATCCCTGCCCTTGCTCAGCCGGTTAAGGATCTGTGTTTCTGTGAGCTATGCTGTAGGTTACAGATGTGGCACAGATCTGGCATTGCTGTGGTGTGGCATAGGCCAGCAGCTACAACTCCAATTTGACCTCTAGGCTAGAAACTTCCATATGCCATGGGTGTGTCCCTTAAAAGGCAAAATAAATAAATAAAGGAAATTATGGCCCAAGGTCACTGATCAATTCATATTAAAAATCCTTGGAGTTCCTATTGTGGCACACTGGAAATGAATCTAATTAACCATGAGGTTGTGGGTTTGATTCCTGGCCTTGCTCACTGGGTTCAGGATCTGGCATTGCCATGAGCTGTGGTGTAGGTCACAGATGTGGCTCATATCCTATGTTGCTGAGCTGTGGTGTAGGCTGGCATCTATAGGTCCAGTTCAACCCCCAGCCTGGCAATCTCCATATGCCATGGGTGTGGCCCTAAGAAGCAACAAAAAAAAAAAAGAAAGAAAGAAAGAAATCCTCAATGAAATATTAGCAAACTGAATCCAAATATATATTAAAAGGATCATACACCATGATCAAGTGGGATTTATCCCAGAGATTCAAGGATTTTTCAGTACCCACAAATCAATCAGTGTGATATACCTTATTAACAGACTGATGAATAAACACCATGTGGTCATATCAATAGATGCAGAAAAAGCTTTTGAAGAAATCAACACCCATTTCTGATTAAAAAAAAAAAAAACCTTCAGAAAGTGGGCATACAGAGAAATTACTTCAACATAATAAAAGCCATATATTACAAATCCACAGCTAACATCATTCTCAATAGTGAGATGATAAAAGAATTCCCACTAAGACCAGGAATAAGACAAGGATGTCCACTTTCACCACTATTATTCAACTTAGTTTTGGAAGTCCTACCCACAGCACTCAGAGAAGAAAAAGAAATAAAAGAATCCAAATTGCAAAAGAAAAATAAAATTATCACCCTTTGTAGATGACATAATACTATGCCTAGAAAATCCTAAAGCTAATGCCAGAAAACCGTTTGAGCTCATTAATGAATTTGGTGAAGTTGCAGGTATGAAATTAATACACGGAAATTCATTATTTGTCTATATACAAACAATGAAAGATCAGAAAGATAAATTAAGGAAACCATCCCATTTACCATTACATCAAAAAAAAAAAAAAAAAAAAGAATGTACCTAGCAGTGAACCTACTTAAAGAGACAAAAGGCCTGTGTTCTGAAAACTCAAAGACACTGATGAAAACAAAGATGACACAAACAGATGGAAAGATATAACATGTTCTTGGATTTGAAAAAGAATCAATACTGTCAAAATGACTATACTACCCAAGGCAATATATGGATTCAACAAAATCCCTATCAAATTACCTAAGGCATTTTTTACAGAACTAGAAAAAAAATTTTCAAAAATTTGTATGGAAACACAAAAGACTGCAAATAGCCAATGAAATCTTGAGAAAGAAAACAGAGCTGGAGGAACCAGTCTCCTTGACTTTAGACTATACCTCAAAGTTGTAATCATCGAAAAACTATGGTACTGGGAAAAAAAAAAACAGAAATATAGATCAATGAAACAGGACAAAAAGGTCAGAAATAAATCTATGCAACTATGGTAAACTAATCTACAACAAAAGAGGCAAGAATATACATGGAGAAAAGATAGTCTCTTCATTAAATGGTGCTGGGAAAACTGGACAGCTACATCCAAAAGAATGAAATTAATATACTCTCTAACACCATACACAAAAATAAATTAAAAATGGATAAAAAACCTAAATATAATAATTTAGGTTTTAGAGTTTTAGATTCTATAAAACTCTTAGGGGAAAACATAGGCAGAACATTCTCTGACAAAATGCAGCTTATCTTATCCAATTCACCTCCTAGAGTAATAAAAATAAAAACAAAAATAAACAAATGGAACCTAATTAAATTCAAAAGTTTTTGCACAGCAAAGGAAACCATAAATGAAACAAAACAAAACAACCCATAGAATGGGAGAAAACATTTGAAAATGAAGAAATAGACAATATATTAAGCTCTAAAATATGTGAATACCTCCTGAAACTCAATATAAAAAAAACCCAATCGAAAAATGTCAGAAGGTCTAAATAGACATTTTTCAAAGGAAGGCATACAGTTGGCAAGAAAAAAAAAAAGAACACATGAAAAGATGTTTAGCATCTCTAATTATTAGAGAAATGCAAATCAAAAATAAGATGTATGACCTTACACAAGTCAGAAAGCCCATCAACAAAAAAATCTAAAAATAATAAATTCTGGAGAAAGTGTGCATAAAAGGGAACCCTCTTACAGTGTTCACAGGAATGCATCTTGATCCAACCACTATGGAACACAGTATGGAGGTTCCTCAAATAACTAAAAATAGAACCACTATATGATCCATCAATACCACTTCTGGGCATCTATCCAGAGAAAACCACAATTTAAAAGATATATGCACCCCAATTCTCACTGAAGTATTAAAATCGACAAGACATAGAATCAACCTAAATGTCCATTGATAAAAGAATGGATAAAGAAGAAGTGCTTCATATTTGCAGTGGAATATTAGCCATAAAAAGAATGAAATAATGCCATTTGCAGCAAGATGGATGGACCAGGAGATTATCAAATAAATGAAGTTAGTGAAATACAAACATCATATGATATCACTTATATGTGGAATCTAAGAAAAGGATACAAATGAACTTATTTGCAGAAGAGAAACAGACTCATAGACTTTGAAAAATGTATGGTTATCAAAGCAGACAGGTTTATGTGGAGGGATGGATGGTGGGTTTGGAACTGGCATATACAGACTGAGGTATATAAAGATATTGGCTACTTGGGACCTGCTGTATAGCACAAAGACCTCTACCCAATATTCTGTGATACTCTATGTTGGAAAAGAATCAGAAAGAGAATGGATGTATGTTCATGATTAAGTGAATCACTTTGTTGTACAGCAGAAATTATAATGTTGTAAGTCAACTATGGTTCAATAAAACTTTAAAAAAATTTGAAAAAATCTTAAGAGATGGGTTTCAAAATATCTGACCAGTATCTCTTAAAATTAAAATCTTGAAAACAGAGATACTCTGAAAAATGCCATCATTGTCCACAATTAAATATAATGTACCTACTGTGTCATGAAAACCAAAAGGATAGAATTCTGGAACAGAAAAATTACATAGGGAAAAATTAAGGAAAACATGATACACTATGAGTTTTTGTTAATTATTCACTTCCATTTGTCCATTAAATGTGTCAAATGTGCCACGCTAATGTAAGATATTAATAACAGGGGAACTAAGTGTAGGGAATATAGAAAATTTCTCTGTTGACAACTTCTGTAAATCTAATCTATTCTAAAACTCTAAAAATTTTATTAAAAATGGCAAAATACCAGAATATGTTAAGGGACGCATGAGCCAAATTGATAGAACCCCAGATGCATGAAGCTGCACAGATTTGAACAGTGAAAAAATAAAGTAGCATTAAATTATAATTCCAAAAATACATATTCATGAGTCCATACTATTATAAATGATTAAATAAATTGTAAATAAGAACCAAATCTTCCCTATAAAATAATTTTATATATATATACACACATATACATACATATCTATATCTCTATCTATCTATCTATCTATCTATCTATCTATCTATCTATCTATCTATATATATATATCTCCTCTATGGGAAGGTAGAAATTAATCATCTCCTAGGCATTGCTTGAGGGTGAGCTATATATAATGACGTTCTTCCAAAGAACAGATTATAGAATGGCAATTTAAAAATGTTTATAGTGGATGAATCTGGCAAATAGGACCTTAACAAGCAATAAATGTTAACATATCCAGTGATATCATGTATCACCAGATATGATGTGATGAGGAAGGTACAATATGGTATTCTTTCCAAAAACCCATATCCCAATCTAATCATGAGAAATAAATCAGACCATCCCCAGTTGTGTATATTCTACATAACTGGCCAGTGTTCATAAAAACTGTCAAAGTCGGAGCTCCCGTCGTGGCGCAGTGGTTAACGAATCCGACTAGGAACCATGAGGTTGCGGGTTCGGTCCCTGCCCTTGCTCAGTGGGTTAACGATCCAGCGTTGCCGTGAGCTGTGGGGTAGGTTGCAGGCGCGGCTCGGATCCCGCGTTGCTGTGGCTCTGGCGTAGGCCGGCGGCTACAGCTCCGATTCGACCCCTAGCCTGGGAACCTCCATATGCCGCGGGAGCGGCCCAAAGAAATAGCAAAAAAAAAAAAAAAAAAAAAAAAAAAAAAAAAAAAAACCTGTCAAAGTCGTAGGAGACTAAGACTAAGAAACTGTAATAGATAGAGGACACTGGTAGTTTATAATAACTAACTATAATATGGTACCCTATATTTGAATCTAGAAAGAAAGATAAGACAAATAAAAAAAAAACTGATGAAATTTAAGAGTCTAGAGTTAGTTAATGTTAATGTACCAATGCCAGTTTCTTAGTTTTTGCAATTGTCCCATGTTACTACATGATGTTAACAATGGCAGATACTGGGTATGGGTTATATGGCAACTCTCTCTACTGTCTTTGCAACTTTTCTATTATTCCAAAAGTATTAATTTTTTTAAAAAAAGTTTATTAAGAAATATATAAGAAAGATAATTATGGTTTAATGTCATTTTTCATTCTCTCACCAAGACATGAGGTACATTTGTCAAATTTCTCCTAGTTGGACTAAATTTGTGACCTTTATGTAAAACATAAACATGACATAAATGATACTACGTCAACACAAGGCCTTGCCTTTAAGAATTCTGGAAGCTTCCATATCCTCCATCTTTGAACCCAGATGTCATGTGGTGAGGAAATCCAAGCAGACAAATGTAAGAGAATTGTGATTCCCAGTCTAGAGTGCTGAGCTTCATTCTAATAAACTGCACCAACTTGCCAAATGTGTAGATGTGGATCTTCTATCCTCAGTCAGGTCAATTCAGGTAATAAATACCACATGAAGGAGAGACAAGTTATCCCCACTGAACCTTGATTAAAAATCTCAAAACTGGAGTTCCCGTTGTGGCTCAGTGGTTAACGAATCCGACCAGGAAGCATGATGTTGCAGGTTCAATCCCTGGCCTCAATCGGTAGGTTAAGGATCTGGTGTTGCCTGAGCTGTGGTGTGGGTCACAGACGCAGCTCGGATCCTGCGTTGCTGTGGCTCTGGAGTAGGCCGGCAGCTACAGCTCCAATTAGACCCCTAGCCTGGGAACCTCCACATGCCACAGGAGCAGCCCTAGAAATGGCAAAAACACACACAAAAAAAAGGAATAAAATAAAATAATAAAATAAAATAAAAATCTCAAAACCATGAGCAAATAAGTTATGGTTGTTTTAAGGCACTAAGTTTTCAGGTGCTTGCTATTCAACTACATTTGTGTCATTGAGTTGAATATAAATGACATAAAAGGAACTAGCAAATTTTTCAAAAGTTTAACCCACTTGGACTGAAAGGGACAAAGACAGTTTAAAAGGAAGAGTGACCTCTATACTATTAACTTTCCATGAATAGGATTCAGACTGAGAAAGCTATGCAGCTGCAAATTTGGAATATTTCTAATGGAAAAGGGAACAGCCCAAGTGGTCACAGAGTAAAACCAAGAGGCACAGACAATCTTTCCCAGGGAGCAGGGCTGAGGATGAACCAAGCACCTGTCATTACGAACTAGAGATTTCAGAATTGCTATGATCTAATGACTTCTATGTTCCTCCCATTTTCTAGCTTTTTAAAAGAAAGTGTCCACTGCACTTTCCCTGTCTCTGTCATTTTTTGTGGGTGTATGGAGGGCACACAACTTTGAATTTTGCTTCGTACTTTTAGGTCAATAGAATCTCAACTAAAAATCAACCTCCACACCTGCATCTCCTGATACAGAAAATATTTTCCCATATTTGAGTGTGGTGGCTATTGAGATAAATCTTTGTATCTTATAGGGAGGAAGGATATTAAGCTTGTGAGACATATGTAAATAACTGTGGCCACAGGATAGAATGTTGTAGATTAAAGATAACTATAAATTCTTTGTCACCCACCTCACAGAAAAATGCAGTCTGTTTCTTCTACCCTCTTGAATCTGAACTCTGTAACTGGACCTATGACTGCTCAGTATGTTCTGTACTACTTTCAACTCTAACTTTTAAGAAGACTGTCACGTTCTTTGTCTTCTCTCTTGAAATCTAGCTTTCCATGCTGTGCCTAGGTAACAGTGTGGAAGAGAATTTAGGCCCCGATGATTTTTTTTTTTTTATTTTCCCACTGTGCAGCAAGGGGATCAAGTTATCCTTACATGTATACATTACAATTACATTTTTTCCCCAACATTTCTTCTGTTGCAACATGAGTATCTAGACAAAGTTCTCAATGCTATTCAGCAGGATCTCCTTGTAAATCTATTCTAAGTTGTGTCTGATAAGCCCAAGCTCCCGATCCCTCCCACTCCCTCCCCCTCCCATCAGGCAGCCACAAGTCTCTTCTCCAAGTCCATGATTTTCTTTTCTAAGGAGATGTTCATTTGTGCTGGATCTTAGATTCCAGTTATAAGTGATATCATACGGTATTTGTCTTTGTCTTTCTGGCTCATTTCACTCAGTATGAGATTCTCTAGCCCCATGCATGTTGCTGCAAATGGCATCATGTCATTCTTTTTTATGGCTGAGTAGTATTCCATTGTGTACATATACCACTTCTTCCAAATCGAATCATCTGTCGATGGACATTTGGGTTGTTTCCATGTCTTGGCTATTGTGAATAGTGCTGCAATGAACATGCGGGTGCACGTGTCTCTTTTGAGTAGAGTTTTGTCCGGATAGATGCCCAAGAGTGGGATTGCGGGGTCATATGGAAGTTCTATGTATAGATTTCTAAGGTATCTCCAAACTGTTCTCCATAGTGGCTGTACCAGTTGACATTCCCACCAGCGGTGCAGGAGGGTTCCCTTTTCTCCACAGCCCCTCCAGCACTTGTTATTTGTGGATTTATTAATGATGGCCATTCTGACTGGTGTGAGGTGATATCTCATGGTAGTTTTGATTTGCATTTCTCTTATAATCAGCGATGTTGAGCATATTTTCATGTGTTTGTTGGCCATCTGTATATCTTCTTTGGAGAAATGTTTATTCAGGTCTTCTGCCCATTTTTCCATTGATTGATTGGCTTTTTTGCTGTTGGGTTGTATAAGTTGTTTATATATCCTAGAGATTAAGCCCTTGTCCGCTGCATCATTTGAAACTGTTTTCTCCCATTCTGAAACTTGTCTTTTTGTTTTCTTTTGGGTTTCCTTTGCTGTGCAAAAGCTTGTCAGTTTGATGAGGTCCCATGGGTTTATTTTTGCTCTAATTTCTATTGCTCTGGGAGACTGACCTGAGAAAATGTTCATGATGTTGATGTCAGAGAGTGTTTTGCCTATGTTCTCTTCTAGGAGTTGGATGGTGTCCTGTCGTAGATTTAAGTCTTTCAGCCATTTTGTGTTTATTTTTGTGCATGGTGTGAGGGTGTGTTCTAGTTTCATTGCTTTGCATGCAGCTGTCCAGGTTTCCCAGCAATGCTTGCTGAATAGACTTTCTTTTTCCCATTTTATGTTCTTGCCTCCCTTGTCAAAGATTAATTGACCATAGGTGTCAGGGTTTATTTCCGGATTCTCTATTCTGTTCCATTGGTCTGTCTGTCTGTTTTGATACCAGTACCACACTGCTTTGATGACTGTGGCTTTATAGTATTTCTTGAAGTCTGGGAGAGTTATGCCTCCTGCTTGGTTTTTGTTCCTCAGAATTGCCTTGGGTCTTTTGTGGTTCCATATAAATGTTTGGATTGTTTGTTCTAGTTCTGTGGAAAATGTCATGGGTAATTTGATAGGGATTGCATTGAATCTGTAGATAGCTTTGGGTAGTATGGCCATTTTTACAATGTTGATTTTCCCAATCCAGGGACATGGAATATCTTTCTATTTCTTTACATCTTCTTTGATTTCTTTGATTAAAGTTTTATAGTTCTCGGCATATAGGTCCTTTACCTCGTTGGTCAGATGTATACCCAGGTATTTGATTTATTGAGGTGCAATTTTAAAAGGTATTATATCTTTGTATTCCTTTTCTAATATTTCATTGCTGGTATACAGAAATGCAACTGACTTCTGAATGTTAATCTTATATCCTGCTACTTTGCTGAATTTATGAATCAGTTCAAGGAGTTTTGGGGTTGATTCCTTAGGGTTTTCTATGTATAGTATCATGTCATCTGCATACAGTGACAGTTTTACCTCTTCTCTTCCTATATGGATGCCTTATATTTCTTTGGTTTGTCTAATTGCTGTGGCTAGGCCTTCCAAAACGATGTTGAAGAGCAGTGGTGAGAGTGGGCATCCCTGTCTTGTTCCAGATTGGAGTGAGAAGGCTTTCAGTTTTTCCCCATTGAGGATTATATTTGCTGTGGGTTTGTCATAAATGGCTTTGATTATGTTCAGGAATGTTCCCTCTATACCCACTTTGGCGAGGGTCTTGATCATGAATGGATGTTGGACTTTGTCAGATGATTTTTCTGTGTCTATTGAGATGATCATATGATTTTTGACTTTTCTTTGTTAATGTTCATAGTATTCTCTTATGTTTTTTTTTATTTCTGCTGTATCCGTTGTGATTTCTCCCTTTTCATTTATAATTTTGGTTATTTGGGTTCTTTCTCTCCTCTTTTTAGTGAGTCTGCCCAGGGGTTTGTCAATTTTGTTCACCTTTTCAAAGAACCAGCTCTTGGTTTTATTAATTTTCTCTATTGTTTTTTGAGTCTCTATTTTATGGATTTCTTCTTTGATCTTGATAATTTCCTTCCTTCTGCTGACTTTAGGTCTTTTTTGTTCTTCCTTTTCTAATTCCTTTAGGTGGAGGGTTAAGGTGTTAATTTGGGATCTTTCTTCTTTTTTGAGAAAGGCCTGTATTGCTATAAATTTCCCTCTGAGCACTGCTTTCGCAGCATTCCTTAGGTTTTGAGAGGTTGTGTCTTCATTATCATTTGTTTCAAGGTAGTTTTTAATTTCCTTCTTGATGTCCTCATTGACCCATTGGTTTTTTAGTAGCATGTTGTTTAGTCTCCATGCAGTAGGTTTTTTCTCTTTCCTTTTCCCATGGTTGAGTTCTAATTTCATGGCATTGTGGTCAGAGAAGATACTTGAGATAATTTCTATGCTCCTAAATTTACTGAGATTAGCTTTGTGTCCCAATATGTGGTCAATTCTTGAAAATGTTCCATGAGCATTTGAGAAGAATGTGTCTTCTGCTTTTTTTGGATGTAGTGTCCTGAAGATATCATGAAGTCTAACTTTTCTATTGTTTCCTTTAGGATCTCTGTTGCTTTATTGGTTTTCTGTCTAGAGGATCTGTCCATTGATGTGAGGGGGGTATTAAGGTCTCCTACTATGATTGTCTTCTCATCAATATCTCCCTTTATGTCTGTTAATATTTGTTGTATGTATCTGGGTGCTCCTGTATTTGGGGCATATATGTTGACAATAGTAGCATCCTCTCCTTGGATGGATCCCTTAATCATTAAGTAGTGTCCTTCTTTGTCTTTCTTTATGTCTTTTGTTTTAAAGTCTATTTTGACTGATAAGAGGGTTGCAACTCCTGCTTTTCTGTCATGTCTATTGGCGTGAAATATTTTTCCCCACCCTTTCAGTTTCAATCTATATGTATCTTTTGCCCTAAGGTGAGTTTCTTGTAGGCAGCATATTGAAGGTTTTTGCCTTTTTATCCACTCAGCCACTCTGTGTCTTTTGATTGGGGTGTTCAGTCCATTGACATTTAAGGTGATAATTGATAGATGAATATTTATTGCCAGTTGAACCTCGTGTTCCAGTTGATTCTATGGTTCGCCACTCTTCCTTAATTCCTTCAGTATTTTCACTATTTCTCTTTTGAACTCCAGGTCTGTCAGACTGCCGAGATCTGTTTCATTGTTGACTGTTTTAGGTGAGTTCTGTTGTTTTGACTGGGGGTGGTTTCTCTGCTTCTTCATCTTGCTTGTTGTTTTCTTTCTCCTGAGGGAGTTGTACTCTCCATTATTGGGCAGTGTTTGCCTTGTCACTGCCGTGGAATATTTCCTGAGGGCTGGCGTTGTTGGTCAATCTTTTTTGAGGCAGTGTGTCTTTTCTGGAGTGTTGGTGGGGCTGACAGGGTCTCTTTGAAGCAAAGGAGGGCTTCCTGAGGGCAGACAGGACTGGGAGGTCCACACCACGATGGTAGCAGATTTCACTTGGTCATGCAGAGCTTGCTCTGGTGTTTTTAGGCTGTGGGGTTCTTGCAGGGGGTTGGCGGTGTTGGGCAGCTGTTCCTCAGGAGTGCAGCACCCCCTGGGGGCTGGAGCAGCTATCTGGGTCACTGAGAACCTAAGAGGCTCTTCCCTAGGGCAGCCCAACTCAGAAGGATGGTCTGAGAATGTAGGCAGATCTTTTCACAGTCTGGCCAAGCTTGTTGCAGCTTTTCTGGGCTGCAGGGGCTCTTCTAGGGGGCTGGTGGTGCTGAGCAGCTATTCCACGGGAGTGGGGCACCCCCTAGGGGCTCTGGTGGGTAGCAGGGCCACTGGAAACCCAAGAGGCTCCTCCCCAGGGCAGCCCGACTCAGAAAGACCATCTGAGATCTTTTCCTGGCTTGGCCAACCTTGTTGCAGCTTTTCTGGGCTGCAAGGGGTCCTGCCTGGAGCTGGCAGTCCTATGCAGCTGACCCACTAGGGCACCCCCCTGGGGGCTAGGGTGGGTAGCAGGGCCATTGGAAACCGAAGAGGCTCCTCCCCGGGGCAGCCCAACTCAGAAAAACCGTCCGGGAATTAGGCAGATCTATTCACTGCCTGGCTAGGCTTGTTCTAGCTTTTCTGGGCTGCAGGCCTTTTCTTGGGGGCTGGTGGTGTTTGGTGCTGCTCTGTGGGGGTGTAGCCTCTCCAAAGGGCAAGCAGGCCTGTGCAGGGACAGCCCCTGCGGTGGTAGGCTTCAGGCAATTGTTGAGTCCAGCCCTCCTGGATGGCAGGCAGCCCCAGGTTCAGCGAGAGCGTAGGGGGTGGTGGGGGTGGGGGGAGGGGATGCACTGGGAAGCACAGCTTTCAGCTAGCTAGCGGGCCTGTAAGCTTGCTGTGGTGTGGGGAGTATTCTATGGGGACCCACCCCTTCCTCTCTCCCCTCCCCAGCACAGGCGCAGACCAGGCTCTTCTCCCAGTTCCCTATGTTGTGGCTTTCCACTTCCCTGCCCCTAGAGTATTCCTCCCTTCCTCTGCGACAGCTTTGTTTTCTAGTCTCCCAGGCAGTCTCTGCCCCCTCAAATGGTTTCTAGACCTCCCAAGCAGTTTCCGCTCCGCCCTGCCCCCCCCCAGCCCGGGGACTAAACTCTGGAGCCGAGGACTCGGTGCCCAGCCCCCACCCAGGCGTCTCAATTTTTGGTGACTGTGCCCGTAGTTCAGATGGTCCATTGGGTTCTTGATCGGCTTTTCCGTACTCCAACTTACTGCTACACTCTTCTCTGCATCTGGAGATTCCTCAGGTTCGTTTGATCTTTCCCCCGTGTAGGTGACTTTCCAGGGTGCGGGATCCCTTTCTCCTCCGCAGTTCCCTTTCTGGAGCACCTGTCCCGCTCGGATTCACCTTCTCTCACTTTCCTCTTTTCTCCCGTTCTGCCCCTTAATGTCATGAACTTCTTGACATTATTGGAGTTTAGGTTCTTCTGCCAGCGATTGGTTGCTGTTCTGTGCGAGTCATTTATTGTGTAGATGTGCTTTTTTTTGTTGTGTTTGTGGGAGAGGGCGAGCGTGTCCCCCTACTCCTCCGCCATCTTGTCCTCTCTCCCAGGCCCCGATGATTTTAGCTCAGCTTCCAGCCAACAACCAGCCACACTGCATTTATATTTTTTATCCCCAGAGAAGTTGTTGCATAAAGAATAGTGATGTGCAGTTCCTACTAAACAGGGCTGAAATTAAAAAAAAAAAAAAGAAAGAAAGAAAGAAAAAAGAAAAATCCAGAGCAAACAAAATGTTTTAAAACTTACAATATAAGGGAGTTCCCATCGTGGCGCAGTGGTTGAGGAATCCAACTAGGAACCATGAGGTTGTGGGTTCGGTGCCTGCCCTTGCTCCGTGGGTTAATGATCCAGCGTTGCCGTGAGCTGTGGTGTAGGTTGCAGACGCGGCTCGGATCCTGTGTTGCTGTGGCTCTGGCGTAGGCCGGTGGCTACAGCTCCGATTCAACCCCTAGCCTGGGAACCTCCATATGCCGCAGGAGTGGCCCAAGAAATAGCAACAACAACAACAACAACAACAACAACAACAACAACAACAAAAAGACAAAAAAGACAAAAAAAAAGAAAGAAAAAACTTACAATATAGGGTAGTTTGTTTGCAGCAGAAAATGACCAAAATCTGGCTCTTGCTTTTTTCTGTTTTATATAGTGACAGCAAACCATGTATGCTAAATTAGAATTTAAGCAATTTTTCTAGTACCATTTTAAAAATAAACAATATATGTGAGTGACTAAAATAATGTGGATAATCACTACATGCTACAAATATATTTTTCCTTCTTTCCTAAATTAGTTTTGTTAAACCAAATGATTTTCATTGATGATAATTATTCCAATGTCATGGCCTTCTAAATTTACTGTACAATAGAATGTAATGATATTTGTACATTATATCCTTATGTAAATGAAATTGTGTATGTTTTCTTCCTTGTCATCATTGAATTGTCATAACAAAAATAATCTTGAAATAACACCTTACATAATGAATTTTAATTTTTTCATTGTTAATGGTTACTTTAAATTGGTAGTGCTCTTTTACAATTTACATACTTGTTTATTTGTATTAATTTAGTCTCATTAACTTCATAAATTCTTTATATTTACATACAGAATGCCATCTAGTGACAAAAAATTAAATATAACAAGCACACTCAAGTCAACTTGAAGAAAAATCTGTAATGATAATATGCATTTGGTTGATCTAATAGAGAAAATAAGTTATACTTTATTCTTTTAAATGGTTTTTCAAGTTTTGAAAACCATTTAAAATGCTATCACCTTTAAGATACTCCATGCCATATATATCTAATATACCTTTGTCTGTTAAAATCCAACTCTATTATAAAGGAAATGAGCTGATGCTCAGTATGGTTTGTTAAGTAATCATATTTCTGTACTCTAGATAAAATGTTTATCATTTATATTTGATATTCTATTTATTTTACAAAATAGAGCTTGCTAGCTTGTTTATTTAGCAATTAACAAAAATGTCTACTATCTTTGTTTCAATAGATTGCTTTTCCATGCAAGTATATCCTTAATATTAACATACACAATACATATTTTAATCCAAAAATAATGCATTCTTCCATATATCTCACATAGTGTCCATATGGGCCATTCTAGAGACAAGACTGAGAAATAGTATGTGCCTTGTTTCTGATAATAAGTGGCAGAAATAGTTCTTGAAAAGAGCTCTTCTTATGAAAAAGTCAATATTAAAAATTTCTAACAAAATCTCAAATATAAAATATAGTATAATGTTTGACATATAGTGTGTGGCTAAGATTGTTTTGTTTTTCTCCTTAAAATTTTAAGCTACCATTCATTTTTATAAGCAAAAATTGCCCATCTTTCAGATGAGTGATGCAAAACATGGATATTCTCTAGCTCTTTCCCCTACTCCCCCCTCCTCCGCTGTAATGCAACTTATGAAAGTAAGTAATTTAGAGGAAAGTTTATAAAAGCTCTTTTTTCCAACTACTTTGAGATTCAGTAAAGTGTGTGGAAACTTTGTCTTCACAAAAATTGCTCTTCTAATGCCCCCCAAAGTGATCCTTAGGGATACTGCAAAAGGGAAATATGACCTTAAGGTTTGCCTTCATTTGCTTGCCAATAGAAGTTTCTAGAATATTTTTACCTTTTTAACATTTTTGACAACTTTTCCTTAAATGTGATTATGTTCACTAAAAAAAAAAAAATGTTCAGCAGCTGAGAATTCTGCTTTGTCTATGTATTTATGTCTCAGAGGAAATTTATTTAAATACACACATATATGTGTATATCTATTTATACATATTAATACTGAACTCTTCTTTTTATCCTAAAATATCCTTACAATTCACTAGTTATATGCATAATTAGCAATTTTGCCAAGATGCCAAAAAGCAGAAAATTACTAAGCTTTTAAATATAAAGCTTTGTGAAAAATAAAATATTTTCTGTATCCCTTATTCTTTGCATTTTTCATATCAAGAGTTAGGCCTTGAGGACCTGTTCATAAAGTTTAACCTGAAGGAATTCCTAACCATTTTAGTAAAAGGAAAGAAGGAAACAGCACCTGTTCTAGTCCAAGTGTTTTGTATGAGAAAAAGCCACAGGTAAAAAAGCAAGAAGTTATGTAGCTGTCTTAATCTCACTTGTACAGATGTCAAACCCTGAAGTAAAAGCATTTTACACATCTTTAGATACTTTATATTTGAGATTTAGGAAGGAGACACAACTCACACTGCTATTTTCCAACATCATTAAGCTCTAGCAAAGGAAAGTGAGAAGATCAACATTGGAACTCTTGAATGTATTTCAGTCTCCATGTATTTCAGTCTTCTTCTGGTGATACTCAGAAATTTACACATGCTTAATAACAGTAACCAAACTGAGAGCCAAGAAGACCTGTATGAATGTGCTACAGCTATACAAAGCTAAAAGTCACTGTGAAATGGAGTCTGAAGACAACCCAGGCAAGAATCTAAATGTAGAATGTGGTAGAAATTTAAATAAGGGGTGAAGGATAATGAAGAAAGGGTTACTAGTAAGACTACAAGCCCAGATTGATGTAAAAGGGAAATGAGATCAAGCCACCAACACCAGGCATATCTACCAGCTGAAGGTTCAGGGATGGGATTGAACCAAACACACCGGAGCACACTGGTCCTTAGAGGATATTTTTTATGGATTTGTAGATTCCATATTTTCTTCATTGTCATATTTCCTATATATCACAACAGTCTTTTTCAACTATTCAACTCTATGAACATAGGACCAGGTTGAGGAAACAGATTTTAAAAGTTGTAGAAATGTGCTTTTAATTAATGAGCAGAGATTGTATATAAAACATTAACATAAATCTAGCAGATTTTTGTTTTACACTTATGTTCCCTCTCTCCCCCAATCCCATCCAATGCCTGCTACTGAAAACCAGTTAAAAGTACAAGACTTGTAGGGAATAAAAGATTAGCTAGAAAGAAATGAAGACATTAAACTTTCTTTTAATATCTTCTGCAGACTTTGTTTCCTGAAATTCGTATGTTACTACTCAAACCCCACTGTAAGCATGTTTGGAAGTGGGGTCTTTGGAAGATAATTAAGAATGGGTTTCTTATAAAAGAGGCACTAAAGAAACAGGGAGCCTTGCCCAGTGAGGTTATAGCAAGATGACAGCTATCTAAGGAAGCAGGCTCTCACCAAACACCAAATTACCAGCTTCTCCCATTAGACTTCATAGACTACCAAACTGTGAAGAATAAATTTCTGTTGCTTAGAAGCCACCTAGCATATGGTATTTTATCACAGCAGTCTGAATGGACTAAGACAATATCTTAGTTTGGAATAAATTTTTAGACTCCATTAATTACTTAAGAACTATATGATATGGCACTGTTTTCAACAGATATAAATCTTTAATTGTATAGAACATTTTAGAGATCTAGCCTATATCATATTGCTTATAGTTAACAATACTGTATTGTACATATAAAAATTTAAGTGAGTAGAGCTTAAATGTGCTCACTGTAATAAATAATATACAATTGAGTACTAGCTAAATTGTAATAAGTATCTAAATTAAGATCCATACCTCCAATAAATATTCGTCGAATAAAATGCTCAAGAAAAAGACTTAGGTAAAATATGTTGGAAGAGTTTTCTTCAGCAAGTTCTAAATTATAGACATTTATATATTAATGATAATTCATTTGTATTGTATACCAATATATCATTTTGAGGTGTTTTCCTCATGTTTCTTAAAGTAACACAGGGGTTTTCAAAATTCAAACTATTGCTTAAGAATTTTTATACATTAAATCAAAACTATTAAAAGTATATATTATTATAATGCCAGTTTCAGAAATGAGGTAACTGATGTACAAAGAAGTCAAGCAACTTTCCCAAGGTTACATAACCAATATGAAAAAGATCCTCACAGTGTGGCTCAAACTCCACTTTATCTAAAACTATACTAGATTGGAGTTCCTGTCATGGCTCAGTGGTTAATGAATCCGATTAGGAACCATGAGGTTGCGGGTTTGACCCCTGGCCTCGCTCAGTGGGTTAAGGATCTTGCGTTGCCCTGGGTTGTGGTGTAGGTCCCAGACGCAGCTCAGACCCCATGCTGCTATGGCTCTGGGGTAGGCTGGCAGCTACAGCTCTGATTAGACCCCTAGCCTGGGAACCTCCATGTGCCTCAGAGTGGCCCTAGAAAAGGCAAAAAGACAAGTAAATAAATAAATAAATAAATAAATAAATAAATAAATAAATAAAACAAAATTATACTATATTGTCTCTGCCATTATGTTTTGTGATATAATTCATTGCTTCCTCAACAGTTTGTCTGTTTATAACTTCAGTTTTATTTTTACTTATTTATTTTTTTGTATTCTGGTTATGCTTCTCCAGAAATTTAGTGCAACATGCAACATAGGCTAAACAGAATCAGCAAAATCTCATCCCCTGACAATCATTATTTGTTCAGGTATGGATACATGACAAAATTGAGAAAATGAGACATCAGAAGATATTTTGTGGGAACTTCTGAAAAGAAGTTAAATTTTCAGAAGCAAAATTATATTGTTTCATTTAATAAGACAGCCAGATTGAGCAAATAAAATACAGGATTACTAGTTAAATTTGAATTTTAGACAAACAGATACTTTTTATTGAACATATTTATATTAAAAAAAGTTTCACTTTTTTAGAAATACAAATTTAGCTGAGTGTTTTATATTTCACCTGGCAATCTTACCCTTTAGTTAATTAGAGACTAATGATGATCTCAGCAGAAATCTTGTAAGCATAATTGGAGGTCAGTCTTCAGATGAAATAGCAGATGTAAAAGAGTTAAATAGGAACAAACAAATATTATGAGATAATTTAACTCCTGAAACAAAACAAGCCCCATGCCGATGTTACCTCATATTTTTTCACTAAACTAGCCAATATATTCCATTATTGATTTAGGTGGGTTAACATGAGCCTTTTGTTACTGTAATCACATATTGCCTACTCTGATACACACTAAATATTATCATGAAATATTACTGATTTGTCAAGTTTTTGCTGTTCTGAACATGGTTCAGCCATTTAAAGTTTGCAATTTCCACATATGCAAACAGAAGTAACTTGGGATCTACTAGCTGTGTTAGATTATAATGTAATTTCTTTGCTTTATTTGATTCCTAAGACCTAAAAGTTCAAGAGAGAAAATGAAAGGGGTTATAAAACTCTATTTTATATCATCCAAGGAACATCACGAATCACTGCTAAGATCAGTGACACTCAAACATAGTATCTTAATGTTAGAATTGTGTATAATTTGTTCAATCACCACACATAAATGATGTGGTATTTTGGTTGTTGTTATTGTTCTCTCCCTTAAATCACCCCTTGGGTTTTTGTCTTTGTTAGGTGCATTATTGAACTGCTATCGTCATTATCAGCTCATTATCTCACTGATGGAGTGATGTTTCCATGGTGACACTGGAATGTGCATGCATAAAAACATTGACCTATTTGGGTTTTGGTTACAATCAGAAAAGCTAGGCACCAATGCCCCCTAGAAAAGGTGATAAAAACTTTTCTATACATGTGAGATGTGTTTCAATGAGGGAATTTTTATAGGTAATAGATATGACCAATTTGTATGTAGCTTGAGTAAGGAAATTCTGGTGAATATTTATTTTATTCAAATAACCAGTTTTGTTTTAATATATTTGAAAACAGCATTGGAAAAGACTAACCATTAAGTGTAACACATCAGATATCTTTTCTTCAAATGCAATCCTATTTTTCTAACATGTACAGAGATATATGCATTTTATACACACATATATATTTAAATATATTTCTCCCCTTTATCAGCCCATATAATTTAATCTATTACATCTCCTTATAGGAATTTTAGTTTGAATATTACCATGAACACTGCTTTTAAACCTAGATTTAAACACTGACAATCTCCTCTATTCTATATCCAAAATCTTTTCCGTTGCTTATTTTTCTTGACATAAAAATCAGATTTTACTTTTAAACTCATTATCACTCAATACTGACTTATTACTAGGTTGTTTCAATAGTAGGTAATGTTTTGTTCATCAGTGTCTTTATGATAGCAAACATATATTCACCAAATGCTTATATATCTAGTTATTCTTTCAACTGGGAAAAAATCACATTTGCACAGACTCTTACACAGAACTTGAAAAGCATTTTTATATATTTGTGGTAGATTTTCTTCTTCTTCTCTCCAGTTAAAAAAAATGGTTATATATATATATATATATATATATATATAACCATTATTAAGGTACAATAAATAATCACAAAACCTGAGATTAATCGGTTGATAAACATTTTATAGTTAGACAAACACGGAATTATTGTCAGTGAAAAGAAAATGGTAATATACAATTCAGCTTTTAAGGGCAATATGAATGAGTATTTACATACATAAATAAATAATGGATGCCTTTTATTTCTTTTATTTGTCTGATTGCTGTGGCTAGGACTTCCAGTACTATGTTGAATAACAGTGGTGAGAGTGGACATCCTTGTCTTGTTCCAGATTTTAATGGGAAGGCTTTCAGCTTTTCTCAATGGAGTATTATATTTGCTGTGGGTTTTTCATAAATGACTTTGATTATGTTAAGGTATGTTCCCTCTCTACCCACTTTGGTAAGTGTTTTGATCATGAAGGGATGCTGGACTTTGTCAAATGCTTTCTCTGCATCTATTGAGATGATCATGTGATTTTTGACTTTTTTTTGTTAATGTGGTGTATGACATTGATTGATTTATGTATGTTGAACCATCCCTGTGAAACTTGGATGAATCCCACATGATCATGGTGTATGATCTTTTTGATATGTTGTTGGATTCAGTTGGCTAAAATTTTGTTGAGAATTTCTGCATCTAAATTCATGAAAGATATTGGTTGATAGTTTTCTTTTTTGGTGGTATCTCTGTCTGGTTTTGGAATTAGAATGATGATGGCATCATAGAATGTCTTTGGGAGTGTTCCTTCTTCATCAACATTTTGAAAAAGTTTAAGGAGGATGGGTATAAGTTCCTCTTTGTATGTTTGGTAGAATTCACTTGTGGAGCCATCTGGTCCTGGACTTTTATTTGTAGGGATTGTTTTTATGACATATTCAATTTCATTTCTAGTGATTGGTCTGTTCAGCCGATCTATCTCTTCTTGATTTAGTTTTGGCAGGTCTCTAGAAAGATGTCCATTTCTTCGAGGTTGTCGAATTTGTTGGCATATAGTTGTTGATGGTATTCTCTTATGGTTTTTTGTATTTCTATAGTATCCATTGTGACTTCTCCTTTTTCATTTCTGATTTCATTTATTTGGGGTTTTTCTCTCCTCTTCTTGGTGAGTCTAGCCAGAGGTTTGTCAATTTTGTTTACCTTTTCAAAGAACCAGCTCTTGGTTTGATCGATTTTCTCTGTTATTTTTTGAATCTCTATTTTATTGATTTCCTCTTTGATCTTTATGATTTCCTTCCTTCTGCTGACTTTAGGATTTTCTTGTTCTTCTTTTTCTAATTCATTCAGGTTGTGGGTTAGGTTGTTGATTTGAGATTTTTCTTCTTTTTTTGAGGAATTCCTGTATTGCTATGAACTTCCCTCTGAGCACTGCTTTTGCAGCAGCCCAGAGATTCTGAGTGGTTGTGGCTTCATTATCATTTGTCTCAAGGTATTTTTTAATTTTCTTCTTGATTTTCTCATTGACCCACTGGTTTTTTAGTAGCATGTTGTTTAGTCTCCATGTAGTTGGTTTTATCTCATTTCTTTTCCTGTGTTTGATTTCTAGCTTCATGCCATTGTGGTCAGAGAAGATACTTGAAATAATTTAATCTATAGTCTTAAATTTGTTGAGGTTAGCTTTGTGCCCCAATATGTGATCAATTCTTGATAATGTTCCATGTGCACTTGAGAAGAATATGTATTCTGATTTTTTTGGATGTAATGTCTTAAAAATGTCAATTAAGTCTAACTTTTCTATTCTTTCCTTTAGGATCTCTGTTGTTTTATTGATTTTCTGTCTAGAGGATCTGTCCATTGATGTCAGTGGGGTGCTAAAATCTCCTACTATGATTGTATTCCCATCAAGTTCTCCTTTTATGTCAGTTAATATTTGTCATCCGTATCTGGGTGCTCCTGTATTGGGGCATATATATTGATGATTGTAATATCCTCTTCTTGCATGGATCCTTTAACCATTAAATACTGTCCTTCTTTGGCTGTCTTTATGGCCTTTGTTTTAAAGTCCATTTTGTCTGATATGAGTATTGCAACTCCTGCTTTCCTGTCTGGTCCATTGGCATGAGACATCTTTCCTATCCCCTCACTTTCAATCTATATGTGTCCTTTGCCCTAAGGTGAGTCTCTTGTAGACAGCAAATTGAAGGTTTTTGCTTTTTTATCCAATCTGCCATTCTATGTTTTTTGATTAGGGCATTCAGTCCATTGACATTTAAGGTGATTATTGATAGATATATATTTATCACCATTTTAAACCTTGTTTCCAGTTGACTCTATGGATTTTGTATTGCTGTACTCTTTTAGCTTTTGTTTCTTGGAGAACTTCTTTATTTCCCCTTATATTTTAAATTATATTCTTGCTGGACAGAATATTCTAGTTTGCAGGTTTTTTCCTTTAAGCACTTTAAATATATCTTGCCACTCCTTCCTGGCCTGTAGTGTTTCTGCAGAGAAATCAGCAGATGGCCTTAGGTGGGTTCCTGTATAACCAACTCTTTGCTTTCCTCTTGCTGCCTTTAGAATCCTCTCTTTATTTTAACTTTTGCCATTTTTTTTTGTCTTTTGTCTTTTGTTGTTGTTGTTGTTGTTGTTGTTGTTGCTATTTCTTGGGCCGCTCCTGCGGCATATGGAGGTTCCCAGGCTAGGGGTCGAATCGGAGCTGTAGCCGCCGGCCTACGCCAGAGCCACAGCAACGCCGGATCCGAGCCGTGTCTGCAACCTACACCACAGCTCACGGCAACGCCAGATTGTTAACCCACTGAGCAAGGGCAGGGACCGAACCCGCAACCTCATGGTTCCTAGTTGGATTCATTAACCACTGCGCCACGACGGGAACTCCATAACTTTTGCCATTTTTATTATAATATGTCTTGGTGTGTACCTGTTTGGGTTCAAATTGTTTGGGGCCCTCTGTGCTGTATCTTGATATCAGTATCCTTTAGATTTGGAAAGTTTTCAGCCATAATTTCTTCAAATATATTTTCAATCCCCTTTTCTTTCTCTTTTTCTGGAATTCCTTTTATGCATAGATTGACCCACTTTATATTATGCCACAGGTTTATAACATTGCTTTCATGTTTCTTCATTTGGTTTTCTATCTACTGTCCTGTTTGGGTGATTTCCATTATTCTATCTTCCACACTGCTAATTCTTTCCTCTGCATTATTCATTCTGGTCTTTATTGCCCTTAGTTCAGTTTGTATCTCTGCAAATGAATTTTCTAGTTTTTCTTGGCTCCTCCTTATATTTTCTAGTTCCTTTCTAAGGAAATCTGCATTACTGTTAATATCCTCTATTAATTCCTTCTCTTAATTCCTTCTCTTAATTCCTTCAGTATCAGACAAACAAAAGAAATAAAAGGCATCCAAATAGGAAGAGAAGAGGTAAAATCGTCATTGTATGCAGATGACATGATAATGTATATAGAAAACCCTAAGGACTCAAGCCAAAAACTACTCAAACTGATCATCAAATTCACAAAGTAGTGGGATATAAGATTAACATTCAGAAATCAGTTGCATTTCTTTACACTAACAATAAAATATTAGAAAAAAATAAAATATCTTTTAAAATTGCACTCCAAAAAATCAAATACCTGGGAATACAACTGACCAAGGAGGTAAAGGACTTATATGCTGAGAAGTATAAAACATTAATCAAGGAAATTAAATAAGATGTAAAGAAATGGAAAGATATTCCATGCTCCTGGGTTGGAAAAATTAATATTGTAAAAATGGCCATACTACCCAAAGCAATCTACAGATTTCAATGCCATCCCTATCAAATTACCCATGACATTTTTCACAGAACTAGAAGAAACAATCCAAACATTTATATGGAACCACAAAAGACCCAGAATTGCCAAGGCAATTCTGAGGAACAAAAACCAAGCAGGTGGCATCACTCTCCCAGACTTCAGGAATTACAAAGCCACAGTGATCAACACAGTGTGGTACTGGTACCAAAACAGACAGATAGACCAATGGAACAGAACAGAGAATGCAGAAATAAACCCTGACACCTATGGTCAATTAATCTTTGACAAAGGAGGCAAGAACATAAAATGGGAAAAAGAAAGTCTATTCAGCAAGAATTGCTGGGAAACCTGGACGGCTGCATGCAAATCGATGAAACTAGAACACACTCTCACACCAGGCACCAAAATAAACTCAAAATGGTTGAAAGACTTAAGTATAAGACAAGACACCATTAAACTCCTGGAAGAGAACATAGGCAAAACATTCTCTGACATCAACCTTATGAGTATTTTTCAGATCAGTCTCCTAAAACAACAGAAATAAGAGCAAAAATAAACCAACGGGACCTAGTCAAATTGACAAGCTTTTGCCCAGCAAAGGAAACCCAAAAGGAAACAAAAGGGCAACTTACAGAATGGAAGAAAATAGTTTCAAATGATGCAACTGGCAAGGGCCTAATCTCTAAAATATACAGATAACTTATAAAGCTCAACAGCAAATAAGCCAACAACCCAACTGAAAGATGGGCAAAGGACCTGAATAGACCTTTCTCCAAGGAAGATATACAGATGGCCAACAAGCACTTGAAACAATGCTCAACATCACTGATTATAAGAGAAATGCAAATCAAAAATACCATGAGATACCACCTCATACCAGTCAGAATGGCCATCATTAATAAGTCCACAAATAACAAATGCTATAGGAGGTTTGAAGACAAGGGAAACCTCCTGAACTGGTGGTGGGAATGTAAGCTGGAACAACCGCTATGGAGAACAGTATGGAAGTACCTTAGAAATCTATACATAGAACTACCGTATGACCCAGCAATCCCACTCTTGGGCATATATCTAGACAAAACTCTACTTAAAAAAGACACATGCACACTTATGTTCATTGCAGCACTATTCACAATAACCAAGACATGGAATCAACCCAAATGTCCACTGATAGATGATTGGATAGGAAAAATGTGGTATGTATATATACAATTGAATACTACTCAGCCATAAAAAAGAACGAAATAATGTCATTTGCAGCAATGTGGATGGAACTAGAGACTCTCATCCTGAGTGAAGTAAGTCAGAAAGAGAAAGACAAATACCATATCACTTATATCTGGAATCTAATATAGGGACAAAGGAACCTTTCCACAGAAAAGAAAACCATGGACTTGGAGAAAAGACTAGTTGTTGCCAAGGGGGAAGGGGAGGGAGTGGGAGGGAGTGGGAGCTTATGGTAAACAGATGCAGAATGTTGCCTTTGGGATGGATTAGCAATAGGATCCTGTTGCGTAGCACTGGGAACTCTGTCTAGTCAATTATGATGGAATCCATAATGTGAGAAAAAAGAATGTATACATGTATGTGTAACTGAGTCACCACGCCACACAGTAGAAAAAAAAATATTTAATGAAATAAAATAAAAATAAAAAAAATTTTAAATAAATAATAGTATGTATTCACATTCTAGATTTTTAAAAAAAATCCCACAACAGAAGATAGTCATTGATATTAAATATGTACCTGATAATACCATGTGTATATGTATGTACTAGCTGCACACACACATATGCACACACACATATATATATAAATTCATACATATTTTATGTCATACATAAATATATGTATATAAGTATATAAATAAAATATATATTTAATTTGATGCACAGTATTATTTTGAAAATTATTAACCTATCATCCCTTTTCACACAGTTTATCATGAGGAAAATATTGGAAACAATCATTTTCTTGGCAACTGTTTAAAAAATTATAAAAAAAAAAAACACCAAGAAAGGATAGCCTTTGCAATGGCAAAAATGATGACCTTAAGTCATTACTTCAGCTCTTAATTAAAAATAATGACTTTAAACAGAACTTAAGTTGTTTTAAAAACAGACTTGCTTTAGGCTTGTTTTGAAAAAATAAAATACAAATGGGAAAAAACATATTGTTTTGTTAAATATCCTACAGTGACATCTGTTTTTCTTTTTTCAGAAGAAAAGCACTAATAGACAAAGACAATCCTGTGTCATGAGAAGAATTGATATTTACTAAGGATATATACATTGATGCCCCTCATATTAAACTTTTGAATGTTCTAGGAAAAGAAAAATTCAAAAAGGAAGAAAACAGGTAAAAAGAAATCAGAGTATATATAACCATAGCCATTTATACAGATACACAGATCAATATATACAGCTATATAATAGAAAAGGATGAATAAGCTATATATACGTCAAAGAAAGAACATTACTTCAAAGACATTACCACAAGAGAATGCCTACATATCATTGCAAATTTTAAAATGTAATAATGAAACTTTCCACAGAAAAGAAAATCAGGGACTTGGAGAATAGACTTGTGGTTGCCAAGGAGGAGGGGGAGGGAGTGAATGGACAAGGAGCTTGGGGTTAATAGATGCAGACTATTGCCTTTGAGATGAATTAGCAATGGGATCCTGCTGTTTAGTACTGGGAACTCTGTCTAGTCTTTTTTTTTTTTGCCATTTCTTGGGCCGCTTCCTAGGCATATGGAGGTTCCCAGGCTAGGGGTCAAATCAGAGCTGTAGACACCAGCCTATGCCAGAGCCACAGTAACATGGGCTCTGAGCTGCATCTGTGACCTACACCACAGCTCACGGCAATGCTGGATCCCTAACCCACTGAGCAAGGCCAGGGATCGAACCTGAAATCTCATGGTTCTTAGATTCGTTAACCACTGAGCCACAACGGGAACTCCTGTCTAGTCACTTATGATGAAGCATGATAATGTGAGAAAAAAAGAAAGTACTCATGTATGTATAACTGGGTCACCATGCTGTACAGTAGAAAAAAAAATAATGTACTGGGAAAATAAAACAATGAAGCAATTATACCTTTAAAAATCAATTAGCAATACACACAGAGCCTAAGGAAGCAATAAAAGAAATAAAATGAAAGAATTTAAGAAAAAATTTGAAGAGTAAAATAAAGCAATTATATAAATGAAGGCCAGATCAGATGCATAAGAAAAAGAATACTCATTGCTGAAAATACATCAAATACTTGAAGAACAGAGCCAGGAAAAGCATACATAATTAAGTTGAAATAGCCAAAGTATTAAACATGATTAGAAAGAAAATTATAAACTGGCCAAGGGACATCAGTATGCATGTTACGGTATCGCTGAAGGAGAAAACTGAGATAATTAAACCAAAAATGTAATCAGATATGAACAATCCAGGAAGCTTAAATTAAAATTTGAAAACAGAAAATATCTTTCTAAAGATTAGAGGAGTGATTTCTATAAAAACTAAATTTTTATACATCTTCATTTTAGCAATTCTATTCCTAAGAACTATCCCCCGGAAATAACATTATTTACAGAAAAACTATAAGCATATTTTAAAATACTTTTCAGAGTTATAACAAAATTGAAGTGATTACTAATCAATAAGGAATAGGAAGAATGGTTGTGTATCAGGTATATAAAAATAATAAATTGGCTCTAGGCCAGATACCATTTAGAGATGGCCTCCAGGTATTACTAAAAGAGAAGAGCTTGACATAAAATAGCACGTAATATCTTATTTTAATTGAAATTAACAATACACTAAGAAGTAAATATGCTCTATTGTTAAGAAATTAACAATAAACTAAGAGGTAAACATGCTCTATAAGAAGTAAACATGCTCTGTATGTTTTCCTCTTTTATGTTCTCTGTTTTGTAAATATATTCTGGAATAAACCTCTACTTTTGATAAAGGTAAAAAGATATTTTTGAAAATACAGTAACTTCTAATGAATTGTGTATCACGCAAATTCATAAATACAGAGACATACACTACCTCAATTTTTCCATGTATTACTATTATTATAATTTTTGTTTACAAAATACAAATTCTAGTTAGTGCTACATTTAGAAAATATACTTTGAGCATAGAGACTCAAATTTTGATAATCCCTTAGTATATGATATGGACCTTTTAATAGCTATTCTCAACATCAAACAGTTTCTACTCATTACCAAAGCAAAATTAAAAGTTAATTCTAGTACTTTGTGAAAATATAAGTAAAATATGATCAAAAGAGGATAATAAAATTTTGGAAAAATATTTAATACCAGTAACACCAGAATAATCTATCTTTTTTTCTTTCTCAGATTAAAGGATACCTAAAGACAAGCTGTGATCTTTGCAGAAGGCATCCTAGTTAATGGGATTCTGGATTAAACATATTGGGATGAATAAGGCATTTTATTAAAAGTGATTTCTTAAAGTAGAAACTATGTATGACTTCAGATCACCTTTTAATTTTTTCTCTCTAGTTACTTGTAACTAAAGAACCCACCAAATGAACATGGAGCATTTGCAAAGCACAAATAATTAACATGGGCCATTGTTAATAGGAAGAAGTAAAATCACTTACATGTTTGTTTCAAAAAAAAAGGAAAGGACGTAAAACTTAGTCCCCCCAAAATTGAGTTCCCCTGCCAAGTTTTTGACTAACCTCTCTAACCAAAAATTTATTCTCTTCATTATCACATGCCTGTACCTCTCAGGATTGAGGAATATCAAGAAAAGGAGAGGTTGAAACAGAGTGGAACACTATGGGGTCTTCCCAGGAACAAAAGTCCCTCTTTGTCCCCATTTTTTGTCCATAGGAAAAGGCTTTAAGTCTCTGAGGTCTTCTCTGAGTTTCAAAGAGCATGCATAGGCAGTTATTGAGTAGAGAATGAAGAAATGCAGAAACAAAGGAAAAGCAGTTAAGTAAGAAATGTAATACCAATAGTTCAGCAATAAAATATTCTCAATTCCTCCTTAAGGAATATACATGAAAATCTGACAAATTTTTAAGTTGTTCTGCAAGAACTAAGATTCCCCTCCACCCTCACCAGGTGGAGGACAGTAACCACATGCTGAGCACAAGCATATAGACCTCAAACTGGATGAAATTAGAAGGTTGATGATTAAGTTTCCTGAATCATCACAGTTACCTCACTATCAGAGGAAAGTCCTGCATCCTACACCCTCATCCCCAAATGTTGCCTTTAAACATATTTCCCTGAAAACCTTTCAGGAATTCAGGTCTTTTGAGCATGAGCTGCTCATACTCTTTCCTTGGCACCTGCATTAAACGCTGTATTTTGATAGGGATAGTGTAGGATAGTTGCATAGCTAGTTTTAGCAATCCTACTGGGGTATTATAGATAGAGAGGGAACTTTTTTTGGGGGCGGGGGAATGTAAGTTAATGACCACTCAAGAAAGTTATGGGAACATCATAAAATGAAGCAGGCCTAACTACAAAGCCATCAATAGAAACATGAGATATGTCCCAGGCTGTTAAGTGAAAGAACAAGGCCTGCATCCTGCTGTTTGAGGCCAGCAAGATAAATGATAGGAAAGGAAAGGAAAATAAGGGAAGAGTGACATTCCAAACTAAAGACCCTACGCTAAAAACTAAGATGATTAGCAGGTATTACCACCTTTCTGCTCATCAGAATTAGCTCCATGTCAGTCCCAGTCTGACGTTGTTAGGTCAAATACTCTCCTGCCCAATGTGAAGGTGGCAGAAGTGACATAAGCCTCATGTCTACTTAAAGAACAAGAATGAAGGTGGTCTTCTCCCCTCCCCACTCTCCTTGGAGTATAAAAACGTAGCCCTCTAAATTGGCATGCAGAGTCCCCTCATTCACATTCTTGTATCCTTCACCAGCATCCCATATTAATAAACCTAATTCTTGCCTATCACTTTGCCTCTCATGAACTCCTTCTACACTGAGACACAAAGAACCTAAGCCTCAGTAAGTCCTGGCAACAGGTAAGTGATTCTAATTAAAGGACCACACAGGATCTTAAATTTGAAAGACTAACCTTATATTTCTCATTTAGCCTGCAGCTCCAGAGCAGCAGGGCAACAGCATCTTTCTAAAGAGAGACAATTTCTCCTTTAACATAAACACTGTTTTTATTCATGCAATTGAATTAAATATTTTGTCTTCACTGAAACTTGACTGGAGCCTAATAACAACATAAACTACCTTCATAACTGTAGGTAGCTGGTACACATCATCACATTGTAACAGCAGTGTCTCGTACATTATTGATACAGAGCAACTGAAAAAATAAAACTAAATCAATCAATGATATTTGTATATTACAGACTACAGTTCTTATTAAAAATGTCTTGTTCAAGAACATAAAATTTACAATACCTATAGAGGGATTTAAAGCTTTGATTACCTGATGCCAAGTTAGTTATATTTTCCACATATAAATCTGCCACATTATTGATTTCTTCCACTTGTTTTTGAATGGATAAATTTATTAATACATATACTTTTCACAACAACATTTTAAGGCTAAAAACTTTGGAAACTAGGTTTTTTTTTTTTTTTTTTGTCTTTTTAGGGCCATACCTGTGACATATGGACATTCCAAAGCTAAGGGTTAAATGGAGCTGTGGCTGCCAGCCTATGCCATAACCACAATATGGGATCAAATCTATGTCTGGGACCTACAACACAGCTCACCATGAGGTCAGATCCTTAACCCACTGAGCAAGGCCAAGGATCTAACCCACATCTTCACAGATACTAGTTGGGTTCATGACCACTGAGCCACAATGGGAACTCCTGAAAATTAGGATTTTATTAAAGAAAACAATTTAGTGAGTCAAAATTATGAAGTCAATTTTTCCAAAATGTAGAGTTGTCTAATAAAGAAAATAGTACATTGATTTCATAAAATGTCTAATGGTATAAGATTTATATCATAGTATAATAATTTAAATTTATTTATGAATGATATATCAAAGATAAAATTAATATCATCAGGTATCTGGGATAGGGTAATTTTCTTGACATTTTTATAAATTAACAGTTGATTTTGTATTTATTTTTCTTTTTAGAGCAACATCTGCAACATGTATATTTATTTAACGTTCAACCTGTTTTGAGAAATCTTCTATACACACTGAATTATATTTTAAAAGAGCCATCCTAAACTGTTTATAACATTGTATTCTTTTGTTCCTAGATCTTATCTGATTATTCTTGAATGTATTAGTCAATCTTCTAAAATTCTCATTTATTATTCTCAATGATAAATGAATCTTGTGTTATTCTAAATAAATCAGTAATATTTACAATGGATAATGCATATTTTGTACACTTCATTTAGGACAAACTGTGTTGGAATATGATATGGGGATCTAAGATAGTAAATATGAATAAATAAACATTTAATGATTAAATAGTATGTTAAGCAGTTATTACTTGGGCTACTGAATTAATTTGAGGTGTTATTATAATTTACATCTTTCATATTTATTTTTTGTAGTAGTAGTATTACTATCCACCTAAATATAATACCATGACTTAATTTCTGATAGATATATCTAAAACTATATCTGAGATTTTTCGTACTTTTTATTTATGGTTTTCATTTACAAATAATCCTTTGTATGCCTCAAAGAAAATTCTTTCAGTTTCAACTAAAATGTATTCTTCATTTTCAGTTTTGTATCAGCATTGCAAATATACGATTTCATATAATGTTTTGAAAGAATATATCTTTCCCAAACTAGGATATTCATCTTATCAGCTCTTCATTCTATGAAAAGACAGAAGACAACTGAGAGAACTAAAAAGAGAAGGAGCAAAAGGAGCCAATATGGATTGGAAACTCTAATATATAAAACATATTTCTACTATTTCACTACAGATTTTTGTGACTATGGCAAATGATTTAGTGATTTTGAAATTCAGTTCCAATGTATTTAACATGAAAAGGATTGTAGAGAGAATCTCTGAACTCTAATTTTTAAATTTCTATTCTAGGTATTTTGCCAACAATACCAAAGTGTATAAATACAAATTATTTTGCTCTTCCAAATAACTCCTTTTGTTAAAAATATATTATGGCTAATATCATGAATTGCAGACCACCCAGTTACTCCACAGAAGATTTGAATTTCTGAGAGGAAAAACCCTGACTGGTAAATAGAAAAGATGAAGCTAAGTAATCAGAAAGCCAAAGCTTTTGAACCCAAATTCATGTGCCCAACATGCAGTGAGTGAGGCCAAACAAACCTAAACATTGAACTTGGAGCAGAGAAAAATTTATTGCATTGCCAAGCAAGAAGAATGGGCATTTCATGCACTAAAATCTGAACTCCCCAGTGAGTTTCAAGGAAGGGTTTTAAAGGCAACATCTGAGTGAGGGCTTCTAGGTGCATGACTTTTTTCTCCTTTGTGGTGAAGGAACAGTTTGTTGTTCAGGAATCTTAATTATCAACCTTATGGTTCTAACTAGTCTGGGGTCTACATACTTCTGCTCAACACATGTTCACTATTTTCTACCTGGGTAGAGGCCTTAGTTCTGGCAGAACAACTCAAAGATATGCATTAGATTGTTCTCTATATCCATTAAGGAGGGACTAGTATTCTGCTTTATTCCTGAATTATTGTTTCTTGACAGCTTTTCCTTTGTTTCTGCATTCCCTCACTTCCCTAATTTGTAAATACTTGAATCTGCTTTTGGGAACTCAGAGAAGGCCTAGGAGACTAAATTATTTATCTACAAACAAGAAACAAGGAACACAGAGCATCTTTTGTGCCTGGGAGAGCCCTGAAGTGTCCTATTTGGTTTAATAAAGGACAGTATATTAATTACTATGACCTATGCCTCAGAAATTTCTTAATTTCTGTCTTCCAAGAAACCTGATAACTCAAGTGTTCCTTAATTTCTTAGGGTTCTCCTCTATACCTTTTATATATACATAATTTGCTTGCAGATAAAAACACACAAATATTACCAAATATAAAACAATTAGAAATTTTGGGAACTGAAAACAAATACTGAGCACTTACTATTTAGCTCTTTATTCACAAAACTCACTAACATTTAGAATAAACTTCCACCTGTTATAGGCTTCAAGTCCCCTTCAAGGAGACTGAACCCAAAAGCCACTGGCTAAGACAAGAATCATTAGACTCTTATCATGGCCCCTTCCCCCACCTTGAGCAAGCTGCCTGCTCCTTCCTACTCTCCATTGGGAAGGTATGTGGCCCACTCCTCACCCAACCCCACCTCTGTTCCCCATGCAGATGAGGCATCCTGCCCAAAACTAATTGGAGGATCAAAATGCACACTCATACAGAAATCAATCAATCCTCAGCCCTTATGCGTGGGCACAGGGGGCCAGGGCAGGAGAAATTAATGGGCCTGGGGTGGGAGAAATCAGGTTTCCAATAAAATCCACAGCATGGGGATTTAAAAGGGAAGCTCAATTGTGAAAGGGTCCAGTCTCTACTCTCAGGGCAGCCCACTTTCTCTGAGGATGTGAATAAACTTGGCATAGACTTTATTCCAGTGAATTTGATTCGACTCAATTGCAATCTCCAGGGCAACCTGTGGCGGCAGTGTTACCATTCTGATGGAGGCCGACTGGTGGCCAGCCCCTTAAAGCACCCACAAGACAGCTGTAACTTTCAATCTGAGATGCTGTCACTTTAAGAGAGTCCTTCTTGACTCCACCTGACTGACATGCATCCCTAATGCTGCTTTGGTTCCAGTGTGGGAACACTGCCTCTATCCCAGTGCCTTGCAAAACTTTTTAGCTGGAATGGTCCCTACAAAGGGCCCACCACTTCAAATCCTTGCTGGGTGTGGGCAAGAACCCAAAGGAATAATGCAGAGACTTGTAACACACCTATTTTTGCTTTTGTACAGCATTCAAATAGATGCTCTTCTCAATATAGATACCTTCTCTTTCGCTGCCACAAATGTTCTGGAATTTAAAAGCTTCCTTTAGTGCCATTTTGGACATATTCTGGGACTGTATTATCATACATTTATCTGGTGTCATTTTAAAATAAAAAAAACTAGCTTAGCTAAAATGGAAAGATTAATCAAGTAAAAATAGGAAATCAAAAAAAAAAAAGAAAGAAAAAAAAAGACTTTATCTGAGGGCTTCTCCCACACACACAAAAAAACCAATTAAAAGGATCTATAAAGATGAGAAAGATTTCTGTATCTATAACTGAAATGGGAAAAGAATAAGCTGTACCTCATACAGGTGGTAATAGTTGAATGAATATTTATTAAGTGAATAAATAAAAGGATGGATAAAGATGCAAAGACATCATGAAAATAGTAGAAATGAAAAGGAACTCATACACAGGCATATTTTCTCTAAAGCATTTTAAATTTTTTTCAGGATAACAAAAAGGAATGTATGTAATAAACAGGGCCCAGAGACAAGCAACACACTATAAACTGAGGCAGAAACAACCCTGGTAAAATTACCTAAAAAATAAATATCTGCCTGAGGCTCCTGATAGGTCAATTATTTCTTAGAGCACTGTATGATTATCACAGCAGCAGAGCTAGGGGCAAGAAAGAAACAGATGTCAGCTTGAGTATAATAGCTATTAGTTCCTCAAACTTATTTCTAAAATTCCCTCCTTGGTAAAATGCCAGCTACAGGTACAGTTACAAGCCGATCATATTTTAGTTGAAAATGCATTGAAAGAGACAATTTATACTAAATAATACTGTGATTAATAATATTAAATACTTCTACTTAAATAATTTTGCATTCACCAGGTAAGATATGATAGATAAGATGTTAGCAGTGGCACTAAGGCCATAAGGGAGTTGAACTGGAATATTCAGATCCATATCCTATGGATAGCAACCGCTGACTAAAACAAACACTCAGAAGAGAGAGCTCCAAGTTTCGTTTTTTTTTTAATTAAAAATTTTATTCTGCAAATAATACCACTAAGAAAATGAAAAGACAACCCTCGAATGGGAGAAAATAATTATAAATCATATATATGATAAACAAAGCCTTTTCAGAAAATATATAATTTTTAATTGAGGTAAAGTTGATGTACAATATTGTAAGTTTCAGGTGTACAACAGAGTGACTCAAAATTTTAAAGGTTATATTTTAATTTTAAAATGGTGACTATACTCCCTATGTGGTACAATATATCCCTGTAGATTATTTTATATACATAGTAGTTTGTACCTCTTAATCCTTATCCCTATTTTGCCCTCCCCCCCACACTGATAACCACAAGTTTGTCCTCCGTGTGAGTCTGTTTCTTTTTTGTTATATTAACTAGTATTTTTTTTTTTTTTGTCTTTTTGCTATTTCTTCGGCCGCTCCCGCGGCATATGGAGGTTCCCAGGCTAGGGGTCTAATCGGAGCTGTAGCCACCGGTCCACGCCAGAGCCACAGCAACGCGGCATCCGAGCCGCGTCTGCGACCTACACCACAACTCATGGCAACGCCGGATTGTGGATCGTTAACCCACTGAGCAAGGGCAGGGACCGAACCCGCAACGTCATGGTTCCTAGTCGGATTCGTTAACCCCTGCGCCACGACGGGAACTCCCTAACTAGTATTTTTAATTGTTAGTTTTCATATATACTCATCGTCCAGTATATGTCTTTCTCTGATTCACTCATTTCACTTAGCATAATGGACTCTAAGTCCATCCATGTTGTTCCAAAAGGCAAAATTTCATTATTTTTTTGGTGGGGGGTTAAGTAGTATTATATATATGGGATATATTTCATATATATATATATATATATATATATATATATATATATATATACACACACACACACACATACCACATCTTCTTCTCTATCATAAGCACTTAGGTGGCTTCCATATCTTAGCTATTTAAATAATGTTGCTCTGAACATCAAGGTGCTTGTATTGTTTCTTTTTTTTGGCAATTGCGAAACTGATTTTTTTTTTTTTTTTTTTGGAAAATAGACAGTCCTTTGCTGAGTTTATTTATTTATTTATTTATTTATATTTTTTTAATTATTTCCCCAATACAATTTTTTCTACAGTACAGCATGGTGACCCAGTTACACATACATGTACACATTCTATTTTCTCACATTTTCATGCTCCTTCATAAGTGACTAGACATATTTCCCTGCGCTACACATCAGGATCTCATCGCTAATCCATTCCAAAGGCAATAGTTTGCCTCCATTAACCCCAAGCTCCCAATCCACCCCACTCCCTCCACCTCCTCCTTAGCAACCACAAGTCTATTCTCCAAGTCCATGATTTTCTTTTCTGTGGAAAGGTTCATTTGTGCCTTAGATTCCAGATATAAGTGATATCATATGGTATTTGTCTTTCTCTTTCTGACTTACTTCACTCAGTATGAGAGTCTCTAGTATTATTTCTATTTAATAGGTTTTTTTTTTTGTTTTTCTGTTGTCGGTTTGTTTTTCATATATATAATGAGGAGTGGAATTACTGGGTCATATGGTTGTTTAAGAAATCTCCATAGTGTTTTCCACAGTGGCTACATCAATTTACATTCCCACCAACAGCTTATGAGAGTTTCCTTTTCTCCACATCCTTACCAACATTTGTTATTTGACAGCAGATGATAGGAATTATTTTTTTAAACTTTACAGGTCTATAGATGATTTACAATGCTGTACTAGCTTCAGGTACAGCAAAGTGAATCAGGTTTGTATATATATCCATTCTTTTTTCCCATGGTTACTATAGAACATTGAGTAGAACTTCCTGTGCTAAACAGTAAGTCCTTGTTAGTATTAGTATTATTTAGTATTGTTACTATTTTATATATCGTAGTCTATTCATGTTAATCCCATCCTCTCAATTTATCCCTCCCTCACTCCATGATTTCTCCTTTGGTAAACTTAAGTTTGAAACCTGTGAGTTTGTTTCTGTTTTATAAATAGGTTCTTTTGTATCATAATTAGATTAGACATATAAGTGAGAGCATATGATTTTGAATAAGGAGGTATCTGCAATCAAAAACACATCTTACTACAAGGTTATTGCTAGTTATGAAGCACATATATCTTAATGATTTTAGTGCTTTCCTAAGTATGGAACATGCAAAAAATTGAGTTCATAAAATTTTCTCCTGAAATATCCATCTGAAGGCCTGTTCTGCTAGTTTTCCAGAGCACAGTGTCTCATTCCTGACCTTCACCTTAAACTCCTTTCAGGGTGTGTTAAAGGTCAGCAACTGCAGTGGGTAATGACTCAACTCTTGTAGAGCTGGATGGAAAGTTACATTCATTAGTAGGCACAACCAGTGTGCTAATGGCTAATACTGAAGTTTAATCCCTCATAGAAGGCAGAGCTGATAAAATGAGTATCCTGGTTTTGGGAAGAAGTTAAGATTCAAACAATATTAAATGCAAGCCAAATAACTATTAATTTCATCTATTGCCAGGTTTTCCTAAGCAAGAGTAATCCATAGCCTCCCTAAAGACCAGAGGGTTTGGAGTAGATTAATGAATGACTAATGAAACATCTTTCCTTCTCTCCTTTGACCTTACCACCAATTTAAAAGTCTTTTTCTTTTCGTTTATTAAAATACCTGATGCTATGAATAGTAACTTGCTATAATTGTGCAGTTGTTAAGAGTATAAATATCTAATAAGTAAGCCATAGTTCAACAAATACAGAAAAAACATGTGTCTATTTGGATCAGCATATATTCCTTTTTAGATGTTGCTGTTCATGAAATAATCAATATTATCTTATAGTAAATAATACATTTGCCTTTTTTTTTATTTTCTGCACTTTCACAAGCAACAATATATCCCAAAAGTAAAGGTTTTTCTGAAAACTTCATTCCCCATGAAAAAAGGAACAATTTTACTCTGATTATACTAATGTTTAAATTCAAACTCCATAGGCCCCCCATGCAATTAGAATTGCAATTAGCAATTAGAATTGTAATAATTTTTAGGTTTTAGATTGATGGTATTTCTTTTGCTCTTTGAAGGGTGGAGGTAAGTGGAGTGTTCCATTTTTTTTCTAGTTTGTTTGTTCCTTTGGTATAGAAAAAGCCAAATTTGAAAAGTAGTTATCATAAACCTTTCATTAACCATAGTACATTACCTATCAGCAAATTACCTCCTGAGCAATTTTCCATGAGGAGCTATTAAGAGTTACAACTCTAACTTTGTATATATATATATATATACCCTTGGAGAAATCTGCTTAATATGTTGTGCAATCAAACTGATTTTTATCCAGAAAATTAATTTGAAAAACAAGAGTTATGTAATACATATTAAGGAAATGAATCCATGCTTATCTATGCTGCACTTTTTTGGGTAAGGGATAAAACATTAAACTTTGGATGTTTTGATTGTTAAAAGGTTTAGAAAATATATAGTGTTGTGTTTCTAAAACTACAAATCAAGAAGGTAGAGGAAAGTAAGAGCATCAAAAAAAGCTCAGATTTTAGTGTAAATATATTGTAGACTTAAATTATAAGTAGTGTTTTGTTTGTAATTTTTTAATAGAACCTTTACCAAATGCAAACATATATATGTAAAACACTACATAGGAGAAATATTAAAATAGTGCTTTTTAATTTATAGTGGTTTATTGCTTTTAAATATCATATATTTAACACTGTTTAATTTGCTGCTATAATCTTGTGATCTCTTTTTAACTGTACATGCAAACTAAAGAAAGGATTTACCAGTGATACACAGGGAATGATAAAGCTTGGATTCAAAGGAAAGGGAATAGCTAGTAACAGTTTTAAACTACTGCTGTAATAAAATTGTTCTATGTAATCTAATCTTATTCATTTATGCATCTAATCTAATTCTTTAAAATATGTATATTTAAAATTTCTGCTTTTGAGAATACTAAATTCCAAGAACATAGAATAATTATTGCCACTTTGTGGTCAAACTAGGATTAGGTCTAGGTTTATTTAAAATTCATTTTTTTTCACCTTACAATGTTAACTCTATATGTTATGAAAACATATCTGTATACATAATTCCTCAATCTCCACATAAAAATCACTCTTCAGACAGTGGTTGCTAAGAAGGAAACATAAAGAAAACTCAGAAAATACATGTTTTGGACCAAAAATATTGTCTCTGTTTCTGTTCCTGTGATCATGGGGCTTATAGATAAGTATAAGGATTAAAAATGATCTAGAATAGCAGTTGTTAATTATGAGGTCCCTGCAACCTCCTGAAACTATGAAACAGGTTAGAGGTGGGTCCAGAATATACGCATTAAAACAAAAAGTCTCCATATATATATCAAATTCACATTCTTAATTTAAAAACTTACCTAATTTATCCTAAATATTTAACTTATTGTTTGGCCTAAGAGTAAGTGAGTAGCTTTATTATTAATCAACAGATCTCCTACAAGGCAAAGTTTCAAACACTTTCATTTGCATGTATTTTAAAATTCTCATAGGAACCTGATGAGGTTTTGTCATAGTTAATATTTCCATTTTATCAAGGCGTTTCTGTAATCTCCCCAGGATCACAAAGATCATATTTTTCTTAAATACTAAATATTAAAATTTAGAATAGGGAGTTCCTGTGGTGGCTCAGTGGTTAACGTACTCTACTGGTGTCCATGAGGTGCAAGTTCTATCCCTGGCCTTGCTCAGTGGGTTAAGGATCTGGCCACCATGCTGTGAGCTGTGGTGTAGGTCACAGACACAGCTGGGATCCCACGCTTCTGTGGCCCCAGTGTAGGCCGGCAGCTACAACTCTGATTGCACCCCTAACCTGGGAATTTCTATATGTTGCAGGTGCAGCCCTAAAAAAAAAAAAAAAAAAGACAAAAAAGAAAATTTAAAACAGATATATAAAAATGGGAAATAAATCACCTTAAGGTCAATATTTTTATGGAAGCATCTTTGGCTTTTTTTGGCAAAGAACCCTCCTGATTATTTTAGACATACTGTATTATATAGAATGCAATATCAATCAAAAATTAAACTTTTGAATATTTCTAGTTTGTAGGACACTTCATTTTTCTTTTACATGTTTTCAGTCAAGTTTATTATCTAGAAGAAATGAAAAAATTGTGTTAATGTTTGAGAATTGATTTTGTACCTAATGTTTAATATGCTAAGGTCTTCCCAGTTAATTTTACGCTAAGCTCTGTGGAACACCTCCTCATTCTCTAGGTAGCTATTCTCCTATGAGAGTTCCAGCAATTCAAAATAGCTAACTGAAATTTTAAGAGACTCATACCTGTTCTGCATAAAGTGAACATGAGACTTTTTAAGTGAATGTTATTGAAAATTACACTTCAAGGAAATGATTTTTTTAAGTTTTTATAGTTTTACTTTCTTATACATCTGTACTTCAAGGATTCAGTAAAAATGAAATATGTTGACTATAAAAACAACCAAATTTTAATAGAGCTTTCTGGGTATCCTAATCCCCAAATTTAGGCAAATTTAACTTCTGTGATTCCTTTATTTCATAACTGACCTGAAATTGTCTTCCCAGTCTCTATTGCTATTTCTCATGCTAAGGGCAAAACATTGAGGTGATTGTGTATTTATAAACAGAACAAGTTCTTTCTAGAGAACCACTGGCTGAGATTTTGTAGTGTGTAGGACACATTGTTTTAATGACTGTGTCCAAGAGTGCTAAGCAGAGAGGATAACTTGTACAAATTAAATATTTGGAGAAAATGGAGAACTAAAATCTATAAAATTTATAGGTGAGATTTTTATTGTATTTTGCATATCAGTATATAATGAAAACTCATTAAATGGTAGATCACTCCTCTTTCCCTAAAGTATCTGGTACAAACACTGCTGGTCTGGATGACAAAGCATTTGGGAGAACTTATCTCCATGTTTCCTTGATTATTGCCTCTTTTAAGTTCACACTTCCATCATTTCTCACTCAGGAATTCTTTTTTTTTTTTTTGTCTTTTTTCTATTTCTTTGGGCCGCTCCCACGGCATACGGAGGTTCTCAGGCTAGGGGGTTGAATCGGAGCTATAGCCACCGGCCTATGCCAGAGACACAGCAATGCAGGATCTGAGCCGCATCTGCAACCTACACCACAGCTCACGGCAACGCCGGATCGTTACCCCACTGAGCAAGGGCAGGGAACGAACCCACAACCTCATCTTTCCTAGTCGGATTCGTTAACCCCTGCGCCACGACGGGAACTCCTCAGGAATTCTTAAATTAGATCTTGATAAAATTTTCCAGTCTATATACTATATTTTAAATCTTTCATGTTTTCTGTATCTTTATTTTATGTCCTCTAGTCAACTTAACTTACAATAATAATCTTTTAACATATTATTTTAGTTGCCCACACTCTAATTTATAAACTCAAAAAATCATACCTACTTTTTTATTTCTATATTTTCTATTTGCTTGTTTATACCATGTTTTATACTCTTTACTACTGTTTCATATTCTTTACTGCTTAGTGTTTTTTTTATTTTTTTTTTATTTTCCCACTGTACAGCAAGGGGATCAAGTCATCCTTACATGTATACATTACAATTACATTTTTTCCCCACCCTTTGTTCTGTTGCAACATGAGTCTCTAGACAAAGTTCTCAATGCTACTCCGCAGGATCTCCTTGTAAATCTATTCTAAGTTGTGTCTGATAAGCCCAAGCTCCCGATCCCTCCCACTCCCTCCCCCTCCCATCAGGCAGCCACAAGTCTTTTCTCCAAGTCTATGATTTTCTTTTCTGAGGAGATGTTCATTTGTGCTGGATATTAGATTCCAGTTATAAGTGATATCATATGGTATTTGTCTTTGTCTTTCTGACTCATTTCACTCAGTATGAGTTCAAGATACAGAAAGCACAGAGGACCCCAAACAAATTGAACCCAAAGAGACCCACACCAAGACACATCATAATAAAAATGGCAAAAGTTAGTGATAAAGAGAGGATCCTAAAGGCAGCAAGAGAAAAGCAGAATGTTACCTACAAGGGAACCCCCATAAGATTATCAGCTGACTTCTCTACAGAAACACTACAGGCCAGGAGGGAATGGCAAGAGATATTTAAAGTGCTCAAAGGAAAAAATATGCAACCTAGAATACTCTATCCAGCAAGAATATCATTTAAAATAGAAGGGGAAATACAAATTTTTTCCAACAAACAAAAGCTAAAAGAATACAGCAACACAAAACCCAGGCTAAAAGAAATACTGAAAGGGCTTCTCTAAACCAAAAAGAAAGGAAGGAAAGGGAAGAAAAAAGAAAAGAAAAAAAAAAAAAGAAGAAGAGGAAGAACTAGGACTGAGGAAACTGCAATCAGAGAGCAGTCATTCAAAAAGCCAGCATACAGATTTAATGCTGAATGTTTTAAATATTCTTATACAGAAATAATTTTTGGTTGTTTTATATTTTCTGCTTTGCACGCATCATTTGACCATATATTTAATTTGTTTATTCTGTCATTGCTGTTTGTCTTCATGTGTCATCCTCATTTTACGTGTGTGTGTGTGTGTGTGTGTAGCATGTGCATGTATGTGTGTGTGTCTGTGTGTAGCATATGCATAACCTTGAGGGTTGACTTTATATGTGGGGATTTTTGCATTTTTCTTTTGCTGAATTTAGTTACTATTAAGGATTCATTTTTCACTTTGGGTTTACTATACAGTATGGGTAGTGAAAATCAGAAGTGTGAGTCCATGACTGCCCCATACCTTGGGTTGTTTTTATAGGAGATTCCTTTTCCTCCTTTTCCTTTAGTCAGTTTCTTTTATTGTACCCAGCCTGATCAGTTGGAGCTGATCTACTGTCCATTTTACAGAAGTAACTGACTGTGCATCTAGGCTTATGTAGGGAATGCTTGTCTCACCATGATGAACAAGGCTGGAGTCTCAACTTTCAACATCAGAGAGGCTAAATATGTTACCTTACTATAGTTCTTTTAAGTTCCCTCAGTTCTGAATTCAGCTTATGCTCATCTCACAGCTTTGTGTTCTCTCTTTGTATCTGCCATCTAGTGAGATCCTTTTCCCAATTTCAAGACAAACTATATATTTAAAGGTTATTTTAATCATGTTATTCAATATATTTATAGGAGGCAAAACTTTGTCATTTCAGCTTCTGTCTAGGTTTTTAAAGAATAAAATACACTCTCTTTAGTTTGGCTCTTATGCACCACAATTTACTCATGGCCACTGTACTCCATCCTATCTCACAGTACTCACCAGAAGGAATTCTTCTCTAACAGGTGAGTTATCCTCAATTTACTTTGATTGCATTATCTCCTAAAGGAGGAATATCATCCCCTAAGGATATCTATCGTGGCTTCATTTTCTTTGCCGCCCTTTTCTGAATAATTCAGTTAACAATCTACAATTTAAACATTTATATTACCTATATTTTATGCTAAAATGAATCATATATTAAAAATTGACTATTATAAGTATATAGCTTATATGATAATAACAGTTCCAGAGAAAGATGTAGTGGAGTAGCATTATGCATGGTTTTATTATTATTATTACATAAGGAAATCATTGATGAAAGCTTTTGCTATGCTTTCCATATGTTTACAAATTCTTTTAAGATGGCTACTCTTATAGACCCAGAAAGAAGTGAGTGAAAAACCTAATTTTTTCTTATAAAAATCTTACAAGTAAAAATCTTATAATTCTAGTTTTTCAAGATAAATACTAAAGGATAGTTTAAGGCTGTGAATATCATCATCAGTTTCTGGAGAACAAAGATTTACAAAGTCAGTAAACAAGTAACTTTTGTAGTTTGCTATTTCTCCTTATAGGAATTCTCAACAGCTTTTAACATTGCTTTAATACAGTGTATTTCAAAAATAAACACTGTGTGCAGTTATTTCTGTTTTCTTCCTTTGTAATTGATACTTAACAGAAAATGAGTACTGTCATATCATTTTCCAAAATGATTCCATGACCAACTAATCAACACAACTGTTACATCACTAGTTTGTTAAGAATCAGTGATACCACAAAAAAAGACAGGATTTGATTATGATATCTAGAATGGAACACCAGGAATTAATTAATATTCTTCTTTTAAACAATGTTTTTAGAATCAATATAATGTTTCCACAATACAAAATCATTTTAAGAGTTTTCTGTTAACATTCAATTTTTAATTGATATTTTATATTTATTTGATAGCTCCTGGTCATAACAACTTTTAATTACACAAGTATTTTTCTGAGTTGCTATCTTGTGAGCATAGATAATTCTAACATCGTATTGTTTATTTTTTTTTAATGAAAGATGTAAAGTGAAGCAAGAAGATGTGTTGCAACTGTTTTGTTATTTGGCTCTGCACAGAATCAATGAGAGATATATAAAGCTTCCACTCAGGGCTTAGAATCATAAGAATAAGAGTTATGATATTCTGTACGTCAGCTTAAAGAAGTCTAAAGATTCACAGTGTGAAGTCTAACTGATTTTCTCCAGTACATTAATCAAAATACCTTTGACAACTAGAATTATGTTGTTATTCATGTGAGGCACTCAAAGTTCTTCTTAATTCCCAGGTGGCATTTATTTCACTATTCTGAGAAAGTGACAGATGAAAGAACCTTGGTTAAAATATGAAATGAAAAAAATGGTAAAATATTTTTGATCAGCTATACATTAAATAACTACCTGACTTACAGAGCCAAACATTAATGCAGCATACCCTATCTATAATCTGTTGAAGAAACAAAAAATGGATCTTTTGCTATATCTTTAAGTATTATGTTTCTATAAAGTTTATGTTTTACATGCTTTTATAATGTTTATAACTTCTCCCAATAAATCAATAGTAAACTAATACTAAAACCTTGGTCAATATTAAATATGGCTAAATTTATTCATTCTTAATGAAGGAATTAATAGTTAAAAAATTTATATACTGAAGTACACAAAAGAAGCACGTGTAAAAATAACAATGCATAAGACCACAGAAGATTTAGAGAATTAAGGAACTGCTGAAAGATTGAACTTTAGTATTTTTGTGCTTATAAGTAGAATAAGATATAGTTGTTTTGAGCTATGTTTACTGAACCTGTGACAAATGGGGTGGGAGACTGTGCCCTAACTGGGGTGCCAAATTGTGGTCCTTGTCCAGGATGCACTAAATTTAGATCATAACTACTGAATCCTAAAGGCTAAAAAACAGAGAACTGCCTTCATTTTTGTTTTATTTCTACTTACTTATTACTAATATAGCAAATCTAAATGTTCAATGTTTCCAGGACAAAAGAAGGCTGGTATAAGGGCATATTAGTAATTATACTCAAGCAATGTCATAAAGAGGAAAACTGCAAAGATGCCTATGTTATTAGACCTTTATGCAGTTAATAATAATAATGATAATAATAATAATATTCACAAACAGCACAGAAGGAAAAAAAAATAGTGTTTATCTAGTCAAAATCACATGCAATATCAAACATAGAGTTTGGAGTATAATCACTTCTAATTGGGGAGAAGTTTCCACAAGCTGTAGGTAACACAACCATATTAATAAAAGCTTTCAAGGATGTGAGCAGGGAGTTCTCATCATGGCTAGTGATAACAAACCCAACTAGTATCCATTCGGATGCAGGTTTGATCCTTGGCTGGCTCAGTGGGTTAAGAATCCAGTGTTGCCATGAGCTGTGGTGTAGGTCACAGACACAGCTTGGATCCTTTGCTGCTGTGTGGCTGTGACGTAGGCCTGTAGCTATAGCTCCAATTTGACTCCTAGCCTGGGAACTTCCATATGCCACATGTGGTCCTAAAAAGCAGAAAAAAACAAAATGTGACCAGAACTAAACCAAAAACAACACCACCATCATCATTTTATCATGCTCATATGTTTTCTGCTTGACCCTTACTTTGAACATATTAGCAAAATAGTTATAACAAAAGGAGAAAATGTCTAAGGTACAAATACTCTAAAATATAATTTTGAACAAACTAGAAACATTAAATATATAAACATCATACAAAAATTTCTAGTTTTTCACCAAATATAATTATATGGTTGCTCTATTCTAATTAGATGAGGCTTAAGTTTTAATATTGTGAAATGAATTATCTATTATTTCTGCAAACTTAGCAAAACTCTAACTTCTAAGGGAACATTTAACCCATTAATCCTGAATTATTTTTAAGATTTAATAATTTATATATTAAATATTAACATTTTATTTTAAATTTATGACTTTTACCTAGAAAAATACCAAATTATGTAAAATACATTCAGGTCTAACTGATCTACTTGTGGTAATGATAGGAACATTACCTCAATCAAAGCAAAATCTTAGTTTTCTATATAGCGCTAATATTCTCTATTACAACATTGAAATTTTGTGAACCAGTGAACACTTCAAATTAATGTGACAAGCTTTATGGTTTATACAAACTGATTCTTTAGTAAATGATAATTGTATTCTACTCAAATTTTAATTACTATTTTACAAAATAATTTTCCATTTATTTTAATTACATCATCCAGGAAATCATAAAAATTTCTCTCTCTCTTTCTTTCTGCCTCTGTATGAAGCTAATGAAAGCCAGAACTACCACCCCTGTTAATATTGAAATATTCAATTTTTTCACCATAAAATTGCAAACCAGATGAATGTCCTCACCATTACTACTTATAGTAAACACTGAACTTGACATACTAACCTTTGTAATATAGCAAAAAGAGTCAAAAGTATAAAACACAAAATGGAAGAAGTGTTAATTCCATAGCTGTAGATGGCATGGTTATTAATATAGTAAATCTCAAAAAATGTAAAAATTAACAGGATAAGCTAATTTAGCCAGGTCAGATAATAAAAAAGTAACATAGAAAAGTTGATAATACTTCAAAATTCTAGCAGTGGGCCACTGTAAATAAAATTTAAAATTCCACTTATAATCATATCCAAAACATAAAATATTCATATATATTTATAGCTACCAAGTGCACATACACACATGCACAAATGATATATTGTTATATTTAATACAAATGCTAAGGTATTGTCTAGTAGTGTGAAATAAAATGTGAAAATTTTATTTTCTATTTTATTTTTCTTCTTTTGAAAGTGCATGGTATTTGAATATCTGGAAATTAAAGAGATGACTTTAGGTTTTGGGGTAAGACATATATTTTATCCCCTCTAAAAGACAAAAATGGCTTGTTCACAGACATATTACACAATAATCCATTCATAGGAAGAAATAATAATAATGCTGATTATTTTGTTCTAATTTCAGCATTTTCTACATTTTCATTCCAATAAATGTATGTAAAAGTGAGAACAAATCTAAAAAAAAAAATCTTAAAGGGATAAAAGCAGTAGTGACTTCCTTAATCAAACACATTTGTGTGTATGAGCTACAGAGAAACTTGTCAGGGTGGCAAAATTTATTTCAATTTCCCAAAACCTGTACAATGTTATTATTAATAATACATAATCTACATGAAGTTTCTGACAAATGACGAAAGGACTCAAACAGCTACTTAGAAAATAATGCAGATTTCTTCTTGATGATATGCTCTACTTGCCTCTGATTTCAAGACAAAAAGACTAGTTGATGAGAAGGGTTTTAACTTATTTGTCACTGTATGCCACGAGAAGTCAGGGTGGCTACATTTCTCCCCTTTTATTTTATCAGTATGATTTCCCTTGAGTCAATGTTGTTCTACAATCCTCTTCAGCATCTGCTCTTAAGGATTATTTCTTTCAGGGTTATCTTTCAATAGCATAATAAAAGAGCAGATGTTTTCTAAAAGTGGTATTCACTTGAGTGAAGTTATTGTAATAGGAAAAAAAGGTGTGGCTTCCAGCAGAACCTTGTTCTTAGAAGTCTGCCCTCTGACACTAATGCAGCACTTCTAAAAGGGGGAAAAAATTTTAGAGGCAAAGATTACCATATTCATTATAGGCAATATACGAAAGTTCTATATTGAAATGTAAACCATGAGGGTACAACTAGATGCTAATAAGTAGTGTCTAAAAAGGTTAAATATAAATACACATAATTATAGCTTTCTTGTGACAAGAAATTATTACTTTCTTTCTTACCCACTAGACATACCTCTAAAATAACAAACTGAAATGAAAGTATATTTATTCTGCAATCATAACAGGACTAGGAAATGTACAATTATGGTACAGCATTTGAACATTTTGAATATGCATTGCTAATGCCTTTAAACAGGATTAAATGTTCTTCAACCAATGAAGCACTATATAATAGCTCATTTGCATTTTGAAATTTTAAACTAGTGCTGAAAGAAAAAAAATATCTTTTGTTTCATATCAAATTTAAATTAGTATGAAATTTTAGAAAAAGTTATCCAGTTCTAAAGTCTATAATGTCTATAAAGAGTTTACTGACATTTACGTCAGAGAGTGTTTGGCCTATGTTTTCCTCTAGGAGTTTGATAGTGTCTGGTCTTATAGGTCAAACACTCTCTGACATAAACGACAGCAACATCTTCTCAGATCCACCTATCAGAGTATTGACAATAAAAAGAAAAATAAACAAATGGGACCTACTCAAACTTCAAAGTTTCTGCACAGCAAAGGAAACCCTAAACAACACAAAAAGACAACCCACAGAAAGGGAGAAAATCTTTGCAAATAAACCGACTGACAAGGGATTCATCTCCAAAATTTATAAACACCTTCTGCAGCTCCATACCAAAAAAAACAAACAACCCCATCCAAAAATGGGCAGAAGATCTAAACAGACAATTCTCCAAAGAAGACATACAGATGGCCGAGAAACACATGAAAAGATGTTCAACATCACTCATTATTAGAGAAATGCAAATCAAAACCACTCTGAGGTACCACCTGACACCAGCCAGAATGGCCATCATCCAAAAGTCTATAAACAATAAGTGCTGGAGACGGTGTGGAGAAAAAGGAACCCTAGTACACTGTTGGTGGGATTGTAAATTAGTGCAACCACTGTGGAAAGCAGTATGGAGATTCCTCAGAAAACTAAAATGAGAACTACCATTTGATCCAGCAATCCCACTCCTGGGAATCTATCCAGAGAAAACCACGACTCACAAAGACACATGTACTCCGATGTTCATTGCAGCACTATTTACAATAGCCAAGACATGGAAACAACCTAAATGTCCATTGACAGAGAAGTGGATCAAGAAGATGTGGTACATATACACAATGGAATATTACTCAGCCATCAAAAAGAACTAAATACCAGCATTTTTTGCAACATGGATGGAGCTAGAAACTATCATGCTAAGTGAAGTCAGCCACACAATGAGACACCAATATCAAATGTTTTCACTGACATGTGGAATCTGAAAAAAGGACAGACAGAACTTCTTTGCAGAACAGATGCTGACTCACAGACATTAAAAAACTTATGGTCTCTGGAGGAGACAGTTTGGGGGGTGGGGGGATGTGCTTGGGCTGTGGGATGGAAATCCTGTGAAATCAGATTATTATGATCATTATACAACTACAGATGTGATAAATTCATTTGAGTAATAAAAAATGAAAAAAAGAACAAATCAAATAGTATTTACTAACCAAAAAGTAAAAGTTTAAATCTCAAAAAAAAAAAAGAGTTTACTGAAGCAAGGTTACCATAATAAAATTTATCCTTATTCTATGAGGACAAATTGATTTATGAATTAAATTTTCCCATGTAAATAACCCCAAGTTCCCAATCCATTCCACTCCCTCCACCTCCACCTTGGCAACCAGAAGTCTATTCTCCAAGTCCATGATTTTCTTTTCTGTAGAAGCTTTCCACCACTCACTTTTTTAAATTGGGATATAGCCAATATTTATGAACTTCTTTGTCTACTTTGCTCTTCTTTGAACCCTCCTGGTTTGTTCCTATTTAGGCATTTGCACTTGTCTTTGCCCTCACCTTAGTGCTCACTCAATGCTCCATATCCCTGTCTAGAAGCCTTCCTCATTTTATTCAGGTCACTGTTTATGAGAAAACTTCTCAAAAATATCATGCTAATTATTCTATACAATAGTATCTGCATCTATAGCTCTCTATTACTTTTTTTTGGTTCTTTATAAAAGATCATAGAGATGTCTGATGTGTATGTGCTTATTTCCTACCTACCTCCTAAAAGATGTCAACGTGGATATTTTCTGCTTTGTTTCCTTCTGTATCTTAGAAGACCAGCTGATGCATATACAGTATTCAAATAAATATTTGTTTGAATGAATTAAAGTGTCATAATTTTCATTGATGTTGATGTTATGGTATATAGTGGAAGACTCAAGAATTGATTTGAATTGATAGAAAAAAGAATCAGCTAACTTCAAGATAGCTCAATAGTGAGTATACACTTAGAAGAACAGAAAGATTCAACTTATCAAAAGCAGAATATATATTCTTTTCAAGTGTACATGGAACATTCTTCAGGATAGACTAGATGTTAGGCCATAAAATAAGGGCCAATATGTTTAATACAATTGACATCCTATGAAGTATATTCTATGATCACACTAGAATGAAATCAAAAACAACAGCAGAAGAAAATGTCTGAAGTTCATGAATATATGGTAATTAAAAAATACACTGCTATATAACCAATAAGTCAAACAATAAATCAGAGAAGAAATCATGAAATACTTTGAGATGGAAAAAAACAACTAAAAATGCAGGATTACAAAATTTATGGTATGCAACTAGGTGCCGAGAGGGAATTTTACTATGTTAAATAGCTACGTTATAAAAGAAATATCTTAAATAAGTAATCTGTCCTTCTATCTTAGTAAACTAAGAAAAAAAAAGAGAAATAAACTCAAAGCAAGAGAAGGAAAAAAAATGAAATAAAATAATAAATATTAGAAAAGGAGTAAATCAAATAAAAAACATAAAACAATGAAATCAAAAGGCTTTTGCCCTCTAGAGATTTTTTTAAATAACAAAAATTTTAGCTGGAATTACAGGGAGGAGACCCAAGACAAAGAAGACCCAATTTATTAAAATAAAAAATAAAAGAATGGGTATTGCTATCAACCTTATAACTTTAAAGAGGTTTATAAGGATATAAAACAGTAGTAATAACTGCCAGCTAATAAATTAGATAACCTAGCAAAATGGATAAGTTCCTAGTAAGACACAAGCTATCAAAACTGTCTCAGAAAGGAATAAAAAATCTGAGATGAAATATTAATAAAAATAATGTCACAAACCAAAGCCCAGGCCCAGAAGTATTAACTGGTGAACCCACATTTATTTAAAGAAGAAAACTATATTGAAGTAAATTTAAAAAATAAAATAAAATCTATCATAGTTGGGGGACACAGCTAAAACTATGCTAAGAAGGAAAATGTCAGCGTCGAATGCATATAAAGGAAAAGACAGAACATTTCAAATCAATAATCTATGACCCCACATCAAGAACTTAGAAAAAAGAGACCAAAATTATACTAAGGCAAGAAGAAAGAAAAATATGTAAGAACATTAATCATTGAAATTAAAAAAAAATGAACAAAATTTGGTTTTTAAAAATATCAATAAAACTGATAAACCTATAAATAATGAAAAAGAAAAAAAAATATAGCTGTCAGTAAGGGAATAAAATAGGGGATATTACTATAAACACTACAGACATCAATAAGATATTAAAGGAATGACACAAACAACTCTACACATAGTTTGATGATTTGGATCAAACAGACAAAATCTCCAAAAATCACCCACATGATCTCCTACCCAGATGGATACACTGGAATGTACTATTAAAAATTTAAAGAAGAGTTAACACAAATTCTTCACAACTTTTTCCAGAAAATAGAAGCATAAGAACACTCTCCAAATCATTTTATGAAGCTTGTGTATCCCTAATACAAAATCCAGTCAATGTTAGCACAAAGTAAGAAAGCAGACTAATATCCCTTATGATGAATGTAGATGCAAAAATCATCAGTAAAATATTACCAAATAGAGTTTAGCAATATGCAAAAATAGTTATATAATATGGACAGATGAAGTTTATTCTCTTGAAGCTAGCCTGGTTCAATATTCAAAATCAGTTAAATGATATTAAAAGGCTGAAAAAGAAAAATCATACAATTCTACCAATCAATGCAGAAAAAAATGGAAAAAAATTTCAACATCCATGATTAAAAAAAAAAAAACAACTCCAAAAAAGAGAAATATTGGAGAACTTCCTCAGCTTGGTAAATAATGCCTAGATAAAATCTACGACTAACTGTACTCAAGGGTGAGAGACTGACTGCTTTTTTCCCTGTCATCTGAAACAACACTGTCTACTCTCACTACTCTCACTTATCATAATAGTGGAATTTTTAGACAGTGAAATAACGCAAGAAAATAAAATCAGAAGCATATAATATCAGAATCAGAAAAGAAAAAAATCTCTCTTATCAGAAGAAATTATTGCCTACATATAAAACTCTAAGTAATCTAAAAAATATGCTAGAAGTAATAAGTCAGCTGAGTAAGTTTGCAGGATACAAAATAAATATACAGAGAACAATTACATTTTTATATACTAAGATTAAAAATGCAAAGAACTACTTTAATTCTATACATTAGAAATAAATGATAGACGGGAAAAATAATAATGTATTACCAGTCACAAATACTCAAAAATTTTAAAAAATGGAGGAGTAAATCTAAGAGAAAGTTGACACAATTTATATACTGAAAACTATATAAAATATAAAACACTGATGTAAGAAACTCAAGAAGATCTAAATAAATGGAAACATACTGTGCTTATGGATTGGAACAGGCAAAATTTTAAAGATATCACTTCTTCCCAGATTAAAATTAAAGTTTAAAACATTTCCTATCACAAGCCCAGATAAGATTTTTTTTTGTTTGTTTTATTTTATGGCTTTTTTTTTTCTTTTAGGGTCATACCCATGGAGGTTTCCAGGCTATGGGTCCAATTGGAGCTGCAGCTGCTGGCCTTTGCCACAGCCATAGCAATGCAGGATCCAAGTTATGTCTGCAACCTACACCACAGCTCACGGCAACATCAGACCCTTAACCCACTGAGCAAGGGCCAGGGATCAAACCTGCATCCTCAAGTATGTCAGTCGGGTTTGTTAACCCCCGAGCTTTGGCGGGAACTCCCTAGATTATTTTTATATTTATATTAAAAAGCAAAGGAAGTAGGCTGAAACAATTTTGAAAAAGAATAAGTTAAGAGTAATCAGTCTTTCATATTTCAAGACTTCTTATATGGATGGCTGCATTAATCAATACTGTGTTACTGGTGGAAGGAGAGACACATAGGACAATGGAAGACAGTGAGTAAACCATAATAGATCCATACAAACATGCACAACTGATTTTGGCCAAATGTTCAAATGTAATTCAAGTGGGGAAAGATAGCCTTATCAACTAATGATGCTGGAGAAATTTCGCTTTCACTATAAGAAAATTTATATAAGTGAATTCCTCATTCACTTTCACTATAAAAAACAAAACAAAACAAAAATGAACAACAAAAAAGAACTATCACCTAAATCTCAAATCTATTCAAAACTCATTTCCAATTGGATTATGGTCTTAAATATAAAATGTAAAACTAAGGATCATTTAGAAATACAAAAACAAACAAAAGACAAAGTTGGAGAAAATCTTTGATATCTAGAGATCTAGGCAAAAACTACTTAGAGTTGATAACCAAAATATGATCCATCAAAGCAAACATTCATAAATTGTACTTCATAAAGATTAAAAAAAAAAAAACTTTGCTAAACACTCTGAAAGTGATGAAGACAATCCATAGACTGGGAGAATATATTTGCAAATCACATACATTCAAAAAGGGACTGGTATCTAGACAACATAAAGAACTTTCAAACCACAACAGTAAAACAAACAAACAACTTAATTAAAAAAATGGAAAAAGAATGGAGATGTTTTTCTGAATAAGATATACATATCAAATAATTACATGAAAATATGTTGGACATCATTAGCCATTAGGCAAATGTATATTAAAACCACAATATAACATCACTACACACCTATTAGAATGGTTAAAATAAAAACAATTTAAATAAACCTAGAGAAGATATGAAGAACCTGTATAACTCATATATTGCTAGTGGGTTTGTAAATTTGTATAGGCTCTCTTGGAAAGTTTGGTAGTTATAATATCAATCATGCAATGATCATAAAACCTAGCAATTATACACTTTGGTATTTACATTAGATAAATGAAAGCAACATTCAAACGAAAATATGTGAAAAAATACTTATAACAGCCTTATTTATTTGTATTATCCAAAAGTTGGCAATCACTTTTCATGGCAGAATATTTAATCAGACTGTAATACATCTATATTATGGTATACTACTCTGCAATGAAAAGAACAAATTCTTCCTATATACAACAACCTGGCTGTATTTCAGAGAGAGAGAAAAAGGCCAATATCTAAAATTCACATATTATATCATTACTTTTTTTTTTTTGTCTTTTTGCTATTTCTTGGGCCGCTCCCGTGGCATATGGAGGTTCCCAGGCTAGGGGCCGAATCAGAGTTGCAGCCGCCGGCCTACACCAGAGCCACAGCAACGCGGGATCCGAGCCACGTCTGCAACCTACACCACAGCTCACAGCAACGCCAGACCGTTAACCCACTGAGCAAGCGCAGGGACCAAACCTGCAACTTCATGGTTCCTAGTCAGATTCCTTAACCACTGCGCCACGACGGGAACTCCATCATTACATTTTTAAAACATCCTTGAAATGAGATAGTTTTAGAAATGGATAACAAATTAATGGTTGCCAGAAGAAAAGGTAGCTATAAAGATAGAAGGGAAGTTGGTGTGCCTTTAAAAGGGCAATGAGATGGCTGCTTGTGGTGATGAAAATGTTTTGTACTATGACTTCATCAATGACAATATCCTGGTTATGATATTGTAATAAAGTTTCATGAGATATTTCTATTGGATGAATCTAAATACAGAGTACATGGTATCTCTCAATACACTTTCCTATAGCTGCTTCTGAATCTAAAATAATCTCAAAATATCATTAGGTAATATAATCATTTTATTAAAAACATATTTAGAAAACATATGTGAAAAATGCCCTATATTAGTTGATAATATGATTTCACAATATTTAAAGAATGTTCCTACTTTCAAATAGAATTCCTCTTCAAGGTATTCTAAGAGGAGTCCTCATCATGGCTCAGTGATTAACTTATCCGACTAGGAACCATGAGGTCGCGGATTTGATCCCTGGCCTTGCTCAGTGGGTTAAGGATCCTGCGTTGCTGTGAGCTGTGGTGTAGGTCGCAGAGGTGGCTCGGATCCTGTGTTGCTGTGGCTGTGGCGTAGGCCAGTGGCTACAGCTCCAATTAGACCCCTAACCTGGGAATCCCCATATGCCTCAGGAGCAGCCCTAGAAAAGGCAAAAAGACCAAAAAAAAAAAAAAAAAGATAGTCTAAGACAAATCAATATTTTATGTAATAATAGTAATTGTAAAAATAACCTATGGCAGTTACATACAAAACTTTTTCTGTAAATACAAATATGACATATTTGGATGAATTTAATCTTTATTAAATAATTTCATGAGGTAATAGTTATTTTTTAGCAGAGGAAATGAAGGATTACTGGCGTTTGATAAGTCAAAGGAGACATATAATATAATTATTCTAAAACAAACAAGTATTCTAAAAAGTAGTTATTTCAAATTTTAAAACCAAAAATGACAAGGCAAAAATACTCTTAATTTTCCTAAGACCATAAAAGTAATCAATTTATTGAGTAAATTTATCTAATCTCATATTGAAATACTCTGAAATAATAGCAAAAAAAATAACACATGCACTGCTGTCAGTAATATCACTTTACAAACACATATACTTATCATCAGTTAGTAGAAAAACTATAAAAATAGGTCTTGCCTGTTTTCCAACTCTAGGATGAAATAATATTCCACATTTATTAATACTTGGAATCAAGGTTTTTTTGATTTTTATTATTTTGTCTTTTTAGGGTTGCACCTGCAACATATGGAGGTTCCCTGGATAGGGGCTGAATCAGAGATGTAGCCTCTGGCCTATATTACAGTCACAAGAACACCAGATCTGAGCCGTGCCTGTGACCTACACCGCAACTCATGGCAATGTTGGATCCTTAACCCACTGAGGGAGGCCAGGGGTGGAACCTGTGTCCTCAAGGATAATAGCCAGATTCTTTTCCACTGAGCCATGATGAGCATCTAGCTTTAACTGAAGTTAAAAGGAATCTATCTCAATGTAAACGCATTCTAAATCATTCACTTCATTTTTATAGTTACATCAAATACTACTACTACTACATTAGAAATGAGTGGTTAATTCAATATTTAGCTAGACTCTCTTGTGTTAATGGTTCAGAAATGCTAGAATGTCACTGATACTAGTTCTTCAGGTCAGAGAACCTGCAAGAATGGAATCAGCTCTTGGAGGATCTTCATTTCCTCTTTTCCACCTCTGTTTCTGTAAGCTTTCTTGAAAATAGTAGGTGCATTGGTGCCATTTTCTGATTATGTGTTCAAGTTGCTAGACAGATCATATATGCAACATTATATTCTTCAGTGTTTGGGGCTCTCTATCTATTGTTTGTATATTTTGGGGACAATTTTTGAAAAACTTTAAAAAAAAACAGAAAACCTAAGATTAAACATTACTTTCTTCAGAAATTGCAAAGCATCAGTGCATTAACTTCTATCTTTAAGCATCATATTAATTTTCTACTAGAATAATTTTTGCTAATATGCCAACAGTTTTACCCACTCTTTCTTAAGCATCATTTATGCAAACATCACCAAACTGAAAAAGGCAAATATTCTATATTCTATAAATATTGATTTTTTCTCACAGATCCCAGAAAGATTCTCAGGAGCCATATCTCTTCATTATTCTTATAGATTAATTAAAAAGGCCATAATTTGCTTTAGCCCTAACACACACACCCACACACCCCTCCCACCAGGGTCCCATAGTCGACAGTTTGAGAACTGTTGTCTTAGAAGAGAAAACAGTCATTTGCCAGAACATAACTGCATGCTAAGTATTAAAGTCTGTATTGTACTGAAAAGCTCCAGGAAGGATATCTACTTGCAGTAGCAGCTGCAGTTAAAAGTGGTCATCTTATAAAAATGGTCACAATCATTTATATTTTCCAGGGTTCACCCATGTTCAAATTATAAAGTCTGCTCAAGGAGGTGATAGACCACTGACAGAGACACTTGGAGAAAAGGTTCATAGAATGTAATTGTGTTGTGATTGTATTGTTCTTCATCAGCATCCCCGTTTACTGAAGTTATTTCAGGTGGGTGAACTCAAGGGTTCTTGAAAGTGAAAGCCTTTATGAAAGGGAACTACAATGTTTCACTTATGCAAATCAAGGTGGCCCTTTCTGAGCTGTTCATTTAGGTCCTAAAAACTCCAAGATCGATTACTTAATACAAAAAATACCTTATTAACTATGCTGATATCTACGCTAACTCAGCTGGCTACTGCTTAAATCATCCCTACATTTCTTCTATTGTTAAACTCACTACTTGACCTACTCTACTGGGATCCTACTGTTAGGAAAAAAAGGAGAGGTTATCTCAACTGTTATGTCTTCCGCCTGTATCTCCAGTCTTCAGAGAATATCTACTAAGCTCCCTTCAAAAATGTGGGTGCTCTCAAAAACAATATTTTTAACAAGGTTTGATGAAGTTAGTGTCTCCTGGAATAATATGAGGAACTGTGTTTAAGGGGTTGAACAAAAATATTTAACAAAATAAATCAACTGTGGGATCCCTATTTTCATATTTTATCTCTATATTATTCCTGTAATTAATATCAAAACCATTCAGTTTGCATAACCTGAGTGCCCAACTGGGGAAATTATTAATTATAAGAAATGTGTGAATTACCACATTTAACTCAAAAAATATTTGAGTGTTTTATATTGATTGGTACAGCTGAATCTAAAACTATGTTGCTCATTGCTTATGCTCTATTTTATATTTCACTAATATATAAAGCATGTGCATATCTGTTTCATAGAAATATATTAGGTTTTACTGTAAATAAAAGATCTATTATCAATTCCTATTTAAAAATAATAAAGTATACATTTGTATATTTGATTTATTCTACTACAAATTCATTCCTACCATGTATTTTATATTTCTTCTTATATAAATTACAAAATTATTTAATTATGTATCATATTTTAGCTTTGACTTTGTAAATGAAGATAGTACACATTGAAATATGACTTAATCATATATCTAGGAGAAAAATATAATATCTAAGTATAGGGAACATGCACCATGGGGATATTTGAGTCCTTCTTTTTGAATGCTATGTTTCTTATATGAAGAAATCAGAACATCTTCTAGCAAGAGAATAAATCAACCTCGGTAGAAAAATAAGTCTCAGTGGGGGTTGATATTTTTATATACTCTGTATTTATAGAATTCTCTTACAGAAAACCATCAAATTCTCAGGGCCATCATCTTTCTTAAGAATTTCCTTGTCTTGAACGAAGTGAAACTATACATTATTCTAATATTATAAATTGGCATTCCAAAGGGTCAAACTGAACATTTGCTCTTGGCTACCATAGCTCTGCAGCTCACAAAAAAAGTTTTTAGCATGTTTACAGGAAGTCCAAATTCTCTGTCTCTGCTTGAACTAGAAAATTTATAGATCCAAGCTTGTGGTTCTTTATTCACATTGTCCAGGAATTATTGTTATTGTTATTATTTGCTTTTTATGGCTGTACCTGCAGCATATGGAAGTTACCAGGCTAGTGGTTGAATCAGAGCTGCATCCGCTGGCCTATGCCACAGCTACAGGAACACCAGATCTGAGCTCTGTCTGTGACCTACACCACAGCTCACAGCAACACCAGATCCTTAACCCACTGAGCAAGGCCAGGAATCGGACCTGCATCCTCATGGATCCTAGTCCGGTTTGTTAATGGCTGAGCCATGAAGGGAACTCCCTGCCCATGAAAATTCAATGCAAACACTTAAACTCATACTCCTTAAATCTTCATTTCCTTTGTGATATTTATGCCAATGCCAGGTGAGTCCCCTAAAGCCTTGGTTTCAACTGACACTTCATTTAAGATGACTGTAGCCAATTATTTAATTAGCTATTTTGGCACTGACTTACTTGGGTTGTGAGGATATCATTTCTAAGTATTTTCTTAATATTTTCCCTGAGGATTTTTATCACATTCAGCTCCTTAAAGAAAAGGTAATCAGTTTAAGATCCTAATTGTATCTACAACTCACTTCTTGTACCAATTTTTAAATGAGCCAGGTTTTTGTTTAGACAAGAATATGAGACATCATGTGTTCCTAACTTAGGCACTGAAGGAATGTAATGGATGTATATATTCATAACTTGAATAGATGAGGATGCTGGACTAATGAGCTTGAAAGAGAAGCTGGAAAGCTGGAATGAAAGGAAGCAAGGAAGTCAAAATATGGTCAAAGTTCAGTCATGGATGCAAGCTGTTTAGAACACTGCTTCTTGCTCCGGTAAAGCCACAAATAGTCTATCATGGGATTGCTTCGTTAAGAGTGATTAAAATTTGTCTAGCCAAAAATGACATCATGAGTATAAGCATAAATCAGAACAGAAATTGTCCACAAGAATGTAAGTCTTAGGAATATGTTGGGAAAGGATTACCCTAGGAGGGAGGATAAGTATTTGATCTAATTGTATTAGAAGAGTTAAATACAAAAAGCACCTTTAAGTATTTAAAAATAGAGACCCATACACCATATTTTGCTTCTCTAAAGACACCATATTGTACATTACATTCCCAGAACTTATTTGTTTTACAACTATAAGCTTTTGCCTGACCACCTACATCTATTTTTGCCATGCCTCTGACCACCCCCTACCTCTGGGAACTACCAATCTGTTTCCTTTAGCAATGAGTGTGGGTTTTTTGTTTGCATATTTGTTTTTAGAGTTCACATACAAGTGAGATCAAACATTATTTGTCTTTCACTGTCTGACTTATTTCAGGCAGCATAATATACTTAAGGTCCATCCACGTGGTCATAAATGGCATGATTTTCATCTTTTTATAACTGAATAATATCCATTCATCCCTTCATCCACTGATGGACACTTAGGCTGCTTCCATGTTCGGCTATTGTGAATAATGCTTCAGTGAACATGAGGATGTATATATCTTTTTGAGATAGTGATTTCATTTCTTTTGGATATTTAATCAGAAGTGGGATTGCTGTGTAAAAATTAATAAGAAGAAACCTTGATTAAAATGAAAAGTGTCTGCTATAAGAATAGCAGAGCCCATGAGGAAAAAGAAACATTTTTCTGGCAAGAACTCAGGCAGACTCTCATAATGCAGTGAATGAAAAGCTATTATACTTCAAACTCTCAATTCCTAAAATGCACCCTTTGTTTATTATAGCCCTCCCAGCTTTGATTTCCTTCAAGAGATTTTTCCTTCTCCATTTTTGCTGAGAACTTGCATGTGGCTTACCATAGCTGCAGACCCCAAACTCCAAATATTTGTTGTTCATTAACAAATCTTTTTTTTTTTTTCCTGGAAAAATAATTGGTAGTATATTTGTTTTAGGCCAACAGCTGGAACATAATAGTAGTTCTATTTTTAATTTTTTGAGGAATTCTATAATGTTTTCTGTAGTGGATGTACTAATTTACATTCCCACCAAGAGCACACGTTCCCTTTTATTTGCATCTTCTCCATTTGTTGTTATTTCTTGTCTTTTTGAAAATAGCCATTCTAATATGTGTGAGGTAATATCTTGCTGTGGTTTTGATTGCATTTCCCTAATGACTAGTGATGTCAAGTGCCTTTTCACATACATGTTAGACATTTATATGTCTTATTTGGAATATTCTACACAGGTTCTCTGCCCATTTTTAATTGAATTGTTTGAGGATTTTTAAGCTATTAAGTTGTACCAGATATTTACATAATTTGGATATTAACCTTTATCAGATATGATTTGAAAATATTTTCTCCCCTTATTTAGTGTGACTTTTCATTTTATTGATGGTTTCCTATGTAGTGCATCAGATTTTTTAGTTTGATGTAGTCACACTTGTTTATTTTTGCTTTTGTTTTCTCTGCCTTTGGTGTCATATGCAAAAAAAAAAATCTTCATCAGCTCTAACGTGCAGTAACTTACTTACTATGATTCCTTCAAATTTTATGGTTTCAGGCTTTTAATATTATTTGAGTTGATTTTTGTGGATAGTGGAAGAGTCCAGTTTTGTTTTGTTGTTTTGTTTGGTATGTGGCTATCCAGTTTTCCCAACACTATTTATTGAATAATCTAAACTTTCTTCATTGTATTTCATGCTTCCTTTATTATTAAGCAATTAACCATATAACTATATATGTGTGGATTTATTTCTGAGCTGCCTAGTTTGTTCCATTGATCTATGTTTTCTTTAATTCCAGTACCATATTGTTTTTGTTACTGTATCTTTATAGTACTGTTTAAAAACAGGAAGTGCAATGCCTCCAGCTATGTTCTTCTTTCTCAAGATTGCTTTGACTATTCAGAGTCTAAAATGAAAGGGGAAATTCTGGGTTAAATATTTGAAAAACTCTTAACAATTAAAGCCTTTCAGGAGTTATGATTAAATCCTACTTTAAAAATATCAGTTAAAAATATTTTATGACAGCTTGGAGTTCCCATTGTGGCGCAGTGGTTAACGAATCCAGCTAGGAACCATGAGGTTGCCGGTTCGGTCCCTGCCCTTGCTCAGTGGGTTAACGATCCGGCGTTGCCGTGAGCTGTCGTGTAGGTTGCAGACGCGGCTCGGATCCCGCGTTGCTGTGGCTCTGGTGTAGGCTGGCAGCTACAGCTCCGATTAGACCCCTAGCCTGGGAACCTCCATATGCCGTGGGAGCGGCCCAAGAAGTGGCAAAAAGACAAAAAAATAAAAATAAATAAATAAATAAAGAATCCAAAATTTAAAATATATATATATATATATATATATTTTATGACAGCTGGAGATATTTGAACATGTACTATATATTGGATATTTTATGAGATTATTGTTAATTTTCTACTTTCATATAATGATATTGTGTTTATGTAGGAGAATGGCCTTATTCTTATGATATGCATTCATAGAATTTAGGGGAGAAGTGTCATGATGTCTACTTACTCTCTCATTGTCCAACAAAGCAAACTATCCAATAAATAAATAAATGTATATAGCAGAGAGAGACCTAAAATACATTTTAAAAGTTAGAGAATATAGATAAAAGATAATTTTTATAAATTGATATAAACTTGAAATTTTTGAAATAAAATTTAGGGAATAAAAGACACTGAAACACTGAAATATATATTAAGTTCAATATGGACAACATATAACTCACATTTTATTGGATGGTCTTAATGAGAAAAAATTAAGGCAAAATTAGCAAAATATTTCCATCAAACCATACATGTTTACAATGTGTATTATTCATATGATAATTTATATATTGAAAATATACTCTATAAAATATTCACATAATAATCTCTAACATTTAATAGTCATTCAAAAACTATAAGGTAACCTAAAATTAATGTGCAACATAAGTGTATTCTTTGTTCAGTACACGTTCTCTATTAGAAAGTTAATCATGACTGATGGTTGTGAAAAAGAGAAGTTAATACTTACACAAATTGTTCTCTTTGTAGCAATAACATTACATTGAATTCAGAAGACAGCTGATTTTCAAAATATTTTATTATAAAATAATTTTATAGAAAATTTGAAAATAGGAGTTCCCATCATGGCTCAGTGGAAATGAATCCAACTAGCATCCATGAGGATGCAGGTTGATCTCTGAACTCAGTGGATTAAAGATATGGTGTAACTGCAAGCTGTGGTGTAGGTCATAGAGGTGGCTCGGATCTGGCATTGCTGCAGCTGTGGCATAGGCTGGTGGCCCCAGCTCCGATTTGACCCCTAGCCTGGGACCTTCCATATGCTGTGGATGCAACCTAAAAGGACCAAAAAAAAAACAAAAGAAAAAATTTTAAAATATAGTATGGTGTGATCCCATATTACAAATCAAATTTTTCCTATGACCATTTTACATGATAAATTTGTTAACAATAAGCCAATATTTATATAAAACTAAGGTCTATAGTTTATAGTTTACAAATTTTCTTAGTTTTTACTTAATGTAGGATTCCAATTTACATTTAGCACCTGTATTTTCTTAGGTTCCTCTTAGCTATGACAGTTTATCAGACATTTCTAATGACTTGCCAGTGTTAAGGAGTATTGGTCAGGTATTTTGCAGAAAGTCCCTCCTAAGTTTGATCTCTTGATTAGACTGGTGGTATGGGTTTTCAAGGAGAAGACCAAAGAGGTGAAGTGCCATTTTCAACAGATCATATCAAGAGTGCATACTATCGGAGTTCCCGTCGTGGCGCAGTGGTTAACGAATCCGACTAGGAACCATGAGGTTGCAGGTTCGGTCCCTGCCCTTGCTCAGTGGGTTAAGGATCCAGCATTGCCGTGAGCTGTGGTGTAGGTTGCAGACGCTGCTCGGATCCTGCGTTGCTGTGGCTCTGGCGTAGGCCGGTGGCTCCAGCTCCGATTTGACCCCTAGCCTGGGAACCTCCATATGCCGCGGGAGCGGCCCAAGAAATGGCAACAACAACAACAACAACAACAACAACTAAATAAAAAAAATTAAAAAAAGAGTGCGTACTATCAATATGACTTATTACCACTGATATTGACATTGCCTGGCTGAGGTAGTGTTCAACAAGTTTTCCACTAAAAAGTTCTGCTCTTTTTCATTCTCTTCTCTGTGGCAGGAAGACACTCTGTACAGTCATCACTGAGGAGAAAAGAGTTTAGTTCTACCTCCTTGAGGTTAGTTTTACATAAATTAGTTGAAATTTTTCTGCATGGGAGATTTTTTTTTTCTTTTAGGTCTGCACCTGTGGCGTATGGAAGTTCCTGAGCTAGGGACCAAATTGGTGGCTTATGCCACAGCTACATCTATGCTGGATCTGAGCCCTGTCACAGCTTGTGGCAATGCCAGATCCTTAAGCCACTGAGCAAGGACAAGGATTGAACCCACATCCTCACAGACACTAAATTGTGTTCTTAACCTGTTGAGCCACAAAGAGAAATCCATGGGAGATGTTTTTAATTCTTATTTATTAATTAATTAATTTATTCATTTATTTCTAACACTGAGGACACAGATTATACATATTTTACTGTGTTTTATTATACAATACTAATTTATTTATTTTATTACTCAAATTGTTCTAATTGTGACTATTGATATCTATGTCCCTCTGATATACCTCCATCATTGTATGTGTGTCTGTGTGTGTGTCCATGAACCTGAGTGTTAATGTGTGTGTATGTGTGTGTGTCTGTGTTTATCATATCTTTACTTTCTGGCATTACATGATGGTCCAACTTCATGTTATACATAACCTGCACAAGTTGTAGATTCAGCCATTTATCCAAGTCCAGATTTCTAATATTGGAAAATAGTATAGGAAACCAAGTTCCAGGCACTTGGTGTTCTCATTGCCATCTGAGTATTTTTACTTATAGCCCCTCTCATCTGAAAGAGCAAAGAAATATATGTATATATTTTAATACTTGTATACATATAGCTCTGAAAATAATGCTATATGCCTTCATTTATACACACACAGACTCATACACAAAGCAAAGCATACATTTATACAAATATCTCTAAATCTAATCTAGTACACCATGACTCATTCTAGCCTTCTTCTCTGTAGGGACTTTTAATGCTCATTAAAATAGTGAGACAGTCAGAATGGCCATCATTAATAAGTGCACAAATAACAAGTGCTGGAATGGGTGTGGCAAACAGGGAACCCTCCTACACTGTGGGAATGTAAGCTGGTACAACCACTAGGAAGAACAGTATGGAAGTGCCTTGGAAAACTATACATAGAACTATCATATGGCCCAGCAATCCTACTCTTGGGCATATATCCGGACAAAACTTTTCTTAAAAAAGACACACGCACCCACATGTTCATTGCAGCACTATTCACAATAGCCAAGACATGGAATCAACCCAAATGTCCATTGACAGATGATTGGATTAGGAAGATGTGGTATATATACACAATGGAATACTACTTGGTCATAAAAAGAACAAAATAATGTCATTTGCAGCAACATGGATGGAACTAGAGACTCTCGTCCTGAGAGAAGTAAGTCAGAAAGAGAAAGACAAATACTATATGATATCACTTATATCTGGAATCTAATATACGGCACAAAGGAATCTTTCCACAGAATAGAAAATGGACTTGGAGAACAGACTTGTGGTTGCCAAGGGGTATGGGGAGGGAGTGGGATGGCTGGGGTGCTTGGGGTTAATAGATGCAGACTATTGCCTTTGGAATGGATTAGCAATGAGATCCTGCTGTGTAGCCCAGGGATATATGTCTAGTCACTTATGATGGAGCATGGTAATGTGAGAAAAAAGAATGTATACATTTATGTGTAACTGGGTCACCATGTTGTATAGTAGAAAGTTGACAGAACACTGTAAACCAGTTCTAACAGAAGAAAATAAAAATAACTATATAGAAAAAATTTAAGATCATACTCAACAGCAAAGAATATGTAAAAAATGAATATGTAATAAATGAATATGTAGAAAAACAAATCATCTTCATATGAACCAATTAATGAAAAAGACAATTTTAAAATGAAAATTTCCCTTGTAATTGCATAGATGCAGTGATTGAATGAATAAACAGGTGTTTTGAGTTACGTACAAATTATAAAGCCACTCTCAGTTCTCTTGTTCAGCCTCCACAAGTTACAGGAGATGTCAGAGGAAACATTACAATGCATTTTATATATTTGCATTTAAAATTAAATTCAAACTACTAAGAAACTTAAAAAAATGTGGAATCAACCTAAATATTTATCACCTAATGAATGGATAAATTAAATGTGGTGTATTCATAAAATGGAATACTATTTTGTCATCAAAATAATGAAGTCCTGATACAAGTTGTAACCTTGATGGAACTTGAAAACATTAGTTAAATGAAAGAAGTTAGCTAAAAAATACATACATCATACAAGCATGTGTGTGTGTGTGTGTGTGTGTGTGTGTTGCCCAGAAGAGGTAAATCTATAGAGGTAAAAAGCAGTTTAATCATTTCCTAGAGTCATAGGGTTTGGGGAGAGATAAGGCAGTGAGTGAGACTTAATGACAATGTTTTCATCTTTTTTTTGTTGGTGGGAGGATGAAATAGATATTCTAAAATTGATTGTGGTAATAGTACTATACAATGCTTTGAATAAACTAAAAATCAGTGAATATTTTAAATGGGTGTTTATGGTAGATGAATTATATCTCAATAATGCTGTTATTAAAAAACTCCATTATGCTAAGACTATTTTCTAAATAATCATATTTTCTACCAACTATTTCCCTCTTATCATGTACTAGTAAGTTTGTATTCAATATCTTAAAAGCACATAATAACCAGGCAAAATAGATATCTTTAAAACAGTTTCATAGAGGAAGAGATCTAGAGAACTCAATTTTCTCAAAGTTACATGGCTCTTGTGGTAGAAGATCAGGAGTATGAATTTAGAGCGATACATGCTAAGTTTTGTCTTAATATATTAAGCTAACTCTAGTATAATTCATTTCAAAGGACATGTTTAAACAACTGCATAATCCTGCTTAGTAAAACATGACATTCTTTTCATACATTTGTTCAATAAATATTTACTGAATTTCTCCTATTACCCAAACCTGACATAGGCATTGGGGCATTAATTTAAAGAAAATATGTATTATTTTCCAAATCAGCAGAGTTCTGTTCTATCAAGAAAAAAAATAGATTATCCAATTTGCAGGCTCATTAGCCTCTTATAAATACAACTTAGATTTAACATGGAAAATAAGGAATACTCTTTTTTCAGTAAATTTTATATCAGTAATATCCACAAGGTTTTATAGGAATTTTATAAGTTATGAGATAATGAGAATTTTTATGCCCCTTCATTTTTTTCACATAATTATGAAATTCAAATTGACTGGCATTATTGAGTAGGATCAACATTGAAGACAATATCATGTAGGAGAAATAAGGATTAAATGTGTATGCTTTTACCTTTAATCTTCCATCAGTATCAGTCCAAGTCCCTGAAATTTCTGTAGCATATGACAAATGGATATTATATATGTTCAGACAAGCACTCATGGTGACACAAGTTTTTCAATTTTCCTAGACCTCTGAGTTTTGACACTGCTTGAAGGAAGAATTTTTCTGGAGCTAAAATTCATATAGCTTTAATGAAAGTGTAGAAGATGTACCCCTGGTTAGAATGCACATGAAATGTAGCACTACATTATTACACACATTGACTAAGGTAATTACCGGCCTCTGAACAAATTCCCTAAAGGAAGACACAGCATGATGGCTAAGCGGAAATTGCACTCAAATTAGAGGAATTTCGCTTTACCTGTTGGTTGCTGGAATTAGAGCCATCAAATTTTTGAGAGAAAAGTGAGAAAACAAAACAACAAAAAAAGATGATAATGAATCTGAGCATTTCTCATAACTTGTTGATTGGAATATAATTTAATACCGGATTTTTGGAGTGTAACTTCATGTCTCCTTTTCAAAGTTAAGAGTTTACAAATTCTTTGAGCAGTGTGTTCCTAAGGATATGTTCTCCATAATATTATGTCTTTTTTTCAAATTTTAAGGTATTTTATTATTTTTAGAGAAATTTCAGGTTTACAGCAAAATTGAGGGGAAGGTACAGAGATTTTCTAAGTACCTCCTCCCATGACAAGTAGCCTTGATACTATCCTGCCATGATAATAGATTCCCCTTTTATCAAAACCCTCCAACGGCATGGTACTTTGGTACAACTGATAAACCTACACACCACAATAACTGAAAGTCTAGATTTCATTAGGGTTCTTGGTTTTGTTACATTCAGTAAGTTTGAGCAAATGTATAATGACATGTATCCACATTTAGAATATCATAAGAGTATTTTTTCACTGCTTCCCCAAACCCTCTGTGCTCTGCCTATTCATCTCTTTCTCCCTCACGACTCGTGTCAACTACTGATATTTTTGTCTTCATAATTTTGCCTTGTCCAGAATGTCATAGAGCTGGAATCATACAGTAGGTAGCCTTTTCACATTATTTTTTTCCTTAGCAATATGCATTTAAACTTCCTCCATGTGATAAGTTCATTTCTTTTTAGTGCTGAATAACATTTCATTGTCTGGATATACCACAGTTTATTTATCCATTAACCTACTGAAGCACTACTTGGTTGCTTCCAGGTTTTGGCAGTTATGCATAAAGCTGCTATGAAGATCTGTGTTTAGGTATTTGTATAAACATCAATTTTCAGCTCCTTAGGACAAATAATGAGTACAATTATTTGGTTGTGTGGTAGGAGTATATTTAGTTTTGTAGGAAACCACCAATTTGTTTTTTAAATTGGCTGTGCTATTATACATTCACACAGGCAATGAATGAGAATTCCTCTTGCTCCATGTCCTTGTCGGCATAGGTGTTTCTCAGTGCTTCGATTTTGGCCTATTATGTGCATAATCGTAGCTTATTGTTGGTTTGACTTGAATTTCCCTGATCACATATGATGTGAAGTATGTTTTCATATGCTTGTGTGCTATCTGTATGTGTTCTCTGGTGAGGTGCTAAGTTCTTTGGTGCATTTTTAAATTGAGTTGTTTGTTTGCTGTTGGGTTTTAAGAGTTCAAGTATTTTCTCCACTCTGTCTTTTTATTCTCTTGCCAGGGTCTTTCACATGGAAGAAATAATATTAATTCTTGAATACAATAATTTTTCTTTACTTTGGTTACTACATCTACATTCGAATTACCATATTTTAAATCAATCCTCGCAAAACCTAAATGACTTGTTTTCTTGTTTCTAAACATGCTCTTTCTCAATATTCCTCAATGTTGCCAAAATGATTGCTGAAATAAGTCATGCTATCTTCCATTTAAATTTTCAAAGTTCTATTTTCCTTAGAATGAATTCAAACCCCTTACTATACTCTACAAAACAGTACATGAATTAACTTATTTACTTCACCATAATCTAGCATTTCAGTCATACTACTTCATGTTTCTTAAAAATCATTAAAAATTATTAAATATTTTTCTATATATTGGCTTAGCTCTGTTCATACTGCTGAGAATACTTCTCCAGAATTTAGCATGATTGGTGTACTCTTCATTATATTGATATTTTCAGATAACCAATTTTTGGGTTTGGTGATATTTTTCCTTTGATTTCCTCTTTTCAATTTCATTGATTTTGCTCTTTTTTATTTCTTTTGGACAGCTTACTTTGTGTTGAATTTGTTCTCTTTATTTTTCACAAGGTTCAATCTTGGATTATGGCTGTAGATATTTCTTATTTTCTAATTATGTGCATTTAATGCTCTAACTTTCCTTTTAAGCAACATTTTTGCTGCATCTCAAAAATTTTAAGTTATATTTTCATTTTTATTTTGTTCCAAATATTTTTCATTTCTTTTGTGATTTCTTTGACCTCTTTGTTATTTAGAAGTGTGCTGTTTAACCTTCAAGTATTTTGGGATTTTACAGCTACTTTTATGTTTCTAGTTTAATTCTATTGATGTCAGAGAATATACTTTATATGATTTCAATTATTTTAATTTCAGCAAGGTGTGTTTTATATCCAATAATGTGTTCTACCTTGATTAATGTTACCTGTGAGTTTGAGAAGAATGTGTGCTCAGCTGGTTTTGGATGACATAGTTTACAGATATTCTATCAGTATGAAAATGCTACTATAATAGAATACCATAGGCTGGGCCAGCCTTTAAACAACAGAATTTCATTTCTAACAATTCTGGGGGCTGGAAATCTGAGATCAGAGTAGTGTGTCAGTATGGCTGGGTCTGAAAAAAGGTGAGGTCTCTCTTCATGATTCATTGATATCTGTCTTCTCATTTGGTTCTCACATTGCAAAGGAGAGCAAGAGAGCTCTCTGGAGCTATTGTGTAAGGGCACAAATCCTATTCATGAGGGCTCCACTCTCATGACCTAATCACCTCCCTCCCAAAGGCCCCACATCTTAATATCATCATACTGTGGGGTAAGAATTTCAACATATTAATTTTTGGGGAGAACACAAACACTTAGTTCATAACAGTGCCAATTAGATCCTGTTGATGGATGGTGAGGTTCAGTTCAACTATGTCCGCATTGCCAGAGCATGAGAGATTTTTGTCTCTAAATTCACTGTGATAATCTGATAGAGTTCCTGGATGTAAAACTCAAAAAAAAATTTTTTTTTTTGAGCCATACTAAAGAATCATACCCCTCCCCAGAATTTTTCTCTCTCAGACTTGTCCACATTGAGCCTCCATCAATTTCTTAATTATAGTTTAGGTTTTCCTATCCTAGTTTTCTTAAAGTTTTTCTTAAAGTTTTCTTCTCTTGGGCTTTTTGGCTCTGCTAAGTTGTGACTCTGTATCTACCTGTTTGTCTCTTTAATTTTGGGGAAAGTAATTTGCCTTAAGACATTAATCCTCTAATGGATCTAGGAAGAGTTGTTGATTTTCAGATTGTTCAGCTTTTGTCTTACATGTACAAGAGAGATGAATTCCAACTTTCCTATATGCCATGCCAGAGTAGAAGCCAAAAGTCAATTTGTAGTTATTCAATGTTATCAATAAAATCTTATCATTTAGCATAACATTATCATAATCTGTAATAATGAAATTCATGCATTCACTTATTTACTATGTGTTTCTTCCCTAGGATCTTAAGTCCCTAAGAGGCAGAGATCTCAGAAAATTTAACCAGTGAATTTCCACAGAGTAGATGCTCAATAGTATTTCTTTTAAAAAGAGAAAGATAGAAAGAAGATACAACAGGCAAAGGTATGTCTGTGTATAATAATATATTTTTTTGCATGTAGTTGTTATTGTCACAGGATTTAGAACAGAAAAAAAGTTAGTTAACATGAAATAAATATATAGCAGGGGTAAACTAAATATGATATAACCCTACCCTTGAATGCTATGCAAGCATTAAAGTTCTTTTAGTATATTTCTAGGAAGTGACATGAGTTACTAATATTCAGGCATAACTCCAAGATAATGTGGGTTCCATTCTAAACCATTGCTTTGAAATAAATATGACAATAAATCTGGTCCCACAGTTTTGGTTTCCCAGAACTTATAAAAATTATGTTTACACTATACTGTAATCTACTAAGTATGCAATAGAAGTTTGTCTAAAAAATGTAGATACCTTAATTAAAAATACTTCATTGCTAAAAAATCCTGACCCATTATCTTATCCTTCAACATGCCATAGTAGTAACATCAAAGATCACTGATCACAGTTCACCACAACAAATATAATAATAATGAAGACATTTGAAATACTGTGAGAATTTCCAAGATGTGACACAGAGGCACAAAGTGAGCAAATGTTGTTGAAAAATGGTGCTGATAGGCTTGCTTGATACAGATTTTCCATAAGTATTGAGTTAATAAAAAATGCAGTGTCTGCAAGGTACAATAAACAGCACACTGTCAGTGTTTCCCAAAGCATATGACTGTTGAAAGTGGGTGTTTTTAATTTTATTTTGCATACTTCTAAATCATTTGATTTTTCAAAACTAATTCTCTGTACTTATAATTAGAAACCACTTAAGTAAAATAAGGGGAAATTTTGTTTCTTTATTTATGACTACAAAGTCTAAAAAGAAACCAGTAACTTGCTTGTTAAAAACTCTTCCTTGAGAACAAATATTGTGTCAATATGATTTAACTCTTTATCTCCAGCTGCTTAAACAGGGAAAACCATAATATGTACTTGATAAATACTTTTAAAAAACATAAAAAAAACTTCAAAAGCAATCTTCAGGGACTTTACTGGAAATTGTCAATACAAACCTCCACTTGAAACCACCATTGAGAGCATAAAATAGTACATTTCCTATTGTAGAGACATTACTGCTCAACAACCTCCAGCTATCTCTTCAATACTATCACAAACTGTCTATGTCATGGAGGGAAGCACAAAATCATCAATATTTCCACTAAAAATTATTGAAGAAAACTTCAATGGACTTGATGCTCACAAAAATGGTGTAGGGATATAAATGACCTATAGAAATCTTGAATTATACTTTATCTTTCAGATATTCAGTGTAGAATTTGATGCCATCTGGAAAAGATGGTTACAATACTTTTAATAAAATACTTCCTTTGGAATTTTTTTTCTTACTTTTTTTTCTTTCTTTTCCCTCTCTCTCCCTTCTCTTTACTCTGCCCCCTTTCTTTCTTTCCTTTTGTCAACAGTTCTTGGAAAAATAAAAAATCTGTTATTTACCGTGATTGACTTTCTATTAACAATTATGACTCCTTGATTCAGGTAAAATTCATGATGAAGGGAAATTATTGATGTAAGATGAAAAAAAAATGACTTGCCAGATTGTAAAAAGTTTTATATACAACAGGGTAAAATACAATTTAATTAGAAACAAAAAATCTGTTTCCTAGGACTGTACTCAAGTAAGGTTTTGATTTTATGGGCCAGATGGTTGTTTAAAATAGAACATATTTTAGATTCTTTGGTAGCAGTAAAGTAGACTTAAATCAACTGGATGAGAGGTTCACTTTAATAAGGTCAGCCAACAGTTGTATATCAAAGCTGACTGAAATTTAGAAATTCAGTGAGATTTTAAAAAGTAACTCCCACATTCCAACCTTCTAATGTGATAGAGTATATAACTTATTTCCCATTTCTCTCTTTAAGTATCTGTTTGTCATATAAATTTACTCAATATTTTACAAAAGTAGAAATGTAAATACAAACAATCAAATATAAACTGAAAGAGATAATTAAGAGATCAAAATTATTGAAACTGATGAAGTAATAATAATACATACATGTTATCAAAACAAATTCTACTTTTAATGTGTCTTTTCGTATAATGATTTGAATTGTGATTTATAAACAATATTAGAAGAATCAACATTAGATGAGTAAAAAAGGAACTAAGAGTTTAACTTCAAGTCATTCTGAAAACATACTTGAATTCTTAAATTATTTCTTATTAAAACCTTTGAATTTTGAATAGTAGCAATTGCCTTGATTTCTCTAATCTTGAATTTACCCATATGACACTGGCGGTAATTTCAGTAATTGTTGAAAATCTCCACTTGAATAATTTCTGTCAATTATTATACCAGTTAAAAAGATTAAACCATTCATTCTATCATTCATTCAGCGGATACGTATTGAGCAGCTGTATGCAAAAGAAACTATGAATAGAGACAACAAAAACATGAAGTCCCTCCTCATGGCACTTACATTTGATTGTGATTAAAAAGGCAGAAAATAAGCAAATCAAGAAATGTGCTAATAATAGTTTTTGAAATAAAAATAATGCGATGGACAAGAGCTTGAATTTTTTTTTCTTTTCCTTTATAAAGGGGAGTCAAATAATGAAAGAGAGAAAACTTTAATGTGGTAACCTTGAAAGGGTTATGAAAGAATGAAAGAATTTTCTATCACTGGTAATCATTTTTATTTCGTTAGTCAATTTTGCTTTGAAGATTTGAAAGGTATCATTTTAAACATTGTGTGAAAGAGAAAGCTTTGTTTTTAATTGTCTTTGTTTGCCTGTTTGTTTTTCACTAGGCCCAGGCATGAAGAAATAATGGGGTAAGAAATGGATCCACGGAACAGAGACCTGGCCCACAGCACTGTTAATGCCAGATCCTTAACCTACTGCACCACCAGGAGATTCCAAGAGATAGTTTGAAATTCAAGGAGAAAAATTAATATAATAAATGCATTAACTTGTGAGTACAGGATAAATGATACGTGATACAAAAGGATTCAAAGAATAAAGTGTGGTGACCTGGGTCACTGCTGTGGCATGAGTTCAATCCCTCTACCAGGAAATTCCACATGCCTTAGGCATAGGCAAAATAATAATAATAATAATAATAATAATAATAATAATAATAATAATACAGGGATAGTTATCTGCTGGAACTAATAAAAAAGGTAGTAAGATTAGAAAGATGAGGTACATGGAGAATTTAGATTCTAGAGAATGTGAGAGACAATTAACTAAGAAAATCTGGAAATACTAAGAGAAGGATAATTGATGTTTACACTAGAGAACTTGAATTTAGAGCACCATCTATTAATAGATCACTCAGTGACTTCTCTTCCTCCTTCCATCCAGTTTTCTTATCTTCTCTCCCACAAGAAAAAATTTAGAGATCAAAATATTTCAGAGATATACTTTGGAATTTTATATATTTAATTAATATTTAATAATACACATTTAATTTTATTACATGCTATATGTAATAAATAACATATATATAACATATATATATACACTCATGTATGTGTCAAAGGCTATAACTATTATGAAGCTACTTAAACCAGCTTTTAAATATGTTTTACACAAAAAAAGCTTTTGCCTTAAGTTTGTTAATAGAGAGGTAGAAAATTTTTTAAAAATCAAGAATATGTTAAGAGCATCATGATTTATCAACAAATATTGACTTTCTAGATTTTTCAATATGTAATCACACTACCATATTTTTCTTGTAATACAGTTATTATTTTATTGTTTTTCTCCTTTAATGATTTTTAATATCTTAAACACTTTTGTGTTATTATGAGAAGCAAGTGGCATTTGCACATTTTTTCATGAAGAAGATAAAGCCAAGGACATGTGTTTCTAATTTTTAAAAATATGCTTTTAGTTTTTCCTTAGATTTGTAGAAACATTGTGAAAACATTCTCCTTTAAAAGTCAGAATCCGTGCAGATCAATAGATATAACTTGCTACAAAAACAGTTGGGGAGTTGGTGGTCTGGCATGATCTAAGAAAGAGATTACACATTTATATCCTAGTTAATGATCTGTCAAGCCTTATATTCTTTTGAACAAGAATATATAATTTGGCGGTATCTAATTTCATTGTTTGTAAAATCAAATTAGTTATGTTTATGAGAGTATTATATAATATGTAGCAATTTTCGAGGAATAAAAAATAGCAGTCACTTGTGAATATCGTGTATATCACATACATGTTTTTGGAACAGGGTTTTTTAGCAATTTTTAAATCATACCCCCTAAAAGAGTACTTCACAGACATTTTTTTTTTTTTTAATTTTAAGGAGACTGGTAATTTCTCCTTAATACCCATTCTGCCTCTAGTAAGAGGAAGCTGCATTTTGATGTGCTTAGTGCTACCTAGCTAGCAATAACATTTTATTTTTTATTTATTTTTATATTTTTTACTTTTGTCCTTTGTCATTTTAGGGCTGCACCCGTGGCATATGGAGGTTCCCAGGCTAGGGGTCAAATCAGAGCTACAACTGCTGGCCTATACCATAGCCATAGAAATGCCATATCTGAGATAAGTCTGCAACCTACACCACAGCTCACAGCAATGACAGATACTTAATTCACTGAGGAAGGCCAGGGATCAAACCCATGTCCTCATGGATACTAGTCAGGTTCATCAACCACTGAGCCACGATGGGCACTCACTCCTAGCAAGAACACTTTAAATCTTTTCTTCCAGCAAGGACATAATGTGGGATGTGAGGGAAAAATTATATGTTCAATAAAATGTTCATATCCTTCATGAGATGTGAGGGAAAATTATATGTTCAATTATATGTTCATATTCTTCAGTGGGATGTAAGGGAAAATTGTATGTTCAGTGGGATGTGAGGGAAAATTATATGTTCAATTATAAGTTCATATCCTTCATGAGAATTTACTTTCCTTTTACATCTTCCCTCTATCCAAGGGGCTAGTATGAAGAAAGGGAATGAATGAGCCAATTCAGGTATGCAGAAGGGTATAACAAAGGAAGAAAGTAGAAGGAGGCTGTCCACCTGTGTGATCTCTAGTAGCTGTGGTTCCATGCCCAGTGGGCCACTGATCAGCCTAGACTTTACTGTGCTTGAGAAAATGAATCTTTTATTCTGTTTAAGACACAGTTATCTGCTAATAAATCTATTAAATAAATATCCTAGCCAATAAAGAACATGCATTTAAAAAATCTGCAAATATAAGATCAGTACCTCTGTTTAAATATTGTAATTATTTTACCCCCATTACTGAAGAATATATTTTGTTAAAAAATATTTTATTAAAATTGATTACATAACAAAATAACAGTGTTTCCCTTTACATAAACATTGATGTTCAGATGATTTGAAACTTTTTTAAACACCTAAAATCCAGCCTATGATTTTTTTCTCTTGGTAACATTTGGCAGAAATAGAAAGCTTATTTCTGAAAGAGCTTCCATCAGCCCCTGCTCCCTAACCCAAACCAAGGGCTATTTCTCCTATCACCCTCTCAATATGGTTGCACTCACCATCAGGCACAACACTCACGCATGAATAGTTAAGAATGTTATTTGTCTTCATGGGCTCAGGGATTAGCTTCTGAGATTTCTCACCACTCCTTTCCACTTTCCTTTTTAAGCAATCTATGGTTACTATATCCATATGCAGGTATCCTGGTCTCTTAGGAACAGGGACATTGATGAATTCCATGGGATACAGAAGGAAAGAGGTCAAGATTGATTCTGTAAAAATGAAATTAATCTCTAGATCTTGAAATCCATTGCCAAATTTAGGTGCTTCAAGAAAATCAGAGCTTATAGGTTAGTTATGAATAAGTTAGTCCCTTTTGCCCACATATAAGGCATGGATATATCAAATACACATTTTTGACTTCTATGTTGAAAACAACAAATTTTAAGAGAACAACACACTAGAACAGGCCTGATATATCATGTTTTACTCTGTTATATTATCCTATCTGAAATGAATCCCAGAAACTATCTTCTGGGTCAGAATTTGCAAAATTCACCCTCAGTTTTCTGAGACTCCAATGAGGAGGGGGAATGAAAAGTAAGAGCAAGTGGTGGAGAAATAACTGGCCTCCAGTCAAAATCAGTTGTATGAACTCACATTCATATTTACAGCTTCAGAAAGTGAGAAAATACATTTTATTTGAAGAAAAGGTTCAATGAGGTTTGACATTCTAGTCTATTTCAAATATATTGAAATTGTAAGTGATACAGCTTGCTTATGATTTATTTCCTTTATAATTTGGGAATCAGTCAAGATAAGATTAATTAAATTTTCACCCATTTTTTTAGATTTGGTTGTCCACTCTGAATTCCCCAAATATAATAATATACATTACACCTCTATCATGGTAAATGAAACACTACTTTTTAATAGTTTGTTTCCCCTGCCATCTGAGAGCTCCAAGGTTGCCAAGACCAAACAGGAATCATATTAGAAGTTATAGCCTTTTTTTCTTTCTTTTTATGGCCACACCTGTGGCATATGGAAGTTCCCAGGCCAGGAGTAGAATCAGAACTGCAGCTGAGGCCCACGTCACAGCCACAGTAGCAACAGATCCGAGCTACATCTGCAACCTAAGCTACAGCTTGTAGTAATGCTGGATTCTTAACCTATTGAGCAAGGCCAGGGAATGAACCCACATCCTCATAGAGAAAACCAGTCTAACCCACTGATCCACAATGTGAATTCCAGAAGCTGCAGTATTTAACAGAGTGGTTGCTATATATTCGGTACTAAATCACTGCTAATGGAGTAACTAAATTATTTATCCAGTATATATAATTTTTAGATTATTATTAGAAATACTTCCCATATGCACATGATAGAGGTGAGTTTTTATCTCAATCTGAGCTCAGCATAAAAATAGTGAAATAAATGTCAATTGAACATGTAGGATACTGCTGGGAATTTCTTGTAAAATATAATCCATTGGCCCAGAGAACACAGAATTCTCCTTGCAGGGATAAGAGAACAAAGAGGATAAGATAGGACTCTTAGATGAGACAACTGTCTTATAGGGCAATCATCTTTCATAACATGATACAGTGATAATTTTCCAGGATGATTTTTTTCATTATCATTCATCAAATGATAAAGCAAATCTGGAAATTCTAGGGACCTAGTTAGGTTAGGTGTTAGTAAGATAAGGGTGATTCCAGTTTCTCAAATAAAGCAAAGTAATTAGGAAAGATTCCAGTTCATCAACTAAAATAAATTGAAATCTTTTTTGTCATTGTTGTTGTTAGAGGAAGTTGTTAGTTTTCCATTCCAGGAAAAGAAATAGCAGCCTGCACACTGCAGAGAATTTGCAGAAGCCCTGTAAGACATAATGCATTATTCAGTAACAGCCTCAGTAGCTAAACTTAAATCTGATCATTTATAATAGACTTTATTACTTGTTAAGTAATATTCTAGTATTCTAGGAACTTGTCTAAAAATTAACTGTAGAAATAGAACTACCATATGATCAGGAATCACATTCCTGAGCATCTATCCAGAGAAAAAACATAATTCAAAAAGATATATGCACCCCAATGTCCACTGTAGCATTACGTGCAATAGCCAAGACATGGAGGCAAACTAAATGTCCACTGACAGGAATGGATAAAGGAGGAATGGTATGTACAGACAATGGAATATCATTCAGCTATATAAAATCAAATAATGCTATTTACAGCAACATGGATGGACCTAGTGATGATCATACTAAATGAAGTCAGGAAGAGAAAGACAGACATCATATATCACTTTTATATGGAATCTAAAACAATGACACAAATGAACTTATTTTCAGAACAGAAACAGACTCACAGGCATTAAAAACAAGCTTATGATTTCCAAAGGGTACAGGTTGAGGGAAGCAATGGATTGGGGATTTGTTAATGGCATATGCACACCATGGTATATGAATTGCCTAATCAGGATCTGCTGTATAGTACAGGGAACTCTACCTAATATTCTATGATAATCTGTATGGGAAAATAATCTGGAAAAGAATGGATGTGTGAATATTTATAACTGAATCACTTTGTTATACAGCAGAAATGACCACAGCATTGTAAATCAACTATACATCAATAAAACTTTAAAAAATAAAAATTACAGTTTTCAGGGGGGAGGTGGAGGAAGTGGGATGCATGGGGAGTTTGGGGTTGGTGGATGCAAACTGTAACATTTGGAATGGATGGGCAATGGTCTCCTACTGTACAGCACAGGGAACTACATGTGATTGGGTCAATTTGCTGTACAGGATAAATAGAAAAGACATTGTCAATCATGTATAATTTAATAAACAAAAATAAATTTAAAAATTACAACAAATCATTATATTCCTACTAACTCTTGGTGTTTTATTTGTCCATCTGCCTTTTTCTATTCATGTATTATAAGTTCATTTTCATATTTCTTGAGTCTGAAAGATGTGCAAGACACTTGCGTAATTTTTCTAAGCTAAATCATTAAATAATTATATGAAATATATTGACAAACTAATGTTGGTGGCTATCTAGTAGAATCAATATATTCATACCACTAAATAATTAGATAATCCTAGACTAATATAAATGAGCATTATATACAGGACATTGAATTGAGATAGTTAGAGGTTATCAGCAGAGAATGTAACTGTACTCAATAAACTACTTAGAGTACTGAATTTGTACTAATCACCTTGTAACTAGCAGTTTGTGTAATATCTAATAAAGATCAACACAAAATATTCCTTATAAGCTAAGATTTTACATCTAATGAATCTGCTTTCTGTTGTCACAAACTTGTTCATGAACAATGTGTAATTAAGTGCATATAAGAAATGTACTCTTTATTTTTCTATATGTTACAGAATATTAAAAATCAACCTGATATAAACTTTAGCAAAAAGAGTAAATCGAATGTAATGAAAATATCAGTCTTTGAACTTAGACTTACGTTATTTCTCTCAGCCTCATGTATCTCACTCATAAAATGGATGACAGTGCTTTCATCATAGTGTTTTTATAAAAATTACTAAAAATAAATTACTTTTATTCTTTATCACTTCCTAGGACCTTCATAAATGATGGCAGTTTTTTCCTCCTTAGCATTCACTTTTAGTGAAATAACTTACATAAAAAGGTACCTATGAATGAAGATTAGAAAATTCTTATTGGTATTATCAACTGGGAAAGAATCTACTAAGAATTCTAAACGGCAGAGTTTACCAGGTGTTTACTCAGGCCTTGATGACAATGTTACCTAAACTAGGGATATAGTAGGAAACAAAAAGGACAAGTTCATCTTCTGAAAGAGATTCTATTATATTTAAGGGCAGACAAACAATTAACAAAAAAAGGAAAGATAATTTCAGGAAAATATAACTATAACAGAAAAATAAAGAGCACGTGTATAAAAAGTGACTCTGAGGAATGGCATATATTTGGAAAGGGTTTCATGGAGGACATTTAAGATGTGATATTTTCAGCTAAAATCTAAATGATGAGAAGACTATCATGTAATGATATGGAAGAAAATAATTCCAGGAAAAGAGAAAAGGAATAGGCAATTCCTGAATATAGGAAAGAACATGTGTTTTAAAATTAAAAACCATCTCCACATGGCTGATTGCAATGAAGGATAACATCAAGGAGTTGGCAGGAGCTATATCATACAGAACTTCCAGTCAATGGTGAGGTTTTAGTCAATGGAGGTTTTTTGTTTGTTTGTTTGTTTTTTGTCTTTTGAGGGCCACACCCAGCATACAGAGGTTCCCAGGCTAGGGGCTGAACCAGAGCTGAATGCAGTTAGGTTTTGGTCTAAGTGAATGAGATAGATGCTAGATAATTTCAAGTTTTAAAGTATTTTCATATTCAAAAAAAGATTCTAGATATTTATATAAAATACAAGGGTAAATAAAAAAATAATGAGTTGGATGGTTTATTCATAGATTCTGGGAAGCCAGTCAATCCAAACAAAATTACTGGTATAAATGTACAATCAAAAATGAAGATAAACTATATAAACACAAAAACTAAGATCTATATACATAGATTTTTAACAAATATGAAACACTCCTCCTGTAAAAACCTTGTTAATCAGTGAGTGAAAATAAATAAATAATTCAAAGGAAAATAAACATGAAAAAATAATAAGTATGCTTCTCTTGATATTATATAGGTGGAGAGAAAAATAACTAGAATAGTTTGACTAGTGGGATTGTGGGAATATGCCCATGAGGAGGTGTTTCAATTGGGAACTAGGCAATTATAAAAAGTCAGCAATTGAAATGCTTTCTATAACAGTTTATAGGCTTGATGATCTAGATGCCCATGAAGAATCAGGTAATAGCTATATAATAATGGGGAAAATGCCAAGATTTAATTGTGTTCTTCAATAAAGTCTAGCTCATGTCTGGACACCAGGAAATTGATGTCATTTAGCAACCTCTGTTGTTATAGAATGGGCTATTAATATATTTCTTATTGGGGAGTTCCCATCGTGGCTCAGGGGAAGTGAATCCAACTAGGAACCATGAGGTTGCGGGTTTGGTCCCTGGCCTCGCTCAGTGGGTTAAGGATCTGGCATTGCCATGGGCTGTGGTGTAGGTCGCAGACAGGGCTCGGATCTGGTGTTGCTGTGGCTCTGGAATAGGTGGTGGCAACAGCTCCAATTAGACCCCTAGCCTGAGAACCTCCATATGCCGCAAACATTTTTCTTGTTACTGTTGCAGTAATGTGATGAATTACAAAAACAGAAGCAGACCTCATTAACATCCATTTTCTTGGACAATAAAATATTTGATTCCATCTTGACATATATAAAACCATTTTAAAATGTTCTATCAGCTTATCATAACTTTCATAACTTATCAAATAACATTTATATAAATCCTTTTTTTTTTTTTTTTGCTTTTTAGGGCTGCACTCATGGCATATAGAGGTTCCCAGGCCAGGGGTCAAATCAGAGCTGTAGCTGCCAGCCTATACCACAGCCATAGGAACACAGGATCAGAGCAGCATCTGCAATCTACACTACAGCTCATGGCAACACCAGATCCTTAACCCACTGAGCAAGGCCAGTGTTTGAACTTACCTCCACATAGAGGCTAGTCAGATTTGTTAACTGCTGAGCCACAACGGGAACTCCTATAAATACATATTTTAATAGAGATATCCCATATATAGAAAAAATTAAAAGGTAGCTATCTATAACTGACTTCTCTAAATCTTTTAACATTTTCCTAAATGCACAGAGGCTCTTTTAAGGATTAACAATTTTACATTTCCCAGCCATTTGTCTTTTATTGTTTATTGTATGTAGGTGGTTGGATTTGGAGTAAAATTTGCTCTTAAATGCCACTCGGAGAATCCCTGAGCACCCACCATATTCTCGGTTATAGGTTAAACAGAATTTGAGGCTGAATCGGCCTATTAAAAAATGAAATAAATTTTATATTGGACTTTGAAATTTAGCACCAAATCCTGATGTATTATCCACCTATAATAAAATAAATTGTAAATATCCTAGCTCTATAAAACAACTTCATTTAAAACACATCAAATATGTTATCATATTAAACATATTAGTAGTACATAAATCATGGTTCAGGACTGTCTGAATATTTTACAAATAATATAAATAATCATATCCCCTGAGGTTAACTAAATTCCTTTTCACCATATAGGACTTTCAACTCATCACTTTTGATTTCACAGCTACAGTCTTTAGTTAACAAATTTAACATCCATCTAGAACAAAGGTTCAGAGCTTCTCACTTGTACTTAACAACTATTCTTCAATCTTCATTACGAACTAAGGGAGACTTGCTCCTTTCTGCCTTAATCTATTTGACCTTGACTACAAAAAAATTGCTACAACCAGTCTGATTTTCCATTTAACATCTTGACCTTCTGCAAGACATTTATAAGAAATTTAACTAATATATATTTCCTGGTCCTTTAAAAAATATTTTGCAAAATCAGTTATCATTTTTTACTTTTTTACTTGAAACAGCAGCAATAACAATAACAAAGCAAAGCAGCCACATAAAACCCATTCCTAAATATCTTTAAATGTAGATACTTTATTCCCTAAAAAATTTCAAGATCAGATTTGTTTCCTACTAGAGGTGTCATTCCTTCTTTTTGAACACTTAGGTTTAAACTCACTTGTTTTATTCTAAATTGTATTGTGCTTTTCTGTAAGTACTAAAATGCCAATAGTGTCAGCAGCAATCTGCCACTTAAAAACTCCAAGTAACACTTTAGGATGCCACTTGCTAATAGGGCTGTGTTTTATCTAGAAGAGATTAAGAGGAGGTGCCAAAATCCTATTATGAAATAGCAGAATTTCAGCACCTAATTCCCAAGTGCTACTATCAACATAAATTTACCAGTTGTGTGTTTCCACAACAGTCTACCAGGCACTAAAACTGTGACATAGTATCTCTCATGTGAATTCCATGAACAACAAGTAACTTCATGGGCTCATTTAGCCTCAGATGACTATGTATAAAATTTCTGCTCATTATTAGTAAAACTTGTCAACTTCTGCTATAAGATTTCCTAGTTAGAAAATTAAGATACTTTTTCACCTATCATGTGCACTTCTAACACAAGAAAAATAATCCAGGGTCATACTTTTCTCAGCCCTCTTGGTGGTGCCAGAAAAATTAAACATAACATTTTTTTTTTTTGGTTCCACACTATTAAACATTCGGGATTTTTTTATTTTAGGCCAAGATACTCAAGTCAGCTCAGAATTTTTATACATATACAGAGTTAGATAAAATTTCCATTTCTACAACAGTTTCTTTAAATTTTAACATTCTTTTCCAGTCTGAATCTCTGTCATTGTCCCCTAAGATCTCAAATGATGAATTTATTTTGTACAATCCCAGATCAAATAGAGATTATCTGGTATCAACTAGCCAATTTCCCAACCCTACCCCTAAAAATTTTTCTGAAATAGTATCTATCACTGCCTATGCCATGACATTGTCAGATGAAGAACCTTTTTTTTTTTAACCCATCCAAGGCTAATCTATTACCCTTGATCTAATCACAGTGCTATTGGTTTTTCAATACCAGAAAACATTCTCCAAAACTTATCATCTCTGTACTGAATATTTCTTTCTCCAACGATTCCTTATTATCAATCTTTAGTTCCTCTTGGTGATTTCCACTCTAAAATAATATTTTCTGAGTTTTTTCTGTAATAATTAATAGCTTCACTTCATTATTGTTTTAATAATAAGAGTGGCTAACAAGGAACCATCACCAGTAATTTCTATCTTTTCTTCCTTTTTATTATTGCTTCACTTTATAGATATATTTCTTCCAATAGTCCCCTTGGTACAGGAGTTTTAAAATTGTTAAAAAATTTATTATTGTGGAATATTTAGAAGAAGTAGTTTTTAGAATAGGTGAGAAAGAAAAAAGAATGAAACAGGAAAATCAAATCAATATTACACATCTCCTTGGTGAACGACAAAGGTTCTAACACTTTGCTTTTTGTTTGATTTCATTAATTTAATTTTGATTCTTATAGGTATGATTTTCTTTGTATTTATAATGTTTGAGGCCCCCATAACCTCCTACAATTGATACCTTTTTCAAAATTTGGGAGATTGTGGGCATTACTTTTTCCCCAGATATTTTCTGTACATTTTCCTCTTTTGACTCCCTAATTCCATGTATGTAAGAATATTTATTACTGTTCTACAGATCACCAGAGAGAGAGGGAGAGACATAAACACACACATATAGGAAGAAAGAAAGAGGATATATGTAATAGCTGCTCTAAAATCTTCATTTGATAATTTGAACTCTGTATTATTTTAAATTCTATGTTTCCCTCAAGATTCCAGTAATTTTATATTTTATTATGAACACTGTAAATTACATAATTATAAGGAGTTTGTGTTCTATGAGTATCCTTAAAAGGTTACTAAACTTTTTTTTTCTTTTTTTCTTGGTGGAAACTTAAAACTCCTTAGTTCGCTATCATAGCCCTTACTTTAGGATGTGATCTTGGAGTTTCTGTTGTGGCTCAGTGGCAATGAACCTGACTAGTATTCATGAGGATGCAGGTTCAACCCCTGGCTCTGCTCAGTGGGTTAAGGTTCCAATCTGGCATTGCTATGACCTGTGGTATAGTCACAGATGCAGCTCGGATCTTGCATGGCTGTGGCTGTGGCATTTTAGGCTGGCAGCTGCAACTCTGATTTGACCCCTAGCCTGGAAATATCCATGTGCCATGGATTCAGCACTACAAAAAATAAAAATAAAAAATAGGATGTGATTTTTATTCCTAAATAATGGTTTTCTGGAGTCTCTGCTGAACATGTGAAGAGTTTGGTGAAGTGTCTTCTCTTACTGAATAGGCTGACCTTCACCATCTCTGAGCTCTGTGTGAACTCTGAGACCTCTCTCTGTTTAACACTCAGTTTGACAGGACCCACTCTTGATAGAGTTCATGCAAGAAGCAACCAAATGCTTGGCAAGGACTTGCATAAAACTACCATGCAGATATTCTGTCCAAGTTCCTCATTCTGATACCTTGCTGTCCAAGTTCTAACTGCATCAACAGCCCCAATTTCTGATCAATCTCTGCCTCCTCAGCTTATTGAGGCCACTGTTCTGTTTAGACTAAGTCACTAAGTCACAATAAAAAAACTTGACCACAGGAAGAATGCACAGGTAAATGTGGACGAACTCTATTTTTGTCCTGGTTCAAAGATACTATTTAGTCTTACTGCTTTACAAATGCCTAAATCTCTTGCCTTGTATATTTTGTCTGGTTATATAATGGATTAGTCACTATTGTTAATTCATCATGGCCAGAATGGAAAAAAGACCCCAAAAATTTCTACTATCTTGACTGAGAAATTAGAGAATGAGAGTTATTTCAGATTGACATTTATAAAAAATTATAGATTAGATTTTCATTTGAAATGGAAGTGGGAAGATATATGACAGTAGGAAAATAATACTGAGGTTTATTTGACAATTTTGATGTAATTGACAAATAGTAAATGACTAATGAGATTAAAATCTTAAATAACTGAAATATATATCTATTCACACATTTTATATATTTACATGGTTGAATAATGAAAATCCTGGAAAAATAATTTGTCCTATTTGGTTAAAAATAAACTAAGTTTAACCCTCAACTTTTCAGGACAAAGACAAATACTCTATGATATTATTTATTTCTGTAAATTAAAAAATAAAACAAGCCAGTGAATATAGCAAAAACAATAGCAAAAAATCAGACTCAGATATATACAGAACAAACTAGTTTTTACCAGAGAGGAGAGGGAAGGTTGAGGGGAAGGTAAAGCACAGGAAAGTAAGAAGTATAAACTACTATATACAAAATAAATAAGCTACCCAAGGAACACAGCTAATATTTTACAATAACTATAACTGAGGTATAGTCTTTTAAAATTGTGAATCACACCAAAAAAGAAAACTATCGTCCAATATCATTGATGAATATAGATGCAAAAATTTTCAACAAAATGTTAACCAACCGAATCCAACAACATACCAAAAAAATTATACACCATGACCAGGTGGGGTTCATCCCAGGTTCACAAGGATGGTTCAACATACGCAAATCAATCAGCATCATACACCACATTAACAAAAAAAAAGTCAAAAATCATATGACGCAGAAAAAGCATTTGACAAAGTCCAACATCCATTCATGATCAAGACCCTCGCCAAAGTGGGTATAGAGGGAATATTCCTGAACATAATCAAAGCCATTTATGAGAAACCCAAAGCAAATATAACACTCAATGGGGAAAAACTGAAAGCCTTCTCACTCAAATCTGGAACAAGACAGGGATGCCCACTCTCACCACTGCTCTTCAACATCGTTTTGGAAGTCCTAGCCATAGCAATTAGACAAACCAAAGAAATATAAGGCATCCATATAGGAAGAGAAGAGATCAAACTGTCACTGTATGCAGATGACATGATACTATACATAGAAAACCCTAAGGACTCAACCCCAAAACTCCTTGAACTGATTCATAAATTCAGCAAAGTAGCAGGATATAAGATTAACATTCAGAAGTCAGTTGCATTTCTGTATACCAGCAATGAAATATTAGAAAAGGAATACAAAGATATAATACCTTTTAAAATTGCACCTCAAAGAATCAAATACCTCGGAATACACCTGACCAAGGAGGTAAAGGACCTATATGCCGAGAACTATAAAACTTTAATCAAAGAAATCAAAGAAGATGTAAAGAAATGGAAAGATATTCCATGCTCCTGGATTGGGAAAATCAATATTGTAAAAATGGCCATACTACCCAAAGCAATCTACAGATTCAATGCAATCCCTATCAAATTACCCAGGACATTTTTCACAGAACTAGAACAAACAATCCAAAAATTTATATGGAACCAAAAAAGACCCAGAATCGCCAAAGCAATCCTGAGAAACACAAACCAAGCAGGAGGCATCACTCTCCCAGACTTCAAGAAATACTGCAGAGCCACAGTCATCAAAACAGTGTGGTACTGGTATCAAAACAGACAGACAGACCAATGGAACAGAATAGAGAACCCAGAAATAAACCCTGACACCTAGGGTCAATTCATCTTTGACAAGGGAGGCAAGAACATCAAAAGGGAAAAAGAAAGTCTATTCAGCAAGCATTGCTGGGAAACCTGGACAGCTGCATGCAAAGCAGTGAAACTAGAACACACCCTCACACCATGCACAAAAATAAACTCCAAATGGCTGAAAGACTTAAATATATGACAGGACACCATCCAACTCCTAGAAGAAAACATAGGCAAAACACTCTCTGACATCAACCTCATGAATATGTTCTCAGGTCAGTCTCCCAAAGCAATAGAAATTAGAGCAAAAATAAACCCATGGGACCTCATCAAACTGAAAAGCTTTTGCACAGCAAAGGAAACCCAAAAGAAAACAAAAAGACAACTTACAGAATGGGAGAAAATAGTTTCAAATGATGCAACCGACAAGGGCTTAATCTCTAGAATATATAAACAACTTATACAACCCAACAGCACAAAAGCCAATCAATCAATGGAAAAATGGGCAAAAGACCTGAATAAACATTTCTCCAAAGAAGATATACAGATGGCCAACAAACACATGAAAAAATGCTCAACATCCATCGCTGATTATAAGAGAAATGCAAATCAAAACTACCATGAGATACCACCTCACACCAGTCAGAATGGCCATCATTAATAAATCCACAAATAACAAGTGCTGGAGGGGCTGTGGAGAAAAGGGAACCCTCCTGCACTGTTGGTGGGAATGTCAACTGGTACAGCCACTATGGAGAACACTTTGGAGATACCTTAGAAATCTATACATAGAACTTCCATATGACCCCGCAATCCCACTCTTGGGCATCTATCCGGACAAAACTCTCCTTAAAAGAGACACGTGCACCCGTATGTTCATTGCAGCACTCTTCACAATAGCCAGGACATGGAAACAACCCAAATGTCCATCGACAGATGACTGGATTAGGAAGAAGTCGTATATATACACAATGGAATACTACTCAGCCATAAAAAAGAATGACATGATGCCATTTGCAGCAACATGCATGGGGCTAGAGAATCTCATACTGAGTGAAATGAGCCAGAAAGACAAAGACGAATACCATATGATATCACTTATAACTGGAATCTAAAATCCAGCACAAATGAACATCTCCTTAGAAAAGAAAATCATGGACTTGGAGAAGAGACTTGTGGCTGCCTGATGGGAGGGGGAGGGAGTGGGAGGGATCGGGAGCTTGGGCTTATCAGACACAATTTAGAATAGATTTACAAGGAGATCCTGCTGAATAGCATTGAGAACTTTGTCTAGATACTCATGTTGCAACAGAAGAAAGGCTGGGGGAAAAATGTAATTGTAATGTATACATGTAAGGATACCCTGACCCCCTTGCTTTACAGTGCAAAAAAAATAATAATAAATAATAAAAAAATGATTTCATTTTTTTATTTCATTTTTGAAATCAGTTAAACTGAGGTTAAGGCTGCCACCTGACCACTGTGGATTCCTCATACCTCTGGCAAAAATAACACTGTGTTAGCTGGGGTGACTGATCCTTCACTACCAAGGAGCAATTAAACTGCTACTGCATTGTGGAGGTAAGAAAATACAAGAGATCCCCTGAGCATCTCTTAATTATTACTAAGCTGCTATGGATTGACTATCTGTTCCCCTCTAAAATTCATGTTAGCCATTATCTCCATTGTGATGATATTTGTAGGTGGGGCTTCATGACCGATCATGTTTTCTTCTCATTTTTTCCTATTAATAACATTTTAATAAGTAATAGATGTCCTCTCTCAGAGCTATCTTACATAACAATTATTCACTCATAGTTTACCCATATTTATGTTGCTAAATTTGACATGTAAATTCAGATTTTTTTTGTGTGTATAGTCTTAAGAGAGATTTTTCCCTTCTTTATGCTACATTTGTCAAGATGTTTCTTAGGAACAAGATAGCTTCATAAAATTTCCTGGTAAATTTTATCTGCCAAAGATCTGGGGCAGTTAAAAATTTGTCAGAATATGACATTTCCTAATTAATGGTATCATTTAGTTTTAAAAATCCATATGTCTGCCTGACAGTAATAAATCCTATTGCTCATGATTCTAAAAGGTAAAATTACATTTGTTATGCATCTGCTGAACTCCCCATCAAGTTCCTAAACTTCATCAAAGCACAGTATGTACCTATGTAGAAGCAACAATCACACTGGAATGCAACATGCTTAAAACTTTATTTCCTGATCACCTATTTGCAGTTATGTATTTTCTTAGGTTGAAGTAATTGTCTGATTCTTTGCTTCATTCTCCATATTCTTAGCAACACTTTCCCCAGACTTTCAGAAGTCCATTTTTACAACATTAAACAAAAACAAGAGGAGTTCCCAACGTGCCTCAGTGGGAACAGCATTCCTGAAGATACGGGTTTGATCCCTAGCCTTGCTCAGTGGGTTAAGGGTCCAGCGTTGCCACAAGCTGCAGTATAGTTTGCAGATGTGGCTTGGATCCTGGGTTGCTGTGGCTGTGGCATAGGCTGGTAGATACAGCTCCAATTCAACCCCTAGCCTGGGAATTTCCTTATGCCGCAGGTGCAACCATAAAAAGAAAATAAATAAATAAACGGACAGAAAACAAGAGGGAAACATGAACATACTTAAACTAAAGAAACATATTCAGGACAAACATGCAGTTGCAGAGAATTGTTAACACTGAGAAGGCGGCTCTGAAGACATTTTCAATTTCAGAAAACAACTCAGAAATGCATCTCCTTTGTTGACATTTGACATATTTTCAAAACATCAATTTGTGAGCCTGATATACTACATTTTTATTTGAATTGTAACTCAAATTTCCTTACATGTTTTGTTAAATTGTTACTAATTTGGGAAAAATTATAAAAATTTTTCTATGTAATTATTGGTTAAAATCTCTGTTGTGGCTCAGTAGGTTAAGGATACGATGTTGTTTCTGTGAGGATGTGGGTGCCGTCCCTGGCCTGGCTCAGTGGGTTAATGATCCAGCATTGCCATGGCTATGGTGTAGGCTATAGCTGCAGCTCCCTGGCCTGGGAATTTCCATGTGCTATAAAAAGAAACAAACAAATCATAAAACAAAAAACATTGTATTGTGCAGTATTTAGATTCCATCATGTCACTCTACTGAGAAAATCTTGTCTGTGGAAAGTATCCACAGAGAAGTAGGGTTTGACATGAATGAAAAAATGGACAAAATTCTGTGTTAAATATTACAGATTGGTAAATAAGCAGTTTCCCAGAAAATATTTCAAGAACCCCATGCAAAGATTTGAGCCCCCTGTCTAGAGGTATAAATTCCCTGTATTTCTTCTGCTGCCCAACTCATGCACACACACACAGGCACAAGCACAAAATTACAAAAAGAAAAAAGAAAAACAACTAATTACATGCAATGAAATGAATTTATCCAGCATTATCCCAAGTCAAAGAGGCCAAACATATTTTTAAATTCCATTCACAAAATGATCCACAAAAGCAAAAGTATGCTATAGTGATAGAAATCCAATAAGTGATAGCCTGTGGGACAAAGTAATAGGGATGTCAGCAAAGAGGTCCTGGATGAAGTTTTAAAGGAAATGAAAACATTCTATACCTGATTGGGGTTATGGTTTGAAGAGTGAATAAATATGCTTGGAATTCCCACCATGGCTCAGCGGAAATGAAACTGACTAGTATCCATGAGGATGCAAGTTCGATCCCTGGCCTCACTCAGTGGGTTAAGGACCCAGTTTTGCCATGAGCTGTGGTGTAGGTCGCAGACTGGGCTTGGATCTAGCATTGCTGTGGCTGTGGCATAGGCCATTGGCTACAGCTCCAATTAGACCCCTTGCCTGGAAACCTCCATATGCCACAGGTGCAACCCTAAAAAGACAAATAAAAAATACTTTATCGCCTCAAAAATATAAATTCCTGTTGTTCATATAAAGTATATCTAATAAAGTCCTTTTTAAAAAGAGCACAATCAGATATAAATAGTTCCACTCCTTCTTAATAGAAAGTTAAATTATAATTGTATCTAGAGAAATAAGGAGTGAGGGCAGAAATTTCAAACAGATTTTCTAGGGAGAAGCACATCAAGAATCACTGCTAAAAGTGTAAATCCACTGAAACCATATGAGGAACAATGTATAGACCAGACCTAAATTTATTAATGTATATATAAAAAAGTGTATTTAGTTGGTAATAGGCTGTGATTACTGTGATTTCTACTGTGATAGCACCAGTAGAAAGTGCAGCTGTGGTACTTTATGAAACACACATTACTTCCATGCCTTTGCCCTGTAAAGAATGGCTTTTTACAAATTATGACTATCATCTTTCATTAGGATGATACTCTTAAAAATGGGTAGAGGGAATTTAATCTAGGAATTTTATGCTAAAATTTATAACTCTTAAAAACCCTTACACACACACACATAAACACGAGCCCAGTAGCCTGTATTTGTGTTAATGCTTAATTATAGCCAAGGACTATATGGAATATAGAACCTGCTATATTAGATAATGTCTTGACAAGATTTATATTTAATCTGGAGTATGTCTTTTCAGACACTTCTTGTCGTAGAGTTCATAGATAATAATGTAAAAATAGTAAAAATCTCTGTTACAACTATTATTTAGGAGTTCAAAACTATGCTAAGTATATAAATAAGTGTTTGTGTACATGATGTATGTGTGTGTAGAAACGGATACTCTCTAAAAACCTATGCAGAATTTTGCTTTAATGAATGCATGTCTAATATAATGCTTTCATGGGGAGATTATAAAATGCTCACACATGATTAGTGCACACAAGCATCTAAACCTACCGTCTCACAAAAATGGAAGTTTAAAGTCTTCTCAATGAGAGCATAATTAGGTAAAATCACATGCAGAACAGATAGGAATTTTGGAAATGTTTCCTTTCCTTAGTACATGTGAGGTAAAAATATGGATGATGATTTTATGCAAATAGCTGAGTATATATATATACATATATATATGTTCTAAGTAGAATATAATTATGTCATAAAATATACTTAATATAATATTAGTAAAGCAGTTAAGGGATTTATTACACTCTGATTATGTGGTGGTTTTATCACCATACCAGCCCCTGCTAAATAATCCCTCCCTTAATTAATCTCGGTTTTCTTTCAAAAGCACTTGACTCCATATAAATTTTGGATTGCTCGTTCTAGTCCCATGAAAAATGTCATGGGTTATTTGATAGGGATTTCACTGAATCTGTAGATTGATTTGTGTAGTATGGCCATTTTTACAATATTAATTTTTCCAACCATTTCTTGACATTTTTCTTTAATTTCCTAGATTAATGTTTGATAGTTCTAGGCACCTAAGTCCTTTACCTCCTTGGTCAGGTGTATTCCCAGGTATTTGATTTTTTTGGCGTGCAATTTTAAAAGGTATTTTATTTTTGTAACCCTTCTCTAATATTTCATTGTTAGTATGCAGAAATGCAAATGGTTTCTGAATGTTAATCCTATATCCTACACTTTGCTGAATTTGTTGATCAGTTCAAGTAGTTTTGAAGTTGAGTCCTTAGGGTTTTCTATATATAGTATCATGTAATCTGCATATAGTGACAATTTCACCTCTTCTCTTCCTATTTTGATGCCTTTTATTTCTTTATCTGATTGCTGTGGCTAGGACTTCCAGTACTATGTTGAATAACAGTGGTGAGAGTGGACATCCTCGTCTTGTTCCAGATTTTAGTGGGAAGGCTTTCAGCTTTTCTCCATTGAGTATTATATTTGCTGTGGGTTTGCCATAAATGGCTTTAATTACGTTAAGGTATGTTCCCTCTATACCCACTTTGGTAAGTGTTTTGATCATGAAGGGATGCTGGACTTTGTCAAATGCTTTCTCTGCATCTATTGAGATGATCATGTGGTTTTTGACTTTTCTTTTGTTAAATGTGGTGTATGACATTGATTGATTTATGTATGTTGAATCATCCCTGGGTACCTGGGATGAATCCCACGTGCTTGTGGTATATGATCTTTTTGATATGCTGTTGGATTCGGTTGACTAAAATTTTGTTGAGAATTTTTGCATCTATAGTCATCAAAGATATTGGCCTATAGTTTTCTTTTTTGGTGGTATCTTTGTCTGGTTTTGGAATTAGGGTGATGTGGCATCACAGAATGTCTTTGGGAGTGTTCCTTCTTAAAACTTTTGAAAAAGTTTAAGGAGGATGGGTATAAGTTCCTCTTTGTATGTTTGGTAGAATTCACTTGTGGAGCCATCTGGTCCTGGACTTTTATTTGTAGGGAGTGTTTTTATGACATATTCAATTTCACTTCTAGTGATCGGTCTGTTCAGTTGATCTATTTCACCTTGATTCATTTTTGGCAGGCTATAAGTCTCTAGAAAGTTGTCCATTTCTTCCAGCTTGTCAAATTTGTTGGCATACAATTGTTCATAGTATTCTCTTGTGGTTTTTTCTATTTCTGTAGTATCCATTGTGACTTCTCCATTTTCATTTCTGATTTTGTTTATTTGGGGTTTTTTCTCCCCTCTTCTTGGTGAGTCTAGCCAGAGGTTTGTCAATTTTGTTTACCTTTTAAAGAACCAAATCTTGGTTTGATTAATTTCTTCTACTGTTTCTTTAATCTCTACTTTATTGATTTCCTCCTTGATCTTTATGATTTCCTTCCTTCTTCTGAGTTTAGGTTTTGTTTGTTCTTCTTTTTCTAATTCATTTAGGTTTGGGGTTAATTTAGAACAACAACCAAGCAGGAGGTATAACTCTACCAGACTTAAGACAGTATTACAAAGCCACAGTCATCAAGAAGGTGTGATACTGGTATCAAAAAAAAAAAAAACAGATAGACAAATGGAAGAGAATAGGGAATCCAGAAATAAACCCATATACCTAGAGACAATTAATATTTGACAGAGGAGGCAAGAATATAAAATGGGAAAAAAGACAGTCTTTTCAGCAAGTATTGCTGGGAAACCTGGACAGCTGCATGCAAATAAATGAAACTAGAACACACCCTCACACCATGCACAAAAATAAACTCGAAATGGCTTAAAGACTTAAATATAAGACAAGACACCATCAAACTCCTGGAGGAGAACATAAGCAAAACATTCTCTGACATCAACCTTACAAATGTTTTCTCAGGTTAGTCTCCCAAAGCAACAGAAATAAGAGCAAAAATAAACCAATGCACCTAATCAAACTGACAAGATTTGCACAGCAAATGAAACCAAAAAGAAAACACAAAGACACCTTACAGAATGGGGGAAAATAGTTTCAAATGATTCAACTGACAAGGGCTTAATCTCTAGAATATACGAGCAATTTATAAAACTAAACAGCAAAAAAGCCAACAACCCAATGGAAAAATGGGTAAAAGACTTGAAAAAAACATTTTTCCCAGAAAGATGTACAGATGGCCAACAAGCACATGAAAAAATGCTCAACATCTCATATTATTAGAGAAATGCAAATCAAAACTACCATGAGATACCACCTCACACCAGTCAGAATGACCATCATTAATAAGTCCACAAATAACATATGCTGGAAAGGGTGTGGAGAAAAGGGAACCCTCCTGCACTGTTGGTGGGAATGTCAACTGGTACAGCCACTATGGAGAACAGTATGGAGGTACCTTAAAAAACTATACATAGAACTATTATATGACCCAGCAATCCCACTCTTGGTCATATATCCAGACAAAACTTTCCTTAAAAAAGACACATGCACCCACATGTTCATTGAAGCACTATTCACAATAGCCAAGACATGGAGTCAACCCAAATATCCATCAACAGATGGTTGGATTAAGAAAATGTGGTATATATACCCAATGGAATACTACTCAGCCATAAAAAAAACAAAATAATGCCTTTTGCAGCAACATGGATGGAACTAGAGACTCTAATACTGATTGAATTAAGTCAGGGAAAGAAAAATTCCATATGCTATCACTTATATCTGGAATCTATTATATGGCACAAATGAAACTTTCCATAGGAAAAAAAAATCATGGACTTGGAGAATAGACTTGTGGTTGCCAAGAGGGAGGTGGAGGGAGTAGGGTGGTTTTGGAGCTTGGGGTTAATATATGCAAACTATTGCCTTTGTAATGGATTAGCAATGAGATCCTGCTGTATAGTGCTGGGAATTATGTCTATTCACTTATGATGGAGCATGGTAATGTGAGAAAAAAGAATGTGTACATGTATGTGTAAATGGGTCACCATGCTATATAGTAGGAAAAAAAATTGTATTGGGGAAATAACAATGAAATAAAAATAAAAAAAGCACTTGATATTTGACAGAGCTGTTTTCCAGCAGTGCTTTAAGAGATATGCAGTGGTCAACCATTCTGAACTGTCTCTAACTTGCCCACAGGAAGGAGCCTGTGCAGAGAAGACCTGGAGGAGTCTGAAAGTTACCTTTGCTTCATTACTATGATAAGATTTGTACTCTTCTAGGCAAATTTGTTCCCTGTGCAAAGAAGTGTGGAAGACTGCACATGCCTCAGCTACCCATGGAAATCTCTGCTCTTTTCCTAGAACTCTTATAACATGTGCCTCTTATCTTTAAAATTCCCTTAATCCTCTCCCTTTGGGGAGAAGATATTTTTAGAGTACAAGCTCTCCCTACTGCTCTGCTACACTAAACCTGGTTTCATTTATTTGGCATATGGGACTCCAGGCAAAAGACCCAGTGAGGAGTCACAAGCCCTTTGGGGATCAGTAATAGATTCTAAACTTCCTCAGATGACACACAAAACCAACATCACTGGAGGAGATAAATGTAGTTAAGCACATTTTATGATTATAATGGATGCTTTTATCTAGTATATTCTATAGACACAGGAATGCATTTCAAAACCTTAGAATAAACACTATCCCATGATTCCCAGTTAATAAATATTAAATAATAATGTACTTTCTCATTTTTTAATAAACTGGGAAACGTCCTAATTGAGTGCTTCTGATTTCTATTGATCCCATGGATAAGCATCATGTCATGAAAAGGACAAGTCATTTGCAGTCAGAAACTCTACATTTGAGTTTCATCTTCAAAATTGTTAAAGGTATGGTCTTGGGATACTATCAGCTTAGGCTGTTACTTCATCTGAGAAATGAAGACAATAAATCCCCAACTTTTCATGTAGATCAAAATAAAAATGAGATATTTAAAAAAATGCAAACCTCTGATAATGTAAATTAAATCATATGTAGAGTTTATACATTCATTTTATTTATAACAGAACTGCTCATGTAGAAATTCTCCCCAAGCCTTATTCTTCCACAAAAATTAAAACAGTAAAAAATCTGCATAGATTGGCATATTGAAATGATATTTAAAATGTGCTCGCATCTTTATTATTTCTGCCTTTATCAAGTAAGAGGTAATGTAATCTTTGTATTTAAAGCAGTTTAATATGACCACAATATTAGAGAAACTATTTCCACAATTTTAGGTGGAATCTTATGCAGCCACAAGAGCAAGGCACTTTTATCTTTAACTTATTCACATCATGATAAAAATGAATACCTCTGATATTTTTACAGAAAAATAAATAAGCAATTCCAGTTTTTACTTATGTTTGAATTAGAAATTCTGAAAAATAGTGAAATCTGATATAAATACTTGTTTATTACAATTAAGATCAAGTATTAAATACTTATAAGCAGTATTAAAGATTTTGACAGGGTGTTCATGTTGATTAATATTTTGCTCTTTCCAAGATAGAAAGTATAAATTGTTATTTGGCCGATGGTTTAAATGTAAGGTCTTATGCTGGAGAGAACTCTGTTGTAGACATCACATACAGTATTTATTGATAGCAAAATTAAAGGGCAGTTTTGAGGAGTTTCAGAAGCACCAAACATTCCCAAAATATATACATAGTTCTCATATTCTGGAATTTTTTTCAAAAGTTCAATTTGGAAAAGTATGTAATTATTTCAATTTCCACATATAAGTGGATTTTTTACTTCTAAAAACCATTTTCAAAGTTTTAACCAACATTTCAAAAATCCAAATAATTTTGACGTAATGGCATTCACAATGAAATAAATTTTGAAGCTAAGCAGACCCTGCAAGACCTCCTGAGTACAAAGCCCCTTGTAGGCAGCCATTTCTTCTTGGTAGAAAAGGTTTTAGTCTCTTAGACCTTCCCTAAATTCCAGAGTAGGCACAGGCTGTTACTATGTAGAGAAAGAGAGGATGTGAAACAAAGGAAAAACAGTTGAACAAGAAAAAGAAATAAAAATAGTTCAATGATAAAACAGTAGCATAGCTCCTCCTCAAGTTATATACATAGCAATATGACAACACCTTTTGAGTTGTTCTGAATGAACTAAGACTTGCAACCAGAAGAAGGATGGTGACTACATGCTAAGCACAAGCACACAGCCCTCAGAGTGGCTGGGACCAGAAGGTCGATGACTGAAAGTCCAGAAACACCTCCTCTACTTACTTCACCACCAACAAATCAGAAGAAAGTCATGCACCTTGAAGCCCTCAGCCCAAGTGTTGCCTTTATAAATCCTTCCCTGAAAGCACTTGGGAGTTTGGGTCTTTTGAGAATGAGCTGCCTATTCTCCTTGTTTAGGGCCTGCAATAAACACTGTATTTTCCTTCACCCAACTCAGTGTCAGTAATCAGCATTGTGCTGCTGGCAAGTGGACCCAAGTTCAGTTCAGTAACCATTGGATTATATATATACATATGTAAATAATTAGAGACTCACATTTTTTCTCTCATAAAACAAGATTTTTATTGTTTTTAATTTTAAATTGAATTTGTGAGCCACCCATTAATTAAGTTCTCCAAACTTCAATGACAACAGTGCTATTTTAAGATTATCAAGGCAACATCTTCATTTTTATTTTCTGTCCAAACCAATAACAGAAAACACAGTAGAAAGATAGCAGTTGCAAATTTTAGTGCAGTGTCTATATTCTGGAAAGTGTAGCCCTGCAAGGAAAAATAACCTATTTATAGAAAAGTGAACAGATTATGATTTTGACTGTAAATTAAAATTCTGATGCCCCCTCAACCCTCTCCATTTTTTTAAATACCAATGCATGGCTACACTCTACATCAACTTAGTCACAATCACCAATGTAGAGGAAAATACTAAATTGTCTAAAAATAAATACTTTAGGCCTGTCAGGCACAAATTTTAATACATCCTAAAATGCTGTTCCTGATACTTTATTCTCAGGTAACTGCTGAGAGAGACATGAAATATATAGCCTAAGCCTGTACTTTTAATTAATCCGGACTTACATTTGATGACTGCTTAAACTTTGTTAGAAATTAAGGGTCTTACCTCTACATAGGCTTACTCTTATTTAGGATGTGGAGTTTTTGGTTTCTTGCCTGCTTTGATTACTAATCTTTCTAGCCTTAAAAACAGCAACAACAAAAATCTGTTCCTGCTAGTCAGACCTTACTCTCCTCTACTCTCCCCTCCACATTTTCTCCCTCTGTTCCCCTCTTTTTCTTTTCCCCCTGTAGGCTGCTAAAGTTGTTTTTTTTTTTTTTTTTTGCGTTTGATTTCAAATTTATCTTAAACTAATAAAGAATTTGTAAAAAGTTAGGGAGTGCTAACACCCTGCTTCCTCTGATGTTAATATTTTATATAACCATAGTACAATTACAAAGAACAAAAATTACTGCCACAATATTGCTAACTAAACTACACACACTACACAAAATTACCATTTTTTTCTCTTATATCAGTTTTCTGTTTTGGGGTCATAACCAGGATCCAGAACTAATATTCATTGGTCTTTATTTAGATTCTTCCAGAGTATAACAATTTCATATTCTTTCCTTACCCTTCACAAGTGTGACAACTTTCATGAGTACATATAAGTTATTTTGTAAAATGTTTCTCAGTTTATATTTGTCTGATATTACATGATTTGGATAAAGGCAGGCATGTTTGGCAATAATAGCACAACAATGATGTTTGTCTTTCTCAGTGTATCATATCAAGGAGTCCATGATATTGAAATGCCATTACTAGTGATATTAACATTCATCACTTGGCTCAGCTGATATTTTCTGAGTTTCTTCCTATACGGTTATTATTTTTCCTTTTGTAGTTAATATCTTGAAGGAGAAACTCTGATACTAGAAAAATCCTGCTTCCCTTCAAATGGTAAATTATGCACGCTTGATTTCAGTAGTACTATACACTTAATATTTAAAATAAGATATAATTTTTCTATAATTTTAATAAAGCTTTACAATAGGAAAGTAAAGGCAAATGTGCTTAAATTTCTCATTTAAACAGGTAAGAGAAATCAATTTTTTAAATGTTTTACTTTTGGTGGTGTTGAAGAAAGGTAAGGAGTTCTAAAAATGCATTATATATTGACATTTTTGGAAAATGGAAATGATTTTATTTAAAATAAACAAAAATCAGACGGAATTTCATAGTATGAGCTGGCTGAAACAAAGTTTTATTTCTACTTGTAATCAAGTTTTGTGTCTCTTTATAGTATAATAATTAGAATTTCTCAACAAATCTTAGAGGGAAATAAAGAGATCAAAACCACTATTTCAGATATAAAAGTCTGGACCAAATAGACCAGGCAAATGTGGTCCTGCTTTTCAATGGGCTATTTTATTTCCTATATTTTCTAGATGCTTTACAGTGAGCCTAAAATACTTTTAAAGTGCGGAGGTATTTTTAAAATAGTGTTGGTACAGATCAGCAAAAGTAAACATGAAACAGTGTACACAGCCTGGCATGAAATAGATGGTATGCAGAGATGTACACATTTCTCAAATTTGAGCTTCCTGAAATAAATAACTGGACTTACTTATCCAGATCTCATTTTAGAAACTAAAATATCTTTCTTATATACTTAGCAATTATTATTTAAAAATAAATAATCCATTTCATATTCTACTTTTTACATTTAAGTTTCTACTACTTTCACCTTTTATTCCATTTTCTGTATTTCTGAATATTTTAAGATCTTTTATCACATTATTTAGCTAGTAAATATATTTTGTCTTCAGTTTCTAGCTACTTATTTTAATTATCTGTTTTGTCTTTTTTATGGATCACTTTTGATGTACAAATCAATATATTCCCAATTCTTAACATCTATGAGGTAATTTAGCATTGTCCTACTTTGAATAGTTGCTTTAGATATTAGTTGTTGGGATGTTTTACGTTGATAATAACAAAAGTTGAAAGAAAATATAAAATGCTATGGCTTTACAATTTCATACCTATTCATTAATGGAACATATCATGTGTAAATCTATAAATTTTGGCACTGACTTTGCAAGTAGCTTCTTTCCAAATAATTTACATTTCATAATTACACATAATCTTTTAAGAGTAAGTTTATGGACCAGAATTAAACAAATTGGATACATAAACATTAGGCATAACTTTATCAAATGGTCAAATGTAGACAAAAATAGTCTGGGCAATTTCATGTGATTCAATATTATACTTATTAGGTTAAAATCACATTAATTTCAAATACAGTATGATTTATATTCAAACAACAGAAAGCATGACAGAAATATTTAGACTTCATCAAATGCTACTTTAACCAGAAATAGGGACACACTAAGCTCTTTATATGTACCTGTTATCCTAGCACACACTTTTTTGTATGATTTAAGTATGAGCTGACAAAAACAAAGATATTATTCATGGTAGAAAGTAGTATCAAGTATTGGTTTTCAATTCAGCAACCTGTCAAAAACTGAATCTGAGTGGATTACACAAAGAATAAAAATGCAATACACAAACTAAAAATCTAGTATAGTGTTGTAAACATGGGTATTTAAATTTGTATTTGGGAATTTAAAAACCATTCAAAAAGGCAAAAGTAAGACACTGTGGTAAATTTAGAGATAGGGAATAGTGGTTCAGTGTTTGCTTGTTTTATACTGTAGCTCTAATACCAAATTATTCTGTGGATTTTTTAAAAATTTGAAGCCTCATATAATGACATACTTTCTAAGCAAAAAGTATTTTATTATAAAATATACTTTGAGCAAAAACCATAAATTATACAACATATTAATGAGTCCTTTTCTTTGTAAAACATATAGTTCAGTGTTTTATATCAAACACTACCCCTGATCTAAATACACATGACTATGAAAGTTTCTTCCTATGTGGTTGATTTTCTTTAAAATTGTAATTTCTTTTGTAATTAATTTTTTTTAAAATTGACTTACAATATTGTGTTAGTTTCAGATATACAGCAAAGTGAATCAGTTATGCATATAGGATATCCATTCTTTTTCAGATTTTCTCATAAAATTTATTACAGAATAGTAAGTAGATTTCCCTGTGCTATACAGTAGGGCCTTGTTCGTTGTCTGTTATATATACGGTAGTGTGTTTATGTTAATCCCAACATGCTAATTTAGCCCTTCATCCCACCCCCATATTTCCCCTTTGGTAACCATAAATTTGATTTCAAAATCTGTGAGCCTGTCTCTGTTTTGTAAATAAATTCTTTTGTATCCCTTTTTATTAGATTCCACATATATGTGATATTATATGATTACACTTAGTGTAATCATCTCTAGGTCTACCCACGTTGATGCAAGTGGCATCATTTCATTCTTTTTTATGACTAAGTAATTTGAAAAAGCCATTTGCATAAAACTGAACAGCCAAACAATCAAGAAAGAGCATCAGTGTAAAAATAGTTTTATTTTCTTACTTGGCTGGTCAGCTATTTCTTGTAATTAATTTAAGACACTGTTACTTTGGATGTTTTCTTTCTTTCTAGTTTCATCATTGCCTTTACTTAGTGTCAGACCAAGAGTTCTCTCATCATCAACACTAAAAGCCTTAGAGGATGCATTTTAAATTAAGAGAACTAATTAGTGTTGAAATTTAAGTGACTTTTTTAGTTCTGCCACATATAATATTTTTGAACAAAATCTCACTGGCTTCATTCTCTTTGATTATATTTTGAAACAGAAATACATTCTCAAAGGAGTACACAAATATAAACTGGATGCCACATTGGATTTTGATCATATTTAAGACACTGAAAGCTTGAAGGTTAACAAATTATGTTATTTCTATTACTCCAAAGAAGATATATAATAGAGATGACTTTTCTTTGCCCTTTGTCCTATATAGATATTTTATTTTATCACTAGCTGTGGGACACAGTTTGCCAAATCCCTGTCTTAGAGGACAGACATTGAGAATGTCATCTTTATTTAGCACTGGTGACTGAAAGATTTTGAAGCCATTTTACACAGAAATGATGTTGGTGAATTTTTTTTTTTGATTTACTATCCACATGAATTACATTTTTCTTATTTTCAATCTTAGGCCATATGCTAAATTCCATTTCATCTTAACCTCCACCCCCTCATAAGAGAAAAGAGACCAATTGATGGATTTATTATTTATAGTGCAATGAATTATTAGGTAGAACAAGATTTAATCATGTAGTCTATCTGTCAATACCAGGATAAATTTAGTTTTTGAAAAACAGGTGTATGTTTTTTTCTCAGAATAAATGTTTCCTTTTATAAATCTGTTTTTATAAATCTACATAACCAAGTGCTCCAAAAATTTTAATGTATGACTGGCTTCCGTTTCCTTTATGAATAACCCTATTTTTCAAGGGCAAAAGAGGATGACTTTAAAAACATTGATGAGAATGAGGTATGAAGACCATCAAAATGCAGAAAAGCTAAATGCATTAATAAATATATTACTCATTTAGTATTATGCAACATTGAGTAAGCTACTTTTTTTCCTTAGGTAATATTAATGACAGTGCATAATTCATTGAGATATCATGGAGATAAAGACATAATACAGTTATCAGGATTACCGAAAAACATTAAACAATTAATGAATTATAGTAAATAATAGAAAAATACACAACCCTCACATCAGCTTTATAAACAGGAAAGCAAAAAGTAAAATGTCAGTGTAAGTAATAGATTCTGATTTGTGCTTTCTGGAATTGACAGTTCTTACACAGATGGAGATAAAAATAAAAGAGGAGAATCCAAGGTTAGAGTTCAACACAAAATTCTCGCTATCCGTAAAAGTGATATGTTATCATTTAAATATTTTTTACTGTAGTTGATTTACAATGGTCTGTGAATTTATGCTGTGTGGAAAAGTGAACCAGTATATATATACCACACTGCCTTGATTACTGTAGCTTTGTAACACTGTCTGAAGTCTGGGAGAGCTCTTGGTTTTACTGATTTTTTTCCTATTTTTTTTAATCTTTATTTTACTGTTTCCTCTCTAATCTTTATGATTTCCTTCCTTTTATTGACTTTGGTTTGGCTTGTTTTTCTTTTCTTTTTTTTTTTTTTTTTTTTTTTGGTCTTTTTGCCATTTCTTGGGCTGCTCCTGCGGCATATGGAGGTTCCCAGGCTAGGGGTCTAATCGGAGCAGTAGCCACCAGCCTTCGCCAGAGCCACAGCAAAGCGGGATCTGAGCCGTGTCTGCGACCTACACCACAGCTCACAGCAATGCCGGATCCTCAACCCACTGAGCAAGGCCAGGGACCGAACCCACAACCTCATGGTTCCTAGTCGGATTCGTTAACCACTGCACCACTATGGGAACTCCCTTGTTTTTCTTTTTCTAATTCTTTTAGGTGTTAGGTTAAAAGAAAAAAAGATTTTTCTTCTTTTTTGAGGAAGGCCTGTATTGATATAAACTTTCTTCTAAGAACAGGTTTTGTGGCATCCAATAGATTTTGAATGGTTAAATTTTCATTATCATTTGCCTAATTTTTTTTTTCTTTTTTTTTTTGGCTTCTTAGGGTTGCAGGTGTGGCATATGGAAGTTACAAGGCTAAGGGTCAAATGGGAGCTGTAGCTGCTGGCCTACACTACAACCATAGCAAGGCTAGATCTGAGTCACATGTGTGACCTACACCACCGTTCACAGCCAATGACAGATCCTTACCCCACTGAGTGAGACCAGAGGTCAAACCTGCATCCTTGTGGATTCTAGTCAGAATTCTTTACTGCTGAATCACAATGTGAACTCCTCTCAAGGTATTTTTTAATTTATCTTTTGATTTCCTTCTTGACCCATCAGTTTTTTAGCAGAGAGTTTTTTAGGCACCAGGTAGTCATTTTTTTTTCTCATTTTTTGCCTTTGGTTGATTTCTTGTTTCATGGTTTTGTTGTCAAAGAGGGCACTTGAAATATTTTCTATACTCTTAAATTTGTTGAGGTTTTGTGCCACAGTATGTCATCAACCCTTGAGAATGTTCCATGAGCACTTGAAAAGAATGTGTATTCTTATTTTTTTGAATGTAATGTCCTGAAAATACCAATTAAGTATAACTTTTCTATTGTGCAATTTCTATTGCAGCCATTGATTTTCTGTCTATAGGATTTGTCAACTGATCTGAGTGGGGTGTTAAAGTCTCCCTTCCCATCAATTTCTCCTTTTATGTCAGTTAGTATTTCTTGTATGTGTTTGAGTGCTCCTGTATTAGGAACATATATATTGATAAGTTCATTATCCTCTTCTTGAATTGATCCTTTTATCATTAGTGTTCTTCCTGTCTTTCCATATGGCATTTGTTTTAAAGTCTATTTTGTCTAATATGAGTATTGCAACTCTTGCTTCCCTATCTTTTCCATTTGCATGAAATATCTTTCTCAGTCCCCTCATTTTCTCAGTCCCCTCATTTAGTGTCCTTTGCACTAAGGTGAGTCTCTTGTAGGCAGCATATTGCAGGATCTTGTTTTCTTTAACTAGTCTGCCACTCTATGTCTTTTGATTGTAGCGTTCAGTCCATTGACATTTAAGGAAATTATTGATAAATATGTATTTATTGCCATTTTAAACCTTTATTTCAATTTGGGGGTGGGCTGCACTCATGGCATACGGAGGTTCCCAGGCTAGGGGTCAAGTTGGAGGTATAGGCACTGGCCTATGACATAGCCACAGCAATGCCAGATGTGAGCTGCATTTGCACCTACACCACAGCTAATGGCAATGCCAGATCCTTAACCCACTGAGCAAGCCAGGGATGGAACCTGTGTCCTCATGGATGCTAGTCAGATTCATTTCCACTGAGCCACAATGGGAACTCTATTGATCCTTTCTTTTTGTGGTTGGATGATTTCCTTTTATTTTATGCTGTATCCTCTTCCATTTAGATTTTGTGAATGTATTGCTTGGTTTTGATTGATGGTTGTCCTGTTTTTCAAATATTTTAACCCCTTCCTGTACCTGCCTGATTTATTCTGATAGTCAGTCATATAGGCTGAAAAGTACTCTAAAAAAAAAAGAGTCTACATTTTCTTACTTCCCGTCCCCACATTTTATAATATGTATGTCATTTTTTTAACATCTTCATGTTTATTCTTTTGCTATTTCTTGTGTTTATTGTCACTTTTACAATTGTTTTTGTTTTTGTTTTTGGTTCTGTGTGCTGGCTTATGTAAGCGATGGCGTTACAATTGTGATTTCCTGCATCTTATTTCTTCTTACCCTTTTTTTTTTTATTTAGAGGAGACCTTTCACTATTTCTTTTAGAATGGGTTTAGTACTGTTGTACTCTTTTAGCTTTTGTTTCTTGGAGAAATTCTTTATTTCTCCTTTTATTTTAAATGATATGCTTGTTGAGTAGGGTATTCTAGGATGCAAATTTTTCCTTTTTAGAACTCTGAATATATCTTGCCACTCTCTTCTGGCCTGTAGTGTTTCTGCAGAGAAATCAGCTGATGGCCTTATGGGAGTTCCCTTATAATTAACTCTTTGTTTTTCTCTTGCTGGCTTTAGAATCCTATCTTTATCTTTAAATGTTGCCACTTTTATTATAACATGTCTTAGTGTGGGCCTGTTTGGGTTCAACATGTTTAGTACCCACTGTGCTTCCTTTATCTTGATATATGTTTCCTTTAGATTTGGAAAGCTTTCAGCCATAATTTCTTCAAATGTATTTTCTATCCCCTTTTATTTTTTTCCTACTTCTGGAATACCTATTATGCATAGACTGCCCCATATCATATTATCCCATAGATCTTGTTTTTTCATTTAGTTTTCTGTCTGCTGTTCTGATTGGGTGATTTCCATTATTCTACCTTCCAAGCCACTAATTCATTCCTCTGCATTATTCATTCTGCTCTTCAGAGCTTTTAACTCAACTTTTGTCTCTGCAAATGAGTTTTCCGATCTTTCTTGGCTCCTCCTTATATTCTCTAGTTGCTTTCTAATGTAACCTAAATTACTGTTCATATCTGCTCTTAATTGCTTCATATTCATTCTTAATTCCTTTAGTATTTCCATTATCTCTTTTTTGAACTCCATGTCTAATAGACTGCTTATGTTTTTTCATTGTTTGCTCCTTTATGGGAATTTTCCTCTTTTTTTAACTATGAATGGTTCCTGAGCTTCTTCATTTTGCTTCTAGTTTTCTTATTCTGTGAGTTTAGGCAAAACAACAACTTTAATCTTGTGGGCTATGCATATGGAAGAGCATGCTTGGGTAGTTTTTTAGGGCTTATTATTATTATAATTATTATAATAATTATTTTTATTGTTTGGCAAGAGGACTGCTTTTGGTTTGGATGCTTGTTGTTTCTTTCCTCTGTGTGTCCAGGCTGTTATCCCCATGCTGGTGTATAGCTTGCACTTGCATCCAGGAAGATGGAGGCGATAGGCTGGCTAGTAGCCTGTGCCTGTTTGCTAGGCCCTTGACAGTGGGAAGGACCACCCAGAAGGTGACTTAGGCTGCTCCTTGTCACAGGGCCCTAGGAAGTGGTATTGACCCTCAGACATGTGTAGGCAGTGCCCAGAGCATTAGGCAGTGGCGGCAGCAGCAGGGTGTGTGCATTCCCAGAGGGATTACAGCAACAATGGATGGCACTTGGTTATAGTGAACTCTGCTATGTCAATCTCTGTGGTGACTGGGGCCATAGTAGGTGCCTGTTCACAGACTGTTAGTCATGGCAGGCCATGGCCACTTCTGGAGTCTGAGATGGCTGTGGTGGCTTTCTCCCACTGCCCATAGCCCATGCAGGATGTACCTCACTGCCCTTAGCCTGTGCAAGAGGTGTGTGGGCACCCTTTGCCTGTGCAAGACATGCCCCCACCCTCTTGAGAGTCTGTGCATTGAAGTCACCCCCTCCTCCTCTGGTCCTCCCCCAAAATGATGGCTTTGCTTCTCCTGCAGAGCTAGTCCTCTCCCCAGGTTCCCTCAGGTGTGGGGCTCCACTCCCCTGCCCCTGGCACACCACTACCTAGCCCTTCATGCTGTTTCTATACAGCGAACTATAGACCTCTCTCTCCCCAGAACCTAGAGACCTCAGTGTCTCAGTGCCCAACCACCACCTAAGCATCTCAGGATCTGGTGTCCAGGGAAGTTGTACTGATGGTCTGTGTGGCTCTCTCTCTACTTTGCTCTCCACAGTCTTGTTGCTATGCTTTTCTCTAAGCCTTTGAGGTCCCTCCAATTTGGATAATCACACCATCAGTTAGGTTGCTTCCTAGGGTAGGTTCCTTTCCTCTTTCATATCTCCCTTTCAGGAGTGCTGGTCCCATCCTGATCCTTTTTTTTTCCCCTCTTCTCTCTCTCTTTTCCCCCTTGTGTTCTCTATAGTTATTCAGAGGGTTTCTTGACCTTTTTGGAGGTTTAAGGTCTTCTGCCAGCATTCAGTAGATGTCCTTTGAAAATTGTTCTACATGTAGATTTTATTTTATGTTTTTATTTGTTTGTGGGAAAAGGTGAGTGCCTGATCTTAGTCCTCTGCCGTCTTCATCCTGCCTCCAGATATCTAATATCTGTTGACTTTATAAATAAAAGTCAGTTCTTTTTACCAATAAATATGGGTTTATTCCAGAAAAGCAGAGAATTGAAATACAGAACAAGGAAGCCATGGCAAAAACAATAGGCAAGTCCAACAAAGGAGAAAATCATTATCTTATACAGAAAAAAGGAAGAAGTTGAGAAGGTGTGTTTTGACTAAAAGTCTATTGAAAAATGTGAGAGTTCTCTTTGGCTTAGTTGCTGGGGTAGTCAATTTCTTGTAGGAGATACAATCTTTCCTTCTTGGGCCCAGTAATTGATAATTATTTTATGTTGATGATTTTTATTTTGGGGTCTGTCATTGACATTTTTTCCTGTAATTAACACTTAGTGATATTGCATGAGAGCTCTCCATCTTGTCCACTCAAACTCCATTTTAATGAGGTTCCCCTTTATTAATTTTACATATCCAACAGTAATAGAAATGGGAAATGTATTTAATAAACAATAATCCAAAATTAAGAAAGGCTTTGACAAAGTTCCTGTATGGCTCAGTGGGTTAAGGATCTTGTGTTGCTGCAGTTATGGCACAGGTTGCACCTGCAGCATGGGTTCCATTCCTAGCCTGGGAGCTTCAACATGCTTTGAAAGTAAACATCAAATTTCATGCTTTATGGAATTATACTAAGTAAATAGAATTTTTAGACCTGAGGGATTCTAGCTGGCAATGGAAAATTGGATGAGGGTGGAAGTAGGGAGATGATCTTAGAGCAGTTATGGAAGCAAATTAAGTATGAACTGTAAGAACTCTGGACCTAGGTCCATGAAAGGCAAATAGATAAAAAAACATGAGTCCAAATCATATTAGAAGAAAATAAGATATAATTTATAGCATATTTTCAATGTTTAAATATAAGGGACAGAAACAATGTAATACAGTGAAAGGAAATATTAGCTCCAGCTTTTACATGGTGTGTGCCCTGTTTGGGAAAGATAAATAACCTAAGTGCAGTTTCCTTTGCTATAAATGTAGATGACATGCTATGGACAAGATGATACCTACTTTAATGATAATTACTAAATTAGGTATTATATCTATCTTTATTTTATTTTTTGTATTTGATTGCCAGTACAAGGATAGTGTGTGTAGTACTTAGCACAAAACTTGGGTAACATACAGATTTAATAAATAGTATTAACATTATAAACATTAAAGAAGGTATATAATGAAAGATGATTTTAAGCCTCATTGGTGCATGAATTAGAAGAATGTATTATAATAATAATTTATAAGCATGTGGAGGAATCTAGTTTGGGGCTGGGATAGGTAAAGAGGAATTATAGTACCATATATTATGTACCTGATTTGAAGGAGATGTTCTCCATCAAGTAGAAAGAGAATAAAACTGATACAAGCACACAGTTCCTACTAAAGAAATTGTTTTCTTTTCCTTTTAGTTATTAAAATCCAAATGCCATTATTCCATTTTATTTTAGTTTTCTTCTTTTAGTTTTATTTTACTTAGATTTATTATTAGTAATAATAGTCTAATAGAACACAACCAATTTAAATCCAAGCCAACTGATAAAACAGATCATCTTATACCACAAGTAATTCCAACCAAACTCCCTGACTCTGCTTGCCCATAGAGATTATATTCATAAACATTTCCTCAGCCATTATCCAAATTACAAATGAGAAGTAAACTTTTATATAGTTTGAAAGCAGGTGGTGTTTTGATTATTTGCATCTGAACATTATAATGAAGCCATGAGACATGAATAGATGGTAATTTATTGAAAGAAATAAAACAGGAGTTTTTAGCTGAAACCTCGGGGTAAGAAGAATGCTTCATGAAATCACCAAGTATGAAATTTAAGTTCTCCTGCTGAGTTAAATATGCCTTGACAGTGTCAATGAACTTGGAGAAAAATAACAAATTGCTATTATATGCTCAAGTTTCTGAAAGTCATGCTGTTAGGTATTGTAAATATTGCTGTATACTACTGAAAGAAATGCTTTATATTTCTACTCATTTTTTTGGACAAAATATTTTGCTTTTTACATTGTTGTAAACTACAGCTGAGTTCATAAAATATATAAGAAAGATTTATAATTTTTTTCTTCTCTTAAAAATAGAAAATGGTAGTACATAGTTAATTTCTGACCTTAAATTTTAGTACATATTTTTAATCTTAGTTATTATCCATAGAAATCATAAACTCTCTTATCCTCTATATGCCTACAACTGTGTATGTTAACTTTTTGATAATATTTGCACTCTTATTGCTGAACATCAATTACAGAGTCCAGTAAAAGTAGAAATTGTCCAATTATATCAGAAAGTTTTTTTTTTTTTTCCCAGTTCAAAATAAAACTACCAAAGGCCCAGGAGAAAAAATTTGTAAGTAACAGGCAAAATAAAAGAACAAAAATTTGGAGTTCCCATTATGGCTCAGCTGAAATGAATCTGACTGGCATACATGAGGTACAGGTTTGATCCCTGGCATCATTCAGTCAGTTAAGGATCCAGCATTGTGAGCTGTGGTGTAAGTTACAGACATGGTTCAGATCTTGCATTGCTGTGGCTGTGGTTTAGGCAAGTGGCTACAGCTCTGATTCAACCCCTAGCCTGGAAACTTCCATATGCCTTGGGTTCAGCCCTAAAACAAAACAAACAAAAAAACAACAAAAATTAAAATAATCTCCTTTTTAATGATCACACTAAAGAAAATGTGCTTATTTAAAATTCTGAGGCCTATGGAAAACATTTCTATTTTTAAACAAAGGTATTTTGACCAGCATAATATTAAAAAAAAAGATTTGTAGTATGTGACTTGGCAATTATCATCTATTAACTTTAATAATACAGAGATGGAATAATTACTGAGTTTATGGGCAGTAGTGGCTCTATTTTAATAAGAACAAAGGTTTTGACATATGATTTTTAATGCTGTCATCCCTTAATCCTATATCCTTAAATAAAAAATTTGGTATCATAATTTATTGCCCCTTCTTTCTGATTCTGATACCAAATCACCAGTTACTGGGTATTAATAAAACCCAGCAATCTCTGTTAATATTGGCTATGTTTCATTCCTCACACTTATCTTCTCTCATTTGAACTATTCTGAGTGTGTTCTATCTTCTTTCATTGTCACCAGACCTTCTAGCTTAACTCATCCTGAATATGCCTTTATGAATTGTTTTTAAAACAAAAATGTTCTCTACTGTAAACATTTTTTTGTTTTTGCAAATTATAAGGTACAAAAGCCGTCTATTAATCTGGCCCTTAAAATTTGGGCCAACCTAGTGGCTAATATCCTTGTAGGTCATTAGCTCAACAGAAATACCCATGTTAATTCCACACTAAATATAGCATCTTTTCAGACTTTCTAATGAGTCATTGTCTATATATATCATATTATTCGTCATATATTATGTGGAATATATTACATTATTCCATATACTGTCAATTATGTCACTGAGGGTTTGGGATAGAAATGCTGTAAAATTTGGTTGTGATGATTGTTGTACTCCTATAAATGCAATAAAATTCACTGGGAATTAAAAAAGAAAGAATCTCCTGCTCCACCATGGAACTCTTGAATCTAACCCTGAATTTTTAAAGAGATCTTCATATGATGAGTTTAAAAAATCCTGCTATAGAGTAAATATATTCAAAATTCTTTGGGACAAGTACAGAACTTAATTAAAATTTACTGAGTGAGGAAAGATTTAAATCTGAACTTAGTACTATGAATTTTACTGATGAATTATATAATTTAAATTAGAGATTTTATTACACATTTGATGAGTAAGCAGAGAAAAACATATTTTTTCCTTTTTAAACTTTTATGTTGATTATAATAAGAGGAATAGTAACTCATCAGCAATCCATTTTAAACAGTAAAATCAGTAATTAGTTTTTCAAATGGTTCTCTTTTGTACAGTCATTAATGGCAAGTTTAGGACTCTTACTAAATTAACACTTAAATGCATACTGATTGTACACATGTTATTCTACTTAATTCAAATGCTTGCAATATAATGCTCTTGCAAAACTTCAAATTTTTGCAGTTAAATCATCTGATTTTTTTTTTTGACTTGTATGAATTCCTGTTAGCAGATAACTCACTTATTCAGGGCCTTATATAAAACAATAAAGCTTAGATTTAGCATGAATTCCTGTTATTCAAAGAACAGGTAATCTCTGAAAATTCATTCAGAGCAGGTAGACTGTCATCAATGCAGGACAGTGTTTCTTTAAGTTGAGTTTCTGGATATGGACTAACTACGGAATTCTAGACTAAAAATCTTTTTTTCTTATTCTAAACATATTGACGAAAAATTCCAGAAGCTCTCCTGTCTTCCTCTGAGAATTCGATAGTGAGATCTGTTGGAGGCGGACTCACAGAATACAGATTCATAATCAATAAGATTTCATTTGCTGTAAGAGTATAATATTCCTCAATTGTTGATCATAATAGAAACTCATTTTACATGACCATCGTATAAGACTGATGAAACAGGACCACGTGAGTGCAGGATAAAAATGAAAATATAATTGAGAAAGTCACTGTAAATCCTCTCAAAAATACCATTATGATTAAATGTACATATTACCATGGAGAAAATACTATTCTAATTTTCAAACTACATTTTTTGGAGCTAGGTTTATATGAGAAATTGTATCCTATGAGGTCATATGAGTATATAAAATTATTTCTACTGGTTTCCTGTTTAATGAAACAAGGAAAAAAAACATTATTAGCTTAAATAATTATCTTGGAGTTCCTGTTGTGGCGCAGTGGTTGACGAATCCGACTAGGAACCATGAGGTTGCGGGTTTGGTCCCTGGACTTGCTCAGTGGGTTAACGATCCAGCGTTACCGTGAGCTGTGGTGTAGGTTGCAGACGCGGCTCGGATCCTGTGTTGCGGTGGCTCTGGTGTAGGCTGGCAGCTGCAGCTCCGATTGGACCCCTAGCCTGGGAGCCTCCATATGACGCGGGAGCGGCCCAAAGAAATAGCAAAAAGACAAAAAAAAGTAATAATAATAATAATAATTATCTTGAAAAATATTAAGAATTAAAATTTCTAATATGTTAATTATTTATTTGTGTAACTGTACAAGTCAAGGCTAAACATTCTCTCCATTGCTTTAAAAGTTGGATACTTAGCACTGTAGATTATTAATTATTAATACAAAGATTAGTAGCTCAAAGTATTTTTTTTTTTTCTAAGTGGGAGTTTGAATAAAAACTTTATAAGTTGAAACTTTTCCACTCTTGAAACAGAAATATATTACTGAGAAAAAATATTTTCGTTGGTTTTGGCTTTTTATTTAAATGATTTTTAGATATAAAAATGTAAAGCTGCAATGCTCCAAGTCCCTGATTTTCTATGGAACCACTTATGGTTGCCAAGGGGGAGAGGAAGGGAGTGAGGTGGATTGGGAGCTTGGGGTTAATAGATGCAAACTATTGCCTTAGTAATGGATTAGCAATGAGATCCTGCTGTGTAGCCCTTGGAAATATGTTTGTTCACTTATGATGGAGCATGATAATGCGAGAAAAAAGAATGTGTACATGTATGTGTGACTGGGTCACCATGCTGTACAGTAGAAAAAAAATATTATTGGGGAAATAACAATTAAAAAAAAAAGAAAAAAATGTAAACTGAAATCATGCCCTTTGATACTGACCCCATTCAAATTTCTATCGCTTAAGATAATGAAAATATTGCACAATTAAAAGTTCTTGAATCTGTCTCATTGTGAATTGGCCAAGAGGCAGTAAATCTGCCAAAAAGAAGTAGAACAGCTGTGAAGATGCCAACACAACTGAGTACTCCATATCTACATATTTCTAAATATGGAAATTTATTGGACACTTATAGGCATAGAATGACAGTGGGGTCAATTCAACTATAAGGCAATGCTGAGACACCTTCATTTTGACTTTTTCCCTTGGCATAAGTTATATCTTAATGAATGCATGTCTAGTCACAGACTGCATGTGCATATGGGGAAAAAAATAGCCTAAAACATGATGTCCACCTATGAAAAAATAATTCTAAAATTCTATTTAATGAATCACCTGACAGTAGGCAAGCAAGACTTCATTTTATTTGATAAATACCATGTTAAATTTCTTTTATGAATGAATAATCACACATAAAACATGAATATTCCAAATTAAAAATTCAAAGGAAACAATTTGGATCTAATATTTTCCTCAAATATTATCAATGTTGAGTCTTCATTACTTTTATTTTCAAACTCAGGCAAATTCGAAATATCAAAATTGACTTGTCTTCGCGTACAATGAGCATGTGAAAAGAAATCCATAATGCTTCAGATATTTTTTTTGTATCTAAGTTTCACCATTACTCTCTAATGTTTTTCTTTTATTTTAAATGATTTTTATTTTTCCCACTATAGCTGGTTTACAGTGTTCTGTCAATTTTCTACTGTACAGCAGGTGACCCTGTCACACATACATCTACACATTATTTTTCCCATGTTATTCTCCACCATGCTCCATCATAAGTGACTAGATATAGTTCCCAGTACTATACAGCAGGATCTCATTGCTTATCTATTACAAAGGCAATAGATTGCATTTATTAACCCCAGATTTCCAGTCCGTCCCACTCCCTCCCCCTCCCCTTTGACAATCAAAGTCTGTTCTCCAAGTCCTTGATTTTTGTTTCAGGGGAAAGGTTCATTTACAGTATATATTATATTCCAGATATTAGTGATATCATATGGTATTTGTCTTTCTCTTTCTAACTTACTTCACTTAGTATGAGAGTCTCTAATTCCATCCATGTTGATGCAAATGGCATTGTTTTGATCTTTTATTGCTAAGTAGTATTCCATTGGGTATATATACCACATCTTCTTAATCCATTCATCTGCTGATGGACATTTAGGTTGGTTCCATGCCTTGGCTATTGTGAATAGTGCTGACATGAATATGTAGGCGCATATGTCTTTTTCATGGAAAGTTTTGTCTGGATATATGCCCAAGAATGGGATTGCTGGGTCATGTGGTAGTTCTATATTTAGTTTTCTGAGGTATCTCCATACTGTTTTCCATAGTGATTGTACCAATTTATGTTTGCATCAATAGAGTAGGAGGGATCCCTGTTCTCCACACTCTTTCCAGCATCTGTTATTTGTGGACTTATTAATGATGGCCACTCTGACTGGTGTAAGGTGGTATCTCGTGGTAGTTTTGATTTGCATTTCTTGAATAATCAGTGATGTTGAACATTTTTTTCATGTGCTTGTTGGCCATCTGTACGTCTTCTGCGTAAAAATGTCTATTCAGGTCTTTTGCCCATTTTTCCATTGTGTTGTTGGCTTTTTTGCTGTTGAGGTATATAAGTGGTTTGTATATTTTAGAGATTAAAGCCCTTGTCAGTTGCATCATTTGAAACTATTTTCTACCATTCTGTAAGATGTCTTTTTGTTTTTCTTTTCTTTTCTTTTTTTTTTTTTTTAATGGTTTCCTTTGCTGTGCAAAAGCCTGTCAGTTTAATTAGGTGCCATTGGTTTATTTTTGCTTTTATTTCTTTTGCCTTGGGAGACTGACCTGAGAAATCATTTGTAATGTTGATTTCAGAGAATGTTTTGCCTATGTTCTCTTCTAGGAGTTTGATGGTGTCTTGTCTTATGTTTAAGTCTTTAAACCATTTTGGTTTGTTTTGTGCATTATTTACATGCAGCTGTCCAGTTTTCCAAGCACCATTTGCTGAAGAGACTGTCTTTTTCCTATTTTATATTCTTGCCTCCTTTGTCAAAGATTAATTGACCATAGCTCTGGGTTTATTTCTGGTTTCTCTATTCTGTTCCACTGGTCTGTATGTCTGTTTTGGTACCAGTACCACACTGTCTTTTTTGTTTGTTTGTTTTCTTTATAGGGCCGCACCTGCGGCATATGGAAGTTCCCAGGCTAGGGGTAGAATTGGAGCCGTACCCGCCATCCTATGCTGCAGCCATAGCAATATGGGATCCCGAGCCATGTCTGTGACCTACATTACAGTCATGGCAACACCAGATCCTTAACCCACTGAGCGAGGCCAGGGATTGAACCTGAGTCCTCAAGGATGCTAGTGGGATTTGTTAGACAATGAGCCACAACGGGAACTTCTCACATTGCCTTGATTACTGTGGCCTTGTAATATTGCCTGAAGTCTGGGAGAGTGATGCCTCCTGCTTGGTTTTTGCTCCTTAGGATTGCTTTGGCAATTCTGGCTCTTTTGTGGTTCCATAAATTTTCGGATTGTTTGTTCTAGTTCTGTGAAAAGATGTCATGGGTAATTTGATAGGGATTGCACTGGATCTGTAGATTGCTTTGGGTAGTATGGCCATCTTTATGATAACAATTTTTCTAACCCAGGAACATGGAATATCTTTCCATTTCTTTGAATCCTCTTTAATTTCCTTGATTAATCAACTGAACACACCAATCTCTATAAGTGAAATTGAATATGTAATCAAAACACTCCCTACAAATAAAAGTCCAGGATCAGATGGCTTCACAGGTGAGTTCTATCCAACATACAAAGAGGAAATTATACCATCTTCCTTAAACTTTTCCGAAAGGTTGAAGAAGGAACACTCACAAAGACATTCTATGAACCCTAGTATGAAAACCAAAGATACTAACAAAAAAGAAAATTATAGGCCAATATCTTTGATAAATATATATGTAAACATTCTCAATAAAATTTTAGCCAACCAAATACAACAACATCTAAAAATATTATAAACCTTGACCAGGTGGGATCCATCCCAGGTTCACAAGGATGGTTCAACATAAGCAAATCAATCAATGTCATGTCATACACCACATTAACAAAAGAAAAGTCACAAAACACATGATCATCTCAATAGATGCAGAAAAAGCATTTGACAAAATCCAACATCCATTCGTGATTAAAAACTCTTACCAAAGTGGGGATAGAGGGAACATACCATAATAAAAGCTATTTATGACAAACCCACAGCAAATATAATACTCAGTGGAGAAAACCTGAAAGTCTTCTCGCTAAAATCTGGAAGAAGACAAGGATGCCCACTCTCACCACTTTTATTAAATATTGTATTGGAAGTCCTAGACACAACAATAGGGAAGCAAAAGAAATAAAATGTATCCAAATTGGAAGAGAAGAGGTAAAACTGTCACTGAATGCAGACAACATGATTTTATGTATAGAAGACCCTAAGGACTCAATACAAAAACTACTCGAACTGATAAACAAATTCAGCAAAGTAGCAGGATACAAGATTAACATTCAGAAATTGTTCACATTTCTGTATACTAAAAATGAAACATTATAAATGGAATACAAAAATACAATAACTTTTAAATTCGCACCCAGAAAAATTCAATACCTGGGAATAAACCTGACCAAGGAGGTAAAAGACTTATAAGCTGAGAACTATAAAACATTAATCCAATGTTTTTCTTCAAAGACAAAATGATGTAGTCATTTCCATAAGATTTTTCTGATACTTCTTTTAAAATGTTAGGTATTTTCAAACAAATATTCCACATCCTAATCTGAATTACATAACAAAGTGATAAAATTCTTGAGTGTGCTCCCAAAAATCTTTTTTTTTTGTCTTTTTGCCTTTTCTAGGGCCGCTCCCGCGGCATATGGAGATTCCCAGACTAGGGGTCGAATTGGAGCTGTAGCCTCCGGCCTAGGCCAGAGCCACAGCAACGCGGGATCCGAGCCGTGTCCGCAACCAACACCACAGCTCACAACAACGCTGGATCCTTAACCCACTGAGCAAGGCCAGGGATCAAACCCGCAACCTCTTGGTTCCTAGTTGGATTTGTTAACCACTGCGCCATGACAGGAACTCCTCAAAAGTCATTTTTTAAGTCAGAAATAACAAGGTAATACTTATTCATTGATACATGCAATTTTATGACTGAGTAGTACACCCCAAGTGCTATGCCAGGACCTGAACATTAGTCTCCCCTACAAATCAAAAACTATATTATGTATGGTCATGGGAGCTTCAACACAGGAAGAGAAAAGGCTATTCTTTCTCTAATGTAGTTCTACAATTATTTCACTGAGGATTTCTAATGGTAATTTGAATTATTTTTCCATTTACAGAATGGTGTTTTGTGATTAAGAAAGGTAAAAGAAAGCATGTCATTTCCCATATCAGTATGAGATTGATAAATCATACCTGCACTTTACATATTAAGGAAGATGACTATGTTATTGTTTGCAGTGTTCATTTTGTCTCCTCAGGTATAAACAATACTATTTTAGCTTCTTAAGATATTATAGAAACTATAGAAATGGATGATGCATTAACAGAGAAATTATAACATTATATAACATCAGATAATTTGAAGTTACAAGTGCAATGAGAAATAAAACTGCAGCATTCATCAATATGCAATATTTCTAATTTTTACTGATCAAAATTCCAAAGTAAAAGTAAAAATAATATTTACTAACTAGATGTCATACGCTAGGTTATTTAAACATGGTAGATCACTTACCTATAACCCTGTGAAGTAATTTGAGCATTTTCCAAAATGAAGTATTGAAGCTGTCCCTTTATTTTTTGTACTAGATTCTACTGATCTGTCTCTACTCTCTAAATAGATACCTTCAAATTCAAAATAAATATTTCCCTTGTTAATTTTGAGTACTTGGTATAAATTCAAAACAAAGCAAGAACCTTCATTTTAGAGAAAGATAAATAGGGAAATCATAATATTACCAAACCCTCAATTTGTCAGACTTTCATTTAATTCTAAAAATATTAGAATGTTACTGCTCATAAAACAAGAACTTAAATATCACTATTTCTACACTCAGTTCTATAGTTAAAAGCATTTCTGTAAGGTGAAGAAAGAGAAAGAAAGGAAAAGAAAGAAAGAAATAGAGAAAGAAAGGAAGGAAGAAGAAGGAAGGAAGCAAAGGGAAGGGAAGGAAAGGAAAGGAAGAAAAAGAAAAGAAAGAAGGAGAGAGGGAAGGAGGAACGAAGGAGGAAAAGTAATGCATTTCATGATCTTCAGATAAATCAGAAGAAACATTACAACATTCATTCATTAAACAGAATGCTCTTTACTATACATAATTTCAAATATATGTATATTATTTTCTATCCAGCTAGGTATTTTAATACCATGTAAATGCACAGAATTATTAGCATATACAAATTATGCAAAAAAAGTTTTATCCATATGTCAGAAAAGCTAAATAAGGATTTCTAGCCATATTGTAATAGCAACAAAACATTGAAATTGATTAACAAAAAAAAGTGATAAAGGATACATTTTAATTTTCTGATTCTGGTTCAACAATTTACTTGAATAGTTTTTAAAAATAAAATTATATCCAATCTCTAGCACTGATTTCAGACACATAACCTAAAATACTTATATCTAACTCAATGTGCAATTCAAAATTATAATATTTCTTCCATTATGCAAATAAGAAAATGATATTAGAATATAATCAAATTTCCTCAAGGTTAAATGATCTGTAATTTGGCATTTCTACTGCATAATTGCCTTAAACTTATATTTTTACAGTCAATTATAGAGTTTGTGTTTTGAAGTGCACATTTATTGTTGCAATAGCCAAGTAAAAATTAGATGGTAAGACCATCCTTGGCAACCTTGATAAAATCCACCATATAGCTAAAAAGAAATACTGCAGTTTATTTTAACTAGAGCTTATATTCTGTGTGTTCAAATCATGCTAAAAGGGCTCAAAGGAAGCATGAAGCCTGATCTATTTAAAATATCTATTTTTAACTATGCTGAAAAAGGGAAATAATGGAAAATATATATAATTTATGATCAGTAGATGATTAAGAGCAAATTTTAATGAAAACTTACAGTTTATTCAATTGATTTGCATTTGACCTAGGCTAAAAGGAAAAAAAAAAAAAGAGTATCACAATAAATGTATCTTAAAGTATTTCCCAACTGTCTAGTTGACAATGTTCAAATAGCTAATTATTATGTAAACCATTATAACTTAGTAATGCTAGCAAGAAATTTGTTAAAGTATTTGCTCATGTTCTTTTTTTGGGGGGGCTTGTTAGGGCCACACCCATGGCACATGGAAGTTCCCAGGCTAGTGGTGGAATTGGAACTAAGCTGCTGGCCTATGCTACAGTCATGGCAAGTTAGGGTCCTAGCTGAGTGCCACAGCCACAGCAATGTGGGATCCAAGCCACATCTGTGACTTACACCACAGCTCATGACAACACTGGATCCTTGACCCACCAAGTGAGTTTTGGGATCGAACCCACATCTTCATGAATACAAGTCTGGTTAGTTTCCGCTGGACCACAACAGAACTCTCCCATGTTAATTTTCTTAATATAAAGTAGAGAAAACAAAAATTAAAATCTTCTTACATTAAATATTACTTTCTGCTTTTCAATATGATTCAGAACTCAGATAAAAGGAAGAAAACTCTCACTACCTACACACACACATATACACAGACACACATGCAGAAAATATGGATGGAGTTGGATGTCCTTCCTTTCTTAGCTACAAACATTTCAGGTTTAGGGATAGGAACCAAGAAATTACTAAAACTGTGAATTCTGGACTGGCAATGGGTTGTTTTCAACTATTTATGCCAGGAACTACTATTTATTTGAGATGTCATCTAGAATTAAATAGGGAACTTCACAGGAAATAGCATTCTGACTGACTATGGCTTATTGTAGCCCATACCCTGAGGGATGTTGTAGAGCTCAGTTCATCAGAATATTCATTAATGAAGATCACCCAACTTTCTAATGCTTCCTTTGTACTATATGATTGGGGACATGAGTGTGGAAGCTATACAAATGCTAAGAAATGACATCATTCAAGAAAATCAAGGATGTAATTAGAATATGAAAAAAATAAGCAAAAACAACAACAAAAACAAAAAACACATTTCAGAGATTGCTCGGAATTAAAAAAAAACAATTTTTTCCACATAAACTGATCATTAACCATCTACCTTCATTGCTAAAAAGCAAAAACAAAGAAAAAAAGAGCAACAAATTGATAATAAATAAGTTGATATAGGAAATAATAATAGCCAATAATTCTGTTTTATTTAAACTGTTTCATGTATATGGTTATCCATTAACTTGGTATATATGAAATCAAGCCATATTAAAAAAAGAACTAGAATGGTACTAGAATTTTCAACTGAAAGTACTATAACTGAGACCAAATAAATGTAGATTTAAAAAAATAATTACAAAAATAGCAGTGAAAAGAAAAACGCAACTGAAGCAAGAGCAAATAAGTCTAATACAGGTTTAAAATCAATGCTCCTATAGTTTGTAGAGCTATTCAAGGTAATGGAATAATGATTTTTGTTTTCATCCTTGGAAAATTCAGATTGGTTTAGGGTTATTAAAACAAACTCGCGCACGCACACACACACACACACACACACACACATACACACACACACAAAACACTCTACATTATCTAGCGAGAATTTATAATTCAATATGAAAAGAAAGATAAATCATTAAAGTTATAACCAAAAATGTGTGAGAAATCTAGGATAGAAGGTCTTCAGTTTAATTACCAAAAAATTTTAAATACAATTAGTAAAGTCATGTTGAGAGTTATAAAACAGATGGGAGTTTGATTTGAAATCTCTTAAGCTCTCACAAGAGATGAGGCAAATTAGATAGGAGAAAGGGTAAAGATTATCCAAAGTAGAATTGATTTAATTTTGTGCTTCATCCCTAGCCTCATCATAAATAAATGCATAAATATCTCTACTTGAGTTTCCAGATCTAAACAGAAAGCAAACTACAAATGTTTAAATAGCTTATCAGCTTTATTTGGTATGAATTAGTGTACACTTGCCCAATTCTACCGATTAGCTCAGTAATCAAATGTTTTCATTTTATTCAGTCAACTAATTAGATGATTCTGGAATCCTTGTCTATAAGTTACAAAAAGCTTGTATTTATCTCCAGCAACGCGTGCTTGCTCAGCCCTCCAAACCAAAAAAAAAAAAAAGGTACTCCAAGGTATAACACAGACCATTCAGGTCAAGTTTGAGAGACTTGTTTCATTAAGAAAAAAACTGGAAAGGCTGAATATTGGGCTAAGTTTCCTCATTTATGTTTATTATGTACTTTTCAAGAGTTCATTTGACTATATCAGTAATCAGAAATGTCCCTATTTCCCATTTAATTAAATGCTTCCACCACTCAATGTTGTCATCAGAATTATGCTATTTAGCTGGCTAAGGCACAGGTTGCCCAAAAATATGCCAAGGTGGCATTATTATTATTTTGAATTAAAGTTATTTGAGAAACAGCTAGTGCAAGAAGACTGATCTGATCTTTGTTTCCCTGAAAGCAGGAGGATGGAGGGGATCCTTGCTACCATGGGTAGGGAACTCCAGGCCAAGAAAGCTGTATAAGCAGACCTCACTAATTGTTTTTTAATTTGCTGCCTTAAGCAAAAACTTTGTTTCTGTCAAATCCTCATAAGTAATGGATTTTTTTTAATCTAAATCTTCTATAAACAGATTGTTTGGTCACTTATTCAGTCCTACACTTATGAGACCTCCATACATATGTAATTAAATGTTTCTCTCCTATTAATGGGTTTTATACCAAGCTGATTATGAGACCAGGCAAAAGAATCTAAAACTGTAGAGAAAAAAAATTTTCTCCCCTACAATGACAAGGATAAACTTACATTTTGGTGGAGAAAGAATGGTCACTTCAATAGTAGTGCTACATTAGTTTTACATTCAAATATAAAAGTAATCATCTTAACCCCAATTTCACAACATAACTAGGAGTTAATTCCAAGGGAATACAGAGACAAATGCAAATGGTATTAGAGAATCTAAAATATAGCATAAATGAGCCTATCTATAAAACAGAAACAGATCATGGACCTGGAGAGCAGATGTGTTTGCCAGGCGGGGAGGGGGGAAGAAGTGAGATGGATGAGGAGTTTGGGGTTAGTAGATGCAAACTATTGCATTTAGAATGGATAAGCAATGAAGTCCTACTATATAGCACAGGGAACTATATGCAATCTTTTGGGGTAGAACATGATGGAAGATAGTATGAGAAAAAATGTATATATATGTATAACTTATGCTGTACATCAGAAATTAACACAACACTGTAAATAAACTATATTCTAATAAAAAATAAAATAATAAAAATTTTAAAATAATAAAAATAATAAAAATAAAGTAATAAAAAATGTGAATGGATAAAACATAAGGTGTTTAAAAGAACATATAGAACATCTTCATAACCTTATGGTATGCAAAGATCTATTAAAAATATGACCAAGAAAAAAGTATACCAGGAAGAAAAATAAAACTGTATAAATTAAACAATACAAAAATTAACAAACATTATTTTTAAGGGGCACTATGAATGCAGTGGAAAGGCAATCTATAGATTGGCTGAAAATATTTTAAATGGATTCAAGCTCACTTCTAGAATATATAAAAAATTTTTTAAAAGCAATAAAAAGATGCCAAAATAATCTTAAACAGAAAAATCACTAAAGTAGATATATAAATATCCAATAAAATATTTAAATGTGTTCAATTTGATTAGTTATTAGCAAAATGTACATTTAAACCAATGCAAAAACACTATATACACAATGGAATTATAAAAATAGTAAGTCAGTAAATAAATAAATAAATTTTAGGAATGTGGAAGAAAGTATATAAATGGTTATGACCTAAAACAATGATGAAAAATTGTTTTTTGCTACTTACTAAAGCTGAGCATCATATTCTGTGATCTGGAAATTCCTATCTCAGATTTATTATCTAAAAGAAATGCACATATGTATTTGTCAAAAGATGTGTGCAAGAATTATCACAGTAGCTTATTTGGAATATACAAAATATTTAGTGTTTAAATATGTCATAACTGTAGAATATACTACCAACAAATCACAATCATATCAACCACATGTATGAATCTCACAGGCATTATTTTGAGTGATATATGCCAATAATGAAGAAGTAAATATATGATGGCTTCATTATATAAAGTCCAAAAATGAAAACAACTAATCACAATGATAAGTGATTAGCTTATAAAATGTGTTTCCTTTGGGAAGAAAACATGGTGAAGTATCTGAATGCACTGGTTATGTTCTATTCTTGTTATGGATGCTGCTTAAAGACTGTGTTTTGTGAAATACACTGAACTTAAGATTTTACAGTTTTTATGTTTATTATTTAATAAATTCACGGAAATATGCTACAGGAAACAAAATAATTTTCCAATTCTTTCCTGAATTAAAAAATACTATTTTTGATGCCCCACTGAATTTGAGTAATAATGCTTTTATTTTGCTCAGTGGAAAATGAACTTTAATTCTCACTATTTATTAGTTTGCAAAAGCAAATATAAGCACAAATCACAATACAAATATTTAATTCATGCTATTTCTTTCCCATAATCTATGAAAATTCTAAAAGACATCTATGAAGTAAAGGAGGTATAATATTCAGACCAATAATATTGAGAACTAAATAAAATAAAGTGAATTTTGTTTTTTAAATTTAGTTATTTATAATCTTGAATAACACTTTTTTGCTTATTTATTTATGTATTTATTTTTATTTTTATTTTAACGGCTGCACTCACAGAATATGGAGGTCCCCAATAGGAGCTGTTGCTGCCAGCCTATGCCAGAGCCACAGAAACACCAGATCCAAGCTGTATCTGCTGCCTACACCATAGCTCATGGCAACACTGATCCTTAACCCACTGAACAAGGCCAAGGATCGAACCTGCATCTTCATAGATCCTAGTCAGATTTGTTTCCTCTGTGCCATGACAGGAACTCCCTATCATCTAGAATAATTTTAACATCACAAATATCTCTTAATCCTTTGCTACGGAGACACACACCAACCTCGATGCTCCCTAATAGCCAGATCAAACTGATTACAGGAATAAGAGAATGAATGTAGCTATTTCTATTAAATTTCCATCTCTACCAAAATAAGACTAGATGTGGACCTTCCACAGTCTTAGTTGAAGTAAACAGACCATCACAGTTTTTAGTTTTAAAAGGTTAATATTGTGCTTATACTATGTCACATGGGATGATGACTGTTACAGGGAATGAAGGTCAAGATAAATGAAATATGTGTTGAAATGACTCTACAAAGTGGTCAGATGTAGGTCTACAATTATATGGGTGATAATATTGGATACAATTCATGTTTAAAAGTGTTTGCTAGCAGGCATAAAAAGGGATCATTGATGATAACTGAAAAGTCAATCATTTGGGAAAACTTCATGAATGAAATATATTAATAAGTAAACTTCTAAATCATAAATCAATAAGCTAGGAATGCAGTGGAACATTCAAAAAGCCTTTCCAAGTTCTGATTTGTGTAAACTAAGACTAGAAGAAGGGGTCCAAGACAAAGTAATGTCAGTACATAAAGTAATATAAACTGAATGTTAGGAAACAAATGGAATAAAAAGTCTAATATGAACATCAGGGAAAGTACCCAAGAGTTGCTAAACAAACACAAAATATTAAATATGGGTATTCACTAAGTTTTGCCAGGAAGAAGGCAGTGAAGAAAATTATAGACAAAAATAGCTATCTCCCAGGAGAGTAAAACTTTCAAACACTTATAGAGTGGCTACTCTTGCCTGGTACAATCCTACATAATAATAATCCACCCAGGGCGTTCCTGTCATGGCTCAGTGGTAGCAAAATTTCCAACTAGGATCCATGATGATGCAAGTTTGATCCCTGACCTTGCACACTGGGTTAAGGATCCAGTGTTGCTGGGAGCTGTGGTGTAATTCATAGATGTGGCTCAGATCCCTCGTTGCCATGGCTGTAGCATAGGCTGGCAACTACAGCTCCAATTTGACCTCTATTCTGGGAACTTCCATGTGCTGCAGGTGCTGAAACTACAAGTTCCCCCAGAAATCTAATTAGAGAAAATCAATATGGAAGTCAAGGTTCTGGTTTGTGGAGACCATCAATAAAAGTTTACGGAAAAACAATGAAAGAATACTCTAACAGAAGCATATGAAAGCGTATACAGTCACTTTTGTGTTATTTGATTTTAAGCCTGGGAGTTCCTAATTCTTGAAAGTAACTCAACTTCTTATCTTCTTAATGTACTTACCTAAATTATTGAAGAATTTCATGTTAGTCATAGGCCCCACTTTTATACATGTAAAAGTGAAAGAAACTTCATTTCTCAACCAGAATTATTTTTATTAACTTTTAGAAAACATTATAATATGTATCTGCGAATATAGATAAATGCAAAGAGACAAACAAATATAGATCTATAGGTGATAGAGTTAAATAGATTTTGAAAATATTGCTTGAGGATCAACGATTGTGAAGAATTAATGTCCTGATAATTAATATGTCTTGTGGTCAGTTATATTAGGCAATATTCTAAAAGTGCTCCCCTTCAGTATTTCCCACTCTAATCTTGAGAACTGAGAATATTCTGAGTTTTCACATCCATGAATATGTTACTTTACATGGCAGAAATGGACTTGCAAATGTAATTAAGGCTACTATGAGTTGATATTAAAAAAGATCATCCTGGATTTTCAGGCAGACTGGAAGCTAATATAATTGCATGAACCCTTTAAAAGTGGAGACCGTTTTCCAGCAAAACGGAAATAGAAAATAAAGTCAGATATTTGAATAAATAGTGAGAGGCACTGGACATAGCATTCCTGAATTAAAGATGGAGGTCAACGTTATGAGGATGTGAGTATGGGCTAGAGGCTAAGGTTGGCCACAGCAGATGACCAAATACAAGAAAACAAATTCTTCTGATCACAAGACCTTAAAAGAGCCCCAGATGGAGCTAAAGCCCTATCAACACTTTGATTTTAGTCCAAAAAGTCACTGACCAGGTAATCTTGATATATGTGCCAAACTTCTGACATAGAGAACTATTGGGTAAAAAGTAGGCATTGTTTTAATCCACTGTGTCTGTGGTAAATCACTAGGCAATGATAGAAAACTAATGGATTAGGGTTAATACTTACATATATACCCTATTTGATTTGTAAATAAATCAGTACGTGGCATTAATATATTGCACATATTTTGTATAAGGGACAACTGCTTGAAAAGGATAAAAAATATGGTTATTTTTTATCAATATTTTAATACAATTTTAATACAATTTTAATACAATTTTAATTTTACGAGATTTTTAGATTTAGAGAAAAGTTACAATGATGGTACAGTGAGTTTCTATATACCTCTTACCTAGCTACCCCAACTATTAACATCTTATATTAGTGTGGTGTATTTGTCATAACTAAGGAACCAACATTAGTACATTGCTATTAATTAAACACCATGTTTCATTTGTATTTCATTTCCCCACATGTCCTTTTGATGATCTAAGATCCCATCCAAGACACCACATTACACTTAGTTATGTCTCCTCAGTTTTTACTGTGACAGTTTCTCACAATTTTTATATCATGACAGTTTTGAGGAATAATGTTAAAGCATTTGCAGAATGTTCTTTAACTTGGTTTGTCTGCAGTTTATCTCATGGTTATATGGTGTTATGGGTTTTGGAGAAAACCACAGAGAGAAAACACACTTTTCATAAGATCATTTCAAGAATATAAACTGTTCACTGATGATCATAAATACACAAATACTCAGAGTTCCTTTTGTGGCACAGCAGGAAAGGAATCCAACTAGTATCTATGAGGATACTAGTTCAATCCCTGGCCTCACTCAATGGGTCCATCTGGCATTGCCATGAGCTGTGCTTTAGGTCACAGATGTGGTTCGAATTCCATGTTCCTGTGGCTGTGGTATAGCCTGGCAGCTGTAGCTCCATTGGATCCTTAGCCTGGGAACTTCCGTATGTCACGGATGTGGACCTAAAAAGCAAAAGACAAGCCAAAAAAACCCACTAAAACAAACAACCTTGATTGTCTGACCAAAGTACAGTTTGCATGGTTTTTCCATTACCAATGTACCTTTCCTTTTTTCTCTTTCCATACTCTGGAACTAAGCCCACTACATACATTCCATACTCCTAAAGAAGAAATTGGAATTCTTCTAGAAAAAGGATTTGTCTCTTGACTTGAACTGATTTATAATGCAATCATTTATATTACAATAGACCCATGGATATTGTTTTTATACTTTAGTATACAATTTAATGCTATTTTTTGTTTTGTTGTTCAAATCAGACTTTGCTATTGGCAGCTTTTATTGACTGCCATATACTTTTACAGACTTCCATGCTTTATTTTTAAACATTTCTTTACTTTTTAACACTTCATAATGCTTGGGATTCATCTTGAATTTTTTCTGCCTTAGACCTTGAATCATCATTTGTCTAATGTGTTGTCTGTTTTACGAGAAAATGTTACTAGAAGTAAAGATTAGGTTCTAATTGTTCTGATGCTACTAGGGTACAAAATTATTTTTAATAAATCTTAAAGCATATGTTTTTTCCTGAGAAAGTGATAAATATATATATAGATAATTTGCAATCTACATAAAGTTACAAAGAAATAGAAAGAAAAAATGGTATATTTTCAAAGAATGTTGGGAGAAATTTTACAAAATAAATAGTAATGTTATTTATTCCATAAGAATATATAGGATTAATCTATCACATTAGAAAACAATGTTCTCAACAAGGAGATGTCAATATCAAATAAGATAGAATTATGGATGCACTGGGACAGCTCTATCTATGTCGGGCAATACTGGTATGCCTGGTGTCAACTCTTAGCCAAGTATTAGATAATCTAGCTAGTAATGTATACGGCTATTTAATGTTTCAGTGTCTTCTAAAAATTCCAAAGTCCTGCTTGTCTATTTTGTTTGGGGATATATAAACTGTTGGTGTATACACAGTTTAACTTATTAAAAATATAGGTTGACTATATACTTTTTTTTTGTCTTTTTGCTATTTCTTGGGCCGCTCCTGTGGCATATGGAGGTTCCCAGGCTAGGGGTCCAATCAGAGCTGTAGCCACCGACCTACACCAGAGCCACAGCAACGTGGGATCCTAGCCGCATCTGCAACCTACACCACAGCTCACAGCAACGCTGGATCGTTAACCCACTGAGCAAGGGCAGGGACTGAACCCGCAACCTCATGGTTCCTAGTTGGATTAGTTAACCACTGCGCCACACGACGGGAACTCCTTGACTATATACTTAAGGCTAAAAAAACTCTACTGGAAAATTTTTCTGTACTTGCCTGGAACCAGGATTTCACCTATAAAATCTGGCAGTTCATTATTTGATATCTAAGTATGTCCTGGTTAATGAAAAGAACTCTGGCAATCTATGCCTTCACCTTCTTTCTACTGATATAACCTATTCTTTAATTAAAGCCTTTTTTTTGCATGATGAACATCAAAGTTCACTAATAAGTTTAAATAGGGACAGATTTCTCTAATGAGTGTTGTCTATAGAAGCCTTAATAGAAAATAATAAGGACAGAAGGAGAAAGAATTGGAGAAGGATAAAGGGAGGAAGAAGGTAGAGGAAGTATATACCTCCTCATGTATTCTAGTGTGTGTTTCTCTGGAAGAATCTAATACAGACTTATATGTAACATATATGAAAACTAAACTCAACATTAAGAAAACAAACAACCTTATTAAATAATAGGACTGGAATGTGAAGACACATCTTACTGAAGGGGATATAAAGATGGCAAATTTGCATTGTAAAAAGTGCTCAACACATATCATTAGGAAATTTAGGAAATGATAGATGAAAACAGGATACCACTCTATGTGTTTATAATGCTAAAATACAAAACACTGGCCACACCAAATGCTAGCTAGTATATGGAATAGCAGAACTCGCATTCATTGCTGGTAGAATATGAAATGGTATGATACATTGAAGGACAGTTTTGCAGTTTCTTACAATGCTAAATATGGTCTTAGGCTACAGCTCAAGAATCACACAGCCATGTGAATTGAAAACTTATGGAGATCTTGTTGCAGGGCAGTGGAAACAAATCTAACTAGGAACCATGAGGTTGTGGGTTCAATCCCTGGACTCCCTCAATGGGTTAAGGCTTCGGAGTTGCCATGAGCTGTGGTGTCGGCTGCAGTTGGGGCACTCCAGATGCCATGAGTGGGGCCCTGAAAGCCAAAAAAAAAGCCAAAAAAAAAAGAAAACTTATGACCATATAAAATTCTGCACATAGAAGCTTTATCATAACTAACCAAATTGGGAGCAACCAAGAATTCCTTCTATGCATAAATGGAAAAATAAAGTGTGGTACATCCATGCAATCAACTATTATTCAGCAATAAAAAACTATGATCAATTAAAGTGCAAAAATACATGGAAGAATCTTGAATGCATATAGTTATGTAAAGAACTGAGTCTAGGAACCCTCCATATTATGCTATTCTGACAATATGGCATTCTGGAAAAGGCAAAACTACAGAGACAATAAAATAAAAAAATCGTTATTTGCTAGGAATTTGAGGGAGGATCAAAAAGTATGATCAAAATAGTCAAGGCATAGGGAACTTCTAGGGTGGTAACTATTCGATATAACACTGAAGTGGTAGATAAAAGATGTTATGCACATGTCAAAATCCATGAAACTCTGTAATACGAAGAGTGATCCTTAATGTAACTATAAAATTTCATTAAAAATAATATACAGATATTTGTTCATTAATTGTAACAGGTGTTCCCCACTAATGCAAAATGTTGATAACAGGGACACTACGGAGAAGGTATACTGCTTGTATAGGAGAATTCTGTATTATCTGCTCAATTTTTCTGCAAATATAAAATATTTATTATATTAAATATTCTATTAATTAAAAAATATAAAGGGTAAAGAGTAAAATATCCTATTAATTAAAAATGGTTTACTCAGAGAACTCCAAGATATATCCAAAATAAAAATATAAAAAGTAAAATATTCTATTAATTAAAAATGGCTTACTCTTAGAGAACTCCAAGATATCTCACTCTTCTTTAACAAAGATAAGTAAGAACCTCTTTTCTTAATTATAAAAAAAGGAAATTAAAGTTGGTTAAATCATTTAAGAATCAGAAAAGCAAACTCATTCAATAGAGAATGGAGATTATGCAAAACTTACTTCAGGCCCTTGTCCTTAAAATAATGCCTAAACATTCATGACTGTCATGACAAGCAGATATAGAAAAGGGTAAGATAAATTAGGTAAGGAAGAAGAAATGAAAATGGGAAAGAGAAACAAGATTATAAGAGCAGATTGTTATTAAGAAAAAAGAAAACTTGTAATTAACATCTCTTGGAGTTCTACTCTCCATCAGAGGAGATTCAATGCACCTGGCTATTAGTGCAGGACTGATAGCAGGGAATGTTGTTTCTTTTTTTTTTTTTGTCTTTTTGCTATTTCTTGGACTGCTCCCCGGCATATGGAGGTTCCCAGGCTAGGGGTCAAATCGGAGCTGGAGCCACCAGCCTATGCCAGAGCCACAGCAACGAGGGATCCGAGCCATGTCTGCAACCTACACCACAGCTCACGGCAATGCTGGATCGTTAACCCACTGAGCAAGGGCAGGGATTGAACCCGCAACTTCATGGTTCCTAGTCGGATTCGTTAACCACTGCGCCACGATGGGAACTCTGGAATGTTGTTTCTTGGTAATGTCAATAGGTAAAGCAGGTAAAACATTTGAGTGGGCATAATCAACATTTAATTAATATTTGGATTATATTTATGTTTTCCAAAAATCAGCAGGAGAAACCACATAATATCACTATCATAACATGAGCTTTCCAGGACCACTGAGACTAGCACATGCTCAATTCCATGTTAGATGGTCTCTGTTCAGTTTGGCCAGATCATACATGTAGGCCTTGCTTTCTCCTTTCTTGGAGGGTTACATATAAAAGCCATCAGCAATTCTTTCTTTTTTTTTTTTTTCTTGTATCTTCTATATTCTGGTCTCTTTGATTGGTATATTTCCCCTTAAGTGGTACTGATTTCATTTTGTTTCCAAAAATTCAAGTATTTTTAAATTAGAGAATGATTTTTACAGATAATACTTGTACATAGTTTAAATGTCCAAATAGTGGCAAACAACTTAAAATGTCAAAGATGGTTCATAGCTTCATCTTTCCTCATCCCCAGTTCTGTATTTTCAGAAGAATCTATTTTTCTTTTCTGATTCCTCTATTATCTACTACATTTTTAAATACCATATTGTCTTCTACTGTTTTTTTTTTCTCTTTCAATTTTAGCCATTTTCAATGGCTAGTTGATTATATAATGTGTATCACCTTATGGATAGGAGTTTTCAGATTTGGCAGAAAAGAGGTGAAAAGTGAGGATACATGAATAAATAAACTAAGTGACCAGTAAAGCAAGTATTAACTACTGATAAAACAAAGGTAATATAGTAAAAAAAAAAAAATTGATATTATGGTACATGGCTTCAATATACTATAATATTTTATGTAAATAGAAAAATGCAAGAAACAAATATGGATTGAACCCTAAAATTGTGTATTGCTGTACTAGATAAGTGGTAATAGGTAGGGGTACATTATAAAAAATCCTCAACTTAATTAGCAAGGATTAAATTGAAAATAGCTCTTTCCCCAGCTTACTCATTTTAAATTTAGCTATGTGATTGCTTTTGATGGTGAAATGTACGTGGCAGTAACAATGTGCTATTTTTGAGCCTAGATCTAAAGACACATCAAGTACTTTTTCCTTCTTATACTTCTACTATTTCCATGAATAAGAAAGTACATGTCGGGAGCCATAAGGCTGCTCCAGTAAAGAGAGCAAAGCCATAGTCAGCACCTGCGTGAGGCTTGTCTGGTTAGCAGAGCTACAGACAAGCTGAAGAAAGAAAGAAGGATTGCGGATGCGTGAGGCTTGTCTGGTTAGCAGAGCTACAGACAAGCTGAAGAAAGAAGAAGGATTGCAGAGCAATCCCTTGAAAGACATCGGCTCCAGGAAAATAAAAATGATATCCCCTAAAAAATATGTTAATCTATTTTTCTGTGTTTATCCTTCCTTTTCTATCTCTATTCACAGCTTTCTTACTGCTAAAGATTTGCCCTGGGTACATAAAATACTTGAACCAAAACAGAGTGAAGTTATTTAAACAATGTAATGGAAAAAGCCTTTGTTTTGGAGTAATAATTTATGGCACCTATTTTGTGAGAGTATACAGGGGGAACGTGATTTCAGTCCCTTTACTTAAAAAGAAGTTTGGGGCTGGGAAAATGTTGTTTGGCCTATAAATTACTATTTTCTATAATAGATATATTTTTTATTAAATAACAGTGTCACCTGTAACTTTTATCCTTTATGGAGGCATTTGTTAATTTTTGGGCATAATACTTTTTTTTTATTGAAATTGATGGTTTGGAATTTATGTAAATCAGCACAATAGGTTATACACTTAGCTTGCTGGCGCCAAATAAATCGTGGTTTTAAGAATGCCATGAGCCCAAGGCTTTCATGCGTTTTGTTAACCACATACAACTTTAGTTAAAGAATGTTAGGTATCATAGTTTATTACTTATTAAAGCTTTGTTTTCTTAATATAGAATAGAATAGCTACTGTTGTTGACCTTTTAAGAAAAGTACAGTATGAAACTTTAAGTCTGTAATCTTGAAGGAAAATCTGAAGTTGAAAGGAATATGTTTTAATTAACTTTTCTTTTTTGTATTTTGGGTGGAGGGAACAAAAGGGCTTTAAATCAAATGTTAATGTCAAATCTTACACGAAACCTGATTGTGATAGGGTATAAAAACTGATGCTTTTCATTTAATAAATTGGGTCATCTGCAGCATGCAGCTGAGGAGCTGGCTCCAATTCTTTCCGCGTCGATTGTAGCCCCTCCTCTCCTTCGGCACTCCCTGGCTGCTGGGGCTGGACCTCGGCAAGTACAGACACTGGGCAGCCTATTGACCCAGAAGAATGAAAGATACTGGAACAGACTTGGCCTTAGTGTATAATTAGGAACAAAGGTCAGCCAAGTCCAGCTTAAATCATGTGAACTTCACCCAGTTTGTAGATGGGTAAATGAGAAAAACAAGCTTCATGTTGTTTTCCCTTTTGAAGTAATTTACTACAAAGTTTTTTGTACCCATAAATAATTACTACAACATCCCTTTTTTGTTTGGAAATTTCTAAACTTATCTGTTGATCTTCAGTTCTCCATCCCTATGTATGAGTTAGGCAATAGATGGTATTTAAAACTTGTATTTCTGTTTGGGGTAGAAAAGTAGAAGTATCTGGCATTATGGATTTTGCTGTTGTGTCACAGAGCCATTAATGATTTTTTCTTTGTCATTCAAACTTATCCGTACACGAGTACTTCATCAGACCTTCTCGATAAGTCATTTGGAACTTAGGGAAGTATTTCTGAGTTTTCTGCAAGAGGTGTGCAAACATTGCTAGCATCCAGAAAATCAATACTTCAAATGGTTAAAGGACCTCACATTCAATGTGCAGATTTTCAAGTCAAGATCATTTCATTAAGCCATCTCTACCACACTCAGCTATCCATAAAGTCTTCATAAGCCTTTTTCTAGTTTACTTTCTCTGGAAAGGTTATGTTCTTTTTATGTCATGTGGTTCCGTTGTCTTGCAAGGACAAGAGTAAATAATTAAATCTACCATTTAACTAAATGATTTTGATGCAATCTTTATGAGTAATAATAATATCAACAAAAACTTACATAGCAATAACACAGGCCACTATTTTGAGAGCTTTATAGACATTAACTCTTTAATTCTCCCAAGAACCCTTGTATTAGAAACTATTATTATTTCTATTTTACAGATGAGGAAACTGAGGCAAAGATGGATTTCACTCTTGGTTACCTCATGAAGTAACCAATCATCATCTTTTCATAATTTCCAAAAATTTGATGCTATCATATATTTTTTTTGGGGGGGTCACGGGTGTGGCATATGGAAGTTACCAGGCTAGGGGTTAAATAGGAGCTACAGCTGCTGGCCTGCACCACAGCTATAGCAATGCCAGATCCAAGGCATGTCTGTGACCTACACCACAACTCACAGCGATGCTGGATCCTTAACCCAGTGAGCAGGGCCAGGTATCGAACCCACATCCTCATGGATACTAGTTGGATTCGTTTCCACTGAGCCACAACAGGAGCTCTGTTATCTTATTTTTATATTCTTTTTTATGTTTATGTATTTGCATGAGGGAACATATACACTTCTTTTTAATTATGATACTGACAAATATATTACTAACTAAACTTGATTCATCTCTCTAAATCGAAACAGTGTGGCATTAACTCTTCATTTTACCACTGAATTTAAAAACAAAAATAGTCAATGTGGACAGTAAATAAGTTAGGAAGAATGCTAAAAGGCATTCTTGAAAACTGTTAGATACAGGATCCTGAAGTGAATAAAGCAGCATGTGGCCCATCATTAACAATGTTATTCTCTGCATGTGTTTCCAAAATGCATGGAACATTCTTTGGCCTCCAGATTTGCCACTTAGTACAAAGATCATCTCTCCTCTGAATAGTGTTCTCCAGAAATGCTGCACTGATGGCATGATTTACATTTTAATTTGGTAGTATGTCTATCTCAGTGATAAAATCAGCTTTAGCTGGTTCCATGATATAGCTTGCCCTTCATGGCTATATGAGTCAGGGGTTTGTCTTGCTTTAGTGAAACCCATCTGGTCTGGTGTTTCTAATATACATATCTGCAGAGGGAGCAGATAATTAATGTTATCGATGGTGTTCATTTACATTGAATCATCTCACCATCTTTCTATTTCTCCTTGTTAAAGTAGAATGGACCTTCAAGACTTCAGAAAAATCTTATAATCCTACTTTTTACAATTTATTACTACATCTTAGTACCTCTAGAAAAAGTTTTTTTCTCTCTTAAATATATTTTAAGGTCAAAACAGACATTCCTTTTATTCATTCTGACAAAAAGAGATGAATGTTTTCCAGGCAAGCTTTCATGTCCCTGATGGTAACATTTTTTTAATTGCTCAATTTATCAGGGAATATAGGAAAAGGGTCTTTCAAGAAGAAATCAGACTGATTTAGGATATAAAAAAATATATATTGAATGGTATTTGGTTTCAATTAGCCACTGCTGAATAGTATATTTTGAAAGTTCTCTAAGAGATTGTTCTGATTCTAAATTGCTAAATGCCTTAAGTAATTGACAGAGTTTAGCTGAATTAAAACCTCAATAAAATGCAGATATAAAAGGTGTGCTTTTCTGAACCAACCCAATTTGCAATCAAGTCTTGTCTTATACAAGGCATGGAATTACTTGCTTAGTACATCTCTATTAAATATTTATTGAATACAGATATTTTGATGGCTGAACACTTCCCTAACACATTAAATTGAAGATCTTAATAGTCTGTGGCTTCTTCAATATTCTTCTTCAATATTTGTATTCACAACGAAACATAACTTTTCTAAAGAGAAGAAACTACACCAAAAGATTTATGCTTCTCATTAAAATATAAGTTTATTGCAAAAAGAACTCCATAGCTCAGGCCTGCTAATTCTGCAGGACAAAGTGACAGTCACTGCAAGTTGGTAAGAACTGGTAAGAAAAATTTACGATGTTGCACAATAATGTTAAGATACAGTATTTCTCTTTGCCTTCAAGATGGCATTCTTACTGGCAGTATTTTTTGTGTGTATTTCTAGAGTTGTTCTAATGAAAACTCTAGCTATTTTTTCCATAGAAGAGGAAAGGAATAAACTTAAGATATGCTAAATTATTCTAGATGCTTTATGTGGCATTTTATGAACTGGAATTAAATTTTGAGATTGATTTTTAATTGCCATTTTATAGATTCATAATTGCTCTTGTTCATTTGGAGATTAAATGAATATACCCATATGTTTTATTTATGCATGTTTATTTTATTTATAGTCATGAGACATGTTTCTTTGAAAACTCCATTTTATCTTTCTTTACTTTATCCCATCTTCTTGCCTTACTTTATCTCATCTTCCTGCTTGAAAAACAGTCACAGTGTTGGTAAATGACTTTAGCTTAAGAACTGCTATATGCCTAGAGGTCAGAGTAAGAGCTTAGCCTTTTGCCAACTAGGTGGCTTTTAAAATAGTAAAAGAACTTATATAATAGTAACAAATCCTATATCCTCCACCCATAGCCCCTCTTCACTTGATGTCATCCTAAAGAGCACAATAAAAGTGGTGTGGTATCTTGAGGCAGGGCTCTTGGTCCCTGAGACCTTGAGTCCCCAGGTTCCCACCTTTACTTAAGATAAATGTCTCTGTGTCTTGTTTTATGTTAACTTTTTTCCTTAAGTTCCACAGCATCCATTCTTCAGCTCCATCCTGCTGAGCTGGTCTCAGCAATATATTTCTTAGTTTCTTAGGACATTTATGAAATTTATTTTGTTTCTGCTTTTTCTGACCAAAGACAATATCAGGCAAACTTTTAGGAACTTGTTATTGTGTCCATAATCAGTACGGGCATTTTAGGCTTGCATAGTGATGTCCCATGGACAAGGTATGCCTGCTCACTTACATAGGATAGGATATGGATGGGATATGGCAGAGTCTATTAAAAGACCCTAAAGACACTCATTGAAGTGCAGTGAAGTGCAGGCAACCATGTGATAAACATAATTGTATACTGTACTAGACAAGGTAAACAGTCTGTCCCACTATTTAGCAGGTAAACAGTGGGACAGACTACATATGATGGAAGGCCCATTTTATACATACAGAGTGATGAGTGGTTATCCATAGTGAAAACAAAAATGTAGGAAAAGGAGATGGAAAGAAGAATGCTAGAATATTTGGAATTGAGGTATGAGAAATAGAAAGTAACAGAGTTGGCCTATATTTAGCTTCTATGGGGATTAGCTATTTGTAAGGAGACTATCTGCTATGTGAGTAAACTAGATAGAAAATAAAATTTACTGAGTTCCCACGGTATTCTAGGGTCTGAAATTCAGCCATTATGTAGGTAACTGATAATATAAAGATTTTGGATCGTTCATGCAGTTTAGAAAGTTGAGATAGTGACTATATTACCATAATTTATATAGAAATTATTACTCCACCAAAGTATTGAAAATATATGGTAAGTGAATTTCCTACATTTTCTATGGTATCTGGTTCTTGATAATTAAGAGCTAAATAAATACATATTGATTAGCTAGAGTATTATCATAATATCTCTAAAATGTTGCCATTGCTTTAAAAATTTAATTATTTTCTGTTTTGCACTTAATGATATATATGTTTAAGTTATAAGTAAGATATATAGTTATTGTTATTCATGCTGATTTTGCATGTGCTAATGTTTCTATATACCAATTCTGATTAGTTTTCTACAAACATTATTAACCACTCTGTTCACCTTACCTGATAATCAAATGAATTGTAAAAATTTTATTTTCACAAAAAATATTTAATAAATTGACAACTTATTGAATGGAGACTAAGTCACTGAATAAAAAATTAGGATTTCTGGATGAGTTAATAAATGCAACATATTTTGGAGAAATAAAATTATTTGATAACTTAGGGAGAACAAATTGAAGAACTGAGGGTAGAAATTCCAAGCTCAACACCAACTGATACTAAGGAATTATGAGAATGATTACTTATAAGAATATATAGAAGAGATAGAGTGTAATACTTGACAAATGATAATGGTAAAAATTTATATCTAGAGACACAGTGAAATTTCTAGTTTATACACTCTGGAGATTTTTGTTTTGTTTTGTTTTAGTTGAATGTTATTCTGTAAACTTTTCCAAATAGGATTGTTTTTTCAGTTCTATTTTTTCTTAATATAATGGCTACCTTTGCTCCACAGGAATTGCTAAATTTATAATTTGACTTAAAGGAAAGTTAGTTTCCTTTGACATTATTTTTAATATTTTTTCCTGTTTCATTGAAAAAGAATTGGTGTGTATTACTGTACAAGTTTAAGGTATATAGTGTGGTAGTTAAAATTAACATATATTATGAAATGATTATCACAATAGGTTAAACTATCATCCATCCTCTCAAAAAGATACAATAAAAATAAAAGAAAGGGTAGAGAAAAAATTTTTCTCCTTATAGTAAGAACAATTAGGATTTACTCTCTTAGCAGTTCTCCTACATATCATACAGCAGCATTAGCCATAGTCTCAGCAGTTTTTTATTCTTATAATTGGAAGTTCTTACCTTCTGACCACCTTCTACCAATTCCCCTTTCCCTACTCCCCACCTTTGGGAACCACAAGAGTGATCTCTCTTTCTGTGAACTTCATTTTTTCTTACTGTTATCATGAATAGTGTATATTAAATCATTTATTAATTACATTTATTTAAATTAAAATACAGTTGAGCTATATTAACATGTTCGCTTCATGTAGGCCTACATTATGGAATGATCACCATGTTAAGTCTAATAGCCATCTGTCCCATTACAATGATCACCATGATAAGCCTAATAACAATGTCCCAAGAATACAGTCAATTATTGATTATATTCTTTATGCTGTATATGACATCCCCATGCCTTAAATATTTTATAACTGGAGGTTTGTGCCTTACAACCCCTTCACCTATTTTGCACCCTCAACACCCTCCCCTCTGTCAACTACTCACTTCTTCTCTGCTACTGTGAGTCTGTTTTCATTATTCCATAAATGAGATCATACAATATTTGTCTTTCTCTGCCTGACTTATTTCATTTAGCATAATACATTCTAGATCATCCATGCCATTTCAAACAGCAATATTTTGTTTTTAATGACCAATATCCCATATACATATGTACATATACATATATACACATACATAGACACAAATTCTTTATCCATTCATCTATAAAAAGACAGACTTAGGTCACTTCCATATCTTGGCTATTGCCAAGAATGCTGCAATGAACACTGGTGTGTCTACAGCTTTTGAATTAGGGTTTTGTTTTCTTCAAGTAGATACAAAAAAGTGAAATTGCTGGATCATATGTCAATTCTACTTTTAATTCTTTGGGAAAATGCATGGTGTCTTTCATAGTGGCTACAAAAATTTTTATATCTACCAACAGCATGCTAGGATTTTTTTATCTCCACATCCTCAGCAATACCTTTTTGATGATAGACATTCTAATAGGTGTGAAATGGTATCTCATTGTAGCTTTGGTTTGTATTATCCTGATGATTAGTGATGTTGAGCATATTTTCATGTGTCTGTATGTCTTCTTTAGTAAAATGTCTATTTAGGTCCTCTGCCCATTTTTTTTTTATCTGGTTGTTTGTTCAGTGTTATGTTGTATAAGTTTTTTGCATATGTTGAATATTAACCCCTTATTAGGTACATTGTTTGCATACATATTATCTCATTCAATAGGCAGCTTTTGCCTTTCTTGTTTCCTTTACTGTGCAGAATTTTAACTTGATACAATCCCATTTATTTTTTGCTTTTATTTCCATTGCCTGAAGAGACATATCCAAACAATATTGCTAAGACTGATGTCAAAGATCATACTGATAATGTTTTCTTCTAACAGTTTTATGGTTTTAGGTAATGCACTTAAGTCTTTAATCCATTTAAGTTTGTTCCTAAATATGGTATAAAAGTAGTCCAGTTTGATCATTTTGCATGTAGCAGTCAAGATTTCAAAAATCATTTATTGAAGATCAGTTTTTTCTATATTGTATATTCTTGTCTCCTTTGTTTAGGTTAATTGACCAGAGAAGCGAGGGTTTGTCTGGGGTCTTTTCTGTTCCAATGATCTAATGACTGGTTTTGCACCAATATCATACTGTTTTGAGTAATAGAGCTTTGAAGTATAGTTTGAAACCAGGGAGTCTGATATCTCTAGCTATGTTTTTCTCAAAACTGTTTTGGCTACTCAAGGTCTTGGTGCTTCCAAAAAAAAATTAGGATAATTTGTTTTAGTTTTGTGAAAAATGCTTTTGGCATTCTGACAGGGACTGCATTCAATGTGTAGTTGACTTTGGTACTATGATCATTTTAAAAATATTGATTTTTCTAATCCATGAGCATGGTATATTTTTCCATTTGTTTATATTCTCTTCAATTTCTTTCATCAATGTCTTATGGTTTTCGGAATATAAGTTTTATTATATCTTTGGTTAGATTTATTCATAGTATTTTATTCTTTTTGATGCAATTGTAAATGAATTTGTTTTCATTTATCGTTCTCATAGTTTGTCATTAGTATATAGCAAATAAACAGATTTTTGTATATTAATTGTGTATCATGCAACTTTACTAAATTCATTTGTTCATAGTCCTAATAATTTTGGAGGGTATCTTTAGGGTTTTCTATATAGAGTATAGTGTCATCTGCAAACATGAAAATTTTATTTCTTCCTATGTAATTTTTTGTACTGGTTTTTATTTTTTCCATTATAGCTGGTTTACAGTGTTCTGTCTCTAGTTTCATTCATGTTGATGCAAATGGCATTATTTCATTTTTTTTATAGCTGAGTAGTATTCCATTGGGTATATATACCACATCTTCCTAATTCAATCATCTGTCAGTGGACATTTGGGTTGATTCCAAATCAATGAAACTAGAAAACACCCTCACACCATGCACAAAAATAAACTCAAAATGGCTGCAAGACCTAATTATAAGACAAGATACCATCAAACTCCTGGAAGACAACATAGGCAAAACATTCTCTGACATCAACCTCATGAATATTTTCTCAGGTCAGTCTCCCAAAGCAACAGAAATAAAAGCAAAAATAAACCAATGGGACTTAATCAAACAGACATGATTTTGTACAGAAAAGGAAACCAAAAAAAAAAAAACACAAAATGACAACTTACAGAATGGGGGAAAATAGTTTCAAATGATGCAACTGACAAGGGCTTAATCTCTAGAATATACAAGCAACTTATAAAGATCAAAAGAAAAAAAGCCAACAAAATGGCTAAAAAGACTTGAAAAGACATTTTCCAAGGAAGATGTACAGATGGCCAACAAATACGTGAAAAAATGCTCAACAGCCCTGATTATTTGAGAAATGCAAATCAAAACTACCATGAGATATCACCCCGCACCAGTCAGAATGGCCATCCTTAACAAGTCCACAATTGACAAATGTTGGAATGGGTGTGGAGAAAAGGGAACCCTACTGCACTGTTGGTGGGAATGGAAGCTGGTACAACCACTATGGAGAAAAGTAGGGAGGTATCTTAGAAAACTATACATAGAACTATCATATGACCCAGCAACCCCACTCTTGGGCATATATACAGAGAAAACTTTCCTTAAAAAATACATATGCACCCGCATGTTCATTGTAGCACTATTCACAATAGCCAAGACATGGAATCAACCCAAATGTCCACTGATAGATGATGGTTTTGTTTTCTATTAGAAACAGGTTTTCACCACTGAGTATGATGTTGACTGGGTTTGTCATATATGGCCTTTATTTAGTTGAGAATGTTTTTGCCATACCCAATTCATTGAGATTTTATCATAGATGAAGGTTAAATTTTGACAAATGCTTTTTCTGCATGTTCTGAGTTGATTATGATGATCCTTTATTTTCATAGCATAGTTTATCACATTGACTGATTTTCAGATATTGAACAATCTTTGCATCCTGGAAAAAAATCTCACCTGTTAATGATGAATGATCCTTTTGATGTGTTGTTGAATTCAGTTAGTGTTTTGTTGAAGATTTTGTCATCTATAGCCATCAGGGATAATGTTCTATAATTTTTTGTATTGTCTTTATCTGGTATTAGGCTGTTGGTATCAGGGCAATTCTGGACTGGAAAAAGTGAGTTTAAGTGTTCCTTACTTTTTAATAATATGCTATACTTTTGGTGTAATAGGTATTAACTCTTCTTTACATGTTTGGTAAAATTCACTTTTTGGATTACTGATTCAATTTTATTACTAGTGATCAGCTTGTTCATATTTTCTTAATTGGTGATTCAGAAAGAAAGACTGAATATTGGAAGACTGAATATTTCTAGGAAAATTTATTGATTCTGTTTATCCAATTTGTTGGCATATAACTGTAGTAAATTCTTATGATCCTTCGTGTCACTTGTAAGTTTTCCTATTTCATTTTGATTTTATTTATTTGGATCCTTTCTCTTTTGTTCTTGATGAGTCTGGCTAAAGGTTTATCACTTCTATTTATCTTTTCAAATAACTAGCTCTCAGGTTCATTGATCTTGTCTATTATCATTTTAGTCTCTATTTTATTTACTTCCACTCTAATCTTTATTTTTTTCCTTCTAGCTCTGAGATTTTCTTCTTTTTCTTTTTATGGTTCCTTTAGATATAAGGTTAGGTTATTGAGACTTTTATTGCTGCTGAGATAGGTTTTTATTGCTACAAATTTCCTTCTTAAAAGTGCTTCTGCTGCATTCCATTCCATAAATTTTGTATCACTTTGTTTTCATTTCATTTATCTCCAAGTATTTTTCAGTTTCTTATTTCATTCTTCACTGAACCATTAGTTTTTTAGTACAATGTTGTTTGGACTTCATGTGTTTCTGTTTTTGGAAGTTTTTTTTTAAATTATAGTTTTAGTTTCAAATCTTTGTCCTTGGAAAATATTCTTCATATGATTTCAATGTTGTTAAACTTATTGAGACTTTTTTGGTATAGTGTGTGATCTAACCTCAGAATGTTCCACGTGCATTTTAAATGAGGGTATTCTGTTGGTTTGGGATGAAATGTTCTACTGTTAGCTACATCTTCTCTAATGTGCCATTTAAATCCAGTGTTTCCTTCTCGATTTTCTGTCTGGATGATTCAACAATTGATGTAAGTATGGTTTTAAAGCCCTCTACTATTATTGAGCTACTATCAATTCCTACCTTTGTGTTTGATGATATTTGTTTTAGGTATTAGGTGCCCCCTTGTTGGAAGCAAATATAATTATAATTGTTTTATTTTCTTGATGGGTTGATTTTGTATCATCATATAATGTCCTTCTTGGTCTTTTGCTATAATCTTTGTCTTCAAATATATTTTGTCTGATATAGATATTGTTATGCTAACATTTTTCTGTTTCCATTTGCATGGAAAATATTTGTCTATACCATCATTTTCATCATTTCTATTGTATGTCTTTATATCTGTGATTTTCTTGTAGGTATCACTTATGTGGGTGTTTGTTTTTTACATATCTTTCCATTCTTTGTCTTGTGATTGGAACATTTAGTCCATTTACATAAAGTAATTATTGATAGGTATTTCTTATTGTCATTGTGTTTGTTGTTTTCTAGTTGTTTTATTAGTTTTTCTTGTTCTTTTTATTTTGTTCTCTTCTGAGTTAATGGCTACATATACTATTATGTTTAGATTCATTTCTCTTGTGTCTGTGTATCTATCATAGGTTTTGGTTTGTGATTACTATAATGTTCTCATGATTTATTTTAAGCTGACGATCTTTTAGGTTTAGACACATTCTAACCAACCAACATTTTTAAACCCCTCACTACATTTAATGTTTTTGGCCCCATGTGTTTTGTGTATTCTTTAACTATGTATTTTGGATATAGATGATTTTACTGCTTTTGTCTTTTAATCTTTATACTAGTTTTAAAAGTGATTCACAACTTTACTGTATGTTTTCCTTTATCAGTGAGATTTTTTTTCATAAATTTTATATTTCTAATGTGACTTCTACTTTCCTACTTAAAGGATTTTCTTTAGCACTTCTTGCAAAACATGTTTGGTTGTGATGTACTCTTCTAGCTTTTATCTGTAAAGCTTTTTATCTCCCCTACAAATCTGCATGATAACCTGCCAGGTAGAGTATTCTTTATTGCAGGTATTTTCATAATTTTGACTGTAATATGCCAAACCCTGATGGCCTGCAATACTTCTCCTGAAAAGTCACCTGATAGTCTTATGGGAGTGCCCTTGTACATAAAAATTTGCCTTCCTCTTGCTGTCTTTAAGACACTCTCTTTAATGTTAGCCATTTTAATGTGGACTTCTTTGGTTCATCTTTTTTGGGATCTTTTGTTCTTCCTGGAACTGGATGTCTGATTCCTTTTCTAAGTTAGAACATTTTTCAGATATTATTTCAAGTAAGTTCTCTGCCTCTTCCCTCTTTCTCCTTCTGGGACCCCTGTAATGCAAAGGTTAGTAGATTAATGTTGTCCAGACAACTCTGAAAATATCATTTTCCTAACAAATTGTGTTCTTTCTGTTCATCTTGGGTGATTTCCACACTTTGTCTTATAGACTGCTGATCCACCCTCAGTATCTTCTAATCTACTTTGATTCCTTCTAGTGTATTTTTTATTTCAGTTATTGTGTTCTTTATCTCTCTTTTGTTCTTCGTATTTTTAAATTCTTTGTTAAACTTATTGCATTATACTGCAAAAATATTTTCCAAGATCTTTTGTTTTAATTCAACAACATCCACATTCACTCCAATTTCGCTTTCATGAATCTATATATTTTCATCAAAATGATATGCCATAGTTTATGATCCTATTGTTATTGTGTAACATCAGTTTTCTAATAAAAAATACTGTAATAAAATTCCAGTAGCTTAATATTGACTAATATCCTTAAGAGTTTACCTATAATAAAATTTAAGGAGAATTTCTGGATCAACAGATACAAATATTTTAATGTTTACTTAGAATTCTTCATTGATTTGTTTTTTGGTCAATGCATTAATACATGGGGAATCAGAAATTGTGTGCATGTTTACACTCAGAAAATTGGTGCATAAAAGAACCACTGCATAATGTATTTTAGTATAACTACTCATTGTTTAGGTTACTATAAATGTATAATATAATCACCATTAATGATTTGATTAGATATTTATAATTCCTTATGAAGTTGAACTTTGTATAGTGTTTTATATTAATTCATTTATAACTTTTCTGTTGAAGCTCTCCATTTCTAATTTGGTGTATACCTCTTTTTCTGATTTTCTTAGTATATCTCATTATGTATTGCAGAGAGTATATATTTATATTAAAATGTGATTAATCTTGTTATTTTGATATGAAATTTATATGCCTCTGGGAACAAAGATTTGAAGGACATTTTAATGCAATCAAATATGGTATTTTTAGCATGTCTGACTTCTAATATTGGTATCATTAATAAAAGAAAGATGGTAAGATAACTACATTAATAACAGCCTTTATTCTATATATCTATATAGAAAATTTTGTACTTTAGAACTAATTTTGATATAATGTATGAGAAAGAAGGTCTATTTTTGTTTACAAAAGTTAGCAAATTCTATGTCATCAATAGACATATCTACATTTTCTGTAGAGATGACATACCACCATTATATAAAGTAATAAAATAGGCAACAAAATGACTAAATAGGTATATTCTTCTTGTTTTTTTTTTTCTATCATTTTAGGGCCACCCCTACAGCATATGGAAGTTCCAAGACTAGGGGTCAATTCAGAGCTGTAGCTGCTGGCCTACACCACAGCCACAACAATGCTGGATCCTTAACCCACTGAGCAAGGCCAGAGATCAAACCCGCATCCTCACAGATACTAGTCAGGTTTGTTACTGCTAAGCCATGATGGAAATTCCCTAAATAATTATATTCTACAGATCAATCTATCTACACCCACATGAAATTGGTCAAAAGATTGGCTACAAGGAGTTCCCACTGTGGTGCAGTGGGTTAAGAACTTGACTACAGTGGCCTGGGTCACTGTGGAGGCATGAGTTCAATCCCCTGCCCAGCATAATGGTTTAAAGTATCCTTCAGATTCAAACACTGGCTTGGGAACTTCCATATGCCACAGATGTGGCTATAAATATTTTTCTATAAAAAATAACATTCTTCCATTTATTCTTTCAATCCTGTTTATTATTTTGATACACTGCCCTCATTGACCTTGCAGCAAAGTAGTCATATTATTAGTTTAAAATTACTAAAATATGGTTTCATCTAGTCTGAAACTAGGGATATTTTTCCATCTATTCACTTTTTATGTCTTGTCTCACACTTGTTCAGAATAAATTCTTATATTTTGTTTCCAAATAAAATTAATGGTTTGTAAATATGCTCTCTTACTGAACACTCATTAATAATTAATAGGAGTTCCACTGTGGCTCAGCAGAAACTAACCCAACTAGTATCCCTGAGGATGCAGGTTCAATCCCTGGCCTTGCTCAGTGGGTTAAGGATCCACCATTGCTGTGAGCTGGGGCGTAGGTACCAGACTTGGCTCAGATCCCACATTGCTGTGGCTGTGGTGTAGGCCAGCACATGTAGCTCTGATTAGACCACTAGCCTGGGAATATCCATATGCCTCAGGTGCAGCCTTAAAAAGAAAAGAATATATATATTATTTTTTTCTAGTTGATTCGCCTAGATTTTTATTGAATAAAATTAAAAAACCTATACATGATTAACATATTATCATTTTTTGAGTAATTGTTATAGTTCTATATTTGTTTTTGTCACAATATTTTGAACACAGTAAAATGTCCCTGTACATTATCTTCCTCTGAATTTTAGTCACAATGACTTTAATGATTAACAAATTTGAGAGTGTCTGTCAAATACTACTATACTAGGATATATTAAAGAATTATCTATTTTAATAATAGTTTCAGGATTTTGAATTAACTATAATTAAATTGATTTTTATTACCTACTAACTTTATTTATATGTAATTATATAACATTTTACCTTTTTCTATTGCCTTATTAATATATTTGGTAGTCAATTTATAACACTGAACAATTCTGTTTTGAAATGCACTTCTATTTTACATTTTAAAGTGACTTTCTTTTTGCTGAATTTTATTATGGTGTTTAGCTACATTTTCATAACCCAAAGTGCTCTATTTATCACTTTTTTTGGCTGAGTTATATTTTATTTAGGCTTTATGCTGAATGCTATTTATAAACCTGATGTTCTTAAAATACTGTTGATAAATTGAGTTTTATCCAAGGCACTTAAGAACTGTCTGATATTAGAAAACACATATTGATGTACTTCCCACATTAATAAATTCAATAAGAAAAAACACATAAATATCTCAAACATGCAAATAAAGAAATAAGGTACAATAGTAAGCCAAAGAAGGGACAAAGGGTATTTACAGGGAGAACTCAAGGATCCCCTGCTGCCAGCAGCCAGAATGAAACATCATAACTGTAGCTTATGGCAGAAAAATCCGCCTCCTCTTTCTGTGGGCCCACCACACTTGACTCATGAAAAGACTATCTCCACACTAGGATATTCTCCTTACTTAGACTCATCAGGAATGAGTGAGAAGCTTCCCCTTGAAAAGTCACCCACCAAAACTGACACTAGCAGCCTAGGGCAGCAAAGACTAGCAACTCTGAGACTACCATCCTACTCTGTGCCAGAGTCCAGGCCCCGGCTGGGAATATCTGGTGACTGCACAATCCATGCCTCCCCTTAATAGTAAAGTTCATTTCCTGCCACTGAAAGAGGCCAGCAGGCATCTTGGGGTAAGGCCTTTAGTGTGAGGTCAGGTTGAAACTAAGGAATGTGAGTGAATGAGGGCATCAGGAAGAGGGATTGGGGAGCAGGAAACCAAGAACACATCCCAGGATGGCAAATGAATCAAGGCTTCAAGCCACTCCTTGCTCCCTTCCCCCAAACACCTGAAAATTTAGTCCAACAAACTTAATTTACAAATCATAAATTCAAAGATAAAAGTATTAAGAATTTCACAATGTCAACCACAGAGCATTTAAATTCCAAGTAGAGACTTGTGAGACTGCACTGGTTTTACCATGAAATCAGCCCTGTATGTCATATCACCAGGGAGACAGTGAAACCACAGTTTACTTTCACTAACCGATATGTCCTATTTTAAGAAGTAAATCATATGACCAATCTATCTATAACTAAAGAATTCTATTCCTACTAGACACTCCCCAAATTCAACAAATGCATTTCAACAAGAATCCATGTATAGGATGTTCATCACAGCATCATTTGCTGTGTTTTAGAAGGTATCTTAACATACATCAATGTAAGAATGAACAGGAAATGCATAGGGTTTCACTCTCTGGAGTTTTATACAATGGATTATAGAAACCATAGAAACATGAGTCTATTATAAAATCATACTTAATGGATAAATAGAAAACATAAGATATATAAGACAATAATATGCAATTTTAAATTATGTGTATACATAATACAAAATGTATATTTTGCAGGCATGCTAAAAAATAATACATTGAAATAGATTACAACAGTTATCTCTGTGGCAAAAGAGTACAAAGAACACAGTACAGATTTAAAATGATCTAGAAAGAGAAAAAACAAAGGGAAAGGGAAGAGAAAGCAAGCTGAAATTGCACTAAAGACAGAACTGACGTAAAGATTCCATTCTCATTATGTCCTATCAAGGGTATTTACTATCAGCATGAATCCTAACTGTTGATAATTGCCCTTGATCACCTGACAGAGGTAGTATTTGTCAAGTTTATCCAATGTAAGTCATTATTCTCTTTCATCTCACCTTCTCACCCACATACCACTTAATAGTTTCTTTAAGGAAGTCATTATGTATAGTTCACACTCAAGTAGTCAGAGATTGTGCTCCACCTATTTGAGGAAAAGGAACTACATACATTCATTGGAATTCTTCTTCATAAGATATTTGTCTCCTCTCCCATTTATTTATTTAATGATCTATTTGTAAAGCATGAGCATTTATTTTATATAAGTTATAATCTAGCATCATTTTATTTGCTCAAATTGTTTCAGTTTTGGCAATTGAAAGATCCTTTCATTTGCTCCTATGTGCCATTAATATATACCCATAAAAATAATTTCTTTTCCTTATTTTCTCTTTTATTTTTGTCTTCCTCTTTTTTTTTTTAACTTTTTGAAAACACCTTTACTTTCATGAACTACAAAATACTCAGATTTATCATGTATATTCCCTGGTCTTTCCAAGAATCAGCCTTTTCTACAAGCAGCTCTGGTTGCTTTTATTAGCAAATGGTAAAAGAAGCCAAGATCTTGAAACTAGGTACACATTGCTATACTTATTGTCATAATATCTGAGTTTTCTCTGCTGACAAGGAAGGGACATAGATGCATATATACTAAACAATGTATGCACATATATATTTCTATATGTAATCATATATATTAAGCTAAATGCAAGTTTATAATGATGTCTCCAACTTTAATCCATTAGAATATTAATCATTTTAAACTTTTTTTTTTTTTTTTGCTAATCTGTAACCTCTCACTTGAGCAGTGAAAAACATGGCTCCCAACGTCTGCCATATATTTACTGAATTGCCCAATTCCAGTATACATATAGAATAGTTTCAGAATTGTTAACTTACAATCCCATGAAAAACACTTTATCAACATGACTAGGATGCTTATATTCAATTTCTTTTGCTTTAGACTTACAGACTCCACTCAACTCCAGTTACTTAGGTCAGTATCCTTCCCCTCTACCCCATGAGTGTATGTGCCTCCATCACTGTAATGCAGTTAAATTTCTTTGTCACACTTTACATTTCATCCTAAGATTTCCTAACCTTCTAAATAACTTTTAAAATGTTTCATAAATTAAAGTTAAGTTTTTATGCAGTAGAGTTCTATGGATTTTAACAAATATAGAGTGAAATGTATAGATTATTATAGTAAAATAGAGAATACTTCAACTGGCTTAAAATTTTTCCCTGTGTTTCACATATTAAACCCTCAATTCTGCCTACCCTGAATCCGTAGCAATCACAGATCCATTTAGCATCTTATAGAACCTCATTTTTCACAGTGTTATATAAAATCATATTATGTGTAGAATTTTCAGACTGGCTTCTTTCATTCACCGATATTCACTCAAGATTCAATCATGTCTTTGCAACTGTTACAGCTTATTCTTTTTTTTTTTTTTTTTTTTTTTTTTGCTGAACAGTATTCCATTGGATGGGTATACCAAAAATTGTTTGTTTGGTAATTTTGATGGACACCTTGATTGCCTTCAATTTTTTGGTGATTATGAACAAAGCTACTAAAAACATTAAAATGAAAATTTCTATGTGGACATAAATTTTCAAATCAGTTGGATAAAGAAGCACATAATTACTATGTTGTACAGAAAGTCTACAGTTAATTCTATAAGGAATAATTAAACTGTCTTCTAAAGTGGTTGTGGCAGTTTTGCATTCCCATCAATAATAAATTAGAGTTTTTATATCCTTGCTAGGAATTGTCTAGACTTGAAGGGTCTGTTGGTGATTATTGCACTATGTAATTTATTTTTCCCATCCAACACCTGCCTCTAGAAATCACTGCTTTCTTTATAAAAAGTGCATGTGTAATGATCAATTGAGGCATGTGATTGTTCATTGTGATTCTTAAAAACTGCTGTTATAGTTTTGCAATAAGCCTATACTTTGTTAATGTACACAACCCCAAATCTAAATATGCTAGTAGTAAGTAATAACTATTGATATCACTCCTGTATTATCGAGATGTATACTCATAGGTATAATACATTTTTAGAGACAGGCGTGCCACTTAAAGCTAGGGATCATAGTTACTAGAGCAAATAATCATTCCATTTTCTCAGCCCTTCCATTTGTAGCATAATTACCACTTGTTACAGACATTGTCAATGGGCATTATCTCAAATAATTCTATAACCAAGTCTTATGAGTTAGTATACACTAACTCATATAATGGAATTACTGTGTTTTATAAATGAAATAAGGAGTCTTAAAACCTGGGGCCCAACCCAGATCCAAATTACTTTATCCTGATATAAAATAGAATAAAATACTGTGATTATTACTTTCTGTTTTAAAGAAAATAGATCAAATTATGTATGTGCCTATCCCCAGTATATCAGCTAAAAGAAAATAAACATGAAAAATCTATAAATTTTATAATTGCAATTCTTCAATGTTTATAAATTATGAACATTCATTTTTATATACCAATAATATTGTTATATATTATATATTGTTAAATATTGTATTATAAATATACATTTTAAAATGTTTTATACAATAATAGAAATCTCATTGTTTCAAAAGAAATAAGAAAATTATGAGTTGATATTTCAATTAACCAAAAATTTCTGTGACAAAGACTAAAATAAAAGTGATAAAATAACTTTTTTCCTTAGATTCAAGATTAGTTCTAATTGGCAGAGAGTGGACAATTCCTTTCATTAATACTCACTTAACCATATGAGCTGAATTAGCAACGATGCCCTGGGATATTTAGATTATTGAACATTTCACCATCAGGAAGAAAGTGGAACAGTGTAGATAATACCTGTGTATTTTGTTGAATGGGGACAAAAACGATGAAAAAAAACCTTGTAGGTGGATTTTGGCTCACTATAATCAGAAAATATTCCAAGTATGACCTTCCTAAAGAAAGGAATACTTAATTTTTACTAGATATAGCAAAAACTGATTACAAAAGGTAAACTGACTGGCTAAGGATGGAAAGTTAGCTATTACTTAAATCAATACTTTCTTTTTCTTTTACCAAGAACGAATTTGTACATCATATGTCGTTAGGTGAGAAGACGGTGGCAGTTTTCATGGAGTGGAATAAGCTATCCAGGTATACATAAGCTATAGATAAGCTGATCTTTACTAATGCCTTATTTTTCAGGCTACCATAAATTTTGGGGGCTTATGGGGAAAATAGGTGCAATTATTGGCTATGGGCAAACAATGACGAACCATGGAAGATAAACACCTGTAGACATAGAGAGGATAAATAATGTGTCCAATGCCAGAAGGACTTAGTAACTGAGATATAACTTATGAAAATACCATAATCAGTATTACTTTGTCATATTATTTTGGATGTATTATCAAACTGTTTAAAAATATATGAAGTTAAATAACACAATACAATATTCAGTTAAGAAGTTACTCTTGCTAGTTAAAAAAAAAATGCAGTGTAACTTTGGATTAATTCAGTGCTTTCAAAGGAATGAACTATCAATTTTGAATTGCTTATTTAAGAGCATTTAAGTCCAAGCACGAAGAGGTTATTCTGGCTTCTGAGATCTGAAATGCAGGGTTGTACATGTTTCCTTCACTTAGACAGACATAAATCCCAAAATGACACCAGAATGTTATCTTTTACTATATTTCCCACTGGAGTGATTCAGACTTTTGACTTAAAGAGTTGTCTATAGCTTCTGAAAATTGATTTATCCTTGATGATGAGTGAACTTGCTGACCAAACTGCTAAGGAGAAATATTTTTAGAGTAGCAATTCTTTGTAGCATTTTTTATTTATCTGCCTTTGAGTTTCACTAGCTTCTTTTCATCAGTTTCTTTATGTCCCTCAAATGACTTGTAAGACATAGGATACTTATTAGGAAATACATATATACGGCAAAAAAATTTCAATGAGTAAAAAAGGATATGGATGTAAAAATAAGTCCCTCACCTGCAATTACCCCAATGTTATAGTTTCTTTCTTCACAAGAAAACACTATCTCATTTTGCATATTTCTATATCATGTGTGTATGTACTTTTTAATTTTTCATAAAAAATTGATTTTTATTCCCAGATAGGCTTATGGTTCCAGTGGAATTTCTTTCCTGTGTTTTGTTCATATTCACTAATGTAATGATGTTCACAGTTGCTGTTGTTCTTTGACTGTTTCCATGGAAAATGTAGGCTTTCTTTTAGGTTTTAGACAAAGGGATTTTTTTTTTGGAGAATGTTATTAAATAGTTCAATAGATGTGATTTTGATCAGAAAAAAAATGCTTCAGACAGTAGCATAGTTTCACACAGTTGTACAGCTTTGTTTCCCTATTATTACCCATGAAGTTGTTAATTCCATAACAAAATATATAGGCACAAAGTGAGGGAGGTAGAGAGCTAGACAAACACATAAATGTATCCAGTTATACTTAGAAACTGGATAGCATCCACTTTGTGACTGTTATTTAATAAATTATCTAATAAAGGACATATAGATTGCTATTAAAGATGGGATCAAGATGGTGGAGGAGTAAGATATAGTGTTCATCTTCTCCAACAAACATATCAAAAAAATCTATATGTAGAAAAATTTGCACAGAACATTAAATGACCACTAGCAGAAGACCTTAGACCTCCAAAGAGGGCAAGAAACCCTCCACATAACTGGGTAGAACAAAAGGAAAAAGAGAGAGAGAGCAGAGAAAAAAATAATTAGGACTGGACAAGCACTAGTGAGGAGGTGTGAAAGAGAAAAGGAATTCACACCCTGGGAGGCCACCTGACAGGGAGATCAGCTGGGATGGAGGGGAGATCTCAAAGCCTCAAGGAAAGCACAGAAGCCCAAGAGAGGAAGGTAAAGCAGAGAGAGAGCCACACAGACCATTAGTGTCACTGTCCAGGACACCACAGACTGAGAGACTCAGGTGGGGGCTGGGTGCTGAGACTCAAGCTTCACAGGTCAGTTTCAGGGAGAGGACTAGGGATGGTAGTATGGAGACAGCCTTAGGGGGATGGGGAGTGGTGCACCACAGCCTAGAGTGTGCAGGAGGAGGCCTGGGCCCACAGGAGAAGTGAGGTGCCATTGTTGGGGAGGGCAAGAGGAGGAGAGATGGCATTGCCATGGGAATATCTTTATGTACACATGGGCTCTTTGATAGCAGGGGGCCTCTTGCATGGGCTATAGTCAGTAGGTATAAACCACCACACCTATCTCTGACTCCAGAGGTGAGCATGTCCCCAACACTAGGAATCTAACAGACATCACGTGCACCTGAGGGATCATCACCAGGTAGGGCAATGCAACTAAGCTCCATCCATTGCCCTCACTCCCCTGGCAATGAACACATCCTGCTACTGCCTCTGCCAAAGGCTCTGGGAACTGCCTTCACTTCCCTGAGGGTCACTGCCACTGAGTAGGACTCTGTGACAAGGAGCAGCCTGTGCCCCAATCTCCCCACAGGTTCTTGACATAGACAAGGGCCTGGCAAACAGGCACTGGCTACAGGCCCTGCCCCTGGCCTCTATTTATCTGGAAGAACACATAGGCCATACACCTGCACACTCCCTATCAAGGGGATAATAGCCTGCTCACAGTGAGTATGCAGTGAGGAAAGAGACAGCAAGCATCCAAACCAAAATCTGTCTTTACACCAAAAACAAATGAATGAACAAAAAATTAGTAAGCCCTCACAAACTACTTACTTACTTAGTCTGGAGTACTTCCGTATAGAAATACCTCTCCAAGACTTTATTAGATGATTGTTTTCTCCAAACTCACAGAAAAATACAAACATAAGGAAAATGAAGAAGCCCAAGGAACTATTCCCAGTTAAAAGAACAGGAATATTGCCCTGAAGGTGCAAAGAATGAAAGAGTCTGCAGGGTAACCGACACCATAATCCAAAAGGAGGTAGTAAAAACAGTGAAGGAATTGAGAGGGGATATCAACAGTAATGCAGATTACATTAGAAAGGAACTTTAAATTTAATTGTTTCATTTGTTTATTTTTGTTTTTATTGTCATTACTTTAGGAGGTAGAGCTGAGAAAAGATATTGCTGAGGTTTATGTTGGAGAGTGTTTGGCTTATGTTTTCCTCTAAGAGTTTTATAGAATCTGGTCTTGTATTTAGGTCCTTAATCCATTTTGAGTTTATTTTTGTGTATGGTGTTATGAAGTGTTCTAATTTCATTCTTTTACATGTGGTTGTCCAGTTTTCCCAGCACCATTTATTGAAGGGGCTGTCTTTGCTCCATTGTATATTCTTGCCTCCTTTGTCATAGATTAGTTGACTATAGATGTATGGGTTTAATTCTGGGCTTTCTATCCTGTTCCACTGAACTATATGGTTATCTTTGTACCAGTACCATACTGTTTTGATGACTGTTGCTTTGTAGTATAGTCTTAAGCCAGGAAGCCTGATCCCTCCAGCTCCATTTTTCTTTCTTGGGTTGGCTTTGTCTATTCTGGGTCTTTTGTGCTTCCAAACAAAGCTTAAATTATTTTGTTCTAGTTCCATGAAAAATGTCCTTGGTAATTTGATAGGGAATGCACTGAATCTGTAGATTGGCTTGGGTAGTATAGTCATTTTGATGACAGTGATTCTTTCAGTCCAAGAGCATGGTATATCTTTCTATTTGTGTCATCTTTGATTTCTTTCATCAGGGACTTACAGTTTTCAGAGTAAGGTCTTTTGTCTCTTTAGGTAGGTGTATTCCTAGGTATTTTATTCTTTGTGATGTGATGGTAAATGGGATTGCTTCCCTAATTTCTCTTTCTGATCTTACCAGTATATAGAGATGCAGTTGATTTCTCTGTATTAATTTTGTATCCTGAAACTTTGCCAAATTCATTGATGAGCTCTAATGGTTTTCTATTAGCATATTTAGGACTTTCAAGATATAGTATCATGTCATCTGCAAATAGTGATAGTTTCATTTCTTCCTTTCCAATTTGGATTCTCTTTATATCTTTTACTTCTCTGATTGCTGTGGCTCGGACTTCCAAATCTATGTTCAATAGTGGTGGCAAGAATGGACATCCTTGTCTTGTTCCCGATCTCAGCAGGAATTCTTTCAGCTTTTCACCATTGAGAATGATGTTAGCTCTGGGTTTGCCAAATATGGCCTTTATTATGTTGAGGTAGGTTCCGTCTATGCCCACTTTCTGAAGGGTTTTTATCAGAAATGGGTGTTGGATTTTGTCACAGGCTTTTTCTGCATCCACTGAGAGGATCATATGGTTTTTATTCTTCAGTTTGTTAATGTGGTGTATCACACTGATTGATTTGTGGATGTTGAAGAATCATTGCATCCCTGCGATAAATCTCACTTGATCATTATGTACAATAATACAAGAAGGAGCCAAGAAAAATTAGAAAACTCAATTGCAGAGATGGAAGTGAAGTTAAAGGCCTTGAAGACCAGCATGAGTAATGCAGAGGAACAAATAAGTGACTTTGAAGAAAGAATAATGGAAATCACCCAATTAGGACAGCAGATAGAAAATGAAATGAAAAAACATTCAAGCAATATAACAGATCTATGGGATAATATTAAGCAGACCAATCTATGTATAATAAGGATTCCAGAAGAAGAAGAAAAAGTAAAGGAGATTGAAAATATATTTGAGGAGTTCCCGTCATGGCTCAGCAGTTAACGAATCCGACTAGGAACCATGAGGTTGCAGGTTTGACCCTTGGCCTTGCTCAGTGGGTTAAGGATCTGGCATTGCCGTGAGTTGTGCTGTAGGTTGCAGACGTGGCTCGGATCCTGTGTTGCTGTGGCCTGGTGTAGGCCAGCAGCTACAGCTCTGATTAGACCCCGAGCCTGGGAACCTCCATATGCCACAGGAACAGCCCTAGAAATAGCAAAAAGACAAAAAAAAGAAAAAAGAAAAAAAACATATTTGCAAAAATTATGGCTGAAAACTTGCCAAATTTAAAGGAAACAGATATTGAGATATGAAGAACAGAATGCGTCAAACAAGTTGAACCCAAACAGGCCCACACCAAGACATATTATGATAAAAATGGCAAAAGCTAAAGATAAGGAGAGGATTATAAGGAAGCAAGAGAAAAAAATGAATTATAATGGAACCCCCATAAGGCTATAAGCTGATTTCTCTATGGAAACACTACAGGCCAAAAGAGAGTGGCAAGATATATGCAAAATTTTAAAAGGGAAAATTCTGCAGCCTAGAATACTTTAACCAGCTAGATTATCACTTAAAATAGGAGAAATAAAGATGTTCTCCAACAAACAAAAACTAAAAGAAGATAGCAATACAAAAGCCATTCTAAAAGAAATACTGAAAGGTCTCCTATAAATAGGAAAGAAGTAAGAAGAAATAGGATGGAGGAAATCACAATTGGAAAGTAATCACTTAAGTAAGTCAGTACACAGATCTAAAGAAATATATATATTGAAAAAGTGACAATAAACACAAGGAACAACAAAAGGATAAACCTGAAAATTAAAAAAAAGGACACTGTTAAGATGTAAAAAGAGATATCAAAAATCATAAAATTTGGTAAAGAAAGAAATTCTAGACTCTTTTTTTTTTTTAATGTGTTTGAGCCTTTATGACTAGCAGGTTAAAACAAGCAGATATGTAATACAAACACTCCATACGAACAAAAGTTCAGGACCAGATAGCTTCCCAGGCAAATTCTAACAAACATGCAAAGAAGAACTTATACCCATCCTTCCAAAAATTTTCTAGAAGATTGAAGAAGGAACACTCTCAAAGACATTATATGAAATCACGATCTCCCTAATATTAAAACCAGACAAAGATACTACCAAAAAAGAAAATTATAGGTTAACATCTTTGATGAGTATAGACACAAAAATCCTCAACTACTATTTACCTAACAAAATCCCACCCCCCCAAAAAAAAACACATATAAAAAGATTATACACCTAGACCAAGCAGGATCCATCTGAAGTTCACAGGATGGGTCAACATATGCAAATCAATCAATAACACATTCACAAAAGAAAAGTAAAAAAACAACATGAACATATTAACAGATTCAGAAAAAGCATTTGACAAAGTCCAATACCCATTCACGATAAAAACTCTTACTAAAGTCAGTATGGAGGGAGCATATCTTAAGATAATAAAATCCGCTTGTGACAAACCCACTGCCAATATAATGCTCAATGGAGAAAAGCTGAAAGCCTTTCCACTAAAATCTGGAACAAGACAATGGTGTCTACTCTCACCACTTTTATTCAACATAGTATTGGAGGCCCTAGCCATAGCAGTCAGACAAACAAAAGAAATAAAAGGGATCCAAAATTGGAAGAGAAGAGGTAAAATTGTCACTATGTGCAGATGACATGATACTCTATATAGCAAAACCTAAAGATTCCACACAAAACTTATTTAAACTGATCAATGAATTCAGCAAAATAGCAGGGTACAAGATTATTATTCAGAAACTGGTTGCATTTCTTTATACTAAAAATGAAATATTACAAAAAATATTAAAAAGCAATACCTTTTAAAATTGCACCAAAATTTAATATCTAGGAACAAACCTGACCACGGAGGTGAAATACTTATATGCTGAGAACTGTAAAACATTAATCTAGGAAACTGAAGAGGTTTCAAAGAAATTGAAAGATATTCCATGCTCCTGGATTGGTACAATTAATATCATTATAATTTGCTGGGAGCCACAAAGTGGCTAAGAGGAATAATCCTGCGTGAGGCCTAACTGTAAGCAAAGCTACAGCAGAGGCTGAAGAAACTGAAGCTGCAAAGCAGTTTCGAAGAATCCCCCAGCTGATCATTTAGTAAAAATTCCTGAAATATGATTTCCTCTTCCATTCTTGCGCTTCTTTCCTGTCTGATGTTTGTGTGTGTTGTGAGTCATTCTTGGCTCATAATATGGGAACCTTCTCAAATTCCTGAGCTTCACCCAAGCATGGGCCATTACCTACTTATAAACCTAAGCCCTTGTCAAATAGGTTGAAAACAATTGAACTATGCATAAAGAACTTTCCTAAGAATGGAAAGTTTCCTTTCAGAGGAGTAATAGTAAATATTATGCAGAACTGCCACATAAGCCTGGGGATTTTGTTGGACTTTGGTCCGTCCCCATGGAGACAGATTAGGAGGTGGTTTGTGTGTTGCCCATGGCCAACAATTGTGGATACCATAAGGCAAGATATTTTTTTCTACAATAAACGCTACCTGTTGGGACCCAGCAGGTGGAAATTATTATTATAATTGGCAAGATTCTTTTGATATATAGATTTTATAATTAATAAAGATTTCTATAATAGATAAGGTTTATTTAAGACAGCTTATGTACCCACAACCTGCTAATGGTCTGAGGTCAGCCTGACCTCAAAAGCAAGCCACGTGTGAATACCCCACTCCCCATTAATGGTTGTTCATGCCTGCTAGAGGAGCACAATAGGTAGCTTGAGGCAAGAATATCTATCACCTTATGCCAAATTATTGTTAAAGCAAAAATTAGATACCTATTATTCTGCTTGCTACTTACTTATTTTCTAAGAATAAAGTACAGTTTGTACGTATTTTCTATCTAATCTTTATTTAAAATTTAAAACTAAAAGAATAGTTTGGAATAATAAATTAGCATATATTTTTGTTTTGTATAATCATGCACAAGAGTAAAATGTATAAAAGCTGATGCTCTCCTTTCAATAAACGGGTCATCTGCAGCACTTGCTGAGGGAGTTGGCTCCAATTCTTTCCGCACCTGTTTGTAGCCCTTCCTCCTGTTAGTCATCTCCTGGCTGCTGGGGCTGGACCCCGGCAATAATTGCCATACTATCCAAAGAAATCTACAGGTTTAATGCAATCTATCAAATTACTCATGACATTTTTCACAGAACTAGAATAAACAATCCAAAAATTTATATGGTGCCACAAAAGATCCAGAATTATCAAAACAATTTTGAAGAAAATAAAACCAAGCAGGAGGCATGACTCTCCCAGATATCAGACATTATTACAAAGCTAATCAAGATAGTGTGGTACTGGTACAAAAACAATAGAGACCAATGGAACAGAATAGAGGGCCCAGAAATAAACCCAATTACCTGTGGTCGATTAATCTTCAACAAATGAGGAAAGAATATAAAATGGGAAATAGTTTCTTCAGCAAGTGGTGCTGGACAGCTGCATGCAAATCAATGAAACTAGAACACATCCTCACACCATGCACAAAAGTAAACTCAAAATGGCTTAAAGATTTACACTTGAGATGACACCATAAATAAGAATCTCTCTTTTCTATAGTATATTCATTTTTAAACACATGTAATTCTAAGAATAAAAGTAAATTAATATAGCATTTAAAAAAAACTCTGGTATGGGAGGAAGTGAACAAATGGCAGAGCAGGAAAATGTGGAGTTCACCTCTGCCCACAGGTACATCAGGAATAAATCGCCAAATGGAACAATCCTTACAGGACACCTATTGAACACTGCCAGAAAAACTCAAAAACCTGAAAGGTCAAGAGGTTATCTCTATATAATTGTGTAGGAAAAAGGAAAAAAAGAACAAAAAAAGAAAAGAGAAGAGTGGGTAGGGGCCTGCACCCAGTAGAGGGAGCTGGAGGAAATGTTCCCACACCTGGGGACATAAGTAAATTAACAAAATATCACCTGATGAAACACTTACCTTTTCATGAAGTTACCAGAAGCAACTACCTAACAATCAAAGGATAGGTTGATGTTTCTTAACATTGTCAAGACCCTAAGAATAAGTAAGTGCACCTAAAGTAACTGAGGGAGTGGGGTGGATTGGGAGCTTGGGGTTAATAGATGCAAACTACTACCTTTGGAATGGATTAGCAATGAGATCCTGCTGTGTAGGATCTATGGGAACCGTGTCTAGTCACTTATGATGGAGCATGATAATGTGAGGTGAGAAAATAGAATGTGTACATGTATGTGTAATTGGGTCACCATGCTGTACATTAGGAAAAAAAAATGTATTTGGGAAATAACAATTTAAAAAAATCAAAAAAAAAGTAACTGAAATCAGTAGTTAGTCCTCTTGTAGAGGTAAGTGTCCCCCCTCCTTCTCCTCCTTGACTTATTAATCATTTAACAGCTTTACTGAAGAATAATTAACACACAGTGAACATATTTTTCAAGTGTATGATTTGATAAGTTTTGACAAATGCATATATCAGTAAATTTATCACCAAATTTAGAATACTGAGAAAATCTTTTACCTCCCCCAAAAGTTTCCTCATGCCTTTTTATGATATTCCCTCCTGTCTCTCCTCAGTTACTTCCCTCAAGCAACAGCTTTGCTCTTTGTCACTACAGTTTGCACTTTCTAGAGTTTTTTATGAACAAGAATGTAATGTGTATGCTTGTTTAATTTCTTTCACTTAGCTTAATATTTTTTGATATTTGACCATTCTGATGTGTGTATCAATAGTTAATTTCTCTTGATTTCTGAGTAGTATTTCTTTGTGTGAACATTCATACACAAATATTTGTAAAGATGTAAACTTCCTTTTCTCTTAGAAAAACACCTATGACTGGAATGGCAAGATCATATTATTGATATATTCACCCTTTTAGGAAATTGACAATTGTTTTTTGTGTTTTTTTGTGTTTTTTTTTCATTTTACAGTTGCACCTGTGGCATATGGAAGTTCCCAGGCTAGGAGTTGAATTGGAGCTGCAGCTGCCAGCCTACACCAGACATAGTAATACCAGATCCAAGCCTCATCTGTGACCCAAGCTGCAGCCTGCAACAACACTGGATCCTTAACCCTCTGGGCAAGGCCAGGGGGTTGAATCTGCATCCTCACAAAGTCGATGTCATATCCTTAATCTACCGAGCCACAATGGGAACTGTTGGTCTAGCATTTTAATATTAGTCATTTTAATATATATATATATATAATTTGTAATTTTAGATTTTATGTTTCTTTTGTTTAGTGATATTGAGTATCTTCTCATCAGCTTATTTGCCATCCATATATTTTCTATGGTAAAGTTCTCATTAGGAGTTCCTATAGTGGCTCAGTGGTTAATGAAACCAACTAGTATCCATGAAAATGTGTGTTCGATCCCTGGCCTCACTCAGTGGGTTAAGAATATGGCATTGCCATGCACTGTGGTGTAGGTCACAGACACATCTCTGATCCCACGTTGCTGTGGCTGTGGCATAGGCCAGCAGCTACAGCTCCGATTGGACCCCTAGCTTGGGAGCCTCCATGTGCCCCAGGTGCTGCCCTAAAAAGAAAAAAAAAAAGGTTCTCATTAATATATTTTGCCTACTTTCATATGTTTTCTTTCTCCCCTTCCCCATTTTAGTGAAATAATTCTTCATATAGTAAATACAACCTTATATCAAGTATATGATTATAATTTTTCAGTTTTTGATTTTTCTTTTGATTCTCTTAATCTTTTGAAGACATGAAGTTTTTAATTTTGATGATGTGCAATTTACCATTTTTTTTTCTTTTATTGACCATTCTGTTCATGTTATATCTATGATATCTTGGTTAAACCAAAGCCACAAATACTATTTTCCCACACTATAATCTGGAAGTTTTGCATTCTCTTAAAGCACTAAGCTGGGTTAATTGTAAAGATCATCTTATTTATTTGTTTATTCTCTCATAAATCAATGTCCTTCATTTTCTGGTTCCAGAGACTTAAATAGTATTGTTTTATAGACAGTTGTCCCTCAGTGTCTGTGAGGGATTGGTTCCAGAATTTCCACAAATACCAAAATCTTCAGATATCCAAGTTTCTTAGATAAAATGGTTCACTACTTGTATATAACCTATGCATATACTCCCATATAAATCATCTTTATATTATCTACGATTCCTACTACAATGTAAATGTTATGTATATAGTCATACATACAATATAAATGTTATGTAAATAGTTGCTGGTATGTTGCAAATTCAAGTTTTGACTGAATTTTTGGAGCTTTCTGGAAATTTTTTTTGGAATATTTTGATCCACGGTTGGTTGGATCAGCTGATGTATACACTGAAGATACAAAGACATGACTGTATTTTGTCTGTTTTCTTCTCTGTTTTAGACAAGTGGGAAACACTGATCCAGCATGCTACTTCATTTTGAGTAGAAATGTAAATTCCCTCACTGTTCATTTTTTTAGCAAACCAAAAATACAACTAAAATTTTTATGTAAATTATGATAAATTCCAAGTTGGTAAAATCAATATTAAGATAATGTCAACTCATATTAATATTATAGATTAATTTCTATATATATTCCTTCTCATGAATCATAATCAATAGTATATTAGGGATAACTTTTTGTCATTATTGCAGTAAACAATAAGCCCTAGAGCTATGGCTAAGTGTGTAATTTTGTGTATCAGCTATAAATATGACACACAAACTAATTTTAATGACTACACTAATGCAGTTATTTACAGTATTTTCTAATTTCCAGAAACTAATTTTTCCCTAGAATCTATACTTTCTATCTTCCTTGAATGACTTAGATGTCAGTGATGATGGGGATCCTGGAGAAACTTTCTCTTCTTATTCTTCAATTTCATCATATATTTCTAGGAATATTTCTGCAATAGTATACTTTGTATTTTTATACAAAGTAAAAAATACAGCTATTTCAGAGGTATATAGATTAATGTAAGAAAAAAAGAACATACTTTTGAAATTGCCTAATATTCTTTATCTAAGCTAGATGTCCAAGTAGTCTTTAAAACATAAGTCTTGGAGTTCCTGTCATGGCGCGGTGGTTAACGAATCCGACTAGGAACCATGAAATTGCGGGTTCTGTGCTGCCCTTGGTCAGTGGGTTAAGGATCCGGCATTGCCGTGAGCTGTGGTGTAGGTTGCAGACGCGGCTCGGATCCCGCGTGGCTGTGGCTCTGTCATAGGCTGGTGGCTACAGCTCTGATTAGACCCCTAGCCTGGGAACCTCCATATGCCGCAGGGGCGGCCCAACAAATAGCAAAAAAAACAAAAAATAAATAAATAAATAAATAAATAAATAAATAAATGTCTTTAAAACAAAGTATATTTAAAAACTCATGTTCTTCCATAATCACCTAGAAGTGATACAGTCTCTCTGTAGTAAGCTAAGTTTATTGGAAACTCCTTTTTATATTATGTTCTTATGCTACAAATGTGTAACTGGAAAAATTCTGATTGAAAATTACATTAATGTTACTAGATTACTGAGACATATAGGAAGGAGTTTTAAAAGTGTCGAAGCATTATATTAATAGTATAAATAATATTTCATAACTTAACATTGGAGAAATATCTAATGCCATTGGTGGTTACAAACAATCTTAAAATTGAAATGATACTGACAAAATAAAAATGCAACAATATAAAAGATACATTCCACATACACGAATTATATTCTTTAAAAGCCTCAATATTGTACAATCTTTAATATTCAATAAATAATACACTTATTGTTCAATTTTTATCTTATTTTAATATACATTATTTATAATAAATTATATAAATACAAAGTTTTCATTGTAATCCTTTGAAAGATTTTCACATACCTCAATGCCTTATCATTTTACAATAATGACCCTAAATTCTCAGTGTTAGCCCCATCAGGATAGGCTGCTCCAAGGGAGGTCATGCCTTCCTGGGGTAGTTTGGATCTGGCGAATGAGCAGAATAGGGGTAAAGGTCCAGAAACCTAGGCCTCTTCTGGTATAGTTTGAAGGGCAATTCTTTCTCCTGACTTGCTCACAAGATTGCCCAAGGCTTACCAGACCTGCTGCTCAGTCTGCCTCCTCTCATTTCTTTTCATACATGTTGATTCCTAAAAAAAAAAAAAAAAATCTTCCACTCCAAACTCTCAGCCTCTGCCCATATGGACTCACCTACCTCATGCAGCACTAGTTCTGATTCCTGGAGGTCAGGTGTTGGCTCTTCTATCTCTTCCCATAAGATCCAGGTGTCCTTATGCAAACAGGTCCCTCAAGCATGAGCTCCACAAACATAGGAGTGGGGTGAAGGGTGGCCTCTAGTCAAGGCCACAAAGGCCTCCGCTGCACCAACTCCCAGTAAATAGTGCCAGCTTGCCTAGCATCTACACAGTCAGTGAAATCTAAGTAATCTCATTGTTTTTCCTAGTTAGAGTGATGGAGGTTAAGACTGTTGGCCCATCAGCTGGAGAATTCCCTCTTTCTTCAAAGATGAGGAATATCTTACTCACTTCAGTACCTGGGGAACTGGCTTGGAGAAAGCTCTAATAAATGTGCATTGAATGAAAAAAAATTAAATTAAATTGTAACTCAACATGTCAACACATTTATAGTATATTCTTATTAAATGATATCTATTGCAGTTTAAAATTGAATATTTTGTGACATGTCATTTTTTTTAGAAATTGATAATATTTTCTGGCTGGCCTATGAAATTAGGCAATTTTGCTGTGCCGAATTTATCATTTCTGCACTTTCACCCGAGTTCAAAAGGGTATAGAAACTTTCTCTATATTGATACTCTTAGAAAATAAAATAATTTGAAACATTTTATACTTGAGTACATCTAACCAAAGCTTTCCTGTCTTAAGAGAGTAGGTGTTTCAGTGAAATAATGAATTACAAAGTATCATATTTCCCCAAATGAGAAAATGATGAATCATTGGTGAAAAGGTGAGAAAACAATTTTGTAAAGAATAAGGAGTTATTCCATCATAAAACATGGTCAGCCAAATTTGTGGAGAAAGTTATTGCACCTCTGTGCACATGATATATATTTAACAATAAAGACAAATATGAAAGATGTAAGAAAGAGAGAAACAGAATGCAAATCAAGTCTACCTTTCCTTTAGGTCTTTCTAAAGGGATTAGAAGTATTTGCCTTGTTTTATTAAAAAATATCAATGAATTAAATGCACACACATGATTCATTACCTGTCTCCTTTATTTGGTGTGTTCACAGCATCCCTCTGGTACTGGCAATCCGGAAACAAAACAAAAAAATATTTCCATGATGTCTCTCCAACTTAAATTAGGAAAGTTACTGAACAACAATCACTATTCAAACCAATTCTAATTAGTTCCAGTGTTAGAGACAGTGTAATTTCTAATGAAACTACATGGGCTGCTTCATTTGCCTTTGAACATTGAAAAGTATTGTAGCAACCTCATTCTACTTTTCTACCATGGAAGTCTGCCAGCTGTAGTCCCAGTACAATTATTGCTTTCACAAAGTGCTCTAAACCTGTCAACAAGAAAATACAGGAATTACTGTATAAGAAAGCCATTAAGAAAGTGACACAGTTGTTATACCACAACTGCTACTTCTGGCAGAGATATCTAGGCAAACCTGCTGATTAACAATGCCTTGGTAGCCAACACAATTAGAGAAAACTTTCCTTTTTACACTATGCAATGGGTGATTTCAATGGTTTAACAAATTTGATAATGTTTCCATCCAAATCATAGAGATAAAAATTTAAGAATAGAATTTTAATAGAAATATTAGCAACTTTAAATCCTTTAGACAACAAAAAATCTCTATCTTCCCCTCAATTTGCTAAAGCTAAAACTGCTCTAAAAAATTGTTTTCGTAAGCAAATCAATCAAAATTGTAAAAAATAGCAAAGGCATTTATTGAGTACCTATCATGTATACAGTCTTTTAGTTATATTGTTTCAATAATATCTCAAATATATCTACAGAGGGTACAGATTACTTTTTTTAATGATGACAATATATAATTCTGACAGTTTACCTCAAGTCACATGATTTTGACTGACAAAGCTGGATCTGCAATAAATTCAAACAATATAAAGTTCTTTATTTATACCTCAGTTACATATGAATATGTCAAAATATGACTATAAATCTAAACATTTCACTACACATGGGTAAGTAAAGTAAAAGTTAACTTTTTAAATTTTTCTATCTGATATATTATTCCTTACAAACCCTCAACAATCTGAAAATTGTTGAGGGAAAAATTAACTTTGGTTTAATCAATCAGCTAAACTCAATAGTGTAAGAATGGGATAAGCAAAATCTTATTGAAACATGCATTGATAAAGCATGTGAAAATCCTAAATATCCAGCTTGATGAATTTCTACAAACTGACTACATTTCATTAAGCATCCAGATGAAGGCTTTAGGTGATAGCCTATTCATCAGTGAATGTCTCATAGATGATGAATCCATCTAAAAAGAAAGGGCTCCTCTGTCCAAGACAATTCCCTTCATCCCTTCAAATCCAATTCCAGTCAAAATCCCAGCAAGTTATTTTATGGATATCTTCACTGATTGTGAAGTTTATATACAAATGACCCAGAAGAGCCAATATGTTGAAGAACAAAGTTGGAGGACAATTGCTATCCACCTTGTAGACTAACTATAAAGTTACAGTAATCAAGACACTGTTATGTCAGCAAAATAATAGTAAAATAGATCAGTGGAACAGACTAGAGAGCCCAGAAACAGACCCTCATAAATAGCTAATTGATATTTGACACAGCAACAAGGAAATGCAATAGAACAAAGATAGTCTTTCAACAAATGGTGATGGAACTGGACATCCATATTCAAAAAAATTAAAAAAAATCTCAACATAGAACGTACACTAAATATCAACTCAAAATGGATCACAGACCTAAATGTAAAATGCAAACTATAAAACTCCTAGAAGGTAACCTGAGAGAAAATCTAAGTGACCTTTGGTATGGCGATGCCTTTTTAGACACAATAATAAAGGCATGACCCATGAGAATAATTATTGGTAAGCAGGATTTCATTAAAATAAAAAAATTTCTCTGCAAAAGACAATGTCAAGAGAATGAATATATAAGCCACAAAATGGGAGAAAATAATTATAAAATACATATTTGATAAAAGACTGTTATCCAAAACATACAGTCTTGGAATTTTAAAGGATTGTACTACGCTCTCAAAGGACATAGGTACTTTTAATTTGACTAGCTTATAGAAAAATTAATTTTTAAAGGGACTGATGAAAGTGGACTGGAATAAATAAAGATAGCAAACACATTCCTTCTGGCTCCTAGGAATAGCTTGGAGGTATATATGAGGTATATATTGACAATGTTCACTGCTCCTCCGGAATTAGACAATATACTTGTTAAATTGTGAAATGCTGGGAGGCTGCAATCAGAAAGCTATTTAGAAGTGTAAGCAAGAATTAGAATCACTTTTATAAATTCTGTGAAATAAAAAATGTTTTTTGGGCTCAGAATCAGTCTTGAGGTTACTCTTCCTTGCAAAAATCTAGGAGTCAACCAAACCATCCACACCATAAAAACTAAGTGCATAAAGCTGAGCAAAAGTCAGAGCAACAAAAGTTGAACCATTCTCCAGAAATAAGTTTATTTTTAAAACATTTTGCTGATTAGCAACAAAGAAAAAGGATTCCTTTTTTAGAAGTTTGAACTAGGAAAACACAAAGTTAAACCTTGCCAATAATTAAATTAGTATGGAGTAACCTATTATAAGAATATAAACTCTCTAGCAAAGATTAAATATAAACCTAGAAGAGATTAAAAGAAGAGTGCTGATGACTGGGCCCTAACAGAATTACAAATGAATGGATTATACACCAAACACTATGTGGATATTTTATAATGCATGCATGTTTTTCAAGCTTCTTTACATAAAAATCTCTCAATAAATTCTCATCCTCAAGATAACATTTCCTTGGGAATTCCTATCATAGCTCAGTGATAACAAAACCAACTAGTATCCATGAGGACGCAGGCTCAATCCCTGGCCTCGCTCAGTGGGTTGAGGATCCAGTATTGCCATTAATTGTCATATAGGTCAGAGATGTGGCTTTGGTCTGTCTTTGCTATGTGGTGGTACACACTGGCAGCTATAGCTCTGATTGGATCCCTAGTCTGGGAAATTCCATATGACTTGGGTTCAGCCTTAAATAGACAATAATAATAATATTTCTCTGATTCCATTTATACTACTCTGTTTTTTGAAAATTTGACAACTGAAATAGCAATGATTGCCTGCCGTCTTTTTTTTTCTCTATATTTTAAAAACATTAAGTATTGAATTGGGCTAAAAATTCTATAATAATCATTGACTCAAAGGATTTAATTAAAGTGGACCTTGGAGATCACTAAGTCAATTTCTTCCTTGTGACATGAAGGTATTTGAACATAGAAACAGAACCTGTCTGAGTTTACTTCTCAGAATCCCGTTATCTGGACTTAGGAATCAGTCACTCTCTCCATAACAGCAGACAACTGTCTGGTGTATTTCTTGAAGCTTATTTAATGATTTTTAAGTATACATCTATGTATGTCTATATGTGCATCGTCTGAACTAGGGAGAGGTGAAATAACAGTTGACGACCTTGTACTCCCCAAAGCTCATTGTTTCATTAAAATTAAATAAGAAACTCTCAGTAGTCCTCTTTATCTTATTTTGAAAATGTTTTTAAAATTCAGGTCTCTATGTAGCTTTCTTTTCTTGCCTCCTCAGTTGTAATGACTTCCCATTTAATTTTCTTGCTAAATATATTCTTCGAAGCAAGCTTTGATATTGTCTTTCGACAATGTTAAAGTTTTCATGTGGCACAAATTTTTATTGATTAAAGGAGTGCATATTTTGCCAAAAATCATGAAAGGTAAAACAAATTATTTTGAGTGATTTTTAATTTCCAAGTGTTTTATTTTCCATGTTCTAATTTGAAATTACATTTCCCTTAAGGCCCAGTTCATGTCCTAAACTCTTCCACAGCACCTTGTTTATGCCTCTTTCATGGCTCTGCACTTCACAGACTTCTTTTTTTATTTGTCTTCCTTCACCACAAAGTAAACTTCTCAAGGACAGAGATCCTATCTTACTAATCTTTGTGTCCCCTGATTAGCAAAGTGACTGGTACGCAGTTAGTGGACAACTGGATTTTAGTGAATAAACTGCTTCTTCCACATTACAGAAACATTTGCTTTCTGAAACTACCTGCAGCACATCAAAAGCAACTTAACCTAGAAATGCTTTAAATGCAACTTTATAATATTCTTTAGAAGTTTAATATATACATATATTTATATACCTAGCAAAGTGTCTGTGAAACAAGGATTAAATATCAAAATCCTAAATACTCATGCATACACATATAACCACATATGTTCAAATATACGTATTATATAATACTAGAAGGCAGTAGGAACTTATTTTACCTTTGAGAAATTTGAGGGGCAGGAGAGAGAAGGAATATGCCTGAGGTCCACAGAACTAATTTTAGTTTCCTGGTCAATGCTGGCCTTTTTATTATGAAGGAGATATTACACATGATGCTTTTTAGTCAACCTGAGTACTTGAAACCTAAGTAATTTACCATCAACTGTAACTTGATCATAATTAGTTGGTAAATTATAATACCAATGTGTCTACCTGGTTTCTTTAATAAACACTGTGAAAATATATTTTATACTACTAATAATATATTCCATTATGAAAAAAGATATGACAAAACTTACACAGAATCCTTCAAAACTAGTACACTCATGTGCACAGCTGTATAATACAAAAAAAGTTGTCTGTATGCCTTTGTAAGATGATATATCTGGAGAAAAAGATGAGTCTGATACTGCCCATTTAGAACTGCAAAAACCATTTTTAACATTTTCAGAAGGCAGTAGGAACTTCTCACCATAATAATTTATTGCTGAGCCTTTATCACTGAGATAACATACCATAATAATAGATGCATTTACCTGTGTCACATATTTAGATTTTGTGTAGTTTTCTGTTATTATAGAACTACCCTACTGAATATCTTGTGTTCTTTATGTTTATACTGATTTATTTCCTTCAGTTATTTTTCAGAGTAGGGATTCTGGGTCTAAGAATAAAAATATAATTATGATGCTTATAAAACCAGAGTGTAGACTCTAATATATATCTCATATATATATTTTCTTTTTTATAACTCAATGAATTTATTACATTTAATAGTTGTACAATGATCGTCACAATCCAATTTTATAGGATTTACATCTGTATCATATATTTTTAAAATCTTGGAGAATTAGAAGCAGATCTGTTCTCAGGTGAGCTTTAAAAAATAAAATTTAAATTTTTGAAGAAAGTAGATTTCCTAGCCATCCAACTGTAATGCATTGAAGCTTCAAATAAGTTATAATTGTGTGCTTTCCTGATTACAGGTTCTAGTAAGACAGCAATCTAACTGCTTGCATTTGCAGTGAGAGTGGCAGGTATCACAGATGAGGCTTTCTTTCGCTAATACTCAGTAGGAAGAGTGCACATTAGTCTCTGGAAAGTACAGGACACATGACGATTTTCAAAATATTTTATTTCTTCAGGGTTTTTGGGAAGCAACTTATCTATAAGCCTTCTTTATACTAGTAGCAATCATACAATTACAGATACAAGTCTATGTGGCCTCATTCCAGAAAATAACATGATATCATAAATACCTAAGAAATTAGGATTGGGCTAGGAGGTATATTTCTGAGCTATACTAGTTCTGATATAGACTAGAGGAATATAACATTTGTGAGAGCTGGATATAAATTAGACTGTCTACAATGTTTATGAATAACACAAAATCTACAGCAATAGGGAAATAAACATTCCTTTTAGCATATACTTTCGTACTTCCCACTTGTACTGGTTACTCATTCACGCATCTTGAGATCCTGAAGTTGGGTTGTTGATCTTTACTGGTAACATTTGGCCCACATAGCCTAATTGTTGGCACAACTGTCCTTTTCAATTCTACAATCAATGTTCAGTTCAACACATAGTACACCTAGCAAAATTTCCCCTGCTAGGTATAAAATGTTATTCAAATATTTCTGACAAAGAAAAGAGAGTCAACATAAATGCTTCTTCTTGAAGTTGACAAACTATACTTTCAATAGAAAATAGAGCCTTGAATCAAAACTGAGGGATCAAGTCTAGAGTGATAATGCATCTATTTCCCCCGGTAAAGTAAAATTAGACACTTAAGCTGGCCCTAGTAGTCCACTGTGGGGTAAACTCCATAAGACTTTGGAATTTAAGGCATAGTCATTTTGTATTGAGGCACTGAATGCTCCCTGTTAATCACATTACTTTTGAAATATTTGCATTTTCATTAAGTGATCTTTTTATGCCCAATTTATTTATTATGCTAAAGGCTCCAGTCTTACTATTTGTATCAGGCTGTTCTTTAAACTTTTTTTTCTACTTGAAATACTTAAATAAAATCTGTGAAAAAGTTCATGGTTAAGTTGAATATATATTCTTTCAAATATTTAAAATTTCAATCTATGTAATGATACAAGTGAAACTATTTAGGTAATATTATTCTTCATTGTATCACAATGGATAACTAAAAAAGACCATGATATGCATGTTTTAAAGCTATTTAGAGTATAAATAATTGCTGATTATTGCAGACTAGAGTAGTTTTATTCTATGGAAAAATCAGTATGTTAATAACAAGTTCATTAAATGAAAACAAAATATATTTATACATTCATTAATTTTACTGTTGAATTTGTTTTAAAATTATTGGCAACTTTAGAAAGTTGAGGGTCTCCAGACTGACTTAATAAAAGTAGAGTACGTTGCATAATACTTATTCTATGGTTATCTAACATTGGAGGGGGTGTAATTTTATTTAAAATTTAAGCTCTCATAAAGGGGTTTCTCAAAAGTATATTATAATATTTTTATCTTTTCAAAATGAATAAAAGTAATGCTTATATGCTAGAATCATGCAATAAAAAATTTATTCAAAAGTCATTGTGTGTCTATAATATATTATAAACTATCAACAAAAATTCACCATGTTTCCATCACTTTGATAAAACATGGCCAGTACTTTAGATTAATAAACCCCCATAAAATCCAACAATACCAACAATATTCTTCCTTTGAACATCCTGCTGAGGAGTCAGGGCATACATAAGGTGATTACATAGCCTGAGGGGCCCATGATGAATTTGATGTTGAATCAATCACCTATATCAATGGGAATTTTATGTATAAGAGATTGAGCATGTATTGCTCTGGAAGATAAGAGTAAGTTGCATGAGCTTGTCGCTAGACTCCTTCAATCTTAACACTTTCTTCTCATTTCATACTCAGGTACTACGGGGGTACTCTTTATGACCACCTGACCGAGTATGGAAAATCTTGAGTGTGGTTTGCAGATGAGTATACATAAGATGCCAGTGCTATCTGAAAAAGGTTAGATGCAGCACAACACACTCTCTTAGGGTGACCAAGAAGGACAGTAGTGAAAGAGAACCCTAGTGAGCAGAAAATTTAGTAGTACATTTTAGTGCCTACTATGTTTGAAGTGATAGATGGCCAGAAATACATATTTAAATTGACTGCAGATAGCTAACTTCAATGATCTGTTTCTTTTCAATAAATGGTGTTGCAAAAACTATATATCCACATGTAAAATAATGAAATTGGACTCCTAACTTACACTATACAAAAATATCAACTCAAAATAAGTCTTGGAAACCGTAAAAATATGCTAGAAGAATATACAGGAAGTAAACTCCTTGACTTTGATCTTGGCAATGATTTTTTGATTTGACACCAAAAGCAAAGGCCACAAAAGTAAAAATGAATGAGTGGGAGAACAACAATCTAAAAAACTTCTGTACAGCTAAGAAAACCATCAACAAAACTAAAAAGAAATTTATGGAATGGGAGAAAGTATTTGCAAAGCACATCTCATAAGAGGTTAATATTCAAAAAATAAAAGGAACTCATATGCTGAATAGCAAAACACAAATAATATAATTTAAAAATTGGAAAAGAGCCTAAATATTTTTTTTCAAAGAAGACATACAAATGGCCAATGGGTAATATTAAAAGTTGCTCAACATTGTTAATGATCAGGGAAATGCAAATCAAAACCACAATGCAATATCACCTCATACCTGTTAAGATATCTATTACCAAAATGTGAAAAAGTAATTTGTTGGGGAAGATGTGGAGAAAATGAACCCCGTGCACACTGTTGATTGGACTATAAATTAGCACAGTTACCATAGAAAAATTATAGAGATTCATCAATAAATTTAAAGTAAAACTTCCATACATTCTATTGTTCAGAATATTGTGCAGAAACTCCAATTCTGTGTATTCATCCAAAAGAAACAAATATCCTAGATATTCAAAGGCATAGCTGTATTCCCATGTTCACTGGAGCATTTCTCAATACTCAAGGAAACAAATGAAGTATTCATCAACAGATGAATGGGTTAATAAAAATGTGGTACATATATACACAGAATATTAGCCTTACAAATAAGAAAATCCTGCCATCTATGACATGGGCAAACCTGGAGGGTATTAGGCTAAATGATATAAGCCAGATAGAGAAGGAAAAAAAATGTGTGGTATCTCATGTATCTGGAATCTTTCAAAAAAAAAGACACACTCATAGAAGCAGAAAGTAGAATGGTGGCTGCCAGGAACTAGGGTCTGGGGAAAAAGGGAGAGGTTAGTTAAAAGGTACAGACTTTCAGTTATAAAATGAATATGGTCTGTGTGTCTGATTGTAACAGAGTGACTATCATTGACAGTAATGTATTATATATGTGAAATTTGCAAAGAGAGTAGAACTTAATTATACTCAAACACAAAAAGGTAAAAATTTAGGAGCTAGGTATGTTAGTTGACTCAATGAAGAGAATTATTTCACAATGTGTAGTATCTCAAATCATCAGGTTGTACACTTTAAATATACTGTAACTTGATTTGTCAATTATACCCCAGTAAAGCTGAAAACGGAAGGATGCAATTTTGCTTCTAGATCCCAACTTAATGTATTATATTTTCTTATACATGGATCCTAATTCAAGCCCCTGGTTCATGGTATTATGAATTTATAATTACAGTATTAAGAAGCTATACACTTTAAGAAAACATACACTTTTTTCATGCTATTTTAACTCACTTGAGTTGTTAGTCTACATCATTAACTCTAAACATAAAAAGTTTTATTATATGGCAATTCAGAATTGAAGAAATAATTAGCTCAGCAAAATATAATACACTGTAGCATATTTTTAAGCTATGTAGTATCTTAGTGAAATTAAAAATGATGTGACTTTGTACCTGTTAGGGCCCACTGCCATGTAGAATATATCCTCAACTCTACCACTCTTCTCAACCGCATTCAGGTGAGAATGAAATCCATTCTCAGTAGAGCTCTGCTTTAGATTCCACTATTAATAGGTATTTAGTGAGATTTAGAAGACAATGGTTATAGAATTATCCTGGATAACACATCTTCCTCAGATTCTTCTTGTTCCATTCTCATTCTCTGGCTTCTGATGTGTAGATTTCTAAGGGTTCATCAGTAGTCTCCTGAAGTTTCCGATTTGAGGTTAATATCCTTTCTTGACTTCTGTTTCTCTAGCACTTGCAACAATTTTGTAAGCACTTATTTCCACTATTTCTCCCTGAAATACCTAGAGTTATTTGTGTTTTCCTTACTGAACTTTGATAAACAACGTGTTTATCATTTTAGGTATGTCTAATCTACAAATAAATTATGCATAGTGAATTAATGGAGTTAGTCTAAAGTACTTTCAAAAATGTTTTATTTTTCTGAGTGCTTGTTTTTAAACAATTACCAGCACCCCAGTGGGTATGTTTTCATAAAATATTGTCTTTTTATCAATTTGATAACTCTCCATTTGATTTATATATTCAATGCTTCATCTAAATAATACTTGTGTGGTAAAATAAAAATTCTATTACAAAATGTAAATATTATGAGTATATTAAATCCTATACCAAATGATTTATTTCATAATCGGTTAAAAGTATCTATGAATCTTCAGTGCTTTATACTGCATTATATCCATATGTCAATATTTCTAGTTTTTTAAATTTCCTATTATAAATATAATAATAACATATCTACAGAGGAATAGTTTTATATTTTATTTGGCTTATTAAATTTTAGTGATATGAGTACAGCACTGATAAACTCTTATCAATGTGTTTTAGAAATTACATTATTGATGGAATATAATTTTTCAGGTATAATAAAATGGTCACTGCCCATCTGTTTGAAGGTCTTTTTTAAAGATTTTTTATTCCTTTGAATATCTTAATAAGTTCTCTTTCAAAACTTTGTATTATTTTCAATCATTGAAAAACATTAAAAATCAAAAACCAATAGTTAAAAGTTGAAAAGAAGTGTGTATAATTCCTCAGTAGAAAAGATATCAGCCTGTAAAATTATCCACAAAATTGTGAGAATAATAAGTTGGAAGAACCATTATATCAGACAAAAATTTGATTCTCTCAGTAAGTTTGTATTTCTTAGCTATGGAAGTCAGGTTAAAAGGAATTCACATCATCCTTTGGGCACACTGTGCAACTTTTTCCAGGGTCATATTCATGTGGAATTTATTGATCTGTTATCTAACAGTTCAGTCAATGGTCTGTCCAGTGTTTCCAGATATGAAACTTGAAAGTCAGGCAATGTTTATATGAATTAGCAGATTCAGATATGTCTAAAGATTTCACAATACTTTCATGACCAGTATCACTGATAGCTAGCTCTAAGATCCGCTTACCTGTGTTACAGAGAAACAAATATACACCAAAGTTTTCTAAAAATGAAATTTTATATAAGTTGTCATAGTGCCATGCCCAGTAAACAACTGAGTAAAATCCAACCATCTAAAATATCTTGAGTTTCTCCTGACATTATACGATTTCTGAAGCCTATTTCTTCCATAAATATTGACCTTTAAAAAGTACACTTTTTTCTTGTCAAAACTAATTTCAAATATCTTTATCTTAGTGGAAGAAATATTTATCAGAGTTGTTTAGTTCTCCAAAGCCTAATTCAGTGCCTAGACAAGAAGATGTTAGTTTCCAAAGATATTATTGAACAGCACTGACAATAGACTCCTAAAGATGCCTTATTCCTGTCTACCTTCATCATGACTTATGTATATCACCTTAGTGCAACAAAGTTCTTCTTGATAATATTTATAGTTCCTTTTTGGAGGTAAATAACCTCTACTATTACAGAAGTTATAGAGAAGTGATTTACCTTTTCATGTGACATGTAAGTAATTTTTGAAAATGATGCTCTGGATCACTTTTAGTGACACCAATTTTATCCTTCGCTGTAGCTCTTGCTCCATGGTTTTAGTCCTGGGGCCTCCACATACCACTGAGTATTGAGATTAGATTTAAGAGTTTCTCATTTATAGGATTATTTTTAAAGATAAATCCATAAAACTTGATATTTGATTGAATGCAGGCAACACAAGGAAAAGGAAGATTTTATAAATGGTGCCCACATTTCTGGTATAAAACACAGGAGAGATTGTGATGTCATTTACTGAGGGAGTTGCCTATATACAATAAGAGATATGTGTACATGGAGAAAAAGGGAAATGAGAGGAAAGCCCAAATTAATCTGATTCTCAGTTTTGGGTTTTTTATGATTTTTATTTTTTTCCATTATAGCTGGTTTACATTGTTCTGTCAATTTTCTACTGTACAGCGTGGTACCCAGTTACACATACATGTATACATTCTTTTTTCTCACCTTATCAAGCTCCATAATAAGTGACCAGACTGATTCCCAGTTTTTGAGAACTCTTGAGTTTATAGTAGTTATGAGATATTGAATTGGGAAACTGATGAAAGGATTGAAAGGTAACAGTCCTAGACTATTTGAGTCCCATTATATATGTCTTTCATAAAAATACTGCATAATACAAGATAATATACAGCAGAGGGAAGTATAAAGTTATAGCTTCTTCTTGAAGATGTCTATAATCACTTCATATTTACCACAATGGTGTGCTCATATAACCAGAGGTAGGACATAAAGCATAAATTTTTGGTTTGCCAGAGAGAAAACATTCCCAATCTACTTTTCTTCTACCAGCTTCCTACAATAGAAGATAAAATGTCAGCTATTTGTCACCTCAGCCTCCCTTGTAGCAAAGTATAGACATTTGATTGAATTCTGGTGAATAAGAATCAGGGGACTTTAAAATTAAATTTGGGGCCATAATAAATGGAACAAACAAGATAATAAAAAACTACGGAGCAATATCCCCCCATTTCTACAACCCATGACCTTGACTTTGACATTAGAAAATGGAACAGTCACCTTGTGTACATGTGGGTAAAAACAGGAAAATGAAAAATAACATGCTAAGGTAAGTAGAACAAAGGTAATCATCATTACCATCTTTTAGCTAAATTCTATTATTTCATTTAGTTCTGGAGCTCTACAAATCTGACCTTCTTAAGAATCATAAATTCATTTAAAACAATATTGATTTGTTTCCCTGAAATTAATAGCTGAGAGAATCCCTAATGTAAAAAGAACCATGTGTCAATTTAAAAAAATCGTATGAAGAAATTAATTTCATACTCCAAATTAATTTCATAATCTATATACCACTGGATATTTTTTAACTGAATAAAATTCTATAGCAAGACTCTATCAACTTTAGATTATACACAGCATTGCCAAAATATATTCTTTTTATAGCAATATTTTGTAATCCTTTGACTTAGCACATAACTTGATATAGTGTTAAAATGACATTTTTCAAATATTTGTGGACAGTAATTATTATCAGATATGTGAACCATTTACATAATTACTTCTTATACAACCAAAGTAAGGTCAATAAATAATGAATTCCTTGCTCCATAAAATAACATGTATCTAAGAATACATAAAATACGATGATAATAAAATTTTAAAAGATCTTAAAATTTATAACTTTGTACATATCGTGGTTTCTTATTAAAAATAAATATATTTCCTGATTAATATGGTTCAGTGGGTTTTTGCTTTGATAAATGATGCTTTTTTAACACATGTAAGGTATAAAATCTGTAAAGAAAGCACATGAATGTATTTAATTGTGTCAAATAAAAGTTTGTTATTTATTTATTTACCTTTTTTCTGCTTTTACCAGAAATTGAGCCAGGCTGAAGACAGGTACCCACCATTCTCCACAAGTGGAACTTGCAGCAGGGAGGGTTTCTCTGTGGAGTTCTCCATAGGATCAACTGAGGTTTCATTCCAGGGAATGGCCTTAAGTCAATGACCTATGCATGGCTAGGACAACCCTTTTTACTTTTCCCTGCCACCTTCTTCTCTTGGAGAAAAACTAAGTTCTGAAAAACTCCTGGAAAATTATGAAATATCCACAGTCTATGGAAAATAAAAGATTTTTCTGTTCCTACACAGAGGTGTAGGGATCAGCTCAAAGTTTTATACTCAGAAACTGAGTCCAGCAGTTGACTGTTTCTCTGAGTAGATCTGCAACATCTCACACTTCACCATGTGGGCACAAAGCAACAACTTCCTAATTGTCATCATAGAAAGGAGAGAGAAAAAGGGAGTAGGGATGGGGGATAAAGCCTCTCCTTCAAAATTAGACTTTAAACTGAAGTCCCAAACCATACTAAGAATTTATAAGCCAAGACATGTAGGCAACAAAATTTCTAAAACTGCCTCGTTAATAATTTGATGGTTTCCTGAAAACTATATAATAGGTATGATTAAGGTGTTAAAGAATATCAAATATTATAAAACATAACAAAGATCAAAAAGAAAAGATTATGAATACATCTGATAAAAAGTATTTAAATTGTAAAAGTTATTAACATTACAAGTAAACAGTACAAATTCTAAGCTACAAACAATAAAAATAAAATTATTAAATGTATATTTCTACTGACAGTTTAGAGAGACAAATTAATATTTACTGAAGAAAAGTGTGAAAATATAAAAATCTGAGAAAAGTGAGTGGCCTAACAAAACAAAATCTTTATGGCAATACTTTATCCTACCTCAGCTTAACATTAGTGGAGACATATCCCTCCCCCTATGACTTTGAGTGGTGGTTCATATAATTTGCTCATTTCTACCTCACTCCCAGCCCCTGTCCCACAATCTCAGTTGGTGAATCCTGATTCTCTGCTAGGCAGTGTTGGCCAGACCCAGGGGAAGCTGATCTTCCATCCGCCTTTTTAAAACATGTATTAATTATTTATAATTATTTTTTAATTTTATTTTTTGCTTTTTTAGGGCCACACCCATGGCATATGGAGGTTCCCAGGCTAGGGGTTGAATCGGAGCTGTAGCCGATGGCCTACACCACAGCCATAGCAATGTGGGATCTGAGCCGCGTCTACAAACTACGCTATAGCTCTTGGCAACACCGGATCCTTAACCCACTGAGTGAGGTCAGGGATTGAACCCTCAACATCATCAGATTCATTTCTACTGCACCATAACAGGAACTCCCAAAAATTTATTTATTTTTTTATATTTTATTTTTATTAGAGATTGAACCAGGCAGTGCTCTGATAAGTCAGCTTGGGTAGTGTCAGCAACAAGATTTAACACGGTGATGCCAAGTGGAGTTAGTTAGAACTTCACTGTCTCTCTACCTCTTGTAGCAACAGAGTGGGGAGCTCGACCTTTACACCCACTTGGCAGGAAAAAGATTGAACCAGACAGTGAGAGGCAGAGTACTTGGCTCTAGCCTTCCCTTCTCCCTATACAGTGTCAGCAGGAGCATTGAGCCTCCCTCCTCATTAAGAATAAACAAGATTGAGCAACTGAGGTGAAGATAAGGCTAACTTGTACTTGACCTCTCCATGCTTTTGGTGTTGGGATGCTCAGTAAAGAGCTGAGTCTCCATCCCACCCAAGTAAGTAAGGAGCATTAAGGGATGCTGTGTGAGATAGCTGTCAATTAGCTTCCTTTGCCATCTGTGCTGATGCCAGAGGGAACCAGTGGGCTTCCCCATCTACTGTCAGTAGCACTTGGGTATGGCTGATCCCCAGCTCCCTACTAGGACCTGGTGGGTATCAGGGCTTAACTTTTTGTTTGTTTGTTTGTTTGTTTGTTTGTTTGTTTGTTTGCTTTTTAGGGCCTCACCTGCAGCACATGGAAGTTCCCAGGTTAGGGGTCAAATCGGAGCTGCAGCTGCCAGCCTACACTACAGCTACAGCCACAGCCATGCAGAATCTGAGCCATATCTGTGACCTAAACCACAGCTCAGGGCAACACTGGGTTCTTAACCCACTGAGTGAGGCTAGTGATCAAACCCACATCCTCATGGTACTAGTCATATTCTTTTCCAATGAGCCACAGCAGGAACTCTTAGGGCTTCACTTTCTCTAGCAAGCTACCAGCAAAGTCCAGAGATGGAACCTGAATTTTCATATCACCAAAGGGAAATGTTTAAGAGAATCAAAACACATAGTGTTAATACCTTTGTGAAGAAATCTTACCAATCTGAATATATATTTGTAATAGATTCAGCAATTATGGTCTATTAAGTCTGACAATTCAATTTAAAATTCTATTTTAAAATAGCACAAGCACATTTAAATTAGCACTCTACTAAGCTAATATACAGGATTGGAAAATCAATTCCTATATTTATAAACTAAAATTATTGATACAACAAAATGTTATACACGTGGAATTTCTATCAGTCCTATCACTGAAGTTCTTAAAAAAAAATCAATCCTTTTACAATGACAAATACAGTTCTAAATGCTTGAAGGTCTCTATTTCCCTAAGGACGAAATCGGGGCTATATTTTTCTTGGCCACACAGCCTGCAGAAGTTCCCAGGCCAAAGATCTAACCCATGTCACAGTAGTGACAATGCCAGCTCCTCAACCTGCTGAAACAACAGGGAACTCCAAAAATGGGACTAATTATCAAAGCTCCCTAAAAGTGATCATTCAGATTTGCCAGTACAGAACAAACAATGATCTTAAAAGAATAAAAAGGAATTAAATGTTCATATTTCTAAGTAAACTATTAAGTTTCAAAACAATGAAAATATGAGTAGTCAACTTTTATCATTATTATTTTTGTTATTATTAACTTGCAGAAATATTAGATATATTTCAATCTATGAAAATGTATTATTTTATATTTATTTTTAAAGAAATAAAACAAGGCTGATAATATGAGATATAGTATTTCTAAAGAAATATGGTACAAGAATAGTTTGGGACTATGTTTGGAATGAATGATATTTAATACGATTATTCTCCATAGCCTTAAACTAACTCATTATTTTTAATATTGATGTGGGCATTATAAAGTCTTATTTAACACTAAAACAAAGACACACCATTGCCAATCAACTATATTTTAATAAAAATATTTTAAAAAACTAAAACAAAGAAAAATATCTCTACAAATTGTAGAAGGTGAGGATATTATAATAACTACAAACATTTCCTTTTTGTCTGAGTATTCTTACATTTAGTTCAAAAATATATCATATATGGATAAATTTCTATGCTGGATATTGCACATACAAATGTATGAATAAAACTTTAGTCAGATTATATTCAATATGCTTTAAGGTAAGAAAATGGAGATTAAATATTAATAAATGTTTTTGCCCTATATTTAAACAGTTGGTTTATATTTAAAAAGTTGCTTTACTCTTTGAGTTTTTAAAAATAACATAATTTCAAAGAGGAAGAAGAATGTAAATAAAACCACATAACATGTAGGGCAAAGTTGTGTATTATAATTATTGAGAGAAGCAAGCATAAATGAGCAGAGGCAGTCAAATATATTTGAAAACAATGTGTAAATTTAAATGTGCAAGGAGAGAGTAGTGTGCTATAAATTAGACCACTGAATTGCAAGTTGATAAAAAAATTAGTTTGGAAAGCAAAAATTGAGCCACTTAAAGATTATGAGGAATTTAATGTTGTGACTGAAATTTCATTTTGTTTTTGCATCAAGACTGATACCCTTTGGAATTATAAATATAAAATTCAGTATTTTCAAAAGAAAAAAAAAGGAAATAGACTAAAAAGATACTAGACTTTTCTCCTCACCAACATAGGGTGCCTCCAGATCTTATATCTCATGATAAGGCATGAAATAGTGCCATAAATACCCAACTGATCAAATTAAGTACAGCCTTTTTACCAAACCCTACCATATGCAGCCCATCTACTTGGTTAGAATTAGTAGTTTCTTCTCCAGACCTCTCTAAAACTACAAACAGGCTATGAATCACATCAGATAGGAGAAAAAATTATCTTTCCTGGTTCATTCATAAATAATCCTCTAGCCTAAATATCCCTCAGATAATATTCTGTGTCCTGTCTACCACATTCTGCCTCTATGGTCTATCTAGATATCAACTCTGGCAACATTTCTTCCTAGAAGTCCCTAATTTTATTTGGATAACACATATTATTTGGATTACTGCAATACTTTCTCAGTTTTCTCCCTAATTTCAAATTTATCCATTTCCAGCTATTCTTCACATTGTCACCAGATTGTTGTCAATACACACCTGATGATGCCATCACCTTTATAATATTATCCCCTATATAAATAGACTCATGTGCTATGCTGTTTTGTGTTTTTTCACATATATTTACTCATTTTTTCATCATAATAAGCTTTGTGTTAAGTACTATTATGAGACCCATTTTAAAAATGAAGAATGTGAGAAATATATCCATATATAAATTGTGTACATATATAATAAACTGTAAATACTATACACATTTTCCATTGAAGAGGAGATCTAAGTTTTAAAATTACAGAAAATAAATGATAATTAAAATGTTTCCAAAAAAGGACTTAAAAGTATTTAATCTTTTAGTAATATGTTGTGAGATGTGGCACAGTTTAAAGCACCAAAAAAACATTATTTCAAGAGTTCTGAGACTTTTTTGAGATTATTGTATATTCCTACAGGTGAATTTCCCACCTATTAAACCTTTTTCTATCCTCTGAAATGTTATGCTTTGAAGCCACCATTTGGTGCCAAGTCTTTTATATAAGGTAAGTAATTCATCAATTTTGGTGCTGAGGACTAGTCGAACAATAAAATCATATTTAACTATAATAAACTATAATTTATTCCATTCTTCTCCTCCCTTGCCATGTGTTTTAATACATAAATAGGTTTAGAAAATAATTTTGATAATGGCTATTAAAGCAAATGATATTTAGGTACTAAATGTCTCTTTATCTTTTTAATCATGTATAGCAGTATGAACTCTAGTGCCATTCAGGCTATGTTCAAGTCCAGATTCTAACAATTACCATCCATGTAACTATGATCAATTTACTTAATATTTTTGATGTTCACTTTGCTCATTCAGTAGACAAGGATACTGTGAGGACTAAATATAAACAGAATTCATAATGCCTGGTCATCTTACACAGTATTAGAATTATTTACCTCCACTAAAGTTAGATACAGAGACCATGTGCTTTCTGGATAGGATTCAGAGTTACACAGGAATTAGCACTGGAAATCAAACCTTCACTCATGAGAAAGGCTAAAGCTGTATGTGGTTTTCCTTAGTTTTCCTTTTTTGAAAGAATCTATTTGATAAAGCAAATCAAACCAGAGATAAGATATAGCAGTTATCAGAATAACTAGTCCTCATTGTGAGCCTGTTAAATGCAAAGAAATAAGACTTTTTTGTTTGTTTGTTTTTTAGGGTTGCCCCTGCAGTATATGGAAATTCTCAGGCTGGGGGTAGAGTTGGAGCTGAAGCTGCCAGCCACAGCCCCAGCCCCAGCAGAGTGTGATCCAAGCTGCATTTGTGACCTACACCACAGCTCAGCCAGATCCTTAACCTACTGAGCAAGGCCAGGGATTGAACCAGCATCTTGACGTGTAACACCTCAGGTTCTTAACCCAATGAGCCATGACAGGAACGCCAAGACATTTTTTGAAAAAATAATCTTAGCTAGCCAGATGCTTTGAATCAAACATATGCCATCTTCCACTATTTCCTTGAAGATCACAAATCCAAAGCAAGGTACACCTCAGATTGTCAGGTAAAAGTTAATATAGCATTCAAACTGCTTTAGAGCTATCTCATTGCTTTCTCATCCCTTGTGGCTTTGAATACACACCTATGGTTCCGATTTTAGTCTTCCCCAAAGTAGCAATACTACCTCCTATAGTACTGGCCTAATCTCACTTACTCAAATTTGAAAAATTTTAAATATGTGAGGTGGTTATTTTAAATAAACAAATTATAGTAATGATTTTGCAATAAATACATATATCAAATCATTTTGTTGTATACCTTAAACTTATAAAAATACTATATGTCAATTACATATCAATAAAACTGAAAGAAAAAAAGAAAAGCTTTTTTTTAAATGACTTCATCAAAATGTTAGATAAGTTTTGCCAGAATGTTGTATTATTTTCTCTGAGTTCCAATTACTAAGTGGATTTATTTTTTTATACCTCACTTAATGCTCAATTAAGATGCATTAGTAGATCAAAGACAAATACAGAGGAGCTGAAGAGACAGATATTACTTTTAGGATGTTTCTGAGTCTCATTGATTTTTTTTTTAAGTGAGTATAAATGATGCAAACAGGAAGAACTTCTTTCGTGACTCAGACCATTACCTCACTGATGAGAATGTCACCACACTCAGGACAACAATTATCCTTTTTCAGCTGCAGAATGATGTTTTCTCACATAATGCCTTTTAAATTGTCAAGACTCCATGATGCATTTTGTAAATGTTATCATTAATGGAAAAAAGAGGATTCAGATCAGAATAATGAAGAGGTGAAGCATTTGATTTGTTTCTAATGAAATTTTACTCATCATCTGTCAAGGCAAGTCATTTCAAATTGGAACATTTGGGGAAAAACTTGAATGATTATAATATTATAGTCCAAAACATTATTGAAGTTCTTTAACCTGTAACAAATGTTAGTGTATGAATATGTTTAGTACAGAAATTAATAATTCATGCACAACTGCTCTGATTAATAGGTATCTCTACGTATTCATGAAGATCCTAAAATAATAGTTCTAAATATTTTGTATAAAAGTATTAATAAGTAAAAAATTTCAAAGTAGTGAATTCTTTTCACTATACCTGAGATCAACTTAGGGAATTTCTTTACACTTTGGTAGCAGAGATGACCATACAGCTATTCAAACTGCAGTTTTCCTTTCCTCTTTTCTAACTGAAGCCTTGTATTATCGATGGTTACACTGAACCTGGCTATGTTTTGTAATATCACTGAGTTATCACATGCCATGTGACTAGATATTCAAGCCAGTGTTTATGGAATGAAATTTCATGAAGGATTCAAGTGGAGAGACTAATGTTGCCGTTTTTCTATTCACGTGTTATGCTTTGTTTTATTTTAATAAGCCCTCATGTTGGCAGAAATCTAGAAACTTTATATCCTGAAATGCATAAATGTTATATAGTATTATTTAAAGCATCAAATAAAGTTCATGTCTTAATATCCTAGGCATCATCACATCTCTCTACTATCAATATCCAGATCTTTTATTACTTAAGATAAAATAAATCCTTATTTAGTTTTTGACACTGAAGTTTGGGATTTTTTCAGAACTAAGAAACTAAATCTAATCCATATGTGTGTGTGTGTGTGTGTGTGTGTGTGTGTGTGTATTTTAGAGGATATTTAATCTAAGTCAAACATATTCTTTTGTATGCACATATAAGCTAATTTCCCCAATATGAAAATATTTAAAATGAATTACTTATTCTTAATAAGATTTGAGAACGCACTATATGAGAAAATGGAAGAAAAGTTCAGAATAAAGAAAGTATGATACTTTTGATTTCCAGTAGTCATGAGTTGGGTTATTCAGAAAATGTAAAAATTTTAAAACAAATAATTAAAACCCCTCTAATGAAAAGTAAAAATACTTAAATATTATTATAAATGTTCTGAAAACATTAAGAAGGTAAAACAATATTAAGGGAATATTTAGCCAATAATGAAAGGAAAACAAACACAGAGTTGAAAAAAGTATTTACTAATTTGCTTTCAATGCATTTGCTACTACTGAAAACTTCAAATTCATTTTGATAGACTCATCAGTGCAATGGATTTTAGAAAACTAATTATAGAACATTCGAAGGTACAGAAATATAATAATGCATTCTCCTTCAAAACTGAAATGGGAAAGTTCTACAAACTGAGCAATAGATAGAACAGATGCAAAACAGCTGTTCTGAGGAATTTTCCCCACATATTACCATCAGCAGGATGGCTCACGTTAACCTTAAAATTTGAACTTAGATTCAAGTGATCTTAGTTGTCTAAGAGAAGAAGCAAATATCTTCTGAGTAAGAGTATGTACATGCTAGTTCTCATATTATTTCTAAAATATTTTTTGTAATAACTAACATATGGTCAAAAGTAAGCTTACATAGAAGGATGTAAGCTAAAATTAACCATCACAAAAACAAACATAGCACATCTGTAACATTTCTGATACCATTCAACATAAACTATAAAACATTTAGGTTTACCATGCTTAAAAAATAAAATATAAGTTCAAAATGTGTATTTGAAGGAATAGAAACTATCAATAATGACACAAAATATTTGGAATATCTCTAAAAATAAAACACAAATAATAAATATAAACATAGTTTACATGTTTAAAAACAGGATACAGACAAAAAAATTACTAGTGAAACAGAAGATTAAATATTATCTGGAATATAGGATGAGAGGGCAAAAATACAAAAAATAAATATGTAATTTATTAAAAGACTAATTAAAATCACAAGATGAAAAAGAAGATAGCAATGAGTGATTAGCAATAATTGTAGATATATTGGATTTTTTAATATGCTGAAAGACATAGATTCGAATTAACATAAAAGCAAGGTAACTTTAAAACATTGTAGTGAAAGTGTAGAAAAATAAATAGGAGGAAATTTTAAGTACTCAGATGTAGAAGAACAGACAGATTACCTTAAAAAGACCATGTACAGCAAAGTTAGTAACAGTAATGATGGCATAAGTATTTAGAAAGACATTTGTTTAAAAAGAAAAATGACTACAAACACAAATATTTTTAAAAATAAAGATGAATTGTCATCCAAATTGAAGAGGAATAAGAAGGAAATGAGGATAAGAAAGAAGGAGGAGGAGGAAGAGAGCAGAGAGAAAAGGAAGAAGAGAAAAAGAAACCAAATTGAGAGTTGATCATGAATACACACTTTTTAAATTATTTAAAGTATTTTAAGCAAAATTAAAATTTTCTGAAATGTATGGTCTCAGAAACAAAGTCCTTTTAAAAAAGTAGAAAACACAGTAATGATAAATTAACAGTCATTTATTAAAAACAAATGTTCATTCCTTAGGAAGGTATCAGAGTGATGGTGGCCTCATAAAATGAATTTGGGAGTATCCCTTCCTCTGCAATTTTTTGAAATAGTTTCAGAAGGAGAGGTGTTAGCTCTTCTCTAATTGTTTGATAGAATTTGCCTGTGAAGCCCTCTGGTCCTGGACTTTTGTTTGTTGGAAGTTTTTTCATCAAGGTTTCAATTTCAGTACTTGTGACTGGCCTGTTCATTTTTTTCTATTTCGTCTTGGTTTAATCTGGGAAGATTGTACTTTTCTAAGAATTTGTCCATTTCTTCTAGGTTTTCCATTTTATTGGCATATAGTTGCAGGTAGTAGTCTCTTATAATTCTTTGTATTTCTGTAATATCCATTGTAATTTCTCTTTTTTCATTTCTAATTTTATTGATTTGAGTCCTCTTTTTTCTTGATAAATCTAAGGGTTTATCAATTTTTTGATCTTTTCAAAGAACAAGATTTTAGTTTCATTGATCTTTTCTATGATTTTATATGTTTCTATTTCATTTATTTCTGCTCTAACATTTATGATTTCTTTCCTTATGCTAACTTTAGGTCTTGTCTGTTCTCTCTCTAGCTGCTTTAGATGTAAAGTTAGGTGGTTTATATGAGCTTTTTCTTATTTCCTTAGCTAGGCTTGTATTGATATAAGCTTTCCTCTTGGAACTGCTTTTGCTGCATCCCATAGGTCTTGGAGTGTTGTATCTTTGTTGTCATTTGCTTCTATGTGTCTTTTAATTTCCTCTTTGATTTCTTCAGTGATCCATTGGTTGTTTAGTAGCATGTTGTTTAGTTTCCACGTGTTTCTTTTTGCAGTTTTTTTCTTGCTATTGATTTCCGGTCATCTAACATTGTGGTCAGAAAATATGCTTAATATGATTTCAATTTTTTTAAAGTTACCCAGGTTTTATTTGTAGCCCAGGATGTGATCAATCTTAGAGAACATTCCATGTGCACTTGAGTATAATGTTTATTCTGCTACTTTTGGATGGAATATCCAATAAATATGTATTGAGTCCATCTGGTTTAATGCTTCATTCAGAGCCTGTGTTTCCTTATTGATTTTCTGTCTGGATGATCTGTCCATTGCTGTAAGTGGGGTGTTAAAGTCCTCCACTATGATTGTGTTATTGTCAATTTGTCCTTTTAAGGTTGTTAGCAGTTGCCTTATATATTGTGGTGATTCAATGTTGGGTGCATATATATTTTTAAAACTGTTATATATTCTTCTTGGATTTATATTTTGATCATTATGTAATGCCCTTTCTTATAAAATATTCTTCATTTTAAGATCTATTTTGTCTGATATGAGTATTGCTATACCAGCTTTATTTTGATTCCCTTTTATTTTCTTCCATCCTCTCACGTTCAATTTGTATGTGTCCCTAGATGTGAAGTTGGTCTCTTGAAGACAGCATATATATATGGCTCTTGTTTTTGTATCCATTCAGTCAGTCTATGTCTTTTGGTTGGGACATTTAGTCCATTTACATTTAAGGTAATTATTGATATGTATGTTCTTATTGACTTTTTATTAACTGTTGCTCTTTTTTTCCTCCCTTCTTTTCCTGATAATATACTTAGAGAATTCTAAAAACTCTACCAGAAAACTATTAGAACTCATCCATGAATTTGACTAAGTTGCACGATATAAAATTAACACACAGAAATCAACTGCATTTATACATACTAACAATGAAAGATCAGAAAGAGAAATTAGGGAAGCAATCCCATTTACCATCACATCAAAAAGAAGAAAATACTTCAGAATAAACCTACAAAGAGACAAAAGACCTTACTCTGAAAACTATAAGATACTGATGAATAAATCAAAGATGACACAAACAGATGCTCTTGGGTTGAAGGAATCACTATCATCAAAATGCCTATACTACCCAAGGCAATCTACAGATTCAATACAATCCCTATCAAATAACCAAGGACCTTTTTCATGAAACTAGAACAAAATATTTTAAACTTTATTTGGAAGCACAAAAGACTCAGAATATACAAAGACATCCTGAGAAAGCAAAAGGGAGTTGGAGGAATCAGGCTCCCTGACCTCAGACTATGCTACAAAGCAACAGTCATTGAAACACTATGGTACTGACACAAAGATAAACATATAGATCAGTGGAACAGGATAGAAAGTCCAGAATTAAACCCATACATCTATAGTCAACTAATCTATGACAAAAGAGGCAATAATATACAGTGGAGCCAAGACAGCCCCTTCAATAAATGGTACTGGTACAACTGGACAGCCACACGTAAAAGTATGATAAAAGTAAACCCATATATCTATAGTCAACTAATCTATGACAAAAGAGGCAATAATATACAGTGGAGCCAAGACAGCCCCTTCAATAAATGGTACTGGTACAACTGGACAGCCACACGTAAAAGTATGATATTAGAACACTTCTTAACACATTTCACAAAAATAAACTCAAAATGGATTAAAGACCTAAATATAAGACCATATAATATAAAACTCTTAGAGGAAAACATAGGCCAAACATTCTCCAACATAAATAACAGCATCTTCTCAGATCCAACTCTTAGAGTAATGACAATAAAAAAAAATGAACAAAAGAGGGACTTAATTAAAGTTAAAAGTTTCTGCACAGCAAAGACAACACTAAACAAAATGACAAGACAACTTACTGAATGGGAGAAAATATTTGCAAATGAAGTGACTGACAAGAGATCAAGCTCCAAAATTTATAAACACATTCTGCAGCTCACTGCCAAAAAAAAATCAATCCCATCAAAAAATGAGCAGAAGACCTAAACATACAATTCTCCACAGATGGCTAAAAAACACATGAAAAATGCTCAACATGGCTCTTTATTAGAGAAATGCAAATCAAAACAACAATGAGGTACCACCTTACCATGGGCAGAAAGACTGTGATCGAAAAGTCTTCATTCCTCACAAATGCTCATGGAACATTCTCAAGAATCGACCACATATTGGGACACAAAGCTAACCTCAATAAATTTAGGAGCATAGAAATTATCTCAAGTATCTTCTCTGACCACAATGCCATGAAATTAGAAATCAACCATGGGAAAAGGAAAGAGAAAAAAACCTACTACATGGAGACTAAACAACATGCTACTAAAAAACCAATGGGTCAATGAGGAAATCAAGAAGGAAATTAAAAACTACCTTGAAACAAATGATAATGAAGACACAACCGCTCAAAACCTATGGGATGCTGCGAAAGCAGTGCTCAGAGGGAAATTTATAGCAATACAGGCCTTTCTCAAAAAAGAAGAAAGATCCCAAGTGGACAACTTAACCCTCCACCTAAATGAATTAGAAATGGAAGAACCAAAAAGACCTAAAGTCTGCAGAAGGAAGGAAATTATAAAGATCAAAGAAGAAATCCATAAAATAGAGACTCAAAAAACAATAGAGAAAATTAATACAACCAAGAGCTGGTTCTTTGAAAAGGTGAACAAAATTGACAACCCCCTGGCCAGACTCACTAAAAAGAGGAGAGAAAGAACCCAAATAACCAAAATTATAAATGAAAAAGGAGAAATCATAACGGATATAGTAGAAATACAAAAAACCATAAGAGAATACTATGAACAACTATAAGGCAACAAGTTTGACAATTTGGAAGAAATGGACAATTTTCTAGAATCTTACAGCCTGCCAAAACTGAATCAAGTAGAAACAGACCAACTGAACAGACCCATCACTAGAAATGAAACTGAAGAGGTCATAAAAACACTCCCTACAAATAAAAGCCCAGGACCAGATGGCTTCACAGGAGAATTCTATCAAATATACAAAGAGGAATTGGTGCCCATCCTCCTTAAACGCTTTCAAAAGGTTGAAGAAGAAGGAAGACTCCCAAAGACATTCTATGATGCCACCATCACCCTCATTCCAAAACCAGGCAGAGATACCACCAAAAAAGAAAACTATCGCCCAATATCATTGATGAATATAGATGCAAAAAGTCTCAACAAAATTTTAGCCAACCGAATCCAACAACATACCAAAAAAATTATACACCATGACCAGGTTGGGTTCATCCCAGGTTCACAAGGATGTTCAACATATGCAAATCAATCAACATCATACACCACATTAACAAAAAAAAAAGTCAAAAATCATATGATCATCTCAATAGATGCAGAAAAAGCATTTGACAAAGTCCAACATCCCTTCATGATCGACTCTCACCAAAGTGGGTATGGAGGGAACATTCCTGAACATAATCAAAGCCATTTATGATAAACCCACAGCAAATATAATCCTCAATGGGGAAAAACTGAAAGCCTTCTCACTCCAATCTGGAACAAGACAAGGATGCCCACTCTCACCACTGCTCTTCAACATAGTTTTGGAAGTCCTAGCCACAGCAATCAGACAAACAAAAGAAATAAAAGGCATCCTTATAGGAAGAGAAGAGATAAAATTCTCACTGTATTCAGATGACATGATACTATGCATAGAAAACCCTAAGGACTCAACCCAAAAACTACTCGAACTGATTCATAAATTCAGCAAAGTAGCAGGATATAAGATTAACATTCAGAAGTCAGTTGCATTTCTGTATGCCAGCAATGAAATATTAGAAAAGGAATACAACAATACAATACTTTTTAAAATTGCACCTCAAAAAATCAAATACCTGGGAATACATCTGACCAAAGAGGTAACGGACCTATATGCCAAGAACTATAAAACTTTAATCAAAGAAATCAAAGAAGATGTAAAGAAATGGAAAGATATTCCATGTTCCTGGATTGGAAAAATCAATATTGTAAAAATGGCCATACTACCCAAAGCAATCTACAGATTCAATGCAATCCCTATCAAATTACCCAGGACATATTTCACAGAACTAAAACAAACAATCCAAACATTTATATGGAACCACAAAAGACCCAGAATCGCCAAAGCAATCCTGAGGAACAAAAACCAAGCAGGAGGCATAACTCTCCCAGACTTCAAGAAATACTATAAAGCCACAGTCATCAAAACAGTGTGGTATCAAAACAGACAATGGAACAGAATAGAGAACCCAGAAATAAACCCTGACACCTAGGGTCAGTTAATCTTTGACAAGGGAGGCAAGAACATCAAATGGGAACAAGAAAGTCTATTCAGCAAGCATTGCTGGGAAACCTGGACAGCTGCATGCAAAGCAATGAAACTAGAACACACCCTCACACCATGCACAAAAATACACTCAAAATGGCTGAAAGACTTAAATATACGGCAGGACACCATCAAACTCCTAGAAGAAAACATAGGCCAAACACTCTCTGACATCAACCTCATGAATATGTTCTCAGGTCAGTGTCCCAAAGCAATAGAAATTAGAGCAACAATAAACCCATGGGACCTCATCAAACTGAAAATCTTTTGCACAGCAAAGGAAACCAAAAAGAAAACAAAAAGACAACTTTCAGAATGGGAGAAAATAGTTTCAAATGATGCAGCGGACAAGGGCTTAATCTCTAGAATATATAAGCAACTTATACAACCCAACAGCACAAAAGCCAATCAACCAAGGGAAAATATGGGCAAAAGACCTGAACAGACTGTTCTCCAAGGAAGATATACAGATGTCCAGCAAACACATGAAAAAATGCTCAACATCGTTGATTATAAGAGAAATGCACATCAAAACTACCATGAGATACCACCTCACACCAGTCAGAATGGCCATCATTAATAAGTCCACAAATAAAAAGTGCTGGAGGGGATGTGGAGAACCCTCCTGCACTGTTGGTGGGAATATAAGCTGGTACAACCACTATGGAGAACAGTTTGGAGATACCTTAGAAATCTAAACATAGAACTTCCATATGACCCCACAATCCCACTCTTGGGCATATATCTGGACAAATAAAACTCTACTTAAAAAAGACACATGCACCCGCATGTTCATTGCAGCACTATTCACAATAGCCAGGACATGGAAACAACCCCAATGTCCATCGACAGAGGATTGGATTCGGAAGAGGTGGTATATATATCCACAATGGAATACTACTCAGCCCTAAAAAAGAATGACATAATGCCATTTGCAGCAACATGGATGGAGCTAGAGAACCTCATACTGAGTGAAATGAGCCAGAAAGACAAAGACAAATACCATATGATATCACTTATAACTGGAATCTAATATCCAGCACAAATGAACATCTCCTCAGAAAAGAAAATCATGGCCTTGGAGAAGAGACTTGTGGCTGCCTGATGGGAGGGGCAGGGAGTTGGAGGGATCGGGAGCTTGGGCTTATCAGACACAACTTAGAATAGATTTACAAGGAGATCCTGCTGAGTAGCATTGAGAACTTTGTCTAGAGACTCATGTTGCAACAGAAGAAAGACCGGGGGAAAAATGTAATTGTAATGTATACATGTAAGGATAACCTGACCCCCTTGCTGTACAGTGGGAAAAAATAATAATAAATAATTTAAAAAAATGGTCTACAAACAATAAATGCTGGAGAGGTTGTGGAGAAAAGGGAACCCTACTGCACTGTTGGTGGCAATATAAATTGGTGCAACCACTGTGAAAAACAGTATGGAGATCCCTCAGAAAACTACAAATAGATTTATCATTTGATCCAGCAATCCCACTCTTGGGCATCTATCCAGAGAAAACCATGGCTCAAAATGACACATGTACTCTAATGTTCACTAAAGCACTATTTTCAATAGCCAAGACATGGAAACCACCTACACGTCCATTGACAGAGGAGTGGATAAAGAAGATATGGTACATATACACAATGGAATATTTCTCAGCCATTAAAAGGAAAGAAATAATGGCATTTGCAGCAACATGGGTGGACCTAGAAATTATCATGCTAAGTGAAGTAAGACGGTAAGACACCAACATCAAATACTATCACTTACATGTGCAATCTAAAAGATGGACACAATGAACTTCTTTACAGAACAAATACTGACTCACAGACTTTGATAACCTTACGGTTTCCAAATGCAACAGGTTGTGGTGTGGGGGGTGGGCTGGGGGTTTGGGTTTAAAATGCTATAAAATTGGGTTGTGTTGATCATTGTACAACTATAAATGTAATAAAATACATTGAATAATTTAAAAAAGACAAATTTTTATTTGTACTTGTTGTTCAACTAATATTTGACTAGGTAGACTCTATGTTAGAGATTTTTAGCTAACAGAAATGTCACTGAGACATTTTACTTATCTTTTTTATTTCATCAATTTGTTATTCCTGGAATAAATGAAATGTTTTAAGCATCACACAATTCAAGAAATTATTTTTCACACCTTTGTTAATTTTTGGTCCTAAAAGCTAACAGGTTTATCACATTCAGATCCTTGAAATTATTTGGTAATAAAATATAGGACCCTGCTTCCTCTCCTGATCTAAACTGAGAAAATAAGACCCCCTAGGTAATCTGCTCAATACTGTGTAATAGCTTAAAAGGGAAAATAATCTGAAAAGGAATGGATACATGTAACTGATTTACTTTGATGTACATCTAAAATTAACACAACTTTGTAAGTAAGCTATATTCCAATAAAATTTATATTTAAAAAACCTATCTAAAAAGAAAAAAAAAACCTGAGTAAGGTGCATGGCCTTCTTGATAATACATTCATTGAGTCCTTATGAATATTCCTCTTTTTTAACAATGGAAGCAACCATTAAATAAAATGTGGAACATCTCAATTTCTGAAAGAACTTAAGAAGCAGGATTTGAATGGTAGATTAGTGAATGGAGAAAACAATTACCACTCAGCTTATTAGTGTGATATATTGCAGCAGTAAAGAAAATAATATTTTATTTTGGAATATTCTTATATTGTTCAATGTTCAGAGAATAGCACTCTCATATTCATAGTCTTATATGAATAACCTAGCTTCAATGTGGCAAATGAGAAATAAATTTAAGGATTTTGGAGGACTTACAGCATATAATTCTATGTAATGGTAATTGCCACAGAATTTTGAAAAGTCTAATATAGTTGTGAATTTCCTGGGGATCTTATTATGATATAGAGAGTGATGTGCTGGATACTGTTTTATAACCAGCTGTCTGGAAAAAAACTGTTGTGTATGTATGCACATAGATAAATATACTGTAACATACTAATAAAAGCATTATTTGAAATGATAAATGTCATATTATTTATTGTAAATTTCAATAGCTAATTTATTCTCACAAGAAGCCCCTTAGATTTTTCCTGAGCTCTTATATTCTTAGCCGACCCATAATTACAGTTTTCCATGGCAAATGGGATTGCTATTAATCCACAAATTCCTTTCACAATGAAGTTAATGCCATTAAAACTGGTATCTGGACTACTTTAAATTTATCACCATTGCACAAATTATATTCAATAAACTCAAACCTCTTTCAGCTTCACCCCTAAGTATGCAGAAACTTCACCCATTTGTCAGTAATGAGCTTACTTACTTCTTTCCTGAACTAGCTAGTCCATTTTGTATAGTGGAAGGTTATTTCCTCATTGTTGTGCTTTCCACAATGTAGGCTATAGATAACAACATACTTCTAGCTTGCACAGTATAATATACTCCCCATCACTTACCTATGTCTACACGAAAACAACAAAACAAATCAAGCCTTGTTTTGTAGTTTTTGCCAATTTTCATGGTGCAAATACTGCCACTGTGACTAACCAAGCAATCAATATATCACTGAATGCACAGTGAGGAAGGGATACATAGCAGTTATAATATTTCCAAAACGAAGACAACAGACACACCATTCACAACAGAGATAATAGTAAAAGTGGTTAATTACTCAGTTGTTATGAGATTTGAGTACTTAATCACTAATATAACATTTAATTTTAAGGTTTTTGAATTTAATTTTAACAATGTTTTTCTGTATAATAGGCTGGCAAAGTTCCTGAAAAACATACATATAACACCATTAGTGTTAATAATGTAGTATAAAGTATGATAACTTTTAGAGTTAATTTTTGGAATTTTGTTATTATCAAAAATAGATTCCTATAGTTCTGCTTTCTATACTTATCTCACATATGACTGAGCATGTAAATTTTTCTGTTTTATCAAGTGTATCATGGTTAAAATGGGACAAGTAATCTATTAAAAGTTATGGTCTTGAGTAGGGCACAACAATAATCTAGAGAAATATCTTTACAGTGACTTGCACTAATAAAGAGATATTGGAGGAAGGTTGACCCTGTCTTCAGGACAAGAAAGTCAATGTTCTGGATTCCAAAATCCTGTCAACCTTTTATTCATATATAAAGCAACAGATAAATATACTTCTATATGACAACATTTAAAGAATATTGTTATAACGAACCTCTCCAAAACAAACAGCTAGTGAACAAAATTGTCACCTGAAGATAAATGGAAAAGGTATAGTTTAAAAAAAAGTAAGAAGAAACATGGAAAAAAATCAAATGAAATCAGATGCTACATTCCACACTGACCTTCTCTTCTAAAAAGTATTACCCAAAAGTAAAAAGCCACAAGAAACAAGCAAAGATATTTCATGTTTGGCAAACAAAGGGTGAAAATAGAGAAACTGACAGATAAAACCCGAAACTGTAAGACAGATAGAAAAATTCCAAAAGCAATAAAAACAGAAATAAATTGAGGAAGAAGAGTAAGAAGGACTCATTGCTACAGATAGTAAAATATAAAGCAAAATCCTTTTTAGCATATGAGGAAAATAAATATTTTAGTTCTAAAAACTACAGAATTCAGGGCTTAGTAAAGAATATATATATATATATATATATATTTGTCTTTTTGCCTTTGATAGAGCCACTCCCACAGCATATGGAGGTTCCCAGGCTAGGGGTCTAATAGGAGCTGTAGCTACAGGCCTACGCCAGAGCCACAGCAACGTGGGATCTGAGCTGCATCTGTAACCTACACCACAGCTCACGGCAATGCCAGATCCTTAACCCACTGGGCGAGGCCAGGGATCAAACCCGCAACCTCATGTTTACTAGTCGGATTCGCTAACCACTGAGCCACGACGGGAACTCCCAGTAAAGAATATATTGATTAAGCCATATTTTCAGAAAGGAATCCACCTCTTTTAGTTGAGGGGATAAGAGGTACTTTTCATTGAATGTCTAATGCTTGACACTGAATGTTTGATTAAGGAATTTTAAAGTAAAATTAGACTCACAATTCAAACCTCTTCATCCTTAGAAAATGTCCTACATGACTCTGAGTATCTTGTACAGCTCACAACCTAACATAGGCACCTAACAATAACATTCTATAAATAGCTCTCCTGGAAAAAAAAAGTAGCAAAAAACTGATAAATAAATAATAATAATAAAAGCAAAATTGTATATAAACATTTGAGAGCAAAGAAAATCACCAGTGATATTTCATGGAGCCTGAGAATATCACAGCCAAATAACCCTCCATAAATGTAAAGATAAACATACCTACACATCTTGCCCTTCAGATGCACACATACATATAGTCACTACTATGAGACAAGAATACAAAGCAGAGTTACAACAGATCATGTAACAACAGCCTTGGCAAAAGCAGAACAAATGAAATGTAAACTAGAAGTGTTCCAAGAAGAAGAGGTAAACAATATTATCAATACACAAATTATAAATTGCACCAGGCTAGTAAATGCTTCTTCAAACAAAAGAGGAGACACTGAAAAGTATGAGTAAATTTAAGCATAACTAAAACAACAAAATAATGAAATTTAGACCTATTTTAAGTACCCAAATTGAAGTCAAAGTTACATTAGTTACATTAGTATGTTTAAAATAGTACATGTATTCTACAATTTCTAAAAAGGTCCACAGATTTCACAAGTAATAATATAATTATCTCAGAAACCAGATCAACTAATCAAAATAGGTGCTGATGCATGGAATGAGGGCTTCAATGGACTAGAGAAAAAAAAAATGCAGTTAGCTTAGGGAAAACACAATTTTCTCAAATAACAATTCAGGTTAGGCAAATTCTGACATTGTGTCAATGTAGGCTCAGATATTTTAGAAAAAGAACAAACAAATTGAAATTTTTATGTGAAATCCCTTGAATTTTAAAGTTGGACAACTAATTCAGATTTTGAAAAAATAATGAAAAGTGAAAACAATGTGTTAAAATTCAATTCACAAATATTTCTGATGTTTTTAAATGATGTACATCAACTTCAATGTGCTCATGTAACCAAACAGACTAGGCCTTGAAAGTGACAATAATAAAAAAGACTGATAAAAATAATACATTTTACAAGAAACGATAAAATGTTCAAGTTTAAGCTTCAACCTCATTCCTGCTTTACATGTCATATCATAAGACAATGAAAGGAAAGATTAATTCTGTTTTTCTCTTTATACCTGTTTTCCTTTATATGCTATTTTTCACAGTTTAGAGAAAGACTATAAAAGGAAAATCAATTTTAAAAAAAGTAAATATTAATGAATCTGCTTTTAATTAAAAATTAGGAACTAATGTTTTAAATGACTCATTTTACAAATAAATGTGGTTTTCATTTAGTTTTATGTTACTATTAATTACCCTAGAGGAGATTGAGTGAAAAAAATAAATGGTAAAAACAAAAAAGCCATAGATATATCATCCTGCATATATTTAAGGGCAAGACTTGATAAACATACTAGTTCTTTTCAGGTATTCACTTTAAGCTTTTAAAAATGGGTACATATGTGAATGCTATGAAAGTATTTTAAATTCTACCCAACATTTATATACATCTTATATTGATGTGCAATATATTTATGCTCACAAATTCTCAATCTACATATAGCATATTGCCACATACAATACATAAAAAAAATTTCACAAAGTTACTTCAACAATGAAACTGCACCCAGATAAAGACATCATTTGAAGAACTATAGATGAGCCTCTGTTCAGTCAGTATCTCAGAGGGACTTCTAAGACCACATGGCCATTTAAGTGCAAACACTTAGAGGCTTCTCTGTTGTGTCTGGTTCCTTGTGCTCAGACCACCCAGGCTGTACTGTGCAGTTGAGGCCTTGATTACAACCCTACTGTTTTCAAATTTCAGAAATGAAAATAACATATCCATTTTGTGCTTTTTAAGGATATCCCCAATAGATACTTTAAAGGATTGTTATGATTTCACAATTATAGATTTTTGGAAGTTACCTAGTAAGTTGTACAAAAAAAGTCAGAGGCAATATGTTGGGTTAGATTTAATTACTTTTGGGGATTCATGTGCTCTGATTTTTGTACAGTTTATAGCATAATTTTTGGTTTAGCTAATACTTCCTAGTATTATCTTATTCAATAGAATAGAATGGAATAAAATTATTTATAGGATAATTTTATTTTTATTATTAATAAAAATTTCACTCTTTTATTTGGTTTAATAAGTATATTCTCTAAGCCTTCTAAAAAATAGAACATATATATATATATTTTTAGTTAAAGAGTGCTTGATTTGGAGGATATAATAGTAAGCATAAAACAGTATCTTACTTCAATGTTTTAAAAAAAGTGACTAGATTTTTTATGGCATTTGTCATTACTCATCTTTCTATTTCATTTATTTAATTTTTCTAACTGTAATGTCTAAAGAGGCAATGGCTAGCAGATTTTGAACTTTATTATCAGAAGGTCAAGGCTTGGATGTCAATGCCTCAACCTCCTCATCAGTAATGAAAATAACACCTATTTTGTAATTTTTCTGAGAAGATAAAAATAAATTATATATATGGCAAATTTTAATATAATCAAAAATAATAAAACAATATGTTAGGAACATTATTTAGAATGGGTGTAAACAATCACAATTGAATACTGAGAATTAAAAAATGATATAAAATTGCCTCAAATAAATATTATTAAGAAATCTTACAACAGTGTCATAGGATTACTAAATATAAAAAAGAGCATAGGAGTAGCTCTGATGAGATAGTATGCATTATTTGTGTAAAAATGAAAGTATTTTTACAAGTTCCAGTCTTTCCAAAGCTACCAGGCTTTATGCCACAGATAGAAAATTACCATTTCAGGTGGCAAAGCAGAGATTATAGTTGATTTCTGGAAAATAATGATTCCTTTTATTATGCCACCATTTTCTGCAATAAAGGATGAGGTAAACAACTTACATAGTTATGTGAAGTCAAATTGGTTCCTAAATAGAATTTTCAAAATTCTTCTACAGATATAAGTAGCTGCAATTTGAAAATGAGTAACTATTTTCCATATGCAGCAGTCTTTCAAATTAAACTCAATGAGTCTTTTGAATTAAAACTCAAATTACTTTTCTCTTCATTAATGAACTATTTGAGCCCTGAATTTAATGTTACCTAAAATTGGACCAAAAGAGGAAAGACAAGCACATGAGTTCCAATCTTACTCTGAAATCATTCAGTCTTGCACTCTTCCCATAAGATGGGAATAATACTGATTGATTAACATTCAACAGAGCAATGAGATATACCAATCACAATCAAGTCTTTCACAAAATGAGAGGATGAATCACAATATGCTAGAGGCTATACACACTGAGGTTTATGCTTTTAGGTCATTGGGAAATTTTTCTATCCACAACAATCATGAACACAACTTGTGTATTACTCAAATTTTACCAAAGATCCAATAACATTACTATTTGAGACCATCCATATCACATTCATTTTCTCAAAAATTGTCAACTCTTTTCATTTTGGCTTATATTTAACCCTGAAATTTTCTTGTATTATCTATTGGAAAGTTTATGGAAGATTTTTTTTTTCCAGAAAAAAACCGGAGCATATAAAAAATCAAAAAATTAGTTGCATAAAATGTTTACATTCTCTATTTCAGTCTTACTTCTACTATTCAATAAACTACATTATTTAAGGAGAGCTTCTCTTATAAAGTAATAATTAGAAGGGCTTATATTACATTATTTGTTCAATTATAGATTTAAAATAGCCATTAAAAACAAATGCATGCTCTGAAATCAAATGTCAAAAAAACAAAATATTTCAGGTCTTGAGTTTTCATTTCCATCATCAATTACTTGTTTTGTTGTTATTTTTCAGTATGCAGGCAATTATACAGCTCAGAAATACATCATGCATTAAAATTGCTCTAAGTACACATTTAACACTAAATACTTTCATTTTTATTTGTCACAGCATTCTCAGTATTGTCCATTACTAAATTTAAAGTGATTGGTTCCAGTTCTTCTATTCACCAAATACATACTGCTGCAAATTTTATTTACTTTCTTATGGGTTGAATTGCATTTTCAGTGTTCATATACTATAGTCCTAAGGTCAGTATCTCACAATGTGATTGTATTTGAAGCTAAAGCTTTTATAAATAAGTTATTAAACTAGAATGAAATCATATGGTTTGCCCCAGTCAGATATGACCAATATCCTTATAAGAAGAGAATAGGACACAGACAACACAGAACTACGAAGGACCATAACTCCATAAAGCAACAATGCAAGAATCTGCAAGCCGAGGAGAAAGGCTTTGGGAGAAACAAAACCCAAGTGAAGTAAGCAATGCATGGAATAGGAAGCTCCAGACCTCGTTCCTCCACAGAAAAACTGACTGACTTGACAACAATTTTAAAAAGTCTTTATGAGTACTCTAGAAACAAGTCTCACTACCTCAGCAAACACACAGCCAAGACAAACACAAAGCCAAGAACCACCACGAAACTATTACACTATTGAAAAGGGTAAAAAGAAAAGCTCTTCCATTTTATCCAAAAGAGCCCTTACCTGAAGTTAGCGTAACTCTGGTCAAGTTGAGAAAATGTGCCACTTGTAGCTTCCCTCCCAGGAGACAATGAGAAGAAGAGAATATATGTCCAATGTTCCAGATTTTCTGGAAGTAGATTGCCTGACTTAGACGGCTGATAAGTTGGATAAACTCGTGCTTTGGCTGCTGGCAGCCAGTGAGAGCTCAGCAGCTTGTTGAAGCCCCAGATACTGGAGTACCACAGACAGACATCAAGAGCAGGGAGAAAATAGGAGCTCCTGGGGGAAAAAAAAAAAAAAAAAAAGTTAGATTTCTCAGACAGGGAAACTATGAAAACACAGACCTAGAAAAAACCCATCCCAAAGCAGAAATGTTTTGAGAGTCCCTCAGCATCTCTACCCAGACTTATTGGTAAAGATCTTTTCCTGTATGAAGCTAGTCTGTATAGAACTGAAGAGATTTTTTTTTCTCTTCAAATGTCTAAACTCCAGCAAAAAATAAGGTATGAGAAGAAACAAAGAAATAAAAGAAAAAAATTCCAGAAAGTGACCCTAAAGAAATTGAGGTGTACAAATTAACTGACAGAATTGATAAGACCCATCTTAAGCTCAATGAAAAGAAGAACCAATGGCAACAGAAAAATTGTAAATTTGACATGCATGTCAAAATTAAACAATACACTATTGAATAATTAGCACATCAAAGTGGAAATTGCAAGGGAAATCAGAAAATATCTTGAGGTAAGTGAAAAAAAGATACTACATACCAAAACTTAGGATGCAACAGAAATTGTACTGAGAGAGAATTACATAGCAGCAAATGACTGCACTAAAAACGGTCCCAAAACAACAACCTAAGTCTAACCCCAAAGAAACAAAATAATGAAGGAAAAAACTATGCCCAAAATTTGCAGAAGGAAGAAAATGATGATTAGAGTTAAAATAAATGAAATCAAGAATATAAAAAAATCAACTAAAAAGTTGTTTTTTTATAAGGATAAACAAAATTGAAAAAATGGTTAACTATACTAAGGCAGAAAGAGAGTAGACATATAACAAAAGCCCGAAATGAAAGAAGAGGCATTACAAATTATGCTACAGAAATAAAAAGAATTATAAGACGCCACTGTGAACAATTACATACCAAAAAATTATAACTTAGAAGAAATGGATAAATTCAAGAAACATACAAATTACCAAGCCTGCATCAAGATATATAAGAATAACAGATATATATGGGTAAAAAGATTTATTTAGTAATCAAATCTTCCAACAAGGAAAATACCCAGAACCACATAACTTCGCCAGAGTATTATACTAAATATTCAAAGAAAATTTAACGCCAGTTATTCTCAAACTTGCCCAAAAACCTTCAATAGGAGGAAATGGTTTCAAACTCATTTTATGAAGCCAACACTTACCTTAACAACAAAGCTGCTCAAAAATACTATAACAAAAGGAAATTATAGACCAGTATCTGTGATGGATATTCATACAAAAGTCCTCAACAAAATACCAAATAACTAATTCAATAGTTAATTAAATGGATTATACACCATGACCAAGTGGGATTTATTTCTGGAATGCAAGGATGTTTCTGCATATGAAAATCAATGCAACATACCGCATTAAAAGAATGAGGAACCAAAACTACCTGATCATCTCAAATGGTGCAATAAAAGCATTTGACAAGACAAAATTCCAAATTCCTTCTTAAAAAAGAAAAACCACTCAATAGACAAGAAAAGAAATTACTTCAATTAATGAAAGCTGTTTTGAAAAGCCAACATGATACTTAATTGTGAAAACTAAAAATGTTTCCTCTAAGATCTAGAACACGGCAAGGATGCCCACCGTCACCATTTCTATTCCGTGTAGTACCTAAAGTCCTAGCCACAGCAGCTAAGGGGAAAAAAAGAATAAAAGGTATTCAAATTGGAAAGGAAGAAATAAAATTACCTCTGTTCACAGATTATGTAGAAAATTTTGAAAACTCCAGACACACACACACAAGCTATCAGAATGGATAAACAAATTCAACAAAGTTACAGGATAAGAAATCAACACATAAAAGAAAGTTGCATTTCTACACAATATCAATGGAAAATCTGAAAAGGAAATTAAGTATACAATCACATTTACAAGAGCATCAAAAAGAATGAAATATTTAGGGATAAACTTAACCAAGGCAAAAGACTTGGAAACTACAAAACTTTTCTAAAAGAAATTAAAGATATAAGTAAATGTAAAAACATCCTGTATTCAGGTACTCAAAGATTTAAAATGGTTAAAATGCCCATACTTCTCAGAGTGATGTACAAATTCAATTTAATCCTTACAGAATTTTTTGCAGAGGAGTTCCTGTCATAGCTCAGTGGTAACAAACCCGACTAGTATCCAGGAGGATGCAGGTTTGATCTCTGGCCTGGCTCAGTGGGTTAAGGATCTGGCATTGCCATGAGCTGTGGTGTAGGTGGCAGATGTGGCTCAGATCTGATGTTGCTGTGGCTATGGTGCAGGCCAGCGGCTACAGCTCCAATTCAACCCCTAGCCTGGGAACTTCTGTACGCCACAGTTGCAGCCCTAAAAAGACAAAAAAAAAAAAAAAATTCAGAAATAGGAAAAAAAGGCTAAAATTCATATGAAATCCCAAATAACCAAAATAATCTTGAAAAAAAACTCATATTCTTGATTGCAAAGTTTACTACATAACTTTAATAATCAAAATACTGTGTACTGAAAGAGAGGGAGACATAGAGACAAATGGTATAGAATACAAAGCCAAGACATAAACCCTCACATATATAGTCAAATGATTTTAGAGAAGGGTACAAAGACCATTTTGGGGTTCAATGAATAAAGGACAGTTTGTTCAACAAATAGTGCTAGGGAAAATGGATACCCACATGCAGAAGAATAAAGCTGGATCCTTATTTTACACCATATACAAAAATTCAAAATCAATGAAAGACCTAAACATCAGAGATAAAACCACTTAACTCTTAAAAACAAAAATAGGGGAAAATCTTCATGACATTGTGTGTGATGATTTCTTAAGATAAAATCATAAAAGTACATGTGTTGGGGAAACCACAAAAACCGTGGCAGTGGAAGGAGACAAAAAGCACTACGAGATATGGAAAAGCAAGGTTTATTCAGCACCGGTGTGGGCTCAGAGGAGTCACCTCTAGAGTCTGAGTACCACGTCTTTGTTCTCAGTAACTTTTATACACTACAAGGTCTTGATTTTCCCATGTAAGCATCCCGGACCTCCCCCAATCCCCAAGCAGACTGTGTTTCTCCCTAAGAAACTGAGCAAGCAAGGTTACAGAAGCGGAACTGATAAGCAATGTTGGGTACCTGATTAGCAGGGCTGCTGGCTTGGACATAGGGCACACAGTTGTTACATTATTACAAGAAGGGTGGTATAGTGACCAGCATAGCTGGAAAGGCTTGCGGCTGCCTTCTTAGCCAAGGGGGGGGGGGGTTGTTCTTTAGTTAAAACTCTATTTCACATGGAGCAAAACAAAAACAATCTAAAATGTTGATAAGGGTATATTAAAGGGACACTGAAGCCAACTGAAACTCTCAATGGCCAAAGATAGAAAGATTTATGTAACAAAATAGGGTAGTAGAGGATTATAAACCAAGGTATGAAATAAATACCAGAGTCCCTATTATAACCAATAAATTGATTGAATAAGTAAGCAGATAGGAAAGAAGAGACAAATCTCCCTTGAAGAGTTCCACATGATTTTCGTAGATACTTTGCTCTCAAGGAGGCAGAGTATAATGCCCCACTCCTTATGGGTTGATACCTATAATGACTTTTTTTCAATGAATACAGTATGTAAATGAATAAAAAATATAATTTTTACAGTGACAATTTTTACTTGACAACCACTATCTCAGCCAGGTGATCATGATTAACTTCAACAGTGATTAACAGCATGTTGACAGCCAGTACCATGGCTGTGATATAATTAAAAGGTTATTTTACTTCTGTACACTACCTCCCCAAAACACATAACTCTACTCTCAACCTGAGAAACATGATTTTAAAATTCAGACAAATTCCAGTTAAGGGATGTTCCACAAAATACTTGACTAGTACTCTCAAATTGCCAAGGTCATCAAAAACAAGGAAAATCTGAGAAACTGTCACAACCAGGAGGAGCTTAAGGACACATGACTAGTAAAAGAACTGCAGTAGCCACGGGGAGTTCCCGTTGTGATGCAGTGGACACAAATCTGACCGTTAACCATGAGGTTGTGGGTTTGAACCCTGGCCTCGCTCAGTGGGTTAAGGATCAGCTTTACCATGAGCTGTGGTGAAGGTCGCAGACGCGGCTTGGATCCCGCGTTGCTGTGGCTGTGGCCAAGACCGGCAGCTCCAATCCAAGCCCTATACTGGTAACCTCTGTATGTGGCAGGTGCAGCCCTTAAAAATAAAAAGTGGTATCCTAAATAGGATACTTGGATAGAAAAAGGCATTAGGAAAGAATAAAACAACATGCAGTGTGTGGAGTTTACTCATTAATTATAACAAATATATCATAGTAATGTAAGATATTCACAATAGGGAAACTGGCAGTGGGTATATGGGAATTATCTGCCTATCTTTTCATTTTTTCTATAAATTTAAAACATAAAATACAAAGTAGCCATGAGTTAGGGATTTTGAAACAGAATTTGACAGTCAAAAAATAAAGGAGGAAAAAATGTCAGATAAGGATAAAAACAAGAAAAAGGAGTTGATGAGGTTAGACCAACTGCTTTTATAGACAGTACTATGATAGCTGGGTTATAAATTGGCACTTGTAAAGGTATACTTAATTTTTATTAACAAAAACTTTTACACAATTCATTTTGCTTTCTTTTTATTTTTGTTGTTAGTTTAGTAGTAGTAAGTACACTGAATTAATGAAAGTAACAGAAAAATACATATTCACAGTATAAACGCTTCTGAATCAGGCACCTGCCCAATTTTCCTCTCCTTAGATGAACTTATTTCCTAAACACCAGCATAATATTTTTCTCTTCTCAATTTAGTTTCACAAGTTTATGTCTTTCCAGATGTTAACTTTCCTCTTCCTTTTTAAAAATCAGCTCAGTTATCACCTCTCAGAAAAACCTCCATCTCACCATCTAAGAAGCACTTCCTCTGTATTCTCATGGCATTATATTTTTTTCTTAAAAATCTTCCATGGCATTTTTACATTTTATTACAATCCCTGTCCCCCTTTTTCCATTAGTCTGCACTTTCTTTGAGGGCAAAAGCATGATTTTATTTTATTATCACATTCATATACTCAGACTGTATAATAATAGAAACATGTTTGCAGAGAAAAGGAAGGGAATGAAAGATGGTAGGTAGGATGAAAAATCATATAAAAATAGCATTTCTGGAGATCCCGTCGTGGCTCAGTGGTTAACGAATCAGACTAGGAACCATGAGTTTGTGGGTTCCATCCCTGGCCTCGCTCAGTGGGTTAAGGATCCGGCGTTGCTGTGAGCTGTGGTGTAGGTCGCAGACATGGCTTGGATCTGGCGTTGCTGTGGCTCTGGCAAAGGCCAGCGGCTACAGCTCCAATTAGACCCTTAGCCTGGGAACCTCCATATGCCAGAGGTTTAGCCCAAAAAATTCCAAAAAAAAAAAGTTGCATTTCTGTGACCTTGGACAAAATGTAATTCACTCAGAAATAATCCAATATAATGAGTAAGGTATTTTATAGAAATGTATTATTTTTGTGTGCCCATTTCTTAAAGGCAATAAATTTACTCTATCAACATAATTTCATATGGAAATCTTAATATAAGACTTTAGAAGTACATTAAATTCCTGATATTGCTTTGACTCAGAAATCACCAAATTTGGAGACAGGTGTGACTCATTTGTCAAATATGCTAAAACAAAATTTCAATGATCTCTTTATAACATGTACTGTATTAGGTTGAATTGTGTCTTTCTAAAAGATATGGTCTAGTTCTAATCCTTAGTATTTGTGAATGTGACCTTATCTAGAAATAGTGTCTTTGCAAGTGCATTCAGGTTGAAATGAATTATACAGGAGTATCAGGAGCCTAAATCCTATGACTTTGTCTTTATAAAATGAGAGAAATGTGTACGCAGATACATCAAGAGAAGGATGACAAACACATAAGAACAGGAGGAGGAACTGGAGTGACAGGGCAACTAACCAAAGAATGCCAAGAATTGTCAGCAAGACCAGAAGCTTGAAAAAAGGCAAAGGAGATTTCTTTCCTAGAGCCTGCATAGAGAGTATACCCATGATTTTTAAACTTATGCCCTCCAGCATTGTGAGAGAATATATCTTCATTGTTCTAAGTCATGCATTTTGTGATACTTTGTTAGAGGAGCCCTAAGAAACCAATATATTGAGTTATACATTTTTCCTATAGCATGTGACATCCATCTTTAATTCTTACTTGTATAATGTCAATAATTTCACACTTGCAAATTATGCAAGTATAAAACTCTGTTATATAAATGTGTGTGTTTGTGCCTCTGTGTGTGTATTTCTAACACATTTTATTTTAGACTTAGGCATCAGGAGCCAAAGAGCACTATGATTTACTTCTCATTTCCTATTCATTCACATATGCCCACAAAAATTTATAAATTGAACTGTTGTCATTGACTCTATAAGAACTGCTGAAACAGATTTTGCACACTTGAACAAAACAATGAGGAATATTATACTGAAAATGATACACATTGTAAAATAAACAATAAACAAAACACTTTTAAATTTGCAGTTACTTATAATTCTTTGACTCAGGTTCTGAAAGAATTTTCTTTTAAAGTTGAACTCAACTCATATATAGTTTTAGTATCTGTCTGACCTTTCTTTATTTTCTTTTCCTTTAAATGTTGTACATGAAACCTTTGGACCTTTCTAACTTTTTTGTCTTTAGATGTTTCCCTTTAAGTTTTATCTCTAACCCCAAATAGCTTCTGTACTTTCTCATAAGCCATTTCTTACTCTGTAGGGAGCTGATATAGCAGGTCTGACTTTAGCCTCAAAGAAAATTGAAAGAAGAAAGAGTGATGGAAACTAAGTAAAGCAATAGGAAGAATTGTCTATTCAAGGTCAGAGAAAATCAGAGCACAAGTGATTCAAGAGAGGAGGTAGGCCTAATTTGCACAGTGTTCTTAAAATTATCTGAGAAGCAATTTAACTTCCTATATTGAAAAACAATTATCAGTGTTTGCATCTGAGAGACTTATATGAACTTACAACTAAGTATCAAAATACCACAAACAACATTATTACTAATTTCCCTCAGTTAATAAAATGGGTCAAAAGGTGATTTTTACAACACCTGAAACAGAGGCAATATAATATGAACCTAGAGATATGGTTGTATTTTGGTGCCATACACTCACACAGCAAATTATTCATTTCCAAAATCTATTGTAATTCTGATAAATTCAATATTTTAGGGAGCATGTTTATTTCAGGTGAAATTCCAATAAAACTCTCCAGTATTATATATGAATGGAAACGTCACAGGGCACTAACAAAAGCCAATAATAATTCATCATTCACTGATATTTCTTTCTGAATCAAACATAAAATTCAAGATAAAAAAATCATATTTTAGGGAGTTCCCATTGTGGCACAGCAGAAACAACCCCAACTAATATCCATGAGGACATGGGTTCGATCCCTGGGCTCACTCACTGGGTTTAGGATCTGGCATTGCCATGAGCTATGGTCTAGTCTGCAGATGCAGCTCCAGCTGGCATTGCTGTGGCTATGGTGTAGGCCAGCAACTGTAGCTCTGGTCTGACACCTAGCTTGGGAACTTCCATACGCCACTGGGGTGACATTTTAAAAAAAGGAAAAAATCATATTTGAAATTCAACATTATATTGAATAACTACATTAAGTTGCCAAAATTTCATCAAAATGTTCTACACATTTTTTATAAGTACAAATCACTAAATTTATGTCCATATTGTGGAATATACACAATTAATCCTTGCAAACATTTATGTCTTAATGTTATCTCTCCTCAGTCAAGAGTACTCCAAGGATGGCCACAATAAGAACTAAGATGTAGATGATACTTTTGAGTTTGTAATGTGCTTTCAAATGCATTATCTAATTTCATCTTCATATTCTAATCAGTCTCCTACAGTTACAAAATCATGATTTCTTAAGTGTTATTACACCATGTAATGTTAATGTAGATGAAACATGAAAAATATTCAGTTCTTGCCTTCAAATATTTTACACACAGAAAAATACATATAAAATGTGGAACAGAAAGTTGTAAAAGGCACTTATTCCCACATTTCATCTACCTGAAAGAAATGTCTCTATGTCACCTATTAATGCTAGACAAATGAACAAAGAAGATTACTCTGGGGAAAAAAAAAAAAAGATAGCATGAATAAAAAGTCATTTGTATAACATGGTGAAATGTGTACAGCAAATCACAACCAGACCAGGGACCTAAAAACTAAAGGACAGAGCATTGGGTCACCGGAAATAATACTGAGACAGGGTATGCCTTTTATCATCTGCTAAAGGGATTGATCATCATCCTTCAGAGAAGACAGAAAGCTGCTGAAGTGATTTCAGAAGAGAGAAGACATTATCAAATTAGCCTCTTTAAGTGATTTAGCCTGTAGATGTAGGGGATAGATTTGAGATATAAAATCTTGAGGTAGAAAGATAACATAGAATGTTATTTTAAAAGCCTTAGTGAGAGAGTGTAAGAATTTAACTAGGCAGTTCTATAAGGATATAGAGTGAAAATATTGATGAGGGCCGTTTTGAGAGAGGTTTTGAGTTGTATTTGTATTTCTTAAACTTGACTTATATGAAGGTCAAATCAGATATTTTCAAAAGTCAAGGATGCGTGAGATGATTTCATTCAGAATTTTGTATTTTTAGTCAGTCTTGAATCCCATCCCAACCCTATTTGTACTTTATTTTGTGGACATTTGTCAGAATTCCTAGTTTTAAGTAATAGAAGATGATTCATTATTATAATCAGTAAATGCAATTATTTTGCAAAGGTTAATGGAATCAGGGGTAGTGCTAAAGAATTAGCTTCAAGACTAATCATCCACAGCTATGCAATAGAATAATTTTTGCATCATCCTTGAGAACTTGTCACAGCTGGCAGGACACTAAATTATTTGCCAACAATTTGGTCTAATGGCAACTGTAACATATCTTACAATTATTTCCCTTGTATATCCCCTTTTATTCATTCTCTAGCTCTTCTCTTCTCTCCTAGACCATTTTAGTAAGCACCTCGTTTCCTGACTTCTAGTCTCTGACTCCTACAAATAATCCTATACAATTCTGATGGAAATATATTTAAAAATCTATATTCACAAATTTCTATAAACAGCTCTATTAGGGGATATGTAAAACCTATATGAAAGAAGATTTACTACAGATTCAAGAGACAAAAATGAAATTTTTTTCTACTATCATGAATATCATGGTCATATATTTAAAGATTAAGCTTTATAAAATGCTAGTTCAATATAACTTCTTCTATTTATTTAATAAAATATCAAAACACATGTAAACAACACTTGGGGAAGAAAGTTGACCAAGTGAAGGAAAAACTCAGTGGAAATCTTTCAAAAGAAACAAGAAAGGATTAGTAAATTTGACAGGTTAAAATAAAATATATATATATATATTTTGTATATATATATATATATATATATATATAAAACATACTAAGATGCAGAGAAAATGAAATACTGGGTAAATTTACAACTTTAACCCAAATATTTTTCTTTTTTTTCTGAAGAGGGAAAGCTCTTGGAATTTTATAAGAAGAGAACAATCCAGTAGAAAAACCTATTCACAGGCTTGTATCAGAGAATTGACATTCCTCCCAACAGTTTTCTCCACTGTGATTTTTCTCAATTTGCCTATACCTTGCACCTCAGAATTACAATATTTTATTACTATCATATAACTGCAAGTTTATTGCAGGAGGTCTTTTTGGGACCCAGTGTGTATGCAATCATTTTGGTTTATGGTAATGTTTTGCTCTACTAACTTGTCAAGAAGAAAGAGTTAACTGAAGGAAATATATTTATGTTTTTTATATTGTTTTTTATTTTTCACTAATCTGATAGGAAGATTATATTTTCTTATCCTATTAATGTTGTGTCTGTCCATGTGACTTGTGTTAGCCATAGAAATGTGAATGGAAATGAAAGTATGGTTTCTGAGTATGGACCATAAGAGTCATTATATATCTCCACTAGATCCTTGGAGCTCCCAATATTCAGCATGAGAAGAACACCCAGAGCATATATTGAATCTCCAACATGAGCTCTGAATAAGACATGTGAAGTCAATCTAGCCCAAGCAATTCACAGTTGGCTCATCTGGATCAAAGCCCACCCAGCTTAACTGAGGTCTTAGGAGACAAACATTTACTTGAACAACCGTAAGTTTGGGAATAGCTCTTTGTGTAAAGCCATATATCAAAAACAGTCTAATAAAATTTTGGAATTTGGCAAATATCTTAATTCTCAAGTCAAATTGATAATTTATCTTCTTATAGGAATCTCAAGTTAAAATAATTTTACTTCAGAATTCTGAAAGTATTGCTCTACTTTATTTCAGAATCCATGGATGCTGATATCTTTGTAATGTCAATCAGTGTGACATAGATTTTTTACAGATAACATTTCTATTTCTATACATATTAGGATTTTCTCTTTATTTTGTAGTATAAATTTTAACATGGAATATTAGTGTTTTTTTATTTATCATGTTTAGCACTTAGTGACCATATAAATTTAAGCTTTTGAGGATGCAAGTATTTCATCTTATATGGCTTTTCTATTTTATTAAATAAAATATATTCTAATAAAGAATATTTCTAATGGTCATAAGATGTATTTTATTAACTGATATCCTATGCTCCTGGATGGGAAGAATTAATATCGTTAGAATGGCCATACTACCAAAAGTAATCTATAGATTTAATGTGATCCCTATCAAATTACCGATGACATTTTTCATGGAACTAGAACAAACAACCCCAAACTTTATATGGAACCATAAAAGACACAAAATTGCCAAAGCAATCTTGAGGAACAAAAACCAAGCAGGAGGTATAACTCTCCCAGACCTCAGGCAATATTACAAAGCCACAGTCATCAAGCACTGTAGTACTAGTACAAAAACAGACATACAGACTGATGGAACAGAACAGAGAACACAGAAATAAACCCAGACACATAAGGTACATTAATCTAATTTTCAAATTATTGATATGTAACACAAAACTCTATGCTTTTGTCTCATTGTATTCAATATTTGAATAAAATATAAAAGTACAACAATCACATTTATTATCATTTAATTAAATGAGAGCAGTGGTTGGAAGGTAAAGTTAACATTTTGTAATATCTCAACATATAAGATCCAAAGAACTAAAAGGACTAAATAAAACACAATTGAGGTAAAGATAGAATATTTCATTAATCATTTAGAGATTTTTTTGGCTGCAGGTTGATTAAGCCAACAATTAAATGTGAGCTTGTCAAAGGCACTGAAAGTTTAGGACATGTCAACAATGTTGGCACTCTGAGATAACAATGTAATAACTTAAGTAAGCCTTGAGTCAACCACCTTAGGATTATTCAGTTAAATCCTTATTTTCAGAACGAATGGGTACAAAATGTTAATGTCCATGATAATGTTTGCCATGCATGAAATGTTTAAAAGGCACTTCAAAATTAATGTCACTTTAAGGCCCAGTTAATTTTCTGAAGGAATCAAGGTAGATTTTTTTCTTCCTATTTAAAGAGTATAGAGTGATATTCCCAGATATTAAATAATTTAGCTAAGATTGATTGCATGTAAAAAAAGCAGAAGAACTGAAACTTTAATTTATTGGGGAAAAAAACAAAACAAAACAAAACAAAACAAAAAAAAAACCTAAGTTCATCTTTAGGAGAGATAACTGAATGAAAATCTTATCTCTCTAGGCTGAGGCCCATGGGTAAAATTTATCCTTCACCAATTTATAAATCATGTATCTTTGAGCAAGTTAATCTCTCTGCACCTTAGTTTTCTCAACTCTTATATTGGGATAAATGGTACCAAAGCCCTTGCCTTGCAAATGGTATGTAAGTTTACGGGTACTCTGTTTTTAGAATGACAGTGTAGCAGCTTTCACTCACACTATTTCTTTTTTTGGCAAATCTAATTCAAGCACTCACTCTCTGTTCCTATGTGTTCAGGAGCATGTTAACTTCCAGAATGATCATTTGAATCATGCTGTGCTCAACCTCCCTACCAATAATTAAATTTTCTATCCAATCTCAAAAAAAATGAGACTCAGTCATATGACTCTTAGGGCGATAACTGTGAAGGTTTTCATTTCCTTAATAAAAAGTGCTCTGTGAAAAATAAGAGATAAAGAGCCAATGGGAAGAGTCATACTTTTACTTTCATTCACTGAAAAACCTCACATCTATGTGGTAATGTGATTTCTATCAAAGGGAGCACTACAGTGCAGTAGATAAGAACATTCAAAGAAAAATATGCAGGGTAAATCTAATAACCCATATAGGAAAAAAACATTTTAACCCTTTCTTCATACTATAAACAAAAATAAATTACAGGTAGATTGCAGACCTAGGTGTAAAAAGTAAGTATTAAGTTTTTTTGGAAGAAACCATAGGATAATATCTTCATGATTTTAAATAGAGAAGAATTCTTAAGCATCATGTTTAGGGCATAGGACATAGGCCATGCTCTATAAGAAAGTGCTACATTCTAGGAATAAAAGCAAATTTGATTTACCCTATTCCCAAAAGACCACAATCAAGCCTCAAAACTTATCAGTCAATCACTGGTACTCTACTTGTCTGCCAGAAGAAATATTAGCTTTGTTAGAGGAATAGAGCTTATCTATATTTCCTACAGTTTTTTATCCATAATCTAGAGTATCCAGAAGAAAAATCAAGTGGCATAAGAAGAAATGGGACACAATGACCAAAACCAAAAGTTAAACTAAGAAATATAAATGGATCCACAGGAGATTTTGATATTGGAATTTTTCACTCATGACTGTAAAATAAATATTATTGATATTTTGTCAAAGTAGAGGAATATGGACAAAAGACAGAAAAACCTGAATGTACACACAAAAAATCAAGTAAATATTTTAAAACAGGAAAAAAAAGCGTACCTGAAGTTAAACTGGCAGTTGATAAGTGTAACAGCAAAACACACTGTTTAAAGCAGAGCACAGTTTTAGAGAACCCAAAGACAGAGGGAAAGAAGAAGAAAAATACCAGAGGATGAAAATAACGATCTCTTGCAAAAATTACAAAATACATAAATTTCCATTTCATAAGAACACTAGTGAAATGGAAATGGGTAGAAGTACTGACTGAGCATTTTCCAAATTAATAAAAGATATGAATAACACAAAACCATTATCCTAAAATGCAAGGAAAAATAAACATTTAAAGTCAAAGCTGAAGTAGATTACCATCAACACGGAGGCTCTAGAAAACTATTCTACAGAAAGGAGAGAATAAATGAACAACAGCAACAAAATCACATTCATCTTCAGTCATAAGAAACAGAAATAAGAATGATAAAAAATGCAGGTGTATAAATTACTTCTACATTGCATATAGATCAGTAATCACAATAAATATAAAGAAGTCACTTTTTAAGAGTGACATATTTTCAAATTGTATCATTACCTATATTCCTATTTATATATTCATATTTTTAAACTACATATAGTTTATAGGAAAAGAACATAGAGCATAACAGCATCAACGGATGTTAAAAGTAAAGAAATATTAAAAGTTATATCATACAAACACTAACCACAGTCTATATTTACCTGTATTCATCAAATAATGTACTTCAAGAAAACACCTATGAGGAAAGAGACACTATGCAAAGATCAAAGGTTAATTCCTCAAGACATTCAGCTATAAATTTAACAAAAAAAGCCTTAAATGGAGTACAGAAAAATTTAACTACTGGGAAAAACTGACAACTCCACCAACATAGTGGATGTTTCAACATATTTACCCAACTATTAATTGGCACACAGTTTATAAGATTGATCTATTTGGCATATATTCTTCATTTGTCAACTGGTTTAATGGTCTTCCGATGCACTTACTGAATATTTAGACACAGTGAACCTATTTTCAGCACTTTAAAAGTAAGCCTCAACAAATTTCAAACATTTATTACTTCATTTTAATGCTTTATGTCAGCTATGAATTTTCCATATGTTCAAAAATCTGATCTACTGAGCTCCATGTTACTGTCCAGTCATCTATTCTCCCACAGTAACACCAATATTAGAGTATTTAATTATTACTTTATAATAAGCTTGGTAGATGAAACTTTCCTCTTCCTATTCTTCAGAATTACCTTAATTATTTGGGACCCCTTGCCGTTTCAAATAAATATTAGGGACACTTTGAACTACCACCACAAAAACTATATTGAAATTATAAATAGAATGGCATGGTGTTTAGAATTTAATTAGAGGAATGTACATATTTTTATAAACTTTGTATATTTTATTATATTTGCTTGGTCATTTTATATCTTTCAGTAGGTTTTTTTGTTTTTTTTTTCTTTTTCCCAAAAAGGTTTTGCTGAACTTTGTTGGATTTATTCTTAGGAACTTAATGAATTTCACTGCCATTCTGAAAAGGATAATCTTTTTCATAATAACCCTTTTTTCTGTATAATTGCTGCTATTACATACCTCCAGAAAACTCTGACTTATGCTGATTTGATTCAAGCAAGCTTATTAAACTCTCATTAGTTCTAAATTTGTCTGCAATTTCTCTTGGTTATCATATGCAAAAAAATATGTAAGCTACAAAAAGTATTCATTTTTTTACAATTAAAAAAATTCTTCACATTGTACATTTTATCCCGTTGACTCATTATTTCTGTAACAGAAGGCTGGTACCTCCTAATTGCCCTTCTTTTACAATCCTATAGAAGGAGCAATATTGATAGAAATATGTTTGTCATCACCATTAAGAATGCTAGTTGCTTTAGGTTTTGTGTCCTCTCTCAAGTTAACATTTCTCCCTACTGCTAATCCTCTATGAGAAACTGTGTAAACGATTGTTAAATTTCAGTGAAATTTTTACCTGTATTGAGATAAAAGTTGTGAGTTTTCTCACATACAAGTTGTGAGTTTTCTAATTTAAATAATGTTTAAAATATTTTAAATTGTTAGAATTATTCCATCTCTTAGGTAAGTTCTAATGGGTAATAATCTTTATATATTGATGGATTTTGATTGATAATGCTTTGTAATTTTTACATAAAAGTATTGCTTATTTTGTTAAAATTGGGGAAATAGCTTGTTCTTTTTTAAAGTTAATAGTTTATATATTTTGTTATCCATGTCTTTTTTTGAACTGGAAAAAAGTTCACATGAGATTATTATGGTCAAATAATTCAATATCATTGATGTTACCTATCTTTTTAGATTTTGTGCTTCCAACTGATTATGGTTCTTTTTATTTTTCAAAAATTTTACCATTTCATGCATATTTTCAAATATTTTGGAATATACTTTTAATGCACACCATTACCTGTATCTTTATACCACTTTTCATTATTAATATTCATGTGTGTGTGACTGTGTGTAGGGAGGGTACATGTATGTTTGTGTTCATGCACACTTTTGGTCTTGATTTGTTCATTGGCATTTGGGAATTTTACGGATATATTTTCCCTCAGAGCAGTAGTTTTTTTTTGTATGAATCTCTTTATGATTTTTTAATCTATATTTATTAAATAGAACTTTGTAGGTTTTCCATTAGTTTTATTTTTAGTTGCAATATTTTGTCATGTCTATTATTTTTATTTTCCTCAAAGATTACATGTTTAGAAAATGTGTGTTCATGTGTGTTAATTCCAAAATATACTGTATTTAAGAGTTTACCATTTATTTCTATATTATGGTCTGGTAAGAGTATTTGGTGTAGATGATAACAATTTGTTGATATTTTTATTACCTGCCTTAAAACATAATATGAGGTCATTTTTAAAATGTTCAACCTATGCCATAACAACATGGCCTTCTCTAAGGGTTTATATTTCTTTAAATCTCTTAGCTCAAGCATCTCATACGCATTTTTCACATCATTTGTATTTGTATAACTGTTTTTTCTTTATGTAGTAATTTCAGACAACTATTTTGAAATCTCAATAATAATAACATGTATGTTTTCTTATTGTACCTTGAGATTGTGGAATTAGATATGCTCAAGTTCAGAACTGTTTACATTTATGCATTTATTTTTACTATCATATAAATACTATATTTATTTTATAAGATTTCAACAGCTGCAACAATGTTTTCAGGTAATCAGAATATAACATCAAGTCAAAAATAGTCTGTTATTATAGAAATATAAAGGTTATTTTGTCATATAATCAACTTTATGGGAAGTAGAAATATATATTAACACTTGAGAATAACAGACCCTTTAAGCAACTTTGTCCTTACCTAATGTACTAAAATTAAATTTATATATTGAAGATGTATTATCTCCTATTTAACCTGAAAACACTGTTTTCTACTTTAGAGATAATTTGAAGGATGGACTACCATTGAGATTAGCATAACCTAACATTACAAAAGAAAGCATCACAAAGACTGTTCAAACAACATCAATATTTTCATTTCTACCAAAGGAGCTTCTGACTTTTGCAAATACATCCACTTTTATAACTTGATTATGTTGAGATATACTCAAGTTGCTGTTAACAGCACAACTCTCTTGACCGCTTAGTGAAATGAAAAAAAGCACTGATTTTTTTCTATTTCTTTGCTTTATAATTATTCTATAGCTTGCACAATAGGACACTAACTGCACTGTGCATAATTTAATATTATAATCATGTACCAGATAACTAAATCACACCACATTAAACTTTTTTCTGTGAGTCCCTATAGGTAAATCATAATTCATTCCTTTTAGAGTTCTGGAGGCATGGATTTCTTTGTAGAAAAATATTCTCTTTTAGTGAAACAGATTCTGGCTTGCCACTGAGCCCTAGTAAAGAATGAATTCTTGATCATGGACTGGCAAGCTATTTTGTGACCAGAACTACTGAAAACTTACTAGGTACTGCCCTGGTAATAAAGATTGTGTGCATATTATGAATCTACCATCAAATGGAAGTGATATACACAAAACTGGCCTCAAGCAGTATCTGAGCACACCAGTAAGTTGCAAAAGCAAATTGTTCCCAATGCAATGACCCCCACTGATGCTAGATTGTCTCTTTTCTCTCAGACCTGATTTATGGCTTCATGTGGATTTTCCTATGACCAGTTAATTGAGAAAGAAAGTTCTTTGGGTCTTGCTCACATTTAATTCTACTACAGCTCTTCTCATTGCAGCATTACAAAGGACTGCGGTAAAAGTAAATTCTCCCAGTAGGAAGAACCTTAAATAGTTTACCTGATCATTAATTTTTCCAGTTTGAGAGACAACAAAGGGACAGATTCACATTGTTTTATTGGTAGTGGATAGGATTTTATTGGATGGTAAGTCTTGGAAGGAAGATGATTAGAAAATTAGTTGTTAAGGAGGTACATTTGTATCTCATGTAAATGTTCACTCAAAAAATCAAACTTAATATCTCCTTCACTTTTATTACAAGGTATTGTTTATTTTGTAATAGTCAATGACTGTATATATGTATATGTATATATATATGTATATACATATATATTATATATATAATTATATATATATGTATATACATATATATATGTATATACATATAATATATATGTATATATTTTTCTCACGTTATCCTATAAAATTAGTCACGTTGGCCCCTGTAGAAATAAGATTTATGTATGTGGCCTTTGGAAATAAAAATGTGTAAAATGTGCAATGTTTGGGATTTTCTCTTCCAGGCAGTATGTATGAAATTATATATGTCTATTGTGCTTTTTAATACTTTACAGAAAGGAAACAGAGTGAGGTCTACTATTTTCCCAACTTTTGCGCCTGTGTGTATACCTTTTCAGTAATGAACCAGCATACTATAAGGACAAAGGTCAGAGTTAAGCAAGGTACTAGAATTTGTCAATAAGAGTACCTAAAAGGAGGAAGCTCTAGAAATTAAGAGCTCTAGAAATCATAGAGGGAAGAGCACAGGGGTCACCTTGAATCTGTGGCAAAATATTAAGTTCTGCATCCATATTGTAAAACTCCATAGGGCTAGGCAAAGAGCAAGGACAGATTTTAGTCAACATCCAAAGACCTTTGAACATAAATATATTGTAAAGCATATTATAGTATCCTCATTGTGAAATACCACAATATAATTAATTTACAATTCTGATGTATATTTATTTTTATTTAAATATCTTTCTGATACTATTATATAAATAAATTAGTTCAAAGATAAGAATTAATAAAGAACATTTTAAACTCCACTTTTGCTCACCTTGATATCTATCACTTCTTGCCATTTAAAAGAGGGATTTTGTTCATTTTAATAAAATTATGAAACTCTTAATTTGATCTCTCAGGGATAATCCCTTATTAAATACAACTCCCAAATGTGAAATCTTTGGGTTGACATTTTCTTAGCAGAAAGATTTTGTCCAAGACATAAATTTTCAGGATATGCATATCACAGCAATAATTTTTTTAAACCATCAAAGATATGGTAAAAGAAATCTATAGTTATAATATTCTATTTTCTGCTACTTTATGAGTTATAACATTTTATACCATTGGACAGTGTACATAATTATGTTAAATGTGAAAAAAATAATTAACATTTCTTTTTAGAGAAGCAGCTGATGTGAAGGGTCTTTAATATTACACATAGGGAGTTACCGTTGTGGCTCAGCAATAATGAATCTGACTAGTATCCATGAGGATGAGGCTGGATCCCTGGCCTCACTCAGTGGGTTAAGGATCCCACATTACTGTGGCTGTGGCACAGGTTGTCAGCTGCAGCTCTGATTCGACCCCTAGCCTGGGCACCTTCATATGTGACAGGTGTGGCCCTAAAAAGCATGCGCGCACATGCGCGCGCGCGCGCACACACACACACACAAATACTAGATTTGGGTTAGTTTAGACTACAAACTAAATTCAGCCCAAATGACTACTTAATTGACAATTATTATTGAGGAAAATGAAAGTAGGAAATCAAGGGAGATTTTCTGCCAATAGATGACTTCCATGCTATGGAGAAGTTTATTTAATCTCAGTGACAGTTTTTCTGAGAATGGAGGTGAAGTTATTTCTACTACAAGGTAGGGGCTGGTATAGAGTGATCCACAGCTTGCCAGATAATTAACGAGGTAATTTCTCAGTTACTGTGTTTTGAACACTGAGAAACTAAGACCTTTGGGGACTCTGCCATTGGAGATAACCAAACTACTGTGTTCCCTGGTACCTACGCAGAGGAGCTGAAAAGTTATATCCACTAAAAACCTACACTTGGATGTTTATAGCATCTTTATTCAGATTTGCAAAAACTTGAAAGCCTTCATGATCCCCTTCTATAGGTGAATGGATAAATAGACTGTGGTGCACCCAGACAGTGGAATATTATTCAATGCTAAAATGAAATGAACTATAAAAGTATTGAGAGATATAGAGAAAGCTTAAATGCATTTTAATAAATGAAAGAAGCCAATCAGAAAAGGCTACATACTGTATGATTTTAACAATATGACATTCTGGAAATTCTATGGTGACTATAAACAGATCCATGATTTTTAGGATTTAGAATGGTGAAGAGAGATGAGTAAGTGGAGCACAGAGGAGTTTTAGGCAGTGAACTACATGATATCATAAATGATGGTATCATGTCATTATACATTTCTCCAAACCTTTAGAATGTACAATATCAAGATAACCCTTAATGTAAACTGTGGACTTTTGGCTTAAAATGATATGTTAATCTAAGTTCATCAGTTTTAATAAATGTACCACTCTGGCAGTGGATGTTGACAATGGGGGAGGCTATGCATGATGGAGAAAGGGGGGTTATGGAAAATCTCGGTACCTTCTGTTTAATATTGCTCTGGACCTGAAACTGTTCTTTAAAAAGAGTGCATAAAATTTATATTATTACTAAGAACTCAAATATTTCTGAAATGTAGGAGTTCTCTTGTGGTGCAGCACATTAAGGATCCAGCATTGTCACTGTAGCATGGCTTGAGTTGCTACTGTGGAATGGGTTCTGTCCCTGGCCCAGAAACTTATATATGCCACAGGCATGGCCAAAAAAAAAAAAAAACTGCAGGAGTAAAATGCAAAGTTCTGTCTAATACTGCTTATCACCTGGTAAGAGTAAATAATATCAATATTTTAGAGTGGAGTATATCACTCTTGGTGACCATGTTAGAAATTGATACTTTGGTATAGCATAATTTAAATGTATCTTGGAGTTCCCATCGTGGCTCAGTGGTTAATGAGTCTGACTAGAAACCATGAGGTTGTGGGTTTGATCCCTGGCCTCACTAAGTGGGTTAAGGACCCGGCGCTGCTGTGAGCCATGGTGTAGGTCACAGACGTGGCTCGGATCTGGCATTGCTGTGGCTGTAGTGTATGCCAGTGGCTACAATTCCAATTGGACCCCTAGCCTGGGAACCTCCATATGCCGTGGGTGCAGCCCTAGAAAAGACAAAAAAGACAAAAAAAAATGTATCTTAAATACATTTTGATGTTATCATGGCTTCCTTCCTTTTTCTTGTGATAACCATATCTGTGCAATTATTGAGAGAGATATTTTAAAAACATGAATTGTGCCAAAATGTTACATGTATATTTCAGATCTCTGATGTGCATTCCCTAATATCCAAGTAGAAGGAAAAATGGACAGAAGACCTAAAAAGACATTTCTCCTAAGATATACAGATGACCAGTAGGCATGTGAAAAAAATGCTCAACATCACTATTATTAGAGAAATGGAAGTTAAAACTACAATGAGGTACCCACCTCACACCCATCAGAATGGTCATTATTAATAAGTCAAAAAATAACAAATGCTAGAAAGGGTGTGGAAAAAAGGGAACCCTCCAACACTGTTGAAAGGAATGTAAATTGGTACAACCACTATGGAAAACAGTATGGAGGTTCCTCAGAAAACTAAATGTAGAACTACCATATGATCCAGCAATCTCACTTCTGAGCATGTATCTGGACAAAACTTTCATTCAAAAAGATACATGCACCCCTATGTTTATTGCAACACTATTCACAATAGTTGAGATATGAAAACAATCTAAATGTCCATTGAAAGATGAATGGATTAAGAAGATGTGGAACATATATACAATGGAATACTATTTAGCCACAAAACAAACAAATAATGTCATTTGCAGCAACATGGATGGATCTAGAGATTATCATACTACGTGAAGTCAGAAAGAGAAAGACATACCACATCATACCATATCATACCACTTATATGTGAAATCTAAAATATAGCACAGATGAGCCTATCTACAAAAGAGAAACAGACTCATGGACATGGAGAACTGACTTGTTTTTGCCAAGGGGGAGAGGGGAGTAATTGGGATGGAAGGGGAGTTTGGGGCTAGTAGATGAAAACTATTACATTTAGAATGTATAAGCTATGAGGTCCTAATCTACAGAATAGGGAACTATACCCAATAGCTTGAGGTAGAATATGATGTAAGATAGAAGAAGAAAAATAATGTGTGCATGTGTGTGTATACATATGTAGCTGTATAGCAGAAATTAACACAACACTGTAAATACACTATACTCTAATAAAAAAGAAACAACATCAATTAATGTTCAAGCAAATGTTGATATTCTGATTTTCACCAATACCAGCAATTTATTTTTTTACAAAAGCAAATCAAACTGATGATAATAAAACATGGGGGAAACATAAGCAGAAACATTTACTTAATTTCCATTTACCTCAGAGTAGATACATTACCTTGTATTCCTGGTCATTTATACAAATAGTATTTTTTTACAAACCATGGTGTCTCAAACTTAATCATACTATTATGAGATGATAAGTCCTGTTTCATAAAAAATATTGTTAATAATAGGTCCAAAATATAATTTACTCTTTGATAAAAATATCTTCATTTTCTTTGCCTTTGTATTTACGTGGAATCAGATAAACTGAATAAATTTAAGTGATCCTGAAGAAATTCAGATTTGATTTTCAGATAATTTTTTTCCAGCAAGAGGTATTTATTTCCAAAATAACACTCTAACATGTATTTGAAAAAAAAATCTATGCACATATACACATACACATGCATTCATTCATTCACTCATTTATTCACTAATTTAAAATTTTATAATACTGGCTAGCATATCAATAAATTATTGTATAGGAGAAGTTTAATAGTACATTTATTTTGAGGCACTAATTCTGTTTTTAATAGTATTTTATTTTTTGGAATCCTGTTCACTTATGAAATATTTTTAATTTTTATAAATTATTTCAATGATTATTTTTATTTTCAATAAGTGTTCTTTCATGCTCAACTTGTTACTTTTTATAACGTTTGATTTTTGTTATACTTTCAATTTTCTGTCATAGTAATCAGAAAATTTTTATTCTCCCCATTTTTCAATGCATTGTTTTAACTTTTAGTATCAGTTTTTGAGATAATTCATTCATACTAACCGTACCAGTAATACATGGTAATATTTCTGTTCATTCACATAATACTAGAGGATCTCCTTTAAATTTCCAATCTACTTATGACACAAATTCAAGAGTACAACATGTATTTAATTTTGTTATGTATATATTTGCAAATATATATACTTTTTAACAGAATTTCAGGCAGAAGAGGAATTAAATATAACTGTGCAATTCTCCATATTTAAAACTAAATCCTTATGTCTTGTATTGTTACTACAACTAAAACAACCTTTGAGAATCTATAATTTCTCTCTTATTTCCTTTCTAATAAATATTACACAAAACTTATTGTTTTGAAAAATAGTATTAATAATAACAAAAGAGTAAATGGAAGACCTCTATGTATGAGGCGATTTTCAAAATGTTATATATACTACATATACATGTATAATGCATGCATATTTATGTACACATGATATGTATACATTGACATACACACACATTTTATTAATCCTCAATATTTACAACCTCTCAACGAGTATAAGCTACAAAAGCCATTTTACAGATAGGAAATTTGAGTCACAGAGACTAGCCATAATTTGCCCAAGATCACATAGTCTGCACATGGAAAATTTGCCTTTTAAAACCAAACGATCTGGTCCAAGATCCTTGCCTCCTAACTATTATAACAAAATGTCCTAAACAAAAAGCTATTTCTTGCAAGCATACACTTTAAACATATCTAGAATACTCTAAAGATATTTCCTTTAATATGCTGTAATCAGAAAGCTCCATAAACATATTATGAATGCTCTTAATACAGTGAAACAGAAAAATTACACCATTTTTTTCTTTTTTTCCCTCTAACAGTGATTTGTGACTGTCCTATAGGTAAAGACTAAGATACAAAGAGAGCCTGTGTTCACTTGAAGATTAAAATTGAAAAGATAAAAAATCAGGAGGAGTTCCCATCATGGCACAGTGGAAACAAATACGACTAGGAACCATGAGGTTGTGGGTTTGATCCCTGGCCTCACTAAGTGAGTTAAGGATCTGGCATTGCAGTGAGCTGTGGTGTAGGTTGCAGATGAAGCTCAGATCTGGCATTGCTGTGGCTCTGGCATAGGCCAGCAGCAACAGCTCTGATTAGACCCCTAGCCTGGTTACCTCCATATGCAGCAGATACAGCCCTAAAAAAAAAAAAAAAAAAAAGATAAAAAATCAGTACAATATGCACATGAAAAATAAATACATATTGGGCTATAAATTTAATAAAATGAATAATTATGTGAGAAATGCACGCCGATTATTTATACGCCATCTAGTCTCTGGCACTGGGTTGTAACAGCCAGAATGAACTATACCATATTTTATTTATCCATGCATTTGTGATGGGAATTTGGTTAGTTTCCAACTTTAAGCTAATATAAATAAAGTTGTTCTGAACTTTTTTATTGAAATCTTTTTGAAATAAACTCTGAGTTTATTATAGTATTAGTTTTGGTAGTTTTTAGTAGCTTGTAATTATTGGGGAGAATTTCTATGTGAATAATCATATAATCTGCAAATAAGAACAGTATTTTGTGCTTTCCTTTCTTTACACATTTTCATCTTTTTTTGTCTTTATTGAAACAGTTAGGGCTTTCAGGACACTGTTGAATTAAAGTGATGAAAGCAAGCTTCCTTGATACATTCCAGATTTGGAAGACAAAGCAGTCTTTCACATTTAAGATGTCTTAGTTCATTCTGGCTGTTATAACAAAATACCAAGAGACTGAATGGCTTATAAATAGTAGAAATGTATTTCTCACATTTCTGTAGGTTGGAAAATCCAAGATCAAGGCACCAGCAGATTTGTGTCTGGTTAAAACTGGTTTTCTGATTCATAGATTTGAGTCTTACTTGTCAAGGCAGAAAGAAGGGGCTAAAATCTAGGGAGCTTTTTGGGGTCTCTTTTACAAAAGCAGTAATCAAATTCAGGAGAGCGTCACTCTCATAATCTAATTACCTACCAACTCCCCCACATTCTAATATATCACATTGTGCATTAAGACTTCTACATATGAATTTGGAGGGACACAAACATTCAAACCATAACAATACATATGATAGTATTATTAATACTTCTATTTTTATTTTTGGTAGAAAGCTGTTAACAGACTGAAGTTTCCTACTAGTTCTTTATAAGAATTTTTATTGTGAATTTTTATTGTGAATGGAGGTTTGTTTCTTCTATAGGATTTTTTTCTTCAAGTGGACATGATATTTTTCCCTTTATTGTTTTAAAATAAATTGCACTGATTAAATTTATAAATGATATACCAACCTCACATTCCTGAGGTGAAGCCTACTTCTTCATGATGCTTTTCTTTTCTTTTTCACATATATAGTTGTATTCAGTCTACATATATCTTATTCAAGATTTTATTTATGTTCAAGAGGGATACTTTTCTGTATTTTTTCTGATGTAAATGTAAGATTTAAGTAAAAATTTAGCTAGCTCCATAACTGGGTTGTGCTTTATTCTTTTCTCTATTTTTTGAAAAGTTGTATGCAAAATTGTTAATTTTTCTTTCTTGAAAGTCTAGTAAAATTTACCGGTAAAACTATCTGGGCCTGGAATTTTCTTTATGTGAATTTTCTTTGCCATGAATTCCATTTCTTTGATAGGATTATTAAGATATTATTTTTATTCTTTTCTCAGTTCTGGTCAATTTTACTTTTAAAAGAATTTGTAATTTCAATCTAAATTATCATTGAATTTCTGAAATGTTACTCATAACATTCCATAGTCATCATTTTTAATTCTGTAGCATTTGCAATAAGGAAGTTTCTTTTCTTTCCAGTGTCAATAATTTGTTTTCTCATTTTTCTTAGTCACCCTAACTAAAGGATGATTAATTTTGTCAACATTTCCAAAAACACAATTTACTATTTGTTAATTTTGATAATGTAAAAAGCTGTAGAGGTGTTACTTCAAAAATATTTCATCCTTTCCTCTATAAGAAGATGGTGAAAGCTAATTTCTATCCTATATGAATAAGGGTGGAGTAGCCTCCTTGCAAGAATCAATATACTGGTCCTCTCTTAAGGGTTTTCACCTGAGAACCTGGTATAATCTTCCTGGCATGACTCAAACTATAATATTTGTCCTCCCAAAGCACAGAGAGATGGGCTTAGCTTCTCAGAGGTTGCCAATTAGGTTTATTTCTTCCTGCCCAATTCAAATCTAGTATTCAACTGAACTTCTTGGATTAAAAACTAGTGATAAAAACTGCTTGAGGTCTGCCACACGTTCTTTTAATTTCTCTCATCGTCATTGATGGTCTTTGGGGTTATAATGCTCATAAACATTGTCCTTTGCTTATAATTAGTTTTTTAAAATTGCTGTAATAGAGAAACAGCTAGAGAAAAACGGCTCCTCTCTCATGTTTTACTTTGTTCTTTGTTTCAGTGTCTTTGGTTGGCATTGTCTCATTAATTTTCTCCACCTTCAGCAGATAAGGTCTATAATTTTCTATTTTCTTCCTGTTAGTCTCTGTGTCACACCACTTAATGTCTAGCTACTACAACAAACCCAGAACAGGGAGGTAAAAATTCTACATTTTTAGAAAACTTGGATTTTTTTTTTTCAATTTTGCATTGCATAAAAAAGGAAAATAAATATATATTTTATTTTAACTAGTTTGATCTGTAAATATTTCAGTGTTTGAAATCTATCTCAAGGCATAAAATAATCACTTTTAAAATTGATTTTCTATACTAATCATTACTTGAATTGTTTTTATCTTTAATAAATACATTAGGTAATTCATATGATAAGTAAATTTAATATTGTCCTAACAATTCACTATTTTCTAAATAATTTTTAAGTCTATGCTCTAGTTGTCTGATGACTGTGTGCCTCCTTTATCCTTACACTTTTTATTTTATACAAGAAGATCAATTAGATCTTTTTATTGTCCTTTTCATGAGTATGAGTATGTCCTTTATTAGAGTTAATCTGTTTTTATCTCATTTATTTTTACTGTTGGAAGGCCAGTATTTGAAAAAAAAAAATAGCAATTTAATTTGTCGCCTGATTCAGGCCCAAGTTTGAGTTTTACGAGTTACTCTGATTAACACATATGAAGTCTCATAGAATTCTGGTTTTAATTGATGGCATAGGAGGACAGAAATAATTGGACATGCAATATTATGGAACAATAGACGCATTCTTGTTTATCTATGAACATGTATTTTTTTAAGTAAATGTTTAATTTTGAGTACATACTTAGACAAATAAATAGGAAATTGGTAATTTTATTGTCAGTTATCATTACTTGTTTTAAAACTGTATATGAAGAAAATCTGAATTTAAATATCACTGCATATCTAAAGAGTCGATCTATTTAAATGTATATTGTTTGAAGCTGCTTATATTAATCACAATTTGGTTCTTGGAAAAATTCCTAATTTAAATAGTTATCTCAGGAAAAATAAAAGTGGTAAACAGCTTAAATGTATTGCTAATATATTCAACCTACCACAATTACATATTTAAAAAAATTAGGAAAATAAGACAGAATGATATTAGCAAATCAACCATTTTGTTTTCCTCCTCTTCTAAAGTAACTACATTTTATAATTGGACACTTGAATTGGTATTTTGTCACACTCAAAGTTATTAAAAAAGAATAATATAAACAACTCTATAATTGTGCATGGTGAAAATTTCATAACATTTATTTTCAGGTTGGAAATCTAGTACTAAAATGAATTGCAATCACCTCATTCTTACAATTTATATTTTACAGCCAATTAACATTGAGTACATAATAAAATATGGTATTTTATTTCAACTTGTGAATATCTCATATCAAAATTCAAAATTGTATCATGGTGTCCATAAAAGTAACAAAAAGAAAATATCAAATAACACATATATGAAGCTGTAGAAATTTCAATTATTTATGAAATTCTAAAATTGTCTTAACTATATTTATATTTTTAATATCATTATTTATGTACTTAATTTTTCTAATGTATATTAATTTTATACTCTAGGGCACAATAAGAAGCATTATGTAAAGAAATAAAAATTATATATATGTATAACACTTAGGTGTTTGTGAAACCTTAATTCCTTTGAAAACATTTAAATATTTAAGTTTTAGATAATACTCCAGTGCTTCCCTGCCAACAAAAACCTAAAAACCAAAAAACTTGAAAGTTGCAATAATGCCAAAAATAGGAAATAATAATATATTACATATATAGAAGAAATCTTAGTAAAGTGGGCAGAAATATTCAATGTATGTGGTGATGTTTAGGACAAACTACCTAAAAATGTGCATACTGAATATTTAAGGCTGAAAGAATTGGTGAAATAGATGAGGCAGGCTATAAAACCTTCCAGGGATAGGTCCTTCTTATCCCTGGAAGAAAGGAACAGCCTTTCCTCCAAAGATAGAGAGGAATCTGAACCAGTAGGCCATATGTTTCCCCCAGATTGCTATGCTTAGTTCATATTATTTTAGCTCTATAAAAATTTTCCATGACCTTCCATTATTTGTTAAATCTAGCATAAAAACTTTCTGGTTCACCTGCTTCTTCAAGTCTTCATTTCCTCCTAAAGGCTCCTGAGTCACATAAAACTTAATACGAAATAAATTTGTATGCTTTTTAATCTTGTTAATCTGTACTTCAGTGCAGACCCCAACCAAGAACTACTAAAAACATTTAAGGGATAAGAAAAGTTTTCTTGTGCCAATTGGAATAATAAAATGATTCTTAAAACCAAGTACAACTACTAATGCTTAATTCTCCTAAAATTCACCTCATAGATTAGTAGAGTGCATATTTATAAACCTGGCCTCTGTAATTTCATGTTTTACCTGAGGTGCAGATGGCATTTAATCATAGTTATTCTGACATTCAGCTCTGCTGTAATCTGAGGAGTAAATTTAGAACTCAATTAAGAAAAAAAAATATAGATGGCTATTTTCTGTATTGGGTTAGTCTCCCTAAGAATAACTTTTGCTGAATTTCTTTGGCTAGATGCCATTAGTCTACTTTACCAGAAAGAAACCTATGAAATGCATTGTTGAACTTACTGTAAAAATTCAGTTCAAATTGTTTACTATATTACACAGTGTTCACTACAAGAGTTCTCAGGAGAAATTTCTCTCCTGTTTTAGGACTAGGCATATTATTCTTCTATGGAACATCTGGTTTACTTTTATCTTAAGTACACTATAAATAAACAGTGATAATGTTCTCCTGTTTGCATTGGCTGCTAAAAAGCTCAGTGCTAAATTTGTTATACTGTTCTAGCAAGTGTATTGGAATTAATAGCATATATTTAATGTTCCAGTCTCCCTCCTTGTTTCACCTTGCTTCCTCTTTTTCTTGACTTTGCTTAAAAATATTTATTCATTGTAAAATACATTTTTCTAAAAATAGTCTTAAAACATTGTACTTTGAATTCAGTGAGGTATTATATGAACAGTCTTATAGCTGAAGGTTTGAAAATCAGTGAAAAGAGAAATGCAAGTTTTAGTCTAATTTTAACAATCTTCTGTTCATAATCATTTAAGTTTTAAAAGACAATGAATGCTGAATTTTCTCAAGAAGAAGAGTTTAATAGTTGACTTCAAATGGCTGTTTTTATGTTGCAACTTGGGCATTTTAAAAAACCTGCCAGTAGCAGAGCAAGAGCAGCTTGGTACAAATACAATGTCGTATTTTTTGTTTGTTTATTTTAATTTAGTATAATATTCCTCATAAAGCCTTCACCACATGTGTATGTAGCATATGGACTAGAGGATTTATTTCTGCTTCAGGCCAAAAGAAAAAGACAAAGTAGACTGCTGTGAAGTTTAGTTTAGTACAAACAGAAATAATGAAAGTTAGATGTGAACCAAGGTTAAAATGCAAGATAGCGATTATAGCATGGGGGGATGGACTGGGAGTTTGGGATGGAAATGCTGTAAAAATGGGTTATGATGATCATTGTACAACTATGAATGTAATAAATTCTGTTGAGTTAAAAAAAGAAATTATAGCACCAGTTACTTTAAAGTTTTATGGGCTTCAAATGCCCTCAGATTTTGAGAAGTGTTGTTTAAGCTCTCAAATATTTGTTTTATCAGATGAAAAGTTGAGTATAAGCATATAAAACACACAGCACAATGATACACAGCATTTAATAAATGTCATTCTCAACCCACCCCTCTTGTTTTGGTTCTTACTCTTGATTCAGAATATAGACTCTCTAAATGACTTCTCCAGAGATTTTTAAAAATTATCAATATCTGTCCCTATGTGCAGGCCAGTTGAAAATCTCTCTCATTTAGAGTCTAGGAATCTGCAATGCAATTTTAAAGCTTTTCATGTGATTCTACTTCTATCCAGCCATTATTTTCTCTAATGGCCTTAGGAAGCATCTGGAAAACCCTTTAGCACTTGATATAACTTTTGAGTCTGAATATCCTGAATAAGCCTGTGAAAAAGCATACCAGAATATTAAGCTCAGGATAGAACTTAGAAAGAGTGACTATTATCATACTAGAAGCAGGATACTTTGATGACTCAAGGGCTCTTTTGAGTTGACATGAGGATGGACCCTCTGAGGGAAAGTGTAGGCCCTTTTTCATCCCTTTTCATCTCCATTCAGGCTTCTCTAGCTATATTTTTCCTAAACCAATGCACATGAATATTACAGATTTCTTTCTTTCTTGTCAAATTAAATGCTTTTCCTCACTTTCTTGATCTTAGAATAACTTGGCACAATCAAACATTCTTTCATTTTGTTAGGATTTTTCCAACTTTTGCTTTTGGCAAAAGCACAACGAGCTCATGCTTATTTTTTTTTAATGTTTTTGAAATACTTTATTAACCATAAAATAAGCTCATGCTTATTTTTTTTAATGTTTTTGAAATACTTTATTAACCATAAAGTAAGATCATGCTTATTTTTTTTAATGTTTTTGAAATACTTTATTAACCATTATATTATTTTCTTTACCCTGATTATTGTTTCAGGTTACCTTGCTAAGATATACCATCTGATCAAATGAAATGGTCTCTTGTCTCATTTATCTGTTTTCACTGGATCCATTAAATCAGTTTTCCACATAGCAGATCAAATGATCATTTTCCTGAGTTTTACATCCAGGAGCTCAACTAGGTGCTCCTAGTAAATATCTGAGATAAATGCCCTTGTGCTTCTTCTAGTTTTTCTCCTATTTCACTGCCTATTTCTTCGGAGTCATCTTTGCTAGAATGCTTTTATTTTCCTGACCACCCAAACATTGGATGTGCCAGGGCTCAATACTCTCTGACCTCTCTAATTCCTAATTTTAACTCATTCTGCAGGTAATTTCATCCAGCTTCATGACCTTAAATGCATTACCTATTCTAAAGACTCTCAAATATATACCCTCAGCCATGACAATTCCCTTATATCCTGACTCACATTTGAAAGTCACACATTTTTTTTTCCTCTTGAAAGTCTCATAGGCATCTCACAGCTAATATTGTCCAAAATCAGACTGATGGTCTCCTACTCCAAACTTGCTTTCTTCCAATGTTTATTAAATTAGTGATTATCATGACAAATTTTCTTAGATCAAAAAAATTGGAACTAAAAAAAAAAAAAAAAAAGAGTTCCCATCATGGTGCAGAGGAAACAAATCTGACTAGGAACCATGAGGTTCAATCCCTGGCCTCGCTCAGTAGGTTAAGGATCCAGCATTGCAGTGAGCTGTGGTCACAGATGCAGCTCAGATCTGGCATTGCTGGGGCTATGGTGTAGGCCTGCAGCTATAGCTCTGATTAGACCCCTAACCTGTGAACCTCCGTATGTCATGGGTGCAGCCCTAAAAAAGAGCAAAAACAAAACAAAAACAACAAAATGAAACTTGGAGCCATCATGGACTTTCTCACACACTTCATATACAATGTGCCATCAAACCCTGTCATAACTATTTCCAAATTAATTCCAGGATTAGACTGCTTTTTAATACCTTCACCTTAGAAAAATTCACCATATTTCATTTGAACTGATGTCATAGCTTCTTAATTCATATTTCCTTCTTGATTCTAAGGTTATATCTAGTGATCATCATGAATGTAAATTCACTCATGCTCTCCCCCTCAAACTCAGACACTTAAGCCTATAATGGTTTCTCAATTATTTAGGATAATATTTCCATAGAAGATCCTATATTATCCACCACATATAGCTTTCTCTTGGATTTCATCTCCTAACACAGTGGTTATGATCATGGAACTCTAAGGTGCTCTGCCCTCTGCCATTCCATAATCTTTCTAAAATGTTCATCCCGGGAGTTCCTGTCGTGGCGCAGTGGTTAATGAATCCGACTAGGAACCATGAGGTTGCAGGTTCGATCCCTGGCCTTGCTCAGTGGGTTAGGGATCCGGCGTTGTCATGAGCTGTGGTGCAGGTCGCAGACGCAGCTCGGATCCCGCATTGCTGTGGCTCTGGCATAGGCAGGTGGCTACAGCTCCAATTAGACCCCTAGCCTGGGAACCTCCCATATGCCGCAGGAGCGGCCCAAGAAATGGCAAAAAGGCAAAAAAAAAATTTTAAAAATTAAAAAAATAAAATGTTCATCCCATCACCTCCTAGAACGCTCCTAACATATGTATCTACATAACAAATCATTCATTTTCTTTACATCTATACTCAGAAGTCACTTTCTAAATTTATTTATTTTTTATTTTATTATTAGTTTTTTTTTTTGCTTTTTTTTTAGGGCCTCACTCATGGCATATGAAGGTTCCCAGGCTAGGGGTCCAATCAGAGCTACAGCTTCCAGCCTACACCACAGCAACATCAGATCCAAGCCATATCTGCAACCTACACCATTGCTCATAGCAATGCCAGATCCTTAATCAACTGAGCAAGGACAGGGATTGAATCCACAACCTCATGGTTCCTAGTTGGATTCGTTTCCGCTGTACCATGACGGGAACTCCAGAAGTCACTTTCTTGGAGAGGCCTTCCTTGATTCCCATATCATGCGCTATCTTATGCTACTGAAGTGTCTTTATAGCATCTATCTACATGGAATTTTGTTATATTACTATGCTTTTCACTGATTTATTTTTCTTTTTGCTTTTGAACTAGCCACTAGAATGTTGGATCCATAAAATCAGAGTGAGTCTGTTGGTTCCTTGTTTTATCCCCAACATTGAGAATAGTTTTTGGCATATGATAGGCATTTAATAACTATTTTTTATTTGTTGAAAGACTATATGTCAGATAGACATCTATTTTCTGATTCTTGCATAGTTGAAATAATCCTTTCATTAGGATTTCATGCTGCCTGCTCTGATATTCTACATGAATACTGTCACACTGCTATTTCATAGAACACTCTCCTGCTCTATTTGGAGCAAGCAGCTTTGACAATGTGTATTTGCATTTCTCAATTTCATTAAATTTTCACTTAAATTTTTGCCCACTGTTGGCTTCCTCTATATTTGCTTTTATTCTTATATTTAAAAATTATCAACCTTATATTTTGATTTTAGAAATATCTTTATCTAATGAAGAAATATCGTTTACATTAATGTGTGAATGTAGGTGTTTACCTGATGCCACAGATGGCCATGTCTCAATATTTGAGATGGCATGAGAAATCTAGCAGTTCTTTCCGTAGGAAACTGTTTATAGGAAAACAATATAGCTCAAATTATCTATTAGAGAGATCACATTGTTATTGGCTTAAAAAATCTAATTTTCTTTCTCTAAATCTATTAAAATAAATTCAGGGTTAATTTAACTTTGTGGCAAAATCAAGATTTTAAGAGACTTTTTTTTGTTCTTGTTGATGGATATGGACTGTCAAACACTGTTGTAATTTAAAGTGATTTTTATTTTTGGTAATATAAATATAAGCTCATGCTGAGAATATTCAAATGCCTTCCTCTGAACATAGTTAACACAAGTTAGATTTAAAATAAAAGTAATAAAACAGAAGTTGTAAAACCAAGTAATCAGAAAACTCTCCAATGCTGTCTGAATTAGCATTTTTCAGTGGTCGAGTCTCTTGCAATACAAACAATTTTATTTTAGCTGTCCATATTTTAAGATTATTATACAAAGGAGGGTTAGTATAATTATGTTTTACTCCTCTGGCTAATAATACATAGACACTTTCTTGGCTGCAGTGAAAGAATTTTCCTGGTAGAATATTGCATTAGCAGAGCTATGACAAAAATCAAGCCAACAAATCAGTTTCATGTCAATTCTGTTTTTCTTTCATGAAATTAGAGAAATAAAATATGAGCTTTAAATTTTCTTTCCAACTTTTCACTCAGAAACCCATTCCCTGGAATACCACATGCCACAGTTGATAAGCAGACGCCATCATTCTCTCAGCAGAAAGCAAATTTAGTCTTCTAATTTTATGGTTCTCATCCCACTAGCTTTATAGCTATGTCCTAACTCCATCTTGCCCGCTAGTGTCCAACAAATAGTTTAATTCAAATAATTCCTTTATCATGAAAGTCATTCAAAATATAATACATAATAACTGTTGGGATTAATAATTAATTTATGTATTTTAAAACACTGAGATAGTTTTAACAAACATTGAAAATAGAGGAAAAAAACATATCATCTTTCTGACACCATTCCTATTTTTGATATACAAGCCTGGTATCTAAACTCTAATTGTAATGACATAGCAAATTAACATCTCAAGTCCATCCCTGATTATTAACTTTTGTTCTCTGTGTCTCTGAAAATTCATAGAATTGTTAGAGATGCAAGTGACTTTCAAATCTGATCACTTTCATAAAACTATTTGTTTTACAGATGTAGCAGTGGTGGTATTATATTTAACCATTCATGCATGAACAGAGTATTACAGTTTAAACTGGAATTCAGGCTGATAAATAGCCATTCTTCTAGATAAGAGAACTTGTTACATTCCAGGACAGCTATTCCACCAATGAGCAGCCCTATTCATCAAAAAGATCAATACTGAACTCAAGTACATCTTTAGTTTCAACCTATTTGTCCTAGTCTCATCCAGGAGGAACAGGACATTTTCTATTACCACATTTTCACGAAAACCCTTCAAACATACAGAGACCTTTCTTAAGTCTCTTCTCATTCATCTCCTCTCCAAAATACACACATGCCAGCCTTCAACTGCTTTTCATAAAAAAAACCATTATCATTTAGGTGCCACCATTTTTTGGTATCTTCCCCAAATCAAAGCACCTAAAACTGAATACAATTCTGACTTACAATTAATAAACACTAGTCTTAATCTGAGTCGAGGTACTTGAGATCTAGCTAGTGCTTCTTGAAAAAATGATGCTCAGTCTTTCTCACTTTCACCATTAATGAAAGCTGTTGTGATGTTTCATCCTCTCTTTCTTTTCTTTCCTCCCTCCCTTCTTTTCCTTTCTCTCTTACCTGACTTCCCCTCTTACCCCCACTCTCTAACTGCAGGTTCTGAAATTCTGAATATAGTAAAGAACTATAAAGGGTATAAGATTTTATCCTACTTATAGCTAACTTGTTAGACTACCACAATCAGGAACAAAAGAAATTATGACTCAGAAAACACAGTAGCCCATGTATTATCATGTTTACTAGTTTCCAGAGTCCCAGTTCTCACAATATGTTGCACAGGATGAGGAGATGCTTGCACAGAATGGATTCCAGAACAGAGGATAAACCCTGAGCTGAGGGAATCTGAATTTTCTATAGTAGAAAATAAACCCGCCATTCCTTTGCATTCCAAGGGGACATTATTTTTATTAGAGTAGGCAAAAACAAAACCAAAAGCAGATGTGGAGAAACGCACATCTGCTTGTTTTCTAAAACTATTCACTATACAAACATCTTGAAAAAATAGTCTAGAATAAAGTCAGTTAGCACCTCTGTTCATAATACACACAGGATTGCAGAACACCCAACAACCTCATTATTATATCTTGGTATTATTATTTCTGTAGGATGTTCTTTTTTATTAAATTTTGAAAAAATTCAGGCAACATTTCTTAAAATATATTTCTTTCATCTCATTTTTTTCTTCTTTTTTGAGAATGAAATTATATGTGTGTTGGACCGTGCCACTGCTCAGTACAATCCTTCAACTTTTTTTCTCCTCTCTATGCTCTAGCTTAGATGATTTCAATTCACTTGCCTTCATATTTACTAGTCTTTTCTTGTGGGATGTCCAATGTGCTTATAATCTTATATAGTGAATTTTTTTAATTTCAGGTATTTTATTTTGCAGTTCTAAGATTTCCATCTGATTTCCTTTTAAACTCTTCTAATTTTACATGAAATTCTTTTCTTCATCCATTACTTCCTCCTTTCTTATAGAATCTTAAGCTCATTTTATAATTATTTTAACACATACTATATTTGTATTTCTGTTTTCATAGACTTTTCTTTTGATTTTGGATTATATTTTCTCTTTTTTCTCATCTCTAGTAAGTTTTGTGTACTTACTAGATAAGTTATGATATGTTACTTTGATTTTGTGGTTTTCATCTGGAAGTGGAATTCTGTGGTAATGGGCAGTGAATTAACCAGGCCTTAAATTTGTAGTTATTTGATTTGATACTTTGTAGGGTCAGGTAAGGAAGCTCTGCCCCAAGGATACTCTGGTAGGATGCAGTTTTATCATCCAAGGGGATGGGGGTTGGAAAAACCTGCCTTTTCCTTTCTGGGAGTAGCAGCTCCTCCTTGGTATCTGGTAAAGTGTGTATTCAAACCAGCAGAAGGGAGGTCCTCAACTCTTGCCCTTGATCTAAATCTGAATGCAGTCCTAATCCCATCCCCCCACCAAATGACCTGGGCCAATTCTCCCACTCCCACTTGTCAAGCAAGCATGCCTTATTTTGATAACTTTTTTGAGCAATTTATTTACTTAGAGTGATCTCCCAAAGTCCCCTAAGTTTCCCTCGGTATCAGTGGTCCTTTACTGGGACTTGTAAAACTACGTGTGCCTACTCCATCCCTAGCAGTGTGAGTCTAAATAAATTGTGTGCTTAATTCTAAGTATAATACCTTAGGCACAACATGCATTTCACCTGGGATATTAATGAAAAGTTACAGGTATTTGACACATTTCTTTATGTTGTCAAGACAACGCCAAACTGCACTGGAAAGCAGCTGAAATCTCTGCTCCGATCTTTAAGCTTTTCAGCTGTGGTTTTTCTCCCTCTGTTCTTTGGAATCTTGTCTGCAGTTCTGAGGTCAATCAAAAATCTGAGGGAATTGATATACATATTTTTACTTATCTATTTACAGCTCTCTCATATCCTGCCTTTTCCTTTCCTGGAGTAGCAGCTCCTCCTTGGTATCTTTTAAGAAAAGGGCCTTCAACATTTCCTTTAAACTTTAGCTAGGCTGACTTATTAGTTGTAGGAGGAGCTTAGAAAAAAAATTACCAAATGTTTTCAATCCTCTGTAATGGACATACAATTATTTTCTTTCTCATAAAAAACAGAAGCAACCAACATATTATTACTGTTGTACTCATTAAAGGTAGGTCAATTTCACTGAGCCCTTTCCTGGAAAAAAACAAAGGCTTCATGTGTTCACTGAAAATAAGTGGATAATTTCTTGCTTAAAGTTATTTTTCATAATGATTTTTCTCTTTTTTTGATGTAAATATATAGATCAGGGAGAACCTAATAATCTGCAATGTCTTAAGAATTAATTCAGAGAAAAAATAAATAATTTTTTTTTAAAAATAACAATAGACAATGATATAAAGTTATTAACATCAAGGCTAAGAGAGAATGATATCTGTAGGTTTGATTACTTGATCTGTTCTCTGATTTTCAAATGCTATAATCGTTACACTTCCAAAGATTGCACACCTTATACTTTTTTCCAATCATTTAAAATAGTATCTATATTTCTAGAAGTTTTAAAACTGAAAATTTTCAAATAAATTGCATTATTTTCCTGCTTAGAAAAATTAAGAACTATTATGTATCGAATTACTAAATAATATCTATTTAAAAGTAATTATTTGTAGGAATGAACTAGTGTATTTTTAAAAGTGCAGTCAAATTTAAGGACAGGAGCTGAAATTCAATTAAATACTAGTGTATTTTTAAAAGATGGTTTAGTCAAATTCAAGGACAGGAGCTGAAATCCAATGAAATCTCTTTGTTTCATAAACAATGTGCTTTTGTTTTATTATTTTATTTTGTTTTCTTTTTAAATTTTATACTAAATATGATTCAAAAATGCTAATAAAGACAGTTCCCACTGTGACTCAGCATTAACAAACCCAACTAGTATCCATGAGGATGCAGGTTTGATCCCTGTCTTTGCTCAGTGGGTTAAATGTCCAGCAATGCCATGAGCTGTGGTGCAGGTCACAGACACAGCTCGGATAACAGTTTGTTGTGACTGTGGCTTAGGCCCACAGCTCCAATTCGAACCCTAGCCTGAAGACTTCCATATGCTGCTTGTGCAGCCCTAAAAAAAAGCTATTAAATATTATAAAGTGATGTTTTGGATATTTAAAAATTATAATGTTTCATAAAATATCAGAGAGTATAAACCATAAAACACTTGCAGAGTAAGTTTTTACAGGTAATATGTAGCATGTTTGTATTTGGAGGTATTCTTCCTTAAGCAGTTGTAAGGATAATTTTTAATTCATTTATCTGCAGATCTTCAACTTCTCCCATTTGAGAATTTGTTAATTTAGCACTGATTATTTATGTATTAGCTCACATTGCACAATGACTACTGAATACTGATGATACTTAAACATTTATGTGATACTTATAATGTGAAGAGTTCTGTTCTAACTTTTCATGTATCAATCTATTGAATCCCTCAAATGATTCTATCAAGTGGATCGTTTTTATTTTTCACTATTTTATTACACATAAACCACATCTAGAAGTGAAATTAAACACTCAGGAAACCTGGCTTCATTAAATGTGGTCCTATTTTGCTATCTTACTTCTCTATAAAAATAAACCATAAAAAATTAAAAGCAAAAATATTAAATTGATTTAAGCTTAAAATAAAAAAAAAACACAAAAGTTACAGCTATTATCCTAAGTAGATTATAATGCAATAGTTCTCAATGAACTTCCTGAGATACAAAAATTATTCCATATCTGAAAATACCTTCTCCAGGAATGCTTTCCTATTTCTATGCTTTCTTTCAGACCATCCCTTCTGACATTTCCTTCAGCACTGGATTCTATAATTTTATAATTCTAAAACTTGATCCACAGTATTCTAATTTTGCTAATAAAAAAAATTTATCCTTTCAGATCTTTAGGAGAAAAGACCCTACAATCCTAAGTATTACATCACTATTACTTATGATTACATTTATATTGTTACTGAACCAAGCTTGAGTCTCTTTGCCAGATGCACAGCAAAAGTGATCTGCTGACATTGGGTTGTGGTAAAGGAAAGTACAGTGTTTAGTAACATGGCCAAGCAAGGCCAAGCTCATGTTCAAAAAGCTGAACTCCCTGACAGCTTTCAGGGAAGGATTATTAAAGTCAGTGTGAGAAAAGGGGTTGCATTATGTGTAATCAGCCTGTGTCCAATCCTCTAATTGGGTTTTGGTGAGGTTACAGGGTGTTGTTTTGGGAATCTCAAATCATTAACCTTTTGGTTCCAACTGGTCTGGGATCTATGGCTGGTGGTAAGCATGCAATTAACTTATTCCACCTGATGAGGGTTTTGGTATCTGCAAAACAACTTGAGGATATGGCTCAAGACAATGTCTCTAGTCCTGGAAAAGGAACTAAAATTCCTTGACTGTGTTTTATGGCTAAACTAATTATTGATTGTGTCTTGCTTGACTCTTTCCCTTTGTTTATGCATTTTTCCCATTTTCTCTTGCTTGACTCTTTCCCTCTGTTTATGCATTTTTCCCATTTTCTGATTGAGTGTGTTCTTGGGAAATCAGGGAAGATCTAGGAAGCTTTTAAACAAAAAAGAGGCACCAAGAGGTGGTGGGGGAGGTTGTCCCTGCGGAGCCACCACATGGTCCTGCTTGGTTTCAATATACCATGAAAACTTTCCTCATTTCTTTATCAAAATGGTATCTGTATTTCTTAAGGTAAGTTATGTGATTTTTGCCTCTTTTATTACTCATGCCCCGCTTAGGTGCAGTCATTAGTTTCTCTGTGTGAGTTTATTCACTTCTATATCTCTATCCTCCCATATCCACCAACCCCCAAAAATGGTTTATTTAAATGAATGTAATTTATTCAAGGACAAACTGCTTGAAATGCAGTGCATTAAATTCTCACAAAGAATATGCCTATATTACTGAAACAACTGGGCAATATTTCAGTGCCAATTTGGAAGAAAACAATTTACAGAACTGTATTAATTATTAAAAATTAGAAGTGATAGGATTGAGGAATGTCATTCAGTGCATTTATAGCCCACCTCATCCTTTTGTCTGAAACATCCTCTGAATTAAGATCCAATATAAAATGGAATACTAGAAATGGTCTGGAAATTCCATTTTCTCAACAAAGGACAAAACCTTCCTAGCAATAAAATTACCATTATGGTATTTATTATTATAATTTTTCCTACATACTATTTAAATCTATGACTTGTAACACTTCAGGTTGTATAAAATATAAAAGACATTTTAGAAGGACATTTATCACCAGCTTAGAGTAATTTTAAAAGTATATTGCTATTATATTTTTGGGGTTAATTGCTATTTTCTTTCATGCATTTCAGTAAAAATAAAAGATAGTTTAAAACATTAACGATAAAATCTTTAAGAAAATGTGTTTCTAAATTTTGTGTGTGCACTTTAGAAATAAACATGGAAAGAATCTTGAAAAATCCTAGAGAGTCCACACAGATTTAAAAAATAAAACAATAGAGGGCTTAGTAAAAGAGACAAGCTGAAAATTCGACATTTAAGATTTCTCACTACACAGCAAACTCAATTAAAACTCTGTTTCGCACCTTTTCAAAATGATTTTCATTTACTTTAAATCAATAAAAACTACATATAACCCCAGCTTAGATCTGGTTCTCCAATGCTGAAAATTTTCCCCACAGAGCACCATATTTACATACTCCTCTTTCCTCCTCACAAAGTCCCACAGCGGATCAATAGCAGTTGTTAGCTGCTGTGGCCCAGAAATTTTGTATCTACCCATCCTATAGATCTGTAATAAAACTTTCAAACTACAGAAGTAGAAAGATGACACGAGTGATGATCAGCAATCTCAAAATATTTGGGAAGTATATGAAATTACTACAAAATGTCTTATTTGCAGCTTTTGGGGGGACTGAATTTGTAGCTTAGCACTATGAAAATATTTCCATTTGATCATCAGCTGAGATAAAGCACAGATAATTTGTTCAGACTCCAAAGATGATAATTAAGGTTATTACAGTGATAACCTCAAGCATATTTGTAGACTTCCTAGGCAGTAATAATAACCAGTTCATCTTTTAATTAAAATGGTAGTCATTTTGTTTTCTAAAAATAAAACTGGATCTCATTGTTAGTTCAATGTTATATTTACTACAGCAAACATTTCATTTTCATTTGACACTAAAACACTTTTTGTCTTATGTAACCTAGGTTATCAAACTAAATATAAAATATTATCATAATGTCTTCAGTAATCAGTAAAGCATAGCATTACATTTTTAAGGAGACAGCTGGCTTTTTTAATAAAACCATTGTTATTGCAATTTTAGAAGTTCTTCATAAACAGAAAAGTACAGATATTACTCTCTTGAAAATTTTTAATAAGTAAACAGATCGATAAAAATTGTAATTGAATCAAAGCAACCTCTAAGAGAATAATTTTGTGTTTATAATTATAGCATTTTTTATTATTTTCATTTATAAATTGCAAATTATATTTCTAAATATTGACGAGTGACTAAGACCAATAGATGCTTAAGGAACTTTATATAACAGAGGGAAAGATTGCTGGACTATGATTAATAAAACAAGCATTTGCTTAGGTTATGGGGTATTCTTTGAACTACAGAGTAAAGAAATTTAAGATTCTTTTGTTAAACTTTTTGATTCCTCAACAGAATTTCTTGAAGATTAGAGCAGTTTCATATTGTTTTTAATGATTTTTTCATTCTCTTTCAAACCAAATATGTGACTGCAATCATGCCTCATTTCCTTTTTAGCAACCGATGTGATGAAGTTTCAAATACTTTATTTCAGAAAACTAATCACCACTAAATTTATTCTTATTACCATTTTCATTTTAAAACCAAATTTTTTTTTAGTTTCATTTTTACTTTCGATACATTAGGTAAAAATAGTAGATTGAATGATAGAGAAATGGCAATTTAGGGCAAATGATAATATTTTTTATTTAAAATTCTATTATTCCTAGAGTCATTGAAATAGGGAGTTAGTGAAATTAGTTTTGTGACTTGGAATATTAAATTAAGTTTCTGTTTAACTACAAATAAAGGATTTGCAGTTAATGATGTTATAATGCAGTAGTTTATATTTGTTTGGAATACAATGATGTTTCAGATAATTTACATTGTAATTAATCATTAATGCAAACAAAATATCAGGCTATATGCCTGATACCAGTGGAATCTTAATAAAAGGGATGCTGCTTCTCCCTCCACTCCTTCCATATGGGCAAAAGCAATAGGTCCCAAGATGGGAGAGCTTAAGGAGAAAGAGCCCTGATGTATATGTATATATGTGTGTGTGTGCATGCATGTGTGTGTTTATGTATGTGCATATGTATACATGCACACATACATATAAACATACAACATACATATGGTGACAGGTACTGTAATACTGAGCACAATTATACTGGTCCACATATATAATAAGATAATAATTTATTCCTATAAATATCTGCCAGACTAGTTTGGGGAGTGCATATGAGTGAGAAGTTATCTTGCCATTTACAAGAAAAATAAAAAAGAAGTCAAAGTGGCTGGAACAGAATGATTAAGGATGGGGATAGGGAACAGTGTAGAGTAGCTGGGAAAGGCTGGATGATGTAGAACTAAGTGTACCATGTTGCAAGGGAGATGAGTTTGTTTCTGAAAACAGACATGGCCCTGGGGCTCCTTGGTGCAAGAGCCTTTCTGTGTCCCCCGTTTCTTGTTCTTAGGAAATGGGCCTCTTTCAGCCACCATGACCTTCCCTGAGTTCCTAGGAACAAGTTCAGACAGTTGCTAATCAGGGAAGGGAGGAACAGTCAAGAAACAATAGTACAGCCTTGGGGCAGGATGCTTGTTCCCTCTCAAGGAATACACATAATAATATAGGTACTTATACACCTAAGAGAAAAGTTATATTCCTTATGCTTCTTTTAAAAATGAATACTTTAAAACTGAACCACTTAAAGTCCTTCCCTGTCTTTCTCTCAGGCTTTATTGCACACTAAACACAATCACCCATACATAAATTTTATATATATACACACACACATATATATGCAAATATGAACTAAAGATTAGGCACCCTGAGCACAATTCCCTGTGGGTTAAAGATTATTAGCACATGATGTTTTTCAGGAACTTTCCTAGTTTGTTCTAATCTCAGATCAATATGCCCTTTTCACAAATACTATTATTCTAGGTAGTAACCCAGAAGACCCCACCACCATGATCATGTTGAGATCTCCTTACTCCAGCTTTTATCGTAGGAGAAAATGTCCCTATAAAAAGGTAGAAAGGAGAAACCCTAGTCATGATGACTAAGCAAAGCCCAGCCAATTGCCCCTAACCACCCCTCCCCCATGCATCTGCTCCTGTAAGCTTGCTTCTGCATCTACTACCTTGCATGATATCACTCTGGTCTGCCAAACACGGACCGGGAAGAGGTAGCCCGTAAAGGCCTTGTGAAACCCTTCTTCAGGGCTTAGACTCTGGAGAGAGATCTGCTCTGAGCCTGCTGGTGTAATAAACCTGAGTTCAACTCTCTAAGTGCTTGCTTGGTTTCTTGCTAGGTAAAAGAGCTGATACCCTGCAGCCACAGAGCTGCTGGAGCTGGTACACTACAGCCACAGGGCCGTCACTAGAGCTGATAGGCTGCGGCACAGGGCTGCTGGGCAGCTGCCGTAACATGATGACTAAGATTCCCCCAAAAGATAGAAGAATTCATGTTTGTCCCAGTCCTGATTCCTATCTAAAAAACCTATTTTCTCCTTTTTACTATAAAACTCCTTGTAGTTCTTTCTAATGGGGGGCACAATCTTTAAGTCATTAGCCTACTGTGACCCTCCTTTGCCTGGCACAGCAATAAAGCTATTTTTTTCTCCTTTACCCAATACTCTGTCTCTGCATTTCAATTCAGCCCTGGCACACAGGGGCCAGATTCTGGCAACACTTCCATTGAAACAAAAAATAAAACATAAACAAAAAGAAAACTTTTGTTGTTTGAGAGAGATTTAATTAGGAAAGTGGTGAGACAAAAAACTGTCTTACAAAAAGTTCACTATTCCTCCTGGGGAGTAGGGGAAGCAAAAGTGAAAGCAGATTGATAATCAGGAAGCTATTGGTGTAAGTCCAGGATGAGACCATGGTGTCTTTAGTGGATGGTGACACTTAAGTTTCAGAAATGTAGGTGGTGGTTAAAGTTCACTGGATGCAGGAGATAGAAATCTCCAGAATGTGAAACACCAATAATTACATTCCTGATAACAAGTGTTTTTTTTTTTTTTTTTTGTCTTTTGTCTGTTGTTGTTGTTGTTGCTATTTCTTAGGCCGCTCCGGCGGCATATGGAGATTCCCAGGCTAGGGGTTGAATCGGAGCTGTAGCCACCGGCCTACGCCAGAGCCACAGCAACGCGGGATCCGAGCCGCGTCTGCAACCTACACCACAGCTCAAGGCAACGCCGGATCGTTAACCCACTGAGCAAGGGCAGGGATCAAACCCACAACCTCATGGTTCCCAGTCAGATTCGTTAACCACTGCGCCACGACGAGAACTCCGATAACAAGTGTTTTTATTTCCATCTAAGATTCTTATTTTTATTCTTAATTCATGTTATACTCAGAGATGGGACTAAAAGATCATAATTCTACTCTATTAAAATGTTGTCCTATGAATGAACTCTACAACTTGCAGCATATTAAATACAGTAAAAAATAATATCATTGTATACCCTATAATCTTTTTGTTAGGTAGGATAGGATAGGATAAGGACTTGGATCCAGGTGATTCAAAACAGGTCATTTATTAACACTTCCAGAAGGCCTGCGATCAAACAATAAAGACACAAGCAGATACAAGAGGAATGCTCTTCTGAGCATCTCCCTATAATCTTTTTCCCATGCAAATAAGGCACCCTCATGTGGAACCAATTAGAGGATTCAAATGCACCCCCATACAGAGATCAAAACAACACTCAGCCCTTACACAGGTGCAGGGGGGTTGGGACAGGAAATTAGTGGGCCTGGGGCAAAAGAACAGGAGTGCCAAACAGATCCACAATAAAGGAATTTAAGAAAAGACCCAGTTGCAGCTGGGGCCAGTCCCTACCCAGGGAGGCCCACTCTCTCTGAGGGCACAAATAAAACTTGCTGTACAGTTACCTGACGCTTAATTACGACCCCAGAGGCAATTGGCAGGAGCATTTGACAGACGACAAAGTCTCATTAAAAATGCCCAGTTCAGAGCTGTTTAACTGTGGTGTTGGTTCAAGGGGAAATTCCCTTCCATCCAGAGCCACTCCCATCCTGAGCTGATTGCTCCTGCCAGGAGAGACCGCCTGCCTCCATACCTGCTCAGCAAGACCACTGGGTCTATCCCAGTGCTGCTGCTGCACCTTTCAGCTAGAAGAACCTCACACCAGACCACGTGCCTCCACCCTTGTGCGATGAAGCCCACTGGCTCAATCACAGCGCCACATCGGCACCTCTTGGCCTGAACCTCCAAATCTTTGGATGTAGGCAAGGACAGAGGGAAACAGCACAGGGCAGAGGAAACTGACATTTTGATATACAAAGTTCTCAAATTTTCAGTTCTCAGAGACTTTTTCATAGTAGCCTTAAAAATATTTATGACCCCAGATTTATCTTTTTTACGTGTTATCTCTACTTATATTTGCCCAGTTAGAAATTAAAATGGGGGATTAAATAATATTAAGTACTTCATATTAAAATAAAAATAAACATGTCACAAAAACATGTTTAAATGAACATTAAATACTCTAAAACCAAAATAATTAGAGAAGAGATATATTGTTTTACATTTTGCAAATGTCGTATACACTAGCCCACTACAAGATAACTGATTCTCATTTTTTTTTTTACTATGTTCAGTCAGTTGTGGCATGTTGTTTTGGTAGAAGAACATGAAGAAAATCCAGCCTCACACAGAAATATGCAGATATAACGTTTGACGCTGCACCTAATTTTAAGGTGGTAGTTTTGTCACACGGAATCCCCAGGGAATTAAAATAGAATTTAGGTAATAAAATAAAGTCTAACCTTTTCTTTTTTCTTCTCCTTTGTGCTTAGCCTAGTCTCACTTGCTCAAAAGATGTCACCAACAGAAGTCTTGCCTCAGCACTTCAGACCAGAATTTCTGAGAAAAGTCTGCTCCAGAAGCCTCAGCTCACACAAGCCTGTAGAAAGGCGGCAACTGAAGATGGTGGCAGTGACCTCGTATGCTCCACCCAGCGCGGCAATCTGAGAGCTTGGAACCACCTGTATAACCCCGCCCCCATCCCTCCCCACCCCACCCCACCCCACCCCGGAAAACTCTATAAAGCAGCACTGCCCAAAACCTCCCAGGAACATGTGTATCTAAAATCAGAGCTTGCGTTTCTTGGATCAAAGAAGGAAGCCTTTTTATACTTCTGAACCAAGCTGGATTTCCTATTGCTAGGCAGGAGGACCCTTGTTGTGGCTGGGACATCAAAGGGTAGGTAACAGTATTTTTTGTTTTATTAGTTTCATATGGAATCTGAAACTATATCAATTAACTTTTTGTACTTGTGTATATTACAGTTCATTGCTCTATCTTGCCCTTTGACTGAATCAGGATACATTTGTGATGTTACATTGCAGTCAATAAGTAAATATTGGTTCACTGAGTTATGCAGCTATATGAAATACTGACATATCCACTTTATTTAAATATCAAATAACACTTGTGCTAATATTACCACCAGGTTTACCAACAGAAACTTTACTGGCAAGATGTAAAGATTCTAGTGGTAGATTAAGTTTTCTAAATTAATTTTTTGGGGGTGGGGGCACACCCACAGCATATGAGCATATATATGGAAGTTCCCAGGCTAGGGATCTAATCGGAGCTATAGCTGCAGCCCACTCTGCACCCAGAGCAAGGCCAGATCCAAGCCCCATCTGCGATCTACACCACAGCTCATGGCAATGCCAGATCCTTAACCCACTGAGCGAGGTCAGGGATGGAACCTGCTTCCTCATGGATACTAGTCAAATTTGTTACTGCTGAACCTCATCAGGAAATCCAAGTTTTCTAAATTCTAATATTTGGTGGAAAGCTCAGGTGTTTTCATTTACAATAATTAGTATCATTTGTTTTCCTGGAAGAAAAAAATTTCTTTAGTTTTTAAGATTATATCAGTAAAATATGCAAGTCTGAATAAGCATAGTTTATTTTCTAGATATTCTTTCTGGTGAAAATAATTTCCATTAAAAACAAACTGGACCTCCCAGTGGATGCCCCAGCCCCAACCCCTTGTGGTCAGGGCCCACCCAGTGTGGGCAGAGTGGGAATGCCTGTTTGCTTCACCACAGTCTAGCGCCAAGGGGCCTAGACTCTAGTGTAGAGCAAAAGACCAGGCAGCAGCCAGAACCACAGCAGCTGGTCCTTCATGAGGAAACATTTGAGGATGGGTCTTTCGTCTCTGTGCTGTTTGTAATTTGAGTGGTGAAGAGATGGCTGACAGTGTCAAAACCTTTCTGCAAGATCTTGCCAGAAGAATCAAAGATTCCATCTGTAGAAGTAGTATTATCTCAAAACTAGGTGCTTGAATTCATCGAAGGAGAGAGGAACAGTGTCTAAGAGGGCCAGGAGTAAGATGGCTCAGGGGAGAGGAAGCAAATTTGAGTCACCTATTGTGAGGTACTGCACATGGAATGGCAGAGTATTCTGGTTAAGTCTCCTCCTGCTTTATGAAGTTTTTCTTTCCTGTGCTTTCAGTAATAGCTCAAATCAGTGGTGATCCATCTCTACATGGAGATGTTTGGTCCTGGCTGGAATTCTTCTTCATGTCAGTTTTCAGTGAAGACATCCCCCCTTTGTTTGTGCTTAGCAAAGTTGTGAATGCTGTTTGGTTAAGGATATAGATGATCTGGCATTTGAGGTATCAGGAAGGAAGCTTCACTCATGTCAGAATACTTGCTAACATGCTCTTCAACCTTTTGCTGTAGGGTCTTTTTATCCAAGGGATTTTTGTGAGTCTCTTTCTCATCCATCTTGTTGGTCAACTGGTTAGTCTCCTGTATTTGTCTCTTCTCTACTCACTGTACTGCTTCAGATATTTCGGTTCAATAAAATTTGAACTATGTCATTGGTTATCAAACAAAGGAATTGCCCTTACTAATTTGCATTTGATTTGCCCTTGGCTTTCCTTACAGCAATGCAGTCCTCCTATGTTATCAGTGGCTGCCTTTACTCTGTCCTGCTTCCTTTGTTTATTATTAGCACTAATGAAGCAAAGACTCCTAGCAAAGCCTACTTTTTCCAGCTGCACTTCTCCTTGCTGGTTTTATTAAGCAACAGAATCTTCCACAAAATGTTGTACCTGCAACCTGCCCCAAGTAGCTCAACCTCTGGAGAGAAGTTCCCCTCACCAAATCAGTCTCCTGCCAAATTGAAGGCTGTTGCAGGTCATTGTGTTTCTTGCCATCCAGAGGGGATAGGATGGCATTGGAAGGGTGCTGTGGCAGCTATTTATCTTGTTCAACTCACCCACCCTGGGAGACCCACCACACCAAGGATCCTCTGTATATCCCCTTCTTTTCTGAGGAATTGAGATTTTTGTCTCTGGGGCACATAAGGCAGAATCTTCCTGACACTAGTTTATGGATTTTTAACTCTGGTAAATCTGAAAGGATCACAGGTTTTTCCGTAACTCTTTTCTAGTATTTGTTACCCTCTATGCCTGGACTGATTTTAATATTTTTTCTTCCTGTCCTATTTACCCTCTCACTTCCTCTTCATGCCTTCCACCCCTTTGGATGAATGCATTTTTTAAAAAATTCTAGCTATTGTATTTTGTGGACCTGTTTTTTGTTTGTTTGTTTTTTCCTTTTTTTTTTGCTTTTTAGGGCCACACCTGCAGCACATGGAAGTTCCCAGGCCAGGGGGCAAATCAGAGCCACAGCTGCCAGCCTATGTTAGAGCCACGGCAACATAGGATCTGAGCCACACCTATGACCAACACCACAGCCCACAGCAAAGCCTGATCCCCAACCCACTCAAGCAAGGCCAGAGATTGAACCCACAACCCCATAGTTCCTAGTTGTATTCATTTTCACTGCACCATGACGGGAACTCTGGGACCTGTTATTTTTGTTGTTTTTCTGTGATGCATTATGGGTGTTGAAGGTAAAAGTTGCTCCTGGCTACCCTCTTTATAGCCACGTCCACCTTGTTTCTCGTAACTCATGTTAGATTTTGTTCTTTCTTACTCTACTACAAAAAACAAACCTGAAGAAATGGGACAAGAGGAAGGATCTCACAGCCAGGTTTGCTGGCTTTTGAGGAGTCATTCTCTTTCTTCTCTTTGAAGGGGAAAAGGCTGTCTCTCACTGGTACATTTTAAGTTCCCCAGCTATAAAGAGATACCAATTTTGGACAAGTGCCACTGCAACACAGAATGCTGAGAACCTGAACTTTTAAACTCTGGAGTTTTATTGTTGGCCACTGCTGGATCCATCTGCTATTTCAAAGGATTATAAGGTGCTGCAAATAGGAACTGAAGAGGTAAACTTATTTAACCTATTAAACCTGTTGGGGAAAAAACTAATTTAGCTTGCAACTGAAATGGTAACCACTTGCCCCCTTCACATAGATGCTTTTGCAAACAAACACCATCACACTCAACTAGCAGAAATGCTTTATGAATAATTTCCCATTTCCTCACACAGAATATTGAAAAACCTGTACTCTGGGGTCAAAATTTAATCAAATCAACAATTTGTACTGCTTCATCAAGGGCATTAAGTGAAAGCTGAATGTCTTAATTTCAAGATGGTAAAAATATAATGAATACTAGTATACTTTAGTTCTACTGCTTTAATTAATGTCAAAGTGCCATAATTTTAATCCAAAATTGCTTTAGCAACATTGGTGCAAATTTCAGCTCAGCAAAATTCATTATTATTATTATGAAAAATATTTTTAATGTGATGACTTCCTGAAATTGTTATAGGGAAAACCAGAAGTTCACAAAAGGCACTATGATAGCATAATTAAATTACATTACACATTTTTATGTAAACAATTTTGTGACTGTCTTTGGAATTTGTTATTTTGTCTGTATTAAGGAATTGAAGAGGCCCATATTGCTTTAAACCTCTGATAACCCTCATCAGATGGACAGAAAACAAGCAAATCTAAGTACATACTGCCAGGGCTTGATTGAATTAAATGTGCAGACATTTAAGTCTAGTCAAATTTTTAACCTTTAGTTATTACTTTGAGACCACAAGTCATTCAGTCAGCCATCCAACTATACTTTAACGCCCTAATAGAAGGGGAAATATCAAAATACATAGATGACTATTAAGAATTTTTTTCAAAACTCTAGAAATTATTTCTCACTTTGCTATTGTTTTCTGGCTCCAAAATCACAATCTATTATACATGTCCATGATTGAGATGACAAATTTAACAATGTATGTTAGGGATTAAGTTGTGTTCCCCTCCCAGATTTCTATTTTGATGTCCTAAACCTGTAGTAACTCAGAATGTGACTGTATTTATAGAGTCTTAAAAAGGGGAAATTAATATGAGTTCTTTAGGGTGGTATCCAATATGACTGGTATCCTTATATGAAGACACACAAACTCAGAGGGAAGGATCATATGAGCACCCAAGAAGAAGACCTTAGAATAAGATAGACATCTGCAGTGAAGGAGAGTGGCCTAAGAAGAAAGCAACCCCAGTGATCCAGGACTTCTAACCTTCATGACTGGGGTGGGGGTGGGGAATCTGTGGTTTAATCTATCCAATCTTTGAATACTTTGTTATGGCAGCCCTTGCAGACTAATAAAATGCATTTGAAAAGTAACTATTCCCAAGCCAACTTAGGAAATTTATTGTTAATTGACAAAATTATGCATTGAAATATTTAATTTTCATTGGCTCAGGTATACATACATCCACAATCAATGTACATGCTCACAAAACTCTAACATAAATCCTTTTAGGTTGTATTTTTTTTAAAGAGAAGTGCAAACACAGGTACCAATTTTGGTTCCATTATTTTAAAAAGTTCAAAATGTAACCTATAGTAGCTTTTGGGCTTTTTTCAATGTCCTATAAGGTCATTTATCTGAAATGCTATTTGGCTTCAAGCAGTTCTCTTTTAATATCTCAAATAAAATTATTGCAATGAATAATATCCACTCTAGGTGCGAGTGAATGTGAACATTGAAAATATGATAAAGATAAATAATATTAGTTCTCTACTATCAATTGTTTGGATTAGGAAGACAGACATATATGTATTATCAATATAATACAAGGACAAATTAGTCAATGTTAATTTATTTAGACTGCTATTCTATAGGGGTTCAGAGGATGGAGGAATCAAAATCTGTTCTAATTTAGAGTCGCATTTTGTGAAAGGAGTCTATGTCTTCATATTCTTATTTTATTGAAAACATTAATCATATTTCCATTAAAAACATTTTTAATTTCTACATATGGATTATCCATAGGTCTGTTTCTAATGTGTGTTTGTATCCTGTGTATATAAATGTTTATTGATCATTGTTGTTTACTTATGATAGCTCTGCCAGTTTACATGCTTGATTACTTATTAAATGCTCTACATTTTTACTGAAAAAAATGCATAGGCTCTGGATAATGTTATTTTCTTCTAAGAGTTCACTATTTCCATTTTCTATGCTTGGCATGATCATCTTAATCAGAAGTGAACAGGTAGAGGGAGAATGTACTCCTGGGCTCCTTCCTGGGCAGATCCTAAATCAATTCTTTTCTCCCCAGATCTGTGAAACTGCCAAAAATTGCAGTCTGCTTTCGAAGGCTTTCTGCTTCGCTCATTGCTTTACTGCAGTATAGAGTTTCAGCATTTGGAAGATGACCCTAGAGGAACAAGTATCACAGTTTCAGGTTTTAGTCTCTCCCCATCCTTTTCATAGGAAACTGGCAAGTTTCTAATTTTTGTCTCTGCAAACTCATGAGATGGCCAAAGCTCCACTGATTCCTCCTTTTTTTTTTGTTTTTTTTTGTTTTTTTAACTAAGAGTTCCTGCCTCAATACTTTTTCATTTTTTTAAAGTTTTATTGAAGTATAATTTATTTACATTGTTGTAATAATTTCTGCTGTAAAACAAAGTGATTCAATTATACAGATACACACATCCATTCTTTTCCAGATGCTTTTCCCATATAGATTATCACAGAACATTGGGTAGAGTTCCCTGTGCTCTATAGAAGATCACCATTGGCCAGTCACTCCACATACCAAGTCTTTGTGTCCTGGAGCAGAAAAGGCCCTGCTTGAAAAATTTTGTGTAAAATATTATTTTGCCTCTCTCTGTAGTTTTCCTTTAAGATTATTTTTACCCATTTGATATGTAGGATGCCTTCAATTTCTGTCAATGGAATTTTGTCTTAGGAAAAAAGTGATTTCTAATGAAATTTGTACAGCTATAAACCTAAGGTGTGATATAATCCTACCCTGAAATTGGAAAGTTGCCACTGTGGCCCTGACAATGTACCTAGGTGCACAATGCGGCAGACCACAGATTTGAAAAAAAAAGTTTTTTTTATCTGGTTGACTATCTATCATCACTGCAGGTCAAGTAAATGTAGAAGTTGAAGGGATGCAGTGGCATTATTGGTAAGCCTGATCCAAGTACTGCTGCAAGCACAGGGTGGAGGAGAATCAGAAAAATTCATCATCTATTGCTCATTACCAACCATTGTAGGTAACTGATAATAATTAAACATAGAAATCTGGGGATCATGATTTCTCAGTAAGAGTCTGTGAAATTTGGTTCCATGGATATAAAACATGAAAACTAATTTTACTATATTTCTACTATTCTTTCCAAACAGGTTGGCTCATGTAGAAATAATTATTGTAAATAGACCATAGAATATCTGAAAGGAAATGTTTTTAAAATACCTGAGTGAAGAATTTATAAAAAGGAATGATAGCAAAATTTTTCAGCTTAAGGACAGCTACTTAACCTTCTATTGTAATGCAAAAGAAAACAATGTGTAAACAGATGGGTGTGACTGTGTTCCAATAAAACTTACTTATAAAAAACAGATGGCAAACCATATTTGGCCATAGGTAACAGTTTTCTTATCCCAGATTTAGTCTAACTCTGTCACTGTTTTGATTAGGAAAAGAAGCTTTAGATTGATGATGTCCAATAAATGTCAAATAGCTGAAATTTGTACAGCTATAAATCCACATTTTCAAAATGTGAATCCACATTTTCAAAATTCTATATCAATATATTAACCTCGTAACACATCATATATAAATTCTATGTAACATCCATATTTTGTGAGAATAATTGTAAATATTATTGGTTAAAATAATCTAATAAATGATTATTGAGTATTTTCTATATAACAGGAAATTTACTATATGCTTTATTATAATTTTTTCATTGAATCCCCATTAATCATCTTTAAGTAGATGACATATAATTACTCTTATTATTTAGATTACATTTGAGAAAATAATACACAAACAGGCTCCAGAGCAATGTCCACAGCTTGGGGAACAGAGTGCCAGATGGCTTCCCAGGCGAATTCTACTAAACACACAGAGAAGAACTTATACCCATCCTTTTAAACTTTTCCAAAAGGTTAAAGAAGGAACACTACCAAAGACATTCTCTGAAGCCACCATCATCCTAATACCAAAATCAGACAAAGATACTACCAAAAAAGAAAATTATAGGCCAATATCTTTGATGAATATAGACACAAAAATTCTCAACAAAATTTTAGCCAACCAAATCCAACAACACATAAACAATATACCTCATACCAAGTGGGATTCCTCCCAAGTATTGTTTAACATACATGAATCAATCAATGCCATATAGCACATTCACAAAAGAAAAATCAAAAACCATATGAATATCTCAATAGATGAAGAAAAGGCATTTGACAATTCTAACATACATTCATGATTAAAAAAATCTTACCAAAGTGGGTAAAGAGGGTGAGCTTATCTTAACACGATCGAAGCCATTTATGACAAATCCACAACCAATACTCAACAGAGAAAATCCGAATGCCCTCCCACTAAAATCTTAAACAAGACAAGGATGCTTACTCTCACAACTTTTATTCAACATAGTATTGGAAGTTCTAGATACAGCAATCAGACAAAAGAAATAGAGGGATCCAAGTTGGAAGAGAAAAGGTAAAATTGTCACTATATGCAGATGATATGAGACTATATATAGTAAACCCTAATGACTTCACACAAAAGCTACTTGAACTGATCAACAAATTCAGCAAAGTAGCAGGATGTAAGATTATTTCCATGTACAAACAAGGAAATATTAGAAAAGGAATATTAAAAAAAAAAACAGTAACTTTTAAAATCTTACCCCCCAAATTTAAATACCTAAAAACAAACCTGATCAATGAGGTGAAAGATGTGTTTTATTTTTTTCCCCTAATTGGCTTTGCCCAGTTACCTATATCAGTGCTTGTCTAATACGTTTTTAGGGGTGGAAATGTCCCATTAAGATTTATGATTTCTTTGTCCTCTTCCCTTAGACTAAGTCACCATTCCTCTCATTTCTTTTCTATCAGTTGAGGAGTGGGTTAGAGATTCAGGTCCATGTGGGGTAAGGCACCTTTCCTATAGTAAACAAGGCCTGTGGGGAAGACACACTTCCTATAATAAAATAAGGCCAGTGGAGAATTACTCTCTGGAGCCCTTAAACAACAAATGGTACTCAATAGCCATATCAAAAGATGCATCAAAACCCATGCTCCTACACTGACTATCTGGGTTAGTAATCTGCCTCAGTTTTAATAGTGAAAATATTCTCCAGTAGCTGTTAGTGAGAATGATGAACCCTAACCACTTGGTGTAGGTCTCTAGAATTTAATCCCTTTGGTGAAAGAATTTGGCAATGAGATTGTGTGTAGCAAGGCAAATAAGTGTTTATTAAGAGAGAAAAGAGAGAAACTAGGTGTGGAGAAAGCACAGGCACTGGCAGTCTTGTGGGGGTTGGTGTGGAGAGAGAGAGAGAAAAAAACAAGCAGAAAAAGCAGGAGAGGAAGAGAACACCAATGCTTTAAAAGTCTAGGTCCTTTAAATCATTTGTATGGGCACAATCCTTCCCAGCTTCCTCTGGCCAATAATTTTACTTCATCTGGCTTTGGCGAGACTCAATCACCCCAGCCCCCATGTGTGATCACATTCTTCAGCCAGGATGGATTCTAGCACAAGGATCTCTGGGAAACTGACAGAATGTATTATGGTCTGGTGCCCCTCTTTCTCTGATCCCTGAGGAACCTTTATGAGAGTGTGCAGTTCTGGAGGTCTTATTGACCTCAAGAAAGAGAAACAGGTGGTCTCTGTCTTTTATCCAAGCAGGATGCAGCTTTTATTTTGAACTTACCTGTGCACAGGGAACAGATCTCAATTGCTCAGCCTGGGACTCACCTATCTTCTGTTTCAATAATGCTGATTTTAATATATCTGCCACAATTCATGAAATTTTAAAATGTGTAATCAATGGTTAACAAAAAAGTTGTACTTTCAATTTGTGCCCTTGTTTCAGTCCTCTTTAAGTTTCTGTCCCTCTGCATATCTCCCTATTGGTGCACTATTTCAATTGAAAAAGGAGTATATTATAACACACAACAACTCCTACTCACCCCCAGGTCCTGAAAAAAAACAACAGCAACAATCATTGAGAGGCTACAATATGCCAAGTATTGTGCTAATGACACAAAGTTTTAACTTTGTCTTCGTTACACGTTAGGCACAATTTAAATTATGTTTAAAGACAATGATGTACATAGCTAATAAGATTGTGGGAACAATAAATGTAATAAATGTTATATCAGACCTTTTGGGAAAGTACTACCAAGGATAGGCATTGTTATTTGTACAAATATTTTTATTTGACATAAATACACCATGTGTCTCATTGATGATGTGTAACTTGAAGATTTCACTTCACCTAGTGATGTTCAATAACTTTTTGTGCTGGCTCAATATTCTTAAACAATAGGTTACAAGATTTGGGTCACCTAGTAATTTAACAATGCCTCAAGAAGGGGCACCTACATTGATATATTGAGTTTTAATACCTGCTCTCAGGAAAGATAAATAACTTGCTGATAAGAAAAATGTCTTTCTTAACTTACTGAAATATGCTGAATATTAAATCATTTTCACTTGCACATCTCAAGGAGATGTGAGGAAAATTTTATTAATATCAAACATATTTCTGCTGGCTATTATTTCATAACCAAGAAATCATTGCTTCTACTGCCCAGAGTAAGATTGAATCTTTTGAGCAGTTTTCCTATATACGATGACATTCAGCAGAGTATCTATTGTCAGTTCTTGTAAAAATGGCATTTTTTTTAATAGGTTACAGCGAAAAGCTTTCATGTTCCACTCCTTTTATTGACAGTCTGCTATTACCATTGATTATTTATTTTGGAAAGAAATAAAATTCATTGTCAGAACAATAAGGAAAGTTCAAAGCATGAATAAAAATGAGAGTGACTAGACATTTAAGTCAAACTTGTGCTAATTACTTACTTTAAGAGAGTACCAGCTCATTAAAGGATGCCTCTAAAATTTGTCCAAAAGTTTTAGTAATTATATTGAAATCAGTTTTAAAGAGATTTTAAATATCTCTATGATGTAAAAGCATTGTCTTTTAGAAATATTTTGATTTTCAAAAGCATCTGATTACTGCTTGTTTTTAAAACTACCAGCTATTGGTTCTAAATGTGTAGGCTAGCTTGCAGCTCAAAAGGTAAATTTGAAAAGCTATTTTGCATTTAATTACAATGCTGCAGTTGCTGAAATAAGTTTTTATCCTCCCAAGATAACTGCTTGGAAGAATATGGTACCAACTGTGAAATCATTGTTGTAGTCTGATTTTTTTTATTTTTATGTACGCTATAGTGATAATTCATGAATTTCATCTATTTAAATATAAAATAGAATCCTCAGTGAAAAAACATAATGCTAAAATAGTTAAGTTCATGCGTAAGTTTTACACCTAAAAACCTACAGCATGAAAAATACTTAAAAGTCTTTTGAAATTTCAGTTTATATACAAAATGTGTGCTAAATATTTTATGTTAAATGAATTCACTTTAATCTTACCAATAAAATGAAACACTTTCCAAGGAAGACAGATTTATTAATACATCTTCCAAAAATGAAACACATTAGAATTCCACATATCCTGCATCATCCTTAGAATGAAATTATTTTTGCACTTTTGCATCATGTAGTTACTTAAAACTGCTTATAAAATTAATATGCCAAGCTCCTCTTCAATTATTTCTGAATCCTCTTGGGACTTTAAAATTAGCCACCATGTTTTCAAATGCCTATTTCCTTGGGCTTTAATTTTTTGATGAAAAAAATAAAGCATGCTGCTCTAAAAGTAACTGAAATTCATTACATAAAATTAATAAATTGGCTAGGATTAAGGAAATGATGGCATATATAAACTTGTTGGCAAATTAATATTTTTAAAATGGGTGCTTTCATACTAGTGCAGTTGAGATTTTCAATTGAGATATGGAAGTAGTAAGTGCAAATTAACATGTATTGTTGAATTAGTTGTCTAAATTTTACTTAAACAGAAATAAGTAATAAAATTAAAATAGTCAATGAATCTAAAGCTCTGAATTATATTCAGTCTCTTGGGGTGAAACATGATGGAAGATAGTATGAGAGAAAGAATGTATATATATAAATGTACATGTGTGTGTGTGTGTGTAAGACAGGGTCACTATGCTGTACAGCAAAAATTGACACAACACAGTAAATACACTAGTTCTAAAGGAGAAATAAATTTGGATGACACCAGCAGACTCATTGATATCATAAATGATTATTCCTTTATAACAAAATATAAAATGAAAAAATATTCTATCTGATGCTGTGGCCATTTTACTTGCCAATGTAATCAAATAGAATTAATAGTAAAGATAAATGAAAAACATTTAATATCATAGCCTATGTACTCAGAAGCATGTGTGTGCTTGCCACTGAGCCATCTTTGGGGATAGAATGAAAACTGTGGTAATTTAACATATTTCTTCTCTCCGATAGTTAAAAACTGGGATTCATTAATTTGAAGGTTCCTAAATGTGTGATAACTATGTGAATAACTATGTGGATAACTATGTAGAGGGTAGACAGTCCATTTTAAATATTTGACATATGGATTAGATGCCCTCTTTTATTTTCGTAAAGGAGAACCACTTCTATTCCTATACATGAAAAGGACTGGCCAGGTTCTAATGGTTCTAGTTCAGGTATAACAGTCACAGTTTTATTGCTAATTCCTGCACCCATATAAGGTATGTCCATCAATTTCAGCACTCTGTCCCAATATACCTAATGTCCTATTTCTGTGCCAGGATCTTATTCAAGCTGTAATGTTACATTCGTTTGTCATGCTTCTGTAGTCTCTATTTAGCTGTGATTGGTTCTTGTTTTTACATGCAGTTTTTTGGTTGTTTGTTTTTGTTTGTTTTTATGATTTTAGTCCATCAGACTCAAATAATTTCCACTCTTTTCTCCCACTCCATAAATTATCCTGTTTTATTGATTTGTAAAACAACTGGATTATTTTTTCACTTCCTGCATTCTATCCTGGGATCCTCTAATCACCTAAAATTTTCTGTTAATTTGCATATGTTAAGGTTCACGCTGTAGCATAAGGTCCTTTAGGTTTGGACAAATGCATAATTCCATGTATCTACCATATTAATAACATGGGAAATAATTTCACCAACTTAAAAATGTCTTGTGTTCCACCTATTTTTCCTGCTGCCTCTCCTCTGAACCTTGAGAGGAGCAATTGCTGATCTTTTTCCCACTTCTATAATTTTGCCATTTCTGGACATCATATGATTGAAATTACGTAGTATGTGGACTTTCAGGCTAGCCCTTTACATTAGCAGTGTGCATTTAAGTTTCCTCTATGTCTTTCTATGGCTTGATGGCTAAAATTTTTTTAATTACCAAATAATATTCCACTGTATGGATGTACTATGGTTTGTTCATCCATTTACCTATTTTAAGAAATTTTGTTGCTTCCAGTTTTAGGCAATTATTAATAAAAATGTAAACACTCTTGTGCAGGTTTTTGTGCAAATGTAAATTTGGTTGAATTCTCCAGTGAAAATGTCTGGGCCTTGTGCTTTCTTTGTTAAAAGAGTCTTAATTCTTAATTCAATGTTAAGTATAGATACAGACTTATTCAGTGAATCACTTTTCCCTGTGTGAGTTTTTGTAGTTCATGTCTTTAAAAAAATTGGTCCATTTCATCAAAGTTATTTAATTTGAGGTATTCTTCTCTTATTCTTTTGATGGGCAATGACTCTATAATAATAAACTATTTTACTTCTGCTATTAATATTTAGTTAATTTTTTTCTTGGTAGGTAGGGCTTACTAATTTTAATTCAGTAATTTCACTCAGTATTTTTTATTGTTTTTCATTTTTAATTTATTAGATTTCTGCTCTTTCATTATTACTTTTCTCCTGCTTGCCTTAGAGTCCTTTTTCTTTAGCTTGTAAAGATGTCAGCTTACATTTTTTATTTGATTTCTCACTTATTTTCTAGTATAGATATTTAGTGTTCTAAATTTCCATCTAAGCTCTACTTTTGCTGTATTACACAAATTTTGATCAGCCACATTTCCATTTTATATAAAAATATTTTAAAATTTCTTTTGAGACTATCCCATTCCCAAGTCAGCTTGAAAAGCATATGCATTCTACTAATGTAGGTTGGGGTATTCCATAAGTGTCAATTAATTCTAGTTGGTTGAAAGTTCTATTCAGGTCAACTATATTCTTACTGATTTTATTCCTATTTGATCCATCAACTACTTAGAGAAAAGTATGAATCTCCTACAATAATAGTGGATTTGTCTCTTTATTACTTGTTTATTAGTTTTGCCTCAAATATTTTGTTGATGATAAGTTCATGCATAGTTAATATTTAATAATGTTATATCTTATAAAATTGACCCTTTGGTCATTAGACAATGTCTCCTTTCTATCCTTGTTTTCCTATTCTGAAGTATTCTGTTTGAAATTATTATAGCTACTTTCTATTTTGATTAGCATGAGTAAAATATGCCTTTCTCCATCACTTTCCTTTTACTGTATCTAACTCTTTATATTTAAAATGGTCTTCATATATACAACACAGAATTGGGCCTTGCTTGCCCCTCCACCAAAAAAAAAATGAGAAGATAGTAAACTAAGCAGCTACAAAGAAATATTTGGAGATATTTTATCACAAAGAGAACAGAGATGTGAAACCATATAAGGTTAAAAAGTATTTATTAGAATTTTTTACAGAATAAATAATAGAATATCAGCCAGGATTGTGTAAATATGCTATTGTTTAAAAAATGGTGTTACTATCTCTGTGATGAAACCCAGCTAAAATTTATTTAATGCTCATGCAAAATATGTTTTGATTTTTCATTTTTTCAGAATGATTGAGGTTCAGCATACCAAAAATCATCCATCTTGCTACAGTTCCATATCAGCAAAATAATTTAGGTATTCCTACAGCAGGTAAAGGGAGTGTAACACATCATTCACTGCCTCTCATCATTGTGGATGATTCAAAGAGTCATTTCATTGAAAAGATTGTATGGAAGGAACATAAGCACAAGAGTAAATATTCACATCATTAGCCATTAGAGAAATTAAAGTTATGATGAGATATCACTATATACAGCTATATTAGTTGGGTGGGTGGATGTAACAAAATAACATAAACTAGGTATCTTAAACAACATAAATTTATTTTGTCAAAATTATGGAGGCTGGTAGTACCAGAGCAAGATGTTGGCCAGCTCACTTCTTGACTTACAGATGGCCATAATCTCATTGCATTCTCACATCAGTTTTTCTCTGGTGCTCACAGAAAGAGAAAAAGATTTCTGGGATCTCTTCCTTTTCTTGTAATGGCACCAGTTATACCTGGATAAAGCCCCCACATTTATGACCTCTTTTAACCTTAATTACTGCCTTAAAGGTCTCATCTCCAAAACAATCATATTGGGAATTAGGGCTACAATAATACATTTTGAGAGGAAAAAACTCTGTCCAAAACCATAACAAGTAAAATGGCTAAAATGAAAATGCTGATAACACCAGATGTTAGTAAATGTGCAAGGAATCTGTTATTCTCAAATATTACCTGTGGGAAGGCAAAACGTTGCAATTACTCTGGAAAACATTTGACAGTATCAAATAAATTAAATATATTTTACTACACAAATCAAATGTCTAATTCCTAAGTTTTCACCCTAGAAAAATAAAAACACTAATTTCAAAAATTTCATAGTTATATGTTTATAGGAGCTCTATTTGTAATTATCAAAACCTTAAAACCACCCAAATCTTGTTCAGTGGGTGAATGGCTAAATAAATTGTGGTATATCATTCAAAGGACTACTACTCTGGTGGTAAATTTTATGTGTCAACATGTGTCATGGGATACCCAGATATTTAGATAAACATTACTTCTGAGTGCATCTTGTAAGTGTGTTTCCACATAAGAGATTAACGTTTGAATCATAGAAATAACAACTTGGAAGAATGCTTTTGAGATTTTCACTATTACCAGTTATCTCCTCTTTACTCACTGATAGAGCCTCTGAGTTTTAGCTAGGTACATTTATGGCCACCTAAATAATAGAGCTTTCCCCAGGCACTCTGACAGCTAAGTCTGTCAAATGATTAAATTCACTCCAACAGGATTTAAGTGGAAATGTTACATCCAGGAAGCATCCATTAATGAATGGGTAGGCTCTTATTTCCATGCTATTTCCTCAGATTTGTGCTATGTACATGACTACTGCACTATAAACACCATGGGTTAGTAAGTGAAATTCAGTTGTTAAAGATATAACAAGATAAACTTATAATACTTGAGAATTGTGGTGACTTTCTTGCCAATCTTGAATTGGTAATTTCCAGAAAACATTTACATGAAAGAAAAGTAGCTTTGTATTTCTTTTGAACCATTGCCATGACATAGGTAGTTTATTCTTGTATTGATCATGGTAACAGGGCCTCTGGCTGTACAATTCTCATTAAGAAGAAGAAAATAGGAGTTCCTGTCATGGCGCAGTGGTTAAGGAATCTGACTAGGAACCATGAGGTTGTGGGTTCGGTCCCTGCCCTTGCTCAGTGGGTTAATGATCCGGTGTTGCTGTGAGCTGTGGTGTAGGTTGCACATGCGGCTTGGATCCCGCGTTGCTGTGGCTCTGGCGTAGGCTGGCGGCTACAGCTCCGATTCCACCCCTAGCCTGGGAACCTCCATATGCCGCTGGAGCGGCCCAAGAAATGCCAAAAAGACAAAAAAAAATTTAAAAAAATTAAAAAAATTAAAAAATAAAATATCTTCCTTCTACTCTTTATAAAAAAAAGAAGAAAATAGGAAAATATTATCATTGCTTGCTTAAATGTTACAATTTTTTTTTTTTTTAATTTTTCATTCTCCCACAGTCTCTCTACACGTGTTTATATATTCTGCTGGCACATTTTAGGAAATTTATCTGTCTATTTACAGGGGTATTCTAAAATTTATTTCCCTTAATATTGCCATTTTCTATAGTTAGCATTTTTCACTCTCCAGGTAACACATCCTTAATTTCTTGTTAATGAAAATCTGTTCCATCAGACACATTTATCTCCAATGAAACTGTAGGTCACTTAGTCTTCCTGCTTATAGCTTTACAGTATTTAATTTACTTAATATAGTTTATATAGTCCAATATAACATAAAATGTGTCTTTCAATTTTTTTCTGTTTTTATTTCATATTCTTAGAAAGTTTGGGAATATAATGTGGAAGAAAAAAAATTCAAGTTAACTAGTTAAAATATTATGAAGAGGCCATTTTTTTTTGTTGCTAGGTATTTACACTTATCCTACATCCCCCCATCACCCTTAAATATGTACTACAAAGACAAGCCAGTATGGATCATTGCCCTAGGGGAAAGAGACAACCCCAGGGCATACTGCCCTGACTAGGAGAGGTTCTAAGAACCAGGACTCAGGGAAGTTTGATATCTGCATTGACAAATAGCAGTCATGTTACATCACATACATATCGTATATGTGTATGCTTATTATATATGTGGGAATGCTTATTGCAAAATTTGATTATGTATATTTTCTTAGAACATTATTTCAATTTTTTTTAACTTTTATGATAGTTTCAATAAAGAAGTTTGAGAATTCAGCTAAACCATGAATACGCTTTTAACTTTAATTTGTGTGTTATATAACATTTCCTCTTATATCTCAGCAATTTGCCAGCTTAGCACAGTTGTGACATTTGATCACGTAGTCTAGACCAGGTTTCTCTCTTGAAAATATTTTTAAAGTAAGCTATAAATGATTTGTTCTAAAGATCCGCTGTAATTTTTTTTTTCTTCTTTTGCTGCCCTGTTGCATATGCGGTTCTGGAGGCAGGGGTCAAATCCTAGCCTCAGTTGCAACCTAAGCCATAGCTGTGGTAATGCTGGATCCTTAACACATTGTGCTGGGAAAAGGATTGAACCTGTGATTCAGGACTTCCAAAATGCTGCCAATCCCATTGCACCACAGTGGGGAATCCATAATCATCTTTTTATATATTAAAAATTTAACTTGTCCACATGCTTTCTGTTTTCTCATAAAAATTAGAGTGCAAAGGTGTAATAAAAGAGTAGAGACTTCTTAATCAGTCTCAAAATTTCCCCTTACTCATTAGTCACTTCCATTCCTGATATTGGTGTCTCTACTAACATAATACTACACACTTTTTTTAAGTGTGGGGAGTATATACAATAATATGGAATATATTTTTAATTATAAATTTGTTTATCATAATAAATTTACAATATTCTGTCAATTTCTGTTGTACAGTAAAGTGAACCAGTTATACAGATATATATATATATATATATATATATAAATTTCCTCACATTATACTTCATTATGTTCCCTCACAAGTGAATAGATATAGTTCCCTGTGCTATACAGGATCTCATTTCTTATCCACTCCAAATGCTATAGTTTGCATCTACTAACCCCAAACTTCCAGTCCTTCCCACTCCCTCCCCTCCCCTTTGGCAACCATAAGTCTGTTCTTCATGTCTGTGACTTTGTTTATTTTCTGTGGATAGATTCATTTGTGCCATATATTAGATTCCAGATATAAGTGATATCATATGGTATTTGTCTTTCTGACTTCACTTAGTGTAAGAGTCTCTAGTTCCATATATATTGCTGCAAATTGCATTATTTTGTCCTTTTTAATGGCTCAGTAGTATTCCATTGTGTAAATGTACCACATCTTCTTAATCCATTCATCTGCTGATAGACATTTAGGTTGTTTCTATGTTTTAGATACTGTGAATATTTCTACAATGAACATAGGGGTACATGTATTTTTTTCAATGAAAGTTTTATCTGGATATACGCCCAGGAGTGGTATTACTGGATGGTAGTTCTATATACAGTTTTCTGAGGTACCTCTGTACCGTTTTCCAAATGATTGTACCAGTTTACATTACTTCCCACAGTGTAGGAGGGTTCCATTTTCTCCACACACTCTTCAGCATTTGTTATATGTAGACTTAATATTGGCTTTTCTGACCAGTGTGAAGTGGTACCTCTTGGCCATCTGTGTGTCTTCTTTGGAGAAATGTCTATTTAGGTCTTCTGCTCATTTTTAAATTGGGTTGTTTCTTTTTTTGCTGTTTAATTGTATGTGTTGTTTGAATATTTTGAAGATTAAGCCCTTGTGGGTTGTAGTGTTTGAAACCATTTTATCCCATTCCCTATGTTGTCTTTTTTTTTTTTTTTAAGATGTCCTTTTCTGTGCAAAAGCTTGTTAGTTTGATTAGGTTCCATTTGATTTATTTTTGTTTATATTTCTATTGTTTTGAGAAACAAACATAAGAAAACATGTGTATGGTTGATATTAGAGAATGTTTTGCTTATTTTCTCTTCTAGGAGTTTGATTGTGCCTTCCCTTACATTGAAATCTTTTATACATTTTGAGTTTATTTGTGTGCATGGTGTGAGGGTGTGTTCTAGTTTTAGTGATTTACATGCAGATGTCCTGTTTTCCCAGCACCAATTTTGAAGAGTCTGTCTTTTTCCCATTTTGCCAAAGATTAACTGAGGGTATCTGGGTTTATTTCTGAGTTTTCTCTCCTATCCATTTGTTTGTATGTCTTTTTTTTTTTTTTTATCAGTACCACACCTTCTTGATTTTTGTAGCTTTGTAACATTGCCTGAAGTTTGGGAGACAGGATTTCTGCTTGGTTTTTGTTCCTGAGGATTGATTTGGCAATTTTGGGTCTATATGGTTCCATATAAATTTGGGGGTTGGTTTGTTTGTTCTGTGAAAAATGTCATGGGTTATTTGATAAGGATTACATTTGAGTCTGTAGATTGCTTTGGGAAGTATGGCCATTTTAATGATATTAATTCTTCCAATACAGGAGCATGGAATATCTTTCCAATTCTTTGAATCCTCTTTAACTTCCTTGATTAATGTTCTATAGTTCTCAGCATATAAGTCTTTCACCTCCTTAGTCAAGTTTATTCTTACATATTTAATTTTTTAGAATGCAGTTACAGTTATTGAATTTTTATATTCTTCTTCTGATATTTCATTGTTAGTATACAGAAATGCAAACAATTTCTGAATGTTAACTTGTATCCTGCTATTTTGATGAATTTATTGATTAGTTTGAGTAGTTTTTGTGTGGAATGCTTAGGGTTTTCTATATATATAGAATCATATCATCTGCATAGAGTGACAATTTTACTTCTTCTGTTCCACTTTGGGCACAGTTTATTTCTTTTGTTCGTCTGACTGCTATGGCTGAGATTTCCAATACAATGTTGAATAAAAGTGGTCAGAATGGGCATCCTTATGTTGTTCCAGATTTTAGTGGGAAGGCTTTCAGTTTTTCTCTGTTGAGTATATTGGCTATGGGATTGTCATAAATGGCTTTTATTATGCTAAGTTGTGTTCCATCCACTTTAGTAAGAGTTTTTATCATGAATGGATGTTGGATTTTTGCCAAATGCTTTTCCTGCATGTATGGGGATGATCATGTGGTTTTTGACTTTCCTTTTGTAAATGTGATATATGACAATTGATTTGAATATATTGAACCATCCTTGTGAACTTGTGATGACTCCCACTTGGTTGTGGTATATGATCTTTCTTATACATTGTTGGATTCTGTTGGGTAAATTTTGTTGAGAATTTTTGCATCTATATTCATCAAATATATTGGCCTATAATTTTCTTTTTTGGTAATATCTTTGCCTGATTTTGGTATTAGGGTCATCATGGCTTCATAGAATGTCTTGGAATTATTCATTCATCTTTAACCTTTTGGAAAAGTTTAAAAAGGATGGGTATAAGTTCTTCTTTATATGTTTGGTAGAATTTGCCTGGGAAGCCATCTGGTCCTGGACCTTTTTAGGGAGTGTTTTTAATGACATTCAATTTCATTTCTAGTGATCAATCCGTTCAACTGATCTATTTCTTCTTGAGTCAGTTTTGTTGGGCTGTATGTCTCTAGAAAGTTATGAATTTTTTCAGGTTGTCAAATTTGTTGGCATATAATTTTTCAAAATTCTCTTACAGTTTTTTTTTGTATTTCTACAGTGTCCATTGAAATTTTTCCTTTTTCATTTTTATTTTGTTTATTTGAGTTCTTTCGCTCCTCTTCTTGCTGAGTTTGCGGAGGTTTCTCATTTTTTTTTTAATCCTTTCAAAGAGCCAGCTCTTGGTTTTATTGATTTTTTTTTCAGACTTTAGGATTGTTTGTTCTTCTTTTTCTAAATTTTTTAAGATAGTGGGTTAAGTTGTTGATTTGAGATTTTTCTTCTTTTTAGGAAGGCCTGTATTACTATGAATTTCCCTTTAAGCACTGCTTTGGTGGCATCCCATAGACTTTGAACGGTTGTATTTTCATTTTCATTTGTCTTGAGGTATTTTTTAATTCCCTTTTTTATTTCCTCATAGAGCCATTAGTTTTTAGTAGCGTGTTGTATTGTCTCCAGTAGTCAGTTTTTTTCTCGTTTCTTTTCCTATTGTTGATTTCTAGTTTCATGCCATTGTGGTCAGAGAAGATACCTGAAATAATTTCTATACTCTTAAATTTGTTGAGGTTAGCTTTGTGCCCCAGTATGTGATCAAACCTTGAGAATGTTCCATGTGCACTTGAGGAGAATGTATATTCTGATTTTTTAAATGTAATGTCCTGAAAATGTCATTTAAGTCTAACTTTTCTATTGTGTCATTTAAGATCTCTGTTGCCTTATTGATTTTCTGTCTAGAGGATCTGTCCATTAATGTGAGTGGGGTGGTAAACTCTCCTACTATTATTGTATTCCCATCATTTTTTCCTTTTATGTCTGTTTGTTTTCTTGTGTATCTTTGGATTCTCCTATATAAAGGGCACATATATTGATGATTATAATATCCTCTTCTTGAATCAATTATTTTATCATTAGTGTCCTTCTTTGTCTTTCTTTATGGCCTTTGTTTTAAAGTCTCTTTTGTCTGATATGAGTATTGCAACTCCTATTTTCCTGTCTTCTCCATTTGCATGAAATATCTTTTCCCATCCAATCACTATCAGTTTATATGTGTCCTATGTCCTAATGTGAGTCACCTATAAGCAATATATTTTAGCCTCTTGTTTTTTGTTTTTTGTTTTTTTTTTCCCTAGTCTGCCACTCTATGTCTTTTGATTGGAGCATTCACTCCATTGACATTTAAGGTAATTATTGATAAATATGTATTTCTTCCATTGTAAACCTTGTTTTCTAGTTGATTCTGTGTTTTTCCTTTGTTCCTTTCTTCTTTGTTTGGATGTTTTCCTTTTATTTTATGCTTATGTCCTCTTCTTTTTAGTTTTCATGAATGTGATGTTTAGTTTTGATTTGTGGTTGCCCTGTTTTTCCAGTATTTTAATCCCTTCCCATTACTGCTTGCTTTAGCTTAATAGTCATATAGACAGACACATTCTAGAAAAAAAAAAAGTCTATAAATTCTTACTTTCCTCTCCACATTTTATGATTTTGATGACATTTTAACATCTTCCTGTTCATTCATTTTCTGTTATTTGTGTTTATTGTAAGTTTTACATTTTTTTTATTTTAGTTCTAAATACTGCCTTATTTAATTGATTACTTTCCAATTGCAATTTCCTCCATCCTATATCTTCTTATTTCTTATTTATTTAGAGTAGTCCTTTCAGTATTTCTTTTAGAATGGGTTTAGTATTGCTATACCCTTTCAGTTTTTGTTTGTTGGAGAAATTCTTTGTTTCTCCTTTTATTTTAACTGATATTCTTGATGGGTAGAATATTCAAGGTTGCATATTTTTCCCTTTTAGAACTTTGAATATATCTCACCACTCTCTTTTAGCCTGTAGTATTTCTGTAGAGAAATCAGTTGATAGCCTTATGGGGGTTCCCTTATAATTAACTCTATGTTTTCTCATGCTGTCTTTAGAATCCTCTCTTTATCTTTAACTTTTGCCATTTTTAAAATAATATGTCATGACGTGGATGTGTTTGGGTTCAAATTGTTTGGGACCATCTTCCTGTATCTTGATATCAGTTTCCTTTAGATTTGGAAAGTTTTCAGCCATAATTTCTTTATATATGTTTTTTATTCCTTTTATTTTCTTCTCCTTCTTGAATCCCTTTTATGCATAGATTATCCCACTTTATATTATCCAATAGATCTCTTATATTGCTTTCATGTTTTTTCATTTGGCTTTCTGTATGCTGTTTTGATTGGGTCATTTCCATTATTCTATCTTCCAAGTCACTAATTCTTTCCTCTACATTTTTTTCTGCTTTTTATTGTCTTTAGCTCAGTTTGCATTTCAGCAAATGAATCTTTAGCTCAGTTTTCATTTCAGCAAATGAATTTTCTAATTTTTATATGGTCCCCCTCATATTTTCTATTCCCTTTCTAAAGGAATCTGCATTAATTTTCATATCCATTCTTCATTCATATTTACTCTTAATTCCTTCATTATTTTCACTATCTCCTTATTGAACTCAGTGTCAATTAGACTGCAGAGGTCTGTTTCATTGTTTGCTGCTTCAGGTGAATTCTGCTTTTATTTTAACTTGGAAAGGTTCCTGAGCTTCTTCATTTTGCTTATGTTTTTCTCATTCTGTAAGTTTAGGGAAACCAACTGTTTTAGTCTTGGAGGGCTGTTTATATGTGAGAACATCCCTGGTATTTTGTGATGGCTTATTATTTATTTTTGGGATGAGGGTTTTGATGCTTTCTGACTCTTTCTTCAGTGTGTGTAGGGTGTTATCCCCTTGATAGGGTGCTTCCAGGTAGATGAAGGCGATCAATGGCAGGCCTAGTAATCAGTGCCTGGTTGCTGGCCCAGTGACAGTAGCAAGACCTCACAGGAAGATGTCATGGAATGCTCCTAGTTGAGAGCCCTGGGAAGTGGCAGTGAGCCTTAGGCAGGTTTAGGCAGTGCCTGGAGCATTTGGCAGTAGCAGTAGCATGGCATGTGCATTCCCAGGGGAGTGAGAGCAACAATGGGTGGTGCTTGGTTGCAGTGCCCTCTTCTGTGCTGATCTCTGATCACTGAGTTGACTGGGGACACAGGTGTGCCTTTGACATACCTCTGGTGGTAGCAGGGCACACCTACATTTAGAGTCAGAGATAATTGTGGTGGTTTGCTCCTGCCACCTGTAGACCATGCAAGAAGTCCCCTGTTACACTTAACCTGCACAGGAGACATATCTCCCCAGAGGCAGAGTAAGAGGGGCTGTCACCCATAGCCTGAACAAGAAGTGCCTCACCACTTGTAGCCCTGCCCTCCAAGAGTCTGTGGATGTGAAGAGAAATATATTCTTATGGCAGTCCACACTTCCTCCTCTTTCCCTCCACCCCCTGCATTTCCTGTGGGCCCAGACCTCCTCCTGGGTGACCATAGCTGTGGAGCTTCACTCCCTAGACATTGGCACACTTTTCTGTAGGTTCCTCAGGCTGTCTCCACACCACCAACCCTAGTCCTCTCCCTGGAACTGACCTCCAGAGCCTGTGTCTGATCACCCAGCCCACCTGAACATCTCAGGCTGGGGTATCTGGGGCTGGTGGTACCAATGGCTTCTGACTCTCTTTCTGCTTTGCCCTCCTCATTCCAGCTGCTGTGCTTTTCTCTGAGGATTTGTCATCCCTCTATCTCATCAGCTCTCCCCATCAGTTAGGTGACTTCCCAGGGTGTGTGTTCCTTTTCTCTTTCACTGTTCCCTCTCAGGAGTCCTAACCCCATGTCCCATCCTTATTCCTTTTTTTATTTTTCCCTCTCTCTCTTTTTTCCTTTTGTTCTACCCAGTTAAGTGGAAGGTTTCTTACCATTTTTCAAGGTATAAAGTCTTCTGCCAGTGTTCAGTAGATGTTCTTTATAAATCATTCTACACATAGTTTTTTTTTTATGTGTTTGTAGGAGAAGATGTGCACCACATCTTACTCCTCCACTATCTTGATTCCACCTCCCACATATTTTAAATATATATTATAAAATTTCATTTATGTAATGAACATAATCAACAATTTATATGTTATAATAATTGTTTTTTGGGGAAATGTACTATATAACTTATTAAACTATTTATAATTTTTGATGATGAAGAATATGAACAACCATTACTTTTTAAATAGAAAGCAGAAAGTGCATCATATTTATAGATGACAAATATTGTACTTCATAGTCATGACTCCAGAATCAGTTCTGCAACACATATAAAACATATGTTTATATCTAGATCTCTGTAAAATATATGAAATTAAGATATTTTAATAGCTCTTTTTTATTAGATTTTTATTTCCTTGATTTTTTTCAAGTGTCTCTCTTCTTTTAAAGATATTTTCCTAAATAGTTATCACATATATTCATATATAACATTTGGAGTTCCCTGGTAGCCTAGTGTTGAAGGACTCAGCCTTGTCACTGCTGTGGCTTGAGTTTGATCCATAGCCCAGGGACTTTTGCATATCATGAGCATGGCCTAAAAAATTAAAAAAGTAAAAAAAAATTACTTTGTTAGAAAGATATATATGTGTGTACATTTATGTGTGTATATATTTATGTGTATATATGTGGGTATATATAAACACTTTGTTTTAATATTAAGAAAATAAGACTCTAATATAATGAATTATAATCTGTAGACTTTCAAGTTTTACAAGCTTATTCTTTCCCTCTCAAAATAGCTGTATTATCATTCTCAGTTCACATTCTATTATTTGAACTGAAACAGTATTTCTTTGAATTGAATGTTGAATAGACTCATAAAAATGTTTTTATCACCATTGGAAATGTCAGAAAATTGTCCACTTTTTCAATTTTTGATTGATACTACATCTATAAATTTAATTACATGTAATAAGAATTTGTCTTCTCTTTATGCAGATGCTGCTACAAAGACATTAGAATTTTATATCTTTAAAGATATAATATTTTACTATTTTAGAAAAATCAATGAGCTACCTTTTCATTTATATCATCCTTAACAATCTTAAAAAGTAAACAAAATTAGAATTATTTGTCTGTAAAAATAGTTTTTATTTTTTTACAAAATTATACTGTTCATAAAAATAGAAAACAAAAGGAATTATTCATGTTTTCAGAATGTTCTCTTTTTTTACTTTATTTAAAGAATGATATCATTTTTTCTTTCACTTAAATTGTATCATTCCATATATTATATGTATATACATTTATAAATACATATATTTATCTCTATGTAAAGAATGAGAGTGAGAGAGAAAGAGAAATATAGTTTAAGAGAGAAAAAATTGGTTGTATAGATACAGGCACACATTTTTTTTCCTCTCAAAATCCCTTGCAGGGAGTGAGTTTTGAGAGGTTCTGGGGTCAGATGCTTGTGTACTCATTGACAGAGATGATAATGATGCTCCTGACAGCACTGAGATACTGCACGCTGTATGACAACAGGCTTGAAAAGGCATCACTGAAGGTGATAATAATGAGGACCAGCAGGAGGACATATTTCAGACTGAGAAACTGGGAAGGTATTATCCGTCTGATGGAGCAGGCTGAGCTCTGGATCCAAGTGTATGTCATTCTTCTTTTATTGAGAATTCTGCTGAAATATATACCATGTACTCTAAGATAGACTTTTGCAGAAGCTAAAGAGATTGTAAAATATTCCTCATGCAAGAGCAAGTCTGTAGAATGATAAAGCCCACAAGTAAGGATAATTTATTTAAAATAAATAAGAGACTTGAGAAATGATCCTAAGATTAAATTCATTATAAAACCAGTTAAGTTATGCTACATTTTACTGTTTATTAAAACAAAAAATAAATATTGATTTCCCTGATCTACAATCAGTCCTTCTAAAACATATAACATAAGGACATTGTTACATTTTAATTAGCAGGCTTAACAGTTCTACTAAGACTATTCTGCCCAGCACGCAATTTGTAGTGGAAACCTGGGTTCCACAAAGGAATTTTCAAAAGAGGCTTGTGACTATATCTATAACCTAAAATCCCTCAATGTAGGTGCTGTCTAACACAGATGAATAGCTATGTAATACATATTCCTGAAGGCAAGTTTGGAAATGCAAGGACTCACACTAAACTTGTAACTGAATTTTTAGGAAACACAAGTATAGAAGCAGCAGACAGGACAATACTCCTGATTTTGATGTGTAGGTAGGCATTCTGGATATAATTCTAAGTGATTTTGATTAAGTACTTAAAGGCACACTCTTCCTTGAAACAGTTGTGTAGTTGATCCTTGTCAGGGACAGGATTTCATGTGGCTCCTAGTGGAAAATTAATCAGGCTTTCACTGGGCTCTCCAGTTTGTACCAGCATTGGGTCAGACCCTGGACAGGTGGTGATTTGGGGAGCATCATTTTCTAATTAACCACTATGATGATCAATATAAGAGATTATGAATTCTAATCACTTACACTTTTCAAATTTCTTGCAAATGCAATCAGTTATATATATACAACCCTAAAGGAGCTTGATTAGTGTGCATTCTAGTACCTGAAATTTCTGTGCAGGTTATCCTTGGACGCCTACCTTCAATGGGGCAAAAATATATAAAGGAAACAAGAGAACAGGCAAAAGGTGACTGGAACATTGAAAAAGTACAATAAGGGAAGTGTCTTGGAGTATTCTGCAGTGCCAGAGAGAGATGGTCCATCAGAGAAAAAATCCATCCCTATTAATGAGATCAAAGTTGACCTGTTTCAGGACACTGAGGATGCAACTCTCATCTACATCAAAACCTCATTAAAGGATTTGGTTATATTTTCTGTATCAGCTTCTTTACTACCTAGTTATTTTCAACCCACCATAGATAGCTTCTGCTCCAGTCACAGCTTTGAATACCAAGTCATCAATCATCTCTTTATAATTTCAAAAGATACAATTAGTTCTTATTTTTCTAGCTTTCTTTTACTTTTCTTTTTTCTTTTATCTTTTTTTTTCTGCTTTTTAGGACTGCACCTGTGGCATATAGAAGTTCCCAGGCTAGGGGTCAAATTGGAGCTAGGGCTACTAGCCACAGCCACAGCAACACTGGATCTGAGCCATGTCTGTAACATACACCACAGCTCACAACAAGGCCAGGGATTGAACCCACATCCTCATGGATACTATTCAGATTCATTTCTTCTGTGCCACAATGGGAAATCCCTTTTCCAACTTTCTTAGCAGTATTTTTTATTCTTTGTTTTAAAATTATTCCCTTTTCTCAAAAAGATTCTGCAGGCTCCCATTTTAACTGATTTTTTTCCCCTACTACTCCTTTTCAATAACTTTTAGCATTCCTTTTCCTTATCCTGAACCTCTGGAAAGATTTCACTGGACACACCTTTTCTTCTTCTTTTTTTTTTTTTTCACTCCAAACTATATTTCTTGGCAATTTCATTCAAAGTAAACTGTCCTTAACTCTCTTGGCTTCTACCTTCTGGAACACCTCATATTCTTCTAGTTCCAATTTGAACAGTCTTTCTTAGCTACTCTTTTATATTTCTCCTTTTTTTTTTAATTTTCCACTTCTACCTCTGAAACTCCCCAGGATTCTGTTTTGGATAGTGTTGCTCTCATTTTAGAGTAACATTGCTTATACTGATGTGTCACAAGATTCTGTTTCTACTTTGTCACTTTCCTCTGGTCTCCAGCATTTGTTATTCTACTGACTTTAGATATTTCCACTGGATTGTTTTGAAAGTATTTTATTTTATTTTTATTTTTTTATTTTTTTTTTATTTTCCCACTGTACAGCAAGGGGGTCAGGTTATCCTTACATGTATACATTACAATTACATTTTTCCCCCAGTCTTTCTTCTGTTGCAACATGAGTCTCTAGACAAAGTTCTCAATGCTATTCAGCGGGATCTCCTTGTAAATCTATTCTAAGTTGTGTCTGATAAGCCCAAGCTCCCAATCCCTCCCACTCCCTCCCCCTCCCATCAGGCAGCCACAAGTCTCTTCTCCAAGTCCATGATTTTCTTTTCTGAGGAGATGTTCATTTGTGCTGGATATTAGATTCCAGTTATAAGTGATATCATACGGTATTTGTCTGTCTTTCTGGCTCATTTCACTCAGTATGAGATTCTCTAGTTCCATCCATGTTGCTGCAAATGGCATTATATCATTCTTTTTTATGGCTGAGTAGTATTCCATTGTGTATGTATACCACTTCCTCCTAACCCAATCCTCTGTTGATGGACATTTGGGTTGTTTCCATGTCCTGGCTATTGTGAATAGTGCTGCAATGAACATGCGGGTGCACGTGTCTCTTTTAAGTAGAGTTTTGTCCGGATAGATGCCCAAGAGTGGGATTGCGGGGTCATATGGAAGTTCTATGTATAGATTTCTAAGGTATCTCCAAACTGTTCTCCATAGTGGCTGTACCAGTTGACATTCCCACCAGCGGTGCAGGAGGGTTCCCTTTTCTCCACACCCCTCCAGCACTTGTTATTTGTGGATTTATTAATGATGGCCATTCTGACTGGTGTGAGGTGGTATCTCATGGTAGTTTTGATCTGCATTTCTCTTATAATCAGCAATGTTGAGCATTTTTTCATGTGCTTGTTGGCCATCTGTATATCTTCTTTGGAGAAATGTCTATTCAGGTCTTCTGCCGATTTTTCCATTGATTGATTGGCTTTTTTGCTGCTGGGTTGTATAAGTTGTTTCTATATTCTAGAGATTAAGCCCTTGTCGGTTGCATCATTTGAAACTATTTTCCCCCATTCTGTAAGTTGTCTTTTTGTTTTCTTTTGGGTTTCCTTTGCTGTGCAAAAGCTTTTCAGTTTGATGAGGTCCCATGGGTTTATTTTTGCTCTAATTTCTATTGCTTTGGGGGACTGACCTGAGAACATATTCATGATGTTGATGTCAGAGAGTGTTTTGCCTATGTTTTCTTCTAGGAGTTTGATGGTGTCCTGCCGTATATTTAAGTCTTTCAGCCATTTTGTGTTTATTTTTGTGCATGGTGTGAGGGTGTGTTCTAGTTTCATTGCTTTGCATGCAGCTGTCCAGGTTTCCCAGCAGTGCTTGCTGAATAGACTTTCTTTTTCCCATTTGATGTTCTTGCCTCCCTTGTCAAAGATGAATTGACCCTAGGTGTCAGGGTTTATTTCTGGGTTCTCTATTCTGTTCCATTGGTCTGTCTGTCTGTTTTGATACCAGTACCACACTGTTTTGATGACGGTGGCTTTGTAGTGTTTCTTGAAGTCTGGGAGAGTGATGCCTCCTGCTTGGTTTGTGTTTCTCAGGATTGCTTTGGCGATTCTGGGTCTTTTGTGGTTCCATATGAATGTTTGGATTGTTTGTTCTAGTTCTGTGAAAAATGTCATGGGTAATTTGATAGAGATTGCATTGAATCTGTAGATAGCTTTGGGTAGTATGGCCATTTTTACAATATTGATTTTCCCAATCCAGGAGCATGGAATATCTTTCCATTTCTTTACATCTTCTTTGATTTCTTTGATTAAAGTTTTATAGTTCTTGGCATATAGGTCCTTTACCTCGTTGGTCAGATGTATACCCAGGTATTTGATTTATTGAGGTGCAATTTTAAAAGGTATCGTATTTTTATATTCCTTTTCTAATATTTCATTGTTGGTATACAGAAATGCGACTGACTTCTGAATGTTAATCTTATATCCTGCTACTTTGCTGAATTTATTAATCAGTTCGAGTAGTTTTTGGGTTGAGTCCTTAGGGTTTTCTATGTATAGTATCATGTCATCTGCATACAGTGACAGTTTGATCTCTTCTCTTCCTATATGGATGCCTTATATTTCTTTTGTTTGTCTGATTGCTGTGGCTAGGACTTCCAAAACGATGTTGAAGAGCAGTGGTGAGAGTGGGCATCCCTGTCTTGTTCCCGATTGGAGTGACAAGGCTTTCAGTTTTTCCCCATTGAGGATTATATTTGCTGTGGGTTTATCATAAATGGCTTTGATTATATTCAGGAATGTTCCCTCTATACCCACTTTGGTGAGGGTCTTGATCATGAATGGATGTTGGACTTTGTCAAATGCTTTCTCTGCATCTATTGAGATGATCATATGATTTTTGACTTTTTTTTTGTTCATGTGGTGTATGATGTTGATTGATTTGCATATGTTGATCCTTGTGAACCTGGGATGAACCCAACCTGGTCATGGTGTATAATTTTTTTGGTATGTTGTTGTATTCGGTTGGCTAAGATTTTGTTGAGACTTTCTGCATCTATATTCATCAATGATATTGGGCGATAGTTTTCTTTTTTGGTGGTATCTCTGTCTGGTTTTGGAATGAGGGTGATGGTGGCATCATAGAATGTCTTTGGGAGTAGTCCTTCTTCTTCAACCTTTTGAAAGTGTTTAAGGAGGATGGGCACCAGTTCCTCTTTATATGTTTGATAGAATTCACCTGTGAAGCCACCTGGTCCTGGGCTTTTATTTGTAGGGAGTGTTTTTATGACCTCTTCAGTTTCATTTCTAGTGATAGGTCTGTTCAGTTGGTCTGTTTCTACTTGATTCAGTTTTGGCAGGCTGTAAGATTCTATAAAATTGTCCATTTCTTCCAGATTGTCAAACTTGTTGGCATATAGTTGTTCATAGTATTCTCTTATGGTTTTTTGTATTTCTGCTGTATCCGTTGTGATTTCTCCTTTTTCATTTATAATTTTGGTTATTTGGGTTCTTTCTCCCCTCTTTTTAGTGAGTCTGCCCAGGGGTTTGTCAATTTTGTTCACCTTTTCAAAGAACCAGCTCTTGGTTGTATTAATTTTCTCTATTGTTTTTTGAGTCTCTATTTTATGGATTTCTTCTTTGGTCTTTATAATTTCCTTCCTTCTGCTGACTTTAGGCCTTTTTTGTTCTTCTTTTTCTAATTCATTTAGGTGGAGGGTTAAGGTGTCAGTTTGGGATCTTTCTTCTTTTTTGAGAAAGGCCTGTATTGCTATAAATGTCCCTCTGAGCACTGCTTTCGCAGCATCCCATAGGTTTTGAGAGGTTGTGTCTTCATTATCATTTGTTTCAAGGTAGTTTTTAATTTCCTTCTTGATTTCCTCATTGACCCATTGGTTTTTTAGTAGCATGTTGTTGAGTCTCCATGCAGTAGGTTTTTTCTCTTTCCTTTTCCCATGGTTGGTTTCTAATTTCATGGCATTGTGGTCAGAGAAGATACTTGAGATAATTTCTATGCTCTTAAATTTGTTGAGGTTAGCTTTGTGTCCCAATATGTGGTCGATTCTTGAGAATGTTCCATGAGGATTTGAGAAGAATGTGTCTTCTGCTTTTTTTGGATGTAGTGTCCTGAAGATATCAATGAAGTCTAACTTTTCTATTGTTTCCTTTAGGATCTCTGTTGCTTTATTGGTTTTCTGTCTAGAGGATCTGTCATTGATGTGAGGGGGGTTTTAAAGTCTCCTAGTATGATTGTATTCTCATCAATATCTCCCTTTATGTCTGCTAATATTTGTTGTATGTATCTGGGTGCTCCTGTATTTGTTGACGATAGTAACATCCTCTCCTTGGATGGATCCCTTAATCATTAAGTAGTGTCCTTCTTTGTCTTTCTTTATGTCTTTTGTTTTAAAGTCTATTTTGTCTGATATGAGCGTTGCGACTCCTGCTTTTCTGTCATGTCTATTGGCGTGAAATATTTTTCCCCATCCTTTCACTTTCAATCTATATGTATCTTTTGTCCTAAAATGAGTTTCTTGAAGGTTTTTGCCTTTTTATCCACTCAGGCACTCTGTGTCTTTTGATTGGGGCGTTCAGTCCATTGACATTTAAGGTGATAATTGATAGATGATTATTTATTGCCATTTGAACCTCGTGTTCCAGTTGATTCTATGGTTCTCCATTCTTCCTTTCTTCTTCTTCTTTTTTTTTTTTTTGGTTGGATGGTCTCCTGTTATTATCTGCTTGAGTGTATTTTTTTTTTTTCATTTTTTGCAAATGCAATATTTGGTTTTGGCTTGTGGTTGCCCTGTTTTTTTAGTATGCTAACGCCTTCCCATAATTGTGTGTTTTAGCCTGATGGTCCTGTAAGTTCAAACACTTCATTACTATATTAAAATTAAGAAGAGAAACATACAAACAAATGATTAAAAAGGGTTATTTACTTCCTAACATCCCTTGCCCACATTTTATGGTTTTGATGACTCTTTTTTACTTTTTTCTTTTTAATTTTATTTTGTTTGAGGCCTGTTCATGATTAAAGCTGTATGCTGGCTTATTTGAGTGACTGCTCTCTGATTGTGGTTTCCTCAGTCCTAGTCTTCCTCTTCTTCTTTTTTTTTTCTTTTCTTTTTTCTTCCCTTTCCTTCCTTTCTTTTTGGTTTAGAGAAGCCCTTTCAGTATTTCTTGTAGCCTGGGTTTTGTGTTGCTGTATTCTTTTAGCTTTTGTTTGTTGGAAAAAATTTGTATTTCCCCTTCTATTTTAAATGATATTCTTGCTGGATAGAGTATTCTAGTTTGCATATTTTTTCCTTTTAGTACTTTAAATATCTCTTGCCATTCCCTCCTGCCCTGTAGTGTTTCTGTAGAGAAGTCAGCTGATATTCTTATGGTGGTTCCCTTGTAGGTAACATTCTGTTTTTCTCTTGCTGCCTTTAGGATCATCTCTTTATCACCAACTTTTGCCATTTTTATTATGATGTGTCCTGGTGTGGGTCTGTTTGGGTTCAGTTTGTTTGGGGCCCTCTGTGCTTCTTGTATCTTGAACCCAGTATCCTTTAGATTTGGGAAGATTCCAGCGATAATTTCTTCAAATATATTTTCCATCCCCTTATCTTTTTCTGCTCCTTCTGGAATTCCTATTATGCATAGATTGGCCTGCTTTATATTATCCCATAGGTCTCTTATATTGCTTTCCAGTTTTTTGATTCGGTTTTCTGTCTGTTGACCGGATTGAGTGATTTCCATCATTCTATCTTCCATATCACTGATTCGTTCTTCTGCATTATTCATTCTGGTTTTTACTGCCCTTAGTTCAGTTTGCATCTCTGCAAATGAATGTTCTAATTTTTATTGGCTCCTCCTTATATTTTCCAGTTCCTTTCTGAGGGTATCTGCATTACTGTTCATATCTTCTCTTAATTCCTTCAGTATTTTGACTGTTTCTCTTTTGAACTCCAGGTCTGTCAGACTGCAGAGATCTGTTTCATTGTTGACTGTTTTAGGTGAGGTCTGCTGTTGGTTTGACTGGGGATGGTTTCTCAGCTTCTTCATCTTGCTTGTTGTTTTCTTTCTCCTGAGGGAGTTGTACTCTCCGTTATTGGGCAGTGTTTGCCTTATCACTGCCGTGGAATATTTCCTGAGGGCTGGTGTTGTTGGTCAATCTTTTTTGAGGCAGTGTGGCTTTTCTGGAGTGTTGATGGGGCTAACAGTGTTTCTTTGAAGCAAAGGAGGACTTCCTGGGGGCAGACAGGACTGGGAGGTCCACACCACGATGGTAGCAGATTTCACTTGGTCATGCAGAGCTTGCTCTGGTGTTTTTAGGCTGTGGGGTTCTTGCAGGGGGTTGGCGGTGTTGGGCAGCTATTCCTCAGGAGTGCAGCACCCCCTGGGGGCTGGGGCAGCTATCTGGGTCACTGAGAACATAAGAGGCTCTTCCCTAGGGCAGCCCAACTCAAAAGGACGTCCTGAGAATGTAGGCAGATCTTTTCACAGTCTGGCCAAGCTTGTTGCAGCTTTTCTGGGCTGCAGGGGCTCTTCCAGGGGGCTGGTGGTGCTGATCAGCTCTTCTGTGGGAGTGGGGCACCCCCTAGGTTCTTGGGCGGGTAGCAGGGCCACTGGAAACCCAAGAGGCTCCTCCCCAGGGCAGCCCGACTCAGAAAAACCATCTGAGATCTTTTCCCGGCTTGGCCAGGCTTGTTGCAGCTTTTCTGGGCTGCAGGGGGTCCTGCCTGGAGCTGGCAGTCCTATGCAGCTGATCCTCTATATCTTGGTACCCCCTGGTGGCTTGGGCGGATAGCAGGGCCGCTGGAAATCCAAGAGGCTTCTCCCTGTGTCAGCCCAACTCAGAAAAACCATCCAAGAATTAGGCAGATCTATTCACGGACTGGCTAGGCTTGTTCTAGCTTTTCTGAGCTGCAGGCCTTTTCTTGGGGGCTGGTGGTGTTTGGTGCTGCTCTGCAGAAGTGTAGCCCCTCCAAAGGGCAAGCAGGCCTGTGCAGGGACAGCGCCTGCGGTGGTAGGGTTCAGGCAATTGTTAAGGCCAACCCTCCTGGATGGCAGGCAGCCCCAGGTTTGGCGAGAGCATAGGGGATAGCAGGGGTGTGGCGAGTGGATGCACTGGGAAGCACAGCTTTCAGCTAGCTAGCGGGCCCGTAAGCTTGCTGTGGTGTGGGGGGTATTCTATGGGGACCCACCCCTTCTTCTCTCCCCTCCCCAGCACCGGCGCAGACCAGGCTCTTCTCCCAGGTTCCCTCTGATGCGGCTTTCCACTTCCCTGCCCCTAGAGTATTGCTCCCTTCCTCTGTGACAGCTTTATTTTCTAGTCTCCCAGGCAGTCTCTGCCCCTTCAAATGGTTTCTAGACCTCCCAAGCAGTTTCCGCTCCATCCCGCTCCCCCAGCCCATTCTTGGGGTCTAACCTCTGGAGCCGAGGTCTCGGTGCCCAGCACCCACCCAGGCATCTCAATTTTTGGTGACTGTGCCTGTAGTTCAGATGGTCCGTTTGGTTCTTGATCAGCTTTTCCATACTCCAACTTACTGCTACACTCTTTTCTGCATCTGGAGATTCCTCCAGTTCATTTGATCTTTCCCCCATGTAGGTGACTTTCCAGGGTGCGGGATCCCTTTCTCCTCCGCAGTTCCTTTTCAGGAGTGCCCGTCCCGCTCGGATTCACCTTCTCTCACTCTCCTCTTTTCTCCTGTTCTGCCCAGTAATGTCACGAACTTCTTGCCGTTATTGGAGTTTAGGTTCCTCTGCCAGCGATTGGTTGCTGTTCTGTGCGAGTCATTTATTCTGTAGATGTGCTTTTTTTGGTTGTGTTTGTGGGAGAGGGCGAGCGTGTCCCCCTACTCTTCCGCCATCTTGTCCTCTCTGAAAGTATTTTAAAATAACTTTTCAACTGCAACTTTTTCACCTTTCAAATCCTGTTGTTTCCTTGTCTTTCAAGTTAGAAATTCCTTTATGATATCTAATGTCTTCCTCCAATATTTTAATTCGTGTACTTATTTTAATACCAGGTCAACTTTCTGTCCCACTCTCCTCTACTGTCCGTGTTTTTGTTTTTATACTATGTCTAATTATGTTATCTGAGCAAGTAAACTGAATTTACTTACTAGAAAATAGCAATAAAAAAGTCTAAATTTTTCTCATAATAAATAGATAACTTTTGAAAGTAATTTAACAGAGTGCTCTGTATTTGATAGATACTTTCTTCTCTGTTTTTCCATTCATTGCTACTTGTTCAAAATGTACATGCCACCTTCTTGGGGAGGATACATCTGGCAATCCTATCATAATTTGCTACTGGGCCCTTTCTATCTCCTAATATTTTGGTACTATCTCCTGTGATATATTTATTTGTAGATTGTTTAAATTTCTCCTTAATCAAAATTTATATGGATGGAGACTCCATTCTGTTGAACACCGCATCCAAGCTCTTAAAACAATAAATGGTAGTCAATAATCTATAGATGGATGAATAAATGAACATACTTTTAAGCATAGGTGTACTATTAAACTATATCTAGAATAGCTGTGCATGAATCACATATGCAAAAAGTATCATCTTATTCAATCACAATTTTGAGGCCTCTAAGAAAGTTACTAAATTATCTTTGTGTTTCTCTTCTATTTTTGTGTAAAGATCAAGAAGTATAAAGTGCTCCCTCCATAAAGGATTTTCAAATATCAAACATATGACACTTAAAACATTCCAATGTCTCATTAAGGCATGACTATTGATACTGTTTTGAATTAATGGTTGACTTACACTGATACACGTATATTCTTACTTGATTACTCATTGATTCAATAGTAAACATTTTCTAAGAATTATGTGATATAGATCAAGGTCATAAATCCACAAAATGTTGCTATAGACATGCAGTTATTATAAAAATACATCACTGAGAATGTGTAGAAAATTTCCAACTACAGGTTAACTACTTAAAACCTTCCACACCTGCTTTTGTATGTTTGGTTTTGGTTTGGGGAATTTTTTCTGCACAACTAAGACCAGTTCCTGAATAGCCTCATCAGAATGTTATTTTCTTTTCCTCTTTCTTTCTTTCTTTTAATTTTAATTTTTTTTTTTTTTTTTGGCTTTTAGGCCAGCACCTGCAGCATATGGAAGTTCTCAGGCTAGAGGTCGAATTGGAGGTACAGCTACTGACCACAGCCACAGCAATGCAGGATCTAAGCCACATCTGCAATCTATACTACAGCTCATGGCAATGCTGGATCCCTAACTCATTGAGTGAGTCCAGGGATAAAACTCACATCCTCATGCACACTAATCAGATTCATTTCCTCTCCCCCACCATAGGAACTCCCAGAATGTTATTTTCTAAATACAGCATTTATTAAGACTATTTTTAAATTCCACGTGTCACTTAAATGTAGCTTCCTCTCCTCTCTGTTGCTTTTATGTATGAAGGAATTTGTGAGCAAATCTCCTTTAAGCCCTCATGCATATTGCCACACCCTGACGATTCATATGACTAGACAGGGACTCTTGGTCAACAGGGACTCTTTGTGGCCAAAACTCGTGCTCTGACCAATACTGAGCCTCTGCTTAGACCAATAGATACCAATAAATGGATATTTGATTTTACATTTGTTGTGATCCCTCTCATATTTAACTCCCTAGAGAAACTCAGCAGAGGTACAGCTAAAGAAAGGATTCTGTATTGACAATTTTGTTGGCTAAAATAATATCTTACAATATCAATAAATCACTCTAAATACTAATATATAATGTGTCTCTGTTATAAAAAAATTACTAATTTTGTGTTAGTATTAAGTCAAGAGGATCTTAAACTTCCTTCCATTCTTGAAATACTCTTAAATTCCTATTTTAAACATTGTTTCAAATATGCCCTGACATGGATAATGGTCATATTTTTAAATAAATATACTTTCAAATATGAAAAATATGTTTACTGATAGAAAAAGAAAAGATGCATAGTGTGATGAAAGTAATCAACATTAAAGTGACCCACAAAGCAAATAACTATGAGGTTTAAAGTGTTTCCTTTTTTAAAAAAGTGCACATCTGGAGTTCTCGTTGTGGCTCAGTAGTTAACGAATCTGACTAGGAACCATGAGGTTGCGGGTTCGATCCCTGGCCTTGCTCAGTGGGTTAAGGATCCAGCATTGCCATGAGCTGTCGTGTAGGATGCAGATGCGGCTCGAATCCCGCGTTGCTGTGGCTCTGGTGTAAACCAGCGGCTACAGCTCTGATTTGACCCCTAGCCTGGGAACCTCCATATGCCACGAGAGTAGCCCAAGAAAATGGCAAAAAGACAAAAAAAAAAAGTGCACATCTTTATGCTAATAGAAAAATAGTATATATATATATTTTTTATACTTGTTAATTTAATGCATAATGAAAATTTCTCATGCCATAAAAATTCTTCAAAAATATCTTACTGGCTATATAGGATTGTAGCAAATGGTAGTCATGATTCACCTAATAATTCTATTATGAACATTTAGTTATTTTCCCTAAATTTGCCATTATAAATGACTATCTTTCTATATAATTTCCATCTCCTTTTCTGGCTATTTTCTCTATGATTCTCCAAAATTAATTTACAATCAGATTTTAAGACTCATGAAATTTTGACCAATATCCAAATAAGCTGTCAGCAGCTATCTATAAAAGTATTCATTTTATCCAAAAGTCATTCAGCATTAAAAAAAAAAAAAAAGTACTTAAATGATGTTAAAATAATTTGCAGAGTTAACATTTTCTTATCTATTGTTATTCTTAAATTTATTTTCTTTGATTTCTTTTGATATGTTATTTTGGGGAATATTTATTAATATTTATCAAATAATATTGCTATTCACATAAATATTTCATTGCCATATATAGTAGATACTATGGATTAATTCACACACAATTATTATACAAATCAATTTAAGTGGTGCAACTCATATGAATTTTGCCACATCTACCACATGCTGGAATAACATGACATTTCCCTACTCTGAAACACAGTCTATTCTGAGATCCCATCTAAACATGATAGTAGGAAATTCTGTCGGTGTTCTTCTTCCCATCTAGAATTCTGGATAAATATGGGGATCTTGGCTAGCTCAGACCTAGGAACCAGAGAGGCATGAAGGTTACTGTTTACATAGTTTGGGCTGTCCCTTCTAACAGCAAGGAGTATTATAGGGTTTTTCTCCCCACTTCCTAAAATCTTGACATCTGGGGAATAAAGAGAAACCTATCTGACAGAGCTTAACCCCTTATGAGTGAGCCTATCTCTATCTCTTAAACATAATATATTTCCCTGACACTATAACCAAATATTACATTTAACCCATTCTTAAAAGTAGGTTCTCTTGATGAATGTGAGTGAGCAGAAAGTATCTGTTTTCCCTAAAGTAAGGAGAAAATGAGTTACACAAACTTCCCCAAACTTTAAGCTGCTTGACTTTGACATGCTTACGTTAATATGGGTCAGGGCTCCTTATCAAAGTGGGTTTCTTTACCTCAAACTTTAAAAAAAAACCTTAACCATTTGTTAAGGTTCCAGGATCTATTCATCTAAGCAGTTGGCTTCTGAGAGATTGATTATAAATGCCTTCAAAGCTCTAACTTCTCAGACTAGTTTTCATGTGCATTGCCACTTTTCAGTGCCTCTGAAGTTGCCATGGCTTTCTTTACTCAAAGAGTTGCTTTCTTTCCCTTAACCAAATTCAACTGGAAAACCAGAAGACAACATTTCATAAGATGGAACTTGCAGAGGATTGTTGTGCTCAATTTTTTACCCCAAGATATACATGACTATATGGGATTAGTATTCCTGGGTCTAAGATTCCCAGGTCCAGTGTTCTCCACTAGTTTCTAACTTCAGTAATACACATAATCACACTTTCTCCAACTTTGGTAAAACTTTAGGAAATTAACCTGAGGTTCTCACAGATTTACAGTGCATGAAAAATTTTAAAGTGTTTAATATTCAGTCACTGTCTCTGAATACGTTTATGTATTATTTGTAGCTAGGTTACAAATTTAAAGCTCCACTTCTAAATACATCTCATCAGAGTGTCATCTCTCCCCACCCACACATACTCCTTTCGTGACAGAACAGAAAACTCACTACTTTCTGGACATTTTTCAGTGTTCCAGAGAGGTAACAGAACACCATAACCAGGATTGAAATATCCATCATCTAAGAAATATATTTTATTCCTATAAAATGTCGCCATTTCTGGTAATATTTCCTCCATCAGCTTGGAGATCTTTCCAACCTGTTACATCATGTAAACCTGTCTTGGGTAGTATTTCACTTGAAGGAGAAAATGAGACCTTTTTTCCCCCCTAGAACATTGACAATATTAGGCATTAGATGTCCTTCCATTTCCTATAAGAGTTAGATTATGTTTTATTTTTTTTATTTTTAAATATAGTTGCAAAATAGTTGATTTACAATGTTGTATTACTTTCAGGCATATAGCAAAGTGATTATATGTAAATATATATAAAGTGTACATGTATATATATATCTGTATATATGTACATCATTTTCATATTTGTTTCTGTTATAGGTTATTATAAGCTATTCAATACAGATCCCTGTGCTATACAATAGGCCCTCGTTGTTTATCTACTTTGTATGTAGTAGTGTGTATCTGCTAAATTTAGCGTGGTAGGGAAAACTTAAGATGCATTTTTATTGTTCTCCTTTCTTGACACTCTACTTTAAATCAGAAACTAAATTTTTCCAGAAAACTATAAAAATGCTCCATTTGCCATTTTCTCATTTCTGTATATAGGTTCTTCTAAGCCCATGTTCATTAGGCTTGCAAAGTATTATGTAGTTATGTTTCATGCAAAGTATTATGTAGTTATGTTTCAAAGTTCCTCTAACCATAGATTAGTGATACTCCTCCATTCACTACAAATTATGAAAGATGGCCTTCACTTCCACATATATATTCTCTGACAGGGTCTTAGCCATTGCTTCAAAATAAACTGTCACCAATTTTCAGGGATGTAATTTAGTTTCTTAGGAAAGTGATTACTATACAAGAATTGTAACTCATCATTTGATGATGAAGCCTCCACAATTAGAAAGTATACATTTCATTCCATCACTTAGAAATTAAAATACCATGTTTCTTTTACTTTTTGAATAAAATTTAAATTAGGGGAGTTCCCATTGTGGCTCAGTAGGTTAAGAATCCAATTAGTAGTCATGAGGATGCAGATTTGATTCCTGGCCTTGGTCAGTGGGTTAAGGACCTGGCATTGCTGTAAGCTGTAGGATAGGTCACAGACACGGCTCAGCTCTGCCATTGCTGTGTCTGTGGTGTAGGCCGCTGCAGCTCTGATATGACCCCTATCCTGGGAACTTCCATATACTGCAGGTGCAGCTATAAACAAAATACTAATAATAAATGATTAAATTAGTCTACCGAGCTGATGAGAAATCACTAGTCCTTAATCAGACCTTCTTCCCCACTGTCAGGGAAAGTGGTATTTTCAGGAGTATCATGCTATAGAGTACACATAAATAGAGGCATCTTGATACAAGATACATGTTTTCTATCTGTTTAAGTCTCCCTGATGTCAGGTTGCTCCTCTGCTGTTTTGGGGGATACACTTGGTTGTCTGGGTCAAACAAGGATTTTTCCTGGTGTCTATGTTTTAGAGCCTTTAGTGTACAAAATTTGACTCTCTATAGGTCCTTGTGGCACTGCAAAAAGTGGATTATAGATCTATTCTCACCTAGACTTTCCAGTCTTGAGAAAAATCTCTAAAAACTGATCTCACCTATCACTTATGCACTTTTGACTTAAAAGTTATCATTTCCAGAGTTCGTGCTGTGGCACAGTGGGTTAAGAATCCAAATTCAGCAGCTCAGTTACTGCAGATGTGGGTTTTGATCCCAGGCAAGGCACAGTGAGTTAAAGAATCAATTGTTGCCATAGCTGTGACTTGGATTCAATCCCTGATTCCATCTCTGACCTGGGAACATCCACATGCTGTGGGCGCAGCCATAACAACAAAAAAATCTTATTTCCTTATTTCTTTCTTCAGAGAGTATCTTATTTTTTTATTAACAAGTGTTAATAGCTCATTAAAATTAAAAGGAGTTCTCTGTTGCACTAACATGATTTCTTTCATTGCTCAATTTGATTACGTTTATGTACATATATAGTTGCTCAGTGATTAAATTTTGACTCTCTTAAACCAGGCAGATCTTGAATTTAAATTTTTATTCCAACATTTACTTTCAAATTAGTTAACTTCTCAAATTTCAACTTTTGTCTCAGCTATATAGTAGAATTACCATAACATGATGAACACAGCACAGATAATATGTATAAATTCTATAGCTCAGGGCATGACACAGAATTACTATAATCATTATCACTGACATTTTGGTACTAAATAAAAGAGGTGTGCATTATATATGAAAACTTCCTCTTACTTTTTTCATAGTAATTTACCACCTGAATTTTTATTTTTCGTTTATCACATAACTTATTTGTCTGGAGTTCTTTTCACTGCTCTATCCTCACTCCCTAAAATCAGGTTGAGGACTTGTTAAATGCTCATTTAATAGTTGTTTGTCTAATGAATACTCATAGGCTCTCAGAGAAAGGTAGATGGGGGTTAAGGGTTGGATGGAATTTTCTTCAATTTCTTTCTGCAGGTGTGAATTACAACAGGCCCTGAGGCAAGAGAGCATTGGTGCAACTCTATCCTTTTAGAATGAGTAAGAAAAAAATACCTAGTTCTGATAAACAGAATACAGCTTATTTTACTAAATAATCCTGTCACAGTGAACATTTTTAAAACTAAAAATCATGGAATCGAATAAATCAAAGTCATTTGTCATTCATGGCAAAATTGACTCTGACATTGTTTATTTGGATTCCAGACACACGACTTTTATGATTCTGGCTTCAGCTACCTCCAAACATTGAAAAATAAATGTGTAATTCTTGTAGCTCTGTCATCTTGTGATCACAGTACTCTGTTCCCATGATCAAACTATGTTTATTCCAAATCCCAAAACATTTTGGTAGTGAAGAGTATATTTTAAATGGAAAATAGTGGTTTTAGTAATAATGAAGTAAAGCAGATTTTCATGTTTCAGCATCAACTGTTGGCATCATGTAGCCAATTAATTTGGACAGAGCTACACCTACCACTTCTGAAAGGATGTTCATTTGGTAATGAATACAGTAAGACTTGAAATCATTGATCAGTGAGAAAAGGAGCAGAAAGAACAACAGCAGCCTTCTTATTTGTACAACCTTGTACAGCCCAGAGATGACAAAAATCTGTTCCTTCAGAATATGACAAACAATCTTTTTTCTTGGTAATAAAAAAATGCTTTGCAAATACTGCATGGTATAACATGCCATGCTTTTATTTCGTTGACTTATGCATCTTACAAAACACTAATTATCATCATGTATTTTAGAAATATGTATTTTAAATGTTCCATAACTATGAATGAGAATGATTTGGAAATTTTAAATCAAAATAAAGTAACTTTTTAATGAGTCAAAAGATTGAAAATTTAGGATACTTTCTTGAACAATTGGTAATTTTTTTCTAGAATAATTTTAAATACATAGATGTATACAAATACTTTTGCAGTAATTATAAAATTTCTTATAAAGAAAATATAGTGTGTTTAGTACTTGCACGTATGTATGAAAATAAGTTAAATAGAATTTAAAACCCTGGAGACTATAACTACCACTTAAGTAGGCAATTAATTTACTTGCAAGTATTTATACCATGATGACTTGTATAATTAAGAAAATATTTTTTCTACCCATGTTATTCACAGTCTTTTTAAAGCCATTATTATCATTCAACTAAGCAAATTCCTACACCTTCATATAATGCAGGAATTCTGGTGACTTAAGATTACACTATTAGCATATATCTTCTCATGTATAATTTATGACTCTGAAAGTTTAACTTTTTTTCTTCCTTGGACTGTAGGCATAGTGTTCAATTTCAGCTAATCCTTTCATCTTCTTTCAATCTAGATTGTGAAGGTCGAACTGAATATAATATTACTTATAAAATCAGAACCAAGGTCAGCCTTTGAATTTTATGATCAAAATTTCCCACAGGAGAGAATACTAAGACCTGGGAATCAATCCAGCGTCTGAAACCACCATGAGCTAATTACTGAACACTCTACTCAGAAGGTCCTGGTTTAAAAAATAAAATATATTCTCTGATAAAAATTTTACAGCTGCAAGTACAAGTTAAATATAGTAACCATCAAATGGTTTATTTTATTTTAAGATGTGATAATTTAATATAAGTAGTTTTGTATAAAAATGACCACATTGTGTTCCTAGCAATTATTCGGCTCCTTTACTCTGGACTCAATGCATTTGCAAGCCATGCATATCATTTTGTCATGACAACATGTCCTATAAAAATCCTCGCTTACACCTCTGTGTCATTTTGTCTATGCAAAATTCTCTTCTTAATGGATTATTAATTAATGGGTAGGATAACTGAAAGGCTTTCATCTCTGAAAATGTCCTTGTAAATGAGAATTAGAAAAAAGACAAAAACATTTACTTATTCTCACTTCTAAATGTATACTCCACCTTTACTGTACTTATTTTTATTTTGCAACTTTTTATTTATTCTTATTACAAGAATAATACGTAATTGCTTCTCTCTATCCCCAATCCTACCCACTTTCCATAAGTAAACACTGTTAACAGTTTTTTGTTTTCCTTCCAAATGCTTAAAAACGTATACATATGTTCTCGTATTAGAGCCACATATTAATGTTTCTATACATATTTGATTAAAAATACCTCCTCAATTTACCTAAATAGTACATGTTGCATAATCTGGGCAATGTATTTAAATTTTCCTGAATTTACCCATAAACCAACCACATTGTTTTTTTTAAATTCTTGTGTGTTATTTGAATATATAAAATATTTAATAATATTTTATTATATATATAAAGAAACATTTTGCTGCTTGTTTTTCTCAATGATGAGTGTTTAAGTTGTTTCAAAGAGCTTTCTTACAAAATAGTAACATCTTTGGACATATATCTTTGCGCATGTATAAATGTGGGATACTTTATGTATCCCAAATCAGTGAGCTTTATTTGCAAATGATCAAATATTTAAAGTAAACAAAAAATTAAAGAGAAATACATAATAGCAGTCATTTATTTAACATCCAGATTTAACAACTGTTATATTAAGCCATATTTTTAGAACTATAAAATGTGTTAGATTTTCACTTGAATTGCATTCCCTTCTTTTCCCTAAGGAAACTGATCCTGAAGTTGGGTTTGCATTCTTTATCAATGTTTTATATTTCACTGCAGTATATGGTGTATATCCAAAAATGTTATGATTGGTGTTTTTAAAATGTACATAAACTGCAAAATATTTTAAGTATCCTTTTGAAAGTATTTTTTTTCATTCAATAGTCATTGTAGATCTGTGGAAATCAAATTCATTCATAATTTATAAATTCTGTATTATAGTAAAATTTTAGAATAGTCCACATTTTATTTTTTATTAACCTATTGATGATCATTTGGTTTATTTAAATTTTTCACCATGAGAAAGAATTATTCACTGATTTATCTTTAATATGTGTCCTTATGCATATACTCAAGTGATTTCAGTACATCTACTTGAAAATAGCATTGATATATAATAGAATCATTCAGATTCAATTTCATTAAATAATACTCTTATGCTGCCCAAAGTGATAAAGCCAATTTACAGTTCCACTATTGGATATAAGCGTTAATGCCTTCTATATTTTGCGGGTTATTCTGTTTGTTTTTTGACTTTTAGGGCTGCAGTTACAGCAGATGAAAGTTCCCAGGCTAGAGATCAAATCAGAGCTGAATCTGCCAGCCTAATCCCACAGCCACAGGAACAGCAGATCCAAGTCACCTCTGTAACCTACACTGCAGCTTGTGGCAACACCAGATCCTTAACCCACTGAGCAGGGCCGGGAATCAAACCTGTGTCCTTATGGATACTAGTTGGGTTCATTTCCCCTGAGCCACAATGGGAATTCCATACCTCCATATTTTTAGCAACAGTTTTTAACACAAATGAAGCATTTTAAAATTTTTAATTAATGCCAATTTATAGTTGTTTATTGGTGCTTAACTGTTTGGTTTGTATTTCTCCTAATACTAGAGAAGCTGAATAAATCCTCATGGATTGGTGACCAATTAGAAGATTTCTTCTACAAAATACATTTTGTTTATATTTCTTTTTCACATTTGTAGAAGTTACTCATATATATCTCCTGGTAATATTTCTTTGTTTTAATTGTTGCAAATACCATTTCACAGGCCAGGATTATCTTTCAAATTAGTTTTTTTTTTCATTTTATAAAAGATGATTTAATGTAAGCAAATGTTAATATTTTATTTTCATGTACTTTACTTAATGTTGAGAATTAAGATCACTAGCATCTACATCTTGATTATCAGGATTAAGGACCTAGATCCTCTATGTCAACATGACAACTATCTGTTTCAGGAAATTCTTGCCCAGAGTGTTAAGGTTACAAAACAATAAATAACTTCATTGTCAGCAAACCAATTTGTATATCTAGACAAAGTCTCTTCTATCAGAAGAATAGAAAGCTAAGTAAACAGCTAACTTGTGAATTAATAATTCACTTATCAAGATTTACTTCATGACCTTCAATTCCTAGTGTCCATTAATCCTACACTACTGTGTTGCTGCCTTGGCCTGGTTCTAACTAGTGTCTCACCTTGAAACCTTTTAAAGAAATTTAGAGTACAGGCAAAGATGTGTAAATATTTTCTCTAACCAACCAATTCCTTCTAAGAATTATTGAGATTGTGAAAAATGGTGCTCTTTTTTACTAAAATAAGTTTAGTTAACTTAATTTGCTTGAGTAATCAGTTTTGCTGGGTGGTTTTGCAGAAGAACCAAACAGCTGACATCCCTGGAAGTTACACTGAGATCCATTCAAGACCCCTCATTGCTATAATTCAAAATCCCCCAAGTGGAAGCATTATAATCCTGGGAGGACATGTTAACCTCCTTTCAGAGGGCACCCCCATCCTACCTCCTCCTGCAATGAGAAATAGTGAGACAGAGGTTGCATTATGTCTGACTCTGATTTTTTTGTTGGTCACGTTCCCGAATACTTTCCTATGAATAAGCAACATTTTTAGAAATTTTTGATTATCTATGCAGATATAAAAACTCTTGTCACAGACAGAAATCAACCTTTATAGTAACAGTAGCAATAGCACTATCAGTCCTTGCCACATTTTGCTGTGAGTCATCAAGAGGAAGATCATATAAAAGAGGATGGATGTAGAACTTTTATTGTCATTCCTTAAAGAATGATGAATTTAGGCTTCAACAGAGCATTGTTCTTTACAGAAAAATATTTCCTTGGTTCAGTTATCAAAACTTTGTGAAGAGTTTCTCTAATCTCACTTCTTTTTTCCCCCTAAGAATCTGGTCAGGAAACAAACTCCTGCCTAAAATTTTTTTTTCAAGGAATTGAAAAATTTTCAGGTCTGAAAGAGGAAGCTAGCCATTAAATTAGAGGCTTGAGAAATAAGGTATATAAACAACTTTAGTCGATGAACACTTTCAAGACTCTGGTAGGTCTGTCTTATTTTAAGATGTGTACACTCCACGAGATTACTCTGTCTTAAGAGTAGTCAATCTATGGTTCTAAATTTGTATACTTATTTTTTAAATTACAAGATTTCACCAAGAGTAATTAAGAATTCAGTGGTCTTTTGGGAAACTTTCAATATGAACAAAATGTTCATTTGAAAAGTAGCTAAAAATGGAAGGATGTAAAATCCCAAACATCCAATGGTCTGCATTCTGCATTAGTATGTGAAAGTTCCTAAACAATTTCAGATTCCAGGATTGTTTTGAAAAAAAAAAATCCCTTGGCCAAGAAAAATTATATACCTACAAATATTTATGTTCCTCTCTATCACCCAAATCACAATTTGAATGTAATAGTCTTTATTTCAGTGGCCATCTTCCATGTACTATGTGCTTTCATTATCATCTCTCCATAACCTTCTTTATGATGCACTTTCTTTCATTTTTTTAAACCAGAAACACCCACAGCTTTTAACTGCTTCTTAAAATTAATTACACTTGGATACAGGTATGATCCTCATAATTGCTTTGAGGGCTGGTATCATTCTCTAATGAGAAATATTATCTAAGAATATTCAAAATTCTGAGATTATATAATTCAGCATATTCAGATCTACAACTGTTATTTATTTTTCTTTTTTGTCTTTTTGTCTTTTTAGGGCCGCACCCACAGCATATGAAGCTGCCCAGGCTAGGGGTCTAATCAGAGCTGTTGCTGCCGGCATACACCAGAGCCACAGCAACACCAGATCTGAGCCGCGTCTGAGACCTATACCACAGCTCATGGCAACACAGGATCCTTAACCCGCTGAGCGAGGCCAGAGATGGAACCTGAAACATTCATTTCTGTGGTGCCATGATGGGAACTCCCCAACAACTATTACTTCATATCCACAAAGCAGTCTCAGACTTAAACAAAAGGTATAAAAACAGAGTGGAAAGATTCTGAAGACAATTTATAAGACTACAAATTGCATAGAACATAAAGCAGATTTAGAAAAATTTGTATGTTAGATAACATCTTTTGGGGGATTTACGAGAATCCTTCTTGTAAAAGTAGATGCGACTCTAATTAAATCTTGCAAATAAGAAAGGCAGAATCCAGAAGAAACTCCCAGAATGAGTTAACATAACTGGACAGTATTCAGAAGTGGATACAGAAATATATGTGACTTTGGCTTTCTTTTTAATTTTTATGACCAACCTTAAGCCATAATTAAATGAACTTAATTTGTGAGCCAAAATTGGATTGGTAAATGGCCTTATCACCAGATTCCCAACTCCTCATTCACTATTTGCAAAGAGCCTTAGAACAAAAATAAACCCTAGTCCTTCACTGTCTGAGGAGAGAACATCTTGATAAAGGCTCCTGAGGATACTATACAGAGCAGTTCTCTTCCATCAAGGGAGATTAAAAAAAAAAAAGAAAAAAAAACAAAAAACAAAAAACGCAGCAAAGGCTGAGTGGAGAGTCTGAACTTCACCTTCACTGGCAGTAATTAGGCACCACTCTTTTCCCCATGGGGGTGATGTCAGTGGACACTAAGAGAGCCTGAAATTTAACTAATAACCAAAAATGGTTGATTACATCTGTGGATAATTGATCAGTTATTTGTACTTTACAACCCTTATCTAATATTTTCCCAGTGTCTCCTGTTTTGTTCCCAATATGGTTTATTTCTATTTTCTCTTTTTTTTCTCAAAATATTTTTCCAGAATTTCTTTTATATTGAGTCATTTTCTAGAACCAGCTTTAATTATTTTGATCTTTTCTATGTAACTGTTTTTTTCCATATTCACTCATGTTACCTAATACTTTTTAGATTTATAGTCATTTTAGTCTGATTTATTGAATTGATTAAGGGTTAGTTAGGTATACATTTAGAGATAACAGTAAAAGCCATTGAAATTATATATTTAAATAGGAATTTTCTTTTTCTTATTCTCAAAAAAGTGGAGGTGGAGGAGTTGATGTAATCAGGATATCAATGTAAATAGTTTCCCACTTCATTCACCCTCACAAGCAGACCATCTAGCAACTACCCATACAACTATTCATAGACAAAATACCATTTTGAAAATCACAGAACCCTAAGTCTGAAGTACTCCCCTAGAACACAAAGACTGAGAAGGACTGTGTTACAAAGGTAAGAAAAGCTGAGTGGCTGTTCTTGGACATTTTTTACCACTCCCCCAGGCCAGCACAGCACTGCACCAAGAGGAACCCCATGGGCCTATGGTTTCTCCAGGTGGAGAAGAAAGCCCAACATGCACTTCCAGGTCCCCAAACATTGTGGGATTCTTCCCAGGAAGCCAACTGTGTTCTTACTTCCTCAAAAAAAAAAAAAAATCATTGTTGGTATATGGGCAACTAAACCACAGGGGCTCAGATAGACATGGAGAATGGGACAAAGCTTACTGCTACCAGCAATTAGACCTAGAAGAAGAGCCAGGTAAATTTTCCCCTATCCATTTGTGGCTAAGATTTCTTTTTGTAACAAAATTTAGAAGAAAGAGGTCTTGGGCTTTTTGTCCTAACCTCTGCCATTATCTCAGTGTTATGGCCTCCCTGCTTTTCTTAGGGAGGGGAAATTACCCTTGTGAGCCATAGGAAGCTATGGATAGGCACCTTCCTTTCTGTTTTTATTTAATTGAATGATAACCTGAAGAAGAAACTCACAGGTATGAGAAATGGACTATTATTCAGCCATAAAAAAGGAACTCCTGCTATTTGTGACAACATAGATGGATGTTGAGGGCAATGTGCTAAGTAAAATAAGTCAGACAGAGAAAGATAAATACTGTATGATTTTATATATGGAATATTAAAAAGCTGAACTTACAGAAACAGAGAGTAGACTGGTAATTGCCAAAAGTGGAGGATGGGGTGGGGAACATGAAGAAAGGTGGTCAAAGGATACAAACTTCCAGTTATAAGATTAATAAGTTCTGGAGTTATAATGTACCATCAAATCACTATACTTTAAAATAGAGTATTGTATATATAGAATTGCTAAGAGTGAAGCTTAAAAATTCTTAACATACACAGAAATTGAAATTCTATCAATTGATAGATGTGATAGCTAACATTTGTATAGTAATTATTTCCCAATATGTACATATATCAACTCACCACATTTTACACCTTTAGTTTACACAATGATATATTTCAATAATATCTCAATAAAGCTGGAAAATTAATAGTTTTTAAAAAGTACTAGAAGTGCTCTTTTTAGGGCACAGTGAGTCCAAAGTATTTGTATTGTATTTTCAATATGTATATATTCTATTCTCCAAATTATCCTCTGATCCAAAGTAGATTCTAACAATCTAGCTATTTCATCAGTACTACAGCTAACAGGAAGGAAGGCAAAAGAAAAAATTAAGGGTACTTCTAAATTTTGCTCAAAAATTTAAGCATCAATGATAAAAATATAGTTATATGTCTATACCTGACTAATGCAATCAAATATTAAGGTTTGGGGGTCTTTATTCTGAATATCATATACTGAGCTAAATGTCAGGAATTATGTTACCATTGAATAAAGGGAGAAAAAGTATTGGGTTGACCTTATATCCTCTGCTAAAAATACTTATCAACTGATCATCAATCCTTTTTTCCTAATGTCTGCATTTAAATTTCATGTTATGAATTACGTTGCCAACCAAAATCTGTACATTGTACTAACTCTCAGTGCCTCAGAATGTATGTGTTTTTGGAGATGAGAACTTTTAAGAAGTAATAAAATTAAAATGAGACTTCTCAGGGTGGGCCTTAATTGCATGTAAGAAGGAGAGAATAGGACACAGACATGCACATCTAAAGAGAAAAGACAATGTGAAGACATGGCAAGAAGGCAGCCACCTGCAAGCCAAGGGAGGAGGACTCACCAAACCTGGCAACAACGTGAGACTCCTAACCTCCAGAACAATATTTTGTTTAAATACATTTTCAAATAAATATTGCCAATTAATAGCATTAAAATTATCAATGTTTATAGAGTAACTTGTTCTTTTAAATTATTCACATAATTTGAATTATTTATAAATTTCTCGTTGCCCCATTAATTTCATATTACATTTTGTTTCTTTTTGATGAGTTCAGATTGGAAAGGGATATTATAAGTTTACATGGCAAAAATTTGATTTTTCTGCTATAAACTTTAGTTTTTTCTAAAGTGTTCAATTGTTCATGGAAAATAAGCCATCATGTTCATCTTAACTAAAGAATTTTGACAATGTAACTTCTTTTAGATTGCTCAATAATTGATTATTTTAGTGTTTCTAGTCAAAGTTTATCTGCAATTTCATACATTTTTGCTACACAATCCTTTGGGAATGAATTTTTAGTAAAGTTTTGGCAAACTCCCTTTTCAGATGTTAACAATCCAGTACTTATTTAATAGTTATAAGAATATGGCTTTGAAATGATTATAGCTTTGAACGCTGTGCAATCACCAAAAGAGCACAATACACATTGAAAAGAAAAAAACAAAGGACAATATATGTTCCATAATTCATAACAAAAATTATGATTGATAACATCTTACCAGAACATTTCAAATTTGGGGGAAATTTATATAAATAGATCCTAGTGAAATTTGGCATCACTTTTTTTTTTTTTTGTCTTTTTTGTGGTTGTTGTTATTGTTGTTGTTGCTATTTATTGGGCCGCTCCCGCGGCATATGGAGGTTCCCAGGCTAGGGGTCAAATCGGAGCTGTAGCCACCGGCCTACGCCAGAGCCACAGCAACGCGGGATCCCAGCAGTGTCTGCAACCTACACCACAGCTCACGGCAACGCTGGATCGTTAACCCACTGAGCAAGGGCAGGGACCGAACCCGCAACCTCATGTTTCCTAGTCGGATTCGTTAACCACTGCGCCACGAAGGGAACTCCTGGCATCACTTCTTATTTGAAAATGTTAACCATGAAATTTAACATACCAAAATAAGCCTAAGTAATTCAAACATCTTCTTTTCATAAGGAGAGAAAGCACATCTTTTGAGATGTTCCAGGGACCTTCTGGAAAATGCCAAATAATTTTCAAGATCAGCAATATCTAGAATTTCATTTTTGGGAAGTTTGTCAAAAATATCAAAAAGATTAAAAAATGAAATAGGACCATAAGTCATTGGGCAAGAATACTTAGTTATCCATCTAACCGAAGTGACAATCAAAAAATTCAAAGGCAGGGAGTTCCCGTCGTGCCGCAGTGGTTAACGAATCCGACTAGGAACCATGAAGTTGAGGGTTCGATTCCTGCCCTTGCTCAGTGGGTTAATGATCTGGTGTTGCGGTAAGTTGTGGTGTAGGTTGCAGACGTGGCTCGGATCCAGCGTTGCTGTGGCCCTGGTGTAGGCCAGCGGCTTCAGCTCCGATTAGACCCCTAGCCTGGGAACTTCCATATGCCACGGGAGTGGCCCAAGAAATGGCAAAAAGACAGAAAAAAAAAAAAAAAATTCAAAGGCAAATACAGAAAGCTACATTGTTGTAAAAGTCTTAGCTCTTTTAACAGAGAAGGCTCATTTTCTTAAGTAATCAAGGACCTGATAAATACAACGTTAAGCACAGAAAATGTTTTTGATTAAACAAATAATCTTTGTTTTCTAGGAAGGTTACATAAAAGGTAAAGAAAAACCTCTTATAACCCCATCAAAAACAGACCATTAGTCCAATAAAACTTTCTCCTTTTAGCAAATACCTTTACATAAGTATACTTTGTTATTAATCCTATTTTTCTTTAGTCCAATTAAATAGAACTCTTAGAACAAATTCTGATAATACCTTCCAGAGGTAGAAAAACATCACATAAACATAATATATCTGCATAGACTTATATAAATATTCAGACACAGAGACCCCAATTGCTTGTATTTCAAATCTTTAGCCATGAATCAGGTACAACAATATGAAACCCATTAGTTCATAAATAATACTTGAATCCAAATTGTTTCTGGCAGATGGAACAAGTTAAGGTTACCCACTGACATATCTAAAACTTTTTACTAATTTATGGAGAAGACTTTTAAAATTTCTATTTGTCCTTGATGAGTAATCTTCTAGAGGCTGTGAACTAGATTTTAGGCAAGGGATAGTCTATGTTAGTCTGTATTTTAAAAAGTCTCTCCCCTTACTTTTCAATCTCCATGTGCAGTTTCAGCTTCTATTTGGGCATTGATATCCAGCTGAGCCCCCCACAGCAGAGGAATCATTCATTTCTCTTTTTTTGCCACAGTGAGCTATATGCAGTTCTTCAAATAGGTGCAATAAATCAGATAGCATCTTTAAGCCATCCCCATACTCATACAAGAGTCTGCATCTGGCATATAAGCTACCCCTCCCCGCAAAGAGGCCAATAGCCAGCTCAGGAGTTTCCCTAAGGATACCTCTTTCCCAAGGCCTGTTTCTTTAGTCTGCTGGTTAATTTACCAAGTGTAGATTCACAGACTAGGCCCCTTACATTCAGGGCAAAAAAAAAAAAAAAAAAAAGAAAAGAAAAGAGAGCCTGCAGAAAGAGGCAAACCACTCCAACTTGCAGGTGGCAGGTTCAATAACAAGGGAACTTACTCATGAGGCTTATTTTAGGAGGCTGTAAGATGAGTAGAACTTCACAACTGCCTTCCAACTCTTACAATTTTATATGGAGGACTTAACTGCTTTCAGTTGCATACACTGTCCAGATGGTCTCAATACCATATTACTATCTCAAGGCTGTCTTCTTGAAGTAGCTTCTAGTAGGGAAAACAAGCGGGATGTATATTCCAAGAGCAGGGAATGGAGAAAGGATCCTCTAATTGCCTTGGTGCAGGTCTTATGTTAACCGGAGGTCATGTCCTCTCAATGACCATTTCCAACAGTGGGTACTGAATAGCCATCTCTATTACCCTAAGTCTGCTAAGCTATTCTCATGCCAAAAGGTCATTAAACAAACAGAAAAATTTTTAAACTTTCCCACGTTTCCCCCTGTCCTCCAAAGAGGAGAAAAACCAGGGTTTGTAGTCAGTTGTGGGTTTATAGAGTCTACATTATTGACTATATAAATGTCATTTTTTATGTCTGTTATCACACTCTCCTTCCCTCTTCTATATTAAAACCCACAATGAGAGGGAAAAAAAGGCATTTGCTAAGTTTTATTTCTCTTGCTTCATTTTTTTCTCTTTTATTTATTTATTTCATAGTATTTTCACTGGAGATTAAGCCAGTTAACCTAAATATTGAAGGAGAGAAATAATTCACTTATTTAATCATAAATAGTTATTCCCTAGACATTCTTCTGAGCAGTGGGGAGGCAGTTGTAAAGGAAGTAAACTTATAGAATTTACATTCTAATGGAGAGAAAATAACAAATAATCAAAGAGATGGAGAATACGGCACTGGTGATAAATATCCAGACAAAAGGGGAAAGTTTCATAGGTAGTCAGTAGGGAAGTTCTACTAATATGATGCCATTTGAGTAGAGACCTAAAGTTATGCAGCCATCTGAAGGAAGGATATTACAGGCAAAGGAAAGAGAAAGGGTAAAAGACTAAGGAAGGAATGTGTTGCTAATGTTTCAGGAGCAGGAAGACAAATATCACATGTAAAATATTAAACATTGTGTTTTTTTATTTAAATTTCCAAGTGTATGTATATTTTCTTTTTCTTCCTGCTTTATTGAGAAATAATTGACATATAACATTGGGAAAGTTTAAGGTATACAAGGCAGTGATTTTATATATGCATATATATGTGTTTGTGTGTGTGTGTGTGTGTATATATATATATATATATATATATATATATATGCCAAATGATTATTTTATATGTAAAATTATTACCCAAATTAGGCTAATTAACATTTCCATTACCTCACAAAATTTTGTGGGAGGGTTTTGGTCAAATGATACAAACTTTTAGTTATAAGAGGAATAATGTTTAGGAATGTGATATAAAGGATGGCGACTATAGTTAATATTGCATTGCATACATGAAAGTTGCTATGAGAGTAAACCTTAAAAGTTCTTATCACAAAACAAAATCAAAAGTACATTTTAATAGAATTTCTGAATAGAAATCTCTACTTTTCTTTAGAAAATGTAAAACCAAAATAATGTCTCCTCTTTTATTATAGAAAATATGAAATAAAAAGTATTTAGTTTGAAACAAATATGCTTCTATTAAAAAGACACTACAAAGCAAATCACTTGGGGTTAAAAATATTAAAGAACTGTGTTAAAATTTCTTCTCTTTGATGGTAAGGCAAGCTAAGAATACATAAATTTGTGATACAGGGAGCTAAATAAAGAACTTTCCTCTAACTACTCAGATTTGAATAAAATATATCAATATGTTAATTCTATCTGATAATAATTGAAAGATTTTGTATACTGTTTTTACATGCCATTCAGTGTAAAGCTGTAAGGGCTTTCTTTTGACAAATGAATAAGACAACTACATCTAAGATTCAATTTGAAATTGATTGGCTTAAGGTATACTCCCTTAGCAAAGAAATATGTTTTGGTAAGAAACAAAAATCTAGAGAGTTCCCGTTGTGGCTCAGTGGTTAACAAATCCGACTAGGAACCATGAGGTTGCGGATTTGATCCCTGGCCTTGATTACTGGGTTAAGGATCTGGCATTGCCATGAGCTGTGGTGTAGGTTGCAGACGCAGCTTGGATCTGGTGTTGCTGTGGGTGTGGTATAGGCTGGTGGCTACAGATCTGATTGGACCCCTAGCCTGGGAAACTCCACATGCCACGAGTGTGGCCCTAAAAAGAAGAAAAGACAAAAAAAAAAAGAAACAAAAGTCTATAAAATAGATGCCTGTCAAAAATAATTTACACTTTAAATAAAAATATTTAGGGAGTGGAGCATTGTGGCACAGTAGAAATGAATCCCATTAGGAACCATGGGTTTGTGGGTTCAATCTCTGGTCTCGCTCAGTGGGTTAAGGATCCAGCATTGCCTTGAGCTGTGGGGTAGGTCGCAGACGTGGCTTGGATCTGGCATTGCTGTGGCTGTGTAGTAGGCTGGTGGCTATAGCTCCATTTAGCTCTCTTGCCTGGGAACCTCCATATGTCACAGGTGCAGCCCTAAAAAGACAGAAAGACAAAATAAATAAAGTAATTAATTAAAAGTGTCAATAACAACATCATATTTTTTCTTTTCTTTCCTCAAAATAAATATGAAAGGTTAAAAGAGGTATTGATTGTTGTGGATGTCTGCTGATTACCTACGATTTGCAAAGAAGATATTAAAATTATTAAGACACAAAAGGCATTTTTAGATTTTCCAAAAACTAAACACATAATGGAACATGATTTATACCTCTAACTTCCATTATGATAATTATTTAAATGTGCGTATTATGATCATGAACAAAATCTATTTCCATTTAAAAAATATTTACTCAGAACTCCCTGTGCCCTAGATATCCTCATTCTGGGGATAAAAGGAATGTAAGGCACAGTGCTTATCCTCAAAATCACAGTCTAGTGGGGAAGCCATATTAATAAACAGATTACTGTGCTCAGTATGAGAGGTGAAATGATGATGATATACCTAGTGTGGTGTGATGGTCAATGATAGACATGACAACATATGTGGGACAATAAAATAATTCAGCAGTCATTCAGCAATATCTCTTAATCTCTTACTATGTGCTAGAGAGTATTTTTATTGCTAGGAACATGACAGTGAAGAAAATTGCCTTCATAATGCTTACATTTAATCACAGGGAGACAGATAGTGGACAGGGAGACACAGGTAAACTGTACATCAAATGGTGATAAGTGTTTCATTCCTAAAAGGACTTCTGAATTTAAACTTGACAATCATTTGAAGTATAGAAAAGACCTTGCTTAAGGTAACTTGACTGGGATCAGAAATCATGTCAAAAAAAAAAAAAAGTATTGGGGAAATAGCAATTAAAAATATAAATAAAAAAAGAAAAGAAATCATGTCAGCTGTCATTCTCATTATCACAATGTAGAGAGAACAGAAGGTAAAAAGTCGGTGAAAATACACTGGCCTAGCGTTGCTCTATTTCCAAGTTTATGTATACAGTATGGAAAGCATAAGGCTATTCAAGAATGACTAATAAGCAATCCATAGTATTTTAGATTAAGCATATGGGGGAGTAAACAGAAATAAAGTTTCGACTACTGGCTAGACCAGATGAGAATTTCCATAATAAAGCGTTCAATAGGAGAAAAAACTGGAACCATCCTAAATTCTCCAAACCTTAGAAAGAGAGAAATCTTTTGTTGTTGTTGTTGCTATTTCTTGGGCCGCTCCCGCGGCATATGGAGGTTCCCAGGCTAGGGGTCCAATCGGAGCTGTAGCCACTGGCCTACGCCAGAGTCACAGCAACGCGGGATCCGAGCCGCGTCTGCAACCTACACCACAGCTCACGGCAACGCCGGATCCTTAACCCACTGAGCAAGGGCAGGGACCGAACCTGCAACCTCATGGTTCCTAGTCAGATTTGTTAACCACTGCGCCATGACAGGAACTCCAGAAAGAGAGAAATCTTTTTAACTTGCCATCCAGCCTCTCCAGATACCGTGGCATTAGGGTAGAATAGTAGGTAAAGAGGCAAATGTTTGTGTTTCTTCATGACACAAAAGAAAATACAGCAGTGACTCATATTTTTTGTTTGTTTTCAAAGTAGGAACTGTAATTTAAAGAAAGAAATATATATCAAATGGTTATTTAGAAAAACAGTTAAAGTCTTACTTTGTGATGGGTATTATGACTCCAACTCTGTGTATTTATGATACATGAATAAACATCTCTATTACTCTTAAGACTTTTGTTAATGGGTCTATTGATGTTTTGATAAAGCTGAAGTATAATTCTTCAAGAAAACTTGATACCAGTCACTCTAGATGAAGACTGTAACAACAATCCATTTTGAGAACACAGTAACTGTGGACTGAGCATCCGAGATAGACTGGGGGTTTATCATTTTACTCATTTTTAATGACAGTGTTAACCTTTAAAATATGCTGTCACTTTTAAAAATGTTTATGCACAGAAAACCCGTCTAGTCAAATAGTATTTATGTGAACCTAGTCATTTTAAAAATATATTTGTAAGGTTGTGTGTGGGTTAGACAGGAAGGGCTTGCTTCAATTCCACTGAAAAGTATTTTCTGTAAATCAATCCCTGTAATTCTCATTTATGTGTATTGGCCAGAATAATGCTTATCTCAGATGGTAGGATTGCTAAGAAAAAGGAGGAGAATGAATGTTTTGTGGGTAACTAGGAGTGTCTACCTGTCTAAATAAAAATATGTGTAGTTCCTGCTGTGATGCAATGGGTTAAGAACTCAACTGCAGGCAGGTCAGGTCACTGTGGAGGTGCAGGTTTGATCCCTGGCCCAGCACAGTGGGTTAAAATATCCATAGCTGCTGCAGCTGTGGCGTAGCTTGCAGCTATGGCTCAGATTCAATCCCTGGCTGAGGAACTTCCATATGCTGTGGGTATGACCATTAAAATTAATTAATTAATTAATTAATTAAAATATACCATCAGATCTAAAGCACCATCTTTTTTTATTTAAAAATTCTTATTTTGGAATTTCCATCTTGGCACAGCGGAAACGAATCTGACTAGGAGCCATGAGGTTTAAGGATCCATCCCTGGCCTCACTTATCAGGTTAAGGATCTGGTGTTGCAGTGAGCTGTGGTACAGGTTGCAGACACGGCTCAGATCTGGAATTGCTGTGGCTCTAGCATAGGCTGGCAGCAACAGCTCCGATTAGACCCCTAGCCTGGGAAACTCCATATGCCATGGGTGAGGCCCTAAAAAAGACAAAAGACAAAAAAATTTTTTAATAAAAATTCTTATTTTAAATTTTTTTAATATTTCTATTTAAAGTAATTGCTTATTCTCTTAGAAAAATACAATAAAATAATGGGTTAAACAATTTTAACATAAAGTGTAATTATAATTTAATAATAATAAGCAAATGTGCTCTTTAGCAGCCCAAGAAATGCTTATAAATAGTGAGCTCAGGCATAGATATCTTGTGTTTTACAGACAAATCAAAATAAATATCTACAGGGATCACAAATTAGAAATCTCTCAAAACATGCCATCCATGGCTATTTCTTGATAGCCTTTGGGCATAAATAAATTTCAATCCTAGACAATTTTTAAACCTGTGTTTCCATAGTTTCTACCAAACAAAGGCAGGCAAATAAAACAAACATTTTAATATAAGCATAAAGCAGGCAAAACTTCATCAACCAACCACTGGTGACCATGAGATATTAAATACTTCATGCTGAATTAGAAAATACTTTAATCTATTTATTCTTTTACTCAACAAATATTTACTTCGAACCAATTAAGTATTACCCTGTTCACAGTACAATGGCATTATCGAGAATCTATCATGCAACTTAATGTTTTGAAATATGTTGTATATAATTAATCTTTGTGGTTGATATAGAGGAAGACGAAGATTTCTTTTTTGAAAATATTTTCATCCTGTTTTTTAGAGAGCTCTCTGTGAACTGTCAGTATTATGGTTAGTAGAATTATCCTCATGATGTTAGGAAGCTCGGGCAGGGCATAAGTCACAAGAAATGGCACAGACCTAAAAGGGAAGACAAAATCTAGGATTGGACAAAATACCTTTCTTACATAGGTGGGATATAAGAAGGGCTATACTTCACAAGTACACCTTTCAGTTTGAGAACAATTTAAGAAGGAAAGAATCAAGAGAACCTTCACTTCAAAAGCTAACCTAGAATAGTTTTTCATGCTTACAGGCAAGTATTCTCAGTGGGAAAAGCAAAGACTGCAATAACTAAATGATTTTAACCTAGATCTTGTTCATACAAATGCCACCTGCTGGAATGGACAAGTAGAAATTTCAAATGGTTAAATCAAATTAAATATGAAGTTTGTATGCATCATTCAAAACTGTGAATGATTTAAACTTCATATGAATGAAATAAATTGTACTTCATGTTAATTCTTATATTGAGCCAGGAGATATGTATTGGTTATTTATCACTAAGTGATAACTTTTTGAACAATAATATATTTTTCCTAACTATAAAAACAACCTATAGGAAAAATACAACCGAAGAAAGTAAGTTTTATAGAGCAGGATGCCATTATAAAGGTAATACATAGAAAAATAAAATATAGTTCGAGGTATTAAGTTTCTTACGTGAAATGTAAAAATATACAAATTATTGAGAAAAAAGAAAATTAGATGATGCTGGAGTATTTTTTTTTTCTTTTTCAATTGTTGTTGTGTTATTGTTGTTACTATTAGTGTTACCAATGCTAGAATGATGCCCATGTTATGTAAGTTTCCCCAGGGAGAACAGATAATTGATCAAATATTTGTTTGACCAACTATTGTTGGTCTAACAAATGTGATGATCAAAGATATCCTGATCAGTCAGTAGGGGCTTTTAAAAAGCTAGCTTTAAAAACATGAGTTTATCATTTTTGAGGAAATATTATTATATATATCCTAAAAATAATTTTAACTCTTCAATTAATGTTAACTTCCACCTCCCACACAGGGGAAAGAAATAGATAATCACCAAGAAATGATTGTTTTTGCTTATGTGATTATTTGTTTTGATAAACCATGTAAAATCATTATTCAAAAATAGCATTTTTTTGAATTATGCTATAATGGAAACATAAATTAATGTTTAAAAATAAGAAGTTTATAAAAGTAAATGTTGATATGAATGATTTATTCTAATAATTAACTTTAAACCTGAAATCCTTAATATACGTAAAACACATTACTGTGTCACAAGATCACAACAAGCTTTTCAGTTAAGATAATATGATCACAGTTACAATAAATAAATCAGTAATAAATATTATGTATGTGTAAAGAACAGAATGAACTTAGATGTTTATTTTTAAATGAGTTTTATCACAGTGGATTATATTGACCACAATTCTTGCTATTTTTATATGAGAAAGACCAAGAAATAAAAGCATGGACTATTATTTTCATAAGTACTTAAATTGCTTGAATTTGTATACTTATATTTAACAAAGGTATAGTGTAATGTTTTGGCATTAAAACGGAAGAGAGGGAATATCTGGAAGAAAGGATAGATCAATAAAACCACATACCTATTGATCAAAAATATAGGTAGGAAACTTCAGAATTTTTTTGTTGGCTGCTTGTTTTATCTAAGATTATCTTTGTTTAGCATAGTAACAAATATACTAATATATAATTACTGACACAGAATAGGAAACAAAATTGTGTGAAATTTTATGTAAACTGTATTTCAGAGAAATTCCTTTTTTAAGAAGATATTATGGTCTATAATCTGCCAGCCTCTGGGGAGACATGTTTATTTCAAGTTGTTAATTTTGAGAGAGAGAAAAATTAATTGAAAATGTTATCTTAAAATCCAGTAAAATTAATATGAAAAAGTAATATATTGGCAGTGAGTAGTAAAGGCATATGTTTCATTGACTTAAAGAAAGAATAGGGAGAGACTGTGACTGTAGAAGTTTTAGAACGCATTATTTAAAAAAAATAGATGTATAGTGTTCCAAAGACCTGTTAACAATGTCTTAGAGTCATAGCTTACAGAGACATGCACATTTACAAAAAGCTTTACATCTGTCATTCTGAATGCATAGATGTGTGCATTCCATTAAGAGACAAGAATTGAGGTAGTCATTTTTCATTTACTTTTACAAAACCTTAGAGGAAAAATAAAACCTACGTGATCTGATGGCAAGAAGCTATTGAGATAGCAGTGTGAGGGATTAGTCTTTGAGCTTCTTTGAGCTTCATGAATCTATGAATGGCAGTGGAGGTACAATATGGAATAAATTCTAGGCAAGGTACAAGTCTTAGACAAGTGAAGGAGAGAGGAGATATACCTGCAAGAATCTGGAGGGGATTGAATAAGCAAGTAGAACTGACACAAAACACCACTTACAATGTAGTAGCAGGAGAAAAGAAGAGATTAACAAGCTTACATTTGTGGCAGGTTGTGGAAGATTTGAAAACCAGGAGTATGAACTTGAGTGCAGGGGATTGCAATTAGCACAATAATGTAAAGTTTTATTAGGATTTTTCCAGCAAATGCCAGATGACTTCATGAAAAAAAGACTAACATTTAGAAGATAATTTTAATATTTTGAAAGTGAGGCAATGTGGGAGGATATAGCATAATTTATTGATTACGTAAAGGTATTAGATTTTATCCAGAAAGCAAGGAAAGTGTACTTTGCATTTTAAAAATTTTATTTTGCAGAGTGGATAATATATTGAAGGGTGATGAGGATGGAGGCAGAGGGATATCAGGGAATGCTGCTTAATTCAGAAGAGAAATAGTCACGTTAGAACATTATAGATTCAATAAATATTTCAGAGTTTGACTGTCAGTATACAATGATTAATTGAAAATGAGGCTGTCAAGGGAAAATATGGAATTAAGGAAGCATCATGGCTATCTGGCTTGAGCAAGTGGAAACCGTCATTCTGAGGTTTAACAAGAAATTGGCAGGAGAAACTTTACGGCAGTGGGAGATGGTGATGCAAGATCGATTCTCTTTAGAAGAAATTGTAGCAACAGGAACTCTCTTTTACTGCAAAATGTTGCAGGCACTTTAGAATATATTTTGCATGTTTATTACAAAACTATAAACATACTCTTACTATATGATGCAATAGTCGTGCTCCTGGAATTAACTCAAGGGAGTTGAAAATTTATCCACATAAATGAAAGCGCAGAGATATAGCAATTTTATTCATAATTGCTCAAACTTGGAGGGAATCAATATGCCCTTCAATAGGTCAATGGATAAATAAACTGTGGTACAACCAAACATTGGAATATTTTTCAGTGCTTAAAAGAAATGACCTATTAAGCCATAAAAAAAAAATGGGAGAAACTTGTGTGCATATTACCAAGTGAAAAAGGCAAATCTGAAAAGAATACAAATGCATGATTACAACTACATGACATTCTAGAAAAGTATGGACTTTGGGTGATACATTGATATAAGCACATCAGATGTGACAAATGTACCATTATGGTGCTGGATGTCCAGGTGGCAGAAGTTCTGTGGGTGAAGGGAAAATATGGACAGGGAGTGTATGGTAACTTTCTATACTTTCTCTATTTTTCTATTTTGTTATGAACCTACGACTGCCCTGAAAAATAGGTTTATTAATGAAAACACACACACGCATACACAACCTTATGTGATATTTGTAAGTTTCAAATTCTGTATATATATATATTTGTTTATGACACACTTCATTCCAGAAAGAATATTTGCTGGCTTGTAGATATACATATCTCATAAGAGGGAAAGTTGTGGGAAACAGAAAGAAAATCTAGGGTGGGTATGGAAATTAGTCAAAAATAAACTGAACACATCTATAATATTTACTTTCACATTTCCATAAACCACAATTTTTTGACTTAAAGTTTGTTAGAAAATCATGTTAAAAAAAGTATTTTATTCATTTACACATTTCACAGTGATCATAAGATTAAGTATATTTTTGAAGGAACAAGCATGTTACTCTTTAAGGATAATGCTTACTAGAATAAGTTTTTTTTTTGTCTTTTTGTCTTTTTTGTCTTTTTGCCTTTTCTAGGGCCACTTCCCGTGGCATATGGAGGTTTCCAGGCTAGGGGTCATATCAGAGCTGTAGCCACTGGCCTACACCAGAGCCACAGCAATGCGGGATCTGAGCCACTCTGCAACCTACACCACAGCTCATGGCAACACCGGATCGTCAACCCACTGAGCAAGGGCAGGACCGAACCCGCCCTCATGGTTCCTAGTCGGATTCGTTAACCACTGCGCCACGACGGGAACTCCTAGAATAAGTTCTTGATCTCATGTCTCTTCAGAGTTGTAGAGGAACTTTCCTTCTTGAGTTCCTATCTTAGCATTGTCTCCTATGGAGACTGACAAGGAATTACATGCAGGCAATTTTGCAGGAGTGGTGGGTGGAGTGATAAAATGCAATCTGGTTACTAACTCCCTATTGATTTTATTTAACCCACAAGGACAACACAGCATAAAGTATCCTATGTGAACAGCAGCATATACAATCTGACAATCAAATAGATGTGTACCTAACAAATCTTTCCTGAATAATTCCCTGGTGAACACAAAATGTCTGTGCATATAGTCATGCAGTCATTCAGAGAAGATGTATGGCTTTAGCTTGTCTTAGACTTCTACACCCTGAGTTGCATATGCATGATGTCCATCATGGAGTAATTCATGCAGTGAGACATGGAAAGAGAAAAGTGAATACTAGGGTAAAGGAGATCAGCCTGCTTCTGGTTGAAATATTATTAAAAGTCCCTGAATGTGTTGTGATCTGAAGTACCCTGCACATACTTTGCTAAAGCACTATCTTTGTTTATATCAAATAAAATAAATACTATAAGTTATAAATTAGTCAATTTCACATGTTAAAATGTACATCAGGTGTAGATTTGAGTCAATATTACCAATCCTCTTACTTTGTACATGAGTATGTGAACTCTGGCAGGCAAATGTGACAGAGCAAACAAATCTGCTATGATATATTTACAAAAGTTTGGCAAAGAAACATTTCAACATTTAATTATAACCTCCAACTTTACTTAATATATAAGAAAACAGAATTTATTTTTAACATATATTTTATTTTTAAATTTTTAGTTTATCATCTTTTATTTCATTGTCTAGCTCAGTAGCTTGAACACAATTACACAAATAAAAATAAATGCTAAACCACTTTTTCTTCAAGAAACACATAATTTAGTATTGTAAGAATCAGAAGTCTTAGAACATCATAAACTTTATGATGTAAAACTCAATAATTTTTTTCATGTTTTAAAGTTTTACTGAAGTAATTTGATTTGCAATGTTATGATAATTTCTGCTACACAACAAAGGGATTCAGTTATATGTATAACACATCCATTCTTTTTCAGATTCTTTTCTATAAAGCTTATCACAGAACATTGGGTAGAGTTCCCTGTGATATACAGAAGGTTCCCATTTGCCAGTTATTCCATATATTAGAGTGTGCATATGCTAATCACAAACCATCAGTCCATCCCTCCCTCACCACTTGTCCCCCTGGTAACTGTAAGTTTGTTTTCAAAGTCTGTGATTCTGTTCTGTTCTGCAAATAAGTCCATTTGTATCCTTTTTTTATATATTATACATATAAGTGATATCATATGATATTTTTCTTTCCCTAACTTCACTTAATATGATAAATAATCTCTATGTCTATCCATGATGCTACAAATGACATTACCTCATTTTTTTATGCCTGAGTAATAGTCTACTGTGTATATGTACCACCTCTTCTTTATCCATTCTTCTGTTAATTTACTTCTATGTTTTAGCTATTTAAAATAGTGCTGCAATGAATATTGGGGTGCGTTATCTTTTCAAATTATGGTTTTCTCTGGATCGAAGCCCAGGAGTGGGATTACTGGATCATATGTGGTTCTATTTTTAGTTTTTTGATGAACCTCCGTACTGCTTTCCATTGTGTTTGTACCAATTTACATCCCCATCAATAGGGTAGGAGGGTTCCCTTTTCTCTGTACCCTCTCCAGCATTTATTATTTATAGATTTTTGATGATGGCAATTCTGGCTGGTATAAAGTGGCACTTCACAGTAGTTTTAATTTGCATTTCTCTAAAAATTAGCAATGTTGAACATCTTTTCAGGTGTTTTCGGCCATCTGTCTGCTTTGGAGAAATGTCTGTTTAGGTCTTCTGCTCTTTTTTGAGTGGATTGTTGGTTTTTGTGATATTGAACTGCATGAGGCATTTGTATATTTAGGACATAAATACCTTGTCAGTCATTTAATTTGCAAATGCTTATTCCTATCTGTATATTGTATTTCTGTTTTATTTATGGTTTCCTTTGCTGTGCAAAAGCTTTTAAGTCCCTGTTTTAATTTTTGTTTTTATTTTAATTACTCTAGAAGGTGGATCTGAAAATGTATTGCTGTGGTTTATCTCAGCAAGTGTTTTACCTATGTTTTCCTCTAAGAGTTTTATAGTGTCTGGTCTTATATTTAGGACTTAAACCCATTTTGAATTTATTTTTTGTATGGTGTTAAAGAGCAACTATATGCCAATAAAATGGACAACCTAGAATAAATAGATTCTTACAAACGTACAATCTCTCAAGCCTGGACCCAGATAAAACAAAAAGATGAACAGACCAATCACAAGTACTGAAACTGAAACTGTGATTTTCAATCTCTCAACCAACAAAAGTCCATGACTGGCTGGCTTCACAGGCAAATTCTATCAAACATTTAGAAAAGTGTTAACACTTATCTTTCTGAAGCTCTTCCAAAAATTCAGAGAAAGGAACACTCCCAAGCCCCTTCTATGAAGCCAACATCAACCTAGTATAAAAAGCAAAGATAACACAAAAAAGAAATTTAGACACCATATGACTGATGAATATAGACACAAAAATCCTCAACAAAATATTAGCAAACTGAATCCACCAATATATTAAAAGAATCATATACCATCATCAAGTGGGATTTATCCCATGGATGCAAGGATGCTTAAATATATGTAAATCAATGTAATACACCAAACTGACAAACTGAAGAATAAAATCCACATGATCATCTCAATAGATGCAGAAAAGTGTTTTTTTATAAAATTCAGCATCCATTTCTGGTAAAAAAAAAAAAAAAAACTCCAGAAAGTGGGCATTGAGAGAGCCTACCTCAACCTAATAAAAGCCATATATAACAAACCCACAGCTATCATCATTCTCAATAATGAAAAGCTGAAAGCTTTCATACTAAGACCAAAACTAAGCAAAGATGCTCACTCTCTCCCCTTTAATCAACATAGTTTTGGAAGACCTAGCCATGCCAATCAGAGAAGAAAAAGAACTAAAATGAATACAAATTGAAAAAGTGATAGTAAAACTCTCACTTTTTGCAGATGTCATGATACTGTACATGTCATCTGCAAACAGTGATGCTAAAGCACCTTAAAATATTACTGGAAAACTTCTAGAGCTTATCAATGAATCTGGTAAACTTTTAGGGTACAATTTTAATACACAGGACTCTCTTGCATCTCTACATACTAACAATGAAAAATCAGAAAGAGAAATTAAAAAAAAATCCCATTCAACCATCACATAAAAAAAAAAAAATACTTGGGCATAAACCTACCTAAGGCGGCAAAAGACTTATACTCTGAAAACTATAAGATGCTGTTGAAATAAATCAAAGATGACACAAATAGATGGATAGATATATCATATCCTAGGACTGGAAGAATAAATAATGTCAAAATAGCTTTACTACTCAAAGAAATCTACTGATTTGATGCAACCCCTATCAAATTACCAATTGCATTTTTCACAGAATTATAACACAAAACTAAATTTTTATGGCAGCACAAAAGACTCCTAATTGCCAAAGCAATCCTGAGAAAGAAAAATGGAGCTCAAGAAATCAGACTCCTTGACTCCAGACTACTACAAAGCTACAGTCATCAAAAATTATTGTACTAGCACAAAAACAGAAATATATATTAATGTAATAGGATAGAAAGCCCGGAAATAAATCCCATGCATCCTAATCTACAACGAAGGATGCAAGAATAAACACTAGAGAAAAGACATTCTCTTCAATAAGTGCTGCTGAGAAAACTGGACAGCTACATGTAAAACTTGTTAATGTCATTCAACTATTGCATGATATTTTGGTCAATACAGATTTTAAGTTCAAATACCAACATGGTTCAAGTAGATAACCTAACAGATAAATTTGGGCAGCTGGGATCTGTGGTAAAAAATAAATTGTTATCAGTCAATGGAATCCTGCAAAATCTTGAAGCCGAGTTGTGCCATATCTGCTGATTTTCTAAAAGTAATCTGCAAATGAAGAATTTTGCATTTGAAACAGACAGCTTATGTATAAAATATAGAAATTAATTCTATATATGCACATATATATACAGCTTATGTATAAAATATAGAAATTAATTCTATATATGCACATATATATTAATTCTATATATTTTTATGTATATGCATTTATATTTATCTCTTCATTTCTGCAGGACTATCCTACCCAAATTAAGGCACCTATTTAATAACATCAAATTATACAATTGTTAAAAACATTAAGTTACTTTAAGCATATGATATATATAGTATTTCAGAAAAACAAAATGTTATAATTTTATGAAAACATTTTTATTAGTGTCTAAAGAAAGGCAAATAGATTCTATTCATTCCATGAAATTATATATACACAAATGTTTTATAATTTTCAAAAGAAAATTCTTTATATAGGTTTGTACTTTGAAGCAAGTACAATTTTAATGTTGGCTCATAATTATATATTGAAAAAATTCCATTTAAAATGTAGAAAAATATCAATTGTTCAATCATGTACTAAAATAGTTTCAGTTCTTAATATTTCAATAATATTTATTTTTTTTAATGGCTGCACACGTGGCATATGGAAGTTCCAGATCAGGGATTGAATTCTAGTCACAGCTGTGACCTATGCCACTACTGTGGTAAAGTGGGATCTTTTAACCCAGTGCCCTGACATGGTGATCAAATCTGCACCTATGAAGTGACCCAAGCCACTGTCTGATTCTTAACCCAGTTTGCAACTGCAAACTCCTATATGTTTAAATTTTTGAATAATATTATTTTATTGTTGAAAATACAAATACATATGTAAATTAAAAACAAACAGATACACTAAGGAAATAGCCAATGTTAAATTTTTTGTTCTATTTCTTTTATTTTTTACAAGATCAATTTTATTTTATTTATTATTTTATTGTTATTTTTCTTAATCGTTATTTCCCCAATACAATTTTTTTTCTACTGTACAGCATGGTGACCCAGTTACACATACATGTACACATTCTATTTTCACACATTATCATGCTCCATCATAAGTGACCAGATGTAGTTCCCATGCTACCCAGCAGGATCTCATTGCCAATCCACTCCAAAGGCAACAGTTCCTATCTATCAACCACAAGCACCCCATTCATCACACTCCCTCCCCCACCTCCCAGCAACCAGCATTCTATTCTCCAAGTCCATGTTACTTTTTTCTGTGGAAAGGTTCTTTTGTGCCTTAGATTCCAGATATAAGCAATATCATATGGTATTTGTCTTTCTCCTTCTGACTGACTTCATTCATGATGAGGTCTCTAGTTCCATCCATGTTGCAGCAAATGGCATTATTTTGTTCATTTTTATGGCTCAGTAGTATTCCATTGTGTATGTATAACGCATCTTCCTGATCCAATTATGTGTCAATGGACATTTGGGTTGTTTCCATGTCTTGGCTATTGTGAATAGAGCTACAACGAACGTATGGGTGAATGTCTTTTTCAAGAAAAGTTTTGTCTGGATATATGCCCAAGAGTGGGATTGCTGGGTCATGTGGTAGTTCTGTGTATAGTTTTCAAAGGTACTTCCATACTGATCTCTATAGTGGTTGTACCAGCTTACATTCCCACCAACAGTGCAGGAGGGTTCCCTTTTCTCCACACCCCCTCCAGCACTTGTTATTTGTGGACTTATTAATGACGGCCATTCTGACTGGTGTGAGGTGGTATCTCGTGGTAGTTTTGATTTGCATTTCTCTAATAATCAGGGATATTGAGCATTTTTTTAATGTGCTTGTGGGCCATCTGTATACCTTCCTTGGAGAAATGTCTATTCAGGTCTTTGCCCATTTTTCCATTGGGTTGTTGGCTTTTTTTGCTATCGAGTTGTATAAGTTGTTTGTATATTCTAGAGATTAAGCCCTTATCAGTTGTGTCATTTGAAACTATTTTCTCCCATTCTGTAAGTTGTCTTTTGGTTTTTTAATGGTTTCCTTTGCTGTGCAAAAGTTTGTCAGTTTGATTAGGTCCCATTGGTTTATTTTTGCTCTTATTTCTATTGCTTTGGGAGACTGACCTGAGAAAATATTCATAAGGTTGAGGCCAGGAGTTTGATGGTGTCTTGTCTTATATTTAATTATTTAAGATATTTTGAGTTTATTTTTGTGCATGGTGTAAGGGTGTGTTCTAGTTTCACTGATTTTTCATGCAGCTTCCCAGGTTTCCCAGCAATATTTGTTGAAAAGACTGTCTTTTGCCCAATTTATGTTCTTGCCTCCTTTGTCAAAGATTAATTGACCATAGGTGTCTGGGTTTATTTCTGGGTTCTCTATTCTGTTCCATTGGTCTGTCTGTGGTTTTTTGGTTTTTTGTTTTGTTTTGTTTTTTGTTTTATCTTTTTGCCTTTTCTAGGGCCACTTCCTGTGGCATATGGAGGTTCCCAGGCTAGGGGGCTAATTGGAGCTGTAGACGCTGGCCTACACCAGAGCCACAGCAATTTGGGATCCAAGCCACATATGCAACCTACACCACAGCTCTCGGCAATGCCCGATCCTTAATCCACTGAGCAAGGCCAGGGATCGAACCCACAACCTCATGGTTCCTAGCTGGAATCATTAACCACTGTGCCACAATAGGAACTCCCTGTCTATTGGTTTTGAGACCAGTACCACTCTGTCTTGATGACTGTGGCTTTGTAATATTACCTGAAGTCTGGGAGAGTTATGCCTCCTGCTTTGGCAGTTCTGGGTCTTTCGTGATTCCATATAAATTTTTGAACTGTTTGTAGTTCTGTGAGAAATGTCATGGGTAATTTTATAGGGATAGCACTGAATTTGTACATTGCTTTGGGTAGTATAGCCATTTTTACAATATTGATTTTTCCAACCCAGGAGCATGGAATATCTTTCCATTTTTGACATCTTCTTTAATTTCCTTGATTAATGTTTTATAGTTCTCAGCATATATGTCTTTTATCTCCTTGGTCAGGTGTATTCCCAGGTATTTGATTTTTTTGGTGTGCAATTTTAAAAGGCATTGTATTTTTGTATTCCTTTTCTAATATTTCATTGTTAGTGTAAAGAAATGCGACTGATTTCTGATGTTAATTTTTTTCTTTTTTTTATTATTACTCAATTTATCACATCTGTAGTTGTATAATTATATCTTGCTACTTTGCTGAATTTGTTGATCAGTTTGAGTAGTTTTTGGCTTGAGTCCTTAGGATTTTCTGTATATAATATCATGTCATCTGCATACAACGACAGTTCTACCTCTACTCTTCCTATTTGGTTGCCTTTTATTTCTTTTGTTTGTGTGATTGCTGTGGCTAGGACTTCCAAATCTATGTTGAATAGCAGTGGTGAGGGTGGGCAGCCATGTCTCATTCCAGATTTTAGTGGGAAGGCTTTCAGTTTTTCTCCATTGAGTATTATATTTGCTGTGGGTTTGTCATAAATGGCTTTGATTGTGTTATGTTCCCTCTATACCCACTTTGGTAAGAATTTTTGTCATGAATGGATGTTAGACTTTGTCAAATGCTTTCTCTGCATTGAGATGATCATGTGGTTTTTGACTTTTCTTTTGTTAATGTGGTGTATGACATTGATTGATTTGTATATGTTGAACCATCCTTGTGAACCTGTGATGAATCCCAAAAGGTGTATGATCCTTTTGATATGTTGTTGGATTCGGTTGGCTAAAATTTTGTTGAGAATTTTTGTGTCTATATTCATCAAAGATATTGGCCTATAGTTTTCTTCTTAGGTGACAACTTTGTCTGGTTTTGGAATTAGGATGATGGTGGCATCATAGAATGTCTTTGGGAGTTTTCCTTCTTCTTCAACCTTTTGAAAAAGTTTAAGGAGGATGGGTACAATTTCCTTTTTGTATGTTTGGTAGAATTCTCCTGTGATGCCATCTGGTCCTGGAATTTTATTTGTAGGAAGTGTTTTTATGACATATTCAATTTCATTTCCAGTGATTGGTCTGTTCAGTTGATCTATTTCTTCTTGATTCATTTTTGGCAGGCTGTAAGCCTCTAGAAAGTTATCTGTTTCTTCCAGGTCGTCAAATTTGTCAGCATGAAACTGTTCATGATGTTCTCTTATGTTTTTTTTGTTTGTTTTTTGTTTTTGTTGTTTTTTTTTTTTTTTTGTATTTCTGTAGTATCTATTGCGACTTCTTTTTCTTTTCTAATTTTTTTTTATTTGGGTTTTTCTCTCCACTCCTTGGTGAGTCTAGCCAGAGGTGTGTCTTTTTTTTTTTTTTTTTGGCTTTTCAAAGAATCAGCTCTTGGTTTTATTGATTTCTTCCAATTGTTTTTTTAATCTCTACTTTATTGATTTTCTCTTTGATCTTTATGATTTCCTTCCTTCTGCCAACTTTAGGTTTTATTTGTTCTTCTTTTTCTAATTCATTTAGGTGTTGGGTTAAGTCACTGAGATTTTTCTTCTCTTTTGAGGAAAGCCTGTATTGCTATTAATTTCCCCCTGAGCACTGCTTTTGTGGCATCCCATAGATTTTGAGTGGATGTGTCATTGTCACTTGTCTCAAGGCATTTTTTAATTTCCTTCTTGATTTCATCATTGATCCACTGTTTTTTTAGTAGCATGTTGTTTAGTCTCCATGTAGTAGGTTTTTTTCTCACTTCTTTTCATGTGGTTGAGTTCTAGTTTCATTCCATTGTGGTCAGAGAAGATACTTGAAGTAATTTCTATAGTTTTAAATTTGTTGAGATTAGCGTTGTGCCCCAGTATGTGATCAATTCTTGAGAATGTTCCATGTGCACTTGTGAAGAATGTATACTCTGTTTTTTTTGGATGTAATGTCCTGAAAATGTTGATTAAATCCAACTTTTCTATTGTGTACTTTAAGATCTCTTTTGCCTTATTGATTTTTCTGTCTAGAGGATCTGTCCATTGTTGTGAGTGGGGTGTTAAAGTCTCCTACAATGATTGTATTCCCATCAATTTCTCCTTTTATGTCCTTTAGTATTTGTTGTAGATATCTGGATGCTCCTATATCAGAGTCATATATATTGACGATTGTAATATCCTCTTCTTGAATGAATGCTTTAGCCATTAAATAGTGTCCTTCTTTGTCTTTCTTAATGACCTTTGTTTTAAAGTCTATTTTTTCTGATATGAGTATTGCAACTCCTGCTTTCCTTTCTTGTCCATTGATAGGAAATATCTTTTCCCATCCCCTCACTTTCAATCTATATGTGTCCTTTGTCCTAAGGTGAGTTTCTTGTAGGCAGCAGATTGTAGGTTTTTGCTTTTTTATCCAATCCGCCACTCTGTGTCTTTTGATTGGAACATTTAGTCCATTGACATTTAAGGTGATTATTGATATATATTTATTTATTGCCATTTTAACCCTTGTTTCACAGTTTTCTATGTTTCTCCTTTCTTCCTTCCTTTCTTTTTTTTTTTTTTTGTTGGATGGTTTCCATCTATTTTATGCTTGAGTACTTTTCAGTTTTTGTGAATGTAATGTTTGGTTTTGATTTGTGGTTGCCCTGTTTTTAAGCATGTTAAGCCCTTCCTATATCTGCTTGCTTTTGCCAGATAGTCATATAGGCTCATAAACAACATTCCAATAAAAAAAAGAATCTATATTTCCTTACTTTCCTTCCCCTCATTGTATGATTTTGATGTCTTTTTTTTTTTTAACATCTTCATGTTTATATCTGTATGCTGGCTTATTTAAGTGATTGTTTTCCAGTTGTGGTTTCCTCCATCCTAATTCGTCTTTTTCTTTCTTCTCTCTCTCTTTTTTTAATTTAGAGAAGCCCATTCAGTATTTCTTTTATGATGGGTTTTGTATGGCCCTACTCTTTTAGCTTTTGTTTGTTGAAGAAATTCTTTATTTCCCCTTCTAATTTAAATGGTATTCTTGTTGGATAGAGTACTTTAGGTGCAAATCTTTTCCTTTCACCACTTTGAATATATCTTGCCACTCCCTTCTGGCCTGTAGTGTTTCTGTAGAGAAATCAGCTGATAGCCTTATGGGGGTTCCCTTATAATTAACACTTTGCTTTTCTCTTGCTGTCTTTAGAATCCTTTCTTTAACTTTGCCATTTTTATTATAATATGTCTTAATGTGGACCTGTTTGAGTTTAGCTTGTTTGGGGCCCTCTGTGCTTCCTGTATCTTGATATCAGTATGCATTATATTTGGAAAGTTTTCAGGCATAATTTCTTCAAATGTACTTTCAATCCCCTTTTCTTTTTCATTTCCTTCTGGAATTCCTATTATGCAAAAATTGGTCTGCTTTATATTATCCCATAGGTCTCTTATATTGCTTTCGTGTTTTTTCATTTGGTATTCTATCTGCTGTCCTGATTGGGTATTTTCCATTATTTTATCTTCCACATCAGTAATTTGTTCCTCTGCATTATTCTTTCTCTCTATTTCCTTAAGCTCAGTTTGAATCTCTGCAAATGAATTTTCTAGTTTTTCTTGGCTCCTCCTTATATTTTCTACTTCCTTTCTAAAGGAATCTGCATTACTGTTAATATCTTCTCTTAATTCATTCAGTATTTTCAATACCTCCCTTTTGAACTCAATATGTGTCAGACTGCAGAGGTCTGTTTCATTTTTGACTCCTTTAGGTGAATTCTCCTGTTCCTTTAACTGGGAATGGTTTCTGTGCTTCTTCATCTTGCTTTTGTTTTTCTTTTTCTGTGAATTTGGGGAAGCCAAACCATAGTCTTGTTAGGCTACTTCTGTGCAAGAATACCCCTTTATATTTTGGGGGGAGTTACTATTTATTTTTGGTGTTGGAGTTTGAATATTTTCAGCCTCTTTCTTTGGTGTGAGCAGGCTGCTATTCTCAGTTTTCTCAGTGTGTTTTCAGGGAGAAGGAGGCAATGAGTAGGGTCAGCAGTCAGTGCCTGGTTCTTGAGCTCTCAATAGCAGCAAGGACCTCCAGAGCCCGAGTCTCAGCACCCAGGCCCCACCCGAGCATCTCAGGCTGTGGTGTCTAGGCCAGTGGTTCAGATAATCTGTGCATCTTTCACTCTGCTTTGCTATTCTCAGTCCAGCTGCTGTGATTTTCTTGGCAACTTTGAGGTCCTACTGACTCAGCTGGTCTTTCTTCAGTTAGATGGCTTCCCAGGAGGTAGGTTCCTTTTCTCCTTCACAACTCCCTCTTGGAAATGCTTGTCCCATCCTGATTCCTTTTCTCTCTCTCTTTTTTTTTTTGTTCTACCCAGTTACCTCAAGCATTTCTTACCCTTTTTGGAGGTTTAAGTTCCTCTGCCAGCATTCAGTTGATGTTCTGTGTGAGTAGTTTTACATGTAGGTGTGTGTTGTTGATGTGTTTGTGGGAGAAGTTGTGCATGACCTCTTATTCCTCTGCCATCTTGCTCAAAGTATCTAATTCTATTTCTAATATTTTACTTGAAAGCAATAGAAAAAATAGTGTAACACTGGGTTTGCATTTCTATGATATGTCTTGTAAATTTCATAATGTATTTTATACCATTAAACTGTCCTTGAATATTTACTTTTTAATGGCAATGTGATATACATCATATAATTGCATCATAGTTTATTAAGTAAAACTGACTTAATTAGATATGTGTGAAGAATATTTTATTCATCAATTTTTCTTGGAATCATTAAAATAACTTTATAGAGAAATTCTGATTCAAAAAAACACAAATGTATTTACTGCCAGAAGGTTTTCCACAACTCTGAAAATTTCCATCTCTGCACAGTCTTGGTAGACATAATTTGAATAATAAACAAAATTTTGTCAATTTGATTGTTAAAAATCACATGAAATTTCTATTCTTGATAACTTCCTAGTGAGTATGAGTATGTTTTGCTGTTTGTTGACTGTTTGTATTTATTTTCCCACCAATAAACTTTTCATTAAATTTGCTCATTTTTCTATAGAAAGTGATTAGTGATATATTTTCAAGGACCATTGTCCTATAATAGGGACAATAATCCTTTTTCTGTCACATTTATTGCAATTATTTTTCCTGTTTCTTTCTTTAATATATTTTCTAAATTAAAAGAATGTAAAGGGGACTATAAATGTCTAATATTTGTATGTATGTCATTTTACAAAATATGATAATAGTGAAAATAAGAAAAAGCTAAAGCAGATTTATTTGTATTTACCTTGGATATATAATCATTTTCTTATGATTTACTCCCACTATATAAGAGATTCTATTTCTTGTGTCAGTGGAAGAACAGATGATCCTTAAATTCTTCTCTCTAGAGAAAGTAGATGAAGTCATTGGTTTTAAAAACATTGCAGTAAGCTAAGGAGAGTTAGGCAAAATAATGTGACTCAGAGTTTAACTGTAGATGTGAGGAAAAACCACCAAATATAGAAAAGATATGAAGATTTCTTTAAAACAATCCCTCTCTCACTTGCTCTAAATGTGATTGAATGTTTAGTGTTGCATTCTATAAATGCTTATAATAGAAATACATCTTGATGTTAGTCATAATTAATATTGCTATTGTATAAATCAATATTAATTTGTAATGTAGCTCTATCAATGTTTGGAAATTATTAAAAATTATTGTTATTCTCAAATAGGAAAGTAGAGAATGACTTTAGCACTCAAAACCTCCTTTAACTGGTCCTAGAGGAATAAGCATACAATTGTATGTAAAAGAATGCAATTATGATGCAGAGGTTCACCCTTATGATTGTAAATTTGAATTTGGGAACTTTGACAGTGGAGAAAAAGAAAAAAAAAATAATTGATACATTTTAGTATTGGGTATGAACATAAAATAAACCAGAGAGAGGTTTTTTTTTTTAATAATGGCTATTACTTGTATATTTTATTCAAATATGTGTGTCAAAATCATCCAAAATAAAAGAATGCATCATTATAATGAAGTTTCTTGAATATTCTATGAGACATTTCCATGGCATATTTTGAAACCCAACATAAATTTAAATAACTTTATACAGCTTAAATTTTGCTTCTTATGGATCACAGTTTTGTCAAAATTATCAGTGAACCATCAGTAAACAAGAGAGCTGAATGAAAGAACAATTGAGATTTGTATAACTACACAAGATTGTGGGATTATTTTCATTCATATAATGAAAGTATATTATTGTTTAAATAAGTAATCCAAATTGCTTTTTTTTATTAATCGGAGCAATAATGTTTGCATACTCTTATTTCGAGAACCAACAACACTTGACAAATGTTAGCACTTTGTTTAACTTTGAATTATATTAGTTTTAATTTAATCATTAGGTCTGATTTAAAACATATAAGATGCATTACTGAAAGAATAATAAATAATAAAACAAATTGAAGAGCTTCCTGAAATTTATGTAGTTTATATATCACCCAAAAATATTAATGGATAAATTATTATTAAGAAAACCAAGAATGAGGGGAAAGCAAGATGGCAGAAGAGTAGGGAGACATGCTCGCACTCTCCCAAAAACACAACAAAAAAAACCACATCTACAGGTTAAACAACTTGCACAGAACAGCAATTAATCACTGGCAGAAGAACCTTCAATAAAGGCAGGAATCTCATGGCATAACTGGGTAAAACAAGAGAAAAGAGGAGAGTGAGAGAAGGGGAATCAGGGTTGGATGGGCAATCCTCAAAGGGAACTATGGAGGAGAAAGGGATCCCACACCTACTGGACGGGAAGATCAACCGAATTGGAGGGATCCCCAGATGCAGAGAAGAGTGCAGCAGTAAGTATGAGTTAAAGAAGAGCAGAGTGAGAACCGAACAGATCATCTGAACTACTGGCACAGTCACCAAAAACTGAGATGCTTGGGTGGGGGCTGGGCACCAAGACCTCTGCTCTGGAGTTTAGTCCCTGGGAGTGGGCTGGGGTGGGTGGTGTGGAGACTGCTTGGGGGACTAGGAAGCAGTTGGTCAGGTTGTTGGGGCAGATACTGCCTAGGGGACTAGAAAGAAGTTTGTCGGTTGGCTGGCGGCAGAGACTGCTTGGGGAACTAGGAACCAGTTGGTTGGGTTGGCAGGGCAGAGGCCGCCCTGGGGGACTAGGAAATGGTCTGTAGGGTTGGCAGGGCAGAGACTGCCTGGGAGACTAGGAAGCTGAGTGTAGTGGGTGGAGGGAGCAATACACTAAGGGCTGGGGGGTGGAAAGCCACATCAGAGGGAATCTGCTGGATCTGCAGGAGAGACAAGGCACCAGTGTTGGGGAGGGGAGAGGAGGTGGGGTGGGCCACCATAAAATACTCCCCATGCCATAGCAAGCTTACATGCCTGCCAGCTATCAGAAAGCTATGCTTCCCAGTGCATCCCCCCCTCCCCCATGCGCCCGTGCTGACCTGAGGCTGCCTGCCATCCCAGAGGGCTGGCCTCACCATTTGCAGGAAGCTGACCACTGCAGGGGCTTTCTCTGCCCTGGCCTTCCTGCCCTCTGGAGGGGCTACACCCTCGCAGAGCAGCACCCAGCACCACCAGCCTCCTGGAAGAGGTCCACAGCCCAGAAAAGCTAGTACAAGCTCAGCCTGGCTGTGCTAAATCTGCCTTCATTGCGGGGTGATCCTGCCAATCCTGGCTGCCCTGGGGAAGAGCTAGCTGCTCCAGTCCTTGGAGGGTGCTGCATTCCTTTGGAACAGCTGCCCAGCACTGCCAGCCCCCTGCAAGAGCCCCCACAGCCCAGAAAAGCTAGAACAAGCTCGGCCCAGCCATGCAAAATCTGCCTCCATTGTGGGGTGGTCCTTCCAATCCTGGCTTCCCTGGGGAAGAGACCCTTGGTTTCTCAGTGGCCCAGCTGGCTGATCCTGCCTTTGGGAGTGCTGCACTCCCATGGAACAACTGCCCAGCACCACCAGCCCCCTAGAAGAGCCCCACAGCCCAGAAACCAGAGCAATTCTGCCCAGCCACATGAAATCTGCTTCTATTGTGGTGTAGACCTCCCAGTCCTGTCTGCCCTCAGGAAGTCCTCCTTTGCTTCAGAGAGACCCTGTCAGCCCTGCCAACCTCCAGGAAAAGCCACACTGCCTCAAAGAAGACCAACCAACAACACCAGCCCTTGTGAAACATTCCACAGCAGTGCCAAGGCAAACCCTGCCCAGCCATAGGGAGTACAACTCCACCAAGAAAAAGAAAACAAGCAAGATGAAGATGCTGAGAAACCACCCCCAGTTAAACCAACAGGAGAACTCACCTAAAGCAGTCAACAATGAAACAGAACTCTTTAGTCTGACAGACTTGGAGTTCAAAAGGGAAATAGTGAAAATACTGAAGGAATTAAGAGAAGATATGAACAGTAATGCAGATGCCCTCGGAAAGGAAGTAGAAAATATAAGGAGGAGCCAAGAAAAACTCGAAAATTCATTTGCAGAGAAACAAACTGAACAAAGGGCAGTAAAAACCAGAATGAATAATGCAGAAGAACGAATTAGTGATGTGGAAGATGGAATAATGGAAATCACCCAATCCAGACATCAGACAGAAAACCAAATGAAAAAAAACATGAAAGCAATATAAGAGACCTATGGGATAATATAAAGCAGGTCAATCTATGCATAATAGGAATTCCAGAAGGAGTAGAAAAAGATAAGGGGATGGAAAATATATTTGAAGAAATTATGGCTGAAAAGTTTCCAAATCTAAAGGATACCAATTTCAAGATACAAGAAGCACAGAGGGCCCCAAACAAGTTGAACCCAAATAGACCCACACCGAGAAATATTATAATAAAAATGGCAAAAGTTAGTGATAAAGAGAGGATCCTAAAGGCAGCAAGAGAAAAGAAAAATGTTACCTATAAGGGAACCCCCATAAGGTTATCAGCAGATTTCTCTACATAAACTCTACAGGCCAGGAGGGAATGGCAAGAGATATTTAAAGTGCTAAAAGCAAAAAATATGCAACCTAGAATTCTCTATCCAGCAAGAATATCATTTAAAATAGAAGGGGAAATAAAATTTTTTTCCAACAAACAAAAGCTAACAGAATACAGCAATACAAAACCCAGGCTAAAAGAAATGTTGAAAGTGCTTCTCTAAACCAAAAAGAAAGGATTAAGGAAGCCAATCAGAGAGCAGTCACTTAAATAAGCCAGCATACAGATTTAATCATGAACATGTTTAAAACAAAATAATATTAAAAAGAAAAAAAAAGTGTCTTCAAAAACATAAAATGTGGGCAAGGGATGTGAGGAAATAATTAGTCTCTTTTTTCCTTTCTTTTTCTTTTTTTGTTTTTGGTCTGTTGCTCTTCTTAATTTTTAGTATAGTAATGAAATGTTTGAACCTATAGGACCATCAGGCTAAAACACATAATTATAGGAAGGGGTTAGCATACTTAAATAACAGGGCAACCACAAATCAAGACCAAATATTGCACTCGCAAAAAATGAAAAGAAAAACACTTGAGCAGAAAATAATTGGAGACCATCCAACCAAAAAAAGAAAGGAAGAAGGAAGAATCATAGAATCAACTGGAACACAAGGTTTAAAATGACAATAAATAATCATCTATCAATTATCACCTTAAATATCAATGGACTGAATGCTTCAATCAGAAGACACAGAGTGGCTGAGTGGATAAAAAAGAAAAAACCTTCAATATGCTGCCTACAAGAAACTCACCTTAGGACAAAGGACACATATAGATTGAAAGTGAAGGGGTGGGGAAAAATATTTCATGCCAATAGACATGACAGGAAAGCAGGAGTTGCAATACTCATATCAGACAAAATAGACTTTAAAACAAAAGATATAAAGAAAGATAAAGAAGGACACTATTAAATGATTAAGGGATCCATCCAAGGAGAGGATATTACTATTGTCAATATATATGCCCCTACTACAGGAGCACCCAGAAACATACAAATATTAACGGACATAAAGGGAGAAATTGATGGGAATACAGTCATAGTGGGAGACTTTAATAACCTACTCACACCAATGGGTAGATCCTCTAGACAGAAAACCAATAAAGCAACAGAGATCCTAAAGGAAGCAATAGAAAAGTTAGACTTAATTGACATCTTCAGGACACTTCATCCAAAAAAAGGAGAATACACATTCTTCTCAAGTGCACATGGAACATTATCAAGAATCAACCACACATTGGGACACAAAGCTAACCTCAACAATTTAGAAGCATAGAAATTATTTCAAGTATCTTCTCTGACCACAATGCCATGAAACTAGAAATCAACCAGGGGAAAAGAAATGAGTAAAAACCTACTACATGGAGACTAAACAACATGCTACTAAAAAACCAATGGGTCAATGAAGAAATGAAGAAGGAAATTAAAAAATACCTGGAGACAAATGATAATGAAGACACAACCTCTCAAAATATATGGGATGCTGTGAAAGCAGTGCTCAGAGGGAAATTCATTGTGATACAGGCCTTTCTCAAAAAAGAAGAAAGATCCCAAATTGACAACTTAACCCTCCACCTAAATGAACTAGAAAAAGAAGAACAAAAAAGGCCTAAAGTCAGCAGAAGGAATGAAATCATAAAGATCAAAGAAGAAATCAATAAAATAGAGACTCAAAAAACAATAGAGAAAATTAATAAAACCAAGAGCTGGTTCTTTGAAAAGGTAAAAAAAATTGACAAATCCCTGGCTAGACTCACTAATAAGAGGAGATAAAGAACTCAAATGAACAAAATTAGAAAGGAAAAAGGAGAAATCACAACGGATACAGCAGAAATACAAAAAAACATAAGAGAATACTATGAACAACTATATGACAATAAATTTGACAATCTGGAAGAAATGGACAGTTTTCTAGAATCTTCCAGCCTGCCAAAACTGAATTGAGAAGAAATAGACCAACTGAACAGACCCATCACTAGAAATGAAATTGAAGATGTCATAAAATCACTTCTACAAATAAAAGTCCAAGAGCAGATGGCTCCACAGGTAAATTCTATCAAACATATAAAGAGGATCTAGTGCCCATCCTCTTTAAACTTATTCAAAAGGCTGAAAAAGGAACACTCGCAAAAACATCCGATGATGCCACCATCAACCTAATTCCAAAACCAAAGCTACCACCAAAAAAGAAAGCTATCATCCAATATCTTTCATGAATATAGACACAAAAATTCTCAACAAAATCTTAGCCAACTGAATCCAACAACATATCAAAAAGATCATACTCCATGAACAGGTAGGGTTCATCCCAGGTTCACAAGATGGTTCAACATATGCAAATCAATCAATGTCATACACCACATTAACAAAAAAAAAGTCAAAAATCATACGATCATCTCAATAGATGCAGAGAAAGCATTTGACAAAGTCCAACATCCATTCATGGTCAAAACTCTTACCAAAGTGGGTATAGAGGGAAAATACCTTAAAATAATCAAAACCATTTATGATAAACCCACAGCAAATATAATACTCAATGGGGAAAAACTGAAAGCCTTCCCACTAAAATCTGGAACAAGACAGGGATGCCCACTCTCACCACTGCTCTTCAACATAGTTTTGGAAGTCCTAGCCACAGCAATTAGACAAACAAAAGAAATAAAAGGCATCCTTATAGGAAGAGAAGAGATAAAATTCTCACTGTATTCAGATGACATGATACTATACATAGAAAACCCTAAGGACTCAACCCAAAAACTACTCGAACTGATTCATAAATTCAGCAAAGTAGCAGGATATAAGATTAACATTCAGAAGTCAGTCGCATTTCTATATACCAACAATGAAATATTAGAAAAGGAATGCAAAAATACAATACCGTTTAAAATTGCACCTCACAAAATCAAATACCTGGGTATACATCTGACCAAAGAGGTAAAGGACCTATATGCCAAGAACTATAAAACTTTAATCAAAGAAATTAAAGAAGATGTAAAGAAATGGAAAGATATTCCATGTCCCTGGATTGGGAAAATCAATATTGTAAAAATGGCCATACTACCCAAAGCAATCTACAGATTCAATGCAATCCCTATCAAATTACCCATGACATTTTCCACAGAACTAGAACAAACAATCCAAACATTCATATGGAACCACAAAAGACCCAGAATCGCCAAAGCAATCCTGAGAAACACAAACCAAGCAGGAGGCATCACTCTCCCAGACTTCAAGAAACACTACAAAGCCACCGTCATCAAAACAGTGTGGTACTGGTACCAAAACCGACAGACAGACCAATGGAACAGAATAGAGAACCCAGAAATAAACCCTGACACCTAGGGTCAATTCATCTTTGACAAGGGAGGCAAGAACATCAAATGGGAAAAAGAAAGTCTATTCAGCAAGCACTGCTGGGAAACCTGGACAGCTGCATGCAAAGCAATGAAACTAGAACACACCCTCACACCATGCACAAAAATACACTCCAAATGGCTGAAAGACTTAAATATACGACAGGACACCATCAAACTCCTAGAAGAAAACATAGGCAAAACACTCTCTGACATCAACCTCATGAATATGTTCTCAGGTCAGTCTCCCAAAGCAATAGAAATTAGAGCAAAAATAAACCCATGGGACCTCATCAAACTGACAAGCTTTTGCACAGCAAAGGAAACCAAAAAGAAAACAAAAAGACAACTTTCAGAACAGGAGAAAATAGTTTCAAATGATGCAACCGACAAGGGCTTAATCTCTAGCATATACAAGCAACTTATACAACTCAATGGCAAAAAAGCCAATCAATCAATGGAAAAATGAGCAAAAGACCTGAACAGACTGTTCTCCAAGGAAGATATACAGATGGCCAACAAACACATGAAAAAATGCTCAACATCCCTGATTATAAGAGAAATGCAAATCAAAACTACCATGAGATACCACTTCACACCAGTCACAATGGCCGTCGTTAATAAGTCCACAAATAACAAGTGCTGGAGAGGGTGTGGAGAACCCTCCTGCACCGCTGGTGGGAATGTAAGCTGGTACAACCACTATGGAGAACACTTTGGAGATACCTTAGAAATCTATACATAGAACTTCCATATGACCCCGCAATCCCACTCTTGGGCATCTATCCGGACAAGAGTTTCCTTGAAAAAGACATCTGCACCAACATGTTCATTGCAGGACTATTCACAATAGCCAAGACATGGAAACAACCCAAATGTCCATCGACAGATGATTGAAGTAGGAAGATGTGGTACATATATACAATGGAATACTACTCAGCCATAAGAAAGAATGACATAATGCCATTTATAGCAACATGGATGGAACTAGAGACTCTCATCCTGAGTGAAATGAGTCAGAAAGAGAAAGACAAATGCCATATGATATCACTTATAACTGGAATCTAATATACAGCACAAATTAACATTTCCACAGAAAAGAAAATCATGGACTTGGAGAATAGACTTGTGCCTGCCTGGGGGGAGAGGGAGGGAGTGGGAGGGATCAGGAGCTTAGGGTTATCAGCTTCAACTTGGAATGCATTTACAATGAGATTTTGCTGAGTAACATTGAGAACTATATCTAGATACTTATATTGCAACAGAACAAAGGTTGGAAAAAAAAATGTATACGTGTAACTGCAACTTGGCCCCCATGCTGTACTGTGGAAAAATAAATAAATTAATTTAAAAAAAAAGAAAACCAAGAATAAGTGTCAAGTGGCAGAGGAGTAAGACATTGCACTCATCTTTTCCCACAAACACAACAAAAAAACACAACTAAAACAATTCACATAGTACATCTAATGAATGCTGGCTGAAAAACTTAAACTTCCAAAAAGGGCAAGAAAGTTTTGACATAGTAGGCAGAACAAAAGAAGAAAAAGAGATAAAGAAAGAAAAAGAATCAGGATGGGACTAACATCCCTGAGAGGGAGCTGAGAAAGAGGAAAGGAAATCACATCCTGGGAAACCACCTAACCAATGGGAGATCAGTAAAGATGGAGGGACCTCAAAGTTGCAGAGAAAAGTGCAGCAGCTGGACAGAGGAGGGAAAAGTAGAGAGCCACATAGATCAACTGCGCCACCTCCCTAGATGGCACAGCCTGAGATGCTTGGGGCGGGGGCTGGGTGCTGAGACTCAGGATCTGTAGGTCAGTTCTGGGGAGAGAACTAGAGTTGGTTGTATGGAGGCAGCCTGAGGGGCTAAGGTGTGCCCTGGGTGGAGGAGCAGTGTGCTATGGGCTTGGGAGTGGAACGCCATGTCAAAGGCAACCAGGAAGAAGTTCTAGGCCCACATAAGCAAGGCTCCAATGTTGGAGAGGGTAATCGGAAGAGAGGCAGACCACCATAGGAATCTCCCTGTGCATGAGTGAGCTCTCAGAGGGTGGGAAACCTCTGGCACAGGCTACAGGTGGTGAGAAGCCACTAGTTTGGGCTACAGGAAACCAGGCAGCATGTGTAGCATCTCTTATGTGTACTAAGAGCAGGGGGTGCTTCTTCCATATTCTGCAGGTGACAGGGGCAAACCATAACAGTTATCACTGACTCCAGAGGTGGGTGTGGCACGCTACCTCTAGGGGTGCCTGAACAGGCAACACTTGCAGCCCCAATCACATCAGAGGGGCGCATTGTGATAGAATACTACCCATTGTTGTTCTTACTCCCCTGGGAACTCACATGTCTTGCTGCTGCCACTGCCAAAGTCTCTGGGAAACTTGTAAATAGGCCTAAGGCTTATTACCACTTCCCAGAGCCCTGAAAATAGGAGTAGCCTGTGCCACCTTCCTGCAGATCCTTGTTGCTGTTAAGAGCTCAGCAATCAGGCACTGAATACTAGCCCTACCCATTGCCCCCCTCTCCCTGGAAACACATTCAGCACCCTGGGGATAACAGCCTGCTCACACTGAAGAAAGAGGCAGCAAATATCCAAAATCTCATGCCAAAAATAGACAGTAATCCCCCACAAAATAAAAAGGGTGTTATTGCATAGAACTAGCATACAAAGCCCTCAGTTTGGTTTCTCTAAACCAAAAGAAAAACAGTAAAAGAAAAACATAAACAAGATGAAGCTCAGGAAACATTCCCAGTTAAAAGAAGAGGAGAATTCACCTGAAGCAGCAAATAATGAAACAGACCCCTGCAGTCTGACAGAAACTAAGTTCAAAAGGGAGATAATGAAAATACTGAAGGAATTAAGGCTGAATATCAAGGATTTAAGAGCGCATATGAACAATAGTGCAGATTACTTTAGAAAGGAACTAGAAAATATGAACATGAAAAATTAGAAAATTCATTTGCACAGACACAAAATAAGCTAAAGGCATTAAAGAGCAGAATGAATAATGCAGAGGAATGAATTGTGACTTGGAAGAGAGAAGGAGAGAATAACGGAAATCACCCAATCAGGACAGCAGACAGAAAACTAATTGAAAAAAACACGAAAGCAATATAGATCTATGGGATAATATAAAGCAGGCCAATCTATGCATTATAGGAATTCCAGAAGGAGAAGAAAAAGAAAAGAGAATTGAAAATATATTTGAAGAAATTTACGTGTGAAAACTTTCCAAATCTAAAGGAAACTGATATCAAAATACAGGAAACACAGAGGGCTGCAAAGAAGTTGAACCCAAATAGGTCCATACCAAGACATATTGTCATAAAAATGGCAAAAGTTAAAGATTAAGAAAGGATTTTAGAGGCAGCAATAGAAAAATAAAATACTAATTATGAGGAAACCTCCATAAGGCTATCAGCTGATTTCTCTACAGAAACACTACAGGCCAGAAGAGAGTGGCAAGATATATTCAAAGTTCTGACAGAAAAAAAAATGCAGGCTGTAATACTCTATCCAGCAAGGATATCATTTAAAATAGAAGGGGAAATAAGGAATTTCTCCAACAAACAAAAAGCTAAGAATACAGCCATACAAAACCCATTCCAAAAGAAATACTGAAAGGGGGTCTCTAAATAAAAAAAAAGAAATAAGGAGAAACAGTATAGATAAAACCACAATGGGCAGGTGATCACTTAAATAAGACAGCATACAGATATAAGACTGGAAAAAATAAACTATTGTAATAGCAATGATAAACACAAGGAACAGCAAAAGGACAAACATGAAGATGCAAAGGACTTCAAAATCAAAGAATGTGTGGAAGGAAAGTAAAAAAAATGAACACTTTTTTTTTTAATATTGTGTGTGAGCAATATATGACAATCAGGCTAAAGCAAGCACATACAGGAAGGGGTTCACATACTTAAAAAACAAGGCAACCACAAAGCAGAACCAAACATTACATTCACAAAAAGAAAAGTACACGAGCACAAAATAAATATAAATCATACAACCAAAAAAAGATAGGAAGAAAGGAGAAACATAGAATCAATGGGAAAACAAGGTTTAAAATGGAAATAAATAGATATTTATCAATAATTACCTAAAATATCAATGGACTGAATGCTTCAATCAAAAGACACGGAGTGGAAGATTGGATGAGAAAGCAAAAACCTACAATCTTCTGTTTACAAGAGACCCACCTCAGGGCAAAGGATACATATAGATTGAAAGTCAGGGGAAGGTATAGGATATTTTATGCCAATGGACAAGACAGGAACACAGGAGTTGCAATACTCATATCAGACAGAATAGGCTTTAAAATGAAGCCCATAAAGAAAGGCAAAGAAGGACACTATTTAATGAAAAAAGGATCCATTCAATAAGTGGATATTACAATTCATCAATAAATATGCCCCTAATATATGAGCACCCAGATACCCGCAACAAATACTAACAGATATAAAAGGAGAAATTGATGGGAATAAAATCATAGCAGGAGACTTTAACACCCCACTCACATCAATGGACATACACTCAAGACAAAAAATCAATAAGGCAACAGAGATCATAATTACACAATAGAAAAGTTAGACTTAATTGACATTTTCAGGACATTACATCAAAAAATATCAGAATATACATTCTTCTCAGGTGCACTGGGAACCTTCTCAAGGATCAATTCCATATGGTGCACAAACAAATTTAAGAGTATAGAAATTATTTCAAGTATCTTCTCTGACCACAATGCCATCAACTTAGAAATCACCACAGGAAAAGAAATGAGAAAAAAACTAACTACATGGAGACTAAACAACATGCTACTAAAAAACCAATGGGTCAAGGAGGAATTCAAGAAGGAAATTAAAAAATACCTCAAGACAAATGATAATGAAGACACAACCACTCAAAATCTATGGGATGCCACAAAAGCAGTGCTCAGGGGAAATTCACAATGATAAAGGACTTCCTTAAAAAAGAAGAAAAATCTCAAATCAACAACTTAACCCAACACTTAAATGAATTAGAAAAAGAAAAACAGGCAAAACATAAAGTCAGCAGAAGGAAAGAAATCATAAAGACCAAAGAAGAAATCAATAAAATAGAGATTAAAAACAATAGAAAAAATTTAATAAAACCAAGAGTTGGTTCTTTGAAATGGTGAACAAAATTGACAAACCTCTGGCCAGACTCACCAAGGAGAGGAGAGAAAAAACCCAAATAAACAAAATTAGAAATGAAAGAGGAGAAATCACAACGAATAGTGCAGAAATACAAAAAAAAAATAAGAGAACATCATGAACAGTTGCATGCTGACAAATTTGACAACCTAGAAGAGATGGACAACTTTCTAGAGACTTATAGCCTGCCAAAACTGAATCAAGAAGAAGTAGATGAACTAAACAGACTGATCACTAGAAATGAAATTGTATGTGTCATAAAAACACTCCATACAAATAAAAGTCCATGACCAGATGGCTTCATAGGTGAATTCTACAAAACATACAAAGAGGAACATATAACCAACCTCCTTAAATATATCCAAAAGGTTGAAGAAGGAGGAACACTCTCAACGACATTCTATGTCACAACTATCAACCTAATACCAAAACCAGATAAAGATGCTACCAAAAAATAAAAATACAGGCAATATCTTTGATGAATATAGACACAAAAATTCTCAACAAAATTTTAGTCAACTGAATTCAACAACATATAAAAAAAACATACACCATGACCAAGTGATATTCATCCGGGGTTCACAAGGATGGTTCAACATATACAAATCAAACAACATCATAAACCACATTAACAAAAGAAAAGTCAAAAACCATATTATCATCTCAATAGATGCAGAAAAAGTATTTGACAAAGTCCACCATCCATTCATGACAAAAACTCTTACCAAAGTGGGGATAGAGGGAACATAGCTTAACATAATGAATACCATTTTAGACACACCCATGGCAAATATAATACTCAGTGGAGAAAAGCTGAAAGCCTTCCCACTAAAATCTGGAACAAGACAGGGCTGCCAACTCTCACCAGTGTTATTCAGCATAGTACTGGAAATCCTAGCCACAGCAATCAGACAAGCAAAAGAAATAACTAGTTATCCAAAGTGGAGAGAAGAGGTAAAATTGTCACTGTATGCAGATGACATGATACTATACATAGAAAACCCAAAGGACTCAAGCCAAAAACTACTCAAACTGATCAACAAATTCAGCAATGTAGCAGGATATAAGATTAACATTCAGAAATCATATGCATTACTGTATACTAACAACGAAATATTAGAAAAGAAATACAAACATACAATACCTTTTATAATTGCACCCCAAAAAATAAAATACCTAAGAATAAACTGACCAAGGAGGTAAAGAAATTATAAGCTGAGTACTATAAAAAATTAATCAAGGAAATTAAAGAAGATGTCAAGAAATGGAAAGATATACCATGCTTCTGGGTTGGAAAAATTAATATTGTAAAAATGCTATACTATCCAAATCAATCTACAGATTCAATGCAATCCTTATCAAATTACCCTTGACATTTTTCACAAAACTACAATGAGCAATCCAAAAATTTATATGGAATCACGAAAGACCCAGAATTGCCAAAACAATCCTGGGTAACCCTCCCAGACTTCAAACAATATTACAAAGCCACAGTAACCAAGACAGTGTGTCACTGGTACAGACCAATGGAACAGAATAGAGAACCCAGAAATTAATACAGACACCTACATTCAATTAATCTAATTTCATTATTTTATATGTAACTGTTTATTTTCCCAGAACCACTTTTGAAGAGATGGCCTTTTCTCCATTGTTTATTTTTGCCTTCTTCTTTGTCATAGATTAGTTGGCCATAGGTGCATGACTTTATTTCCGGACTTTCTATCCTGTTTCATTGATCTGCACTTCTATTTTTGTGCCAGTGCCAGAATATTTTGATAACTGTAGGTTTGTAGTGTAGTATGAAGTATGGGAGCCTGACTTCCTCTAGATCCATTTTTCTTTCTCAAGGATAGCTTTGGCAATTTTGGGTCTTTTGTGTTTCCATATAAATTTTAAGCTTATTTTGTTCTAGTTCTGTGAAATATGCTTTTGATATTTTGATAAGGAGTGCAATCAGTCTGTAGATTGCCTTGAACAGTATAGCCATTTTGACAATATTGATTATTCCGATCCAAGAACATGATATATCTATCCAGCTGTTTGTGTCATTTTCAATTTCTTTCATCAGTATATTTTAGTTTTCAGAGTACAGATATTTTGCCTTGTTAGCTAAGTTTATTCCTAGGTTTTATTTATTTATTTATTTATTTATTTATTTATTTAATTTACTTTTTGTCTTTTGAAGTCTACACCCACAACATACGGAGGTTCCCAGGCTAGGGATCAAATTGGAGCTGTAGCCTCAGGCCTAAACCACAGCCACAAAAACTCAAGATCTGAGCCACATCTGCATCACCATAGCTCACAGAAGCACCACATCCTTAACCCACTGAGCAAAACCAGGCTTTGATCCTGAATTTTCATGGATACTAGTCAGTTTCATTTCCACTGAGCCATGACAGGAACTCTATGTGTTTTATTCTTTTTGATGCAATGATAAATGGGATTGTTTCCTTAATTTCACTCTCTGGTCTTTCATTCTTAGTGTATAGTTAAGCAAGATATTTCTCTGCATTATTTTTGTATCCTGCAACTTAATGAATTCAATGATGAGCTCTAGAATTTTTGGTAGCATTTTAGGATTTTCTATGATAGTATCATGTCATCTGCAAAAAGTGGAAGTTTTACTTCTTTTTCAAGTGAATTCCTTTATTTCTTTTTCTTCTCTGATTGTCATGGGTTGGAATTCCAAAACTATGTTGAATAAAAGTGAAGCCCCAAACTTTTTTTTTGAAAAGATAAACAAAATAAATTCACCTTTAAATATAATCATCAAGAAAAAAAATTATGAGGTTCAAATAAATTAAATTAGAAGTGAAAATGATGAGTTACAACTGACACCATGCAAATACAAAGGATTATAAGAGACTACCGCAAACAACAATATGCCAGTAACATGGACAACCTAGAATAAATGGACAAATTCTTACAAAAGTATAATCTTCAAAGACTGACTGAACCATGAAGAATTATAAAATATGAACAGACCAATCACAGGTATTGAAATGAAAACTCTGATTTTTAAAACTTCCAACAAACAAAAATTCAGGACAAGTTGGCTTCACAGGCAAATTCTACCAAATATTAAAAGAAAATTTATTTCCTATCCTTCTGAAACTCTCCCCAAAATTTCAGAGGAAGGAAATCCCCAAGCTCTTTCTTTGAAGCCACCTTCGCCTTGATACCAAAATCAGACAAATATACCACAAAAAAAGAAAATTACAGGCCAATATAAATATTGAACTTAGATACAAAAATCCTCAACAAAATTCTAGCAAACTGAATCCAACAATACATTAAAAGGATCATATACCATGATGAAATGGGATTTATCCCAGAGATGCAAGGATTTTTCAGTGTCTGCAAATTGATCAATGTGATACATCCCATTAACAATCTTCAGACTAAAAATCATATGATCATCCAAGAGATACAGGAAAGGATTTTGACAAAATTCAACATCCATTTATGATAAAAACTCCCCAGAAATTTGGTATAGAGGGTATATCGCTATGTAATAAATATTCTGACAAATGCACAGCTAACATCATTCTCAATGATGAAAAGCTGAAAGCATTTCCTTTAATATCAGGAATAGGACAATAATATAGTTTTACATTTTACATTTAGGTCTACTATATGTTTTGTGCATGGGTGTGTTAATATAGTACTTTTTCGGTCTAGTTTCAGTTACTTCCATATGATGTCCAATTTTCTCAGGACAATTTGTTGAAAAGTATATATTTTCACCATTGACTTGACTTGCCTTTACTCCTTTGACTTAAGTTTGACTAACATTTGACTATATTTGTGTGAGTATTTCTGGGCTCTATTTTGTTCCGTTGATATACATTGACCTGTGAGTTCATTTCATTAATACACTGTCTTGCTTATTTTCACTTTATATTGTCTTGAAATCATATGCTGTAAGTCTTCAACTTTGTTCTTCTCCTTTACTATTATTTTGGCTATTTTATATACTTGCCTCTACATATAAACTTTAAAATCAATTTATTGATATCTACAAAATGCCTTGCTAAAATTTTTATGAAGTTTACATTTAATCTATAGATCAAGTTGGAAAGAATTGACATCTTAAAGCACAGTTTGTTTGTTTTTTTTCAGAAACATTGCATTGTTTTTCATATACAGAGCCTGTACACATTTTGCTGGATTTATACTTACTTTTTTGATGACCTAATAAATGGTATTTTCTTTTCAAATGGTAACATTTCATTGCTGGTATATAGGAAAATAATTGACCTTTGATTTTTAATCTTGTATCCTGCAACCCTTATGTACTTGCTTATTCTAGGAATATCTGTGTGTATTTTGGGGAATAAATAAAGTGTTATTTTTTCTTTTCTAATCTATATATATATATATATATATATAATTGAATTATATATGTATAATTGAATTGTATATACACACACATATGTATATATAATTGAAATAGATTTTCTTGGTGAAATAGCTAGGACTCTTCATACAAATTTAAACAGAGTGGTGAGAGAAGAAATCCTGTCTTTTCCCATGCTTCCAATATTTTGATGTTAAAAATATAGTCTCAATGAACATATATGAATGTATGACATTACAGATAATGTATATGAAATTCATGGATATATTTTTATATTTGTAAATGTTAATTATATGTTTCTAAAAAAGGATTAGAGGGAAAAAGAATACATGAATATGTAGAATTATTAAATATGGTCAATTCATGAACATATAATACACAAAGGAAGATAAATGGCCTAAAATATAAAAGCTAAACATACCTTACAATAAAAATAATACAATCTAAAACTAAATGGCATACTTTTCTTATTTATCAGATTGGAAGAAACAAGAAAAAAACAAACAAAACCAAAAATATGTGAGAAAAAAATATTTGCCAAAGCTTTGAGGACACAGACATTCTCAGATATTTCAGTTAGGATCTAAAATAGTCCAACTCCTATAGAGGTGAATTTGACAGTATTTTAAAAATATCTTAAATTTTTAAATCTGCTGAATTTTCTTTCTATTATGGTTCCTGCTTAAACTTATCCTTTTTTAATTTAAAAAATAGTTTTATTAGTAACTAGTCATTAAACCACTAAAGTAAATAGGCATGGAATATAGAGATACACATAACAAGAGAACTCTAAAATTACTTCTTGGAAATTTATTTTAACCTGTTGGTAATTTTTGAATTGCATGGAACATCCCTAATCTATAGGCTCACTTAGATTTGAACTCTTCTGTAACCAAAATACTATTATTTGTGAACAGCATCTTTAGATGTCCTGAGATAGAAACTTGGTGGAACTAGGTGGGATATTTTCATGTAAAGACTGAAATCTCAGAACTACCAGTGGTAAATAAACTAACTCTAGGCAGATTTAATTTATTTGGTAAGTATAATTAATCATTTATAGCCTCTGAAAGTTATGAAAGTTTGTTTGAAAAATAAAAACTTACAGTTGTGGGAGTTCCCGTCATGGCTCAGTGGTTAACGAATCCAACTAGGAACCATGAGGATGCGAGTTCGATCCCTGGCCTTGCTCAGTGGGTTAAGGATCCAGCATTGACGTGAGCTGTAGTGTAGGTTGCAGACACGGCTTGGATCCCGCATTGCTGTGGCTGTGGCTTAGGCCAGCGGCTACAGCTCTGATTAGACCCCTAGCCTGGGACCCTACATATGCCATGGGAGTGGCCCTAGAAAAGGCAAAAAGACAAAAACAAAAACAAAAACTTACAGTTCTGCAGTAAAGATAGGTGATCACCATGCTTCATGTTATAATAATGTTCAATCATGTGATGTGTCCAAGGCCTTCAAGCCTTCTTGTGTTTGTGCTTTACACAATGGACTAGTATTGTTCAGGTGACTCAGCTGATGCGTTGTTTTTTGTATAGGACTGTATATCTTCATACACACTTTTGGAAACCTCTATCTCATGTTAAATTTGGTTACCTAGTTATCAGGCCATCTAGGTGTTCTCTGGCTGCCCCATAAGTCATATTCATCATTACCAGAATTTAAGTTGTTATCTCTTTCCAAATTAAGTGGGATAATGGTACAAATATATCTTAGTTTAGGGATAATTTGATTTCTATTATAATAAAATTCATTATGGTAAAAACGTAAGTTTTGGAATAATGAGTGAAAAATTTTGTCACCTTTTAGCTACATAATTTTAGAAGACATGTTAACCATTTCTGAATCATTCCCACTAGAAAAGAGGTAGTCATAATTTATTCATTTAACTCACCAATCAGGTATTTATTTAATGAACAATTGAAGATAAAAATACTTGCCAAGATATTTTGGAAAATTAAACAGTGTGAAAATATATAGCATATTTTCTCGAATTTAGTAAGCACTCAATAATAGTAATTTCCCACTGATTATTTTTTTTTTATTCTATCTCATTTAGGATTGTTCTTTTATCCTTGCTTCTCCACCACTTCACAACTCTAATAATTTTTCATAAAACTATTATTATACCAAAGTTATGTGACCTGTGGTAATTCTTTTTTTTTTCTTTTTTCATTTTTTAGAGCAATACCCACAGCATAGGAGGCTTCCAGGCCAGGAGTTGAATCAGAGCTGCAGGGGCCAGCCTTTGCAACAGCCACAGCAACTTAGGATCCGAGCCATGTCTGTGAACTACACCACAGCTCACAACAATGCTGAATCCCAGATGCACTGAGCAAGGGCAGGGCTCAAACCTACATCCTCATGGATATTAATTGGATCCATTTCTGCTGTGCCACAGCAGGAACTCCCTGACGTACGGTAATTCTAAAAGATTGATATATTTGGTGTAATGTCACAGATAAATAAAAATGTATTCATACAAATTGATTGTCCTTCAGTATGGAAGTTTTAAATGAAGTACAGTATCCATTTAAAATTTTATTTTAATTTTCTAAGTAAGAATTTTTGCATTTTTGACTTTTACACTGCATGTAGAGCAACTTCTAATTTTGACTTTACAATTTCTGCAATGTGTATGATTTCATTATAGACATATTATGCAAATATACACAATAGAAATGGACTTTTAAAAAACAGTGGATAATAGAGTCATATAGAAATTTAAAAGTATTCAATGAATTATGGTTTATACCATTATTTAAATATTTATAAATACTAAAATTATAACTGCATTCATATGAATGTATTAACCTTCAGGAACATATACAGGTGCTTAATTTGTACTTAGCAAGAAATAAATATCAAATTTGGTGTTGATTAATTGATTAAGATATCTTAAAGTCGAGTAGCTATTTTAAATGTGACATTCAATAAACACCCATTAGTTTTGATCTGCATTTCCCCACCAATTTTCAATCTTATATTTTATTTACCATTTGTTAAGCTGCTAATGTGTGTCAAGTGCCATGTTTTATTCTCGCTCTCCCCTTAGAAACATTTTTCTAATTTTAACTTCTACCAATTATGATTAATTCTGCTGCTAAATGTTTATTTCTTTCTCAATCCATTTTAAAAGAGGTAGTCCCAGGAAAGTTTCACGTAAATAAAATGACAAAATTTTCTAGTATCTTTGACCATTAATACTTAGATCTTGATGAATATCTGAGGCCAATTCATCTTAACTTATCCCATTGTCTATCAGTAACTCATTATTAAAATAAAGCATATATGATTATATTGGTTTTAATCAATAATGTATTACTCATAGACATCATTTCATGGCAATGATTTATCAATTATTTATCAATGATTCATTCTTGATTTTCTTTTTTTAATTTAATGGTTTTTATTTTTTTCTATTGTAGCTGGTTTACAAAGTTCGGTCAATTTTCTACTGTACAGCAACCTGACACAGTCACACATACACATATACATTCCTCTTTCTCATATTATGATCATCCATCATAAGTGACTAGATATAGTTCCCAGTGCTATACAGCAAATCTCATTGCTTATACATTCCAAAGGCAATATATGTATCTATTAACCCCAAATTCCCAGCCCATACCACTCCCTCCCCTTCTCCCTTGGCAATCACAAGTCTGTTCACCATATCCATGATTTTCTTTCCTGTGGAAATGTTCATTTGTGCCATATATTATATTCCAGATATAAGTGATATCATATGGTATTTGTCTTTCTCTTTCTGACTTACCTCGCTTAGTATGAGAGTCTCTAGTTCCATCCATGTTGCTGCAAATGGCATTACTTTGTTCTTTTTTATGTTTGAATAGTATTCCATTATATATTTTATATATATGTATATTATATATATATTATATATAAATATCATGTCTTCTTAATCCATTCATCTGTTGATGGACATTTAGGTGGTTTCCATGTCTTGGCTATTGCGAATAGTGCTGCAATGAAAATACGGTTGCATGTGTCTTTTTTAAGTTTTGTCTGTATATATGCGCAAGAGTGGGATTGCTGGGTCATGTGATAGCTCTATGTATAGTTTTCTATGATACCTCCTATTATTATTTTTTTCTCCCATTCTGTAAGTTGTATTTTTGGTTTTTTTTTATGGTTTCCTTTGCTGTGCAAAAGTTTGTCAGTTTGATTAGGTCCCATTGGTTTATTTTTGCCTTTATTTCTGTTGTTTTGGGAGACTGGCCTGAGAAAAGATAAGCATGCATATACTTTCAGTTGATGGTGTTCCTTCTTAATTTGTAAATCTGAAGCAATCACAAGAGAACTTCCATAGACTTACAACACCTTATCACCTCATCTTCAGCATCAGAGCTACATAGCCTCCCTTCCTGCCTATTATAAAGAATGAAATTTACATGATCCTGTATCATTCCAATCTTTCTATGACATTAAATCTCACCCTATTTCAGCATCCTACCCAAGGATATTGTGTCCAGCAATGTTCTCCTTTTCCCTCTTCTAAATCAAAATTTCTCTGTTTGCTGGAACATTCTCATTGCCATTTAGACATTCCTTAATTTCTTCCATTAAAAAAAGAGAAAGAAAACTTTCTTGGTTGCACACATCTTAATGAGCTATCACTTCATTTTGTAGTAGTATTCCTCAAAAGAGATGCTATATTTGTTGTCTCTAATTCCTCTTTGTCCATACTCTCTTATATCCATTCTCTTCTGGCTTTCACTCCAAGTAATTCAACCAAATTGCTTTTATTACAAAAGCCAATGTTCTCCACATTGTTAAATCCAATGGTCAGTTTTTTTTTACCTCATTTTATTTGGGCTACCAGCAGCATTTTATGCAGGTTGTTTATTCCATATTCTGTAATTCATTTCTTTTTTTCGTCTTTTTTGCTATTTCTTGGGCCGCTGCCACGGCATATGGAGGTTCCCAGGCTAGGGGTTGAATCGGAGCTGTAGCTGTCAGCCTATGCCAGAGCCACAGCAACGCAGGATCTGAGCCGCGTCTGCAACCTACACCACAGCTCACGGCAACACCGGATCCCCAACACACTGAGCAAGGGCAGGGACCGAACCCTCAACCTCATGGTTCCTAGTCGGATTCATCAACCACTGCGCCACGACAGGAACTCCCTGTAATTAATTTCTTCACTTGGTTTCCAGGATACCATATTTGCTTTATTTTATTCCTACATTATTTACCTCTCTTTCTTACACCTCTTTGCTAGGTACAATTTCATTAAAATCACCCTGCTAATAGCTATGATAAGCTCTCTCCTAAACTAGTATGACAGGTCCCTAATTGCAATGTCTGTATCTATTATTGCCTCCTGCATATCCCATCTCCATTCTTTAGTCAACATAGCTGCCAGGATGGCTGTTTAAAAATCTTAATCATATTGATAAAACCATTAACAAAATACCTGGCAATGCTACCTGCACATTTAAGAGTTAAAACTTCAAGTCCATTACATGGCCTACCAGGCCATATATGATCCAACCCTCCATTATTTCACTGAGCTTCTTTGCAGTACTCTTCCTCATAATCACTTTGCTTCACTGCTGTTCTTGCTATTCCATGAACACACAAGATTTTTCTCTGACTTAGGGTCTTTGCACTGCCATAAACACCACAAAATTTGGTCAGATGTATTTATGGCTAACCCTATTGTCTTCTTCACAATTTTCTTTAATACTACTTTTAAAGTAGTATTCAAGCCCTCATCTCAACCTTGCATACCCAATTTCCCTTACCATTACCTACCTTTTTTTTTAATCCATTTTAAAGTCACCTTGTGACTTATTGTACATATATATTGTTGATTCTCTATTGTTCCTTATTAAACTATTAAAATATAAGTCTGTTAGTGCAGCAATTTCTATTTTACTTTGTATAGTTCATTGAGAAATCCCAAGTGCTTGGAATATAGTGGTTGCTCCAACAATACTTATTGAATAAATGAGTAAAAATTTTCCATGACATATTTATGTCATAATCCTATGAACCTAATTGCACCATTTAGCATTTCTTGAATTGCTGCGTGTACATATTTATAATCTGCTTCATGATTATTTTCAGTGAAACCATGCTCAACAAGAACCCCTGGAGCTATTTTCACTAGCCAGCTGCATTATATTAGAACAGATACATCTTGTTATGTACTTATAGTTCACTTTTTAGGGCTGTTGATATTGTTTCTCATGGAATTTTGGCTAAAAGGTATTTGTTTTGACTCATGTCTCATTAAATTGAAAGAGGCTTTCAATTTTGTCCTCATCCTGTACACTAATTTTCTACAGATTATTCATGTATTTCTTTGGTTTTACACATGGTAGTCAAATGTACACTCTAGAATTAGGGTGATAGTTGAAATCCCAGCTCTCTCCTTTTCTAACTCTGTACCCTTGGACATGATATTCAATATCTCTATGCAAAACTTTCTGTATTTGTTAATTAAAGATATTAGTTGTATGTCTTAAGGATTTTTGTGATGACTAAATAAGTTTGTATATTTGAAACACATATAAGAGTGTCTGGCACATAGTGAGCACTAACTATCATTACGTGTCTCTCACATTTCTGCTGGAGTATCGGATTCTTGCTTCTTTCTAACTTCTTCTTATCAGCTTACTTTTTTTTTCCTGAGAGAACTTGCTGAAAGAAAAGATGTAAAAAATGAGTCTTTATGTTTTTAAAGATAGAATGCAATTTCTGCTTGATCATTTAAAGAAATATCACTTATTATTTGTCATGCTATCATTCACTGTCTCTCTCCCTCTCACTCCATCTCACATCTATGCACTCTCTGTTTGCCAAGAGTGTTTTTTCTTTGATGTTCATATATTTTTCATCAAAGTAATTATTTTTTCAGATGCTGTGGCATCAGGCAGAGAATTTTACTATTAGGTGAAACCCTCCTTTTTTTGGGGTTTCAAGTCTCTTAGTGTTGATAAATGTTGGCACCTTGACAATTCCTGAGAGGTATCACCAGGCTTCATTGGAATTTGTGGCTAAAGGCATCATCACCTATTTACATCACACCAGTCACCCAGTATCATAGGATTATATTTGTTAGGTATAAGGCCACACCTCTGCAGTGGTTTTGGGTTTTCTACAGTCTTATCTTAAGCTTTAGATGATAGTTTTATGAACTGCCTTATCCAAAATGCAATGGTATCCATTCTTGGAAAGTTGACAACTGCCTTATTAATGCATTAAGTATGTTCTTTATAAGAAACCAAAATGTCTGAAATTTTTCCTACAATTAGAGATAATGTTCATACTATTTTTATGCTCAATCCTATGAGTATCTTAAGGCATCTTTGCATTTGTAAATGATGTTATGCTGGAGGCAGCTCACATGATTTCAAATTTCTAATTAGTTGTGATAACATCTAAATATATTCCTCATGAAGTTAATCCTTCTCTACCTTATTTCATGCACATGCATTCCCTATCTGTCACAGTTCTTGATTTCAAACAGACACTAGTTAAATCAGATTGAAGTGCAAAAGCAATTTATGTACTAGACCACTCAGAGTAATGACGGAAAAACTAGAGAATCTGTCTTTAAAAGGGGGGGGGTAAATAGAAGGTTATAAATGACACATAAAGTGAAAATTAAATTTCATAACTATTTGAGGAAGGATATCATTTCCACTGCTACCAAACACTTGTGTTTCTAACTTCACTGTAGACATGGCCAGAAATGGGTAATGGGACCCCTAGAGGTTCTATGGCAAATCGTACTTATAGAAATTAGACATCACCTTTGTTTCAGATCCAGAGTTAATTCACCATACTCTATGCTGTTTTTCATCAAATATTTCAGTCCAAGACTTCCTGTTGTGGCTCTGTGGGTTAAGAACCTGACAGTCCCTGTGAGGTTGTGAGTTTGATCCCTTGCCTCATTCAGGAGGTTAAGGATCCAGCATTTCTGGAGTCTGTGGCATATAGGTCATAGATGCAACTCAGATATGATATTGCTAATGCTGTGGCATAGACCTTGGCTGCAGATCTGATTCAAACTCTAGCCCAAGGACTTTCGTATCCCACAGGTGCAGCCATATAAAGAAAAAAAAATCAGTTCAAAGTCTAGGAGCCTGGTTTTGATTTGCTAAGTAATAAAGGCTGAGAAAATACATCTGCCTTTCCTGCTTCCATAGTTGAAAGTGAAATTTAGCATGAAATTGTTAATTTTCCAAATAAAGATTTCAGAATAAGTTACCAAAAATAGTAAATGGTTAATTTTCCAAATAAAGATTTCAGAATAAGTTACCAAAAATAGTAAAGTTTGAATCCATTTCTGTTCAATATTTTGTCAATAAAGTTGTTTAAAAGCTTAGAGCAAGAATTATCTGTACCCTCATATTCACTGCATTTTCACAGTAGCCAAAATATGGAAACAACCTGTGTCCATCAATTGATAAATAAAGAAAATGTGGACTATACATGCAATGGAATATTATTCAGCCATAAAAAGGAATAAACATTGTTGACAATATGGATGAACTTTGAGGACATTATGCTAAGTGCAATAAGTCAGATAGAGAAGGACATTATTGCATGAACTCACTAATCTGTGGAATCTCAGAGTCAATAAATAAAAAGAGAGAGTAGATTGGCAGTTGCCATGGTCTCAGAGGTGGGGAAAATGGAGAGATGTTGATCAAAGTCTACAAACTTCCATTCATAAAATGAATAAATTCTGAGGATTTGATGTACAGCATAGTGAGTATAGTTAACAATACTGCATTGCATACTTAACAGTTAAAATAGTGGACCTTAATTTTCCCACCATACCACACATAAGTGATAATTATGTGAGGTGATGGATGTATTACTTATTAATAATAATTGTATTATAATTACCTAAATAATACTATTTTGATAATTATTTCATAATACATTCATATATCAAATAATCACAATTTATACTTTAATATTACACAAGTATAGCTCAATAAAGCTGGAAAAAAATCTTAGGAAAGTATTTTTTTAATCTGGCTATAAAAAATACACCTGCACTACTAAATATTCACACATCAGCATCTAGAGATAACTATTGCTAATGTTTTGATTAAGAGGCTTTTGGATATTTCTCTACATGCTCATGTGATATGTTACTTTTATTACTAACCTAGCATCAGTTTCTAGTAATACAGAGTCCTTTATAAAGGATGAAAATATAAGGACTACCCTATCTCTACACAGTCATGTACCATAAGAGAGGTTTATACAACACCCAGCTTCAGTTTGTAGTATGAATACTATAAAAGTGAACCTATCTACATTTTCAGGGAATAGTCCTGTAAGAACATATATGATATAATTTTTTAAACTCTTCTTAAAATTCTAGGAAAATTTCCTCTTTAGTTTCAAGATAGTGAGCCATTATTAATCACTATAGATAGAAACAGGAAAGGTGAATGTAGAACTGATTGTAGTTGGCAGCCATTCTGTAGCCAAATTAAAAAAGTTCTAGAATAAAGTTGACAAAGTATAAGGGAAAATAAAATCACTGAAAAAAATGTAGGTCCATAAAAATATTATCAAACTGCTGGATCAAACCAAAACTAAAATTTTGGGACTTCATTATGTATGATCAAATAAATTACCTTGTGGCATATTTTACTTTTAGTTAGATTTTCAACTGCTAACAGTTCAAAAAACTTTAAAAAATAGAACAAAGTAAAATAAACCTATATAGGCACAGAAAATAATAAAAATACATGTTTACAACATTTATACCTTTGAGTTATTCTCCCTTGCCTTAAAATAGACACATTAGTTAATACATTGATTTAAAAATGCATGGTTCTAGCTTTTATAAAATTTAGTAATCCATAGCATAAATGCATGTTATTTTATTTCATTTCAGCATGCCTTTATTAATGGATTTTTAAAATATTTAGATTTCTGTTTTATGGTTTTGTTACTATAATAAATGTAGTGACAAAATCTTGGCATGCCCCTTTGTACATTATCATTTTATCAACTCTGTAGAATGATTGCTAGAAGTATGACATGTGGGTTGAGAAATATACATAAGTTAAATGCTCCAATTTATTGTAATACTTACATAAGAATTTTGTAATAACGCATATTCATGTTGCATAATAATATTTATTTCTCCACTTGCTCATTCAGACTTGGGATTGACAATTTTGTTAAACATTTAAAGCTAAGAGGAGACAATATTGCATCATTTTTTTTGTTTTCTAATTACTTTAAAAAAAAACTAAAGTATAGTTGATTTACAACGTTTCTTCAATTTCTGCTATACAGTGAAGCAACCCATCCATACATACATATATATACACATTCTTTTTTTCATACAATCTTCCGTATTCTAACCTGTAACTGTACACAGTGTCTGTTGTGTACAGTATGATGCCATTACCAATTAATTCTAAATGTAATAGTTTTCATCTACCACCCCAAAACTCCTTGTCCATCCCCTCTTTTCCCCCTACACCCTGGAAAACACAAGTCTGTTCTCTATGTCCATGATCTATTTAAATTTTGTACATATGTGACATATTTTATATTCCGCATATAAGTGATTTCACATGGTACTTGTCTTTCTCCTTCAGACCTACCGCACTTAGTATGAGTATCTCTAGTTCTATCCATGTTGCTGCAAATGGCATTATTTTCTCCTTTGTATGGCTGAATAGTATTCAATTGTATATGTGTACCACATCCTCTTAATCCATTCATCTATCAATGGACATTTAGTTTGTTTCTATGTCTTGGCTATTGTGAATATTGCCTCTATGAACATAGAGGTGTATTAATCTTTTTCAATGAAAGTTTAATCTGGATTTATGCCCAGGAGTGGGATTGCTGGATCATATGGTAATTCTATATTTAGTTTTCTGAGGGACCTTCACACTGGTTTCCTTAGTAGTTGTACCATCTTACATTGACACCAACAGTGGGAGGGTTCCCCTTTATCCACATCCTCTCCAGAATTTGTTTTTGCTAACTTGTTAATTATGGCCCTTCTGGGTGTGAGGGGGTATCTCATTGTAGTTTTTATTTGCATTTCTCTAATAATTAGTAATAAACATTTTTTTTCATGTGCCTACTGGCCATCTGTATGTTTTCTTTGGGGAAATGTCTATTTAGGTTTTCTGCCCATTTTTAATGGGTTGTTGGATTTTTTGCTGTTGAGTGGTATGAGCTGTTTGTATATTTTCGAGATTAAGCCTTTGTTGTTTGCATCATTTGCAAAGATTTTCTCCCCTTCTGTGGGTTGTTTTTCATTTTTTTTAGTGTTTTCCTTTGCTGTGCAAAAACTTTTGGGTTTAATTAGTTCCCACTGGTTTATTTGTGTCTTTATCGTCATTATTCTAGGAGGTGGATCAAACAAAATGTTGCTGTGATTTATGTCCTAGAGCATTCTGCCTATGTTTTCCTCTAGGAGTTTTATAGTATCTGTCCTTACATTCAGGTCTTTAATCCATTTTGATTTTATTTTTGTGTATGGTATTAGAGAATGTTCTGATTTCATTCTTTTACACTTAGCTGTCCAGTTTTCCCAGCAGCACCTACTGAAGAGACTGTCTTCCCTCCATTGTATGTTCTTGCCTCTTTTGTCAAAGATTAATTGACCATAGGTGCTTGGATTTATTTCTGGGCTTTCCATCCTGTTCTGATGAGCTGTATTTCTGATTTCATGCTAATACCATAGTGTTGTGATTATAGTAGATTTGTGGTATAGTAAAAAGTCCAGGGGTCTGAATCCTCCAGTTTTGTTTTCTTCTTTTCAATGTGCTTTGGTTGTTCAGGGTCTATTGTGTTTCCAAACAAATTTTAAAATATTTTTTTCTAGTTCTATGAAGAATGTCATTGGTAATATGATAGGGATGGCACTGAATGTGTAGATTGCCATGGATAGAATAGTCATTTTGATAATATTGAGTCTTCCAATCAAAGAGCATGGTAGGTATATCTTTTCATCTCTTTATACCATCTTTGATTTCTTTCATCAACATCTTATAGTTTTCAGAGTACAGAGCTTTTTTTCTCTTTATGTAGGTTAATTCCTAGGTATTTTACTCTTTTTTATGCAATGGTAAATGGTATGGTGTTCCTAATTTATCTTTTTTATCTTTCATTTTTAGTATATAGAAATGCAGCCAATTTCCATGTATTAATTTTGTATCCTGCAACTTTATTGATGAGTTCTAAGAGTTTTCTTATAGTGTCTTTAGGATTTTCTAGGTATAGTATCATGTCATCTTCAAACAGAGATAGTTTTACTTATTTTCCAATTTGGATTATTTTATTTCTCATTCTTCTCTGATTGTCATGGCTAGGACTTCCAAAACTATAATGAAGAGACATGTCGAGAGTGGACATCCTTGTCTTGTCCCTGATCTTAGTGGAAATTCTTTCCGTTTTTCACCATTGAGAATAATGTTAGCTGTGTATTTGTCATATATGGCTTTTATTATATGAGGTAGACTTCCTGTATGCTCACTATCTGTTGAGTTTTTCTTAGAAATTGGTGTTGAATATTGTCAAAAGCTTTTTCTGCAACTATCGAGATTATCATATTGTTTTTATTCTTCAGTTTGTTAATGTGGTGTACCATGCTGATTGACTTGCAGATATTAAAGAATACTTGCATCCCTGGGATAAGTCCCACTTGATCATGGTGTATGATCTTTTAAATATATATTTGAATGTAGTTTTCTAATATTTGGTTGAGGATTTTCCGTCTACGTTCATCAGTGATATTGGCCTGTAGTTTTCTTTTTTTTTTTTTTTGTGGTATCTGTCTGGTTTCAGTATCAGAGTGATGGTTTCATAGAATGTGCTTGTGGGTATTCCTTCCTCTTAAAATTTTTGGAAGAATTTCAGAAAAAGAATTGTTAGCTCTTCTTTCTCTCTCTCTCTCTCTCTCTCTCTCTCTCTCTCTCTCTCTCTTTTTTGTCTTTTTGCCTTTTTCTAGGGCCACTCCTATGGCATATGGAGGTTCCCAAGCTAGGGGTTTAATTGGAGCTGTAGCTGCCAGTCTACACCACAGCCACAGCAATGCCAGATTCAAGCTGCATCTGTGACCTATACCACAGCTCACAGCAATGCCAGATCCTTAACCCTCTGAGCAAGGCCAGGGATCAAACCTGCAACTTCATGGTTCCTAGTTTGATTCATTAACCACTGAGTCATGATAGGAACTCCAACTCTTCTTTCAATAATTTGTAGAAGTCACCTGTGAAGCCATCAGGTCCAGAAATTTTATGTTTTGGGAGTTTTTAAATCACATTTTCAATTTCAGTGCTTGTGATTGGTCTATTCATATTTTCAGTTACTTCCTGTTTCAGTCTTGGTAGGTTATAAGAATCTATTTATTTCTTCTAGGTTGTTCACTTTATTGCATAGAGTTCCCCATAGTAGTCTCTTACAATCCTTTGTATTTCTGTGGTGTCAATTGTAACCTCTCCTTTTTCATTTCTAATTCTATCAATTTGAACCCTCTCCCTTTATTCCTGGATGAGTCTCGCTAAAGTTAATCAGTTTTGTTGATCTTGACAAAGAAAAATTTTTTGAATCATTGATAATCTGTATTGTTTTATTTGTCTCTGTGACATTAATTTCTGCTCTAATCTTTATGATTTCCTCAACTAACTTTGGGTTTTGTCTGTTCTTCCTTCTCTAAATGTTTTACTTTCAAGGTTCAGTTGTTTATTTGATATTTTTCTTCCTTCTTGAGATATGATTGTATTGCTATACACTTCCATCTCAGAATTTCTTTAACTGTGTACCATAGGTTTTGGATTGTTGTGTCTTCATTGTCATTTGTCTCTAATTATATTTTGATTTCCACCTTGACTGCTTCAATAATATCGTGGTTGTTTAGTATCATATTGTCTATTTTCTAGGAGTTTGTGTTTTTTACTTTTTTCTTTCTTGCAGTCGATTTCTAGTCTCATAACATTGTTGTCAGAGAAAATGCTTGCAATAATTTCAATTTAAAAAAAAATACCAAGGCTTGATCTGTGGCCCTAGATATGATCTATCCTGGAGAATGTTCCATGTGCCCTTGAGAAGAATGTATACTCTCCTGGTTTGTGATGGAATGTTCATAAATAGTTTTTCTCATCTAGTGTGTCAGTTAAGGCCTGTGTTTCCTTGTTATTTTTCTGTCTGGATGATCTGTCCATTGGTGTAAGCGGGGTGTTAAAGTCCTCTGCTTTTATTGTGTAGCTGTCAAGTTTTCCTTTTTTGGCTGTTAGCAGTTGTCTTATGTATTATGGTGCTCCTATACTGGGTGTATATATATTTACAATTGTTATGTCTTCTTCAACTGATCCTTTGAACATTATGTAATGTCTTTCTTTGTCTCTTGTGACCTTATTTAAAAAGCCATTTTTCTTATATCAGTATTGCTATTCCCACTTTTCTGTTTTCCTTTTGCATGTAATGCTTTCTTCCATCCCCTCATTTTAAGTATGCATGTGCCCTTATATATGAAGTGGGTATCTTGTAAACAGCATATATTTATATCCATTCAACTAGTCTGTGTCTTTTAGTTGGAACATTTAATCCATTTACATTCAATGTAATTACGGATAAATATGTAATTATTGACATTTTCTTAATTGTATGTATCTTGGGACTGCTTTCTGTAACTGTAGGGGCAGTTCTGTTCTGTAGTTGCTCTCCTTCTTTGGCTAATCTAGGGATCTCTCTCTCTGTACCCCCAAGCATTGCGGGGGGCAACTCCCTAACTGTCGCTAAAAGGCTCTCTTTGTAGCTGCAGGATGTGCACTTCTGGTGGTCCCTCCCTCTGCCTGGCTGCTGCCAGGAGTGCTCTCTGTAGCTGCTGCAGATTGTAATGTGGACCAATGGGTCTCCCACAGCTCCCCTGGTGCATAAAGAATGCCACTGGACAGGGCCCCCATAGGTTCCCTGGGTGGAGCTGCAGAGCTTGTGCTTTCCCTGGTCAGGCAGTTTGCAGCTCCCAGAGGGAGCATGTGCCAGCAGCCCTCTTTTGGCTCTTTGGTGTGTGTTGGATTCCACTAGCATAAGCCACTGCAGAGCCACTTGCCAGGGCTAGGGAACTTATGCTTTTCCCACCTGGGAAGTTTGTAGCTTCTGCATGGACCCTGCTACCAGCAACTCTCTTTTGGATATTCTGGTGTGAAATGGGTGAGGGGGCCACTGGCAGAAGCCCAGAAATTTGTGTTATCCCCCTAGGCAGTTATTCCACCTGTTCCAAGTTCTCTAAAGCTCTAAGGGTGGGGCTACTTTCCAGCCATTACTTGGCAGTCATTGATTCTGAGTGGCTCCCAGAGCTGAAACAGACAGTGTCCTGGAGCTTGCAAATGCACTCAGGGAAAAACACTATGGTTGTGGATCTCACCCCTTCCCTCCAGAGCCCCCAAACAATGGTGGGTAGCCTTTAAGCCTGATTGCGTTTCCTCCTCTTATGCCTTCAGATGTGATTGCCCTATACTCTAGTTTACCTAACCTTCGTCCACACAGGCAACCCCGTTTTTTCCCATGTAGCCAGCCCCAGCTCTGAGTCTGCTCTTTAAAGTCAAAGTTATAGTTGCCATCACTTGCTGGTGCCCACATACAGTTGCCTGTAGCACTGACAATTTGTGGAGGATCGTGTTTGTTTTAATTGCTTCACATTGATTATCTAGATTTCCTCCTTATCCTGGCTGATCTCTTCATTGGTGGGGGAAATTCCCAGGGTGCAGGAACTTTTCCTCTTTCCAGTTTCCTCCTAGGGGTGCAGGTCCTGTCTTGCTTCTTTTCTCTTCTCTCTTTTTCTTCTTTTTCTTTCCTTTGTTCTAACTGGTTTTGTGAAGTTTTTCTTGCTCTATCATAACCCTGAGGTCTTTTGTCAGTTTTTGGCAAATTTTCTGTGTAAATAATTCCACATGTAGATGCATTCTCAATATATCTGTGGGAGTAGATGAGTCCTACCTCCTACTACTCTGCCATCTTCCTCAGTTTTTAATTTCTTTCACTGACTGTACAAGCCAATGTGATTTTTTTATAGTTTTTTACCATCATTTCTTCTTTTACAAAATGCTTGTTTGTGCCTTGTACCCACTTACACTTTGGGGTGTTCATCTTATTATTGATCCATAAGTGTTCAATGTATATTTGTTATATTGACACTGTATTTTAGGACTTGAAAACATTCTCTGTTTTATGTATAAATGTGTTGATTGCTGCTTTATATATATATTAATTTTTACTTAGGCAAGTCTATTAATCTTTAATTAATAGTTACTAGTTACATTACAGTAACTAGTAACTATAGTTAACTAGCAACTGTAGTTATTAGTTACTGTAATGCTTAACTTATTAAATTTTAGTGTATGATTTCCCTCCTCTAAATTGTGATTTGCACTGGTTTTCAGCACATTGTCATTTAAAAGGGATTGAAATTTCTCTATCATCCCAATGCAAATCAAATTAACACTGAAAGATAAGTGTTAATTAAAAGAATAAAACAGAATATATTGTTAATTGTGGTTTATGTTGTTTTAAGTAGAACTATCAAAGGCATGATAGCTTATGTTTATAAGATTAATTTATGCCAGAGTTAAGAAAACTATTCATCTTGTTGATTTATAATGTTTTAGTATCTTAATATTTTTAATTCATTTAAAAATATATAAAATGTATAAATTTTATAGCAGGGAAATATGGAATAAGTTTATGATTGTGGAAAGATAAGACTATTCATATTGCAATACATAAAATATGTTTAAATAATTTGCAAATCACAAATCAGAACAACATAATATCTTAATTTTTATTTAAAGGTCTTAAATGCATATTTTGTTATATTTCTGTATTGTCTTTACATAATTCTTTCTAGGTACATTTATTTTTGTCTCTTAAAATAAAAAAATACTTGCCACAAGTTTATATAATAAATGTCACAATCTTGATATAAAGATGTAGTAATATGAAAAAACTGATTTGTGAGTTTTCAAATATCATTTGTAGCTACATGATATTTTCCTGAAATAAAGAAAATAATAAAAGAGGAAATTATTCAGAATTATTTGAATTTTATTTTTAATTTTAAATAATCATTTGACCTTTTTTCAATTACTTGCTATCTCCAGTGTAAATTTACTATAGGCAACAAAAACTATTTTTAAACATTAACTATGTGGAATCACTGGGGATGTTGCATCACTGTGAATAAGAGATCTTAAAAATAAATTGTTGGTTATTTTCCTAATTTAAAGATCTCCTATATCATAGGTTCCCAAATACTCTTCTAGTTATATATATACTCATACCACGATATTGTATATTCTTATTTTTTACCTTTGGTTCATTTATTTTTTTATTGTTTTTTCTCTTTGTTATTATTATTATTTTTATTATTATTATTATTTTTGCTTTTTAGGGCCACACACAGCTCATGGCAATGCCAGATCCTTAACCCACTGAGCAAGGCCAGGGATTGAACCCACAACCTCATGATTCCTAGTTGGATTCGTTTCTGCTGAGCCACGATGGGAACTCCTGGTTCACTTATTTTTAAAAGTTATGGTGCTGTTATCTGTTCTACTTGTTGATTTTATTCTCTAGTACTCTATTCTCTACCATACCCTATTATTATTATCTCCTTCTGATAACATCACTTCCAAATTTAATTTTCTGCTAATTCTAACTTCTTTTTCCATTAGGGTTACTATCTATGTATTTCATATACTTACTATCTTTTATGTGCTGAGTACTGTTTTATTTACATGAGATCAAAACCTAAAGATTGGACTTATAGTTCAGCTATAACATGTAAACAGTTTAGAAGTGCCATAGGTACAAGATAAAACCTGAACAAACTGAAAATTGATGTTTTTCTTAGACTTATAAGAAAATTGAGATTGCAAGGCAACTTACCACCTCAAAATCTGGAGATACAGGGAAAGAAACACAGCAAACCTGGAATAGAAGCTGCCAGTGCCATGAACTGGTAAAACACTTAAATGATAATTTTGATGAATGTCAGGAGATCAAGTTTGGACTCTTTGAGAGAGAGAAACTCCTAGAGAGATATAGTCTTAGAGGGGCTCTCACATTTTCTGAATTTTAGCTCCAGGAACTCTGAAGTTTCTCACATTGAGGAACTGAAAAAACTCACTGCCTGTCTTTGGTGAGAGGTAAAATAACTGTTGTGCCCTCAAGAAAAGGCCTACTATCCAGTTTGCAAACTTGATCAGAGACTTCCCCCACATAAGCAGAGTTGTGTTTATCTAACACAAGCACTCACTAGTCTTTCAACCTCACATAAGTAGGAGAGAAAAAATAAATAAAAGATAAGAAACACTCAGAAAAGGCATAATAAATCTATGCAGGTCCCCTAAATGCTTGAGATTTAATCACAAGATGACAGAATAATTTCCTTCCCAATTCTTTACCACCACTTGAACAGGGCTTCAATAAATAAGAGGAAATTATAGCTAGAAATGACACAAGGCACAGATTATCTGTAGGATGGAATTCTCAGGGAATGACAAAGACAACAAGGAAGATAAAAAAATTTGAAGCCCCTGACACCTCCTGTTATAGCCAACATTAAATACAGCTTAACTCCTACCCAGATTTATATAAATTTCAAATTAAAGCTCTGTTTGCCTCAGTCTCTGTTACTTGATATGTCATGTTCAGCTTTCAACAAAAAATTACAAGTCATGATAAAAGGAAAAAGGACAGACTGAAAACAAAGAAAAAGCATCGGACAAAAATTTTGGAAATATCAGACAGAGTTTAAAATAACTATGTTTCTATATTAAGAACTTTAATGAAAAAAGCAGTCCTTTTACATGTTTAATGTAAACAGAGATACTCTAACAAAAAGGAAAATGAAATGATTAAAAATATGAAAACACCATAACAATCTGATTTATGTCTAATGAAATATTTAACCCAAGTTCATATACTTCAACTACCCCATTAATTGAGGTTTTTGTTTAAAAAATGCTTTTATATTCTTCAAGATATTATTTAAAGCTTTTATAATGTCAAAGTCAGGAATTCTTCCATGTTAGCAAGCTCATGCCCACAATTTTAGTTGCTTAAGAGATTGCAGCTTTGATTGACAAACTATACACTCTCCCATAATTATAAAAGTGCAATGTGTGTGTGTGTATATATATATATATGTACGCTATATATCTCCTGTGTGGTGTCTGTGTATAAAACAGAACAGGTAACAATTATAAAATTAAGTTTATAGGCTTTGTGGTATACACATTATACACATTAGGAAAAAACACAAAACTTAGAAAATACAAACTACAATTTAGAGACTGCTCTTCTAATAGATGAGGTATAAAAATAAAGAATATGTGTAGAATACATGTTTCAGATTATCTCATACTCTGAAAACATTTTATGATTTTTGTAAACTATACAAATGTATTATTTTAATAATAAAATATTAACTTTTACCTTTGAAATATGCATGACATCTTTTTTGCCTTCTGAATATACCACATTTTGAACTAATATATGATTGTGAAGAAATAAGAAATTCTACAATAGAAAATTCCTAGGCATTTCAGTATTGCAATCTCAAATATTTTTAATCAATTAATTTAATTCACTCATCAGTTTACTTCTTTACTATTAATATATTCCTTTATTTAACAAAAATGCATTATTGAGGCATGATTTTATAACTAGGCACTGAACACAAACTCAATGAAATATAATCCATGTGCTTGTATTTAGAGACTCAAGAATCTTTGTGTAACTCAAGTTTCTTATTTGTAGAAATCAACCATAGTTAACCTAGAATCAATGAATTTAAAACAGCTCGAGTATTTGTGTAGCTCAAATAATGGCTTGGAAATGAGCAGGAGAAAAATGTGGCCACATAGCTCGATCCACAAACAAATCATAGCAAAATAAGTGGCAGGTTGGAATGCCATCCTTACTGCTGCTGATGACTGAGGACCACTGTTAGCATTGCTCCCACTGAACCTGGATGTCATCACTATTTCATCATTATTTCTGGTCCTGCTGACACAGCTACTACTGGGCACTGGGTGCTCCCAAGAATGAAATAAATATTAAGTTTTTTTTTATTATCAGTCTTTACAAACTGAATTCAGAAAGATAGGATTATGTGTGACCTAACACTCTTTCTCTCACTGCATGGCTAATCTTCAGGAAATCCTATCATCTTCAATTTCAAAATATGTGCACAAAATGGTTACTTTTCACTATGTGCACTGTACTCCAGTCCAAAATGGTATGATCTCTTTTTTGATTATAGTAAATTTCTTAAATGGTCTTCACTTTCACACTTTACACACTATTCTCTGTCCTCAAGGATACACCCTGTGTGATCCTTTTAAATCATAAATCAAACTATGTCACTTTTCTGCTCAAACTTTCCCAGTATCTTGCTGTTTCACTCAGAGGAAACCCAAAATCCTTAGCAAAGCTCAAGGAATGTGTAGGAATAAACTGAGTAATCTGACTTCCTATTAACACCTCACCCTGCTTCAATCCTACTTTTCTCCTTGCTGTTCCTGAATAAAGGCAAAGATTCACCTTAGAGCCTCTCACTTGCTAGTCCCTCTGCAGAAAAGCTCTTTCTTATACAGCCACATGACTAACTTGCTCTTTTTCCTCAAGTCTCTACTGACTGTCCCATTTCAAAATGCAATCTCCCTCTCCCCCTGCCATTCCAAATCCACTCATACAACTCTATTTTATCCCAATGAAAACATTAACTAATAATTTACTCTTTTATATGGACTTCTAAATTATTTGCCTCTCCTCCTTCCTTTGCACCAGAAAAAAATAATCTATGTTAGGGCAGGAGTTAAGGGAGGGAGAAGGGTCAATAAGCAGATCATGAACATTTTAGGGCAGTGAAATTATTTGTATGATACTATAATAGTGGATAAGTGTCATTACATATTTGTCAAAAGCCATAGAAAGTACAGCACCAAGAGTGAATCCTAATGTAAACTATGGACTTTGGGTGATAATGATGTGTCAATGTAGCAATCTCCTGGTATGGTATTGCTAGTGACAAAGGCTGTGTGTGGGTGCAATTGGTATATGGGAGTTCTGTGTTTGCTGTTCAATTTTGCTGTACACTTGAAGCAGCTATAAAAATAGTCTATCAAAATTATCTAGAGAAAATAACTAGCACAAATATAACTGAACATAATATATTATCCAGAATATAGTAAGAATTTCTAAATGTAAATTTAAAAAGATAAGCCACCCAATACCAAAACTGGGACAAGACAGAAATTCTAAGCAAGGAAATATGAATGTATATAAAAATATGCTGTATCTTAGGAAAATGTAAGTCAAAACCATTTTTATTACATGAATTTTCATGTAATTCACATACATGGATACTAATATTCATATTTATTATAACATTAATTAATAGTATGTGGAGAAATGGATGTATGTTATACTTCTGATGCTGTTTAAAATGATAGTCGTTTGACATAAGAATGTTACAGTGTTTGAGGTGTTACCTGATGATTTGTCTTTAAATTTCCTTGAAATATCTTGGCATTTTTCTCTTGCTGGGTATAGTTGCCTTGAAGAATGTCTTCTGCCCTCATTCAGAAAAGGCTAAAATTCCATACATCAGAAATTATTATAGGAGAGTCTTACAAGTGTATCTAATATCCTTTTCATCCAATGAGTTCTGAGTCTCTGAATTCATGTTTCTGGGAATTGATTGAAACTGATTCAAAATCTGTTTATAGGATCTTTATATATATATATATATATAGACATACAATATACATGTATGTGTATGTACATACATACTATATACATGTGCATATACACAGATATACACATAAACATATATACACATGTACAAATATACATGCAAATATGTTTTTCAGTTACACAATCAAAAAATAATATGTAGTTAAATATAAAGATGAGCTTTAGGAGGCTGCCCTGTGTTTTAGTCCTCAGGGGTATGAATGGTAAGCATGAACCTACAGAGATCCCTTAGGGCATACCATTTTGAGGACTATGCCAGCCCTGAAATCTACCCCACTTGAGGAAACTATACCCACTTTACCTCTGAAACTATGTGCCACGAGCTCTACCTGCTCAGAGTCCTCTCGTTACCTTGATTGCAGTTGAACTGAATCCACTTCAAACACAGAATCTTCCATCAGCATCTATAGTCTATATAAAGTTGCCATAAAATCACTTGTCAAAGATGATGAAACCCCTCCTGAAAGTATATCCCTGCCCTTTGTGGAGGAAACATCCCCTGGGCCCTTCCAGGATGTCCTTAGGAAGTAGGTGCTCCTTGTTAAATTCATTCCAGCTATTTCTCAACATAGCACTTGGATTTGCTTGCATTTTCATTCAATTCATCAATTGCTGTCGGTGCCACCTGATCAATTATGTGGACCACTCACAGCAGTTATAACCACCACAGTGACTCTTGAAACCCTAGCTGGTAGATTAATATTAATTCAGCTACTCTGTAATTATGTATTCAGAATACCTCTTATCTAGAGTCCCCATATTTTTTATATTATAAATACTAATATAAATTGTGAAAATGAAACACTGAAAATCTCTTGGTATAATTCCTCTTTTGAAAGTTGTCTTTAATTGACAATCCCCAGAGAATTTTAAGCTGTTATCTAGTGCAGTGTTTCTCAACATTGGCTGTTTGAAAATCAGAGGTTGGCACAATGTTGTAAATCAACTATACTTTAAAACAAACAAACAAACTAAAAACAGCTGGGGATATTTGAATATTCCTAATGTCCAGGTCATTCCCCACACTAATTGCATTGATATTCCAAGGAAGAACTCTGGCATCAGGACTTTTTAAAGCTCCCAGAGCAATTCCAATGCATTGCCAAGTGTGAGAAATGCTGCTTTTAGACTAAAGACAGTGATAGATGGGAAATGTGATAGGCTGAATGTTGGCCCTCCAAAAGATGCTTCTGGGTTCTAATCCCAATAACCTATATTTATTCCATATATGGTGAAAAGATTGAATATTTCCTTAAATAGAAAAATATGGGATTAAATTAAGGATCACGAAAGAGGGTTTTTCCCTAGATTATCTGGACAGATCCTAAATGCAATCACTTGATTTGTGTAAAAACATGGAGGAGGGTGTTTAGGGACAGACACGTGGAGGAGAAGACATTTACAGAGATGTTGATGACATGAAGATGGAGGCAGAGATGAGAGTGATGGGGCTATAAGCCACGGCATGTCAAGGATGGCTGGCTACCACCAAAAACTAAGAAATGTGGGATGAATCCTCCCCCAGAGCCCTTGCAAGGAGTGGGAACTGATTTCGGACTTCTGCCCTCCAGAGCTGTAAGCAAATAAATTTGTTGTCTTAAGATGCCAAATTTTGGTTATGTGGTAAGGCACAACAAAACTAATACAAGGAGGAATAAAAAGTAATTTTCTTTTTCAGGGAAATTGCCACATCTTTAAGGCAGGGTAGATATAGTCTCATCAGATAATGCTAACAGGAAACACACATAGCACATACTTGGTACCTAGTAATGTCCTGTGCATTTGTTATGAAAAGCAGCAAGTGCACACTCACCAGTAGCAATAGGATATACACACTTGGATCCTTGAACAACTCCAGGGTCAGGAACACTGACCCTCTGTGCAGTCAAAAATGTGTGTATAACTTTACAGTCAGCCATCTGTATCCGAGGTTCTGAATTTGGGTATCCAACCAGCTATGGATCATGTGGTACTGTAATATATATTTATCAAACAAAAAATCTACATGTAAGTGGATCCATGCAGTCCAAATCTGTGTTGTTTAAGGGTCAATTGCATGTATAAGTATAGATAGAGAACCAACAGAATGAGCATATCCTCATTCTTTTATCATTTGCATGGAAGTGTATTTTGGCTTAGAAATAGCTGTCTGAGCCGTGGGAGGGTCTCTAGAAGACAGACTCTAAGCATAGCAAAGGAGAACATACAGTATACCATGTAATAGTGGACACTTCTTGGCATAGGAAGTAATCTCTAGGAGCATCAAGAGCTCAACTAGGGAGTTTGCATATCAGTGCTGATGCTATCAGTCAGAGGCCCTGCTGAATTTACTTTTTGCTAAATGACAAAAAAAGAGAGGAAAGAATAAAACTCCTCAGGGCATCAGAGTTTCTCTCACTTTAGTATTTCACATGTTTGAAAATGATTTAATTCTCACAACGACTTTCATAGGTACTACTATCCCCATTTACAGATTAGGAAACTAGTCTCAGAATAGTTAACTCGTTCAATTAAGACATAGGCAACAAAACTGAGATTTGATCAAGTTATCCCGGCTCTCCTACCTGTGCTCTTAACCACATGGCTACACTGCAGCAATGTGGACTCTGAGGTTTCAATGTGTCAGGTGTGGAGAGCCTGTGGCACCCTCCCTTGGATGTAACTCAATGCTATTATGCAGGGCCCTGAACTTAAAAGGGTCCTTCTTAATTTTTAAACAAAGGGCTATACCTTTTGTACTGGGCCCTCCAAATTATACAGCCAAGCCTGCTCTAAGCTTTTGGAATTCTCCTAATAGTTTAATTTCATTCTCAGGTTTCCATTCCTTATTATACGAAGGCTTGTATGCATATGATAACTAGTAATAGATTTTGAAAAACTATATTTCAGAGTTTCTAAAATGCATACTTTAATGTCATTTTTTAATATTACTTATTTTTGGCTGTGCCTTTCAAAAAATGTTGTCTTATGTTACCTATTGGTCAGATGGCAGTCTTAATTCAGTAGCAATTACCTACACTTGTGCAAAGATAATCATTGCTTTCCATATTATCATTAATTTATGTTATCTACATTATCAGAACAACGTGTATTGTGCTTAATTGATACTCAGAATGTCTTCAAAAATCTTAAGCCATACTTAAAAAAACCCTCTATGAATTATTACCAAACTATTAAAAAGCAAGCTTAAGTTTCTTTGACCTTTTTGCAGTCAGAGAACACACCACCTTGACAGAGTCTCTGAACTATCTCAGCAGGAAGAAGTCAGAAGTGGGATGTATATAAGGGTTTTGGAGAATCGGGGCTCAGGTGGTTTGAGGTGGGTCTTTTATGGCAAGGGACAAATGGGGTTTAGACAAAGTGTGTGAGGATTTTGCCCGTTCATACTGGGTTTAGGAATTTCCTGGAGCAACATGCAGAGTTTATTGATTTAGAAATCTACCTTTCCAGAAACAAATTACAATATCATGGAATATAGGTTATCCTAATTTGTTTTTAAATTTAAAGTTAACTGTGTTCACATAAAGTATATATATATTTTTTACTAATGGGGGCAATACTTCAACTCCACATTTTGTTACAGAGAAAAAGGCAAATGCTTGACATCCCTGATACTTGCTACTCAGACTCTTAGTTCCTATTCCTCCACCCCAGGTCTAATCAATTAGAATCTGCATTTTAATAAGATTCTCATCGCATTAGTCTAGGTTCTCCAGAGAACAGTTCTTATTATATATTATATATAGGATTTATTATAATGAATTGACATATGCAGTTATGAAAACTAAAACATCTGAAGATCTTCAATTAACAAGCTGAAGACTCAGGAGAGCCGATGATATACTTCTGTCAGAATCTGAGTATAAAGGAAGGAGAAAACAGATGTCTCAGCCCTCAGACAATCAAGCAAAAACAGTGAATTCTCTTTCACTCAGATTTTTCTACTCAGGTCTTCAATAGATTGGATGAGGTACACCCATAATAATGTGGAGATAAATCTGCTTTACTTAATATACTAATTCACATGTTAATCTTATCTAAATACTCCCTCACAGATATACACAGAGTAATGTCTGACCAAAGGTCTAGGCATCTATTGACCCAGTCAAGTTGACACATAAAATTAACCAGCACATTTATGGTTTATGTACACATAAAAAATACTGGTTTACAGTACCACCAAAATGAAGCAACCCACAGGTAGAAGAAGCTATGTTAACTTTTGGCACCAAATTAGGTGAAATAGGGTAGCCTATCTAAATACAGTGCAACTGGAGGCAGAAGAAATTGCTAATTCCTTTAAAAGAGAGGAATTAAGTTTTAAAGAACCAAGAAATTAGTAAGATAGATTCATGTTTCAGGCTAAACCATTGTTCAATTTTTAACACACAATTTATCAGAAAATTTGCATTCTAGAGAGAGCTATATAACTTCCATATGGTTCAATTTACTGAAAGAAAAGAGTTCAGTAAATTTAGAATGGACCAGTATCAAAACTTGAAAAAGAGTCAGAAACTTAGTAGAATGTCCCCAAAGCTATGATAGAACACTTTTTTTTTTCTTTAAAAGAAATGCCTCTGAACTATCAACAGTCTTGGTGTTATAGGGAAAATAATGCATAGAAAAATCAGTATCTCAATGATGCCAAGTTAAAAAGAGATTTGAAAATTCAGACATTTAATTCAAAGACATTTAAGTAATATCTTAACTAGATTATTAATTCAAGTTTCCTTTATGGACTATAATAGTGATTAATGCATGATAAAATAATTTATATCAAAACCTTGTCAGTTTTTTTGATGTTTTCTGTATTTTTATTTTTAATTTTAAATTTTTATTGAAGTTTATCACAGAAGAACTGGGTTTGCAATGCCAGCTCATTTTGAGATTCTCAGAATGGGGCCCTGGAGGGTAGGGCACAGGGGAAGGAAGCAAACCACTGCTAGGACAGTGGCCATGACCCCTGTGGAGATGAAATGCCCGCAAGAACTCTTGTTGTGCCACACTACAGAAGATCAGAGTATTCTGAGGGAGAGGACACCAGAGGTGATGAGCTCAGGGAACCATGTTCCATCACTTGAAGGAGAAGGGCTTTGGGCACAGGTTGGAGCACAGTCCACCTCCCCATGCCCAACAAGGTAGGTGTAGGTAGAAGTTGTATATGAAGGTACAGTGAAGACCCAGGAGCTCCACTGATGATGAACTTGAAGGGCTTGAGGATATCCAGGTGCTTCCCTTGTACCAGCTGTACACGATGTTTGTGAAAAGTATTTTTTTATATAGTGATTTTTATTGTTTAATCCATTATAGCTGGTTTATAGTGTTCTGTCAATTTTCTACTGTACAGAATGGTGAGCCAGTCACACATACATATATACATTCCTTTTTCTCACATTGTCATGCTCCATCATAAGTGACTAGACATAGTTCCCAGTGTTACACAGCAGGATCTCATTGCTAATCCATTCCAAAGGCAATAGTCTGCATCTATTAACCCCAAGTTCCCAAGCCATCTCACTCCCACCCCCTCCCGCTTGGCAACCACAACTCTATTCTCCAAGTCCACGATTTTCTTTTCTGTGGAAAGGCTCATTGCCTTAGGGGTCTGTTTGAAGTCTTCTATGAGCTTGAAGAGCTGCAGGATATTGATGATATCCTGCCCAGTTAAGACCAGCTCTTGCTTCATCACTTCTCGGTTCCAGCCAATGCAGATCTCAATCTATTGTTGAACAGAATAGACATCATTTTCCGCTGCTTTTTTTTCTTCACCCTTTTGAAAAGCAGAACCTCCTGGTCGCCCTCCTCCAGCCGCTCCTGCTATAGTTGACAAGGAACACCTGGAAGCCCTTCCTTTTAGGCACAGGAAGTTAGCTCATTACTGTTCCTATGTGGCCCATAAATAGCCAATTGGAGGAGCTTTTCATAGGCAGTTTGTCCCTTCTCTGTCCCCATAAGGAGGAAAACCCTCAGAGCCAGGGTGGCTCCTGGTTCCGAATGCTGTGGTAACTGCTGTTTCCAGTGAATCCTATCCAGTGAATCTTTCTTCTCCCATACCGTGGCTGAGGGGCCCATTTCTGGGCTTCCAAAGGAGTTGAGGTCAGTAATTTTTTATTTCTTTTTCACAGTGGTATGTAAAATAATGGTATATTACTTTAATAGTTACTAGCATCTTCAGTTTGTTGAGATAGAGCAGTGATTCAGCAAATCAAAGGATTAAATTTTTTTCCTGCTTTTTTTTAACCCTGAAATTATAGGAAATAAGATATTCTTTAGCAAGGTCACAGTTTCTTGGCTGATGAATAATGTAAGAATTTTAGCATGGTGTTTTCCTCCTCTATTTTTTTTTTTTTTTCCATTTCTTGGGCCACTCCTGCTGTGGCATATGGAGGTTCCCAGGCTAGGGGTCGAATCGGAGCTGTAGCCGCCAGCCTATGCCAGAGCCAAAGCAACGCAGTATCCAAGCCGCATCTGCAACCTACACCACAGCTCACGGCAACGCCAGATGGTTAACCCACTGAGCAAGGGCAGGGACTGAACCAGCAACCTCATGGTTCCTAGTCGGATTCGTTAACCATTATGCCACGACGGGAACTCCCCTCTATGCTTTTTATGTTGTCGGTGGCAGCCAATCACATCTGCAGTTACTAAATTTCTTGTTCCCCTTTTACGTATTTTAGGGAGTAGCCAACTAAAATCTTAAAGGCTCCAATGAGTGCTTTATTCTAGTAGATGCTCTGTATCAATTTATTTACCTCTTTCATTAGTGCATATCTTGGACTGCCAGATTCTAATACTAAAACTAAAGTTGTAATGCATTCAATCTGAGTTAAGCAAAATACCCAATCTCCAAATTCTCCCCACTTTCTGAGGATCTCTCGCTAGAAACCTCTAACCTGTTTGTAGTATTTATATCAATAACAGATCTTGGTTGGCTATATCAGAAATCAACTACAGTTAACTACTCAGAACATGAAATAACGAAGAATATACACATAAAATATTAAATATTTAAACATGTCTTCTTATTTTGAATCAAGTCAATGGCTCTCAAAATTCTCTTGGGTGTGATTTGAACTTATACACAAAATTGCATTAATAGGGATTGATGACACGGGTTTCTTCCCCAAGAAGATGTTAATTCTGTTTCTTTAAGATGTATCTTCCTTGAATGGAAGAGATAACTGAAAATTCTGTTTAATGAAGGTGGCTAACTTGATAAATTGGTCATCATTCAATGCCAAGGTGCCTTTTCTCTGAGGAACCAATAACATTGAGCCCAAGCCATTCCTGGTGAGATCATGCCTTTTATGGTTTTAACCTGGGGACCAACACTCGTGCTGCCAATGGATTTATTTTCCTGAGTACATGTAAAGGGTGAAAAAGCTAGCTGTGCTACTCACTATGCAATTATTTGTTTAATCACCTATATTTTTATCACACAACACATTCCTGCTTTCCCTACCAAACATAATTTCACATTCTTTTTCCGCTTTCATTGCTCAGTGATATTTCTAATAAGTCATGTTCTGAGTATATTAGCCTGTACCTCCTTCAGTGTGAATGTATTACCTGGATAGATGTTATGTTGTGTGGAACTTCATGCCTGTATATTAGACATTTTGTAAGTCTTTAGATGGTGATGTTAGCTGTGGCTCTGTCGCTAAGAAAAAAAAAATTCCCTGTAACCAGAATAGATGTTAATTCCTGTGAGAATGACTTGTTTACCCCTGATAACAGTGGATAGTTTGTCTGCCATTTGGGTGCATCAGAATTGGTCTTTTTTATGAGAGATTAAAAAAAAAAATCTGAGAAAGCAGAACCTAGATTGTTAGAATCCATGCTGTTGGTCTTATTTTACCCAATGACGACATTCCTGTACCTGCCATGCCACATTGGCTTAGCCAATAACAAAAATTGTTTACTATCAACTGGCTGAGTCATTTTGTCTACTTGGTTGTTCAGTGATCTTTCCATGATGAGTGCTTGATGGTGGGTATTTATATTTGACATAAAATATTTTACACTTGATGTCCATTTGCTTATGTCTGTCCAAATGCCTCTCCCCCAGATCTTCTATCTCTAATTACAATCTTTTACCTCTCAGGCTATCCATCATCCATAATTCCACTAATTCTTATCTTTGGGAAAATCTTTCCCATAAAGTCAATGAATGAATGCTTATAAGAATAGAAGCTCTGTCCATTGGGAAGATTTTCACTCATTCACTGTTATGTTACCACTGAGTATGGCTGCAATGTATCTTCCATATATTTTTGTTTTGCTCTATATACTGAGGCAATCTATACATAAAACATTTTTTTTATATTCCCTACATATACCCATGGATAGAAAGGTAAGGTAGGGATGGAGGGATGAAAATATAGTGTGTGAAATGGGAATCTAGGCTGTGTACTCATGCAGTTTTCTTCTGCCTCTGGACCTGCTCTGACTTGACTCTCAATGTACCATTTCTAGCCTACAATAAACTATTGCTTGATCTACCCAATTTAATGATGACTTAATGGGTTATCAAAATGGGCATATATCCACTGGGGATATCCTGGAATTTAACCCTAGTTATTAATCTGGTAGTCAGAAAACAAAGTAGGAACAGATCTTGAATGGATACCTATTGTCTTTCAGGGAAGAGAACTTTGCAGCTTATTTCCATATCGAGGAATTGCTAATACTTTATTAGGAAAGAATGAGCTTCTTCTGATGACTCTGAGGGCTCAGAGTTAAATCTTAAGAGAAATCTACTGAGAAATCTAACCAGATATCCCCATTCTAAGCTTCAGTGACCCAGGTTTTCTCAACAAGGGCCCTCAACACAGCATGACAGACCTACCTAGGCTGAGCATTCAAATAGTCTTTGTAGCACAACGATCTTAATAATATCTTGAGACTGTTCCTCATTTGGTCCTACCCCACATTGCAAGAGCTAAGGGCCTGTTTTTAAACTACTGTATATACTCAGACTTGTATTCTTAGCTACACCTAGTTTATCATCCTTCTTCAGGGTGTCAGTGTAACTTTATAAATACCAGCCAATTCATTATCCTTGAATGCATTCTACTGCCTGAACATCTCAAAGTAGAATGTTCATTACAGTGGAAAGGGCATTCTCCTCCACCTTTGTACCACTACATCCTCCACTGTTTTCCAAGATGCTCATGGCTTCACCTTGAATGTTGCAGCAGTTCCCGATGACTTAATCGTGAAAATACTCTTTGTGGGTGTTTTTTTTCTCATGAAAGGAGATATGACAGCAAAACTTCATAAACTATATATTATGTGCTTCCTGTAACATCAATTTAATGATTAAAAATACTGTGAACATGTTTATTCAACATGCAAAAATATTTTAGTAAATTACTATGTAAACATTGTTGTGTGATGCATAATCCCTACCTTGAATTCATCCTCGGATGGAATGTGTTATGTACAACTAGCCATACTAATCTCAAACTATAATGCTTATGAGAAATTTCTTAGGAAACAATCATGGTTAGAGATTTAGTGAAGTTACAAGTCAAATCCACTACAGGAGAACTGGAAGAAGGCAGGATAAAGGTGCCATTTAAGCTTGAAATTCAATTGGCAATAAACTTGGGAAAATTAATTATCCCATAGAGGAAAGAAAATGAGGAACTTCATAAGCATGGATGGAGCAAAGTGCAGGACACTAACTGAATGTAGTATACACAGTAAAAGAAAAGGAGTGCTAACATATCTAGGCTATAGCAGATTGTTGAGAGTCATAAAGACCAATCTTGGGTAAGCACCAACCCTGTGCAGCTGTGAAGTTGCATTTTTGGTCCAGGCAGAGTCACTTCTACAGCTGGCCTCAACACTTACTAAAATTTTCTGATTAAGGGTTACCAGCACTACTTCATCATGTAATCCATGGAGGCATAATGTCTTTTGCTGGTTGTTGTGGTGGTTGCTGCTTTTGTTTTTTTATAAATTGCTAGCATTTCTGTGAGGTTGGGAGGCTGTAATAAAAGAAATAGAATAAACATATTCTACCTTTCTATGAAGAATCTCATATTTTAGATCATATCACTTCACAAGTAAGGACACAGTAGTCTTTATAATAGCTTTCCTCTTTTTAGTTACCTCATGATATCATTGATGAAGGATTAAACAATTTCAACATAATGAAAAAGGGAAGGCAAAGGTAAATTTCAAAGCTATCAAGGAAATGTAAGTGACAGCATTTGTGTACAGCATTTATACAAGTAATGGGATGTGTGAAATCAGGGAGAGTGTAGTTAATGATGGTGATAATGATAAGAATAACAGGTAATGAACAAATGAATGAAACAATGCCACAATGGTACTAAAATGTAATGATATAAGTTGTTTCTGTATTTGGTAAAATAAAAATATACTATGATTATATTGTTACTATTTTATGAAAAATATTAATATTTTCAGTAGAGGTTAATGGAAAAAATCTATTTAAAAATAAAATAAACATAAAGTAGGAGTTCATGAGAAAAATATATAATCCAATTTAATGCGTCAAATAGTTTCCAAGATAGCAGAAGATGATAAGAATTCCTTAGGTAAAAATGTGATTACTTCCACTGAAATTGATGCTGGAAGAATAATTTGTTAGGGCATCAACTTAAAATTATCTTACGTTTAATTTCTGTCTTATAATATTTATTATAGTATTAATAGAATTATTAACCTTGAAGCCCTATTTGTAGGCATCCAGACATGTACACATACCTATTTTAGGTCACCTTGAAATTAATGGCAAGTATTAAACATTTCCAAATTTTGAATTAATGATGTTTGAACATGAAATAAAAATGTCTCTTAAGATTGACATCAAAATGCATTATTTACATGGGTTCAATTTCTTTGAAAGCAAGATGTTAGTAGGCTCTAGTAAAAAAATATTGTGACTGTATCTGAAAGGAAAAAGCTCATACAAAAAAGGACATAGATGCTTTCAGTTTTTTGTATTGCCCACACATTTATTACAGTGTTTCCAAGAATTTTTATCTTGGATGTTCCTTGTATAGCTACACAGATGTTTAGGATTTCCTACTTAAGGAAAAATTTTATCAAACCCACTCATTATTCAAATAAACCTAACAACTTGATGTGTTTCAGAATTATACTTAAAATTATCTGCATTCATTTTAAAGAAAGGGTGGTGTCATTTCTTCCATTTTAACAGGTTTATTGAAGTATTGTTACAATGTGATAATTTCTGCTATACAACAAAGTGATTCAGTTATATATAGATACACATCCATTCTTCTCCAGATTGTTTTCCCATATATATTACCACAGAATATAGGGTACAGTTCCCTGTGCTATGGGAATAGCAGGTCCCCATAGATCATTCTCCATATACACAGGGTAATGCCTTTACTTTTATGTTTGTACATTTTGATCATCTTCACCCATTTCACACACACCTCACTGCCCATCTATGACAACCATAGATCTATTTACCATATCTGAGTTTGGTTTTGGAGGTTTGTTTTTCGTCTTTTTATAGGTTACACGTATAAGTGAGGTCATACGGTATTTGTCTTTTTCTGTCTGAAATTATTTCACTTAGTATAATACCTTGAGGTCCATCCAAGCTGTCGCAAATGGAGTTCCTGTTGCAAGAGGGCTAAGAATCCAACATTGTCTCTGCACTGACCTGGTGCTGCTGTGGCATAGGTAGTAGCTGTCAGCACTTTGAGATGCTGCAGGTGCAGCCCAAAACAAAACAAAAATAAAGTCACAAATACCAAGATTTCCTTTTTTTATGGATGGATAATATGACTCTGTGTGTGTGTGTGTGTGTGTGTGTGTGTGTGTGTGTGTGTGTGTGTATAGTTGACTTTTGAATAACACAGGTTTGAATTGCAAGGGTAAACTTACATGTGGATTTTGGTCAATGAAAATGGACTGCAGTACAAAACAATTCCCTGTTGATAGAATCTAAAGATAAAGAACTATAGTTGGGAAGGGCCAGTTGTTAAGATATACTCAAATTTTTGGCTGCATGAAGGGTTAGTATACCTAATGCTAGTATTTTTTAAGAGTCAACTGCATAAATAACAAAAAATCACATTTTCTTTATTCATTCATCCATCGATGGACACAATGTTTTCATGTTTTTCCTACTGAGAATAATGCTGCAGTGAACGTGGGGGTGCAGATATCTTTTATATTTTTAAGGCCACACTAGTAGCATATGGAGGTTACCTGGCTAGGGGTCAAATTGGAGTGGCAGCTACCAGCACACACCACAGCATAGCAACACCAGATTCCAGATGGATCCTTGACCTATGCTGCACCTTGCAGCAACACCGGATCCTGAAACCACTGATCGAGGTCAGAGATCAAACCTGTATCCTCATGGTTAGTAGTCAGGGTCTTAGCACACTAACCCACAATGGGAACCACACAGATATCTTTTTGAGTTAGTGTTTTTTTTTTTTTAACTTTTGGATTAATACCTAGAACTTGGAATTGCTCGTTAATATGGTATATCTATTTTTAATTTGTTGAGGACCTTCCATAATGTTTTCTATAGTGGCTGTACCCAATGATATTCCTACCAACAGTTCCCTTCTCTCATCAACACTTGTTTCTTGTCTTTTTGACAATAGCCATTCTAACGTGTGAAGTGATATCTCATAGTTCTGATTTGCCTTTCTGATCACGATGTTGAGGACCATTTCATGCACCTATTGGCTATCAGTACATTATCTTTGGGAAAATGTCTATTTGGATCCTCTTCCCATTTTTAAATTGGATTGATTTTATGTTTTTTATTTTTGTTTTTGAATTATGAATTCTTTATAGCTTGGATGTTATTCCATCCATTATGAGATTATATGAATTACAAATATTTATCCCAATTGATAGGTTGCCATTTCATTTTCTTGATCAGTTTCCTTTGCTGTGCAGAAGGTTTTTAGTTTTAATGTAGCCCTACCTTGTTTTTTTGCTTTTGCTGCCTTTGCTTTTGTGGTAATGTGCAAAAAATCATCAACACTGTCAGTGAGCTTAATGCTCATATTTTCTTCTAGGAGATTTGTAGTTTCAGGTCTAACGTGCAAATTTTTATTGATTAAGTTATTTTGTGTATGGTATAAGATAGAGGTCTAGTTTTATTCTTCTGAATGTAACTGTTCAGTTTTTCCAAATCCATTTACCAAAGACTTTCACTTTTCCATTGTTTAACTCGGCTTCTTTGTCATAATATCAACCATATCTGTGTGGATTTATGTCTGGACTCTCAATTGTATTTCATTGATCTATGTGTCTGTTTTTATGCTGACACCAAATAGTTTTGATAACACTAGTATTGATCCTTGAGGTGTAAAGTTAAGCTGTTTGAGAGCTTAGAAACAAGAAAGTGATACCTGATTAAATTCTTCACTCAGATAAGAAAAGTTTGTATCAAGGACAATTACTTTTAAATTTTAAATCTCCGTAAATAACCAAGGTATTTTTAAATAAAAAGAAAATACAGAAGTAGAGGTAACTTGTACTCTCAATATTTTCTAATTTTATTTTGCCATCTTTTTCTCCCTCATTGTCTCCTTTGTTTTTTCTCCCAAAATGAGATTTTTATATTTTAGAAGAAATTCTATTTTTGAAACTATCATTTTTAATGTATTATTTCCAGGTATAAATAAATGACACATTTTCTAAAAAGTTTTCAGTTGCTCACTTTCCATTTTTCAAATTTTGCAATTTACAGTTTATTGCACAAAGGAGATACAAGGTGATAATTCCTTTCTGTTTTTTGTTTGGATTCATGAAATATTTTGATCTGAATTTGACTGCCATTGTAGGTGATGTTCATTCCATCACTTGGATTAGATCATATGTAAGATGATACTGAGCAGATCAGTGTGGTAGAACATTTATTTTTATCTACCAATATCATGCCAAAACTCACTGATCATCCATTAGGTAACAAATCTATAAGAATACACATCAAAGAAGACAAAATGAATAGAGCTCTGATTAAGAAACAAACATGTGATACCCAGGATGGTGCTAAGAATATCAAGGCAAAAATAATCATCAAAAAGCCTTTGAAGAACACCTAGGATTTTTTCTAAAAATACATTAATTAGTATTCTATATCAGATCTATAGACAGATCTATAGACTAGCTTTCTACCACTATTTCCACCTCTTAATACCATCTCGTGGGGGAGGTGATTAGGAAGGGTTTCAACATATTAATTTTGTGGGGACCCAAACAACTAGTCCATAACATTCTATTGACTATGTGGATCAGCTAATTCCTTGCTATGAGAGGTCATCCTGTGCATTATAGAAGGTTTAGTGTTTTCCCTGCCACTACATGTCAGAAGCACTACTCAGTTGTGAAAATCAAAAATGTCTCCAGATGTTGCCAAATGCTCCCTGGATGTCAGAACAACTCTGGTTGAGAACAGCTGCTCTATGTGAGTGAAGAATCTTTAATAGGAAAATGTGGTATACATACACCTATAAATATACACACACACATATATATTAAATATATAATATGCATATATCATATGTGTGTGTATACATTATATAAACTTGATTAAAATCTACCATATAATAGAAGTGGGGAATAATTATTGGCATGCAGATTAAGGATATATCTTCCTTTTTATTTATGAATTTATTTGACTTGAATGAACTTGCCTAATTTATCCTCTCTACTAAAGAATTGTATACAAAAACTTTGATTGACCATGTTATTAAAAACAGTAAACTCAATCAAATATTAATGTGTATATTTAATTGGTAATTTGTAATTTCATATTTTTTTGTTTTCACAAATAAGCACCACCTCCCAATAAATAATTGGGACAGCTTCTGTGTTTAAGTCCTTGTGAATTTAATATTTTCTAAAAAAGCAAAATAAAAGTTTGTTCTCAAGTGGAGATATTAACATGGACCACATCAACAAAACATGTCTAAGGTATTTTGGCAAGTTGCTATTCCTGAGACCAGAATTAATGGACTGCTCAGAATAGTTCATTGATTCAAGAATAATATATTGAATACCAATTAGGTTCCAGTCATTGTTACAGGTACTAGGAATTTTGTGGTGAATAAGGCAGGGGAAACTATCCTTTTCACTATCATGGAACTTTGCTTTTTATCGGGTGGTATGGAGGAGACAGAAAATAAGTAATGTAAATAGATTTTTAAATATTTTTTAACTATATAGCTATACAATTTATGAAACAATAATATATGAACTGACTCAGGGAGTGCCTTATGGGGGTTTGAGTTGCACTTCATTAGCTAGCTAGAGAGCTCATAAAGGCCTTTCAGGAGAGGTGGCATTTGAACTGAGAAATAAGTGATGCAGAAGTAGGCAGAAATAAGTAGGCAGAAGTGTGAAAGAAACATATTCTGGCCAAAGGAATAGCAATGGCAAATTTGAAAGAATATGCCATATTCCAGTTATAGCCTACTAGTGTGACTGAAACTTAAAGGAAAGAGACAGGAGATTTGTTGTTGTTGTTGTTGTTGTTGTTTAAATCTATCTCCATTTAAAATTGTTGTTACATTTTTAAATTTATTAAGCATTTCTGTTTAGATAGGTAGGTCAGATAGATACTTAAATAAACACTTAAATCTAAGCTTTGTTTGAATTCAAAGATTCTACCAAACCATGACAATTCTGAGATTACTGATTTTAAGTATTTGAAACATTTGTTCAAACGAACTGCTCACTCTAGACTTTTGTTTTTCCATTCTACTGGTCTGATATCTCTGCCATTTTTTTCTTCACCTATCTAAATTCTCTTCCTCTTTTTTTTAGCCCCCTCTCAAAACCTGTCAAGTATCTGTCTTAGTCACTGTTTTTATTAGTAACAATTTTAACCTTCTTGCTATACCAATGAGTAGTTGTTTAGTTTGGAAAGTACTAAATTGTTGCACTATTAAACCTCTCTAAACTTTAAACTTTAAGGATGGTATAATAGCCTCTTCCTGTGGAAAAATTGTATGGTCCGTTTGAAAACTCTATAGACTAGTTGATTCCTTTATGTACCACTGTAATAATTTATTCACCCATATTACACATGCTTAATCCCATGGAATGTACAAAGTTCTTGGGATAAACTTGTGGATAAAGTAAATAACCTGTTCTCATGGTAGTTATATTCTTAAGGAATAAGTCAAACTAAACAGTATAAACACCTTAGATAGCTAAGGTGGATATTAGTGCTTTGAAAAAAAAAATCCTAACTTAAACTTTGTGTGTGTGTGTATATGTGTGTGTTGCTTTTCAATTTTATATATATATATATATATATATATATATATATATATATATATATATAAAACAGTCAAGGTATAGACATTGGAGATGATGATATTTGAACCAAGACAAAAATCCTTTTTATTCAATTCACATTGAAGTTTCCAGATAACTGATCAGTACAATTATAATTCAGTATACTCAGCCAGTAGAAAATGTGTCTGGAAGGCAGACATAAATAAGAGCATTTGCAGTTACTTTGAATGTAAGTTACAAACTCGATTTTTGCAATAGTCATTTCCTCTGCTTGTTAGAAAATTATAGCTTTTGTTTCCATGATCTTAGATTGTGTCCTTTCCTAAGAAAATTAAATCTCATATATCTCATTTTTCAAAATGGACACTCTCTGCTGAAACAGATTGCAATAGTTGCCTCAGTTCTCTCAATGAATGAGAACCAAAGGTTTAAGCTAATTTAACTAACAAAAAACTTGTCCGGTAAGTGACATTTTTTACAAATCTATTCTACCATAATTATATTTTGTATATATGTGTGAATGTTGTGTCTGTGTGTGTATATATAACCAAAATAAAGCAAAAAAAAACCTGAAACTACATAATCTCATCAGATTCTTTTTGCTTTATTTCATTAAGTGCTATCAAATATTAATTCAAATTGCTTATCACCTGACTTGTATAAAATGAAAATTAACCATGTTTTTAGTTATAATTTTCATCTAAAGTGTTTTCTCAACTGAATTTTAAAATATGCATTCACAAATTAAATTGTAAGAATGATCTTTATGTTTGGTAGTATCAAATATGAACATATTAATGAGCATTAAGGTCAAAAAACTAATCATGTATCATGAAGCTTTGAACTGATTTTGTTTGCTTCATATACAATTGATATTTAAATGAGTCCTATTCTAAACTCTTATGAATTGTTACTTCCTTAAACATAATGATTTGTTCATTAACACTTAAATCAATTGTTTGCCAATTTTAAGTATTGTTAGAATAAATTCTGCAGTGTCAGTTCATAATCATTTCCTGATTTAGAATGGTCACTGTCAAACTGATAAATGTTTTCAGATATAAAAACAATCCCTAAGGATGAGAAATATAAAAACATTCTGATCATATTATTTTAGCTAAAAGATAACATTTGGAAATTATTTGAAAATATATTTTAATATGGTAAATAGGAATATGCTATAAGAAAATCTTTAACAAGATTAAAATAATATTTTTACAAAAACATCAGTTTGTTGGCTTGTTGACTTCCCAGAATCCTAACAAAATAGGTTGAAATATATTTTGTGTTTTTAGAAAAATGTATTTAAAGGGTAAAATGGTGATTTTTTTTTAAATTCTATTCCTGATTATACTTGAATATACATTCTTCACTTGACTATACAATGCATGGAGTGCCACTGTTTATGTAAAACAATATCATGCCTAAAACCTCTCAAAAATTTGGGGGTTGTGTTTCTCAAACATTATAATGTGTGAGAAAGCAAATGGTACTTGGGGTCAGATAACTTGAACTAAGACAATTGTAACAGTTAATGTAATCCCGATAAATATAACAATACCTAAAAAATGAAACTAGTCAGGTAGACATTGACGTTCATAAGGAAAAATAAACATTGAAGAATAGCTGCATACAGACTAAAAGGGAAAATGCATAAGGAAGTAAGTAGTTTTACCAGCTATTACAGCATACCAAAAAGGTTCTAGAATTAGTGTGAGGTTGTCACATAAATAGAAAGTCCAGAAATAGACTGAACTACAGCCAGAAATAGACAAAACTACATATAGAGAGCCATTATATGGTAAACATTTCAAAGATATTCTTTGCACAGCTGGATAGCTATTTGGAAAAAAATTATCTTATTTTCACTAGCTTCCTGTATTTCCTATTTAAATTTAATACAACACTGATTGCTTTGTTCTTTCCATTTCCTTAATTAATGCTTATGTTTTGCTCTAGCTGTATTACATTGGTTGATATGGACAGTATTTAACTTCATTCTTTTTCCAAATAGTCTGTTACATTATGCTTAAAACCTTGATATAATTTTAAATTGAGCAGACATTTCCCTATGGAAAATGGGTACTTCGTATATTATGTATTACTCAAAATAAGCTAATAAAGTGCACATAGAAATACCATTATTAATTCACTAGTTTTTGCAATTGAACACTCTGTTTTAGGGACATTTTATTAGTTATGTTAGTATATATTTTATTCAATCCTGTTGTAATTATGCATCAATTATTTTGGTGCTGAACACAATTTAAATTTTGAAGAACTGTTATTTTCAAATAGATTCTAAACAGTACAGTTATAAAATTAGTATTACCTTTGATACCTGTCTGAGATAAAAGATATCTCTGATTTATTTCTTCATGTGTGTATCATACTGAGAAAAATGTTAATGCTCATAAATTGTTTTTATGGTTTGGTTGTTATTGATTTTATTTGGTTCACATCAAACACTTTTTGTCTATGTTGTTCAAACTTTATGAAACATATTAGTTAACAATGATATCATGCCACTGCTGTAGTGAATCTAGCATTTAAAGTAAAAGAGATGGAAATAATTACAATATCAAGATAACCTTATGTTATTTCTTCTTGAAATGCTAATGCTGCACTTGATGTTCATTCATTGCTAAAAATTAGATTTGAGAAATGAAATAAGACACACTATAGAAAAGTTGTTGGAAATATCACTGAAAGCCATCATTAACATATAAGGATATGTTTTTGTTGAAGACACCAAGTTGAAGCAGTTTGCCTTTTTCTACTAATTTTAATTACTGCCTTTGTGAATTTCTTTATAACGGCCAAATTTTCAAGTAATGATGTGTTCTGTAACACCATTAATCAGGTTGTCATTCATTTTGTGAAGTTAAAACTAAGTGGCAATACTTTGAAGAGTGTTTTATTTAAAAAAAAATCCTTTAGATAAACATGTTAGTAGTAGGGAAAAAAGCCTGAAACTGCCCAGCAAAACAGATGGTTCAATATAAATAAAATAAATTGCATGTTTGCCAAGCTGCATGCATTGCTTTGCTATGTGAAAGCAAGAAAATTGTAATATATCTCTTTTGAAGAATCTAATGCTTAAGATATGAATTTTGAATTTCATATATTTTTTAAAAATGTGCCATAACTGTAGATTTTGTGTGTGTGTGTGTGTGTGTGTGTATGTGTGTGTGTGTTTAGGGATGCACCCAAGGCATATGGAAATTCCTGGACTAAGGGTTGAATCTGAGCTGTAGCTACCGGCCTACACCACAGCCACAGCAAAGTGGGATCTGAGCCACATCTGTGACCTACTCCACAGCTCAGGACAATGCCAGATCCTTAATCCTCTGAGCAAGGCCAGGGATCAAACCAATGTCCTCATGGGTATTAGTTGGGTTCGTTACTGCTGAGACGTGATGGGAACTCTAACTGTAGATTTTTTTTTTTTTGATGATAAAACAAAGGCATACTGAATATTTCACCATATAAATATCATGTAGATATCAGGAAATTTCTTAATTATTATATGCAATCATTTCTCAGCATTTCACACTGGATTCTCAACTCTGTGTATATATAAACTAACAATATACATACCAGACCTATAACTGACTAAAGGAAGCCATTAATTCTTCAGTTATGCTAACGTCATTGATAAATATATTAAAACTATTGTGCCTGGGGAAAGAAGAGAGCTAAGTGTATCTTTCAGGCAGAGCTCAATGAGATAGGGAAGAACCAGCCCTCCTAAGTGTTCTTTATCACCCCCGAATTCAAGATGCCTAAAATAGGCTTGATTTTCTGATCAAAAGTCAACTCTGTTAATAAATCAATAATAAAAATCTGATCAAAAACAAAACAAAACTTTACTTGGAAATTAAGGAGGACACTGCTCATCCGTCCTGACTGATGGTTCTCAAAATGTGGTTCCCTGATTCAGCAGCACTAACTCACCTGAGAACTTTTTAGAAACGCAAATTATCAGGCCTCACTCCAGATCTGCTGAATAATACTCTCAGGGACTGAGCCCAGCAATTTGTATTTTAACACTCTCTCTAGGTGATTATGATACAAACTAAAGTGTAAAGCCATGCTTATATCTGTTATGATATATTTAAACTGTTAGAAATTCAATATATTCTAAGAACTAGTACTGGTACGTTACTGACATGGTTAAACAATACATTTAAAATGAAACTCTAAAAAGGAGAATGAGATGGAACTTAAGTTTCTTTTAGGTGAATATTTTTCCTTTGTTTTCTATATAATAAAATATTACACTGCTTGTATGGTTAATAAACATTCACAAAATATGAAGTATGAACGTAATTTTTATAAGATTTGTTCTGCATTAATCCAAATAACAAGACAGTTTGAAGACTGAGAATGTTTGCCTCTGTTAGTATTGATGCGGACTTCATATAAGCTTAAATGCACTGAAGTTGTGTAGAGTTAAAACATATTCTTTTTCCAGAAGCTTTTCAAATGAAATATTAAAATTACTGAGATCCTTTGTTCAAAAGAAAGTAATATAAAATAATTATTGATAATCTGGCATTAAATTTGCTTCAGGTGTAAATACTATAGAATTCCAAACTTTCCAAATTCCAAATAATAAGAGTATTATATTTGAAAATTACTTAAAAATATTAGAGATGTATGAGAAGGACAGACATGGAGATGTATCAGAAGGATATTCTTATGCAGTTTTAATTTAACATGGTTAAATTTAACATACATGGTTGTTTTAACATATGAATTAAATTAGTATATTTGGTTAGTTTTAAATGTAAATATACATATATGTATTAAATGTAAATATACATATATGTAGGTATGTGAGTATACATAATGTATACATACATGTGTATGTGTAATATGTGTAATAGGAACAAACATTCCTTCAAAACCTCAATATTAAGATTAATGATACCAATATTTCATAATTACAGCCTCCTATAAAAAGTCTATCTGTAACAAAAAGTCTTCTCATGGCTCCCTGAATTAACTTTTGCACATTAAATGCAAGTTAATTGTCCAAATCTATCTGGAATTTCCCTCTACAGTTGATAAGTATCATGAGCCCTTCACAGATGATAGTAAATTGTACTATCAGTGAAAATGGAGTCACTTGTTATGAAAAATTAAGAGGTCTAAAACACCCAGCAAACTAAAATGGCATCCTGTCAATTTTTAACCTTAGAAGTGATCAACAATAGGCTATTACTGTAATAATTAAGCAATAATTCATCACTGAAATGATAATGCTATTAAATCTGGTCAGCAAAGGGAATGTGATAAGGTTATAAAATAAGTGCTTAAGTTATGTTAGGAGTTATAAGTTAAAAGATCAACTAACATAAATAATATGAAGGGGCATAATATAAATGGCCACAATTCTTATAACACCAAATAATGTATAAAAGTATTGGCATAAAAACAATTTATGTTATTTTAATATTTCTAATGAAGAATTTCATCAGTTGGAAATAATTTCACTAGTAGATATGCTGTGTCCAATTTTGGTTTTAAATGTAGAAAGTTATTAAATGAGCGCTATATAAGTCAGTTACCTACCATATCATTAATCCTATGATATTGGTCCAGTAATTTTAAAAAGCTCTTTCTGTAAATGCATAATGGAAGGGAAAGGGAGAAAAAAGTGTCATTTGTGTACCTGCTGTTAAAATGGTCAGAGAACAAGTTCTGAATTGCATTTAATTATGCCAGTCTCCAATATAGTGGTGATTGAGCTTAGGCAATAATCATAATCTTTTCCTCATTAAGGCCTTATGCTGTCATTACCAGTAGTAAAGAATTACAGGTCACAACACCACCTATGGATTATGAGCCATTATCACAAACTCTAAGGGGACTGTCCCCAGACAATATCAAATAGCCAATATGAACTTTATATTTTCAGAAAAGGGAGAAGAAAATAGAATTATTACTTATAATATTCAAATGTATTAAGCAAAGTAAAGTACTTCACATAGATGTGTTTCTTTTTTGTTTTTGATATCGAGAAAGTCCTAAAATTTTTTTCATAAAAATAACTTTGGTATGCTAAGTGTTGGACCAGTTTTTGGCAGTTTTTATCACTTATTCATTCTTTCATACTAGGCACCTGACTATCATCTGAATTATCTCAATTCCACCTTTCAGTTAATAATTCCATGTCTTTGTTACCAGGTTTGACAGGTTTTTACAGCTATTTTTTCCATAACTATTGTTAATACTCTAAATAAGGCATAACTGGATCTTATCTACACTACTAAACAGTCATAATGTCTCCTTAGGTCTCCAGTCTATCTTTTTTTTTCCATTTTTTTAAAAGTTTTATTGAAGTATAGTTGATTTGCAGTGTTGTAATTTCTGCTGTGCAACAAAGTGATTCAGTTATATGTGTATGTACATCCATTCTCTTTCAGATTCTTCTCCTACATAGATTATTACAGAATATTGGATAGACTTCTTTGTGCTATACAATAGGTCCCCATTAACCAACCATTTTTTATACTTCAGTGTGCATGTGCCAGTCCCAAACTCCCGGTCTATTCCTCCCTACCAACTGTTCCTTTTGGTAATCAAAAGTTTGTTTCCAAAGTAGCTATGTAGCATGGTCTGAAGTTGTCAAGCCTGACTCATCCAGCTCTATTTTTCTTTCTCAGGATTGTTTAGGCTATTCAAGATCTTTTGTGTTTCCATATAAATTTAATTTATTTCTAGTTTTAGTTTTAATTTTGTTCTAGTTCTGTGATAAATGTCATTGGTAATTTGAAAAGGGTTGCATTGAATCTGTAGATTTCCTTGGGTACTATAGTTATTTTGACAATATTGATTCTGTTTATCATCTCTGAAAATTATGACACCAATGAAGGAAATCAGAGTACAGGTCTTTTGTTTCTCCCAGTAGGTTTATTCTTAATTTTTTTCTTCTTTTTGATGTGAGGGCAAAGGGGATTATTTGCCTAATTTCTCTTTTTGATTTTTTATTATTCATGTATAGGAATGCAACAAATTTCTGTGTATTAATTTTGTATTCTGCAAATTTACCAACCTCATTGTAGTTTTATTCATTTACACCTTTTATGTATTCTCTAGAGAGGCTCCTCTAAAACAAAACATTTTATGTTTTTAGGCAGTTTCTCATTGCTTTAAATGTGATATACATTCGGTCACCTAGATAAGTGGGTCTAAAACATTATTGTGCACATAAATCATTTGGTGAACTGGTTAGCTTAGCAATTTCACTTGCTAGATTCCAGACCCTCAAAAGTCTAATCAAACAGGGTCTACATGGATTCAGGAATCTACATTTTAATTAGCACCCACTGTGTGCTAGATGATCTAGTTATCTTACCCCTAGCCACTTCCCCAACATTTACCATATTTTAGGCATACTTAAACAAAATCACTTGTAGTATTCCCTCTTCCTTCATGCTGAGAGGTGCTGATAGTAGACTATAAACAAAAATCATGTCTATAATAAGTGTTATGAAGAAATAAGATAAAGGCATAGGAAAAGGATTATATATATATATATATATTTTTTTTTTTTTTGTCTTTTTTGCTATTTCTTGGGCCGCGCCTGTGGCATATGGAGGTTCCCAGGCTAGGGGTCCAATCGGAGCTGTAGCCACCGGCCTACGCCAGAGCCACAGCAACGCGGGATCCGAGCCGAGTCTGCAACCTACACCACAGCTCACGGCAACGCCGGATCGTTAACCCACTGAGCAAGGGCAGGGACTGAACCCGCAACCTCATGGTTCCTAGTCGGATTCGTTAACCACTGCGCCACGACGGGAACTCCAGGATTATATTTTTATAGGATGGTCAGTGAAGGCTTCTCTGTTACAGTAACTCTGAATTGAGATCCTAATGAAGTAAAGGAGAAAGCCATATTAACATCTGTGTTAAAATCATTCTGGACAAAGACAAAGGTCCTGAATCTGGAGTTCCATGAAAAAGGAATTGTAATAGGAGACACAGTGTGAGATGCAGGTAGGAACATCATCTTTTAGGGCTGGATAATAGAGATTTCCAGTAAAGAATACCAAGAATGCCTAGGTAAAAATGACCACCCGCTAATGAATTTTTCTGAGGTAGAAGAATTATGATAAACTTGACTTTTAATAAAATTGGAAGACATTGTAGAGGAGTAGCTCTCAAACTTTAGCAAGAATCAGAGTTCCCTGCTAGGCTGGTTAAAACATATTGCTTGGCCTCATCCCCAGGGTTTTCATATTCAGTAATTTGGGGAGTTGGGCTTGAGACTTTGCATTTCTAACAAGTTCCTGGTGATGCAGATACTACTGGTCTAAGTTCAATAATCCAAAAATAACCATTAAAATATTTTCAGCTAGGTAATAACAAAAGAACAATTTATAAATTCAGAGTGTCTAAAGGTTGATTAGGAGTCAATTAAGCTAAGACCTAGGGAGAGTTAGGACAATTTCTGGCAAGAACAGAATTCCTGAAATCTTCAAGTAGTAAGGGATTGATTTCATTTGTTTTTTAAGCTAACAAAGACTGGCAGTGAGACTGCAGTGTGAATAGTGAAAGGAAGGTGATAGAAGAACTCAGATTGTGGCAGGAGACAGATCAAGGTAGAAAAAGATCCTTCAAGGCCTTGTAGGCCATGGTAATTTAAAAAATAAAATTACATTAAAAATCTCTTTGATGGATTGAAATGATGGAGTAACATCAGAATTATTCTAAGTGTTTGAGGGAAAACTGAATCTATTGGGGATTAATAAACCAAGGAAGGAAATAAAAGGACAGGAATCATTGATTTCAGAAAAAAGTTGTAGTGGTTGATTTTATGTGTACATAAAGAGTATTAATAACAAAAATAATTTACATTTTTAGTCTTTCTGAATTTTTCAAAATATTATACATAAATTTACTTAACTTGACAACAATCACTTGAAGTAGATATAAATTAATACCTCCCATGAGAATATGAGGAGAGTTTCTCCCAAAGTGAACTGAATTCTTGCCACTATCAAATAGATCGAGGAGATATATTGGGAGAGAACGTGACACTTAAAGACAAAGTGATCTCAGCCATATCAGAGGGTTGGGAGCACAAAGTAGCCCATAGGAAAAAGATAGAAATACCTAAGGACAGAAACCACAAGATACTGGTAATTCCCAAAACATTGATATATGCCCATATCATGAGTAGGCTTGATACATATAATAAGGAATTGGTAAATCATAAAAGGTAAAACAGAAAATGGCCAAGTATAACAGCTCTGTTATTTATACATACTGAAGTTTATTAGTCATGAGTTCACTTACATAATAATCTTTGAGAAAAAAATGCAGCTCTTTTAGTAAAAGTGCCTATAAATAAGCTGACAGAACTGCAAATACATACTAGGTTGATTTAAATAGTTGTATGTTTTCAGATTTCTTATTATACTGGAGTATATAGCTTTTTAAAGCTATATGGAAGGACATTTTGGAAAATGGAAATTAAAAACAAATCCCTCAATAGAAAACATTAAATTCATGTAGCTTGGAAAGGGACATTGGAAAGTAGTTTCATGCTACTTCATTTATCCAGTTTTTACCTCATACCTACATACTCATATTGCATCTACATTTACTATTCTGCATGAATTTATTTTTTGTATGGGGAAATATGAAGAGATTAGATCAGAATAATAACCACAAAAAGAACAAAAAGAAATGGAGGAACAGAGGAATTGAAATAGCTCAATTTAAGAATATGCCCAACTATTTGTTGAAGAAATAAAGTAATTTTTAGCTATCAAGCATTAGTAAGCACTAGTGCCTGGCATTCTAATATTAGAATTATACCGTTTTTGTACAAACTACCTACTTTATGTAGAAGAAGAAGCAGTGATCTAGTAGACCAACAGAACCTAAACTTGGATTTATGTACTCATCCTAGTTTGCTATCATTTCTTAATTGAAATATATATACCTTACCTTTCTTACTCCTAGACCAATTCCATCTTGTGACCTGGAATACATTTATAAGGGTGCTAATTTTGTGGCGAGGGCAAAATTCCCCTACTTTGTAAAAAAAAAAAAAAAAAGTTACTGATCTCAGCCTGATTCATGTAGTTTTCCATCATACCAGATAAATGAAATATAAATTAAGGTATGAAAAATTACACAGGTCTATATATTTGGGGTAATAATAATGGTGAGAGTAATGGACAAAAGCTTATGCGGCTAAATGTTTAACAAGGCCCATGGAACTATTACCAATTTCTTATTTCTATGATAAATATGACAGAATATGTTTTCCAAGAAGAATTGCAACAAGTTAATGAAGTTAATTTGTCATTGGGATGAATTATACTTCCCACTGTTATCTTCTAGTTTTAGTTCTTTGTATTTTTTTAAATGCTGGGATATTATCAATAAATTACAAGCCGCATAACTGAATATATCTATTTGGGGGCAAATTTAAGATGGCTATCTAAAAGATAGCTGGCTGATTCACTTTCAAAGATTTTCAATTTTTTTAAATTTTCATTGATATACTTCAGATTCCAGGAAATTAATAAACAGCATATTCTGGGTGGTGAACAGTATACAGTTATTAACAAACCATTGGAGAAATACAGCTATGTAATTATAAGACACAAGAGATGAACAAAAGTTTCAAAAATCCAAGAAGGGTGATTATATCATAATACGTGTTCTCAAATGAAATTACCTTAAAAGTAGAAGATATGTTATTTTAAAAAAACATGTTCTTCTTTTGGCTTAATGTTCCATTATTTGTTATAACCATCTGGAAATTGAACACATTTCATATCCCATTATTTTCAGAGGAATAAGTGTTTGCTGGTATTTGTGCCTGTGGCATTTTAATACCTCTGAAAATTTTTCCAATAATCCATTGAAATTAACCTGCTCATGGCAGCTAGGCATATTTTATTTTGTCATTTGCAAAGAGCTATTATAAGTAACAGTGAAACCAGGTTGACTCTTCAAAATTTATATTTAAAATGCTTGGAAATAATAGTGAAAATTCAAAGTACCATTTTAACTACATTTAAGTTTATCCATATTTATTACAAAGTAAGTAAATACTTGAATATATTATAGATTTGATAGCATGTTAACTTTGAGTGTCTTCTGTCATCCCAAACAGTTCCCAGAAAAACAACAAAATGTTTGGGTCTCTATATCTTGAAGGAAAAATCTCAAGTTTCCTGTAATTATGGATAATCAAGTTACCATAAAATTAGGAAATATTTCAAAAACTCTGTGGTATGTCCAAAGAACTATAACTTTTAAATATAACATATTTCTGACCAATTCTCTTTTAGCATGAGGCGAAGAGATTTGAGTCTTCATGTTAGTGTTAGAAAAAATACTTTTTCCTGCCCTATGTAGGAGTAGGTAAGAGCGAAAGCAAGGGATAGGACTGTATAAAAAGTTATTTTATTCATTTAGTGATAATGACCTGGGCCAAAGCATTGTTTATGGGGATTAAAAGACAGGAAGGAATTTGTGAGCTATTTAGAACATAGAATTGGACTGTTAGGACATAGAATTGAGAAGATTAATTGTCAAGTTCTCTGAATATTCTGAATGCTAATCAGATAAAAAAATACTTCTAGAATAATACATAATAAAATAATTAAGTTATTTTCTAAATATTACCAATATTTCTCAGACTACCAGATGGCAGAAAGGGATAAAAAGAACAATGCTAAATTGACTAAGTAAAATAAGTGATAATATATATGTCATTGTGCTTTATAACTTATGCAAAGCTAAAAATAAATTACATCTCAGTAAAATTGGAGGAAATGAAGCACCTACATTCATATTCTGCTTTAAGCATCTCTTTTAGTCCTTAAAATCAGTCTTCCACCTGATTCGTTGACTGTCCCACTTCATGATTCATGCACATTTATGTTTACAGTGAAACTATACACCCAGTGTCCCAACTGTTAGTGCTTACTAAAGTGAATGTCACTTCTGAGTCATATTTCTTATCTCAAGTGCTGCAATATGGTCACTTTCCCTGTTTTGAAATATCTGATGGAGTTCTCATAGTTATTCTTATCTTCCCTTAGACTTTGTTCTTTCTCTTTGACAAATAATAAAACTAAGTCAGCCTTTCCCTTCCCGTTCTTTGGCCTTATTAATTTCCTTTTTAAAACTATCTAAGATCATTAGGTTACACAAACACTATCTATGTTCCATTAAATAAATTATTATTCTTTGTTGTTTTTCTTAATGTGATTAAATTCTTTTTTAAACATATTATTGGTATAGTTCTGATTTTCAAAGTTGTATTAGTTTCAGGTTTATAGCAAAGTGAATCAGTTATACATATATCCATCCTTTTTCCCATATAGGTTTTTACCGAACTTTGAGTAGTCATCTCTTTGCTATACAGTAGGTCCTTGTTAGTTATCTCTTTTATATATAGTAGTATGAATGTGTCATTCCCATCCTTCTCAATTTATCCCTCTCCCTCATAGTTACCCCTTGGGTAACCTTAAGTTTGATTTCAAAATCTGAGTTTGTTTCTGTTTTATAAATAAGTACTCTTGTATCATTTTTATTTGATCCCACATATAAGTGATGCCATATATTTGTCTTTGTCTGAATTCACTTCACTTAATATGATAATCTCTATATCCACCTATGTTGCTGCAAATATTATTTCATCCTTTATGTCTGAGTAATATTCCAGCATATATATGAACACATCCTCTTTATCCAATCCTCTGTCAATGGACATTTAGATTTTTTCCATGTCTTGGTTATTATAAATAGAGCTGTAATGAATATTGGGATGCATTTATCTTTTCAAATTATAGTTTTATCTGGATAGATGCCCAAGTGTGGGTTTGATAAGTCATATACTATTTCTATATTTAGTTTTTTAAAGGAACTCCATGCTCTTCTCCATAGTGGTTATACCAATTTATTTTACCACCAACAGTGTAGCAGAGTTCCCTTTTCTCCATACACTCTCCAGAATTTATTGTTTGTAGACTTTTTAATGATGGCCTTCTGACTGGTGTGAAGTGATACCTCATTGTAGTTTTGATTTGCATTTCTCTAACAAGTAGTGATGTTGAGCATCTTTTCATGTGTTTTTGGGGGGCATCTGTTTTCCTTGGAGAAATGTCTGTCTAGATCTTCTGACCATTTTTAATTGGGATTTTTTGTTTTTGTTTTTTCTTTTTGGATACAAAGCTTCAAGAGATAATTACTCCCTTGTTGGTTGTCTGGTTTGCAAATATTTCCTTACATTCTTTTGATTATCTTTTTACTTTTTATGATCTCCATTTCTGTGCAGAAGCTTTTAATTAGATCACATTTGTTGGTTTTACATTTTTATTTTCATTACTCTGGGGTGGATCAAAAAAGATATTGCTGCAATTCATGTCAGAGAGTGTTCTGCCCATGAATTTTCTAGGAGTTTTATAGTATCTGGCCTTAGGTTTTGATCTTTAATTCATTGTGAGGTTTTTTTTGTGTGTGTGTATAGTGTTAGAGAGTGGTCTAATTTCATGTTTTACAAGTAGCTGCCCACTTTTCCCATCACCACTTATTAAAGAGACTATTGTCTATATTGCTTACTATTCCCTCTTTTATCATAGACTAGTTTACCAATGGTGTATGGGTTTATCTCTGGGCTTTCTATGCTGTTCAACTGACCTATATGTCCATTTGTGTGCCAGTACCATACTATTTTGATGACTGTAGCTTTGTAGTAAATTCTGAATTTTAGGAGCCTGATTCCTCCAGGTCAATTTTTATTTTTCAACATTGCTTTGGATATTGGAAGTCTTTTGTGTTTCCATACAAATTTAAATATTTTTTCTAGTTTTGTGAAAAATGGCATTGGTAATTTGATAGCAATTGTGTTAACTCTGTGAATTGCTTTGGGTGGTACAGTCATTTTTGACAATGTGTATTCTTCCAATCCAAGATCATTTTTATCTGTTTGTGTCATCTTTTATTTCTTCCCTCAGAGTCTTAGAGTTTTCAGAGTGCAGGTCTTTGGCTGCTTCAAATAGGTTTATTTCTAGGCATTTTATACTTTTTAGTGCAGTAGTAAATGAGATTGTTTCCTTAATTTCTCTCTGATCTTTTGTTATTAGTGTAGAGAAATGAAGCAGATTTTGCATCCTTCAAATTTGCTGAATTTATTGATGGTCTCTAGTAGATTTCTACTGGAATATTTAGGATTCTCTGTGTAAAGTATCATGTCATCTGCAAACAGTGACATGTTTAATTTTTTTCCAATTTATATTCTATTTGTTTCTTTCACTTCTCTGATTGCCATGGTTAGTACTTGCAAAACTATACTGGGCAAATTGCGAGAGTGAACATCCTTGTCTTGTTCCTCATATTAGAGGAAATTATTTCAGCTTTTTACCATTGAGAATGATGTTAGCTGTGGATTTGTCTTATAAGGCCTTTATGTTGATGTAGGTTCCCTCTGTGCCTCCTTTCTGGAGAAATTTTAGCAGAAATTTGTGTTAAATTTTGTCAAAAGCTTTTTTTGCATCTATTGAGATGATTATATGGTTTTTATTCTTCAGTTTATTAATGTGGTGTATCACAATGATTGATTTGTGGACACTGAAGAATCATTGCATCCCTGGGGTATATCCCACTTTATAATAGTGGATGAACCCTTTAAAATACTTTTGTATTTGGTTTGCTAATATTCTGTTGAGGACTTTTGCATCTCTGTTCATCAGTGACATTGGCCTGTAATTTTCTGTTTTTGTGTATGTGCCATTTTTGTCTGGTTTTGGTATAAAGGTGATAGTGGCCCCATAGAATTAGCTTGGGAATGTTCTTTCCTCTGCAGTTTTGGGGAAGAATTTTAATAGAATTGGCTAAATTCAGTTATTCTTTTTCATATGTTGTAATTGAAAGACTGAACATTGATACTCCTTCTCTTAAACTAAAATTTCTAAGTCAGATGTCTGTATGTCAAAGAGTAAAAAAAAAAAAAAGTCTGGATTTTGAAAAGTTAAAGTGATATTAGACTGGAAAAGAAAAGAGCAGTTCTATAGTTCAGTCAGGTTGGGAGTATAGAGATAAAGCCAGCTGCATAGTTATCAGAAACCTAGTTTCTTGCAAGGTCATGTGGTAGCTATAAAATACCATAAGCAGTTCCTCTCGGTGATACCACATTTTACACACACACACACACACACACACACACACGGTGCTTTGGTTGTGCTTTTTCTCAGGGCAGCACTGTGTCCTTAGTAAATCTCTCTTTCTAAACTTTGCAGTAATAAACCCATCTGTCACTCATCCCCTCTTCCCTTAGATCCCTCTCTAAACCTTCAGTGAGAACCTAAACCCTAAAAATAACACCACTTACCCATTTCCACAGTTGTTCTGTAGAGTTGATAAACCTGATATTATCAAATTGTATGCTTGTTTCTTTATTCATTTTATTTGCAATACTTATTCATTGAAATTGCTTATAAGTATTTTCACTGGTAAGGATTAATTTATGTTGCAATATTGAGTCCCTTTCCCCAGAGTTGAAATGTACATGATTGCCAGTCTCATGATTTTGAGGATAAGAATCTTTGAACTCATTTGATTAGGTTTTTCTAGAAATCAGAACAATTATAAACAAAAATTAGGATACTATTTACTTAGTATTTACAAACTGTAAAATCAAATTTAATTATGTTTAAATGTCTCAGTACTAAAAAAAGGTATGTATTTTCATTATTTCAAAAATTTAAAAAAAACTTTTAAATATTTCATTGTCTCCTATTTATCACAATGAAACTATTTCAAGAATGTTTTACCCAGCTTAACCAAGTTGTGACCCAAGTTGAAGATATCCTACTTTTGGGAAAGTAACAATTGTGCACAGATTCAACAATTTTTCTGCTCATATATCTTTTCTGAAAGGAAAAACAAAGGCAATAATGAACAGCAAAAATGCACAAAAATGTCTGGGTCTTGATATGGATCAGAATGTTATAGGAATATTGAAGTATAGTTGCAGTGAGACTGGAAAACACTGAGCAGAAACAATGGTAATATTTGTAAATATGCAAATATAAAATATCCCTTAAAATAGATTTTACTTCCAAATATATCAAATTGCAGATTAATCTATAACAACCAAAATAATTAGTTAAGGATAAAGGAAACATTTGCTAATTTTCTCATTTATCTGAGGGTGATACCTGTCATCACAGTTCAAAGTTATATCTTATCAAATAATATTGTTTGTTTTAATGTTTTCAAACTGTCACTAGTAAAAGTAAATGAAAATGTAAACCTACCTATGAAGAAAGAAAGCAGCAATAACAAAACTAAATACAAGAAAAAGATAGAAATAAAAACAACTTCTAAAACATTTTACGAAGAATAACTTAATATGGAGTAAATGGGAACAGTAATGTAGAAAAGAGATTTTACTTAGATGAGATTTTTCTTAGCTTAGAATATGACCAGATATATTTAAAACAGTCAGTATCCTCTCCTGTGACAGGATTCCATGAATAGCTATACTTTTATGAAAGTAATGTATACTTTTGTTAGGAGTCAAAAGTCATGACAAAAAAAACAAAAAACAAAAAAACAGCATCCAGCATTGATCTCATTCTAGAATGTCTAGAAAATTATTTTTACTATATGTAATGAAATGGAAAAAATACTATATAAATATATAAATGCTTTACATCAAACCAGCTTTGAAAATATATTTTTTCTCACAGACTACAGCCTCCTATGTTATAAAATAAAATATATAAGCCAGTCACAAAATATATAAGCCAGTCATAAGAGATATACCTAGGTCCATCATAGACATTTTAAAAATAATATATCAAAATGCACAAATATAAACAAAGCTTTTCATTATTTCAAAATTAAGAAAATTGAAATTAGACAAAGGTAATTCAATGCAGCATAAATAAACACTTTTATAACTATAAAAATTTCAAGGACAATTAAAATGTCATTTGATGCTTTTATACAAAATAGCCTAGCATTAAAATAGTGTTGCAAGAAGCAGCATGTATTAGGAAAGATTGTTTATAAATTCTATAAACAAAAATATATAGAAAATTAATCCTATAATGTACGATAACATTTATCTTGAGGTAAAACTTTAATACATGTTTGCCAGCAATTAATAATGTTGAAGAAAGAATGGATATATTTGCATAAGAAGCCATGGTTATAGTTGTTCCATCCATGAACCAGAGGTAAACTCTGATTCACAAAAAAACCTTTTGCTATCCTCCTCACTCATTTTTAGGTATGTCAAAAGCCCAGTGCAAATAATACATACCTAAGATGTCAATATCAATATAAAGACAAAACTAATGGTTTTTGTAGTGAATACATTTATTTGTCAAAGAAGGTATCTTCGGGAGTTCCTGTCATGGCTCAGTGATTAACAAATCTAACTAGGAATTATGAGGTTGCGGGTTCAATCCCTGGCTTTGCTCATTGGGTTAAGGATCTGGCATTGCCCTGAGCTGCGGAGTAGGTCACAGACGTGGCTCAGATTTGGCATTGCTGTGGCTCTGCCATAGGCCGGCAGCTACAGCTCTGATTAGACCCCTAGCCTGGGAACCTCCAAATGCCGTGAGTGCAGCCCTAGAAAAGACAAAAAGCTTTTGCTTTTGCTTTTTTTTTTTTTTAATCTTTGGGTTTACAATCTGATGGATGCCAGAAGCTGAGACTTCTTGTGGCCCAAACATGTAGACAGTTTACATACCAGTGTGGCAGTAGATGGGGTGAATCTAAGAGCTACATGCTACCATTTTCAGCTTGGAGCACCACTGGCAGAGCAAAACATTGAGGGAAGGAAGGATTTTCCTTTCTTGCACTCTGAAGAAACACTTCAGGTGTCTGAGCTTGAGAAATTACAGTGAATGCTGCTCTAGTCCAGGTCTTCTGTGGTCTACAAGTGAACTCAGCATTTGTGTTTAGAAAGTCCTAAACTTGATTGGTTTCAATCCAACAACTTTACTGTGAAATGTGACACCTAGAGCAGGCTATTTAAACTCTCTGAATCATAGATTTCTTATCTATAAAATGGAAATAATACTTTCTGCACAGTGTTGTTATAAAACTAATGCAAGATATTCTTCCTAAGTTACTTAAAATAGTGTTTAACATGGATGATCATCTCTCTGTTGTTAATCATTAAGTACAAAGAAACATTTGCTAAATTTTCACAACTCCCATAAATGTGTATAATACCAGATAAATTGATAACAAAACTACAAATAAAATAGTATTTGGTAGAACTATTAGGTATTTCAGAACATCCACATTCAAACTCTACATAATAACACAGTAAAAAATGTAGTTAAAGATAAATGGAATAGTATGTTTAAATAAAAACAGTACTGACAAACAAAACTATGGCCAAAACCTTGTGGGAGTCAAGTAAAGAGTCATATAATTTCCTTAGACAATAACCTACTGGAAACATACTCATTAAAATTTAATCAAAAATGAGTGAGGAGGATAGCAAGATAAAATATTGGATACCCAGTTCAGTTTGAATTTCAGATTTTTTAAGTATGTCCTAAATATTGCTTATCACCATTTATCTGAAATTAGAGTATTCAGTGTTTTATATTTTTATTTGACATACTGGAAACTTTTTTTTTGGTCTTTTTGCCATTTCTTGGGCTGCTCCCGCAGCATGTGGAGGTACCCAGGCTAGGGGTTGAATTGGAGTTGTAGCCACAAACCTATGCCAGAGCCGCAGCAACACAGGATCTGAGCCTCATCTGCAACCTACACCACAGCTCATGGCAATGCTGGATCCTTAACCCAATGAGCAAGGCCAGGGATTGAATCCACAACCTCATGGTCCCTAGTCGGATTTGTTAACTACTGAGCCACAATAGGAACTCTGACATATCTGGAAACTTTAAAGTAGACATCAGTAGACATTAAAGAATAAAAACTGGAGCATAAAAGTAAACAAATAGTCTAGGAATTACAAATTATATATATAATCTATGGATAATTAGCATGATAAAAACTTGAAAACATCAATTTCTTTTAGTGGCAAAGGCAATGTAAAGTTGCAAAAGGACGAATAACTCAAGGAAAAAGCAAAGATATTGTCATAATATTTGTAAAACATCGTACATCAAATTATTGGAAATAACCCAAAGAACTGATCAAATCAGCTAGGTGAAGTCAAAATCAAGGCAAATTGTCATTATAGAAACATAGCAAATGACAGAGAAAAGGTCTATGCTTTGTTAACAAGAAATAAAAGTATGGCCTAGTACTATTAAAAAAAAAAAAAGAATCCTAATCATGCAAATAAGTATGTTTTTGAATATATGCAAAGTAAAAATATATGAATTAAATTCCCTACATCTTTTGTTAACTCACTCTGTTTGATCAACTAAACAATGCATGTTCTTTATTTCCATGTAAAATATATGGAAAAACAACTCATTTAAAAAAAAAAAATCTAAGATAGTAAACTATGCTCTGGTTAACCAAGAACCTGATATGTTTGAATTTGCATTACAGAAATGTTACTTTTGGGAGTTCTCTGGTGGCCTAGCAATTAAGGAACCAGCATTGTTAGTGCCGTGGCTTGGGTTACTGCTGTGACATGGGTTTGAGCCTTTGCCCAGGAACTTCTACATGCTATTGGTGTGGCACAAAAATATTACTGGTAAAAATGTTTTTTATTTATGGAAGAAATTTTCACATATTGAAGTATGAGGAAGTCAATCTGGCTTATACTTTGTTTAACTTCAACTTTATGCTAGCTTGAACAGCCATTTTGTGGCCATTAAACATACATCTCACATTTGCTTTAACCATTAAAAGAATGCATTTGGAAGTCAAAATGGAGTAACTGTATTTTAGGCATTCAAAATGGAACAGAATGGCCATTGTGGATTTGGTTTTACACATATTCCTTGATTCCTGAGAACTTGAATATTCTGAATTTTATCAGACACAAAGATACCACCAGCCATTCTCAAAACAATATCTGCTAGCAGCTACCAGCTGCAACCTTGTGTCCTCAAAGTTTTCCATTGTAACCATGCAACTATTTCAGACCCCAACCAATTCTTGCTTAACAAGCACCCTTGCTTCTGGCCAGGTCTGATTATAATTCTTGACAAACAATTTATGTAATTCTATATTTTTGGTTATTTATGCCTGCCCCATTTTGTAGTTGGGTGGAAAACATTCACAGTGCTTCTTGAATCTATTTATTTTGGGTATAGTCGTCAGTTTGGTTCAGATAGAGCTTCTTTTTTTTTTTTTTTTTAATGGTGGCATTGAGGCATATGGAAGTTCCCAGGCTAGAGGTCAAATCAGAGCTGCAGCTGCCTGCCAAAACCACAGCAACACTGGATCTGAGCTGCATCTGTGACTGACCTACACCATAGCTTGCAGCAACCCTGGATCCTTAACCTACTGAGCAAGACCAGGGATCAAGGACGCATCCTCAAGGACACTAAGACTATGTCAGATTCTTAACCTACTGAGACACAATGGGAACTCCTAAAGCTCTTTTCCATTCCTATTATAGATTGTTTATTATTTCCATTGACAGTGATACAAAAGTTAATATCCTATAAGATCCAATAATCTGGGTGCTATAAAGAAGTATTTTCAGAGAGAAAAATAATGTGAAATCCAGAAGTCTGCCTCAGATTGCTTTACAACTTCTTTAAAGTTCTTCCTCTACTTTTAAGAAACTAAAACATGAACTCTTGTATGATGTATTATAAATGACTTTTAAAAGAAAACACCCAACCAGTGGATCTATAATCAGAATAATGATAGCCAATAAAACACATGTCCAGATCATTTAGAGGATTCCAGCTTGATTCTACAATGAAAGGCTAAGTGTTTATGTTTATATGATGGAGTTGGGGTGTTTTATTTACTTGAACAATAACTTTAATCAAAATAATGTTGATAGAGCAAAAATTTTTGCATACACTGAAATTTATAAAATATGGAGGCTTTAAAGGAAAAGAATAATTATAAATTAAATATTTCTAGAATGGATAAAACAAATCACAAAATTTTAAAATTCCCCTCAGTTTTATTGAAATATAACTGTTGTATAGCACTGTATAAATTTAAGGTGTTCAGCATAATTATTTGACTTACAAACATCATGAAATGATGTCACAAATTTACCGAACATTCATCATCTTGTAGATACAAAATTAAGATAATAGAAAAAATTATTTTTTCCTGTAGTAAGAAATCTAATGATTTATTCTCAACAATGGTCATATATAACATACAACTGTGTTAATTATACCCATCTTGTTGTATATTACATCCTTAGTACTTAATTATTTTATAGCTGCAAGTTTGTACATTTTCTACCTTCATCCAGTTGCCCCTCGCCTTCTCCCTAGCATAAAAATATTTTAAAAGCTGAAAAAGTTCACATATACAACCACAATTTAAAAAGCAACAATAATAACAACAGCATTTCTACATTTTCTTACATGTTCCAGGTGCATATTTTTTGCCCTTTTAAATGACAAGATTTTCCGAAGAGGAAATAATTTAGTCTCTTCTCTAACATGGTTGACGGGAATCTGGTTTTTATAATTTGGAGTCTTGGAAAGTTTCTTTTAGCCTCATACTTCATTAGTATGATATAAAGTTTTAGATTATTGTCAAAGTTGAGGAAAATTCTACTAATTTTGTGCATGCTGTTAGACTTCAGGAAATTTCAAATCATCTTAGATTTATATACCCCCATACCATTACTATCAGGTGCTGAAAGCCACATTCATATCTTTATGCGGTATCTGGCTTTGCTCTTTGGTGTCATAGTGCCTAGTGAGTCATCAAAACATAAGCATATTTCTGAAAGATAGATCTTCTCTGGTATAGATATCAGTAATTTACTATGTGATGCAGAATTCTGAGATGAATTCTGAGATTTCAGCCCCACAGTTTACACATCTTTCTGCTTCAGCGTAGGTAGAATTGTGAGTATGGTGGAGAGCACTCTCCAAATTAAGTGTAGTTATATGACAAATGTGAAGGGTTTGTTTGGATGTAAGGTCCTAAATCAGTGCACATAGAGTTGACGAAAAGATGATCATCCTGTATTGGCCTGACCTAATTAGGTAACCCCTAAAAATGATTGTGCTTTTCCTGAAGTGAGAGATTCAGAGAAAGAAGATGTAAGATGGCCTAGAGGGAGCTACATCGCAAGAAAATGTGAGTAGCCTCTAGAAATAAAACCTCTATCTGACAGGCAGAAAGACAATGGAGGCCTCAGTCCTAAAAATGCAAAGAGCTTAATTTTATCAAAAAAATCCCTATGCTTAAGAGGACCCTGAGTTACAGAAAGGATTAAAATCAAACCGGAACTTTGGTTTATGCTTTGTAAAACCCTAGTGATAGAATTCCACACAGCCATGTTAAGACTTTTGACTCATAAATTTTATTTTTATTTTTTGCTTTTTTTTTTTAGGGCTGCAACTTGGAATATGGAGGTTCCCAGGCTGGGGGTCTCATCAGAATTACAGCTGCTGGCGTATACCAGAGCCACAGCAACACCAGATACAAGCCATGTCTGTGACCTATACAACAGCTCATGGCAATGCTGGACCTTTTTGTTTTGTTTTGTTTTTTGTTTTTTTGTTTTCACCTTATTTATTACACTTTCTTTTTTTTCTTTTTTTTTTTTCTTTTCCCACTGTACAGCAAGGGGGCCAGGTTATCCTTACATGTATACATTACAATTACATTTTTCCCCCAGCCTCTCTTCTGTTGCAACATGAGTATCTAGACAAAGTTCTCAATGCTATTCAGCAGGATCTCCTTGTAAATCTATTCTAAGTTGTGTCTGATAAGCCCAAGCTCCCGATCCCTCCCACTCCCTCCCCCTAACATCAGGCAGCCACAAGTCTCTTCTCCAAGTCCATGATTTTCTTTTCTAAGGAGATGTTCATTTGTGCTGGATATTAGATTCCAGTTATAAGTGATATCATATGGTATTTGTCTTTGTCTTTCTGACTCATTTCAATCAGGATCAGAGTCTCTAGTTCCATCCATGTTGCTGCAAATGGCATTATGTCATTCTTTTTATGGCTGAGTAGTATTCCATTGTGTATATATACCACCTCTTCCGAATCCAATCATCTGTCGATGGACATTTGGGTTGTTTCCATGTCTTGGCTATTGTGAATAGTGCTGCAATGAACATGCGGGTGCACGTGTCTCTTTTAAGTAGAGTTTTGTCCGGATAGATGCCCAAGAGTGGGATTGTGGGGTCATATGGAAGTTCTATGGATAGATTTCTAAGGTATCTCCAAACTGTTCTCCATGGTGGCTGTACCAGTTTACATTCCCACCACCAGTGCAGGAGGGTTCCCTTTTCTCCACAGCCCCTCCAGCACTTGTTATTTGTGGATTTATTAATGATGGCCATTCTGACTGGTGTGAGGTGATATCTCATGGTAGTTTTGATCTGCATTTCGCTTATAACCAGCGATGTTGAGCATTTTTTCATGTGTTTGTTGGCCATCTGTACATCTTCAGGTCTTTTGCCCCTTTTTCCATTGATTGATTGGCTTTTGTGCTGTTGGGTTGTATAAGTTGTTTATATGTTCTAGAGATTAAGCCCTTGTCCGCTGCATCATTTGACACTGTTTTCTCCCATTCTGAAAGTTGTCTTTGTGTTTTCTTTTGGGTTTCCTTTGCTGTGCAAAAGCTTTTCAGCTTGATGAGGTCCCATGGGTTTATTTTTGCTCTAATTTCTATTGCTTTGGGGGACTGACCTGAGAACATATTCATGATGTTGATGTCAGAGAGTGTTTTGCCTATGTTTTCTTCTAGGAGTTTGATGGTGTCCTGCCGTATATTTAAGTCTTTCAGGCATTTGGAGTGTATTTTTGTGCATGGTGTGAGGGTGTGTTCTAGTTTCATTGCTTTGCATGCAGCTGTCCAGGTTTCCCAGCAAGGCTTGCTGAATAGACTTTCTTTTTCCCATTTTGTGTTCTCGTCTCCCTTGTCAAAGATGAATTGACCCTAGGTGTCAGGGTTTATTTCTGGGTTCTCTATTCTGTTCCATTGGTCTGTCTGTCTGTTTTGATACCAGTACCACACTGCTTTGATGACTGTGGCTTTGTAGTATTTCTTGAAGTCTGGGAGAGTTATGCCTCCTGCTTGGTTTTTGTTTCTCAGGATTGCTTTGGCGATTCTGGGTCTTTTGTGGTTCCATATAAATGTTTGGAGTGTTTGTTCTAGTTCTGTGAAAAATGTCCTGGGCAATTTGATAGGGATTGCATTGAATCTGTAGATAGCTTTGGGTAGTATGGCCATTTTTACAATATTGATTTTCCCAATCCAGGAACATGGAATATCTTTCCATTTCTTTACATCTTCTTTGATTTCTTTGATTAAAGTTTTATAGTTCTCGGCATATAGGTCCTTTACCTCCTTGGTCAGGTGTATTCCGAGGTACTTGATTTTGTGAGGTGCAATTTTAAACAGAATTGTATTGTTGTATTCCTTTTCTAATATTTCATTGCTGACATACAGAAATGCAACTGACTTCTGAATGTTAATATTTTTTTTTTTTTTTGGTCTTTTTGCTATTTCTTGGTCTTGGGCTGCTCCCACGGCATATGGAGATTCCCAGGCTAGGGGTCCAATCGGAGCTGTAGCCACCAGCCTACACCAGAGCCACAGCAACGCGGGATCCAAGCCGCATCTGCAACCTACACCACAGCTCACGGCAACGCCGGATCGTTAACCCACTGAGCAAGGGCAGGGATCGAACCCGCAACCTCATGGTTCCTAGTCGGATTCGTTAACCACTGCGCCATGATGGGAACTCCTGAATGTTAATCTTATATCCTGCTACTTTGCTGAATTTATGAATCAGTTCAAGGAGTTTTGGGGTTGAGTCCTTAGGGTTTTCTATGTATAGTATCATGTCATCTGTATACAGTGACAGTTTGATCTCTTCTCTTCCTATATGGATGCCTTTTATTTCTTTGGTTTGTCTAATTGCTGTGGCTAGGACTTCCAAATTGATGTTGAAGAGCAGTGGTGAGAGTGGGCATCCCTGTCTTGTTCCCGATTGGAGTGAGAAGGCTTTCAGTTTTTCCCCATTGAGTGTTATATTTGCTGTGGGTTTGTCATAAATGGCTTTGATTATGTTCAGGAATGTTTCCTCTATACCCACTTTGGCGAGGGTCTTGATGATGAATGGATGTTGGACTTTGTCAAATGCTTTTTCTGCGTCTATTGAGATGATCATACGATTTTTGACTTTTCGTTTTTGTTAATGTGGTGTATGATGCTGATTGATTTGCATATGTTGAACCATCCTTGTGAACCTGGGATGAACCCAACCTGGTCATGGTGTATAATTTTTTTGATATGTTGTTGGATTCGGTTGGTTAAGATTTTGTTGAGACTTTTTGCATCTATATTCATCAATGATATTGGGCGATAGTTTTCTTTTTTGGTGGTATCTCTGTCTGGTTTTGGAATGAGGGTGATGGTGGCATCATAGAATGTCTTTGGGAGTAGTCCTTCTTCTTCAACCTTTTGAAAGTGTTTAAGGAGGACGGGCACCAGTTCCTCTTTATATGTTTGATAGAATTCACCTGTGAAGCCACCTGGTCCTGGGCTTTTATTTGTAGGGAGTGATTTTATGACCTCTTCAATTTCATTTCTAGTGATGGGTCTGTTCAGTTGGTCTGTTTCTACTTGATTCAGTTTTGGCAGGCTGTAAGATTCTAGAAAATTGTCCATTTCTTCCAGATTGTCAAGCTTGTTGCCGTATAGTTGTTCATAGTATTCTCTTATGGTTTTTTGTATTTCTGCTGTATCCTGTTGTGATTTCTCCTTTTTCATTTATAATTTTCGTTATTTGGGTTCTTTCTCCCCTCTTTTTAGTGAGTCTGCCCAGGGGTTTGTCAATTTTGTTCACCTTTTCAAAGAACCAGCTCTTGGTTTTATTAATTTTCTCTATTGTTTTTTGAGTCTCTATTTTATGGATTTCTTCTTTGATCTTTATAATTTCCTTCCTTCTGCTGACTTTAGGACTTTTTTGTTCTTCCTTTTCTAATTCATTTAGGTGGAGGGTTAAGTTGTCAATTTGGGATCTTTCTTCTTTTTTGAGAAAGGCCTCTATTGCTATAAATTTCCCTCTGAGCACTGCTTTTGCAGCATCCCATAGATTTTGAGAGGTTGTGTCTTCATTATCATTTGTTTCAAGGTAGTTTTTAATTTCCTTCTTGATTTCCTCATTGACCCATTGGTTTTTTAGTAGCATGTTTTTTAGTCTCCATGCAGTAGGTTTTTTCTCTTTCCTTTTCCCATGGTTGATTTCTAATTTCATGGCCTTGTGGTCCGAGAAGATACTTGAGATAATTTCTATGCTCTTAAATTTGTTGAGGTTAACTTTGTGTCCCAATATGTGGTCGATTCTTGAGAATGTTCCATGAGCATTTGAGAAGAATGTGTCTTCTGCTTTTTTTGGATGTAGTGTCCTGAAGATATCAATGAAGTCTAACTTTTCTATTGTTTCCTTTAGGATCTCTGTTGCTTTATTGGTTTTCTGTCTAGAGGATCTGTCCATTGATGTGAGGGGGGTTTTAAAGTCTCCTAGTATGATTGTATTCTCATCAATATCTCCCTTTATGTCTGCTAATATTTGTTGTATGTATCTGGGTGCTCCTGTATTTGTTGGCGATAGTAACATCCTCTCCTTGGATGGATCCATCAATCATTAAGTAGTGTCCTTCTTTGTCTTTCTTTATGTCTTTTGTCTTAAAGTCTATTTTGTCTGATATGAGCGTTGCTACTCCTGCTTTTCTGTCATGTCTATTGGCGTGAAATATTTTTCCCCACCCTTTCACTTTCAATCTATATGTATCTTTTGTCCTAAGGTGAGTTTCTTGAAGGTTTTTGCCTTTTTATCCACTCAGCCACTCTGGGTCTTTTGATTGGGGCGTTCAGTCCATTGACATTTAAGGTGATAATTGATAGATGATTATTTATTGCCATTTGAACCTCGTGTTCCAGTTGATTCTATGGTTCTCCATTCTTCCTTTCTTTTTTTCTTTGGTTGGATGGTCTCTTGTTATTATCTGCTTGAGTGTATTTTTTTTTTCATTTTTTGCGAATGCAATGTTTGGTTTTGGCTTGTGGTTGCCCTGTTTTTTTAGTATGCTAACACCTTCCTATAATTGTGTGTTTTAGCCTGATGGTCCTATAAGTTCAAACACTTCATTACTATATTAAAATTAAGAAGAGAAACATACAAACAAACAAAAAGGGTTATTTACTTCCTAACATCCCTTGCCCACATTTTATGGTTTTGATGACTCTTTTTTTCTTTTTTTTCTTTTTAATATTATTTTGTTTGAGGCCTGTTCAAGATTAAAGCTGTATGCTGGCTTATTTGAGTGAGTGCTCTCTGATTGTGGTTTCCTCAGTCCTAGTTCTTCCTCTTCTTCTTCTTTTTTTTTTTTCTTTTCTTTTTTCTTCCCTTTCCTTCCTTTCTTTTTGGTTTAGAGAAGCCCTTTCAATATTTCCTTGAACCTGGGTTTTGTGTTGCTGTATTCTTTAAGTTTTTGTTTGTTGGAAAAGAATTTCATTTCCCCTTCTATTTTAAATGATATTCTTGCTGGATAGATTATTCTAGGGTGCATATTTTTTCCTTTGAGCACTTTAAATATCTCTTGCCATTCCCTCCTGGCCTGTAGTGTTTCTGTAGAGAAGTCAGCTGATATTCTTATGGGGGTTCCCTTGTAGGTAACACTCTGTTTTTCTCTTGCTGCCTTTAGGATCCTCTCTTTATCACTAACTTTTGCCATTTTTATTATGATGTGTCTTGCTGTGGGTCTGTTTGGGTTCAGTTTGTTTGGGGCCCTCTGTGCTTCTTGTATCTTGACCCCTGCATCCTTTAGATTTGGGAAGTTTCCAGCGATAATTTCTTCAAATATATTTTCCATCCCCTTATCCTTTTCTACTCCTTCTGGAATTCCTATTATGCGTAGATTGGCTTGCTTTATATTATCCCATAGGTCTCTTATATTGCTTTCCAGTTTTTTGATTTGGTTTTCTGTCTGTTGACCGGATTGAGTGATTTCCATTATTCTATCTTCCATATCACTGATTCGTTCTTCTGCATTATTGCAATGCCAGATCTTTAACCCAATGAGTGAGGCCAGGGATCGAACCCACAACCTTATAGTTCCTAGTTGGATTCATTTCCACTGCACCATGACTAGAAACCTGACTCATAAATTTTAGATAGAAAACCAGTATTATTTTAATTATTAAAACTACAGTTTTTTGTTATTCAGTGACAGAATATTATAGTAGTAATATATGCATGGCCTTTCTAAAATTTTTATATATCACTTAACACTAAACTCAAAGTATTTCCAACTCAGTTTCCCCTTAGCCTGATCTTGAAAATACCTATAACTATTCCTTTGTATTTGCCTCCCCCCAAATAAAGAGGAAATACTAATGGAAAGAGATAGAAATTGCCAGAGTTCAACTATTTTAAGTGTTAAAATTACACAACATGTAAGAAAATCTGAAGCAATTTTGATGGCCCCTCCTTGAATGTTGGGAGGGGCCCATACACATGAAATACTAAAATACGTAAAACATAAGTTTCCCTTGTGTCAACACTGGGATAAACACTTTTTTGAATAATCTCATTTAATAGTTAAAGCTATGATTTTTAAAGTTAGAAAGCAATTTATTTTACTACAGATCCTGTGATCCTTATTGTTATGCCACATTCAATTGCAATGGTCAAATTTCTTTGCATTATTAACATTAAAAATGTGAAAATGAACATATCATGGCCAATATCTAGAAACCTGTACCAATAGTCTTAGACTGACTCTAATCTTTTTTACCAGTTAAGATTAGATTCTATTTGTTTTGATATCCTAAAATTCAGTAACTATACCCAAATGCATTATTTAACATAAAAATTACAGCATACTAGGTCTTGTGTTGGGGCAAGATCTTGGACCTATAGTTGGAAGGGAATCTTAGAACTGTTTCTAGAAGGAAAGGCCATTGACCAGTGCATTGTGGGTATTACATGGCTGTGCCTTTTTGAAAAACAGTGTGAAGCAGTGTTGAAATAAAGTTCTCAGGTGAAAATAGTAGGGCTATTGGGTCATAATCCTGCATCTTTTAAACTTGGAGTCATCATTAGGACAATTTAAAAAAATATTTTCTTGAAGGTATTGCAAACAAAATCCAGATAAAAATGATAATTTATCATTATGGTAGGCTGGTACCCTGGGTTTAAATGTGATTTTCTCAGAAACTTTAGAACTTAAATTGAGAGTGAGCTCAGAAAATTAACTTTTGAGAAAAAGGTATAAATCCTTTCTCCTCTACAAGATAGAATAATGTTAAATTCACAGCATTTCTTTTTCCATACTGGGAACCAACTAATATCATACTCCTTGGAAGATAGCTGTCTATCAATCTTTTTCAATTCAGAACAAATTAAGACTTTCAAAAAAGTCAAAGAAATTGAAGCTATCATTTTCTTTTGAGAAATAGAAACTAGATGGGATAGGGGAAACTGGGAGTTCATGGAAACAGTATTGCTATTTGCCATGTTCTTAAGAGAATAAAATGCAAATAAGATACAATTGTTAAGAATTTTAAATAGGGAATTTATATTCTTGAAAGCAGCTAGAGTTGTCAGAGAATAAAACAAAAACAATTATATGGATACATGTGATAGTATCTTCCCATCTATTTTTTATTGAAAATCTCAAATAAATTACAAATGAAATAAGTTTGTGTGATTTTGAATGCTTAAAGTCAGAAGCATCAGAACAACAATTTGTAAAAGACAAATTTCATAGTGATAATTGTAAGATCAATTAATTGTTTTTCGATTGTTATTTGTGGCTATGGTAATTTATTTTAATGAAATAAATATTAGTTAATTTAAGATACACATGCAGACCTGAAGGCAAAATATGTGAAATTAGAACCAGGAAATTTTTGTTGTTTGCCCTGATTTTTTAAAATAAATATATTTCATAATTTTTTTGATGTTCAGCATTGATTGATAATTTGAAAATACTGGTATTACATACTCTATATTTCTTCATTGTGTAATTGCTAGGACACTTTAGTGACTGCCTCTTTTAAAGGAAGCTATGCTCTTCAGTCTTCCAATGTCACAAGCCTCCCCAACTGCTTACATGCTTAGTGTCCTAAAGCATTTAAGCTTGATTATTGTCTTGTATACATGCAGCCACATAAATAATTAGGGGTTCATGATAAAAACAGATATATCCTTGTTGTCATTCATGTTACTAATATTTGTGATAATGTAAATGTATTTAATAGTTCCCAACTCAATATAAAACAGAATTTTAACTCATAAATGAATTTATAAGCTATAAATATATTAAAACTGAAAATCATGCAACTCAGTAAGCATTTATTAATTCCTATTTGTGCAAAGCATAGTGTCGTGTCCTTTGATACCACTTCTGACCTCCAGTAACCTACTCCTATTCCTTGTTCCTTGTATGATGGAGATATATATGCATAACTATGAAATAAAGTAGAATTTGAAAAAATACAACACATAATGATCAGATAGTGGTGTGCTTGAAAATTATATTTTTTCTTCAGGGGAATTGAGAAGATTTTGTTTAAAAGGTGACAATCTTTGTTTTGAAAGATGAGTGGTCTTTTATTTATTGGCGATAGGGATACCTAAAAACTGAGCAAAGGAAAAAGAAAGCATAGGAATATCAAATACTTTAGAGACTGGTAAATATTATTTTTTGCCATTCTTTAAGTAAAATATATGTATTAGAGGGTAAAAAAAAGTAACTTGAGCCAGAACTCAGAGAACATGACACCTAATTTAAATAGTGTTTCAGTTAGAATAAGTTAAATTATGGTGCATTAGCAAAAAACACTAAAAAAAAAAACTAAATAATAGTAGCTTAAAGAGAATTGGTTTATTTTCTGTTTATATGGATATCTTGGGTTACCATGGGCTTTGTTTCCTGTCATAGTAATTCAGGAAACCTGCCTACTAAAGGTAGCATCTGTCATTTAGAATTTTTCTCAGCACTGAGGAAGGAGTGAGCAACATAGTTAATCACTTAGTGAAAGACTCCATCTGGAAGAAATATCACTTCCATGCATGATTTATTAACCAAAATAAGGTGTTTGGCCATGTCTAACTGTCGAGAGAGAAAATTACCCATGCATGTCTCAGGTTTCTGAATAATATGAGCTAAGACATTTATACTTAGGTAAGGATTGTTAGTATAAGAACATATTCTAGGATAATAAAATTTAGAGATATCTTCCTCCCTGGAGAGGTCTCAAGTTAGTAAAGATAAAGATATTTTCTTTTTCTTTTTTTTTAAATTTCACAATACATTATTTTTTTCTACTATACAACATGTTAACCCAGTTACATATACATGTATACATTCTTTTTTCTCACATTGTCATGCTCTGTCATATGTGATCAGACATAGTTCCTAGTGCTACACAGCAGGATCTCATTGCTAATCCATTCCAAAGGCAATATTCTGCATCTATTAACCCCAAGCTGCCAATTGATCCCACTCCCTCCCCCCCCTTGGAAACCACCCCCACCCCCTTGGCAATCACAAATCTATTCTCCAAGTCCATGATTTCCTTTTCTGTGGAAAGGTTCGTTTGTACCAAATATTAGATTCCAGATATAAGTGATATCATATGGTATTTGTATTTCTCTTTCTGACTTACTTCACTCAGTAGGAGAGTCTCTAGTTCCATCCATGTTGCTGCAGATGGCATTATTTTGTTCTTTTTTATGGCTGAGTAGTATTTAATTGTGTACACACACACACACACACACACACACACACACACACACACACATTCCTAATCCAATCATCTGTCGATGAACATTTGGCTTCTTTCCATGTCTTGGCTATTGCAAATAGTGCTTCAATGAACATGTGGGTACATGTATCTTTTTTAAGGAAAGATTTGTCCAGATATATGCCCAAGAGTGGGATTGTAGGGTCACATGGTAGTTCAATGTATAGATTTCTAAGGTACCTCCATACTGTTCTCCATAGTGGTTTATACCAGCTTACATTCCCACCAACAGTGCAGGGGATTCCTTTTCTCCACACCCCCTCCAGCAATTGTTATTTGTGGGCTTATTAATGATGGCTATTCTGACTGATATGAGGTGGTATCTCATGGTAGCTTTTTGTTTTTTTGTTTTTTGTCATTTCCAGGGTTGCACTCATGGCATATGGAGGTTCCCAGGCTAGGGGTCTAATCAGAGCTGTAGCTGCTGGCCTATGCCAGGGCCACAGCAACACCATATCCAAGCTGTGTCTGTGACCTACACCACAGCTCAGGGCAATGCCAGATCCTTAATCCACTGAGCAAGGCCAGGGATCACAGCTGCAACCTCATGGTTCCCAGTCAGATTCATTAACCACTGAGCCACGAAGGGAACTCCTCTCATGGTGGTTTTGATTTGCATTTCTTTAATAATTAGTGATGTTGAACATTTTTTCATGTGCTTATGTGCCATTTGTATGTCTTCTGTGGAGAAATGTCTATTCAGGTCTTTTGCCCATTTTGCAATTGCTTTGTTGGCTTTTTTGCTGTTGAGTTGTATAAGTTGTTTGTATATTTTAGACATTAAGCCCTTGTCAGTTGCATCATTTGAAACTATATTCTCCCATTCTCTAAGTTGTTTTTTTGTTTTTCTTATAGTTTCCTTTGCTGTGCAAATGCTTGTCAGTTTGATTAGTTCCCATTGGTTTATTTTTGCTTTTATTTCTCTTGCTTTGGGAGATTGACCTGAGAGAACATTTGTAAGGTTAATGTCAGAAAATGTTTTGCCTATGTTCTCTTCCATTAGTTTGATGATGTCTTATCTTATGTTTAAGTCTTTAAGCCATTTTGAGTTTATTTTTGTTCATGGTGTGAGGATGTGTTCTAGTTTCATTGATTTGCATGCTGTCCAGGTTTCCCAGCAGTCTTTGCTGAAAAGACTGTCTTTTTCCCATTTTATGTTCTTGCTTCCTTTGTTAAAGATTAATTGACCACTGGTGTCTGGTTTTATATCTGGGTTATCTATCCTGTTTAATTTGTCAGTATGTCTGTTTTTGTACCAGTACCACACTGTCTTGATTACTGTGGCTTTGTAATATTGCCTGAGGGTACATACCTTAACATAATAAAAGCCATATATGACAAACCCTCAGCCAATATAATACTCAATGGAGACAAGCTGAAAGCCTTCCCACTAAAATCTGGAATAAGACAAGAATGTCCACTCTCACCACTGCTATTCAACATAGTTTTGGAAGTCCTAGCCACAGCAATTAGACAAACAAAAGAAATAAAAGGCATCCATATAGGAAGAGAAGAGATCAAACTGTCACTGTATGCAGATGACATGATACTATATATAGAAGACTCTGAGGACTCAACCCAAAACTGCTTTAACTGATCAAAGAATTCAGCATAGTAGCAGGATATAAGATTAACATTCAGAAGTCAGTCACATTTCTGTATGCCAGCAATGAAATATTAGAAAAGGAATACAAAAATACAATACCTTTTAAAAATTTCACCCAAAAAAAATCAAATACCTGGGAATACACCTGACCAAGGAGGTAAAAGACTTATATGCCGAGAACTATAAAACATTAATCAAGGAAATTAAAGAAGATGTAAAGAAATGGAAAGATATTCTATGTTCCTGGGTTGGAAAAATTAATATTGTAACAATGGCCATACTACCCAAAGCAATCTACAGATTCAATGCAATCCCTATCAAATTACCCATGACATTTTTCTCAGAGCTGGAACAAGCAATCCAAACATTTATATGGAACCACAAAAGACCAAGGCAATTCTGAGGAACAAAAACCAAGCTGGAGGCCTACCTCTCCAAATGAAGAAATTTCTGAGGAAAGTTTAGTCTACCACCTGAAGATGATAACATCTTTTTCCGGAAGGTAAGATGAGTCTGTTACCAGAATCCTGATATAAGATGAAAGTCCTATAAACTCAGAATTCCTCTGTTTTATTACATCTCAGTGCATGTGCAAATGCCATCTAGCCTTCACCATGTCATCCTGTGTGGATTGGGATTTGGGTGTTACTTGGGTCGTTGCTGCTTTTTTCATGAGTAATATATTCTTTGTCTCTTACCCAGAGATCTCTCAGATTTTCTGTCAGGGTACAAATATAATTCTCTGAGAACTAATCTGTTATCTTTAAAGTAGGGTAAAATCTCAAAAATTTCACAACTTCTGAGGTAACTTTTATCATGGAAACAGGGAAGTACAGTCTAACATGAGCCTAGAAAGGACAGATCTGGAATAGCAGTAAACCACTAGAATGACTCTGAAGTGTGAAAAAGAAACTGGGGATAATTCTTTTCATTCATTGGCTTCTTACTATTTTATGGAAGGCATCCTGGTTATAGTAAACCTGTACTTGCATGTAATACTATATTCAGACCCAAATAAGAATAGGTCTTAGGGACTCTGAGTTCCATTCCTTGGTGAATCCTATATGTAACAAATATAAACACTTAAAAGAGGAAGTTCCCTGGTGGCCTAATGGGTTAAGGATCTGGTATTGTCACTGCTGTCACTTGGATTTGATCCCTGGCTTGGAATTTCTGACTGCTGCAGGCACAGCCAATGTAAACATACAAAACAAAAACAAACAGAATGGAATAAAGACTTAAAGGAAAGTTTGAGATTTTTGTCATTTTTCTTCTGATGTTCAACATTTTCATAAAGTGCAAACTGATAAAACATTTGTTTGGTGGCTAACATTAGTCCAGTCCCAAGTAGACACTTTTTCTATATCTTTTTTTCTCTGGAAGCAAAAGTTGCTTATATTTGAATGACATGAATATGCCTGGGCTCTGTTGCAATATGTGTCAGAAACAAATACTGCTTTATGGTATGGGAAAGATTTGTGCAGAGAAAGTGTTTAAATGTAGGCAGAATAATGGCCCATCCAAGATTTTCAGAGTCTTAACACCCATAATTTGTATGTGTTACTTTATATGGCAAAGGGAATTTTGTAGAAATCACTAAGGTTAAGGACCCTTGATTATCTAGGTGGGGTGAAACCAACCACATAAGACCTTAAAGTAGAGGATCTTCCCCAGCTATGACTAAAGATGAAGTACCTATGGAAGAGGATCAGAGACAAGCAACTCTTTGTTGGTTTTGAAGATGGTGGTGGGAGACAGGTGGACCAAGTGATAACAAATTGAAATTATAATGGAGTCATTATAGTTCAGGCATATAAAAATAGTTAGGTGGCCACTGAGAACCTAGTTTCAAAAACTGTCCCTGCACAACCAAGAACTTGAACTTTCTGTGAACTATACATAACCCAAGGACACCAGCATTTTTTAAAACAACATCTGCAAGCTACAACCTGTATCTCAAGGTTGTTCCCCATTTTAATTATGCGGCCATTTCAGACCTCAACAAATCCTTACTTAAGTACCCTTGCTACTTCCCAGCTTCAATTACAATTCTTTCTTTTTTGTTGTTGATTTTTTCTTCCCCATTTTTTTTTATTACTCAAATGAATTTATCACATCTGTAGTTTTATAATGATCATAACAATCTGATTTCACAGGATATCCATCCCACAGCCCAGGCACATCCCCCTACCCCCCAAACTATCTCCTCTGGAGACCATAAGTTTTTCAATGTCTGTGAGTCAGCATCTGTTCTGCAAAGAAGTTCAGACTCTCCTTTTTTCAGATTCCAAATGTCAGTAAAAGCATTTGATGTTGGTGTCTCATTGTATGGCTGACTTCACTTAGAATGATAGTTTCTAGGACCATCCATGTTGCAAAAAATGTTTATCAATTCTTTTTTTTTTTTTGGTCTTTTTTTCTTGCCATTTCTTGGGCTGCTCCCGTGGCATATGGAGGTTCCCAGGCTAGGGGTTGAATCGGAGCTGTAGCTGCCAGCCTATGCCAGAGCCACAGCAACGCAGGATCCGAGCTGCGTCTGTGACCTACACCACAGCTCATGGCAACACTGGATCCTTAACCCACTGAGCAAGGCCAGGGATCGAACCCGCAACCTCATGGTTCCTAGTCGGATTCGTTAACCACTGCGCCATGACGGGAACTCCTATTTATCAATTCTTGATAAACCATTCTTACAACCCATTGTAACTTTGTGGTTTTTGTACTTATAAGACTTCCCCATCTTGTAGTTTAGAGGAACGCAATTCAGGGGCTTTTTGCATCTCTATTTCCCAGGCTAACAACCACTCCCCCAAACAGCTTTTCATTTCAATCAGGTGACTGTCGCTGAAATTTTGGTTAGCACAAGGAATGCGAATAGCCTCTAGAATATGGAAAAGGAAAGGAAATTGATGCTCACACAGAGCCTTGAGGTAGGAATACAGCCCTTGACAACACCCTTGAAATTAGCCTAGTTAGACTCATGTTGGACTTCTGACATGCAGGACTATAAGATAATTTTTTTGAAGCCGTTAAGTTTGTGCTAATTATTAGCACAGGAGTAGAAAAGAAACAGAGTACAGGAAAAGTCAGCTGAATCAATCCTGCCTCTAGAATAGCCTGGATGCAACTGATTCTTATACAAGTATCATTTCCTATTTGTGGTGTGCACACATTGTATTGCTTCTTTTATAGTTCCCATTTGTGATTCATTATATATGAAAGAATTGTATATGTTAGGTAAGGAATATTTTGTAATATTAAAGAAGCCATGTTAACTTTAAATATTCTTATAGGTCTAGATGAAATATTTATAGTATAATATCAATATTTCACATTGGCTACTATGTGCATATTGAACACAGAACTATAAATATGTTTAATACAGTTTGTGGTAAATATTTTAACATTTATTCAAAGGACTTTGATTTAAATTTTTATAGTATTAAATTATGATTTAGGAGCTTCCCTAGTGGCTCAGAGGGTTAAGTACCTGACATAGTTTCTATAAGGATACAGGTTTGATCCCTGGCCTCTCTCTCTAGGTAAAAGATCTGCCATTGCTGCAAGATGCAGTGTAGGTCCTCAGCTGAAGTTCTAATTCGACCTCTGTTCTGGAACTTCTATATGACACTCATGCAATGATAAAAATAAAAAAAATATGATTTATACTTCCTATTTTAAAATAGTTGATTATATTTTAAAGAATAAATTTATTTTTATATTTATAATTTTGAACATACAATTTTAACAAAATTAGACTCAATTTTTTAAATTAGATCATTACTCTCAGAATACAAATTATATTTCATACTTGGTTACAACAAAATTAAATTTTTTAACAAGGCTATAAAATGAGCTTTATAGAATAAAACAAACTCTTAGGTATTTCATTGTCAGTCATCTAAATATTGCTGACTCATGAATTATATGCCAAGTCATCCATAAGAATAAATTTAATGTTCTTTGGTATTTTACCAACTTTTTAATCATATAAAAACTTATATTCCATCGCAAGTGGTTAGATACACTGCTATGGTATAGATATAGCAGTATCTCATGTCTTATCCACTCCAAATGCTAGAGTTTGCCTCTACTAACCCCAAACTCCCAGTCCATCCCACTCCCTCCTCTTCCCCCTTGGCAACCACAGGTCTATTCTCCAGGTCCATGATTTTGTTTATTTTCTTTAAATAAGTTCATCTGTGCCATATTTTAGATTCCAGATATGAGTAATATCATATGGTATTGGTCTTTCTCTTTCTGACTTACTTCACTTAGTATGAGAATCTCTAGATCCATCCATGTTGCTGCATGCAAAAGGCATTACTTTGTTGTTTTTTTATGGTTGAGTAGTATTCCATTGTGCATATGTACCACATTTCCTTAATCTATTATTCTATTGAAGAACATTTAGGTTGTTTACATATCTTGGCTCTTGTGAATATTGCTGCAATGAACATATGGGTGCATGTGTCTTTTTCAAGGAAAGTTTTGTCTGGATATATCCCCATGAGTGGGCTTGCTTGATCATATGAGAATTCTATATTTAGTTTTCTGAGGAACCTCCATACTGTTTTCCATAGTGGTTGTACCAATTTAAATTCCCATCAACAGTGTAGGAGGGTTCCTTTTTCTCCATACCCTCTCCAGCATTTGTTATTTGTGGACTTAATGATGGCTATTCTGACTGGTGTGAGGTGGTACCTCATGGTAGTTTTGATTTGTATTTCTCTAATAATTAGTGATGTTGAACATTTTTTCATGTGCCTGTTTCCCATCTATATGTCATCTTTAGAGAAATGTCTATTTAGGTCTTCTGCCCATTTTTCAATTGAACTGTGTTTTTCTGCCGTTGAGTTGTATGAGTTGTTTGTATATTTTGGAGGTTAAGCCTTTGTTAGTTGCATCATTTGATACTATTTTCTCCCATTCCATAGGTTGTCTTATTGTTTTTTTTTTTTATGTTTTCCTTTGTTATGCAAAAGCTTGTAAGTTTGATTAGGTCTCATTGGTTTTTTTTTGCTTTTATTTCTATTGCTTTGGGAGACTGACCTAAGAAAACATTTTTAAGGTTGATATCAGAGAATGTTTTGCCTATGTTCTCTTCTAGGAGTCTGATGGTGTCTTGTCTAATATTTAAGTCTTTAAGACATTTTGAGTTTATTTTTGTGCATAGTGTGAAGGTGTGCCCTAGTTTCATTGATTTACATGCATCTGTCCAGTTTTCCCAGCACCACTTGCTGAAGGGGATTTTTCCCATTTTATATTCTTGCCTTTTTTGTCAAGGATTAATTGACCATCAGTGTCTGGGTTTATTTCTGGATTCTTTATTTTGTTCCAATTATCTGTATGTCTGTTTTTGTACCAGTACCACACTGTCTTGATTACTGTAGCTTTATGATATTTCCCAAAGTCTGGGAGAGTTATGCCTCCTGCTTGGTTTTTGTTCCTGAGGATTGCTTTGGCAGTTTTGGGTCTTTTATATTTCCATATAAATTTTGGGGTTGTTTGTTCTAGTTCTGTGAAAAATGTCATAGGCCATTTGACAGGGATTGCATTGAATCTATAGATATCTTTCAGTTGTATGGAAATTTTATTTATATTAATTCTTTCAATCCAGGAGCATGGAATATCTTTCCATTTGTTTTGACTCTTTAATTTCCTTGATTAATGTTTTATGGTTCTCAGCATATAAGTTTTTGCCTCCTTGGTCAGGATTATTCCTAGGTATTTAATTTGGGGGGGTGCAATTTAAAAAGGTATTTTTATATTCCTTTCCTAATATTTCATTGTTAGTATAGTGAAATGCAAATGATTTCTGAACGTTAATCTTGTATTCTGCTACTTTGCTGAATTTATTGATCAGTTCGAGTAGATTTTGTGTGGAGTTCTTAGGGTTTTCTATATGTAATATCATATCTTCTACATTGACATTTTTTTACCTCTTCTCTTCCAATTTAGATACCTCTTTTTTCTTTGTTTGTTGATTGCTGTGGCAGGGACTTCCAATACTATATTGAATAAAAATGTTGAGAATGGGCATCCTTGTCTTATTCCAGATGTTTGTGGAAAGGCTTTCAGCTTTTCTCCATTGTGTATTATGTTTGCTGTAGGTTTGTTATCAATGGCTTTGATGTGTTAAGATATGTTCCCTCTACACCCACGTTGGTAAGAGTTTTTATCATGAATGGATGTTGGATTTTGTCAAATGATCTTTCTGAATCATTTGACATATGTTAAATGTCATATGATTAAGGACATTTAATGTCTTTAATCATGACATTAAAGAGACGTTAAATGGCACACATTTTTTAATCTTGCCTAATCCTCACAAATATTAAAGGGAAGCCTATATGTTGCTAAATTTATAAGTAGTTTCTATAAATTGCGCATACATGACCTGGTTCACAATTCTTACTAATGTTACTTTAGGTTTTGTCCTATTTTTTACTATAGGTCTTTTGTCTGACAAGGTTATTTTCTATTTGAAATAGATTCAACAAAAAAATAGGGTGGATTAGCATCTAAACTGAAGTTATTTTTACATATTTGAAGACTAGGAAAAAACTCATGGATTGAGTGAGATGGACTAGGAGTTTAGGGTTAGTAGATGCAAACTGTTACATTTAGAATGGATAAGAAATGAGGTCCTGCTGTATAGCACAGAGAACTATATCCAGTCTCTTGAGATAGAACATGGTGGAAGAAAATATGAGAAAAATAATGTGTGTGTGTGTATATATATATATATATATATATATATATATATATATATGACTAGGTCATTTTGCTATATAGCAGAAATCAACAGAATATTTAAAATCAACTATAATATAAAAATTTAAAAACTAATGGATAATAAATATGTGTGAAGCAGATATTTGTTATTGGAGGAATGACCACAATTCCATATTCCTTTCAGAGCAACAACTAAAATTGTTTATGGGGGCTAAAAAATAAAAACCCATGTAGAGGAGTTCCCACTGTGGTACAGTGGAAGCCAATCCAACTAGTAACCATGAGGTTGCGGGTTTGATCCCTGGCCTTACTCAGTGGATTAAGGATCTGGTATTACCTGAGTTGTTGTGTAGGTTGCAGATAAGGCTTGTATCCCATGTTGCTGTAGCTGTGCTGTGGGCTAGCAGCTGTATCTCTGATTCAATCCCTAGCCTAGGAACCTCTATATGCCACAGGTGTGGCCTGAAAAAGAAAAAAAAATCCAAGGAGATAAATCTGTTACAAATTTTTGCAATTTAGTCAAACTGAAAATCATTTAGGAATTTATGTTTTACATATAGAATAAATTATTATTTGACAAGAAATAAAAACTGTATTTCTATAAACCTAACAGAACTTTCATTAAATAATAAGTAATTATGAATTGTATGAAATTATGGGGTCATAATTTACATGAAACTTTATTTTTGTTAATCCTTGGATGTTAATTAAATAATAAAGCATCTCAAAATCAATGGCACTTGAGATGAAATATAATTTATAACTAAGAGTGGTTACCTTAGGAATGCAAGTATTTTTCAGTGCAGAAAATTAATGCAATACAATATTTTAATGTATATTTAAAGAGAAAAGCTTAAGAGCATATTAATAAATGTAGAAAAGACATAGGCAAAATTTATTACTCTTATTCGAAATTCCTAGGAGAATTGGTACATAAGAAGTCTTGCACATAAGAAGTCTTGCACAATATGCTGTAAACACCTATTAAAAATTAGATAAAAAAATCATACTTACTGGAGCCTGCCTAGAATATGTCCATTATATAAGAAAAAATATCAGTAGGTCCATTAGCACCACAGGTTTTCAATATTGCACTAATAAGTAGGCCCTACCTAATCATAGTAAGCAAAAAATTATAAATAAATAAAACTCACTAGTTTTCAATATATTGTTGATGTCAAACTAGGGCATATATAAAAGTCCTAAATTGAAAAAAAAAATAATTATTGAGGAAAAGGCATAAATAATCTATTATTATATCTGTAATAATAATATGACACATTAATCTGTAAATGCAGTGAAGTTTTATTCAAAACTCAGAATTCCAATGAAACTAAATAATCTCTTAAATTTATGTAGAAAATATGGGTTTTGAATAATCAATAAATGTTTGAAGGAACAAGATGAGGATAAATCTGACATAAAATACAACTTACTGCATAGCTATACTAAGACTACATGATCAGTGTACACAGACAAATGAAAGGTAAAAAGCTAGGAGGCAATTCAATCCAATATTGAAACTTGATACATGATAGAGCTTAGAATCTAGACCAGTGGAAAATAAAGTCTGTAGCCATAACTCACTATATATAACACTTAATTCTAGGTAGATTAGAAATTTAAGTGTTACAAGCAAACTACATGCTTTAGAAAAATTAATGAATATTTTATTAATGATGGAAAATTAAATGTGAGGAGAAAATTTTTATCATAGAATTTTAAAATTAAAGTATACTTGATTTACAGGGTTTGCCAATTTCTGCTCTACAGCAAAGTGACTCAGTCATGTCTGTTTTTATGCTGGGACCACACTGTTTTGATTCCTATAGTTTGTAATATTGTCTAAAGTCTGGGAGACTTATGCCTCCTGCCTTGTGAGATTTTATTTTGTTTGTTTTTCCCTCAAGATTACCCTGGAAATTTCTGGGTCTTTTAAATTGTTGGATTATTCTAATTTTGTGAAAAATGTCAGAGTAATGTGATAGGGATTGCATCAAATCAGTAGATTGCATTTTAATTTTTTTTTTTTTTGTCTTTTTGCCTTCTCTAGGGCTGCTTCCTGTGGCATATGGAGGTTCTCAGGCTAGCGGTCTAACCAGAGCTGTACTGCTGGCCTACTCCAGAGTCACAGCAACAGCAACGTGGGATCTGAGCCATGTCTGCGACCTACACCGCAGCTCACAGCAACGCCAGATCCTTAACCCACTGAGCAAGTCCAGGGATCGAACCCGCAACCTCATAGTTCCTAGTTGGATTCATTGTCCACTATGCCATGATGGGAACTCTGCTTTTTAATTTTTTATTATAGTTGATTTGCAGTATTCTGTCAATTTCTGCTGTATAGCAAAGTGACCCAGTTATGCATATATATACATTTTTTCTCACATTATCCTTCATCATGTTCAATCACAAATTATTATATGTGTATATATATATATATATATAGTTCCCTATGCTGTACAGCAGGATCTCATTGCTTATCCATTTCAAATGCAATCATTTACATCTGCTAACCCCAAACTCCCAGTCCATTTTGATTGCTTCGGGTACTATGGCCATTTTAATAATACTAATTCTTCTAATCTAAGATCATTGGATATATTTCCATTTATTTGAATGTGCTTTAATTTCCTTTACTAATATTTTATAATTCTCAGTGTGTCTTTCACCCCCTGGTTAGATTTATCCCTAAGTATTTTATTTTTTTGGTATGATTTAAAAAAATACTGTTATTTTATATTCCTTTTCTAATATTTCATTGTATACATAAATGTAACACATTTCTGAATGATTATCTTGAATCTTGCTGATTGGGTCAAATTGTTTTTGTGCACAGTCCTTAGGGTTTTCTCTATAAAGTATAGAATTTGTTGATTGGGTCAAATTGTTTTTGTGCACAGTCCTTAGGGTTTTCTATATAAAGTATCATGTTATCTGCATACAGTGACAGTTTTACCTCTTCTTTTCCAGTATAAATATCTTTTATTTATTTTTTGTCTGATTGCTTTGGATAGGACTTCCAATATTATGGTGAATAAAAGTAATGAGTGTGGGTACCCTTGTCTTGTTCCAGATTATAGCAGGATGGCTTTCAGTTTTTGTCTATTGAGTATTATAGAGTATTATTTCTCTACTGAGTGCTAGATGTGGGTTTGTCATAAATGGTTTGATTATATAATGATATATTTCCTCTATACGTACTTTGGTCAGATTTTTTATCATGAATGGATGTTGAACTTTTTTAAATGCTTTTTTTGCACCTGTTGAGATGATCATGTGTTTTTTGACTTTTCTTTAGTAATATAGTATATCACATTGATTGATTTGCATAAGTTGAGCCATCCTCATGAACTTAGGATAAATACCATTTGGTAGTGTTATATGTTCTTTTTTATGTGTTGGACTCAGTTTGATAAATTTTTGTTGAGAATTTTTGCATCTACATTCATCAAAGATATTGGCCTATAATTTTCTTTTTTAGCAGTATCCTTGACTGGTTTTAGAATTAGGGTGATAGTGACTCCATAGAATGTCTTTGGGAATGTTCCTGCTTCTTCAGTCTTTTGGAAGTTTCAGAAGGATTTTGTCTTTGTATGTTTAGTAAAATTCACCTGTGAACCCATCTTGTCCTGGAGTTTTGTGTAGGGAGTTTTTAAAAATTATTATTACATATTCAATTTCATTTTTAGAGATCAGTCTGTTGAAATGCTGTTTCTTCTTCTTTTTTTTTTTTTTTTGTCTTTTTGCTATTTCTTTGGGCCGCTCCTGCGGCATATGGAGGTTCCCAGGCTAGGGGTCCAATCGGAGCTGTAGCTTCCAGCCTACGCTGGAGCCACAGCAACGCGGGATCCGAGCCGCATCTGCAACCCACACCACAGCTCACGGCAACGCTGGATCGTCAACCCACTGAGCAAGGGCAGGGACCGAACCCGCAACCTCATGGTTCCTAGTCGGATTCGTCAACCACTGCGCCACGAAGGGAACTCCCTCTGTTTCTTCTTGACTCAGCTTTGGTGGGCTGTACGTTTCTAGAAAGTTGTCTATTTCTTCTAGGTTGTCAAATTTGTTGCCTTGTAATTGTTCATAGTATTCTATTTCTTTTCTTTTTTTTTTGTATTTTTACAGTGTTAGTTGGGATTTCTCCTTTTTTCATTTTTTATTTTGAGCTCTCTTTCTTTTCCTCCTGGTGAGCATGGCCAGAGGTATGTCAATTTTGTTTACCTTTTCAAAGTACCAGCTTTTGGTTTTTATTTTACATATATATATGTATGTGTATATATATATATATATATATATATATATATACACACACACACACATATATGTGTATATATATATATTAATCTCTCTTATCAATTTCCTCTTTTTATGATTTCCTTCCTTCTATTGACTTTATGCTTTGTTCTTCTTTTTAAGTGGTAGATTAGGTAGTTTGAGATTTTTCTTATTTTTTGGGGGGGAAGGCCTGTATCACTGATGTTTTCTCTAAAAACTGCTTTAATAGCATTGCATAGATCTTGTATGGTTGTGCTTTCATCATTGTTTGTCTCAAGCTATCTTTTAATTTTCTTTTTGATTTTCTAATTGATTCATTAGTTTTTTTAGTAGCATGTTGTTTAATCTCCATGCAGTCAGCTTCTTCACTCCCCCTGCCCCCCCCCCAATGGTTGATTTCCACTTTCATGCCATTTTGGTCAAGAGAAGATGCCTGAAATAATTTCTGTATTCTTAAATTTTTTGAAGTTAGTTTTGTGCCCCATTATATAACCATTGCTAGAGAAATTCCATGTGCACTTGAAAAGAATCTGTATTTTATTTTTTAATGTAATATCCTGAAAATACCAATTAAGTCTAACTGTTCTATTCTCATTTAGGATATCTGTTGCCCTATTGATTTTCTGTCTAGAAGACCTTCCCATAGATGTGAGGGTGGTGTTAAAGTCTCCTACTACTGTTGTATTCCCATCAATTTTTCCTTGATATCTGTTAGTATTTGTTTTATCTATTTGGGTGCTCCTATGTTAGGGGCAGATATGTTGATAAGTACAATAAACTCTTTTTGAATCAATTGTTTTAAATAGGGTCCTGCTTTATTTTTCTTTATGGCCTTTGTTTTAAAGTCTGCTTTGTCTGATAAGAGTATTGCAACACCTACTTTCTTGTCCTTTCCATTTGAATGAAATAACTTCTCCATCACCCCACTTTCAATCAATTTGTGTCTTTGTCCTAAGGTGGCTCTTTAATAGGCAGCATATGTAGGCTCTTGCTTTTTTTTTTAAATACAGTCTGCTGTTCTTTTGATTAGAGCGTTTAGTCCATTGACATTTAAAGTAGTTATTGATATATACTTTTTGACATTTTTAAACCTTGTTTTCCAGTTGATTCTATGTTAAAATTTTGTTCCTTCTTTTTCTTTCTGAGGTTGGATAATTTCATTTTTATGTGTATGTCCTCCTCTTTTTGTTTTTTGTAACTGGAATTTTTTGATTCTGATATGTAGTTGTCCTGTATTTCAGATATGTTACCCCTTTCTATAACTTCTTGCTTTAGATTGATAATCATGTAGGTGCAAATTCATTCTAAAAAAAAGAATAGATATTCTTACTCTCCTTGCACACATTTTATGATTTTGATCTTTTTTACATCTTTATGTTTATCTTTTTGCCATTCCTTGTACTTATCACCACTTTCACAAATAGGTTTTCTTTTCTTTTCTTTTCTTTTTGATCTGTATGCTGGCTTTTTTAAGTGACTACTATCCAATTGTGATTTCCTCCATCCTATATAATCTTATTTCCTTCCTATGCAGAAGCTTTTCGATATTACCCTTAGGTTTAGTATTTCTGTATTCTGTAAAATATTTGCTTCTCTGAGAAATTCTTTATGGCTCCTTATATTTTAATGATTAATCTTGCTGGGTAGAGTATTCTCACTGGGAATTTTTTCTTTTTTAGAAATTTGAATATATCTTACCTCTCCTTTCGGGGCTGTAGTATTTCTTTCTTTCTTTTTTTTTTTTATTTTCCCACTGTACAGCAAGGGGGTCAGGTTATCCTTACATGTATACATTACAATTACATTTTTTCCCCCACCCTTTCTTCTGTTGCAACATGAGTATCTAGACAAAGTTCTCAATGCTATTCAGCAGGATCTCCTTGTAAATCTATTCTAAGTTGTGTCTGATAAGCCCAAGCTCCCGATCCCTCCCACTCCCTCCCCCTAACATCAGGCAGCCACAAGTCTCTTCTCCAAGTCCATGATTTTCTTTTCTAAGGAGATGTTCATTTGTGCTGGATATTAGATTCCAGTTATAAGTGATATCATATGGTATTTGTCTTTGTCTTTCTGACTCATTTCAATCAGTATGAGAGTCTCTAGCTCCATCCATGTTGCTGCAAATGGCATTATGTCATTCTTTTTTAGGGCTGAGTAGTATTCCATTGTGTATATATACCACCTCTTCCGAATCCAATCATCTGTCGATGGACATTTGGGTTGTTTCCATGTCTTGGCTATTGTGAATAGTGCTGCAATGAACATGCGGGTGCACGTGTCTCTTTTAAGTAGAGTTTTGTCCGGATAGATGCCCAAGAGTGGGATTGTGGGGTCATATGGAAGTTCTATGGATAGATTTCTAAGGTATCTCCAAACTGTTCTCCATGGTGGCTGTACCAGTTTACATTCCCACCACCAGTGCAGGAGGGTTCCCTTTTCTTCACAGCCCCTCCAGCACTTGTTATTTGTGGATTTATTAATGATGGCCATTCTGACTGGTGTGAGGTGATATCTCATGGTAGTTTTGATCTGCATTTCGCTTATAACCAGCGATGTTGAGCATTTTTTCATGTGTTTGTTGGCCATCTGTACATCTTCAGGTCTTTTGCCCCTTTTTCCATTGATTGATTGGCTTTTGTGCTGTTGGGTTGTATAAGTTGTTTATATGTTCTAGAGATTAAGCCCTTGTCCGCTGCATCATTTGACACTGTTTTCTCCCATTCTGAAAGTTGTCTTTGTGTTTTCTTTTGGGTTTCCTTTGCTGTGCAAAAGCTTTTCAGCTTGATGAGGTCCCATGGGTTTATTTTTGCTCTAATTTCTATTGCTTTGGGGGACTGACCTGAGAACATATTCATGATGTTGATGTCAGAGAGTGTTTTGCCTATGTTTTCTTCTAGGAGTTTGATGGTGTCCTGCCGTATATTTAAGTCTTTCAGGCATTTGGAGTGTATTTTTGTGCATGGTGTGAGGGTGTGTTCTAGTTTCATTGCTTTGCATGCAGCTGTCCAGGTTTCCCAGCAATGCTTGCTGAATAGACTTTCTTGTTCCCATTTGATGTTCTTGCCTCCCTTGTCAAAGATGAATTGACCCTAGGTGTCAGGGTTTATTTCTGGGTTCTCTATTCTGTTCCATTGGTCTGTCTGTCTGTTTTGATACCAGTACCACACTGCTTTGATGACTGTGGCTTTATAGTATTTCTTGAAGTCTGGGAGAGTTATGCCTCCTGCTTGGTTTTTGTTTCTCAGGATTGCTTTGGCGATTCTGGGTCTTTTGTGGTTCCATATAAATGTTTGGATTGTTTGTTCTAGTTCTGTGAAAAATGTCCTGGGCAATTTGATAGGGATTGCATTGAATCTGTAGATAGCTTTGGGTAGTATGGCCATTTTTACAATATTGATTTTCCCAATCCAGGAACATGGAATATCTTTCCATTTCTTTACATCTTCTTTGATTTCTTTGATTAAAGTTTTATAGTTCTCGGCATATAGGTCCTTTACCTCCTTGGTCAGGTGTATTCCGAGGTACTTGATTTTGTGAGGTGCAATTTTAAACAGAATTGTATTTTTGTATTCCTTTTCTAATATTTCATTGCTGGCATACAGAAATGCGACTGACTTCTGAATGTTAATCTTATATCCTGCTACTTTGCTGAATTTATGAATCAGTTCAAGTAGTTTTTGGGTTGAGTCCTTAGGGTTTTCTATGTATAGTATCATGTCATCTGCATACAGTGACAGTTTGATCTCTTCTCTTCCTATATGGATGCCTTTTATTTCTTTTGTTTGTCTAATTGCTGTGGCTAGGACTTCCAAATTGATGTTGAAGAGCAGTGGTGAGAGTGGGCATCCCTGTCTTGTTCCAGATTTGAGTGAGAAGGCTTTCAGTTTTTCCCCATTGAGTATTATATTTGCTGTCTTCTTTGTCTTTCTTTATGTCTTTTGTTTTAAAGTCTAGTTTGTCTGATATGACTGTTGTGACTCCTGCTTTTCTGTCATGTCTATTGGCGTGAAATATTTTTCCCCACCCTTTCACTTTCAATCTGTATGTATCTTTTGCCCTAAGGTGAGTTTCTTGTAAGCAGCATATTGAAGGTTTTTGCCTTTGTATCCACTCAGCCACTCTGTGTCTTTTGATTGGGGCGTTCAGTCCATTGACATTTAAGGTGATAATTGATAGATGATTATTTATTGCCATTTGAACCTCGTGTTCCAGTTGATTCTATGGTTCTCCATTCTTCCTTTCTTTTTTTTTTTTTTTGGTTGGATGGTCTCCTGTTATTATCTGCTTGAGTGTATTTTTTTTTTCATTTTTTGCGAATGCAATATTTGGTTTTGGCTTGTGGTTGCCCTGTTTTTTAAGTATGCTAACCCCTTCCCATAATTGTGTGTTTTAGCCTGATGGTCCTGTAAGTTCAAACACTTCATTACTATATTAAAATTAAGAAGAGAAACATACAAACAAACAAAAAATTAAGAAGAGAAACATACAAACAAAGTTATTTACTTCCTAACATCCCTTGCCCACATTTTATGGTTTTGATGACTCTTTTTTTCTTTTTTTTCTTTTTAATATTATTTTGTTTGAGGTCTGTTCAAGATTAAATCTGTATGCTGGCTTATTTGAGTGACTGCTCTCTGATTGTGGTTTCCTCAGTCCTAGTTCTTCCTCTTCTTCTTTTTTTTTTCTTTTCTTTTTTCTTCCCTTTCCCTCCTTTCTTTTTGGTTTAGAAAAGCCCTTTCAATATTTCCTTGAACCTGGGTTTTGTGTTGCTGTATTCTTTAAGTTTTTGTTTGTTGGAAAAAAATTTTATTTCTCCTTCTATTTTAAATGATATTCTTGCTGGATAGAGTATTCTAGGGTGCATATTTTTTCCTTTGAGCACTTTAAATATCTCTTGCCCTTCCCTCCTGGCCTGTAGTGTTTCTGTAGAGAATTCATCTAATATTCTTATGGGGGTTCCCTTGTAGGTAACACTCTGTTTTTCTCTTGCTGCCTTTAGGATCCTCTCTTTATCACTAACTTTTGCCATTTTTATTATGATGTGTCTTGCTGTGGGTCTGTTTGGGTTCAGTTTGCTTGGGGCCCTCTGTGCTTCCTGTATCTTGACCCCTGCATCCTTTAGATTTGGGAAGTTTCCAGCGATAATTTCTTCAAATATATTTTCTATCCCCTTATCTTTTTCTACTCCTTCTGGAATTCCTATTATGCATAGATTGGCCCGCTTTATATTATCCCATAGGTCTCTTATATTGCTTTCCAGTTTTTTGATTTGGTTTTCTGTCTGTTGACCGGATTGAGTGATTTCCATTATTCTATCTTCCATATCACTGATTCGTTCTTCTGCATTATTCATTCTGGTTTTTACTGCCCCTAGTTCAGTTTCCATCTCTGCAAATGAATGTTCTAGTTTTTCTTGGCTCCTCCTTATATTTTCCAGTTCCTTTCTGAGGGTATCTGCATTACCGTTCATATCTTCTCTTAATTCCTTCAGTATTTTGACTGTTTCTCTTTTGAACTCCAGGTCTGTCAGACTGCCGAGATCTGTTTCATTGTTGACTGTTTTAGGTGAGGTCTGCTGTTGGTTTGACTGGGGGTGGTTTCTCAGCTTCTTCATCTTGCTTGTTGTTTTCTTTCTCCTGAGGGAGTTGTACTCTCCGTTATTGGGCAGTGTTTGCCTTGTCACTGCCGTGGAGTATTTCCTGAGGGCTGGCGTTGTTGGTCAATCTTTTTTGAGGCAGTGTGGCTTTTCTGGGGTGTTGATGGGGCTAACAATGTTTCTTTGAAGCAAAGGAGGACTTCCTGGGGGCAGACAGGACTGGGAGGTCCACACCACGATGGTAGCAGATTTCACTTGGTCATGCAGAGCTTGCTCTGGTGTTTTTAGGCTGTGGGGTTCTTGCAGGGGGTTGGTGGTGTTGGGCAGCTGTTCCTCAGGAGTGCAGCACCCCCTGGGGGCTGTAGCAGCTATCTGGGTCACTGAGAATCTAAGAGGCTCTTCCCTATGGCAGCCCAACTCAGAAGGATGGCCTGCGAATGTAGGCAGATCTTTTCACAGTCTGGCCAAGCTTGTTGCAGCTTTTCTGGGCTGCAGGGGCTCTTCTAGGGGGTGGTGGTGCTGAGCAGCTCTTCTGTGGGAGTGGGGCACCCCCTAGGTGCTTGGGCGGGTAGCAGGGCCACTGGAAACCCAAGATGCTCCTCCCCAGGGCAGCCCGACTCAGAAAGACCATCTGAGATCTTTTCCCGGCTTGGCCAGGCTTGTTGCAGCTTTTCTGGGCTGCAGGGGGTCCTGCCTGGAGCTGGCAGTCCTATACAGCTGATCCACTAGGGCACCCCCTAGGGGCTTGGGCGGGTAGCAGTGCCGTTGGAAACTGAAGAGGCTCCTCCCCGGGGCACGGGCCTGTGGTATTTCTATAGAGAAATCAGCTCTTAGCCTTATGAAAGTTCCCTTTTCAAACATAATTTCTTTAAATACATTTTCAGTATTCTTTTTTTTCCTCCTTCTTGGGTCTCTTATATGCATAGATTGCCATGTTTTATATTATCCCATAGATCTATTATATTGATTTCATTTTGTTTTTCATTTGGCTTCCTGTCTGCTAACTTGATTGGTGATTTCCAGTATTCTATCTTTCAAGTCACTTATTCATTCTTCTTAATTCATTCTGCTCTATAATGACTTTAGCTCAGTTTTTGTCTGGGTAAATAAATATTCTAATTTTTCTTGGCTCCTCCTTATAGATTGCAGTTATTTAAAATAATCTGTGTTACTGTTGATAGCCATTCTTAATTCCTTCAGTATTTTCACTACATCCTTTTGAATTTTGTGTCTGTTAGACTGCAGAGGTCTGTTTCATTCCCAGGGCGGGGGGTGTCTCCAGTTCTTTTAACTGGGAATGATTCCTGTCCTTCTGCATTTTGCTTATATTTTTCTTAATCTCTGAGTTTTGGGAAAATAATTACCTACTGTAGATTTGTTGGGCCATTTATATGTGGGTGTGTCCCTGGGTAGCTTGTGCATTTTAATATTTCTTTCGCATGAGTGCTGCTTTTGGTACAGGTTGTTATCCTTTTGAGAGGGGCTGTGCAGGTGCATGGCTTTCATGTGCTTGCAGGTAGGTGGGGGCAATGGGCAGTGCCTGGTAGCAAGGCACTTAGCAGTAGTGTTGCCACTGGGGAGGTGGGTGCTGCAGTCTTCACCTGGTTGTAGCAGGTGACCTACTTCAGCAGTCTCAGTGACCCACTCCAGGGAGGGATGAGCAGTGCCTGGTGCTCTCAGTAGTGGCAAAAGGGCTGTGTGGGTCTGTGCCCAGAGAGGTTTGGGCAGTGGGCAGGGCTTGGTGCAGGGTCCTCTGTGGCAGCAAACCCTGGGATAGCTAGGGCAGTAGTTGGTGTTTCGTTCAAGTACCCTCAGTGCTAGTGGGCTGTGCTCACTTCTGGAATCTAAGATGTCTACTGCAGTTTGCACCTGCCCCTGTAGCCCTTGAAAAAGATACCCTGCTACCTGAAAACCTGCATGTGCACAAAGAATGATACTCCAGTGGCAGTTCTCTCCCCTTTAGAACTCCCAAGAATGGCACCTTGCTTCTCCTGTGGGTCCAGGCCAGGTCCAGGCCTCATCCAACACTCCTTCAGTTTTGGTGCCTCACCCCCAGGACTATTAAGCTGTTTCCATTTGGCCAACACTAGTCCTCTCCCTGGAACTGACCTCTGAAGCCCAAATGTCTCAGTCTGTGGCACATTGGGTAAATACTGAGCAAGTACTGATCTTCTGTGAAGCTCTTTTTGCTTTGCATTCCTCACTCTGGCTGTTGTACTTTTTTCAAAGGCTTTGAAACATCCCCCCTGTCCTGGCTGATCCTTCCCATCAGTTAGCTTCCCTCCCAAGGTCTGAATTCCTTTCCTCTTTCATAGTTCCCTCTGAGGAGTGCTTGTCCCATCTTGATTCCTTTTTTTTTTCCTCTTCTTTCACTGTCTCTCTTATTTTTTTTCCTTTTATTCTATCCAGTTATGTGGTGGTTTTCCTGACCTTTCTAGAAGTCTGAGGTTTTCTGCCAGTATTTAGTAGATGTTCTCTGTGAATTGTTCTCCAGGTAGGTTTTTTTTTTTATGTGTTTGTGGGAGAAAGTGAGTTCTGCATTATACCCCACCTCCTTGATCCAGAATCGAATAATAAGGAGAAAATTTTCCAAAAGCAAGTTTGAATGTATAGGGAAGAAATTGTGTTCATTAAAATTTTAATTACAAAACAGGAAAGCATAAAGTCAGAAGACAAGCAGAGAAAAGGCAAAAATTGTTGCCATATACATAAACCTTTGAATGAAAATGTTTACTTACAATATCCTAATTAACAGTAATGACAATTAGATTTTTAAAATGAGTGAATGATTTGAATGGGTGCTTCACTGTGGAGAATGTTTGAATCATTAATAAACCATTATTCTAGTCACTTATGGCTATGTGACAAAGTATGTTTGAGTAGACTCACTTGGAAGATTTTCCCATAGAATCTTTATAGCATATTCAGTCAGACTGTGTCCAGATCTGGACTCATCATTTGCACTAACATTCAAACTAAAAATGCTGAGTCTGCTCACGAATGCCTCCAAAATGCCAAGAAGCTGCATTAGGTTTTATACATCATACTGGATTCGTATGATCATTGGCTTATCCCAGAATGAGCATTCCAAAAGACATGAAGTTTTAAATGTCAACCTGAGCCCCCACATTGGCACAATACCGCTTCTGCCTTATTGGATGCAACAGTCACAATCCCACCTGTTTTCAGGACATGTAAATAATTCTTAGTGGGGGGAACTTCAAAAAGCTTCTGGCCATCTTTGATGTACAACAAACTTTGAAAACAATCTCAAAACATAAGTAGTCAAATAAGTAAATTGAAATCATAATGAAATCGTATTTATTCAACATTGTATTGATCAGAGTTTTAAACTCTGAAATTGGCAATGTGGAGTGAAGAGGTAAACAAAAAATCTCATGCACTCCCAAGTGAATGGATGGGTACAAGTCTTTGGAGTGCAGTATTTACACCATCTAGTAAAGTTGAAAATGTTCAAACTCTCTGGTTTAGTAATTTCATTTCCATGTTTTTAACCTAGGGACACTCTTACAACTGTGCGTCAGTATATTTGTACAAGTCGATAACATTCATTGTTCATAGTAATAAAACTTACAAATGCTTGATTGACTTTTTTTTCTCCCAGCAAAGGAAAATGGGAAAGGGAAAAGAAGTGGGATCTCATTTGTTGTGCTATATTTAATACTTAATTTCATTTCTTAAAAATCTGAGGTGAAGAGTTCTCTTGCAGTGGAATGGGTTAAGTGTCCAGCATTGTCACTACAGTGGCTTGGGTCACTGCTTTGGCATGTGTTTGATCCCTGGCTTGGGAACTTCCACATGCCATGAGTAGAGCCAAATGAACAAAAGTCTTATGTGAATATAACACAATGTTAAAATTCACTGAAGCCTGGGAAGTTTATAAACTAATGTCCGTTATATTAATTATTTTCAGTGGATAAAAATGATTTCAAAAATTCAATAGAGAACCTAGGAGAAAACCTCAAGTTATACTGAATTCTGTTATTTAGAGCTCAGAGAGGATGTTGTAGAGGAAAAAGATATTTACATATTTTAACATGGTTAAACACATTTTATCTGGGAAGTTTTCTTAGTTAAAGACCTTGATTTGTTCTTTAATTAAAAAGTGTACCCTAGGAGTTCCTGTACTGGCTCAGAGGAAACGAATCCAACTAGAAACCATGAGGTTGCAGGTTTGATCCCTGGCCTCACTCAATGGGTTAAGGATCTGGCATTGCCATAAGCTGTGGTGTAGGTCACAGAGGCAGCTCATATCTGGTGTTGCTGTGGCTGTGGTGTAGGTCAGTGGCTACAGCTCCGATTAGACCCCTAGCCTGGGAATCTCCATATGCCCCAGGTATGGGCCCTCAAAAGACAAAAAGACAAAAAAAAGTGTACCCTAAATGCATCAGACAAGATAGAAAAGAAAATGATTTTGGTTTGCTTTCTGTGTGTACAAATGTTATGTACTTAAAGTTCTAATTATATTCACACAAATTGAAAATGGGCAGTTATGTTTTAGATTTCATCAAATCAGATAAAATATTTACATGAAAATAATTTATATGATGAATTAACTTTAATGTAAAGTATTTTAATGTTATAATTTTAAAGTGATAAATAATAAACCCTATAAGGTATTGTTTTAAGATATTTGTAGTTATAACACTCAAACAGTTATCAGTATATAATTTCACAGATTAAAAAAAATAAGTAGTCTGGATACCTTAATTAAATAATAGTATTTATAGTCTCTGGGGATTTTCTTATTGGATAATTAGTAGTAATTTTTAAAATATGCCCTTTATTCTTTAGAAAACATGCTTGCTACAAATATGGGATAAATTTATATATATATATTTTAGGTCAATGATGATAATTGATTTGTTTAAACCTATATTTTATTGAATTTTTGGCAGACTGTTCTATCATTTACTGAGAGAACTGTCTTAAATCCACACAATATGATAGAAGGATTATGATTTGTTCCTTATAGTTAATCTTTTTGTTTCATAGTTGAAGCTAGATTATTAGGAGAAATATATTCTGAGTTGTTATATCACCTTGTTTAATGAAACTTCTACCATTATGGTGTGGTTTTGTATTTTTTAATGTTTTCCCCAAAAGTATTTTTCTGATGTTAATATTTTGGAATAACTGATTTTTGGTTAAGGATGACTTTTTTCTAGCTTTTAACTTCAAATATTTTGGGGAGTTTATGTTTTATTTTTGTGTCTTATAACCTGCATATAGCTGATAATTAATACCTTAAATCATCCAAAAGAATGCAGATGAAGTAAATTGCTATTGCTTCCCTTCTCTCAATTAGCAGACCTTTCTTGTCAATTATTTTAATTCTATTTTATTTATTTATTTATTTATTTTTTATTAATCAGTGAATTTATTACATTTGTAGTTGTACAATGATCATCAAATGAACACAGCATACATTATCATTACTGTTTTGTAAATGAAATGCTTATTTAGCTTTTCTCATGTGTGTCATATATTCATTTGCATACCATCCCTCTCTTCAAGTCAAAACTTTTTCAAAGTGTTCACCCTCTTCCTGAAAAACCTCTTTCAAATGTTAAGTTTATCAAGAGGATCTTGGTAGTACTCTGAATGCTGAGTACTTAGTTTTTGTCTAAATATGCAATTGAAGAAAGTGAATTTAAGCATTCTAAAAAAGCATTTCAATTGCCTATAGTTTTCGTTATCTTTATTAAGCTATAAATTATAAAATTGCCATTGTACTCTCTCAGCAACTTTTTATATACTCATACTTTATTCCTTTTGTGTTCTCAAGTTTCAATAAACCTCCAATGTGGATTATATTATTTATTTTCCTCCAAATACATCAGAATTTCAGATTATAAAACTTTTGTTATTCATCAATTTGGCAAGATTGTTAAGCATTATATCACCCCTCTTTTTATCTTTAATTTCCATCCTGGTGTAGATCTTTTGAGAATTATGGTAGTTTTATTCCCCTTTTCCATCCTCTATGACCCTTAATTTCCATTTCATATATTCTATTTCTTGATTTTATTTTGCTGAATTCATATAACAACCTAAATTGTAATTCTTGTTCAATAATCTGCTCTTTCACTCAGTTTAATTTGCTATTTTAAATCAGAAATTAAATTTACATATTTAATCATTGTATTTTCCTTTTAGGAATTTGATTTGCTTTTTCTTCAGATCTTAAGAGGATATTTTTTCTTAATCCTATTTTCATATAATTTTTAATAGTTTACTATATTTATATTACTAAATTAATTAGAAGATATGAAATTTGTAACACTATGGCTCAACCGAATATGTCTATTAAATCCATAACTACTCCTGGCCTGTGAAAACTCATTTAAGATTCTGTACTTTTGAGTATTTGGCATTTTTTTTAAATAATGTATTTATTTTGATTGCTTTCTGTGCATTTTTGAGCTTTTTGGGATTAAGTTCCTCAAAAGAGGATTTGACTTTATTTATACCATATATGTATGGCACTGTAAACTCGACTTTTTTTTTCTTTTGCTTTTTGTCTTTTGTATTTTAGGGATGCACTGGCAACATATGGAGGTTCCCAGCTAGGGGTTGAATCAGAGTTGTAGCTGCCAGCCTGCACCAGAGCCATAGCAACACAGGATCTAAGCCATGTCTGCGACCTATGCCACAGCTCATGGCAATGCCAGATCCTTAACCCAATGATCAAGGCCAAGGATCAAACATACATACTCATGGATCCTAGGCAGGTTCATTAACCACTGAGCCTATATTCAATTTCAATGTAAGCCTGGGATTTGTGTGTTTATTTATTTATTTTTTTTGAATTTTCAATATGGAACTATCTTTCATCCTTATATTTATTTTTTTAAATGATTTTTATTTTTTCCATTATAGCTTGTTTACAGTATTTTGTCAATTTTCTACTGTACAGGAAGGTGACTCAGTTACACATACATGTATATATATGTTTTTTCGTCTTTTCTATGGCCACACCTGTGGCATATGGAGGTTCCCAAGCTAGGGGTCTAATCAGAGCTGTAGTTTCTGGCCTGCACCAGAGCCACAGCAACACCAGATCCAAGCTATGTCTGCGAGCTACACCACAGCTCATGCAACGCTGGATCCTTAACACACTGATCAAGGCCAGGGATCGAACTCGCAACCTCATGGTTCCTAGTCAGATTCATTAACCACTGAGCCATGTTGGGAGCTCGCTTGTATACATTCTTTTATCTCACATTGTCATGCTCCATCATAAGTGACTAGACATAGTTCCCAGTGCTATACAGCAAGGTCTCATTGCTTATCCATTCCAAAGACAATAGTTTGCATCTATTAACCCCAAATTCCCAATCCATACCTCTCCCTCCCCCTACCCATTGGCAACCACAAGTCTGTTCTCCATGTCAGTGATTTTCTTTTCCATGGAAAAGTTCATTTGTACTTTATATTAGATTCCAGATATGTGATATCATATGGTATTTGTCTTTCTCTTTCTGACTTACTTCACTCAAGATGAGAGTGTCTAGTTCCATCCATGTTGCTGCAAATGGCATTATTTTGTTCTTTTTTATGGCTCAGAGATATTCCATTGTGTATATATACTGTATCTTCCTAATCCAATCATCTGTCGATGGACATTTGGGTTGTTTCCATATCTTGGCTATTGTGAATAGTCCTGCAATGAACATGCAGGTGCATGTATTTTTTCAAAGAAAGTTTTGTCCAGATTATGCCCAAGAGTGGGATTGCTGGGTCATATGGTAGTTCTATGAATAGTTTTCTAAGGTACCTCCATACTGTTCTCCACAGTGGTTCTACCAGCTTCCATTCCCACCAACAGTGCAAGAGGGTTCCCTTTTTTCCACACCCCTCTGGCACTTGTTATTTGTGGACTTATTAATGATGACCATTCTGACTGGTGTAAGGTGGTATCTCATGGTAGTTTTGATTTGCATTTCTCTAATAATCAGGGGTGTGGAGCATTTTTTCACGTGCTTGTGGGCCATTTGTATACCTTCCTTGGAGAAATGTCTATTCAGATCTTTTGCCCATTTTTCCATTGGGTTGTGGATTTTTTTGCTGTTGAATTGTAGAATTTGCTTGTATATTCTAGAGATTAAACCCTCGTCCATTGTATAATTTTGAAATTATTTTCTCCCATTCTGTAAGTTGTCTTTTTGTTTTCTTTTTGGTTTCCTTTGCTGTGCAAAATCTTGTCAGTTTTATTAGGTCCCCTTGGTTTACTTTTGATTTTATTTCTGTTACTTTGGGTGATGACCTGATAAAATATTTGAAGGTTGATATCAGGGAATGTTTTGCCTATGTTCTCTTCTAGGAGTTTAACAGTGTCTTGTCATACATTTAACTCTTTCAGCCATGTTGAGTTTATATTTGTGAATTGTGTGAGGGTGTGTTCCAGTTTCATTGAGTTACATGCCTCTGTACTGTATTCCCAGCACCACTTTCTGAAAAGATTGTCTTTTTCCGATTTTATATTCTTGTCTCTTTTTTCAAAGATTAACTGACCACAATTGTCTGGTTTTATATCTGAGTTGTCTATTCTGTTCAATCGGTTAGCATGTCTGTTTTGATACCAGGACCATACTATCTTGATAAATGTGGCTTGTAATATTGCCCAGAGTCTGAGAAAGTTGTGCCTCCTGCTTGGTTTTTGTTCCTTAGTGTTGCTTTGGCAATTCTGTGTCTTTTGTGGTTTTGTATAAACTATTATATGGTTTGTTCTAGTTCTTCGAAAAATATTATGGGCAAATTGTTAGGGATTGCATTGAATCCATAGATTTGTTTGGTGGTATGGCTATTTTTGCAGTATTAATTTTTCCAACCCAAGAGCATGGCAAATTTTTCCATTTATTTGAATGCTCTTTAATTTCCTTGTTTAATGTTTTATAGCTTTCAGCATATGTCTTTCACCTGCTTGGTCAGCTTTACTCCCAGCTATTTGATTTTTGGGGGTGCAATTTTAAAAGGAATTGTATTTTGTATTCCTTTTCTCATATTTCATTTTAGTATACAGAAACGTGAATGATATCTGAATGTTAATCTTATATCCTGATCCTTTGCTAAATTTGTTGATCAGTTCAAGTAGTTTTGGGGTTGAGTCCTTAGGGTTTTCTATATATAGTACCATGTCATCTGCATGCAGTGACAGTTTTACCTCTTCTCTTCCTATTTGGATGCTTTTTCTTTCTTTTTTTTTTTTTTGTCTGATTGCTCTGGCTAGGACTTCCAAAACTATGTTGAAGAGCAGTGGTGAGAGTGGGCATCCTTGTCTTGTTCCAGATTTTAGTGGGAAGGCTTTCAGCTTGTCTCAGATTGAGTATTATATTGGCTGAGGGTTTGTCATATATGGCTTTTATTATGTTAAGAAATGCTTCCTCTATACCTACTTTGGTGAGAATTTTTATCATAACTGGATGTTGGAGTTTGTCATATGCTTTCTCTGCAGCTATTGAGATGATCACGTGTTTTTGAGTTTTCTTTTGTTAATGTGGTGTAGGACGTTGATTGATTTGCATATGTTGAACCACCCTTGTAAGCCTGGGATGAATCCCACCTGGTCATGGTTATGATCTTTTTTATATGTTGTTGGATTCGGTTGGCTAAAATTTTGTTGAGAATTTTTGCGTCTATATTCATCAAAAACATTGGCCAATAGTTTTCTTTTTTGGTGGTATCTCGTCTGGTTTTGGTATTAGGGTGATGGTGGCATCATAGAATGTCTTTGGGAGTGTTCTTTCTCCTTCAACCTTTTGGAAAAGTTTAAGAAGGGTGGGTATAATTTCCTCTTTGTAGGTTTGGTAGAATTCACCTGTGAGGCAATCTGGTCCTGGACTTTTATTTGTAGGGAGTGTTTTTATGACATATTCAATTTCATTTCCAGTGATTAGTCTGTTCAGTTGATCTATTTCTTCTCGATTCAGTCTCTAGAAAGTTGTCCATGTCTTCTAGGTGGTCAAATTCGTGGGCATACAATTGTTCATAGTATTCTCTTATGGTTTTATGTATTTCTGCAGTATCTGTTGTGATTGCTCCTTTTTCATTTCTTATTTTGTTTATTTGGGTTTTTTCTCTCCTCTTCTTGATGAGTCTGGCCAGAGGTTTGTCAATCTTTTTTTTTTTTTTTCCTTTTTCAAAGAACAAAAGAGCTCTTGGTTTTACTGCTATTTTCTATTGTGGTTTGAATCTCTATTTTATTGATTTCCTCTCTGGTCTTTCTGATTTCCTAATTTCCTCCTGCAGACTTTAGGTATTGTTTGTTCTTCTTTTTGTAATTCATTTAGGTTGTGGGTTAGGTTGTCATTTTGAGATTTTTCTTCTTTTTTGAGGAAAGCCTATATTGCTATAAACTTCCTTCTCAGCACTGCTTTTGCGACATCCCATACATTTTGAGTGGTTGTGTCGTCATTATCATTTGTCTTGAGGTATTTTTTAATTTCCTTCTTGATTTCCTCAATGACCCATTGGTTTTTTTCTTTTTTCTTTTAACAGCAGGGAAAATTCATGTTTATTTATTTATTTTTAACCTTACACAGACCAATGATAACATCCTTCATAGATAAAGAGCCCTAAAAATCAACCAGCAAAAAAGATAGGCACCTCAACAGAAAAATAGGCAAATGATTTGAAAGATGATTCTTTTTTTAAAAAAATTGAGGATGCCTTAATTTATTTTTATTTTTTTACAGAATAAAATATATACATTTACACACAATTACATTCACACAGATTATTATAACATGGATCGTAAGAAACAGATTAAGTGACTCCCACTGGCGAAGTGGAATGGAAAATATGCTAAGACAAATAGGAAATTTATTCTATACTTTATCCCAATTTTATGGCTTTCATCTTTACTACTTAGTTTTCTCTATTACATTTCAATTTTTCTTTAAAAATTAGCATTATATTAAATTGTTATATTATGCAACTAAAGTTTATAAAGAAGAAAGCCTCATATACCATTAAATATTTTATATAGCATAGTAAAAAGAATAACTGGTAAGCATAACAAAAATAATACACCCTCTGAAAGTAAGTAAAATATAAAATGCATAAGTTGGTTAAAAAACAGTAACTATATAAATATGTACTCACAATTTGTTCCATCTCATTGATTCTTCAATAAAGGCATTACACCATTCTAGGTGATGTGATAAACAAGACATTATAGACTTTACATTTTACCATGGAGAGAAATGGTTATTAATAATACAATTGTAGAACTGTATTATTTAATTGTACGTGGCATTATTTAATTATAACTACCGTAAGTTCTTTGATGGAGAGGAAATCAGAATCAGATCTAAGAAGACTTCAGCATTCCAAGAATGATGTCAAATTGACCCCCTTCATTGTGGATTATGCACTTATTTACTATGAGATATATTTTTTCTTCAGAGATTCCTTGTTTGTGTATCAATTGTAGATTTTTGGTTTGCAGTTATTCTGAAGTTTTGATGTAAGTGTCTATATGTATATGAGATTGTTTTAAGTTGTTGCTCTCTTAATTGCAAGTTCATCTCCAGTGTCCCGCATTTTTACCCACCTCTTCTCATGAGCTCTGATTTTGGTGGTATAATTGTGCATGGATGATTTCGTATCTTTACTGTATATATACCTTTACTGGTGAGCCTTGTCATTTGTGGAATTTTTGTTTCCTGTTGCTGTCTTTTCTTTCCTGCCTAGAGAAGATCCTTTAGTATTTGTTGTAAGGCTGGTTTAGTGTTGCTGAATTCTCTCAGCTTTTGCTTATCTGAGAAGGTTTTTATTTCTCCTTCAAATCTGAATGGGAGCCTTGCTGGGTAGACTCATCTTCGTTGGAGGTTTTTTCCTTTCATCACGTTAAGTATATCATGCCACTCCCTTCTGGACTGCAGAGTTTCTGCTGAAAAATCTGCAGATAACCTTATTGGGGTTCCCTTGTATGTTACTTGTTTCTTTTCCCTAGCTGCTTTCAAAATTTTCTCTTTGTCTTTAATTTTGGTCAGTTTGATTATTATGTGTCTTGGTGTGTGACCCATTGGTTTTTTAGTAGCATGTTGTTTAGTCTCTGTGTAATTTGTTTTTTATCATTTCTTTTCCTGTGGTTGATTTCTAGTTTCATGCCATTATGGTCAGAAAAGATAACTTAAAATGATTTCTATACTCTTAAATTTGTTGAGGTTAGCTTTGTGCCCCAGTATTTGATCAATTTTTGAGAATGTTCCATGTGCACTTGAGAATGTATATTCTGATTTTTTTGGATGTAATGTCCTGAAAATGTCGATTAATTCTAACTTTTATATTGTGTCACTTAGGATCTCTGTTGCCTTATTGATTTTCTGTCTAGAGGATCTGTTCATTGATATGAGTGGAGTGTTAAAGTCTCCTAGCACAACTGTTTTCCCATCAATTTCTCCTTTTATGTCTGTTAGTATTTGTTGTAGGCATCTGGGTGCTCCTATATTAGGGGCATATATATTGATGATTTTTAATATCCTCTTCTTGAAGGGATTCTTTAACCATTAAATAGTGTCCTTGTCTTTCTTTATGGCCTTCGTTTTAAAATCTATTTTTTCTGATATGAGTATTGCAACTCCTGCTTTCTTTTCCTGTCCATTGGCTTGAAATATCTTTTTCCATTCTATAACTATCAATCTGTATGTGTCCTTTGCCCTAAAGTGAGTCTCTTGTAGACAGCAGATTGAAATGTTTTGCCTTTTTTATCCCATCTGCCACTCTATGTTCTTTGATTAGGACATTCAGTCCATTGACATTCAAGATAATTATTGATATATATTTCTTGCCATTTTAACCCTTGTCTTCCAGTTTTCTATGTTTCTCCTTTCTTCTTCTTCTTTTTTTTTTTTGTTGGATGATTTCCAGTATTTTATGCTTGAGTACTTTTCTTTTTAGATTTTGTGAATGTGATGTTTTGTTTTCATTTGTGGTTTCCCTGTTTTTTTAAGTATGTTAACTCCTTCCTGTACCTGTTTGCTTTAGCCTGATATTTATCTAGGCTCAAACACATTATTTTAAAAAAATGAATCTACATTCTGTTAATTTCCTTTCCCACATTCTATGATTTTGTTGTCCTTTTTTGACATCTTCATTTGTATCCATTTCTATTCCTTTGTTTTTCATCATTATTATAGTAGTATTTGTTTGTTTGTTTTCTCTTTTAGATCTATATGCTGGTTTATTTACGTGATTGCTTTCCAGTTGTGGTTTCCTCCATCCTATTTCTTCTTACTGAAGGGGCTTCTCTAAATAAGAAAAGAAGTATTTCTTTTAAAATGGGTTTAGTATTGCGGTAGTCTTTTAGCTTTTTTTTTTTGTTTTTGTTGCAAAAAGTCTTTATTCCCCCTTCTATTTTAAATGATATTCTTGCTGGATAGAGTATTCTAGGTTGCAAATCTTTTCCTTTCAGCCCTTTAAATATATGTTGCCACTCCCTTATGGCCTGTAGTGTTTCTGTAGAGAAATCAGCTGATAGCCTTCTGGGGGTTCCCTTACAATTAATGCTTTGCTTTTTTCTTGCTGCATTAAAATCCTTTCTTTGTCTTTAGCATTTGCCACTTTTTATTATAATATGTCTGTGTGTGTCTATTTGGTTTCAACTTGTTTGGGGCTCTCTGTGCTTCCTGTATCTTGATATCAGTTTCCTTTAGATTTGGAAAGTTTTCAGCCAAAATTTCTTAAAAAATATTTTAAATCCCCTTTTCTTTTTCTTCTCCTTCTAGAATTCCTATTATGCATAGATTAGTCTGCTTTATATTATCCCATTAATGTCTTAAATTGCCTTCCTGTTTTTTCATTTGGTTTTCTGCCTGTTGTCCTGATTGTGTCATTGCCATTATTCTATCTTCCAGTTCACTAATTCATTAGTCTGCATTATTCATTCTGCTCATTGGTGCTTTTAGTTCTATTTGCATCTCTACAAATGAATTTTCTATTTTTTCTATGTTCCTCCTATATTTTCTAGTTCCTTTCTAAAGGATTCTGCATTACTTTTTATCTCTGCTCTTAATTCACTCATATTCACCTTAATTCCTTCATTGTTTTCACTACCTCCCTTTTGAACTCAATGTCTACCAGATTGCAGAGGTCATTGTTTGTTACTGTAGGTGAATTCTCCTCTTCCTTTGACTGGGAATGATTTCTGAGCTTCTTCGTCTTGCTTATGTTTTTCTTTTTCTGTGAGTTTAGGGAAGCCAAACTGTTGTCTTGGGGGGCTAGTTCTATGCAAGTGTACCCCTTTGTATTTTGTTAGGGGTTACTATTTATGTTCGGTGTGGGACTTTTAATATTTGCTGTCTCTTTCTTCAGTGTGAATGGGCTTTTATCCCTAGGGTGCTGAATGTGTTTCTGGGGAGAAGGAGAAAATGGGTAGGGCCAATAGTCACTGCCTGGCTACTGCTCTTTTAACAGCAACAAGGATCTGCAGGAAGGTGCTGCTGGATACTCCTAGTTGCAGGGCCCTGAAAAGTGGTAATGAGCCTTATGCAAATTAACCAGGTGCCCAGAGCATTTGGCAGAGGCAACAGCAATGTGTGTGAGTTCCCAAGGGAGTGGGAGCAATAACAGGTAGTGTTTGATTGCAATGCCCTCCTCTGTGGTGATTGGAGCCACAAGTGGTTCCTGTTCAGGGGCCCCTAGTGGTGTGGTCCATGCCCACTTCTGGAGTCAGTGATAACTGTGGTGGTTTTCCCCCACCACCTGCAGACCATGCAAAAAACACACCATCTCTCAGACCACATAGGAGGTACTACACAGGCTGCTCCTAGTTACAGGATCCTGGAAGTGACAGAAACAAAGCATGTGGGCACTGCCTTGAGTGTTCATCAGTGGCAGCAACTGGGCCTGTGTGCTTCCACAGTTTTAAGTGCAACAACAGGTGGTATTCAGTCACAGTGCCCTCCTCTGTGGTGCCCTTGAGATAATGGGTGCTTCAGGTCATGCCTGTTCACAGAACCCTAGTGGTGGCAGGCCACACCCATATCTGGAGTCAGTGATAACTGTGGTGATTTGCTCCTGCCACCTATAGACCATGCTGTACCAGCTGCTCCTATTTGTAGGTTCCTGGTAAGGGACAGTGATCAAGCATCTGGACATTGCCCAGAGCATTTGGCTGTGGTAGTCATTTGGTGGGTGTTCTCCCAGGGGACCAAGAGGAACAACAGGTGGTGTTTCATCTCAGTGTCCTCCTCTGTGGTGCCCTCTGAGGTGTTTGGGGCTGCAAGTAGTTCTTGTTCAGTGGTGGTGGACCATGCCTACCTCTGGAGTCAGTGATAACTGCAATGGTTTGCCCCTGCCACCTTCAGACCATGCAGGAAGCACCCTGTCCCACTTAGCTCACACAGGAGGTGCTGCACCAACACTTCCTAGTTGTAGTGTCTTGGGAAGGGATAGTGATCAAGCATCTGGGCACCACTTATAGCATTTGGCTATAGAATCTGCAGGGTGGGTGTGTTCCCAGGGGCATGAGTGTAACATGTAGTGCTTGGTTGCTGTTCCCCTTTCCTTTTTTTTTTTTTTTTTTTTTTGGCCAATCCCTAAGGTGACTGGGGCAGGTGGAGCCCACTCACAGACCCCCAGTTGTGGCGGCCATGCCTCCATCTAGCCTCCAGGAAGACTGCTGCAGTCTGTCCCTGACACCTCCAGAGCTGAGTCTCAGCACCTAGCCCCTGCGTGAGTGTCTCAGGCTGCAGTGTCCAGGCCTGTGGTTCAGATGATCTGTGAGGCTCTTACTCTACTTCCTCTCTTCAGACCAGCTGCTGCACTTTTCTCAGTGACTTTGAGGTCCCTCCAGCTCAGCTGTTCTCCAGGTTTGGTTAGGTGGGTTCCTTTTCTCCTTTACAGCTTCCTCTTAGGAATGCTAGTCCCATCCTGATTCCTTCTCTCTCTCTCTCTCTTTTCTTTTTGTTCTACCCAGTTATGTCAAGAGTTTCTTGCCCTTTTTGGAGGTTTAAGTTCTTCTGCCAGCATTGAGTAGAGGTTCTGTGCAAATCATTTTACATGTAGACGTGTTTTTTGATGTGTTGGTGGTGAGCGAGATGTCTTACTCCTCCATCATCTCGATTCACCTCCTTAATTATCATTTAAAAGCTATTTAACATGAATGTATAAATTTCTGGAATAACTGAGACAATTAATTTACTAAAACAGATCTAAGTAATAGAACCTTACCCTTGATAAAATGATAAAATCTAAGATATCAGGAAAAAATTAATTTATTTGTTCCTTTAACAATTTTTTTTCTCTGTACACCATCAGGCATTGTTATAGGTGATGAATTACAGAGTGAAGAAAAAAAGCCTAATTGCCTTGTCTAATAACTTACACATTTTTGCAGGAGGAGACATATGAAACAGAATTTGATCAATTAATAAAAAAAAAATCAAGTCTAAGAGTTCTCAAACTTGATTGCACACTGTAGAATTTGAAAATTTAATGATGTTTGTATCCCTCTCCTAGGGATTCTAGGGTTAGTCCTTTGTGTTAAAGCCCCCACATGACTCAAATGTTCAGGCAGAACTGAGAAACAATTTGCCTAGAAAATTATGTTACTCAGAGAACTAAAGTGATTAAAATGAGTCAGAGGATTTCTCTGATTCTGAGGCCCACTAGATGTCCCAAAATCACCTTTAAACATATTAAAGACTTCTCAAAATGGAAAGTGTCTAAACTTTATTAAAGCAGGAAAACAATGTAATGGAAACACAAAGGATGTCTGAAGAACAGTTAAAAGTTCTAAAGATAGACTTGTGGCCGCCTGGGGGGAGAGGGAAAGAGTGGGAGGGATCGCAGGTTGGGGTTATCAGATACAACTTGGAATGGATTTACAAAAAGATCCTGCTGAGTAGCATTGAGAACTATGTCTAGATACTTATATTGTAACAGAACAAAGGGTGGGAAAAAAAATGTATACATGTAAGTGTATCTTGGCCCCCATGCTGTACAGAGGAAAGATAAATAAATAAATTAAGAAAAAAAAAAAGATAAAAGAAATTTCTGAAGATCCTGAGAATGAAATTGAGTATTGAAAATTTCCACATGTTAAAGATAAATGTACAGTGTATCAACTGAATGAAGGGATTGGAAAAGAGTCGTCCGAATTTTAGTGAAGGCTGAATAAGGTAGAAGAGCAGATTAAAATGCTATAGATAGATTGAAAAGAACTTGAGTAGTCAAAATACTGGGATTAAATTTTTGTATCTCTTTTAATAATCTATCTTTATCAATTTAGATACTTTATACATCTATCTTGCTTTGGAGATTTATTTATTTATTTTTTTTGGTTCAGTCTACCTCTTGGCACTATTCCTAGCATTCTAAGGCTATATATTTCAAACTCAGATATGCAACTCAATGCAGTTGGACATCCTAGTGTTAGTGTGTGACAAAGACTAAACTCTTCCCTATGTTGCACATTCAACAGAAGAATGGTTTTTATTAGAGGTGTGTCATAATAAAGATTCTACCTCTTTTAGTTCCTTTTCTCATTCATTGAAATTTAAGATTCAAATGAGTATAATGAGTATCATTTCAAAGTCATTATCAGTCAAAAGGGCAATATGTTATATAATCACTCTGAGCATGGGTAGTGGGGCAAGGCTCATAGTTAAAAATGTGTCCTGAATTCTGCCATTTATGGGCTGTGTGATCTCCAATATTCCAAGTAATTTTTCTATGTAGATCCAAATATAATTCCAGTAGAAATAAAGTAGTCACACAAATCATGTGTTTTTAAAAATTACATTAAATTCTACCAGGATTATGTTTTACAATTATGTATGTGTATGAAAGTATTTGATTTAGGAAATTCCTGCCCATATCCAATGGATAATAAAAAAATATATTAAAGGAGTTCCTGCTGTGGCTCAGCAATTACAAACCCAACTGGTATCCATGAGGATATGGGTTCGATCCCAGACCTTGTTCAGTGGGTTAAGGATCTGGAGTTGCTGTAAGCTGTGGTGTAGGTTCCAGATGTGGCTTGGATCCTGTGTTGCTGTGGTGGTAGTGTAGGCTGGCAGCTTCAGCTCCAGTTCAACCCCTAGCCTTGGAACTTCCATATGCCAAAGGTGCAGCCCTAAAAAGACTATATATATATATATATATATATATATATATAAACAACTTAAGTTATAGAACATAAAGTTAACTATGATACCATGCTATTGATGTATTGTAATTTGCTGTATCTCAGTAATACATATTTTCATAGTATAAGTGGGAAAACATTAACTAGCCAGTGTAATTTAATGCTATTTCAGATTGCAAGGGACTGACTTAACAAGCACCCACACTTACTTCTACAAACTCCATTTCCTCAAATAGTCAATATGTTAAAGGTGCACATGATAGCCAATTATGCAGCATGTGGTCACTATAATATGCTTACAATGAGTTTATAGATAAAACATTGATTATGTCTGCAGACTCTCATGGATAATCTTTAGTCATTTGTGCAATTCCTTTATAAGAACAAAAAATGATTAATTGTAAATGAGTAAACTCATTCTTTAAAAAAAGGGCTTACTCATTTCCCTTAAAGCTTTTCTTTAAAAATAATCATAAATAAACCAAATAGTTGATATAAATAACACATAGACCCAGTGTTACCTTCTAGGTGCTAAGTAAAATATGTCAATCTTAGTACTATTCAGATCTTCATCCAGCATCAATTGCTCATTGCTTTCCATGTCTCATAATAATTACCCCTGAAACAAATCAGAATTTTGTTAACTTACTGCAGTTTTCATTTTAAATGGCAAATCCTTTAGCTTTTTTCCTAATTTTGCTTTCTGCCACTGTTCATTCTTGACATGTCTGGGAGGGTATCTCTAAACTCTATGTACACTGCACAGTGATTTAATCTGTTGTTTGTCATAGTTAGCAAATAAAGGCAGGAATAGGATTTTTTTTTCATTTTTTACAGTTATACTGAAGTATAGTTGATTTACTATATTGTGGTAATTTCTGATCTACAACAAAGTGAACCAGTTATGCACATCCACATATCCAATCTTTTTCAGATTCTTTTCTCATATGGATTATCACAGAATATTGGTAAAGTTCCCTATGCTATACAGACGGTCCCCATTGACCATCCATTCCATGTACAATCATGTGAACATGTCAATACCAAACCCCCAGTTCATCCCTCCCCCTCATCCTGTCCCCTTTGGTAACAATAAGTCTATTTGCAAAGTCTGTGAGTCTATTTCTGTTCTGCAAATAAGTCTATTTGTGTCATTTTTTAGATTATGCATATAAGTGATATATGATGTTTGTCATTTAGAGTCTGTTTTACTTCACTTAGCATGATAATCTCTAGGTCCATGCATGTTGGTGCAAATGGCATTATGTCATTATATTGTATGGCTAATATTCCCTTGTATATATCTACCGCATCTTCTTTATTCCTCTGTCAATGGACATTTAGGCTGCTTCTGTGTCTTAGCTATTGTAACTAATGCTGCAATGAACATTGGGATGCATGTATCTTTTGTTTTTTGCCTTTTCTTGAACCGCTCCCCAGTGCCTAGGGGTCTAATCAGAGCTGTAGCCACTGGCCTACGCCAGAGCCACAACATAGGAGCTGAGCCGTGTCTGTGACCTACACCACAGCTCACAGCAATGCCGGATCCTTAACCCACTGAGCAAGGCCAGGGATTGAACCCGCAACCTCGTGGTTCCTAGTTGGATTCTTTAACCACTGCACCAGGACAGGAACTCCGTATCTTTTCAAATTACAGTTTTCTTCAGATGTATGCCCAGGAGTGTAAGTAAAAAAATAAAATAAAAAAATGGGACTTAACTAAACTTAAAAGATTTTGAGGAGTTCCCGTCAGTGGTTAACGAATCCGACTAGGAACCATGAGGTTGTAGGTTCAGTCCCTGCCCTTGCTCAGTGGGTTAAGGATCCGGCATTGCCCTGAGCTGTGGTGTAGGTTGCAGACGCGGCTCAGATCCCACGTTGCTGTGGCTCTGGCGTAGGCCGGGGGCTACATCTCCGATTCGACCCCTAGCCTAGGAACCTCCATATGCCGCAGGAGCAGCCCAAAGAAGTAGCAAAAAGACAAAAAAAAAAAAAAAGATTTGAGTAGCAAAGGAAACCATAAACAAAATGAAAAGACAACCCACAGAATAGTAGAAAAATCTTTGCAAATAGAACAACCAAAAAGGGATTAATCTACAAAATATACAAACAACTCATGCAGCTCAATTTAAAAAAATGGGCAGAAGTTCTAAATAACATTTCTCCAAAGACACATAAATGGGCAAAAAACATGTGAAAAGATGTTCAACATTGCTAATTTTTAGAGAAGTGCAAGTCAAAACTACAATGAGTTACAATGAGTTGACCTTACACCAGTCAAAATGCCCATCAAAAAGTCTACAAACAATAAATGCTAGAGATGATGTGAAAAAAGGGAACCCTCATCCTCTCTTGGTGGAAATGTAAATTGTTAAAACCACTTTGGAAAACAACATGGAGTTTCCTCAAAAATTAAAAACTGAACTATCCTATGACCTAGTAATCCCACACCAATGTAGGGCTAGGATTTTATTCATCACTACCCCAATGTACCATATGACTTACTTGCATTTTTTAATTAATGAATATAATAAAATTATTTAATCTCCCACTCAAAATTATGTCATATAGAAATGGAAAGTCACTAAGTACTACTTTGACCAGAAATATTGGCCAGCATTTGTTTCTTTGCCTTCATCAACTGCACCAGGTTTTAATAAGTGAGAGTCCTAAGTAAGGTTAGGTTTAAACTCCAAATCTAGTTCTATTTCAAAATTACAGTGAAAATTACAGATTGTTTCAGAGCTGCCTTTTTTTTTTTTTAAGGCAAAGGGTAATTTCTTCAAGGCCCCAGATATGTAAAAATTCCTTAATCACATTGTGACAATAGCTTTTCCCTCTGGGAACAGAAAGAGGAATGTGTAGTTTATTAAAAGTCCTCAGAGTTTCTGTCCTCCCAGCAGGACAGCATTCTTCAAAATTTATAAATATGCTAAGCCTTTCCAAATACTTTTCATTGGTTAATAAATTATGCTGGTTAATATCATATCTAATAAAATATTTATTTCAAACATCAGGAGGCATGGTTTCAGCTAAGACTTTAGTTAAACATCTGTGGGGTCAGTAGCCTGATATATTCTCTTTAATCAAAAAGAATAATGAATTGAGTCACACACAGTGGGACACAGGTTGGAAATCTGCAGTGATAGTATCTTAATTTGTCCTGCCCTCATGCTATTAACCTAATTACCATACAATTTAAAGTTAATAATAAATGCAGACTTAAATGAGATCAGACTAAAATGTGGGCAATTATACCAAGAACTTTAATAGAAGGCACAATGAGTTTTATCAATTAATTTCAATTCTATTTGACTTCTCCTGAAATGCTCAAATTGAAATGGGTTAAATCTCAAAGAGAATAGAATTTTTGATAGAGTCACAATAAGACAATTATGTAAATCACTCCCCTGCCTTTTTACCACAATATTGCCTTTTGGAAGAGAAATTTTTAGCACAGTTTGATTGTAGGTCATGCAATATCCTAGCATTGTATTAGCAGAGAAGTGATAAGATTTATCCCATGAACAATAAAGTTTTGGGTCCTTATTTACACATCAACAGAATACCTGCTTTATTTTCCATATATCTGACTTTAAATGAAAAGCTTTGTTCAGTTTCAAATACATACAAAAAACTAAACTTGTTACTTAAGAATATGTATGAGCATTCCCAGTATTTTTAGTCCGAGAAAAGTTCTGTTGACATAGAATAGCAGGATGTGATTTCTATGAATATCAGAAAACAAAGTTATTGCGGATCAATTGAATTTCTTTCTAAAGAAATTATGCTGTTTCGTATCACTATCTCAAGCTGAAAATATATGGAACTCTTAATCACATGAAAAAATTATGCTAACACATTTTTAAAGTAAATACTTGGAATTAGTATAACAGTTTGAAAAAATACGTATAACTAATTGACATTGACACAAGGGAATTAAAAGCTTTGGAAAAAATACCTTGAGGAGACATTGAGTTCTTCAGCGCATAATTATAACTGCTTAATTTGCAGAGCTATTATTAACATGACTCCCCTTCTGTCAATATCAGATCCACAAAAAACACATTTTGAGTTAGCAGTTTAACATATAGCATGTATTTTCAAGTTATTACCACAACACAAACTATTAGCAAACAAAGCCATGAAGAATATAGAAAACTGAATGAGCAACCACTTGAGGTAGCATGTAAAATTAAACCTAATATAAAAAGAGAATGTCAAGCAAATATATTTGAAAAATAAAGGGTTATTTCCTATTTTATAATTCAGTATTCATACAATGCTAATAGGATTTTTAACATTTTAAAAGCTGTAAATCTGCAATTGTAAATGTCTTATTGTTTAAAGTTAATAGAATATAAGTTTCTTTCTCTGAATTATTAAATAAAAAAAAAAAGATTGTTCTTCTGTATCAGCTCTTGGTTTTCTATTGTCAGGAGCAAATTACCTCAAATTTGGAGCATTACAAACATTAATTACTTACTATTATCTCATAGCTAGAGCAGGTCAAAAGTCCAAACATAGTGTAGCTCAGGGCCTCAGAAGGCTGAAATCAAGGTGTCAGTGATTTGTGTTTTCATTTGCAACTTGGGGCTTTACTCAGGACATGCTGAGGTTGTTGGCAGAATTCAGTTCTTAATTGAAGTCCCTGTTTTATTGCTGGTTGTGGGGCATAAGTCACTCATTTCTTAGAAACTTGCCTCCAAGTCCTGGCCCTCTCAAAACACTTCAGTTTACTTCTTCAAAGCCAGATGGAGAATATTTCTCACAATTCTGATACCTTTCTTTCCTTTTAAGGGCTCATCCAAGTCATATCCACCCACAATAATTTTCCTTTTGACAAACTCAACTTACCTACATCTGCAAACCCTTCCACTTTTGTCGTGTAACATAATTATGGAAGAAAATTCATCATATTTTCATCCTACCCACGCAAAAGGGGAATGTTTGGTAAAGTGTATACTTGAGGGGGAAAGAAACTTGGGGGATATCTCAGAGTTTTCCTTACTACCCAGTTGTGCTTTTGAAAAATGGAAAAAACTGCCTTATTTTCTGTTTTGCATAGTAGGTGTTAAAATTTTCTTTTTAAAACGGGATTTAAAATGTATTAATCTTGTCTCTCTCTACATATACAAAGTTGGTAAGTAACCAAGTTGTTTAGGATACATAAGTTGATATTGAAAGAACAAGAACTTCCCTTATATCTCTGACACCAGTGCTTTTACTGGTATTTCATCGTTCTTATTACTGCATGAACAGATAATGAATTTTACTGCATACATATTCTGCATCTATAGAGGTAGTTGTTTTTTTCCCTCTGTTTTGTTGGTGTGGATGATTTCATTGTTAAATTTTCAGTTGCTTTACCCACCTTACTTTATTTTTTATTGCATCTTTGAAGATTTTCTCTTTTAAAAAAGAAAGTTGCAATTGCTTTTCTTCTTATGGCTGCAACTGTGGCATATAGAAATTCCTAAGCCAGGGGTCCAAGAGGAGCTTCAGTTGTGGCCCATGCCACAGCCACTGCCAGACCAGATTTGAGCCGCACCTGTAACCTACTCCATACCTTGAGGCAGTTCTGGATCCTTAACCCACTTGAGTGAGGCCAGGGATCCAACATGCATCCTCACAGAAGCAATGTCTAGTTCTTAAATCGCTGAATCACAACAGAAACTCCTGAAAATTTTCCCTTTACTTTTGGTTTTTAGTAGTTTATTCGGATTTTTCTTCATGGTTTTCTTTTTATTCATCCCGCTTGAAGATTATTGAGTTCCTGGTATCTATCAATTGATTTCTTTCAGTTGCTTTCAGTTTGGGAGAATTCCTAGCTATTATCTCTTTAAATATCACCTCTACCCATCCTCTCACTCTTCTTTTTCCCTGAATCCAATTCAGTGTGTTTAAGATTTATTTACTCAATGTATTTCTACATTTTACCTCTCTTCTCTATTTTTCAGTTATTTGCCTCTGTTGTGTCCAGTGAGTATGTTCTATTTTGGATTTGCATTTTACCGAGTACAATTTTATATAAAATTTTAGTTGTGCTGAATGGTAAGATTTATTAAATTTGTACATATTTTGATCAATTTTTAATATTTTATTGAACTGTGGTTGATTTACAATGTTGTGTTAATTTCTGCTGTACAGCAAAGTAATTCAGTTTTATATTTCTATGTATATAAATACATATATATTTATACATGTATATATAAATATATAAATATATGTATTTATATATATACACATTAATGTTTCCATTCCTTTTCAGATTATTTTCCCATATAGGTTAGCACAGAATATTGCAGAGAGTTCCCTATGTTATAAAGCAGATCGCCATTGACCATTAATTCCTTATATAATAATGGGCATAGAACAATCCCAAATTCCCAATCCATCCCTCCCCCTCAGCCTGTCACCTTTGGTAAATATAATTTTGCTTTTGAAGTCTGAGAGTCTGTCTGTTCTGTAAATACATTCTTTTGTATTATTTTGAGTCTGCATATAACCGATATATAAAAATTTGTCTTTTTCTGACTTATTCGCTTAGTATGGTAAGCTCTGGCTCCGTCCATGTTGCTACAAATGGCATTATTTCATTCTATTTTATGGCTGAATAATATTCCATTCCATAAATGTACCACATCTTCTTTATCTACTCCTCTGTCAATGGACATTTAGATTGCTTCCATGTCTTGGCTGTTGTAAACAGTTCTGCAATGAACATTGGAGTACATTCTCTTTTCAAATTATGGTTTTCTCTGGATATATGCTCAGGAGAGGGACTGTTGTATCGTATGGTATCTATATTTTTAGCGTTTTAAGGAATCTCCATGTTATTCTCCATAGAGTTGTACCAATTTACATTCCCACCAAAAGTGTAGGAGTAGACTCTTTTTTTTTTCCACAGCCTCTTCAGTATTTATTGGTTGTAGACTTTTTGATGATGGCCTTCTGACTGGTGTGAGGTGATACCTCATTGTAGTTTTGATTTGCATTTCTCTACTAATTAGTGATTTTGAGCATTTTTTCAAATTTGTAATGACCTTCTGTATGTCATCTTTGAAGAAATGTCAAATTAGAACTTCTTTCCATGTTTTGATTTTTTTTGTATTTTTTATATTGAGCTTCATGGGTTCTTTGTACATTTTGGAGCTTAATATTTTATCACTTGCTTTGTTTAAAATATTTTCTCCCATTCTGTGGGATGTCTTTTTGTAAAAAAGTTTTTAAGTTTAATTAGGTCCTTTTTGTTTATTTTTTATTTTCATTACTCTAGGAAGTGGATCTAAAATGACATGGCTGTAATTTATGTCAAATAATGTTCTGCCTATGTTTTCCTCTAAGAGTTTTATAGCATCCAGCCTTACATTAACGTCTTTAATCCAAATTTGTGTTTATTTTGGTGTATGGTGGAAGAGAATGTTCTGTTTTCACTATTTTTAATGTAGCTTCCCAATTTTCTCAGTACTACTTCTTGAAGAGACTGTCTTGATCTATCATATATTCTTACTTCCTTTGTCATAGATTAATTGATCATAGGTGTGTGAGTTTATCTCTGGGCTTTCTGTCCTGTTTCATTGATCTTTCTTTCTGTTTTGTGTGTGTGCATGCATGTACAAGCATGCACCAGTATCATACAGTTTTGATGACTATAGCTTTGTAATATAGTCAGAAGTCAGGGAGTCTGATCCCTTCAGCTCTATCTTGTCCCCACAGTGAGACACAGCTAACACCTACATCCCCAGGAGACCCTCCAAGACCCACAGGTAGATCTGGCCTAGATTTTTATGAAGTCCCCTGTTTGCCATGGGACCCTGTTCACATGAAACTTTTGTGCACCCTACATGAGTGGAATCTGTTTCCTCCAGTCCTATGGAGGTCCTACACTCAAGCCCCACTGCCTGAAACACACAATGTTCTGGGTGCTCCTCTTCTAATGCCAGATCCCCAGACTAGGGCACCTGATATGGGATTTAGAACTCTCGTTCTTATAGGAGAGCCTCTGCAATGTAATTATTTTCCAATCTGTGGGTTGCTTACCCAATGAATATGAGATTTCTTATATTAGGAAAGTATCACTCCTGCCATCTCGTTATGGCTTCTTCTTTGTCTCTGGATGAAGGATTTTATTTTTTGGGGGGGGGGGGGTTGTAGCTTTCAGTCTGTTTTGTCAATAGTTTTTCAGCAGTTAGTTGTGGTTTTGGTGTTTTCATGAGAGAAAGTGAGCTACAGTCCTTCTACTCTGCCATCTTGTCTCCTCTCTTTTTGTGCTTGTGAAGGCTTTATTCAAATAGTTTGCCTATTTTGTCAGTTGGGATGTTTGTCTTCTTACAAATAAATTATAAAGCTTCTTTATATATTCTAAATATAAGTCCTTTATCTGATATAAGCATTGCAATATTTTTCTCCTTGTATGTGATTTGCTTTTTTAATTTCTGAAAGAGTATCTTTACACAAGTTTATAATTTTGATTAAGCATAATTTGTTTTTTTATGGTAAATGTCTTAAGTCTTGTCTAAGGAACTTTTGTCTTTCCAAAACTTTCAAAGATATTTTAAAATTTCATCAAGAATTTTTATATTTAGAGTTTCACATATGTAACTATAAGATATCTCAAATTAAACATTGAAATTTGTGTTTTTTTCTTTTTCTACTTATTTTCATCCTATAATTTATGATAATGGTGTATGTTTCTATTTATTTGTTTTCTTTAGTTACTTTGACCCATGATTTGTATAGCTCTAAATTGTATATACTTAAAGAATTTTTATGTGTATTTTAAACAATATTTTTGTTTTCCAAATTGTTCTCTGCTAGTTATGGAAATTCACTTAATTGTTGAAGTTGATCTTAAATCCTAGAAACTTTCTAACTTCACTTAATAGTTTCTTCAGTTTTCTTTTTCTCAATTTCCTAACTTCACTTAATGGTTTGAGCAGTTTGTTTTTCTCAGATTTCATAAGATTGTCTGTGTCATTTCTGAATAATGTCATTTCTGAATAAAGAGAGTTGTCCTTCTTTGTTTCTAATATTTATGTGCTTTTTTTTTCTTTTGCTTGCCTTCTTGCTCAAATTAGGACCTTCAGCATATAATTGAATAGATGTGGGCAATGAGAGCAGACTTTCTTGATTTGGTGCTGTCAGGTTTAGGGAGATGTTTTCATCATTAATTGTAGTGTTAAATGTATGATTTCTAAATTCACAAAATTATTTTCCAAGTAAAAGTGGTATGTTATCCATGCAATAAATCAGTCATTCATTTAACACACAAGGTAAACACAGAAACAGAAAATGCTCTTGTCATCATGGAGCTTACAGATTATTTAAAGGCAAGATACAAGAACACAGATAATAAAGTATGTAATAGAGAATTACTAGAGTGGATGGTGATTAATACCTTTTCCAGTTTTTTTTTTGTTAAGAGTGGTATTCCTATCTACCAAACAATACTCTTGTTCTATAGGCTCTATCTGGATGATAGGTTTTTGTTTTTTTCCCTAAATCTCTATCTTATTGTAGAGTTAATGAATGGATGAGTGAGTTATAGAGTGATTGAATGAATCACTGAGTATTTTATTTGGAAAATAATTTTATGACTTGAATATATATAATTTTTAAGATAAAGTCAAAATGTTTTGTCCTTCTTTGGAAAACCTTATCTGTGGAGGCATTACTGCACTAGAGTACTTAATTTGTACAGTCTATCACATTTTATTACTGTTTTATACATGTCTATTTACTTACTAATGATTCTGATTTCTTTAAAGGTTGAAACCAGACAATGCTTGAGAAATAATGGTTGTTCCATAAATTTATGTTTAAGGAATGAATGAAATAGAAATTCTGGACAGTGTTGATCCACTGAGAAAAACATTCAAGAAATTCTGTATTATACGGCAGCAATTTAGTACTTGTCAGCTTTGCTATATTATGTCAGGATCTCATCCCATGGCAAAAATGGAACTTTAAAGTGTGTATGTCAGGGAACATTATTTTCTATTTGATAAGGACACTGCTTGCATTTAAAGACAATAACTTTTCTTTCTATTAATGCCATCATTCCATCAAGAGGCTAAGGCATTGACATATATTACGAAACAATAGGTCACAGAGAAACAACATTTTAAAATTTTTAGTGTGAATATAGAGGTTAAAATGATTTATAGTTACAAGTGACAACTTGTCACTGAAATTAGAAGGATGGGTTTACAAGTTAAACTGCAAGTCATGCCTACGCTCAACATCTGTGTGATGGCACCGTGTTAGTTCACAAAGCTGTTGTGGAAGAGAGCATGGCTATGTAACTAAATCTCCAAAATGTACATATTTTAAGTTTCAACTAAAAATAAACCACTTTTTAAAAAAAAAAAAAAAAACTTATTTTTTTCAGGGCATGAGAAATGACATCAGGGTATCATATATTCATCTATGTTTCTATACATATAAGCAGAAGTCAGTTCTCCTTGTGTCTCAGCAGGTTATGAGCCTGACTAGTATCCATAAGGTTGCAGGTTTGATTCCTGTCTTGGCTCATTGGGTTAAAAATCTGGCATTGCTGAGAGCTATGGTGTAGGTCACAGCTGTGTCCTGGATCCCATGTGGCTGTGGCTGTGGCATAGGCCTGCAGCTGTAGCTCAGATTTTACTCCTAGCCTGGGAACTGTCAAATGCCACAGGTGCAGCAATTAAACAACAACAACAACAACAACAAAAACAGAAGTCACATTTAATGTAGCAGCAATGTAGCTTTAGTTTCTTTAAAACAAGCTGTGTCAGTACTTTAAGAAAAAATCTGTTTTCTCTACTCTTAATCATCCAAAATAAATTTTTGGATTAAATTTAAAAATGAATCTTATTTCATATTTTCTCAAATGTCTAAAATAACCAGTATAAATGGAATTCAGTGTTTACTTACACCTGAATATGATTTCAATCTGAATTTTAGTCAATCCCTAAATTTTCATTTATTCTTCTCTTTGGTATTAATGTCTGGAATATTTACCCCTTAATTGAATTCCTGTGCTTTCTTTGAAACACTATTACTGGGCATAATTTTTTATAACAAACTTTTTTTTTATAAAAACTTTTTTAAAAGAGCATACATAGTCACAAACCTAAGAATTCAAAAGTAGAAAGAAGAAATATTGTTAATTTAAATAGAATTGGTCACATTTTACTAAAAGTAAAAGGTCTGAGAAAAAAACTCTATACTGGTGATACCTTTAAGCATAAACATGAATATTTTTAGGCTCATGGCGAAAGAGATGATGACTGAATATACCGTCATTACTGAAAATACAGTCATTCTGATATTGAAAATACATTCATTCTGGGTTATTGAAAATAGGGGACAACAGTGGAGTGCCTTAGGTAACTCTTGGATTGAATCATATGAAATTACTAATATTTGATTGTTTTGAATCTAATAAGAGTAATTTTATATGGTTCAAACTAATATTATCTGCCAGGGACTTTGGTAGTTATTTTGCATTAGTACCTGATCTATATATAACAAGCTATACCAACCATTGAATAGTAATGAGAAACATTAACTTTTTTTCACTGCATTTAAATATTTCCAGAGACAAAACTGCTCAATCAGCAGTTTCCCAATGATTTCTCAAATGGAGTGTTTCTGTACTAAATCTTGGAGAGAAAGTTTATTCTTAAACATTGCTGGTGGGAGTGTGAATTTGGAGAGTCTCTTAGGAAAAATATTTAGCATAATTATATAAAGTCAAGCTTTTCTATAATAACATTGTGAAACCTAGCAATTTGATCTCTTGATCTGCTCAAGGAGCACTCCTGCTCAGGTATTAAAGAGGATATAATATAAAAATGTTTATAATAACAAAGTCCTTGAATGAAACTGAATGTGCATTGATGGGGGAATGGATTAACAAATTATAACATATTTAAAATGAAGTATTTTGTAGTAGAAAAATAAATATAGCTACATGTAACAAACCTAGTGAAATAGCAATAACATTTAAGTGAAAAAGCTTTCCTCCTATTTCATAGAATATAAAATCCTTTTAATTAATCAGTTTAAACATTTTATTGAAAGTTACATTTTAAAAAATTGAGAGATAAAACTGCACACAATAAAGCAGAGGAATGTTGGGCACAATATTCAGGATAATGGTTAATTTATAATGAGATTTGGTCAGAGGTACATATTGGTAGATGTAATATGTTGCCACCTGTCCAGTTTTGTCTTCAATTGTTTCATAGATGTTTATTATAATAGTAAGTACTATGAACAAATTATGAAAGTGTGTCACAATGCAAACACTGTTGTTAATCCAATTCAATGAATATGTGTTTCAAAATAAGAAAATAAATAATAAAGTTAAACCTCTGGGAGTTAAGTAATATTCCCATTTACAAAAGAGAAAACCAATATGCTGCCAAGTTTATTAGATAATATTTGTCACATGAGCTATTTTACAAAAGGAATGTCTAAGGGTATTATCTGATAAGTGATGTAAGATCCTGCCCTGTCACAATGTACCTAATCTATCATCTAGGCAGGTTGCCAGAAATGTGTGTTGTTAAGAGAAGTTATTAATTTAAGCTTTGTTTTCAGAAATTTCCCTGACCTTGGCGAGTCAGTTGCATGTGGTAGGCAGTGTGAATATACTGTCTCCACTCTAGCTAAGATGGCCTGGCTCTTCTCTGCCCTAGTATGCTCTTCCCAAAATTTCTCCTAGATTTTTTTGGATGAATTATGGTCTGTAACACATCCCCCTTTCTTAAGACTAACTAAGCTCCCTAAACAAATTAGCAACTCACCCCACATCTGCTTTGTTGCTACTCATCCCAGTGTTCTATTTTTCCATCTTTCAGTGCATTCTTTTCTTTTACTAGGTTTCACAAACTTCATAATTTATCACCTCTATATGTAATTATTCAGTTGTCTAACTTTTTTGAATTTTAATCTTATTACTAATTATTTAAAATGCAAATATCTAAACCTTACATTACTTATTTATCTTTAGTGGTAGTACTGTTTTACTTAGGTTGATTGTTCTTTGAAAGTTGATAAGAGAAGTCACAAAAAGTTACATTTTGGAGTTCCTGTTGTGGTTCATCAGGTTAAGGACCCAACATTTTCTTCATGAGGATGTGGGTTCAATCCCTGGCCTCACTCAGTGGGTTAAGTATCTGGCATTGCTGCAAGCTCTGGCATAAGTTGTAGATGCAGCTCAGATCTGGTGTGGCAGTGATTGAGGCATAGGCCACAGCTGCAGCTCCAATTCAACTTCTAGCCCAGGAATTTCCATATGCTGCAGGTGTGGTTATAGAAAAAAAATTTACATTTTTATGACATTTTTAAAAAATTTTTTTCATATAATGACTTTTATTTTTTTCCATTATAGCTGGTTCACAGTGTTCTATCAATTTTCCACTGTATAGCATGGTGACCCATTTACACATATATTCTTTTTTTCACATTATCATGCTCCATCATAAGTGACCATTATTTTTGATTTGCTTACATATTGTCATGGAAACATATATAAATGGAAAATATAAAAAGGAAACTCGACATCTTTGGTTCTCTGATAGAAACTTTGTACAGTAAAAATTCCAAACTTAATACTGTAAACTTGTATATTTAACAGCAAAGTTGCCATTGTTGTTTTCCTGGACCAGCAGCATAGCTTCCTTGTGATTTGTAGACTTCAGGAAAGTAACTTTGCTATGTGTTACCTTGCAAATAAAAAAAAATGCTGTTTGCAAAAGCAGGAAGAGAAGGAGATGGTCCATATAAATAGCTTTTGTGTTATTTATATAAGAATCAGTTTGGGGTAAATATTAAGAATGTTACCATTTATCATGGAAATTAAGATACTTGAAAGACAGTTTTCTGGCTTTGCCCTTTTCTCAAACACTTTCTCACCAAATTCAATGCACTGCAGGAACTCATTTAAATGTTTTATACTCACTTGAATTTACCTTTGGTGTGTTGCTTCATTAGGAGCAATAATGAGGCTTGAATAATGGAGCTTGCTCATGGAATAAAAGTACTACAGAATAACAACAACAGGTCAGTCTATCCCTCACTCTTGATAAGGCAACAAACACTTTTAAGGTTTTAAAACACAGGAGGATATCATATGTACATTGGGGCAAGTTTCTGCTGTGCTGTTTCTATTATTGTTAAGGACATCTTACTGTTCAAACTGCATTTTATCTAGTAAGCATTGTCTCATAATATAAATTGCCCAAATTTTAACAGCTGAAACGTATATGGTCTAGATTAATAGACACAAAATATACAATCCTTAACAATGCTGAATACAATTGTGACTTACATATCTGAGTTGAAGTTTCTCTTGAGTAGAACTTTTTGGGAAATTAAGGATACTTTATTCATCCTACTGTGCCAAATATAGCTTATACTTGCTCAGTCTGTTGCCATTTTAGTCTCCTTTCAAAAAAACATTGATTAGATTTATGGGAAGGCTTTTATTTTTACACATAATTAAAGCATCATGTCTAGAGGCAAAATGTTTGTGATGGAAATAAATTTGAGTTACTTGGTTCCCACTCTATAAGAAGAGAGGAACTTATGCAAATTATGACTTCAAAATTGAATTGATCTGAAGTATTAAATTTAGGTGACTAGAAAATGTATTTTCTTTTTAATCAGACACATGCAAGATCAAAGAAAACTAGGTACATTACGTATTCTGAAGTTTGACACTGCACTAAGTTCCTCACAGGAATGTTTTAATTGCAATAAGTTTTGTTACCATTACATTTCAACTCTTTCTTCTTGTTTTTTTTTGGATATATTTTTATTTTTATTTTTGTCTTTCTGTATTTTCTAGGGCTGCACGCATGATATATGGAGGTTCCCAGGCTAGGGGTCTAATCGGAGATGTAGCCGCTGGTCTATGCCACAGCCATAGAAACATGGGATCCGAGCTGTGTCTGTGACCTACACCTCAGCTCACAGCAATGCCAGAACCTCAACCCACTGACCTAGGCCAGGGATCAAGCCTGCAACCTCATGGTTCCTAGTCGGATTTATTAGCCACTGAGCCACGGGAGGAACTCCTTTTTATTTTCTCTTTTAATTGTTATTTCCCCAATACAATTTTTTTTCTACTGTACAGCATGTTGACCCAGTTACACATACATGTATACATCCTACTTTTGCACATTATCATGCTCCATCATAAGTGACTAGACATAGTTCCCAGTGGTACACAGCAGGATCTCATTGCTAATCCATTCCAAAAGCAATAGTTTGTATCCATTAACCCCAAGATCCCCAACCACCCCATTCCCTCCTCCTCCCCTTTGGCAACCACAAGTCTATTCTCCAAGTCCATGGTTTTCTTTTCTGTGAAAAGTTTCATTTGTGCTGTATATTAGAAACCAGATACAAGTGAAATCATATGGTATTTGTCTTTCTCTTTCTGACTTAACTTCACTCAGTAATGAGAGTCTCTAGTTCCATCCATGTTGCTGCAAATGGCATTATTTTGTTCTTTTTTATGGATCAGAGGTATTCCATTGTGTATATATACCCTATCTTCCTAATCCAATCATCTGTCAATGGACATTTGGGTTGTTTCCAGCTCTTGGCTATTGTGAATAGTCCTGCAATGAACATGAGGGTGCCTATGTCTTTTTTAAGAAAAGATTTGCCCAGATACATGCCCAAGAGTGGGATTGATGGGCCATATGGTAGTTCTATGTATAGATTTCTCAGGTATCTCCATACTATTCTCCATAGTGGTTGTACCAGCTTACATTCCCACCAACAGTGCAGGAGGGTTCCCTTTTCTCCACACCCACTCCAGTATTTGTTATCTGTGGACTTATTAATGATGGCCATTCTGACTGGTGTGAGGTGGTATCTCATGGTAGTTTTGATTGGCATTTCTCTAATAATCAAGGGTGTTGAGCATTTTTTCATGTGCTTGTTGGCTGTCTGTACATCTTTCTTGGAGAAATGTCTATTCAGGTCTTTTGCCCATTTTTCTATTGGGTTGTTGGTCTTTTTGCTGTTGAGTTGTGTAAATTGCTTGTATATTTTAGAGATTAAGCCCTTGTCAGTTGCATCGTTTGAAACTATTTTCTCCCATTCTGTAATTTGTCTTTTTGTTTTCTTTTTGGTTTCCTTTGCTGTGCAAAAGCTTGTCAGTTTGATGAGGTCCCATTGATTTATTTTTGCTCTTATTTGTGTTGCTTTGGGAGACTGAACTGTACATCTCAACCCTTTCAAAGTTTCTGTTTTTCTTTCTCACCCACTTGGATAAATGCCAACTAAATAGCATCTTTAAAGGAAAAAGTATGTAAACACTTGATGAATTTCACATCATACATGTTATGTTGAAATCATGTAACCACAGTTCAAATTCTTAGTAATTAAGAGATTTTTCCAGCCACTTAATTGGATTTGGTGAGTTTGAATGGATTTTCTGTTCAGGGTTGTTGAAATGTAATACCAAAAATCAGCTGGTGCTACTCTAGCCTTTTTTGCTCCTTCAGAGAGAGGACATCCCAAATAAAAGAGCAGAGAAGGCCTGCTAGGATTTATATAGACTTGTAGTACATTATATTTCTGTTTTTTTTCTGTATGCCTTATCAAAATGTAATAACATATAAATCTTCACAAAGCTTTATCAAACATCTTTCAATATGTTCACCCTAAAACATTTTGACTGCTTAAAGGCCTCTGAAAAGCCAAAGTAGGTGACAATTATATCACATTTTCTATGTATATTGCTAAGAGAAGAGCTTGAAATGTATTTTACCTCCAAACGAATGTATAAAAACCAATTTCAAGTCTCTAGTAATGTAAAAAATATAACAATTGGCATTAATTGAACTTATCAATATACATATGGATTTATAGAATATTTTCAGTGTATTTATATACATGGGCTGAGTGAAAAAGTACATATGCAACCAAAAGGATAGGGAGAGTTTCCACTAGTGACAAGCAATGAGAATAACTTTCAACTCAATTTTGAGATGCTGGCAAATATTTAGTGAAGGGATGAATACAATTATGGAAGAAACAGAAAAAAAGTGTGAAAGATTGCTGCACAATCCTGTACAAGAGGTCCAGAACCACAGGAGATAAGTAAAAATAATAGATGTTTCATTCAGACAGCCCTAGTTTTGACTTTCAACTCAGCCACTTAGCTGTCATATTTTTTGCAGGTTTCCAAGAGTTTTGAACCTTTCTATCTGTCTTAGCTCAGACTATAATAGAGTACCATAGGCTGGGTGGCTTAAACAACAACAACAAAAAATAACTTCATATAATTCTGGAGGCTGAGATGTTTATGATCAAGGTGCTGTCCCATTTGGTGTTGCTGAGGGCTTGCTCCCTGGCTTGCAAATGACTTCTTTCTGCCTCTGTCTTCACATGACCCTCCCTTGCTGTGAGTGTGCAAGGGGAGAAATAGAGATTGATTTCCCTCTTCTTATAAGAGCACTAGTGTCATCATGAGGACTCCATCCTATCTAATCTAACCCTAATTACCTCCCAAAGTCTCCCCAACAATCAGTGCTGTCACCTTATGCGTTAAGACTTACATATAAGAATTTGGGGAGGGGGAACAAAAACTCAGTCTATAACAGTACCATATTCTGAAAATGGGATAAAATAGACCTTGCCTGTATTTTTGAGGATCAGAACACAGTAAATCTAAGGATCCTGTTCTAATATTGCTGCTGCAGTTTGTGATCATCCAGTGAATGAGTCAACAATTGATGAAAATAAAATGGCCTTTACAAGCTGAGCTTGATGACCAAGAACACTCAAATTCCAACAGACTGTGTTAGAAGATGTATAAGGAACTTTCAAAAGAGGAGCTGACAAATGATTTTGAACTCTTAGGGCATCATCTACATAATATTAAATAATGAGAAATAAGAAATTTTTCTGATTTCTTTTTCTTTTTTCTTTCTTTTTTTTGTCTTTTTCAGGCTGTACCCATGGCATATGGACACTCCCATGTTAGGGGTCAAATTAGAACTGTAGCTGCCAGCCTCTATTACAGCCACAGCAACATGGGATCTGAGCCACATCTGCAACCTATACCACAACTCATGGCAACACTGGATCCTTAACCCACTGAGAAAGGCCAGGGATCAAACCTGCATCCTCATGGATACTAATCAGATTTATTTCTACTAGCCACGTTGTGAACTCCAGGAATGAGAAGATTTTCATAAGACCCATTAACAAAGCTTACGGTTTATCCCCAGGTATTGCTAGCAACAGAAGTGAGTCTGAAACACATCTGAGAAATATAATGATAAAAGAATATCCTTATTTGCTTGATGTGTTAGGACAAACAGTGGGACAAGGGTACACATGTCCCTTGGGTCATATGTGGCCACACGAGGATTTGTCAGATTCTGATAGTACCTTTCCCATCTGGATTAGGTGTGAGATGGCTACATGAGAGTCCTATTGGTTCCAAACCTGAGTGAGGGTGGGAATTGGCATAAAAGGTCAGCTGTAGGGGACCTCAATAACAAGAAAGCAGAGTTGGAACTTGAAGGGTAGGATGGAGAATTATCTGAAAACACATAGAGAAAATCATTTTCAAGAAAGAAATCAACATAAAATATGTGCCAGGCTCAAAGAAGGCCAGTAGCAGATCAAAATAGAATTAGGCTATACTCCTCAATCTTGAAGCACCTCAATTTGATTAAACCTTTGAAAGGGGCTGTGGTACAAGAAGATGGAGAGAGGGAGGAATTGGAAAAGGAGCAAATTAGGTGAACATTTTCTTCTCACTCAGTGCAGACTTGCAGAACTGTAGGAGCATTCAGTAGGAGGAGAGAATATTTAATATATTTGAGGTTCAGAGTTCTGATTATTATATGAATTCATTATTTCATATCATGAAATTGAACTATTTTGAGGCTTGGGTATACCTAAGGACCTACCATTGAATTTATCCCAGAAGCACACAGAACCACGCTAATGAGTAAATTTGAAGAGCTGGTAAGAGAAATAAAGTTGCTTTGTGACTTGCATATGGAGATCAGTGTGTTTAATAAAACAGTTGCATTACTGTGTAGTGATTAATATTAATACTTCTTTATTAAATAGTTTATGCTAGTATTTTTATAATTTCAGCAATGGTACATACTTAAAACAAATTTTCCCATCTCATAAAATTAAAATGAACTTTTTAAGGTTTTGATGTATAAGTATATTGTGAAAATTCTATATATGTAGCAATTTTAGCCTATTGCCTCCATTCCCAAAAGTTAGGTATTACTGAATCTGGGCATATCTTCACAACATTTAAATATGCTACTACTCAAGGATCTAAAAATACAGATTTCATTAACTATCTAATATTCCATTGGGCTTTGAGATTCCCATAAGTAGATATATAAATATTTGAATTTCATTTCTGATTTCATTTATGGTGCTGTTCAAGAACAAACCCCTCACAGAAATATCAATTATTAAAGAAGTGTCTTCAGTAGAGCAGATAATCAGTAAGGCAGCCAACAAATAAAGCAACCCCAGGGATATGATCTTTCGGCCCCCTGTATGAAGTCCAAAAAAATTTATCAAGTTTGCATAGCAACTGTTGACAGTGTCACTAAAAGCAGTAAAGATATCAGAACTCCTTGGGTACATTTGATTGTCCTTTTTGAGCAGATGTGGAAACAGTATTTTCCTTAGTGTTAAAAATATGAAGAGAAAAATGAACATCAATTTAGATTCCTACTTCACTGAGAAGTAGGAAGAGTAAAAATTAGGAGCTTTATAATGGGATCAAGTTTGTAATCAACAAAACTGAAATCAATACACAAAAAATGTGAAGAAAAAGGGATATAAGCATACCACTAATGCAAGTCATCAAACCACAAAAGAAAGAGCATGAGAGTAAGAAAGGAAAGGAGAGGAACTACCAACACAGTTAGAAGACAATTGAAATAGCAATAAGCAAATGCTTATCAATAATTACTTTCAAAGCATGTAGACTAAATTCCCCAATCAAAAGACCTATAGTGGGTGAATGGATAAAAAGGAAAAGACCCATTTATATGTTGCCAACAAGAGACAGACTTTAGATGTAAGGACACACATTGACTGAGAAGAAAGGACGTAAAAAGATATTTCGTAAAAATATCTTTTTTTACGAAATAAAAAAATGTTGGAATAGGTATACTTGCAACCAAGAAAATAAATTTTATTTTATTTTTATTATTTCCCCAATACATTTTTTTCCTACTGTACAACATGGTGACCCAGTTACACATACATGTATACATTCTTTTTTTCACATTATCATTCTCCATCATAAGTAACTAGATAGTTCTCAGTGTTACATGGCAGGATCTCATTGCTAATCCATTCCAAAGGCAATAGTTTTTATCCTTTAATCCCAAGCTCCCAATCCATCTAACTCCCTCCCTCTACCCCCAGGCAACCATAAGTCTATTCTTCAAGTCTGTGATTTTCTTTTCTGTGGAAAGTTTCATTTGTTCTGTATGTTAGAAACCAGATATAATTGAAATCATATGGTATTTGTCTTTCTCTTTCTGACTTTATTTCACTCAGTATGAGAGTCTCTAGTTCCATCCATGTTGCTGCAAATGGCATTATTTCAATCTTTTTTATGGCTGAGTAGTATCCCATCGTGTATATACACCACATCTTCCTAATCCAATCATCTGTCAATGGACATTCGGGTTGTTTATATGTCTTTGCTATTGTGAACAGAGCTGCAATGTTTTCTCAGGACAGTCTCCCAAAGCAACAGAAATAAGAGCAAAAATAAACCAATGGGACCTCATCAAACTGACAAGCTTTTACACAGCAAAGGAAACCCAAAAGAAAACAAAAAGACAACTTACACAATGGGAGAAAATAGTTTCAAATGATGCCACTGACAAGGGCTTAATCTCTAAAATATACAAGCAATTTACACAACTCAACAGCAAAAAGACCAACAACCCAATTGAAAAATGGGCAAAAGACCTGGAAAGGCATTTCTCCAAGGAAGGTATACAGATGGCCAACAAGCACATGAAAAAATGCTCAACATCCCTGATTATTAGAGAAATGCAAATCAAAACTACTGTGAGGTACCACCTCACACCAGTCAGAATGGCCATCATTAATAAGCCCACAAATAACAGGTTGTTGGAAAGGGTGTGGAGAAAAGGGAGACGTCCTGCAGTGTTGGTAGGAACGTAAGCTGGTACAACCACTGTGGAAATCAGTGTGGATGTACCTTAGAAAACAAAATTAATTTTAAAACAAAGACTCTGTTAATAGAAGATTGTGTTGTTATGTTATGATAGATGTCAATCCAATAGGAGGAAATAACAGTTGTAAATATTTATGTACCCAACTTAGAAGCATATAAATATATAAAGAAAACATTAACAGACCTGAAGTAGAAACAGACAGCAATTCAGTAATAGTAGATTTTAACATCCCATGTACATCAAGGGATAGACCATGCAGACAGACAATCAAAGGAACTCAAGGTCTTAAAAAACATGGACTAGATGCTCTTAACACATAGTTAGATAACATTCCATCCAAAAGCAACAGAATACACATTCTTCTCAAGATCATATACCTTTTACAATATATATCATGTTATACTACAAAATAAATCAATAAATTTAAGAGGATTGAAATAATATTATACCTCTTTTCCACTCACAATTTTATGACTAATAATCAATTACATGAAAAAATGGAAATTCAAATATGTGGAGATTAAGTTACATAGACTAAATAACTGATGGGTCAAAGAAAAGAGAAATAAAATGTACCTTGTGACAAAAAAATGGAAACATAACATACCAGATTTGGGGATGCAGCAAAATAGTTCTAAGGCTTTTATCATGAAATTCTCTCTATCTCCAGAGAGAAGAAAAGTCTCAACAACCTATTTTACATGTCAAGGAACTAGAAAAGAACATATTTAACCCAAAGTTAGGAGAAGGAAGGAAATAACAAATGACAAAGCATAAATGAGTCAAATAGAGATGAAAAAGACAATAGAAAATGTTGATGAAACTAAAGAGCTAGTTCTTAGTAATAATAAAGTAAAAGATAAACCGTGTGGGAAAACTTGTGGCTAGACTCAAGAAAAAAAGAGAACTTAAAATCATAAATGAAAGAGGAGCCATTATTGATAGCATAGAAAGACAAAGGATAATAAGAGAATACTACAAACATTTATATGTCCAGAAATTTTACAATCTATAAGAAATGGATAACTTCTCATAAATATACAACTTCCAAGACTAAATCTTGATAAAATAGAAAATCTGAACAAACTAATTACTAATAAGGCTATTGAATAAGTAATCCAAAACCTCCTATCTAAAAAAAGTAAATAACCAGATATTTCACTAGTATTCTACCAAAGATTTAATACTAATCCTTTCAAGATCTTTCAAAACATAGAACATGAAAAAATGCTACTAAATTTATTGTAGAAGAACATTGCATGGATACCAAAACCAGATAAAGACACTACCAAAAAATTAGAAAATTACAGGCTATTATCTGTGACTAACACAGATGCAAAAATCCTCAAACCAAGTTCAAATTTAAAATCCAGAAATAAACCTATGCATATATAGTAATTTATGACAAAGGAGCCAAGAATATCCCATGGGAAAGGGCAATCTCTTTAATAGTGTTAGGAAAATTGGACAACCACATGGAAATGAATAAAACTGGAGCATTGTCTTAAACCATACACAAAAATTAACTCAAAATGGATTAAAGACTTGAACTGAAGAACTGAATCCATAAAACTCATAGAAGAAAACATATGCAGTAAGCTCTTTGACAAATTTCTTGGTGATATCTTTTGAATGTGCTACCGGTACAACTGCAAGAAAAGCCAAAATAAACAATGATGTAACAGGACTACATCAAACTAAAAAGCAAAGATAACCATAAACAAAATAAAAAAGACAACCTACTAAATGGGGAAAAATATTTGCAAATCACATATCTGATGAGGGGCTGATATCCAAAACATAAAGTACTCATACAACTCAATAACAACGACAACAAAAAAGTAAACAATCCTATTAAAAATGAGCAGAGGATCCGAATAGACATTTTTCCAAAGAAGACATGCAAATGGCCAACAGGTACATGAAGATATACTCAACATTTTTATCATCGGGGAAGGGAATCTGAATCAAAACCACAATGAGCCATCACCTCATACCCATAAGAATGGCTTTTTTAAAAAAGACAAGGAATATCGTGTGTTGGTGAAGATGTGGGAAACTGTTGGTGGTATTGCAAATTGGTACAGTCACACACCATAAAAAACAGTACTGGAGGCTCCTCAAAATATTACAAATACTAAAAATAAAAATATCACATTATCTAGCAATTTCACTCCTGGCTATCTGAAGAAAACAAAAGCAGTAGTTCAAAAAGATGCATGTATCCCTATGTTCATTGCGATGTTATTTATAATAGTTTTTAATAGAAATAACCTAAATGTACATTGATAGATGTATGGATAAGGAAATTGTGGGAAATATACAATGGCATAGTGTTTGGCCATACAAATAATGAAATCTTGCCATTTATGACAACATAGAGGGACCATGAGAACACGATGTTAAATGAAATGTCAGAGAAAGCAAATACCATATGATCTCTCTCTTAAATGAAATCTGAGGAAAAAAATTAAGTTCATAAATACTGAGAACAGATTGGTTTTTGAAAAGGTAGTGGTGGTAGGACAATTGAGTGATGTTGCTTTTTGTTTATTTGTTTAAATACATTGAATACATTTTTTAAATATGAAGAAAAATGCGCATCAATTTATGTCCCTACTTTTTTGAAAGTGTGGTTTTCATAATGTATATTGTTACTTCAATACCTACAAATATTGTAAAGGCCTTTAAATAAAACTTTTCTTATGTTTTTATTTATTTATTTTTAAATGAATTTTATTACATTTGTAGTTTTACAATGATCATCATATCCTATTTTATAGCATTACCATCCCAAACCCTCAGAGCATCCCTCCATCCCCCAACCTGTCCCATTTGGAAACCATAAGTTTTCCAAAGTCTATGAGTCAGTATCTTCTCTGCAAAGAAGTTCATCCTGTCCTTTTTTTTTAGATTCCACATGTAAGCAATAGCATATGATATTGTTGTCTCACTGCCTGGCTGACTTCACTTAGCATGATAATTCATAGGTTCATCCATGTTGCTGCAAAGGCTGTTATTTCTTTCTTTTTAATGGCTGAGTAATATTCCATTGTGTGTATGTACCTCATCTTCTTTATCCACTACTCTGTCAATGGACATGTAGGTGGTTTCCATGTCTTGGCTCTTGTATATCATGCTGCAATGAATGTTGGAGTACATGTGTCTTTGAGTGATGGTTTTCTCTGGATAGATGTCCAGGAGTGGGATTGCTGGATCAAATGGTAAATCTATTTTTAGTTTTCTGAGGAATCTCCATACCGTTTTCCACAGTGGTTGCACCGATTTACATTCCCACCAACAGTGTAATAGGGTTCTCTTTGCTCCCCTCCCTCTCTAGCACTCATTGTTTGTAGACTTTTTGATGATGGCCACTCTGGCCAGAGTAACACAATACCTCTGACTGGTGCGAGGTGGTATCTAATGGTAGTTTTGATTTGCATTTCTCTAATAATGAGTGATGTTGAACATCTTTTCATGTGTTTTTTGGCCATCTACATGTCTTCTTTGGAGAATTGTCTGTTTAGATTTTCTGCCCAATTTTGATGGGGTTGTTTGTGTTTTGGTATTGCTGCAAGAGGGGTTTATAAACTTTGGATATTAATCCCTTCTCAGTTGCTGCATTTGCAAATATTTTCACCCATTCTGTGGGTTGTCTTTTCGTTTTGCTTAGGGTTTCCTTTGCTGTGCAGAAACTTCTAAGTTTAATTAGTTTAATTAGGCGTTATATATAGTATCTGGTCTTATATTTAGGTCTTTAATACATTTTGAGTTTATTTTTGTGTATGGTGTTAAGAAGTGTTCTAATTTCATTCTTTTACATGTGGCTGTCCAGTTTTCCCAGTGCCACTTATTGAAGGGGTTTTTCTCCATTGTATATGGGCTTTTCTTATATTATGAATTGGATTTCACTTTGACTCTGGAGTTTATTAAGATTATTTAAATGTTATTTAAATATTTTATTTAAGGTTATTTAAATATGTTAATAGAATTCAATGTTGCCAAGTATGAACAAGTAATAGTAATATTGTCTATAAAATATTTTCATGCTAAAATCTTGGAATATATTGATTTGGATTTGCAATTATTGCCAATTTTAATAAACATACACATGCGATTTTTTTTTTATCATCTCTAGACTGTGATAAAATGTACAATTTCAAAGCTGAATTTTTTATATAACAGTAAAATTGATTTTAAAATTTATTCATTTTTTTAATATTCCCATGCATTATTTTTTTTTACTGTACAGCATGATGACCCAGTACACATACATGTATACATTCTTTTTTCTCACATTATTTTAAAAAATTTTATTGAAGGGGATAAGTGACTTACAATGTTGTATTAATTTCAGGTATACATAAAAGTGAATCAACCATACCTATATATAAATCATTCTTTTTCAGACTCCTTCCTCATATAGGCTATCATAGAGTATTGAATAGGTTTCCCCAAGCAATATAGTAGGTCATTGTTACCAATTCATTTGATTTTGGGTATGGTGTTAGGTATATGCCAATCCCAACCTCCTAATCCATCCCTCCTCTGCCTCCCCTTTGGACACCCTTAAATTTGGTTTTGATATCTTTGAGTCTGTTTCTTTTTTGTATGCCATTTTGTATCATTTTTATTAAATTCCATATATTAGTGTTTACAAATAACATTTGTCATTCTCCACCTGACTTACTTTACTTCATATGACAATTTCTAGTTCCATCCATGTTGCTGCAAATGGCATTATTTTTTTTCCTTTTTAATGCCTGAGTAATAGTCCACTGTATATACATACCATATCTTATTTATCAGTTCCTCTGTCAATAGACATTTAGGTTTATTTCATCTTGGCTATTGTAAATAGGGCTGCTGTAGTACATTGGGGTGCTTGTATCTTTTGGAATCATAGTTTTATTTGAGTGCATGCCCAGGAGTGGGATTGCTGGATTATATGGTAGTTCTATATTAATATTTTTAAGGAGCCTTCACACTGCTCTTAACAGTGGTTGCACAAATCTACATTCCCACCAACAGTGTAGGAGAGTTCCCTTTTCTCCACACCCTTTCCAGGTTTATTGTTTGTAGTGCTTTTGATGACAGCAATTCTGACTGGTGTAGGTGATATGTCATTGTTTTGATTTGCATTTTTCTAATAATCAGTTCTGTTGAGCATCTCTTCTCTTTTTTTCCTTTGGAGAAATGTCTTTTTAGAACTTCTGACTATTTATTTATTTAGATATTTTTGATATAAAGCTTCATGAGCCATCTGTATATTTTGGAGATGAATCTCTTGTCAGTCACTAGTTTGTAAACATTTTCTCACATTCTGTGATTTTTTTTTCTTTTGGTTACCTTTTCTGTGCAAAAGCTTTTAAATTTAAATAGCTCTCATTTGCTTATTTTTTGTTTTCATTGCCCTGGGAGGTGCTGCAATTTATATTAATTGTGTTCTGCCTGTTTTCCTCTAAGAGTTTTATAGTATCTGACTTTACATTTAGGTCTTTAATGCGTTTCCATGTTTCGTTTTGTTTTGTTTGGCTAGGCCTATAGCATATAGAATTTCCCAGCCTAGGGATTGAACCTAAACCATGGCATCTTCCCAAACTGCTGCAGTTACAATTCCAGATCCTTAACCCACTGTACTGCAGGGGAACTACTATTTTGAATTCATTTTTGTTCCTGGTTTAAGAGGATGTTCTAATTTCATTCTTTTACATGTAGCTATCCAGTTTTCTCAGCACCAGATATTGAAAAGGCTGTTTTATTCTCCATTTTATATTCTTGCCTTCATTGATCATAGGTGTGAGGGTTTTTTCAGGGCTTTCTATTCTGTTCCACTGATCTGTATTTATGTTTTTGTGCCAGTACCATACATTCTTTTTTGGCAGCACCTGCAGCATGTAGTATCCTGGAACAGAGATCAAAGGCCTTCCACAGCATTGAACCCAGCCACGTCAGTGACAATTCTTAAATACCTGTACCACAAGAGAACTCTAGTACCATACTGTTTGGATGGCTGTTTTGTAGTAAATTTGGAAGTCAGGGAGCTGATTCCTCTAGCTCTTTTTTTTTTTTCCCTCTCAAGATTGCTTTGGCTATTCAGTGTCTTTTGTGTTTCCATAAAATTTTTTTTTAAAATTTGTTTCAATTCTATGAAAAATGCCATTGGTAGTTTTATAGAGATTGAACTGACTTTGTAGATTGCCCTGGGGATTATAGTCATTTTGAAAACATTGATTATTGCAATCCTAGAGAATGCTATTTCTTTCCATTTGTTTGTGTCATCTTCAGTTTCCTTCATTGGTGTCATACTTTTCATAGTACAATTATTTTGCTTATTTAGGTAGGTTTATTCCTAGGTATTTTATTCTCTTTGATGTAATGGTAAATGGGATTATTTCTATAATATATTTTTTATCTTTTCGTTGTTACTGTATAGGAAAGCAAGACATTTCTGTGTGTTAATTTTGTATCCTGCAACTTGGCCAAATTCATTGGTTAACTCTAGTAGTTTTCTGGTAGTAACTGTAGGATTTCTATATATAGTATCATGTCATCTGCAAATAGTGATAGTTGTACTTTACCAATTTTGATTCTGTTTATTTATTTTTCTTCTTTGCTTTAGCAGTGACTTCCAAAACTATGGGGAATAAAAGTGGTGAAAATTGACATCCTTGACTCATTCTTGAACTTATTGGAAACGCTTTTAGCATTTCACCACCGAAAATGATTTTAGCTTTGGTTTTGTACAAATGGCCTCAATTATGTTGAAGTAGGTTCCTTCTACACCTACTTTCTGGAGAGTTTTCAGCAAAAACTGGTGTTTAATTTTGTCAAAAGCTTTTTCTGCATCTACTGAGATTATCATAAGGTTTTTATTCTTTTTTGATGTGGTGTATCACTCTGATTAATTGGCAGACATTGAAAAATCCTTGCATCCCTGGGATAAATCCCACCTGATCATATTGTGTAATTCTTTTAATGTACTGTTGGATCCATTTTGCTAATATTTTGTTGAATGTTTTGACTTTTTTTTTTTTTCCATCAGTAATATTGGTCTGTAATTTTCTTTTTTGTGTGTGTGTTGTCTTTGTCTAGTTTGGTATCAGGGTGTTTGTGGCTTCATAAAATTAGCTTAAAAGTGTTCCTTTTCAGTCTTTTGAAGAATTTTAGAATAGGTCATAACTCTTCTCTGAAACTTTGATAGAATTAACCTTTGAAGCCATCTGGACCCTGCCTTGGCAGATGAGTGTCTCAGTTTGGGACATGCTAGGCAGCAGCACCAACTGACTATGCAGGTCTTTCTCTGGTTTGCCTTCTACACACTGGTTGCCGTACTCTCCTCCTAGGCTCCAACACCAACCCCAACCCCATCCATTCTGGTCTCTCTTTGCCAGTGAGGAGCCTCCCCAGGGTGCAGAAACGTTTACTCCTTCAGAGCTCCTTCCCAGGGGCACTGGTCCTGTCCTGATTGCTTTCTCTCTATATATATATTTTTTTCTTTTCTCCTATCTGTTATGTGGAGATTGTCCTGAACTTTTGGAAGTCAAGGGTCTTCTGACAAGGTTCTGTAGATGTTCTGTGTGAATCACTCCACACGTAGATGCATTTTTGACGTATTTGTCAGAGAAAGTGTGCTGCACATACTACTGCTCCTCCATCTTGCCACTTTCCCTAAAAATTGAACTTTAAATGTAGTAATAATATTGACTCTGAAATAGGTTATGGAAATTTATACATAGATATGTGAAACCTATAGCTTGAGAAATTTATTAAAATATTTAGCCATAGCATACTATTTAAGTATCAGATAATATCATAATATTATATAACTCATATTTATTCTGATTATCATCATAACAGGGGAGAAGTTACTACTTTTTAAATAATGTGTTCCTATTACTTAGTCAAGTGGCTGGCCTTTATAGTGTTCTACAGATGTTTATTAAGTGAATAAAAAAGACTATCATAACTAATAATAAAGTACTCATATCAAGTACTAGTAAATAGCACTGTGCTTTAGAGTCAGACAGAAAAATGTTCAAATTCCCTATTTTTATGGAATTAAATAAAATAATTGGATTAAAGCCTCAAGGGGAACCGAGGATAGCATGTATTTCAAAGGATGAAAATACAAGAGTTCTATCAACTATCCTCCCAATGGAATTATAGACTTTACAATATTTTCCATATTATGGGAAAACATTGACTATTGTCCTGGAGATCTTTGATTTTAACAGTACTAGGAGAGAAATAACAGTTGAGTGAAGAATTAATGGATCACTCAAATGGAAAATCCAGGATGATGGTGACAAGTTTTTATATGTTCAACACCATAATATATACATAATATGCATAGGATGTTGTCACAGATTAAATGTTTTGTTATCCGTCTTCATTTTGTATCAGTTGTACCTGCCATGTTGCAATTATGAGACCTCTTGGAGAAAGGTGAAGTGGTATATGACACTGGGGTAACGTAATAATGTGCTTCCAGATGATGGTGTTCATTGTCCTCCAAAGTAATTATGTGTGGCCTATACTTCTTTTTTAACCAGTATATAGTAATCAGATAGGGATGGTGAACACCTACCTGATCCTGAACATATAGAATAAGTCTTATCTTCTTTTTGTGTTGTTTAACTGCCAAGTACCTAAAGCTTAATATGCTGGGGTATTTTGTTGTTTGTTTGTTTGTTTGTTTTTGCTTTATAGGGCTGAATCTGTGGCATATTGAAGTTACCATGCTAGGTGTCAAATTGGAGCTTCAGCTGCTGGCCTATGCCACAGTCACAGAAATGTGGGATCTGAGACATATCTTGAACCTACAACACAGCTCATGGCAATGCTGGATCCTTAACCCACTTAGAAGGGCCAGGGATCAAACCCACATCCTCACTGATACTAGTCAGGTTCTTAACCCACTGACCCACAATAGGAATTCCAATATGCTGTGCTTTATAAGAATTTTATGGCTTTAATACTAGTTAACTATCATATTTTAATGTCAACAAAAGTTAGAGGATAAAATGGTAACCTGAGTTTATATCTACAAGAAATGTTAAGTATGGAGAAATTCTGTATATAAGGAGGAAAATAGAAGAAGTGAATTTGAAAGTGTTGTCTTGGATTTGTTTCTAAAATTATTTTTTTTATCTGCTGAATTAGTCTGTAGATATTTTGATTAAAAACACAAATGTTTTGCTATAAGACATGTAAAAATAGTGATGGAATTTATTTGTAGTGTTAGAATTAAAAGTATTACAGAACAATTTATTTGTATTGAAGTATAGCTGATTAGCAAAGTTATATTACTTTCAGTTCAATATAGCAATTTAGTATTTCAATGAATTATATTCTATTAAAAGTTACACAGAATAATGACTATATTTCCCTGTGCTGTACAATATATCCTTGTTGCTTGTTTATTTTATACGTAGCAATTTGTATCTCTCAATTCCCCAGCCTGCCTTGCCCCTCTTCCCTTCCTGATCCCTAGTAATAATCACTAGTTTGTTCTTTATATTTATGAATATGATCTTGCTTTTTTTATTTATTAATTTGTTTTGATATTTTAGGTTCCACCTAAGTAAATATTAACATGGAGTATTTGTCTTTGACTTATTTCACTAAGTATAATACATTCTAAATCCATCTATGTTGTTGAAAATAGCAAAATTTCAATATTTTTATGGCTAATATTCTTTTGTGTATGTGTGTATATCTGTGTATACTGCAAATCTTCCTTACTCATTCATCTGTTAATGGGTTCTCTCTTCTATTCCATTGATCTCTGTGTCTGTTTTTGTGTAAATAATATACTGTTTTGTGGAGTAGTATTTTCTTGGGGGGGTGCCCATGGCATACAGAAGTTCTGAGGCCAGGGGTTGAATTGAAATTGCAGCTGCTGGCCTATGCCACAGCAACAGCAATGCCATATCTGAGCCATGTCTATGACTTACACTGCAGCTCATGGCAACACTGGATCCTTAGCCCACTGAGGAGGGCCAGGGATTGAACCCACATCCTCGTGGATACTAGTCTGTTTTACTGCTAAGCCACAATGGGAACTCCTAGTACTGTACTGTTTTGATTACTGTTGCTCTGTAGTATGGTCTTAGGTCCAGCTTTGTCCACTCTCAACATTGCTTTGGCAGTTTGAAATTTTTTGTTGTTCTATACAAATTTTATGATTGTTTATTCTACTTCTGTGAAAAATTTCATGGATGTTTTGATTGGGATTGCATTAAACCTGTAGATTACTTTTGGTAGCATGGATATTTTAACAATATTAAGTCTTCCATCCATGAACAAAGGATATCATTCCATTTCTTTGTATAATTTTCAATTTCCTTCATCAATGTTTTATAGTTTTCAAGGTATAGGTCTTTTACTTGCTTGGTTATGTTTATTCCTAAGTATTATATTTTTGTATGATTTTAATTTTGATTTGTTTGCCTCCAGCAAATTCTCCTAAACTTACACTCTTCTCTTTTTGATGGTTCATTATCAGTGTATAGAAAAGCAATATATTTCTACATATTAATCCTGTACCCTGCAGCTTTACTGAATCATTTATTAATTCTAATAATTTTTTGGTGGAAACTTTAAGGTTTTCAATATATAATATCATGTCATCTGCAAAAAGTGACAGAATTCCTCCTTCTCTTCCAATCTGGATGACATTTATTTCTTTGTCTTGATTGCTGTGGTTAGGACATCATTGTAAAATATTTTACATGTAAGTGGCAAGCGTGAGCATTCTTGTCTCATTCCTGACTTTAGAGGAAAGGTTTTCAACTTTTGACCATTGAGTATGATGTCAACTCTGGGTTTTTAGAAAAAGGCCTTTATTATGTTGAGATATATCCTTCCCATACCAACTTTCATGAGAGTTTTTATCATGAATGAATATTGAATTTTGTCAAATGCTTTCTCTGTATCTACTGATATCATGTGATTTTTGTCTTTCCTTTTGTCAATGTGTTTCACATTGACCGATTTGTAGATACTGAACCATCCTTGCATCCCTGGAATAAGTCCACTCAATCATGGTGTATGATCATTTTTAAAATTGTTAAATTCAGTTTGCTAATTCATTTTGAGGACTTTTGCATCTCTATTTATCAGATATATTAGTTTGTGATTTTAAATTTATTTTTCTATAGATAATTTTTGTTATAGCCATTTCTTTCCACTTATAGGAAAGCCTTTAACATTTATTTTAGGGTAGGTTTAGTATTGATGAACTCTTTTAGCTTTTGCTTGTCTGAAAAGTCCTCTACCTCTCCTTCCACTCTAAATGATACTCTTGCTGGATCAAGTATCCTAGGTTTTTCCCTTTTGACACTTCAAATATATAATGCCACTTCTTTCTGACCTGCAAATTTTCTGCAATAAAATAAGCTGAAACAAGTGACAGGGGTCACTTGAATATAAATCTGTTTTTCTCTTCCTGCCTTTTGAATTCTCTCTTTATCTTTAGCTTTTGCCACTTTAATTATGATATGTCTTGATGTGAGTCTTTTGGCATATCTTCTTTGGGACCCTCTTTACTTCCTGTACCTGGATAACTGTCTCCTTCTTCAGATCTTAGAAGTTTTCAGCCACAATTTCATCAGATACATCTTAGACCCCTTTCTCTTTCTGTTCTTCTTCTGGGTTTTCTGTAGTGCTAATATTGGTGTGCTTGATGTCATTTTAGATGTCTCTTAAACAGTTATCACTTTGTGTGTGTGTGGATAACCTCTTCAGTTCTTTAATTATAATTTTGCTTGACATCACAAGATTAATAGTTGTTCAACCTAGAAAGAATCAAAGAAGCTCAACTGTAATTCCAGCCATATTTTTCTAGGCATCATTGTTCAGGCCAATGAAAATACAATGCTGAGTTGGATTTTTCTATTAATTGGGATTGAATTGATATTAACTGATGTTGGATGATTGATAAGTTTTTTCTTGTCAACCAAAGGGAAAGGAAGACTTGTATTATTTCTCACATTCTTTCCCAGTCAAGGGAAAAAAGTGCTTGTAACATTTGGAATATTATTTCCTGCTGTCTGTTGACCCTCAAGAAAAGACTCCTCAAATTTCCACACAGGGTTCTCACAGCGATGTTGGCTATTAGCTCATTTTCATTTTCTCTGAGCTTCAGCAATAATAGATTTGATGGTAGATGTAGAAAGAGCCTCATGAGTTTGGACTATTTTCATTTCTAGATATTTGATTTGAAGGATACCTAAAGGTCTGGGGTACTTTGCCAAACTGACTCTCTTCTGTCTGTCACAGAGTTTATGACCTTAAGTTTTGTTTCTCTTGATGAAGGCCTCTAGCAAATTCTCCTAAACTTACACTCTCTCTACTTGCAGTCTCTCTTCATAGAGAAATATGTCTTCATATTGGCATGACTTTAGGTGGTAGTCATTTTCATATTTTTATCTTCCCTACCAAGGATTTTAATTTACTTTAGAATGGAGTTGTTTCTTATTTCACTTTTTTTTAATTTTTAAGAATGATTTATTGAAGTATAGTTAAATTACAAGGCTGCAATCATTTCTGCTGACCCAGTCATACATATGCATATATCCATTCTCTCTCAGATTATTTTTCCCCATAGATTATCACAGAATATTGGGTAGAGTTCTCTGTGCTATACACTACCTCCCCATTGGCCAGTCATTCCATAATATCTCAGTGTGCATAGGCCAATCCCAAAGGCCCATTCCATCCCTCACCCCTCCACCTGTCCCCTTTGGTAACTATATTTCAATGTCTGTGAGTCTGTTTCTGTTCTGAAAATAAGTTCATATATATCCTTTTTTTTTGTTCTCATTTTTTAAAATTTGTTTTTCTTTTGCTGTTCTGAATGGATGATTTCCATTATTCTGTTTACCAGATCATGTACATGTTCCTCTGTATCACTTAGTCTGCTGTTAAATCTTTCTAGCTTGTTTTTCATTTTAGTTGTATTCTTCAGTTCTAACTGGTTATTTAATTTATCTTCTAATTCCTTGTTAAAATTCTCACCATGTTCACCTATTCTTTTCCCTAGTTCAGTTAGAATTTTTATTATTGATGTTTTGGATTCTTTATCTGGCAAGATGTTTCTGTTTCATTTGTTGTTTTTCAGGGATTTTTTTTTTTTTGGCTCTTCTTATTTCAGTTAGATGAAAATCCTATCTTATTTGTTTTAACTTTCTATGTCTCTATAAAATTAAGTGAAAAGTTACCTATTGCAGTCTTGAAGGAGTATCTTTGTAAGGGAGCATCCTTATGTAGTCTGTATGGGCCCAGTGGCTTTGTTGGGAGAGGTTTATCTGAGATGAGCACAAGTCATATCTTTCCCTAGGGTGCGCTGGCAGTCTTGGTTAGGAGGTAGGGCTGGAGACATGAAAGCCGTGTGTAAGCCCAAGCATCTCCTTTGATCAGTAGATTGGTGGTCAGAGTCTTGTCCCAAGTTCTGGAGCAAAAGCCCTGAGGGTCATGTCCAAGTTGCCTACATTCTCTTTAAGTGTGAGCTCTTCTCCTTCCCAGAACCTGCATCCTTGCCCCAGAGGGGAGAAGTACTGGAGCATGGGGGCTAGGTATGGGTCTAGATGTGGGTGTTGGCAGTCCCAGCTGGAATCAGAGATCTGGAATGCTTCTGATGTGCTACCTCCATAAACACTAATGAAGGCTGGCCCTTCCCCGTTCAGATACAACTCCAGGTATGAAACACATGTGTCCCTCATAGTTGTGCTCTTCCCTCACCCAGGCAGCCCTCGCCTCAATGTGCAGTTGCATTATGAAGGCTGGAGAATGCACCTGAGTAGTCACAGGGAAATGGCCATGTCCTGTGCTATTCCAATCCCCAGTCTTTACTCTGATGGGGTAGTAAGCAAGCATGAGTATGCCCCTCAAGAGTGGAGTCCAGGCTTCCCACTGCCTCCTGTTAGTCCCACTGGGCCTCCAACCAGCCAAAGGTACTTCTCTTCCTGGTATTGGACCACAGAACTCAGGGACCAGTATGTGGCTTAAACCACTCATTCCTCATGGAAGATCTCCTTCTTCTGGGGTACAGGTCATGATGTGATTGCTTCTCTTCCCCCCCTACTGGATTCATTATGGGTCTTTCTTACAATCTTGGTTGTACAAGAGTCTTTCTGCCAGTTTCCAGTTAGTTTTCAGTGAAAATGTGTATATAGATATTTTTGATCTGTTCATTGGAGAAAGTGAGATGTATATCCTATTTCACCATCTTGATCTAGATCCTTATAAAATATTTTAAGCGTATGTAAATTATAGCATTTTTAGCTTAGCCACTGTGAATTTACACCTATTTTTTCAGTAATTTCATAAGATTTAAATTGTACAATACTTTGTGAAATATCTTGTTACTTTATTATTTAGCAGACTGTAGACTCTAATAAAAATATACATTGTGAAAATTTTTTTAAGCACACACCCACAGCATGTGGAAATGTTCCCCAGATTAGGGGTCAAATCAGAGCTATACTGTTGGCCTATGCCACAGCCACAACAATGCCAGAACCGAACTTCATCTGCAACGTGCACCATAGCTCACAGCAATGCTCGATCCTTAGCCTATTGAGCAAGGCCAGGGATCAAACCTGCATCCTCATGGATACTAGTCAGATTGATTTACACTGAGCCATGATGGGAACTCCCTATATTGTGAAATATTTTAAAAGGCATATATGCTATTAGTTTTTAAATCACTTTAAAAAGAAAAAAATATATTTTAACACATTAAATAATTTAAGATAAAATTTTGTTTGCTTTGCAAAATAATTTATTTTTCTTTTGAAATATTGTTTAGTTCAAATGATCTCCCATAAAAATGATTGATATTTTATAGTAAAGGACTTAATATAATTGAACTTTAACAAATTTTTCTAAATAGGTCATTTATTTATAACATTCAAACTAAATTCTATTTATTTAATAGGATTTTGGAGGACTTTTTTAAAAGATTATAATAGTTTAACTAGCATTAGCCAGCAACTCAGGAAGAGTTTTCCTGAGGCTTTGTCATTATTTTTTGTCTTAATGATATTGTTGCCCAAATTCCAGGTTTTTAGATATAGAAACTTAATTTATTTTAATTAGAGTTTAAGTTTTGATACCTGAGGAAATTAAAACTCAAAATCACATTTTTTCATAATACTTCTGAGTCTTAATCTTTGATGAATGTTCAATATGAAGAAGCAAACATATTTAATTTCAAATAGAACTTTCCCCTAGATTTGAATGATTTTCATAAACTCTACCAAGCTTGTTTTTTGTTTGCTTGTTTGTTTTAAATCTTTAATATAGAAAGACATCACAGAGTCTTGTGGAAATACAAGAGCCAATGTTGATCTAACACAGTTTCTGCCACAGAGTAGCTATTTAATTTTAGTGTACTTTTTGTTGAACTTGAAAATACTTATTTTGCAAATGTAGATGATGATCTAAGTTAGTAAGTCTACATTTTTCTCTCTGGGAGAGCTATTGAAAAAATAATTATATTTAGAAAGCAATGAAAACCTTCATTACACTTTTCAGTTTCACTGTATATCTCTTTGATCTAATATTTCTTACTAAATTGTCTCTTCTGGGAAAAAAACTGAGATTTTTTTTTTTAGTTGCTTATTTTCTCAAGATATTGTTTAGTATGTCAACATATGCAAAGGCAGAGTACCATTAAAATTCAGAAAATAATAAACAGAATCAAGATCTCTGAGGTCAGAGATGTATCATTTGGAATCACGTTTCCCCCACTCAATTGTTCCCACAACTCTTAGGCAAGAATAGGAAAATGGTGAGGGGGTTTAATAATCTGTAATGTACTATTCATGATACCTTGAAATATGCAGAAAGCACTATACACTTGAGTCTTGTTTAATTCCATTTTCTCTCAAATCCAGTTATTGCAAAGAATTGTCAATTCTACCTCTGTACTTGCTGAATATATTTATTTATGTTCATTCTCATTATCACTACTCTAGGCAGGTACTTTTCCTCCAGGTTTTTCTGCTCAGGTATGCAACACAAATGAACTTCCTAATGTGTCCATCTGATGACATTTGATGTTGACTGTATGTTTGAGCAACCTCCCCCTAGTGGTAGTATTATGTTGAACACTTAATCCCCATCCCAAGGGTATTTGGAAGTGAAGCCTTTTCATGTAATTGAGTTCGTATGAGTTTGCGTGTGGTGTCCCCATGATGGGATTGATAGCTATGATAGTTAATTTTATGTGTCAGCTTGAATGTATTTTAGGTGTCCAGACATTTGTCATCAGGTGTCATTATTTCTGAGTGTGTCTCTGAGGGTGTGTCTAGTTGAAATTTACATCTGAATCGCTGGACTCAGTAAAGTAGTTTCCCCTCCCCAAAGTGAGTGGGCATTCTCCAACTCTTTGAGGGCCTGAGTAAAATAAAAAGGCAGAGGAGGAAAGAATTACTGTGTTCTTTCCCAATGATTGAAAGGATATCAGTTGTCTTCTTTTGGTACTCTTGTTGTTCTAAGATATTCCCCACAACCAGACTGGAATCTACATCTTTAGATCTACTGGTTCTCAAGCCTTTGTACTTGTACTGATGTCATGGCTTTCCTAAGTTTCCAGGTGGTAGATGGTAGATATTGGGACTTCTCAGCCTCAGTAATTATTTGAGACAATCTCATATATATATATATATGTATATATATATATGTATATATATATATAAGGTTCTTTTTTTTTTTTTTTTGGTCCAGTATGATTAATCCAGACTGTGGTACTGATGGTGGATTTAGAGGAACAGAATTTTAAGAGAAGTTTTTCTGAATTGGTTTTTGAGGTTTCTGGAATTGTGTGGGGAGCTGAGAAGATGCAGGGACTCAAAAAAAGGACCTTGCCTGATGGCAGAAAAACCTGAAAGCATGTTCCTAACCAAGGAAGGGAGCTCACCTGAATGGTATAAGCTGAAGGTGGGCTTCTGGTGAGGATAAAAAGCCTGCCTGAATGGTGCAAACTGAGGGCAGGCCTCAGGTTACACAGCTCTCATTTTGATGTTGATGGGGAAAAAATTGGGGCTTTCCTGGGAAAACAATTTCCATGTTTGTGCCAGAGAACATGGATTGTTTCTCAGGTGACCTAGTCTTTCCTGTTGTTTTATTTGTTATTCAGTTTTCCTCAGTCTTTCCTGACTATTTGCTTATTATTCTTATTTTTCATTCTTATTTTCCTGTGGTGATTTGTGATTTAACAAAATTGCAATGATAATACAATAAGAATTTCATCCTGAAGGACTTTCCCCTATTCAAATCCAACTTAATTAAAACATAGTGTTTTTCTGTTGTAAGACATGTTTCCTTGAAAACTCCATCTTGTCCTTCTTTACTTTATCCCATCTTCTTGTCTTACTTTATCCCATCTTCCTGCTTGGAAAAACAGTCACAGTGCTGGTAAATGACTTAAGCTTAAGAACAAAGACCTAAAGGCATAAGTGACTTAAGCTTAAGAACTGTTATGTGCCTAGAGGTCAGAGTAAGAGCTTAACCCTTTACCACCTAAGTGGCTTTTTAAATAGTAAAAGAACTTATATATAGTAAACAAACCCTGTATCATCCACCCATAGCCACTCCTCACTTGATCTCACAATAAAAGCAGTGTGGTTTCTTGAGGCAGGGGCTCTTGGTCCCTGAGACCTTGAGTTCCCTGACTCCCACCTCTACTTAAGATAAATGTCTCTGTGTCTTGTTTTATGTTAACTATTTTTCCTTAAGTTCCACAGCACCCATTCTCCAGCTCCATCCTGCTGAGCTGGCCCTGGCATTTTTCTACTAACTAGTTATACAGTAAACTTTAGAATTAGGATTTTAATGAGGTTCATAGAAGTTAGACATATATCATTCTTGACCAAAAGACACCTAGAAATGAGTTATAGAAGCTTTTAAGTGATGGCTAGTTAAGTTGGTTTATATTTTCTTACACTGTCTCCTTGCCATAACACTTTAAAGATAAGCACCAGTCTGAAAACAAGATTTGTGTATGCCACATTCTTGTGTCTGTGACCTCTTCAACTTGTGGAGACTTGCTGGCCATGGGATGATTTGTACTGTCTCCTCCTTTCCACATGATGTATTTTACCTAATTGCCCTTAAATTGTACTCACTAAATTTAGTTAAGACAAAGACCTTAGAACATGATGTATAGCTGCTGTACCATGTAAAAGTTAACCAATGTACTTTTAACACTGTGATGTAATCTGTAGTGAAAAACTGTCTATATAATCAACCACTTATGCCAATAAAATTTGAACAGTCCAGTGCCCTGAAAGAAGGGACAAAGAGGCTGTCTCCATTGCAAAAGCCCACGCATGTTCCTCTCCTTCCGGAAAAGTGTACACTACCTTGCCGCCGGAGCTGGCCTCCGGCAGATTTGGCTCTCTAATCTGGTTAAGATTTAAATACTCTAATGACTCTGTTTCTAGTAGTAAATAGAGTATTGATGGTCTATAGTATGAACTATGTACAGTGATACACAGATTATCTACTTTTACTACTCCAAACCAACCACTTAAAGAAGCAAGGAACCAGGTGACAAATGTATATGATACATTTGAGCAATTTTTGAAAATTAATGAAACTAGTGACTTTGGTAGCTTCTAATGTCTGTGAACAAAGTGGTGTAATACCATATGAACTCTTAGCCTTGTGGGGTTTAGGTTAACTATTCAGGTTTACTATTAAATCAAAGTCATTCATTAAGAAAGAATGGGATTCCACCAGTTGGAATGGATATGGAACTCCTAAATTCTGTTGAATCATCATTGCCTGTGGAAGAGTTATCCCCACCTCCAGCAGAAGTTGCCTCCCGATCCCCAGTGACAGCAGTATTCAACTCCCAGTAATATTGACTTCTCTACTCACAGTGGCATCAGCCTTTTCACCTGTCTCTGAGAGGAGGAAGCCTACATAGCCTAAGGAAACTATATGAAGCATTTGCCATGTAAGACATTGCTAATTCTCTTCAGGACCCACCCTACTAATCCTCTTTACTTTTAAACCTATAATGAGGCTCAAGTCCTATCAGGACCCTAAAAGTGAGGTGCACTATACTCCAAAGAACTATTTGAGTTTTCTAATTTATACAGACAGTGATGTGGGGACATGCATGGGAACAAATGCGAAAGATATGGGATGACAGGGGAAGGAACATAAAGTAGAATCACTCCCAATTTATGGATATGGAATCACTAAGCAGAAAATATGAATTTAAACTTTCAGATAAAAAAATTAGAAAGAGCTCCAATGGTTTCCCACATTAAATGGCTGAAACATGGAGCAAAAGATTGTCTACCATGATCACACTGGAAATGTCCAACAAGCCTTTAATGTAGAGAAGATATTTGAACCCTTAGGGATGTTGGATTATTAAAGTGTATTTACTATTTAAGACACATACCCACACTGGAAGGATCCATAAAACATATCATGAATATCTGTGAGAAGTAAATTTGTGAGGGGAGCCCCAGCATCCTTAAAGTGTGCCTCAATTACTATTCTCTGTAGTCCAAACCTTACAATGGTGACTGAATCCAAAAAACTGAGAAACCTAAATGCCTTACATTGCCTTCTCTCACTTTACCTATACCTATGGTCTCTTGGAAAGCTCCCTATGATCTGTAGACAAAGGAAGAGAAAATTTAGGCTTTGTTTACAAATGTTTTCTGCCCAATATGTAAGCATTACTCCAAAATGGACAGCTGCAGCCCACCATCACTTTCTCCCATTCCAAAGTCTTTACATTTTTTAAAATAATGATTTCCTTTGGTGTGCAAAAACTTTTAAGTTTGATTAGGTCCCGTTGGTTTATTTTTGTTTTTATTTCTATTGCTTTGGGAGATTGACCTAATAAAATAGTAGTACCAGTTAGGCCAGAGAATATTTTGCCTATGGTCTCTTCTAGGAGTTGTATAGTATAAGGTCTTATGTTTAAGCCTTTAAGCCATTTTGACTTTATTTTTATGCATGGTATAAGGGTGTGTTCTAGTTTCATTGATTTACATGCAGCTGTCTAGTTTTCCCAGAACCACTTGTTGAAGAAGCTGTATTTTCCCCATTTTAAATTCTTGCTTCCTTTGTTGAAGATTGACTGTAGGTGTCTGGGTTTATTTCTGGGATCTCTATGCTGTTCTCTTGATCTCTGTGTCTGTTTTGCATTAATACCACATTATTTTGGTAACTATAGCTTTGTAGTATTATCTGAATCCTGAAAGAATTATTCATCTTTGTTTTTTCCTCAGAATTGCTTTAGCAATTCTAGACTTTTTATGGCTCAAATTGTTGGATTATTTGTTCTAGTTCTTTGAAAAAAATCATGTTACTCATGACATCCCTTTGTTAGGTATCATGTTAAATTTGAAGATTATTTGGATAGTACTGCTATTTTAATAGTATCATTTCTTCCAGTTGAAGAGCATGGAATCTTTCCATTTATGTGACTCTTCTTTAATGTCCTTTATTGTTTTATAGTTCTTCACATATAAATTTTCTCCTCCTTGGTCAGATTTATTCAAAGGATTTTTGTGTGTTTCTGGTTTTTTTTTTTTTGGTGTGATTTTAAAAGGTTCTGGTTTTTTACATTCTATTTCTGATATTTCATCATTAGTGCACAATAATTCAACTGATTTCTGTTTGTTAATCATGCAATTCTGCTACTATTCTGAATTTGTTTATCATATGTAGTAGTTTTTGTGTGGAATCCTTAGGGTTTTCTGTATATAGCATCATTCCATCTGACAAATTTTACTTCTTCCAATTGGAATACCTATTTATTTATTTATTTATTTATTTATTGTCTATTTGCTGTGGCTAAAACTTCCTAATTCTATGTTGAATAAATGTTGTGAGAGTGGGCATCCTTTTCCTCTTCCAGATTTGAACAGGAAGGCTTTCAACTTTTCTCTGTAGAGTACAATATTGGCTATGTGTTTGTAATAAATGGCTTTTAGTATGTTGAGATATGTTCTCTCTATAAGCACTGGTAAGAATTTTTATCATCAATGTATGTTGAATTTTGTTAAATGGTTTTTGGCACCTACTGAGATGATCTTGTATGTGTTTAATTTTTTACTTTTATTTTGTTAGTGTGGTATATTAATTGTTTTTGCATTTGTTGAATTATTCTAGTGAATTTAGGAATAATCCGACTTGGTCATGATGTATGATCTTTTTTTATGTGTTGTTGTATTCTATTTGCTAAAATTTTATTGATTTTTTTTGCATCTATATTCATTAAAGGTATTGGCATGTAATTTCCGTTTTGTAGTATCTTTGTCTGGTTTTGGTATTAGGGTAATAGTGGTTTTATAGAATGTCTCCGGGTGTGTTCCCGCCTCTTTAGTATTTTAGAAGAGTTTGAGAAGGATAAGTAAATGTTCTTTGTATGTTTGGTAGGATTAGCCTGTGAAGCTATCTAGTCCTGGACTTTTATTTATAGGGAGTTAATTTGTTTTATTAAATATTCTATTTCATTTCTAACGATTAGTCTGTTCAAATTATCTGTTTCTTCTTGATTTTATTCTGGTGGGCTGTATGTTTCTGGAAAGTTGCCCATTTCTTCTAGATTGTAAAATTTGTTGGTATATAATTGTTCATAGTATTCTCTTATGTTTTTGGTATTTCTGAGATATTAATTGAGATTTCTCCTTTCTCAGCTCTTATTTTGTTTATTTGGTTCTGTCTCTTTTCTTCTTGGCGAGTTTGGCCAAAGGTTTGTCAATTTTGTTCACTTTTTCAAAGAATAAGCTCTTGATTTTATTGATTTTTTTTCTATTGCTTTTTAAAGCTCTGTTTTATTTATTTCCTCACTGACCTTTATGATTTCCTTCCTTCTGCTGACTTTAGATTGTGTTTGTTCTTATTTTTCTAATTTTTAGGTGTTAGGTTGGGTTTTTCATTTGAGATTTTTCTTATTTTTTGAGGAAGGCCTGTACCACTATGCACATCCCTCTAAGAACTGCTTTTGCAGCATCCCATAGATTATGTATGGTTGTGTTTTCATTGGTTTTTGTCTCAAGGTATTTTTAAATTACCTTTCAGATTTGCTTGTTAACTCACTGTTTTTTTAGTAGCATGTTATTTAGTCTCCGTGTAGTCAATTTTTTCTCATTTCTTTTCCAGTGGTTGATTTCTAGCTTCATGCCATTGTGGTCAGAGAAGATAATTTAAAATGATTTCTATACTATTAAATTTGTTGAGGTTAACTTTGTGCTCCAGTATGTGGTTAATCCTTGAGAATGTTCCATGTGCAGTTGAAAAGAATATATATTCTGATGTTTTTGGATGTAATTACCTAAAAAAAAATTAAGTCTAACTGTTCTATTGTATCATTTAGGATCTCTGTTGCCTTAATTATTTTCTAAAATCTCTTTCCATTGATGTGAGTGGGGTGTTAATGTCTTCTACTATTATTGTGTTCCCAGCAATTTTTCCCTTTATGTCTGGTAGAATTTATTTTATGTATTTGGGTACTTGTATATTAGGTGCATATATGAAGATGAATGTAAAACCCCACTTTTTTGTCCTTTTAGGGCCATACCTGCTGTATATGGAGGTTTCCAGGCTAGGGGTCCAATTGGAGCTGCAGCTGCTGGCCTATGCCACAACCACAGCAATGAGGGATCCAAGCCACATCTGTGACATACACCACAACTAATGGCAATGCCAGCTCCTTAACCCATTGATCGAGGCCAGGGATTGAACACACATCCTCATGGATGCTAGTCAGGTTTGTTAACTGACTAGTTATAGGAACTCCTATATGATAAAAAATAAATGCAAACATTGTGCAAACATACCTGAAGATACTGCAGGTTCAGTTCTCAACCACTGCAATAAAATAAATATGACAATGTGAGTTACATGAATTTCTTGGTTTTCCAGTGAAATTGACAGAACACTGTAAACTATAATGGAAAAAATAAAAATAATAAAAAAGTTATGTTTACACTATACCATAGTTTATTAAGTATGCAATAGCATTGTGTATGAAAAATCAATGTGTATATCCTAGTTAAAAGTACTTTATTGCTAAAGAATTCTAACCATCATGTGAACCTTTAGCAAATTGTAATTTGCTGAAGGTTGAGGTGGCTGTGGCAATTTCTAAAAATAAGACAACAACGACGTTTGCCACATCAGCTCTTCCTTTCACAAATCATTTCTCTGAAGCATGTAATGTTGTTGGATAAGATTTTATCCACAGTTGAACTTCTTTCAAATTTGGAGTCAGTTCTCTCAAACTCTGACACTATTTTATCAACTAAGTTTATGAAATATTCTAAATACATTGGTGTCATTTCAACAGGCTTTACAGTGCTTTCACTAGTAGATGCCATCTCGATAAACCACTTTATTTGTTCATCCATAAGTATAAACTGTCTATTAAATTTTTTTTTTCATGAGATTATAGCAATTCAGTCACATCTTTAGGTTCCACTTCTAATTTTAGTTCTCATTCTTTTTTCATCACATCTGCAGTTGATATTGATATTTTGATCTGTTCCTACAAATCATGACTGTTCTAAATGGCATGTAGAATGGTAAATCTTATCTAGAATGTTTTTAATTAACAAAGTTCATATCCATGAGAGGAATAACTATCTATTGCAGCTATAGCCTTATGATGCATTTTTTTGACCAAATAGCCTTGAAAGTCAAAATTACTCCTTGATCCATGGTCTGCAGAATGGGTGTTGTGTTAGCTGTCATGAAAACAATGCTAATCTCATTTCCATCATGGATCTTGGGTTACAAGGTACCTTGTCAGTGAACAGTGATATTTTGAAAGGAATTTATTTTTGTAATCAGTAGGTCTCAACGGTGGACTTAAAATATTAAGTAAACTGTGTGGTAAATAGATGTGCTCTTTTCTAGGCTTTGTTGTTCCATTTCTAGAGTGCAGGCACAATATATTTAGAATACTTCTTCAAGGCCCTGAAATTTTTGGAATAGTGCATAAGCACTGGCTTCAACTTGACTTTACCTTATGAATTAACCTCTAACTAGACCATCAGAGCTTATCCTTTGAATCTTTGAAGTCAAGCATTGACTTCTCCTCTCTATATATGAAATTTATGGATGGTATCTTCTTCTAATATAAAGCTATTTCATCTGCATTGAAAATCTGTTGTTTAGTGTAGCCACTTTTATTAATTATCTTAGCTAGATCTTAAGGATAACTTGCTATGGTTCCTACATCAGCATTTGCTTCTTTGACTTACACTTTAATGTTACAAGGATGACTTATTTCCTTCATCTACATACTTTTCTTCTACAGCTTTTTTACCTCTCTCATTCCTTGTGGAAATGAAGAGATATACTCTGGATTAGAATTAAGCTCATGAGAATGTTGTGGCTGGTTTGATCTCTACCCAGAGCACTGAAACTTCCTCCATATCAGCAACAAGGATGTTTTGCTTACTTATCATCTGTGTGTTCACTGGAGTAGCACATTTTATCTCCTTCAAGAACTTATCCTTTGTATTCAAAACTTGGCTAACTATTTAGTGAAAGACGCCTAGGTTTAGGCCTGCCTCACCTTTCATCATGCCTTCCTCACTGAGCTTAAATCATTGCTAGCTTTTGATTGAAATGAGAGATATGTGACTTTCCCTATCACTTGAATACTTAGAGGCCATTGTAGAGTTATTAATTGTCCTGACTTCAGTATTATTGTATCTCAAGGAATAGGGAAGCCTGAGGAGAAGGAGAAATACAAGAAATGGCTGTTTTATGGAGCAGTCAGAACACTTAAAACATCTACCAATTAAGTTCAGTGTATGGGCACAGTTCATGGTGCCCCAAACAATTACAGTTGTAACATCAAAAATCACTGATCACAGATTACCATAACAAATATAATAATAATGGAAAAGTTTAACATATTGCAAAAATTACCAAAATGTGACATAGAGACATGAAGTAAACAAATACTGTTGGAAAATTACACTGATAAACTTGTTCAACACAGGGTTGCTGCAGACCTTCATTTTGTAAAAATTGCAATGTCTACAAAGTTCAATAAAGTGAAAAGAAATAAAACAAGTTATGCCTGTACATAATACCCATGCGCTGGTTAGTAAATTGTGAGGATCATTTTAAAATGAGGTCTTTATTTTGGTATTAGCCATCTCTAGTTGCTGTGATTAGATAAAATTATAAATGTAATCACTTCCCTTTCTTATCCATGTTCCTCTCATGAATATTTTCTTTTGTCCCTTTATGATAGAGAATCTAAGATCAGACAAAAAAGAAAGTAAAAGAGCAATAAACACAGGAAGGCTGGGACTAAAGAGGAGTTTTTCTGAGTTGTTAAAGAACAAGAATAATTTTAGGGTTAAGGAAAAAGAAAATGAAGGGATTTTAAAAATATTGCCATAGCTTTACAATCCTAAATATTTTCATTCTTATAAGAAATACCTGATTTTCCTAGAATAAAAAAGTATTTATTTCCATATATAAACTTAATTTAAATACAAAACTGCCATGTATTATAATTATTTTAAACATATAAAGATATGCATATGCTACACAAAAATTTAAAAGAGTAGGTCCGGGGAGTTCCTATTGTGGCATAGGGAAAAACAAATCCAACTAGTATCCATGAGGATGCAGGTTCAAACTCTGGCCTCACTCAGTGCCATGAGACATGGTGTGGGTTGCAGACATGGTCTGGATCCCATATTACAGTTGCTGTGGCATAGGCCAACAGCTGTAGCTCTGATTTGACCCCTAGCCTGGAACTTCTCCATCATAGCTGGTTTACAGCGTTCTGTCAATTTTCTACTGTACAGCAAGGTGACCCAGTCACCCAGCCATTCATATATATATATTCTTTTTCTCACATTATCTTCCATAATGCTCCATCACAAGTGACTAGATATAGATCCCAGTGCTATACATGAGGATCTCATTGCTTATCCATTCCAAATGCAATAGTTTATGTCTACAAACCCAGATTCCCAATCCATCCTACTCCCTCCCTCTCCCCCTTGGCAGCCTGAAGTCAGTTGTCCAAGTCCATGAGTTTCTTTTCTGTGTAAAGCTTCATTTTTGCTATATATTAGATTCCAAATATGAGATATCATAAGGTATTTGTCTTCTCTTTCTGACTTACTTTACTTAGTATGAGAGACTCTAGTTCCATTCCTGTTGCTGCAAATGGCATTATTTTGTTCTTTTTTTGGATGAGTAGTATCACATTGTATATATATACCACATCTTCCTGATCTATTCATCTGTTGATGGACATTTGGGTTGTTTCCATGTCTTGGCTATTATGAATCGGGCTGTAATGATCATACAGGTGCATATGTCTTTTTCAAGGAAAGATTTAGCCAGATATATGCCCAAGAGTGGGATTGCTAGGTCATATGGTAGTTGTATATTTAGCTTTCTGAGGAACCTCCATACTGTTTTCCATGGTGATGGTACCAATTTACATTCCCACCAAGAGTGTAGGAGGGTTCCCTTTTCTACACAACCTCTATAGCATTTGTTATTTGTGGACTTATTAATCATGGGCATTCTCACTGGTGTGAGATGGTACCTCATAGTAGTTTTAATTTGCATTTTTCTAATAATAAGTGATGTTGATCATTTTTTCATATTCTTGTTGGCCATCTCTAATTCTTCTTTGAAGAAATGTCTATTCAGGTCTTCTGCCCATTTTTCTTTTCTTTTTTTTTTTTTTGCTATTGAGTTTTCAAGTTGTTTGTATATTTTAGAGGTTAAGTTCTTGTCAGTTGCATTGTTACAAAATATTATTTCCCATTCCATGGGTTATCTTTTTTTTTATAGCTTCCTTTGCTCTGCAAAATCTTGTCAATTTGATTAGGTCCCATTGGTTAATTTTTGCTTTATTTCTGTTGTCTTGGGAGACTGACCTAAGAAAACATTTTTAAGGTTGATGTTAGAGAATGTTAGAGAATGTTTTGCCTATGTTCTGTCCTAGTTTGATGGTGTCTTCTATTGTGTTTAAGTCTTTAACCCATTTTGAGTTTATTTTTGTGCATTATGTTAATGTGTGTTCTAGTTTCATTGATTTACATATGGCTGTCCAGTTTTACCAGCACCTTTTGATAAAAAGACTATCTTTTTCCATTTTATATTCTTGCCTCCTTTGTCAAAGATTGACTATTGGTGTCTGGGTTTATTTATGGGTCCTCTATTCTGTTACATTGACCTGTATTTCTGTTTTTGTACTGGTATCACACTGTCTTGATTACTGTGGCTTTGTAATATTGCCTCAAGTCTACAAGAGTTGTGGTTTGACACCAAAAGCAAAGGTGACAAAACCAAAAATAAACAGGTAAGACAGCATCAAAATGAAAAGTTTCTACACAGCTGAGGAAACCATCAACAAAATGAAAAGACCACCTACTGAATGGAGAAAATAATACAAATAATACATCAGATAAGGAAAAAATATCCCCCTACAAATAAAGAACTCATATAACTCAATGGAAAAGAATAAACCATGCTCTTAAAAATGTACAGGGGATCTCAACAGCCAGTTCTCCAAAGAAAACAAAGAGATGGTCAAGAAGTACATGAAAACGTGCTCAATATCACTAATCAACAAAGAAATGTAACCATAATTAAATATCACCTCCTATCTTTTAGAATGGCTATGGTCAAAAAGAAAAGAAATAACCAGTGTTTCAAGGGTGTGGAAACAAGGGAACCCTGTGCACTCTTAGTGGGAATGTAAATCGGTGCAATCACTATGGAAATAAGTATGGAAGCTCCTCACAAAGTAAAAATAGGACTGTGGTCCAGCAATTATACTTCTAAATAGTTTTTCTGAAGGAAACAAAGATGTTAAAAATATATGTACCCCCATGCTCCTTACAGCATTATTCACAATAGCCAAGTTATGGAAGCAATGTAGGTGTCCCTCAGAGGATGAGTGGGCATACACACAATAGCATATGATTCAGTCATAAAAAAGAAAGAAATCTTAACATTTGTGACACCATATATGTTTTTGAAGGCATTACACTAAGTAAAATAAGTCATTATGCTAAGTAAAATAAAACCTGAACTGCAGCTGCAGCAATACCAGACCCTTTAACTTACTGGTCTGGAAATTGAGCATGTGCCTCCGTAGTGACCTGAGCCACTGCAGTTGGATTCTTAACCCACTATGCCACAGTGGCAACTCACATTCCATATACTTTTGAGAAGAATGTATATTATGTTACTTTTGTATGGAGTGTTCTGTATATGTCTGTTAAGTCCTCTGATCTACCATGTGGTTTAATGCCAATGTTTTCTTATTGATTTTCTGTCAGCAGGATTGATATATTTGATGGAAATTGGGTATTAAAATTATCTGCTATTATTGTGTTGCCATTTCTCCCTTTAGGCATGTTAATATTGCTTTATATATTTAGGTCTTGTTACATTGGGTGCACACATTTATAGTTGTTATGCTCTGTTGTTGGAGTGTCTATTTTATCATTGCATAATGAGCTTTTTTCTCTTATCATAGTATGTTTTAAGGTCTATTTTATCTGAAAGAAGTATAGTTACCACAGCTCTCTTTGTGTTTTCTTTTGCATGAAATATCTGATCCTATCTTCTTCTCTTGCCCTTTTGTTCATGATGAATATTTTCCATAGTGGTATAATTGGATTCTTCTGTCATTTGTGTAAAGAGATTTGCTCTGTGGCTACCATGAGGTTGACTTAAAATGGCATATATTTATAATGTTCTATTTTAAGATAACTTAAATTTGCATTCTAAAGCTCTACGTTTTTACACTCCTCCTTCATTTTGTCTTTAATGTTACAGATTATATTTTCTATCTTATGTATCTTTTTAAAATTACTATAACTAGTAATTTTTATCACTTTTGTCTCTTAACCTTTGTACTAACTTTGCAAGTAATTAATTAAGCACTCTCAGCATTACAGAAGTCTGAATTTGAGTGTACATTTACCTTTACAGTATAATTTCTACTTTCATTATTTCCTGTTACTAATTTGTACCCTTTTATTTTTAGTTAATGAAGTCTGTTTAATAATTCTTATTATTAATTTAGTGGTATGAGCTTCTTTAGCTCTTGCTTGTATGTAATACTATTTATTTCTCCTCAGTTGTGATGACAGCTTTACTGAAAAGGTATTCTTGGTTGATATTTTTTTTCTTTCTTTCAGAACTTCGAATATATCTGTCGTAGCCTGCAACTGTTTTGTTGAAATTCTTCTGATAGTCTTATGGGGGTTCCTTTTTACAAAACAAGTTGTTTTTCTCTTGCTGTTTTTAAAACTGTCTTGTGTTTAACTGTTTGCATTATCATGTGTCTTGCTTCGGGTCTCTTTGGGTTTATCTTATTTAGATCTCTCTGGACTTTCTGGATCTGCATGTCCTTTTCCATGTTAGTGAAGTTTTAACCATTATTTACGCAAATAACTTTTTCTGCCCCTTTCTTTCACCTTTCTCCTTCTGGGATCTCTGAAATGCAAATGTTAGTCCGTTTGATGTTGTCCTACAATTCCTTTGAGCTATCTTTACCTTTTTTTTTTTTTCTTTTTGCTGCTCTGATTGGGTGAGTTCCATTCTCATCTTTGAGCTCACTGGTCCTTCTACTTCATTAAGCCTGCTGTTAAACTACCTCTAAATATCTTTTCAGTTCATTGTTTGCATTCTTCAGTTCTATGATTTCTGATGATACTTCATTATATTTTATATCTCTTTGTTGAAATTGCCTCTCTTCTGTGCTCTGAGGATTGTAATCAGTTAATCCTTCTCCAATAGGTATGGTCCTGTAGGACCTGTGAGCATAAAACATGCTGGCTACTAGAGCCTGGTGATCTATAATTGACCTCTGGCTGGTATCCACAAAAATTGGGGTACCAGATGAGGGTAGGAGCTCCTCTTTGGGAGATACTGGTGAAAGAAGCATATAAAGTGTCAGGGTGGCATCTGCAGGCTCCCTGTCTTTGGGGAGTATAAGAGTAGGCCCCAAGATATGTGTTAAATTGGATACCTGCTGATCACAATTTAAGTGTTTAATGCTCAATGTGATTTACTATTGATAAAAATAATTTTCCCCCTTCATTTATCTAGAATTTATAAATAACTCAGAACATAATGTCATATAAGTGATTCTTACCTTCCAGTTTTTTTTAGTAAGATGTCCAGTACACTCAAAGTACAGAGAAAGGTAAATAAGAATTATAGTGTTTAATTTAACATTCTGCTTTGTACTAAGAAAAATAATTATTTTGGAGTGATTCAATTTTTACTGTGATAGATCTATGCCATAATCTTTCACTCTGTATACTTTCCTTTTAGAAAGATATATGCCTCTTTAACATATGGAAAGGATATAGCTTCTCTGTTTGGGGATAACACAGATTATTTTGCTGTGCCTCCCAGGGTGCTCTCTGTATGCTACTGGCACACTGTGCAACTGAGTATCTTCACTTTATATTTCCATCATTACTAAAGTGATTTTATGCAGGGCTTCAATACTGATTATCTGAACTGGCAGATAATCATGACTGCTTCCTCCCTATTCATATAGAGCCTCTGGGACTCTATAAACATTAGCTGCCAGTTCCTCAGGGAATCTCCATCTTCTCTGCCTACTTCCCTCTGTTCTATTGAAGTTTCCTTTTATTTTTTTTCTTTTTATTTCATGAAATTTCCCTTGCATTTTAAATGATTTATACTCTGAATTTAGCTGCTCTTAGATTTATATGTTTATTACTGTTTTCCCTTTTTTTGTAAAATGTACCTTCTATCATGACACAATATTCTCCACTCTTCTTCATGTCTTAAGCTTAAACTACTGCATATACATGTATGATGGTAACAAAGTGGCTTCTGTTTTTGTTTTTGTTTTTTATTGGGTACCTATTTGACAAACCATTCATTTTCATAATTTCTTCATTATTGGTTTTAAGTCTGTTTCCTATTATCTGCATTTAAATGGATGCTTTTGAACTCTCTCTTTTAATAGGAGTCTCATGATTCTATCCACACATAGGGCAGTTTTTATATATGGTTGTCATGCTTCTCTCATCTTATTTTATGTTTATTGCTTATCATAAATTATCCTTTTATATCCACTTCATAATTTTGCATGATTTTATCAAGTTGCTATTCATCTCATGCTTTCCCCACACATTTGAGTATTCTGACTAAAATTTTCACTTTATTACCTTACCTGACCCTTAATTTATAATTAGATACATATTTCCCTACTATGCTTTGAAAAGAAAGTATTTCTCCATGACAGCATACTGATTCCTCACCAAGATGTTCTATATCACCTATCCCACCAGGATGAGAGACATAAAGAAACACTTTTATTTACCCTGTCTTCCCCTTGCTCTGCCCCCACTAGGAGTCTTTAGAATATCCCCATTCCTGGCTGAGCTAGTTAAAATTTTTAATTATTTATGATGATTGAAGTTTTCTTATAGGTTAGAATGTTCCTTCTATTTCAGGTGCACTTTAATGCTGGGATTCTGTTTTTGAATCATTTATTTGATTTATGTATATTCTCAAACATCTCCCTCAGATGGAGTTTAGTGCATTATTTTACTTTATCAATCATCTGACTCTGAGATGATACTGTCAGTAGGTATAGGATTTGGGGGATTCATCACTTTTCTCTCAGTAGCCAGCAAATATTGTGTTACTCTCTGCTAGTTTCAAATGTTACAAATGAGAAAATTGATACGTCTTTATTCCTGTGTATGTAATATGTTATTATTAGTATTGAAATATTATTATTAACATTAGCATAAATTATTATGCTCTAGGAACTTGAAGATGTTAGCTTTATACAATTTTAAAAATTGTCACATTATAAAAATATACTTCTTTTGTTTTTTAATTGATAGGTTCAGTCATATCCAGACACAGGTCTTCCTAAAGCTCAGACAGATTTTCTTCCATTATTTGTTTAATTATTTTGCATCTTGCATCTTTTCTTTCTTCTTTTTTATTCTCCTTGAAGTATTATTTTTTGCATATTGAATGTCTTGGATTTCCCTTTCGTGTATCTTTTTTTTCCATATGTTGTATCCCTTCATATTTTTCCTCTGCTATTGGCAATATTTTTATATTCCAAAGCCATGAATTTGGGGTGAAAATGGGTATCATTATCTTTTCCATTACATGAATATCATATTTGTAAATAATTATGAGTTTTTGTCTGTTTTACCTTCAGAATGCCCTTTTATTGCTGTTATTTTATTTTATTTTTTTTTTAGTCACCCATTTCCACCTGCTCTAATATGTCATATTTGTGACAGCTCTTCTATGTTGCTGTGGGGCCTACTTATGACAAACTGTTATTGTTCTTTGTTGACTGAATTGGCTCAGGTTTGAATCTCTCTTTATCCTGTGCAGTGACAATTCTTCAGTAGACAAGAGTATTTTGTACATGGACCAACAGTTAAAACTGAGACTTATGAAAAGTAGCAGAATATGCCACTTTGGATATTAATTATTTTGAATTAAATATACTTAAGAAAGAGCCAATGGATATACTACTCAGCCATAAAAAACAACAAAATAATTTGCAGCAACATGAATGGAACTAGAGACTCTCATCTTGAGTGAAGTTAGTCAGAAATAGAAAGACAAAAACCATATGATATCACATATCAGGAATCTAATATGTGGAACAAATGAAACTTTCCACAGAAAAGAAAACCATGGACTTGGACAATAGATTTGTGGTTGCTGAGGGGGAGGGAGTGGGGTGGATTGGGAACTTGGGCTTAATAGGTACAGACTATTGTCTTTGGAATGGATTAGCAATGAGGTCCTACTGTGTGGCACTGGGAACTCTGTCTAGTCACTTATGATGGAGCATGATAATGTGAGAAAAAATAATGTATACATGTATGTGTAACTGGGTCACCATGCTGTACAGTAGGAAAAAAATAATGTATTGGGGAAATTAAAAAGAGAGAGCCAGTTTAAGTAGGATATTTTGCCTCTCCTTTGTTTCCCAGAAAAAAAAAATGAAATAAATCTCTCATGTGTAAGGTAACTTCTATATACATAAGGATAGTAGACACCATTATTGCTAGAGATAAGAAATCTAGGGCTGAGAAGATTGTCTAAACAAACCTTGTTATTTTTCACCATTTGCTACCCATAGCCCCAAACCCTTGGTCTTAACAGTTTTCACAAATTTTTTGGTTCTTTGTCTAAAAGTTATAAAAGTTTTGTGTTCTGGTCATTTCTCTGTGTCTCCATTCTCCTGTGAAGGGTCCTATGCACATATAAAAATGCAAGAAAAATTGTCTTTCTTCTGTTAATCTTTCTTTGCCAGTTTAATTTTCAGATCTAGCCAGGGACACGAAGAGGGTCAAGGAAAACTTATTCACCCCCTACACTTGTAAAACCATTGAATATTATCCTGAATCCCTTCAAGCTTTTGCGGTCCCAGGTGATCCCAGATCTTAACTCCTTTCTTCATTTCTTTATTGGCTTCCTTGCTTTTGTAGAGATTAGGGTGATTTGTTTGATTTTTTCATTTGTTTTTATAGGCCACTCTCACATCACATTGAAGTTCCCAGATTGGGGGTGGGGCGGATAGATTTGGAGTACAGCTGCCAGCCTGTGCCACAGCCACAGCAATGCCAGATCCAAGCCATGTCTGTGACCTACACCAAACCTCATGGCAACACCACATACTTAACCCACTGAGTGAGGCCAGGGGTTGAAACCACATCCTCATGGATACTATTCAGGTTTGTTTCCACTGAGCCACAACAAGAATTCCCAAGATTGGTCTTATGTGTAATCTCAGCTGGCCAGAATGCTCAGATAGGTGTAGGTCATGTGCTTCTCAGGGTCCTCTGCTTTGAAGACCTCACATCTATGTTTTTTTTTTAACTCTTGGTGTACTCAAATTCACCCAGGCCATGGAAGATAAAGTCATGTACCTGTTCTCTATACCTTGATTCCTGTAGAACAAACAGTTTTTTTTTCCCTACACCTATGTAACTTTAAAGTACCTGTGGTTCTTTGGCTTAAGAAAAGGAAATAGACTAGAATTCTCAATGATGGACAGGAAACTGAGTTTCCACAGTCATGTTCCAAGAATCCTCTACTCCTCCTAATGAACTTTCCCATATTTATTCTGATCCTTCTGGCTCTGATCTCAAGTCCCTAGGAATGTGGATCCTTTCCCATTTCTTTATATCTAATTTATCTCTTTAACAAGACCTTCAGACTGTGTCCAGTAACCCTTTGAATATTTTCTTTCAGATTCAGTTCATTCATCCAAATGCCACTCGAATTGCAACCCCAAAAATTAAATACATAGAAATAAACCTGACCAAGGGGGTAAAAACCTACATGCTGAGAACCATAAAATATTAATCAAGGAAATTAAAGACAATAAAAAATAGAAAGATATCCCAAGCTCCTGGATTGGAAGAATTAATATCATTAAAATGGCCATAGTACACAAAGCAGTCTATAGACTTGATGCATTCTGTATCAAGTTATCCATGATATTTTTCACAGAACTAAAGCAAACAATCCAAAATTTATATGGAACTGTAAAAGACCCAGAATTGCCAAAGCAATCTTGAAGGAAAAAAAAAAAGCAGGAGGAACAACTCTCCCAGACCTCAGACTATCTTACAAAACTGCAATAATCAAGAGTGTGGTACTGGTACAAAAACAGACGTAAAAGCAATGGAACAGAACAGAGCACTCAGAAATAAGCTCAGATACCTATGGACAACTAATCTTTGACAAAAGAGGCAAGAATATAAAATGGGAAAAAAGCAGTGTCTTCAGCAAGTGGTGTTGGGAAAACTGGATAGAAGCATGTAATTCAGTGAAACTAGAACACAACCTCACTCCATGCACACACACACACACACACACACACACACACACACACACACAAACCTCAAAATGGCTTAAAGACTTAAACATAAGATGAGACACCATAAAACTCCTAGAAGAGAAAATAGGGAAAACATTCTCTGCCAACCACCATACAAATGTCTTCTATGGGTCAGTCTCCCAAGGAAATAGAAAAAAAAAAAAAAAAAAAAAACCAGCAACATAAACCAAATGTGACCTAGTCAAACTTCCTTTTGCACACCAAAGGTAACCATAAAAAAGAAAACAAAAAGACAACCTGTGGAATGGGAGACAATGGTTTCAAAGGATGCAATAACAAGGACTCAATCTCCAAAATACATAAACAACTCATACAACTCAACAGCAAAGAAAAAAAAATTGAAAAATGGACAGAATACCTTAACAGACATTTCCCCAAAGAGTACATACAGATGGCTAACAGACACACAAAAAAATCCTCAATATCACTAATCATTAGAGAAATGCAAATCAAAACTATGATGAGGTACCCAACACTGATCAGAACGACCATAATTATTAAGTCTACAAATAACAAATGCTATCGATGTTCTGGAGAAAAGGGAACCCTCCTATGCTGTTGGCGGGAATGTAAATTGGTACAACAACATGTATAGCAGTATGGAGGTTCCTCAGAAAACTAAATATAGAACTATCATAAGTCCCAGCAATCCCACTCCTGGCATATATCCAGAGAAAAATCTCATTCAAAAAGATACATGCATCCCTGTGTTCACTGCAGCACTATTCATGATAGCTAAGACATGGAAACAACCTAAATACCCATCAACAGAGAAATGGATTAAGATGTGGTACATATACACCATGAAATACTACTCAGCCATAAAAAGAACAAAATAGTGCCATATGCAGCAACATGGATGCAATTAGAGATTCTCATACTAAGTGATGTAAGTCAGAAACAGAAATACAAATACAATATGATATCACTTGTATGTGGGAATCTGCAATATGGCACAAATAACCTAACTACACAACATAAAGAGACTAATGGACATAGAGAACAGACTTGTTGCCAAGGGGGAGGGAGAGGCAGTGGGATGGAGTGGGATTTGGGGGTTAGCAGATGATATTAAATTTAGACTATTAAATTTAGAATGATTAAGCAATGAAGTCCTGCTTAATAGTAAAGGAAACTATATCCAATCACTTGTGATGGAACATGATAGAAGATAATATGAGCAAAAATAATGTGTGTGGGTGTATATATATATATGCGTGTGTGTGTGTATAACCGGGTCACTTTGCTGTAAATCAGAAATTGACATAAAATTGTAAATCAACTATAATAAAAAATTAAAAATAAATTCCACTCTTTGCTCTTTCCTGGTATATCAGTTTAAGCCCTTGTTGACTTAAGTGGATAATCCCATTACTAATTGACTAGCTAGAGTATACACATTGCTAGGGAAACTTTTATTTGATTGCCATGCATACGATTTATTTTTTTAATTAGAAAACAGGATTGTGTATACATGTGCATACATAAAGCTTCCAATAGTTTTAGAAAGATATTTTAAATGCATATTAAATCTCCCTAAATCACACCTAATAAATTTTAAATGTCACTCTGAAAAATACAATATGACTGTAATATCTACATAAACTTCATTGTGATCTTTATAGCTATATTGATAACACTCCAAGGATTATTCTTTTGCTGACATTTTGTAATTAATTCCCTCCTTGGGCCATCAATGGATGTTCTATGAATTATATACATACAATAAATGATACAAGAAAAAAATATACAAGTACAAGCTCTGGCTTATGAAGTATAGGCAAATCAATTGTGACCAGTTCAAATTAAATTCTTGTACCTACTGAGTATAGTATTTAGGGGACGACATTCGAGAGTAGTTTATTTTGATAGAATATATGTATGATGCGCAATTTTCAATATCTCATTTTATTCCTAGGGTAAAATATAATGTACAAAATAAATGACTAATAATGATAAGATTTATTAGACACACTGTGTCAGGTAGTCACTTTGTACTTTAGCTGTACTGCATCCTTTAATAAACATAACTCAAATTATTAGCAATTACTTTTTTTTTTCGTTTTATGGATGAGGACACTGGAATGTAGATAATTTTAAAAAGTTGTACAGGAGTTCCCTTCATGGCTCAGTAGTTAATGAATCTCACTAGGAAACATGAGGTTGCAGGTTTGATCCCTGACCTTGCTCAGTGGGCTAAGGATCTGGCATTGCTGTGAGCTGTGGTGTAGGTTGCAGACATGGCTCTGGCATAGGCCAGCAGCAACAGCTCCAATTAGACCCCTAGCCTGGGAACCTCCATACGCTACGGGTGCAGCCCTGAAAAAAAAAAAGACAAAAAAAGAAAAAGTTGTACAAATTATGAAAATAATGACTGATATAGCCTGATTTTAAACTCATGTTTTTCTCAATCCAGGTCTTAACTATATCAACATGGAATTATAGGTTTATTCATGAATATGCATATAAAATAACTCAGGCTATGAAGAAAAATATCACATGGTATTTATATATGGAATCTAAAAAATGATACAAATGAACTTATTTCCAACTGACATAGGAAACAAACTTATGGTTACCAAAAGAAATTGTGGAACATGGGGGAAGAGAAATAAATTAGGAGTTTGGGATTAATATATATACACTACTATACACAAAATAGATAAACAATAAGAACCTGCTGTATATTACAGGGAGCTATACTCAATATCTTTTAATAACTATAATAGAAAAAATCAAAAAAGGTATATATATATTAACATTTAAAAAATATATAAGTTAAAATGAGAATATAGATGAAGAATACATCTGAAAACATCTGATTTATTAAATGTGATTTCATATAATTACTGAATACTCTAATAAAAATGAAATATTTTTAAGTATGAGTCTTTGGCAGTGAGCATTGAAAAATAAAATCAGTACTGGGTTCTAAATTATTTGTCACCCCTCCATAAATGTATTTTCTTAACTTTAAAAATTTCTTAATTGTGATAAATAATGGAGTGGAACTTGCCAGAAATACTTAATTTTATATGAACTTTAAAGATGTTCAAAATATTAACAAATTTAAAAAGATATATGTGTATTATTTTGTTATTCAATCCTCTTTAATATTAAATTAATTCAATATTGATCAATAAAATCCCCTTTAAACATAAGAAAAAATTGGATTATAGCAGAAAATGTAGTACATTAAGGAAGAATGACTTTTTCTAAGCGAAACAGGGCATGCTTGCTTGAGACAATGAAATCAACATATGCAATTTATATTTGTTTTTCTTCTATGTAAAAGTATAGATATAGAAATAAAGCATGTAATTTATATTTTAGGCTATTTTAGTTAGAATATTTTGTAATTAATTATTATATGTGTAGATATATGGTTCACTTCACAAACCAGAGATTGTACTTGTCCATTTTGTTTCTTATAGAATTTGTTACATGCACATTTGTGGAACATGTATTAATGTCCCAAGGAGGGAATATAGACAGGAAAAATTTAGAAATCTTACTATCTTCTAAGATGACCCAATTTTTTTTTAAATTGTAGAATTTTAAAAATTTGCCTATAGTTATTTGTAAACAAAGAATAACATTGCTTTGATATTGTCACATAAAGGCCCAGAACAGCCCTCACATGTCTTCAGTTTTTCCCATCACTACACTGTCCTGGTAGCTCAGCCATGGTTAAATCCTGCACCCATCCTTATCAAGACAATCATACATACATAGGCCCTAAAAAAAAATCTGTCATGTTGCCATTACCTTGTTTAAAGCAACTGTGCATTTTATTGAATTTTCACTTTTGGTTCAAAAAATAACACAGCAAAAATAAGAAAAAAATAAAAGATTATCATGGATAGTTATGCTTTCCTATGTTTTTTTTAATTTTATGGCATTTTTATTACTCAATTACGTTTATAGTTGTACAATGATCATCACAACCAAATTTTATAGCTTTTACATTCCAAACCCTCAGTGCATTCCCTCAGCCCCCAAATTTTCTCATTTGGAAAAACACACGTTTTTCAAAGTCTGTGAGTCAGTATCTGTTCTGCAAAGTTCTTTGTGTCCTTTTTTTAGATTCCCAATATAAGTAATAACAATTTATGTTGGTATCTCCCTGTCTGACTGACTTCAAGATTACTTTATCCAGCAAGGCTCTCATTCAGATTTGAAGGAGAAATCAAAAGTTTTACAGATAAGCAAAAGCTTAGGGAATTTAGCAACACTAGAATAGCTTTACAACAAATACTAAAGGAACTTCTCTCAACAGAAAAGAAAAGGCCACAACTAGAAACAAAAATACCACAAATGACAAGGCTCACCAGTAAAGGCATATATATTGTACAGTAAAGGTAGGAAAACATCCATGTACAAATATGCTACCAAAATCAGAAATTGTGGGAAGAGGAGGATACAAATGCAGTTCACTGGAAATACACTTGCAGTTAAGAGACCAACAGCTTAAAACAAGCTCATATATATATGAGACTCCTATATCAAAACTTCAGGGTAACTGCAAACCAAAAATCTACAATTGATACACACACAAATAAGAAAAATCAACTCAAATACAACATTAAAGATAGTCATCAAACCACAAGAGGTGAGAACAAGAGAAGAATGGAAGAAAAAAGAGCAGGAAAAACAAATCCAAAGTAATTAATAAAATGGCAATTAGGACGTACATATCAATAATTTTCTTAAATGTAAATGGACTAAATGCCCCAACCAAAAGACATAGACTGACTGAATGGATACAAAAATAAGACCCATGTATATGCTGTCTTCAAGAGACCTATTTCACTTCTAGGGACACATACAAATTGAAAGTGGGAGGATGGAAGAAATTATTCCATGCAAACGGGAATCAAAAGAAAGCTGGAGTAGCAATACTCATATCAGACAAAATAGACCTTAAAATAAAGAATTCTATAAGAGACAAAGAAGGACATTACCTAATGATCAAAGGATCAATCTAAGAAAAAGATAAAACAATTGTAAATATATATGCACCCAACATAAGATCACCTCAATATATAAGACAACCACTAACAACCTTAAAAGGAAAAATTGACAATAACACAACAATAGTGGGTGACTTTAACACCTGGCTTACAGCAATGGACAGATCATCCAGACAGAAAATCAAAGATAAGAAGAAGGCCCTAAATGAACCATCAGACCAGATGGACTTAATAGATATTTATAGGACATTCCATCCAAAAGCAGCAGAAAACACATTCTTCTCAAGAGTACACAGAACATTCTCTAGGATTGATCACACTCTGGGTCGCAAATCAAGCCTCGGTAACTTTAAGATAATTGAAATCACATCAAGAGTTTTTTCCAACCACAATGCTATACAACTGGAAATCAACAAAAAGAAAAAACTGCAAAAAACACAAACACTTGGAGACTAAACAACATGCTACTAAACAACTGGTGGGTCACTGAAGAAATCAAAGAGGAAATTAAAAAATACCTAGAAGCAAATGACAACAAAGATACAACTTTCCAATGGTTTAAGTGTTATTTTTGGATTTCATTACAAGAAAAAGATACTCATTTAAGGAAAAAAAAAATCCATATTGTTATGACCTGAATTTTTCTTTTTTGGTCTTTTTTTTTTTTGCCATTTCTTGGGCCACTCCTGCAGCATATGGAGATTCCCAGGCTAGGTGTCAAATTGCAGCTATAGCCACCAGCCTACACCAGAGCCACAGCAATGTGGGATCCAAGCCGCATCTGCAACCTACACTACAGCTCACGGCAATGCCGGATCCTTAACCCACTGAGCAAGGCCAGGGATCATACCTGCAACCTCATGGTTCCTAGTCAGATTCGTTAATCACTGCACCACGACGGGAACTCCTGACCTGAATATTTTTGTTTTAAATTTAACATAAACAAATACAACCATTTGGATAATACTGAGATGACAAATCATATTTTCAAATTTGGAAGGATTTAAACTTTGGATATGCTTTATTCAGGATTCAATTTGTTATTAAGTATGGCATATTGTTTCTGTACATCATTTCTTTAGACAAAAGTAGACAAATCCTAAGAAGGGCAAAATAGCTCCCTATTAATTTACTATTTTGGAATGTATGTATATAATTGATGTTCTTATATTTAAAAAATGTAAGTAATTAACTTTGGTTATCTATATTGGGGAGAATTTCAATGACACTCTATAGTGTGATTCTATACTCCACAGGTGTGCTTTAAAATTTGACCATGTAAGTCTTCTCAAAATGTGCTAAGACAGCAGAGCCAGATAGCATATATCACATCATTCACATCTTGTAATGCCCTTCGTATTCAACAAGGAGAACTCACCCCCTTTATATTTCATCCTAGTGAGACATATCCAGATAGATCAATATATATGCTAAAAACAAAATATGAAAGAAAACAATAATGTCATCCACACAAAAGCAATTAATAACTTGAACATGAATAAATTATAATACCTCAAGAAAATAAAAAGAATTGGTGATCTAAGTTTTTTAAAAACACATTCCAAAAGATTTTATGACAGTAAAAAAAAAATTTTTTCTTTTTCAAGTACCTTTGTTATAAAATTATAATTATATTGAGGAAAGGAAACAATTTCTAACAGATAGCAAAAAGAAATCATCACTTGCGTTGTATATATCTCCATCAACATTTAAAAAAATACAGATGGATATTGTGATACATTTTAGGGATCTGGTCAAAGTTTCTAAGTTCACTAGAAAGTACCATTAAGATACAGCAGTGATCATGAAGACTGACAACCCTCTAATAATATTGCTAAATTTCTGTAAAGTTAAAGAATCTCCAAGTATACATGAATATATTCTGCCAGCTAGAATTTACACAAAATGACGTCTATTGTAATATGTCACTCTGACCTAAAATTAAGGGTTTACAAAATACTTAGTACTAATCATATTTTATCTCTGTTAAAGCTTTCATATGCACCAAACAAAACTTCAAAAATTGCTAATTATGTGTAATTCTATGTAAAATATTAAAACACTAAGTATTTAGAAAATATTTAAACTTATGCATGTACAGAATCCTTTGTAGACACACTAACTTCATATGACACTTTTTAATCTTTATTCTGTTACAAAAATATGAACATCAAAAACTATTCAATTGTACTTTACATCTTAACAAAGTTTACCTTTTCATTAAAAGAAAATTCCTAGTCATCAACATTCAATATCTGTTACATACTTCTCAATGAAATTTATACAGTCATTGACTCCTCGTGGCTGCTTTGAGACTAAAAAAAGTAATTAAAACTAAAAACTTAGTAGTAGGAGTGGACCTTTATTTTGGGTTGTGGGTTTTTTGGAATGTTAATATTTGCTTTTTTTTCCCCTAGAATTATACACTCCATAAATAAGTGCAACTCTTTAATTGAAATATCTTTCAAAAATCTTTAGTAAAATACATTTTTCTATTGAAATCCTTTACTTGAGACATCAACTATAAAAAATGACTTTGGAAATTATGATTCATCAGAAACAGGCACGATGTAGATCATTCAAGCATGAATCTATCTAGAAGTAACAGAAAAGACCAATAACAATGATTTCACCCAAATAGTGCTTTATTTCAGTGTAACAAGAAGTCCTGAGTAAGTGGCTGCTAGAATAAACTTGTGATTCCAAGCCTAATGTATTTTTGTTGTTTTTGTTTAAATAATCTTGCTTTTCCTATCATAAAATTGTTGTGCAATCATAGACATGCTCTTTTCTTCCAAAGTAGAAAGAAAGGGTAAAGGGAAAAAAAAGGATCACTGTATCCCTGTTCAATGCCCAGGGCTTTATTCACAGAGCTAGCAGCAAGGAGGACTAGGTGAGTGAGTATTTATTTTCATAGTATACATGGGTATGTAAAAAAGGAAATTGATGTTGAGTATAAAAATGAGACAAACTACAATGACTTATTTAATATCTGTGTGTTCATGAGTTTTCCAATTTTTCATCTGTTATTGATTTATAGTTTAATACAGTTGTCAGAGAAGATACTTGGTATTATTTCAATATTTTTGAATTTCCTGACTTGTTTTGCAGTATAACATATAGTCTGTCCTAGAAGAACTTTCACATGTACTTGATAAAAATGTGTATTCTGCCTTTGTCAGATAGGATGTCCCATATTTGTCTCTTTGGTTTATTTGATCTATAGTGTTGTTAAATCAGTTGTTTTTTAAATTGATTCTCTGTTTAGATGATCTATTCATTATTGACAGTGGTGTTGAACTCCCCAACAACTATTGCATGACAGTTTCTTCTCCTTTTAGTTTTGTTAGATTTTGTTTTATGATATTTATAAATATTATAAATTTGTTTGCAATTGTTATATCTTAATTGCTAGCCCCTTTATCATTATAATGTCCTGCTTTGTATATTTTTACCAGTTTAAAGTCTAGTCTATTTTATCTGATAGAAATATGATTACCTTTTCTTTTGTTCCTTTTTTTGGTTATCATTTGCTTAAAGTATTTTTTCCTATTCCTTTACTTTCAGTCTTTTTGTGTCTTTAAGGATAGAGTGAGTCTCTTATAGTCAGTATATCGGTATATCTTCCTTTTTTATCCATTTTAGCCATTCAGTGTATTTTTGATCTGAGAGTTAACCCATTTATATTTAAAGACATTATTAGTCAACAAGGACTTAGTATTGCCATTTTATAATTGTTCTCTAAATGTTTTGTAGACTCAATGTTCCTTGATTCTTATCCTGCTGTTTTTTTCTTGAGTGTTTTGCTGTCTCTTGGTATTACTATACTTTGCATTTTATCAAGTTTTTGAGTATAATAGTTTCAAGTTTTTCCCTGTGGTTACCATGAGGCTTACCTAAACTATCTTACAGTTATAACATCCTATTTTAAATTGATAGCAACAATTTCAGTAACATTTCTAAGCTTTACACTTTTAGTTATCTTCCCCTCACATTTTGGGATATTGATGATACAGTTTAACTTTTTATGTTGTTTATCTATTACATCCTCAGTTTAGTCATTGTGCTCTTCAACTCTAAGATTTTTGTTTGTTTTTTATGATTCCTATGTTTTCACTGAACTTTTTTTTCTGTATAGATTAGTTTTAAATATTTTGTTTATGTTTTCTTGTGGTTCACTAAACTTGTTTAAGAGAATTATTCTCAATTCTTTGTCTGGTAGTTTATAGATCTCCCTTTCTTTAGAGTCAGCTATAAGATGTTTATTATTTCCCTTTGGTAGTATCATGTTAACTTTATTTTCATGATCTTTGATTCCTTGCACTGGTATCTGTACATTTGAGTAATAAGTTTCCTTTTCCAGACTTTACAAGTTCACTTTGTCAGAGATAGTTCTTGGCTGTTTCTCTCAGCTTAGTGTTCTGGATGTTGTCAGATGGTAGCATTCTTAGGCAGGTGAGGCTTGCTATCAGAATCTATTTTGGGGCAAGACCACTGTTCCAGTTCTGAAGTTGTAAAGAAAAGGGTGTTCTGTTGGCTAAAAATAGTTTAATAGGAGGCTAGTATGATTCCCTGCTCACGTGAAGCTGTAGGATGAGTTTCGTGATTACCTTGTTTCTCTGGTCAGGCTTCCTAAATGGGCAGGCTGGATATATATCCAGCAGTAGGCAGCATTATCAATTAGCATGCCTGTTCTGGCAAGGCAGCAGAATAGGCTCCAAGGCCTGTATGGCTCACTGTTTTGTTACCCAAATCAACTATTTGGTGCACTAAATTTTCTGTCCAGAAATGACACTGGTTTTGTTCTGAAGACAGGAAAAGCCACAGGCTATAATCTCTGTCCAAGTACCACTGTAAGGAGGGCTGTAGGAGAGCTATGCAGCTTCTCCTAGGCTATGTTTAGGTACCCTCATAAGGGAAGCTGAAGGCTGTATTCAACAGTAAATGAAAGCTCTAGTCAGTTTATCTTGTCTGTGGGGCCCCCCTATAGGTCCCAAGGCATCAAGGGCTCTTGTTGAGGATCAAATTAGGCAGACTATACCTTGTGATGGGCCATAATCCTAAATGGATAGGGCTCTTACCTGGTTCTCACTGAAGTGCTGCTGTAATCAGGGTTGTTAAGATGGGCTACATAGATTCCCAGGAGCTCTCGTTAGGTTTTCTATTTAGACAAGACTGGAGTCTGTATTCAGATTTTGGCAAGGCTATAAATTAGCTTCTTTGTCTGGTTGGGGCTTCAGAACAGGTTCCAGGGCCAGAAAACCTCTTAGTTTGAGTATAAAATTAAACAGACTTATTTACTAAGCCCCCTGGATAGATAGGTCCCTCTATTTTGACTCTGCAGGCACAAAAGCATGGTTGGATTCTCTGTTCAAATGCCACTATATTGGAGCTGTAAGATGGGCTTCTGAGGTTCCCAGTAGCTTAGTTTAGATTTCCTGGTGAGAAGTTATGTTCAGAAGTATGCAGGGCTAAAGATTTGTTTCTCTATTTGGGCAGGAATATGTAGAGTAGTCCCTCAAGATGGCAAGATTCTTGTCTGCAGAGCTAATCAGACAGACCTCTACACCAAACTTTCTGGTCAGACAGGGTCAGCAGAGCTACTGGCTGGACCCTCTACCCAAATGCTGCTGGACCAAGCTATTTCCCAGATGCCTGGCCAGGCTTCTTGGTTGAACAGGGAAAGGAGCTACACTCTCAGGTGTTATGGTCATGCTTCCTAGTTGAGTGGGGAAGGGAGCTACACTCAGCAGTAGATAACTTTGCTCCCCGGGGTAGGGGTGGGGGTTAGTTGAGACTCTAGTGCTGGTAAGGCTCTTTATTTGAGGCTTAAAGATCAGAAGATCTATATACCCTGCTGAGTTTTCTGGATAGACACACCACAGTCTTGGCTCTGTACTTAATTATAGCTGCAAGTTCCTTCAACTACTTCATAATCTGATTCTTAGCTGGTTAAGCCCCTTGATCCCTGTGAGCTGAGACTAGAGTAGAGATTCCCATTGACAATCCTGGGGGAGGTCAGTGCCCATTTTGGGCTCTTTTCCCACCAGAAGAACTGTAGGCTTAGGGTGTAGTACTTCCCCAACTTAGTGGTGGGTGGAGGAGGGATGCAGTCAACATGCAGCTGCTCCTCTTATCCTTATAATGAATACTGTATGCATCTCTGAGGTTCAGGTGGGTATGCAGCCCTGGCTGTGTGTTCTATGATTTTCTCAGTGGTTTCTTATTAATTGTTCTTGCAATGGGGATTTAAATCAGTAATGCCCTATATTGCTGTCTTGGTATGATCCCTTGAACAGAGTGACAATTCTAAAATACATATTTTTTTATTCTTTTGTAAAGATCCTAGAAGTATTGAGCTGTAATTGTCCACAAGTATGACCAAATTAATACAGCCATACTTTGTAGACTTTATTTCCATTCCAGTTTAGTTTTGTCATCTTTGATTTCTCTACTAGCTGCTGCTATTGCCATAAGAATTGAAATCCTTTGTTTCTGACCATTGAGGATTCTGTGTCTTCTTCCAAGATTCTTAAAAATGTTACTTGTTAGCTTGTAATTGTGTCAATGCTCAGAAACTGTGCAGTTGGCTCTTGACAAAATGGAATGGAGAGAAATTTAATGACATATTTATTACTACTTCCAGTACTTAATAAAATAATTTATCTTTGAACAGTCTTAGCCATTAATTATTAACTATTAATTTGGAATATATCACATTGTATTAATTAAAAGATATTGTCCTTCATTAATATTTACTTGGCATCCGCTGATGGGCCATGGTAGAGCATCTGCTGAAAGTAAAAATCCCAAAGAGGTTCTCATATCCCAGGAAATGTATTGCTCTAAAATGGTGGGTATTCAGAGAAGATAAATTTCAGTGTTATATTTATTTTTTCTATACATTCATAAAAACCTAACTATATGGGAATGTGATTCATGACTCATCTATTATTCACGTATTAGTTAACTAATTGGTTTTCATGAGCTCATGTTTTAAAATTTCCTGCAATAATTATTTAAGATATTTGGGGAAAATAGTAGTAGTAACATGATGCTTCCATAGATAGCAGAGCATATTTGACTTTGCTATTATAATATTTAAACCTATGATATATTAAAAATATTCATGGAATATCTAGGTGTTTTGTAAAATTTAAGTCAAGAATGAGGTGATATATTTGATTAAAAGATTGATAGAATCTATAAGAGCAGATTTTTGTCCTCACTCTGTATCTCATGGAATGGGATTAAAAATCATAAGTGAGCTTAATGGTTTATTTTTTTCCACTCTCACATAAATACTGCCAAAGCAATGAACTCTTCAGTCTTCTCACTTCTCAATTCATGGCCTTTGACAAGTACATTCACTGAAAAAATTTAAAAAGGAAAAAAAAATGAAATGCAGGGAGAATTTGGGGGAGAAGATTGAGTTAAAAGATAAATGAGAATGTATTACTGTTGGTCTTTGATGTTGTCCACATTAATGTAGATGATGACCAAATGTGATCATTAGAAGTTCCCACTCTGGTGTAATGGCATCTCTGGAGAACCACAGTGGGCTAAGGATCCAACATTGCTGTGGCATAGACTGTGGCTCAGATATAATCCTTGGCCCCAGAACTCCGTATGCCATGGGTGGCCAAAACAGAGAAAAAAAATGTGATCATTAAAGTAGTCAAAAAATAATATTAGCACTATGTCATTCTTATCTACTGCATGAAGTTCAAAAATTTCCCTGAAAATAATTCATTTATTGAAATGTAGACTTGTTTGTTTTTTGTTTACAAAGGAGGCAAGATAACCATATCTAAGACAACCTCAGAAAGCTTTCTAATGGCTTAAACTAATATCATCAACATATTTATCTATGTTGCTTACTAAAAAATCCATTCTCATGGATTCCAGAAATTCTTTCCTTTTATTATTTCAAAGAGTGCACCTAAAAATAGTGATTTAATGGTGCTAACTTGCAAAGGATTGTTTTGTATTATATAGAAAAATAGAAAATTTTAATCTATTGGTTAAAATAAAACATGATTATTTTACTCAGGATAAATAAATTATAAGATTTAAAACTATATTAGAAATCAGTCTGAGAGTATTGAAAAAAATAATATGCATGCATGCATATTTTCTATCCATTACCTAACATACACTGAAGCTTTTTATTTGTGTTGAGGGAAATTATAATACTTCATATATGCTGCATTATGAGTTTGTTGTTCTTAATATTGAATTTTCCCCTTACACTAGATTATTACCTCTCTACTATACATTCTCAAAATAATGTTAACAATCTGAACAATTCCATGGAAAATAGAAACCAGGAATGCATTTGGGGCTAGGCATAGGATGAATCACTTTTGAAAGGATGTATAGATAGGGAAACAAATATCAAAATATTCCTGAGTAGGAATTCCCATCATGGCACAGCAGAAATGAATCCAACTAGGAACCATGAGGTTGTGAATTTGATCCCTGGCCTCGCTCACTGGGTTAAGGATCTAGCATTGCTGTGAGCTGTGGTGTAGGTCGCAGATGCAGCTTGGATCCCGCATTGCTGAGGCTGTGGCATAGGCCGGTAGCTACAGCTCCGTTTGGACCCCTAGCCTGGGAATCTCCATATGCTGCAGGTGTGGCCCTAACATGACAAAAGACAAAAAAAAAAATTTCCTGAGTAAAATTTCAACTCATAGTAAGGGTAGTGATAGTACCTAATTTCCACAAATATAGGATGTAATTTGTAATTTCCTAAACCTATTCAATATGGGAAAGGGAGGACAGAATATTTATATTCATTCTGAAAGGCAATTGATATCCTATATTTTGAAGAAATATTTATTCAGGATTTATAATTTTTATTGAAGTATAATTGCCATATAACTATATTAGTTTCAGCTGTACAGAATAATTCAATATTTTTTTTACAATGCAAAATGATCACCACAATAAATCTGGCTAACATCATAAACTTATAGTTACAAATATTTTTTCTTCTGATGAGAAATTTTAAAATTTATTCTCTTAAGCTGCTTTCACATATGCAATGATTATAGTCATGGTGCCATATATTTTATCCCTATGACTCATTTATTTATTATATGTCTGTACATTTTGAGCCCCTTTACAAGTTTTTCCCACCTACCATTCCTTACCTCTTGCAACCACCAGTCTGTTCTCTACATGAGCTTAGGTTCTTTTGTATATGTTTATGCTTCTCATTTTGTTTTATTAGATTGCACATATAAGTGAGATTTTACTTATATCATTATCTGTCATTATAAATAATGATTACAGTACCTATCATTACCATCTGATTTATTTCACATAGCAAATCTCCCTCAAGTACCATCCGTGTGTCACAAATGATGATTTTATTCTTTTTATGGCTGAATAATCTTCCGTTATGTATATACACACCACATCTTCTTTATCTGTTCATCTATTGATATACAGGTAGAAATGGAAACAATCTAAGTGGTTTCCACATCGTTGCTGCTCTAATTAATGTTGCAGTGAACACAGAGATGCAGATATCAAGTTAGTCCTTTCATTTTCTTTTTTTTTTTCATTTAGCACTTTGAATAAAAACTGCCACTCCCTTCTTGCCTGAAATATTTCTGATAAAAATCATATGTCTCTAGTTGTATGCCAAACTTGTAGCCTGCCACTCAGACCAAAGCTCTAAGACAAGTAAATTGGCCTATTTCAGATTGTCAGTGTTTCTGTCTATTGGCTGTGCAGTGCCTTGTGTGTGGTTGTCTGCAAAGAACAATCTGATTATACAATCCCTTGGGACCTAAGAGCACAAGCCCACCCTGCACCAGAGCCAGACAGTAAAGTAATGTCCTTTTGGTGGAAATGACAAAAACATGGTACCAGATGCATGTAAGAGTTCCTCTCTAGGAGATACTGGCATTCTGGAGTGTGGCTGAGGCAGAGCAGGAGGATAGCACCTATGCTCTGATTTCTCTTGATAGTATTATAGTCAGCCCTTATATGTATGTTTAATTAGAAGCTTGCCCCTCAGGCTGCGTCTATAGTGATTAGTTGATAGGCATCTTTCACAGAGAGACTGAACTCTGGGTCTGTTGCCTCTTGCTGTGCTCTGGAGGTGGTAGCTATTTAAGAATGCTTTCTCCAGTTATTACAGTCCTGTGGGAGACATGAGCATAAGTTCTCTTGGCTGCCAGCACCAGGTGAAATAGAGTTGTTCCCTGGAGGCAGCTGCAAAAATTGGGGTGCCAGAGAAGTGTATAACCTACTTCTGGGGAGATACCAGCAAGCTGATAAACAGAGGGATAGTGAAGATTGCATCCATTGGCCTCTGTTCCCTGAGAGCACTTCCATAGACCAGTAGATGTGTATCAGATCAGAAATCTGCCCTTCAGGCCAGATCTCCTAAATGGCAGATAGTCTTTCACAAAAAGACTGGGGTTGTAATTATCAGCTGTCTTTGCAGTGCCCTGGGGATAGCATCCTGCCAAGAACTATTGTGCTGATTTTTATAGCCCAGTGGGATTCAGGAACAAAGCTTATCTACTCACAAGAACCAGTCAATCAAGGTGTGTCCCCTGGATAGCAGTTGCAAAAACAGGGCACCAGACATGTAGGAGCTCTCTTCCAGGTGATTCCATTGTTTTACAGCCTGGCAGGGGGACAATGGAAGATGGCTCCTACTGGATATAGCAAGTTATGTGGGAGTATAAACATGATGCCTACCAGAAAATTACTGAGAGCAGGAGAGAGGGGGTGGAGGGATGGAAGTAGAGAAAGAACTGATTGGCTAGAGCAAGGCAAGAGAGAGCTTGGAGATGACATCCTCTGCCTATAGTGAGACAGGGGGAACATGAATATGGCACCCATTGGCTAAAGCAAGGACACAGGGAAGGCAGAATGGCATCCACCAGTCTATGGGTAGGTAGGTAGTGTTCCAGCAGACTCTTAAATGTATGTGTCAAATTAGATGCCTGCCCCTTAGGCTAAAACTTTATTTTTTTAATTACTCAATGAATTTTATTACATTTATAGTTGAATAATGATCATCACAACCTGATTTTATAGTATTTCCATCCCAAACCCACAGCCCATCCTCCTTCCCCCAACCTGTCTCCTTTGGAAACCATAAGTTTTTCAAAATCTGTGAGTCAGTATCTGTTCTGCAAAGAAGTTCATTGTGTCCTTTTTTTAGATTCCACATGTAAGTGATACCATTTGATGTTGGTGTCTCACCATCTGACTGACTTCACTGAGTATAATTTCTAGGTCTGTCCATGTTGCTGCAGCTGCCATTTTTTCTTTCTTTTTAATGGCTGAGTAATATTCCATTGCATACATGTACCACATCTTTCTTATCAACTCTTCTGTGGATGGACATTTAGGTTGTTTCCATGCCTTGGTTATTGTATATAGTGCTACAATGAACATTGGAGTACCTGTGTCTTTTCAAGTCATGGTTTGCTCTAGATAGATGCCCAGGAGTGGGATTGCTGGATCAAATGGTAAATCTATTTTTAGTTTTCTGAGGAATCTCCATACTGTTTTCCACAGTGGTTGCACCAATTTACATTCCCACCAAAAGTGTAATGTAGTTCCCTTTTCTGCACACCCTCTCTAGAATTTCTTGTTTGTAGACTTTTTGATGATGGCCATTCTGGATGGTGTAAGATGGTACCTCATTGTGGTTTTGACTAGAATTTCTCTAATAATTAGTGATATTGATCATCTTTGGCCATCTGTATGTCTTCTTTGGAGAATCGTCTGTTTAGATCTTCTGCCCATTTTTCGATGGGGTTTTTTTTTTGGTATTGAGCTATAGGAGGTGTTTATAAATTTTGGAGATTAATTCCTTGACAGTCACTTCATTTGCAAACATTTTATAACAATTTGTGGGTTGTCTTTTTGTATTGTTTAGGGTTTCATTTGCTGTGCAGAAACTTTTAAGTTTGATTAAGTCCCATTTGTTTATTTTTGCTTTTATTTTCTTTACTCTAGGAGGTGGATTTGAGAACATATTGCTATGTTTTATGTCAGAGAGTGTTTGGCCTATGTTTTCCTCTAAGAGTTTTACAGTATATGGTCTTATATTTAGGTCTTTAATCCATTTTGAGTTTATTTTTGTGTATGGTGTTAGGGAGTGTTTTAATTTCATTCTGTTACATATGGCTGTCTGGTTTTCCCACCACCACTTATAGAACAGTCTGTCTTTTCTCCATTGTATATTCTTGCCTCCTTTGTCATAGATTAGTTGACTGTATGTGTGTGGGTTTAATTCTCGGCTTTGTATCCTATTCCACTGATCTATGTTTCTGTCTTTGTGCCAGTACCATACAGTTTTGATGACTGTAGCTTTGTACAATAGTCTTAAGTCAGGGAGCCTGATTCCTCCAGGTCCAGTTTTCTTTCTCAGGATGTCTTTGGCTATTCTGGGTCTTTTGTGCTTCCAAACACACTTTAAAATATTTTGTTCTAGGTCTGTGAAAAATGTCCTTGGTAATTTGATAGTGGTTGCATTAATCTGTAGATTGTCTTGGGTAGTATAGTCATGTTGATGATATTGATTCTTCCAATCCAAGAGCATGGTATGTCTTTCCATCTGTTTTGTGTCATCTTTGATTTCTTTCATCAGCATTTTATAGTTTCTGGAGTTCAGTTCTTTTGTCTTTTTAGGTAGGTTTTTTCCTAAGTATTTTATTCTTTTTGATGCAAAGGTAAATGGGATTGTTTCCCTACTTTCTCTTTCTGATCTTTCATTGTAAGTATATAGAAGAAATGCAGTTGATTTCTGTATATTAATCTTGTATCCTGTGACTTTGCCAAATTCATTGATGAACCAGTTTTCTGGTACAGTCTTTAGGATTCTGTAATTCTAATATCATATCACCTGCAAATAGTGGTTGTTTTACTTCTTCCTTCCCAATTTGGATTTGTTCCTTAACAAAATACTAGCAAACCAAATCCAAAAATATATGGAGAGGATTGTACATCATGATCAGGTGGGATTTACCCCAGGGATGAAAGGATTCTGCAATATCCACAAATCAATCAGTGTGATACACCCACATTAATAAACTGAAGAATAAAATCCTAAGATCCTCTCAATAGATGCAGAAAAAGGTTTTGACAAAATCCAAAACCCATTTATGATAAAAAACCTTCAGAAAGTGGCATAGAGGGAAACTACCTCAACATAATAAAGGCCATATATGACAAACCCAAAGCTAGCTTGACTCTCACTGTTGAACAGCTGAAAGAACTCCTGCTGAGATCAGGAGCAAGACAAGGATATACACTGTCTCCACTACTATTCAACATAGTTTTAGATGTCCTAGCCATGGCAATCAGAGAAATAAAATAAATAATATGCTAATGCTTTAAAATAAGAAAGTAAGTCTCTCACTTAAAGTCTGAGCCTCATAGGCTGCCTCTGACCTGGGCCCTTGTGTGGGGAAGTCCATGTTCATGATCCCTTTAAATGATATTTCTCATATTGGTACAATCTTTTGGGTTTCTTGGACATAAGCCCTACTGTTTTCCAAAGTTAGATTTTTGTGAACTTATTCCAGGTGCAAGCACTAAAAATTGGGGAACCCAATATAGAGTTTAAACCCTTCACTCATCAGGGAAAAATTCCAGGTTTGGGATTCCCTCTCAGTTGTGGGTCACTGTACCAGGGTTGGGATTACTGGCAAGATGTGTTACAGCCTCTATTGCCATATTTAGTGTGCTATTCTTCTCCTTTACCTGATGTGTAGCTATCACTCAGACATTATTTAGAATTTTTTTATAGGAAATTGTTACATTTGTAGGTGTAGACTTGGCATGTTTGTGAAAGTAATTGGGTTCAAGACCTATGTTGTCATTTTGTCATATACTTTTGCTATGATGTTTAAAAAATATTTTGATTTTATATAAAAAATCATCAAAATTGACAGCAAAATAATTTAAAATTTTATTGAGATAATTGACATGTTATAATTTTATGGTTTCAGGTCTTAGATCCTTTTTGAATTAATTTTTATATATGGTATAAGATATTTGTCCAGTTTTCCCAGCAATATTTATGAAATATCCTATGATTTCCAAAGTACATATTCTGGACTCCTTTGTTGTAAATTAGTTGAATATATATATATATATGTGTGTGTGTGTGTGTGTGTGTGTGTGTGTGCACACACACATATACACAAACATGGATTTATCTCTGGGCTCTCTAATCTGCTTCATTCATCTATGTGCTGTTTTCATGCCAATACCATAATGTTTTAATTACTATAGGTTTCTAATAGAGTTTGAAATAGGGGAGCATAATTCCTGAATCTTTGTTTTTCTTATTTTGGTATTCAGGGTTTCTTGTGGTTCCATTCACATATTAGGATTTTTTGTTCTATTTCTATGAAAATACTACTGCAGTTTTATGATTGCATTGAACCTGTAGCTTCTCTTTGGGTAATATGGTTAATTTAACAATATGATTTCTTCCACTCCATGACCACATCCTATTTATTTGTTTTCATTTTCTTTTATCACTTCCTGATGGTTTTTAGTGTAGAAATCTTTCACCTCCTTGGTGAAATTTATTCCTAGACATTCCATTATTTTGATGCTATTATTGATGGAAAAGCTTTCTAAATTTATCTGATAGCTTGTTAGTACCATACAGAATTACAACAGATTTTTGTATACTATTTTTTTTATTCTTCAGCTTTACTGACTGTATTATTTCTAGTAGCTTTTTTGGTGGAGTTTTGAGGGTTTTTATATATAAAATAATGTTATCTGCAAATAGTGACAGTTTAATTCTTTTTCAATTTTCAATATATGTATATATATATATTTTTTTGCCTAATTACTGTGGCTGGGACTTTCAATACTGTGGTCACTAAAAATATTGAGAGTGGGCATTCTTTGTCTTATTCCTAATGTTAGAAGAAAAGCTTTTAGTTGGTCACTGATTTTCTTCTCATTTCTGGGCCAAGGAAGAGACTTATCTAATAATAAATAGAGTGAAGAAAAAGATGAGTATGACTGTTTGGGGTACCTAGCATGCTATATGGTGAAATCCTGAAAATAAAAGACAATTTTCAAAATGAGTTACAAGAACTTGATAGACATCATTACCCACACCTAAGGACAATGAATGCTTTTGTGTATTTTCATAGAACACTATAATTAACATGAATCATTTTTAGCCTGATCTTAAGTTTCTAAAATGAATAAAATTAGAAAATTAGGAAATCAATAACTTAAATAAACCTTGGGACAGAAAGCAAATTAAAAATTGTAGTGACAACCTGTTTATACTTTTAGCCCTTAACTGCTCAAATCATTTTGTCTATATTCTAATTTTAATCTGATAACCTAAAGTGATTGTCTTCAACTCTAATTGTGTATTAGAAACACTTAGGGAACATAAAATAATCTGTTTTTCAGCTTTATACAAATCAATTAAATCAGAATCTAAGGATGGGCCCTGAGTATTGGCATGTTAGATTTTTTTCTCCCATCAGGTAATTCTGTGCAGCCAGGTCTGAGAATCATATTCTAAACTCCAAGTCTAAGAAATACTTTGCAAGCTAATTTATTTTAAATCTGTAAAATTCTGCTCTGAGACAGTGATTTAGAAACCTATGTGTTTAAATCTGTTGAGGAGTGAGAAATACAAGGAAGAAAAAAATGAAACCTACAAAATAGAAACATAAGGTGATAACTTGAAAATATTATTTTTAAAATTGTAAATATTTTATTAATTTATGCATTATATATTTTTCTACTATTGAATTTATAATTATGTAATCCTGAAGGAATTAAAAAAATAAATTATTAAATTTCTTTTCACTAATTTTAATTAATAAGAGCAGGATTATTTATCTGCAGGTATCAGTCAAGATTGATGAGGAAAAAAAGAAAATAGAAGTAAAATAAAATATGACCCTTCAATGGGAATAATTATTTAGGAAAATCCTGAGGGAAAAAAAAAAACCCTCAAATTTAAAAAGTTGTCAAAATGGGAGTTCCCCTGTGGCACAGTGAAAATGAACCAAACTGGTATGCATGAGTACACGGGTTTGATTCCCAGCCTCATTCAGTGGGTTAAGGATCCAGCATTGCTGTGAGCTGTGGTTTACTTTTCAGTTGTGGCTTAGATTTGGTGTTGCTATGGCTGTGGTGAGAGCCAGAAGCTGTAGTTCTGATTAGACTCCTATCTTGGGAACTTCCATATACTGTGGGTGCAGTCCTAAAAAAAAAAAAAAGTTGTCAGAATGTTAAAGTCTTTGGCCTTTGGTAATTGTATGGAACAAATGATTGCTTTTTATCTTAGACATTTTATCTTTTTAATGTTTACTGCATAACCATATATTACACTGCCTGTGTGAATGTGTATATGTTAATATATAACTATTTTATTATGTATATAGACATTTCTCAAAGTGTTAATAGTGACTCTACCTCACATTTTTTTTTAGAATTGACTTTTTGCTTTTGATTTTTTAATTATTAAAAATTAGTAAAATTTTAAACTATAGACAATTGTATGGCCATTCAATCAATGGAAAGTTCTATCTGCAAAACATGAGAGAAGGAAACAAGAAAGAGTTTTGACAAAATATCATTGCTTTCTAGTCTGATTTTCTTTACTGAACTTGAAGAAACCTCATCATAGCAGCAGCCGTAGAACTTATTTGCAACTTCAGAACACTGGTTTGCATTGTGAAGTTTCAGGCATTAACAGTATACAGTTTTTATTCCTCAGCTCTGCAACTTATTTTATATGTGATATGTATCTGTGAAAAGAGCACAGTGCAATAATTGCATTGCTGATGTATTTAATTTACAGCTTGGGTGACTAGAGAAATATGTTTCAAAGTGTTCAGTCTTGTTAACCATAAAGTGTAAGTTGGAGCATTCTCTTCATCAGGTGAAGCAAGCAGATGTTCCAGCTTTGATTTCACAAGCAAATAAATGACTTTTATTATTTCCTTTTCTGGCAACTTGCATTGTTTATATATAAAAGCAAAATCCATTTGAGAGATTTTTCAGTCATATATATGACTGTGAATAAGTAGCATGATTATTACAAATAGAAACCATTTTGTTTTTTCATTGAGGAAATAGTTTTAACATGAGAACTTATTTCCTGTATATCTTTTCTAGAAACCACCGTTCAAAGAGACATTAGCTTGCCCCATCATAGGTGGTTGGCTCCTAGGTTATCAATCAGATATTTTTGTCAGGTTCAGTCAGATGTGACTTTGGGGCACATTAATGTGGCAGAGAGAGAGATATGGTCAGTGGTATTAAACTTGACCACTAATGATAAGTAGTCTTCAAAACCTCTTTTCATATGGCCAGTCTCTCATATGACGATTACAAGAGGAATCCTCAACAGTGAACCTCTGGACAGGGGCATACTTTCACTGGCATATCAGGTAGCCATATGTCAAAAAAACATTTTCCATAGTAAACACTATTGTTTTATGGATGTGATCACAGTAACACATAAACTTCTAAACATGTAGACACACCATAATTTGCCTAAATATTTTCTGTTTTCAATTTTTGACTCAAATTTACACTACATAAACAGACATTTTATTGCAAATTAATACTTGCCTTGATTATTAGAGGAGTCTTCAAATAGTAAGATTGTCATATTAAGGTTTTATCTCTATGAATCTATGATTCTTTTGTCTGATTGCTTTTGAGCATAGCTTCATTCCAAATGCTCGTCTACCATGAGAAATGAGTAGTCATTTCATTCCACCCTCACTAAGTTAAACATCATTACATATTAAACTATTAGATTTGACTAGTAAAAATGATATTCTCTTTCATTTTATCTTTTATTACTGAGTACCCTCTTATGTTCTGCACCATTATAGGCTCTGAGGATTCAAAATAGATTTTAAAAACTGCCCTCTCTCTGTTTAGAGAGAGAGAGAGAAGTGATGGAAAAATCTCCCTTTGAAAGTAAGAGTGGATGAAATATACTTCAGAGTTGAAGGTATGAGCCCTGAATGCTTGTCTATGCTAGACCAGAAGCAAGTAGTACGGGTAATCACGGATGAAGGATTTAGCAGTGGAAGCTTGTAAAACTTGTCTTCAAATTATTACAATTCATTTATTTAATAAGAATTGAGATCATCACAGGAGAGTAATGATTAATGGCATGTATAGTGGGGTTATAGAGAAAGTACTGTGTATGGAAAAGTTGTCTTAGATAATGGGAGAATATAGTTTTGTTTGGCAGCAGCATTAAAGGCTATTTTAGTTTGGTGATTTTTAAAAGAGTGTAACATGAGACCAGTAAGCATGACTGTATTTTTTCCAATTATATTTAGCGACAAAATACAATTGACCCTTGAACAGCACTAGAGTTACAGGTGCTGACCCTCCTCTCAGACAAAAATTCAAGCATAATTGCTATTTGGCCTCCCCTATATGCAGTTCCTTCATATCTGAGTGTCTACATGTTTGACTAACTTCAGATCATGTAGTACTGTAGCATTTACTATTTTGAAAAAAAATCTATGTATAAGTGAACTTGTAATTCAAGCTTGTCATGTTCAAAGGGCAATAGGCCTGCAGTGGGCATAAATTTGGAGTTTCTTTATGTGAATATAATAAAGTAAAAGGAGGCAAGGATATGAGTGAATATAATGATTCACCTTGGGAATTATGATGAATTAAAAAGGTTGAGGGATGGTGTAGCATCAACAGCATGTTAGTTCAAGTGGGGATTAAAGAGGTGGGACGTGAGAGAGAATGAATTGAAAAATAAGAGCTGGTGGTTGGAAAACAGAATGTTTGAGATTATAGAAGTGCTTCATATAATGGTGATGACATTAACGAAGTGTCTAAGAGGATGGAAAACAAAATCATTGCAGGAGAGGAGATCAAGAAAACAAGAGTAATGTAGGGGTCATCTTTCTGTATATTATAATATCCTATATTATGACAGGAGATCCAGGAAAGGAGGGGACCATAGAGGAACAGGTGCTGACAAGGATAGATAACAGTTACTTTGATAAAGTTTAAATAGAGGAAAGGGAGTATGGAATAGAAACAGCCATGGGGAGGAGTTCCCGTAGCGGCGCAGTGGTTAACGAATCCAACTAGGAACCGTGAGGTTGTGGGTTCAGTCCCTGCCCTTGCTCAGTGGGTTAATGATCCGGCGTTGCCGTGAGCTGTGGTGTAGGTCGCAGACGCTGCTGGGATCCTGCATTGCTGTGGCTCTGGTGATGGCCAGTGGCTACAGCTCTGATTAGACCCCTAGCCTGGGAACCTCCATATGCCGCTGGAGCGGCCCAAGAAATAACAAAAAGACAAAAAAAAAAGAAACAGCCATGGAGAACAAGGAGGGCACCTGTTCAACCTTCAGGGATTATGAAGTAAGGGGAGTAAGAAAGAAGAGTAATCCCTTAAGAAAGCGTTAAGAGAAATAACATTATCCTAAGTGAGCTTGATGTCAGATAGCAGAAATATGAAAAGAAATTTCACGGAAAATTTGAAGAGGTCTTTAAAAAATAAAAACCTGTGAATGTCTTCCATAGGGCACAGTGAAAAAGTTTAAGGTGTAGGTTTTAATTTGATTTTGCTTATGAATTTTACAATATCCTCAATTTGAATGTTAGGAATTTTCCTATTGTATAAAAGCTATTTCTTTTATAAAATAATTTTTATTTTCCCATTATAACTGGTTTACAGTGTTCTGTCAATTTTCTAGAGTACAGCAAAGAGACCACAGTCACACATACATATATATATTCTTTTCCTCACATTATCCTCCATCATGCTCCATCATAAATGACTATATATAGTTTCCAGTGTTATACAGCAGGATCTCATTGTTTAAACATTCCAAAGGCAGTAGGTTGCATCTATTAACCCGATTCACAAGCTATTTCTATATTAAGCTTTTATATATGTTGCATGTGTATTTCTAGTTTTGAGTATTTATTTATGATATTGTTAAATCATGAAATAGAACTTATTTATTATTAAAGGATATCATACTTTTGTTTAACTAAAATTCTTATTTGAAAGCACATGTGCATACCTCTATCTTACTCCAAGCTTGTGAATATAAGTTTACACAAACTAGTCATTTGTAATTCTGGAAATATGTGGCTTGCTTGATAGAAATCAAGGATTAAAACTGACTTTTCCCCCTTACTTATTAAATGTTTTAAAAGAATTTCTAAATAACTTAACTCTTCTATAGACTAAAATTTTTATCCATAATAACATAGTAACATCATTTCAAAATAATTGTTCTATTTAAATCACCTATCCATTCATACATCAGTGTACTATATTGCTCATGCACCATGTTGAACATTAAATTTATGGATGGACCTGTAAAATAGTTCCATATATTACATTAATAAAAGGCTTAAAATCAGTATACTGGTTATGTTCATATCTTTTTTCCGTGAAAACATACCCATTCTATGCAAAGTGGATGTCAGAAAAGGCAGACATCAAAGAGCTAACAGTGATTTTCTGTGAATGTTAGAAGAAGACTTGTGGGTTTTTATTTTTTGGCTAAATATTATTTTCCATTTTCCTGCAATATTGTGCAAAATGTATTTATCTTTTAAAATACCACAAACACAGGTGTATACTAACAACCATTTAAAGAAACTTTGAAAAGAGAGAATAACCTTTCTCTAGCTTCTCTGTGCCCCAGGCAACTATGCTTGTATCAGTTTATGAAAGTCAACACATTTCACTTTGAAAATGTCATTTTTAGACCTTGTCCACTGCCTCTTATTTCCCATAAATATGCCTCGTAGCAAAATTCTATTCATCTTTCAGATCTCAGCTTAACTGTATATAACTGTTACTTAATAAAAGTTTTCTGTCCCTAACCCCATTCCAGATCTACACAATGTACACTTTTCCTTATTACTCCTGGGTAAAATTGTCATCACTTAGCCAATGTCAATCACTTCTTACTAACAACTGCACAGATCGGGGAAGTGCACTTGTCTACACTCTCTGACACAATATACAGAGGCATGTAAGGGACCATCGATATATGATATGTTGCATGAGTGAAATGAAAAGAAGGACCCTGTATGTAGGCACACACTTACTTTACCTCTGTCTCACTAGGCATATAGACTTGCCTGAATAATTTAGCTTCTCTAGATCTCAATTTTCTTACCTGAAAGAAAATATTGAATGAAGCAATCTGTTTTCTTTTTTACTTTAAATTAGTAAATATCTATGAGGTACTTAATCCCTGCATATAAACACCCAATTGATGATCACGCTATCATTGTTTTAAAAACTTTTCAGGAATACAATTTTTATTGAAATATAGTTGAATTAAAATGTCATGTTAGTTTCGGTTGTACAGAACATCGATTCACTAATATTCTTTTTAAGATGTTTTTCCCTTAACAGGTTATTGTGAAATGTTAAGTAAAGTACCCTGTGCTACACTGTAGGTCCTTGTTATTTATCTATTTTATTTTATTTTATTATTATTTTTTGCTTTTTAGGGCTGCCCTGTGGCATATAGAAGTTCCCAGGCCATGGGTTGAATTGGAGCTGGAACTGCCAGCCTACGCCATAGCCACAGCAGTGTTGGATCCAAGCCACATTTGTGACCTATACCACAGCTCACAGCAACACTGGATCCTTAACCCACTGAGCCAGGCCAGAGATTGAACCCACTTCCTCATGGATGCTAGTTGGGTTTGTTTCTGCTGAGCCCCAGCTGGAACTCCTGTTTTATCTGCTTTAGATACAGGAGTGTGCATATGTTACTCCCAACCTAATTTATCCCTCCCCACCTTTATTGATTTAGTAATCATAAGTTTGTTTTCTGTGTCTGTTGGTCTACTTCTATTTTTTAAATATGTTAATTTGTAACTTTTGTTAAAAGATTCCACATTTAGGAGTTCCCATTGTGGCTCAGTGGAAACAAATCTGACTAGTATTTATGAGGATGCAGGTTCAATCCCAGGCCTCGCTCAGTGGGTTAAGGATCTGGTGTTGCCATGAGCTGTGGTGTAGGTTACAGAAGTGGCTCAGATCTGGCATTGCTGTGGCTGTGGCATAGACCAGTGCCTACAGCTCTGATTCAACCCCTGGCCTGGGAACCTCCATAGGCTGTGGTGCAGCCATAAAAAGACAAAATAAGAAAAAATATTCCACATTTAAGCCATATCATATGATATTTGTCTTTGTCTAGATTACTTAGTGTAATAATCTCTAGGTCCATCCATATTGCTGCAAATGGCATTATTTCATTCTTTTTATGACCGAATAATATTCGACTGCAAGTATGTACCATTACTTCTTTATCCATTCCTCTGTCAATGGACATTTAAGTTGCTTTCATGTCTTAGCTATTGTAAATACTTCTGTATTGAACATTGGGCTGCATGTATCTTTTAAAATTATTCTTTTCTCTGGATAGATGCCCAGGAGTGAGATTGCTAGATCATATGGTAGTTCTATTTTTATTTTTATTTATTTATTTAAGTCCTTTTGTCTTTTCTAGGGCCGCACCCGTGGCATATGGAGGTTCCCAGACTTAGGGTTCCCACCAGCCTATGCCAGAGCCACAGCAATGCTGGATCCGAGCCACGTCTGCGACCTACACCACAGCTTGTGGCAATGCCGGAACCTTAACCCACTGAGTGAGGCCAGAGATCCAACCCACAATCTCTTGGTTCCTAGTCAGTTTCCTTAACCACTGAGCCATAGCAGGAACTCCTGGTAGTTCTATTTTTAGTATTTTGATGAATCTCCATGCTGCTTTCCACAGTGTTGTATCAATTTATGTTCCAACCAACAGTGTAAGAGGGTTCCCTTTTCTCTGCACCCTCTCCAGCATTTATTGTTTCTGGACACTTTGATGATGGCTATGCTGGCTGGTGTGAAGTGGTACCAAATAGTAGTTCTTATTTGCATTTCTCCAATAATTAGTGATATTGAGCATCTCTTCATGTATTTTTGGCAATCTGCATGTCTTTGGAGAAATGCCTATTTAGATTTTCTGTCCATTTTTGATTGGATTGTTTTTTTGTTTATATTGAAATGTATGAGTTGTTTGTATATTTTGGAGATCAATCCCTTGTCAGTCACTTCATTTGCAAAGATTTTCTCCCACTCTGTGGCTTGCTGTTTCAATTTGTTTATGAATTTGTTTGCTGTGCAAAAATTTAATTTTAATTAGGTCCCATTTGTTTATTTTTATTTTCATTACTCTAGAAGGTGGATCTGAGAAGCTAGTGCTGTGGCATATGCCAGAGAGTATTCAGACTGTTTTCTTCTAGGAAGAAAGAGGTTTATATTATTCAGTCTTACATTTAGGGCTTTAGTCCAATTTGTGATTATTTTTGTGCATAGTCAAATAGAATATTTAATTTCATTCTTTTATGTGTAGGTGTCCAGTTTTCCTAGCATTGCTTATTGAAGAGGCTTTCTTTGCTCCATTGTATATTCTTGCTTCCCTTGTTAGTTGACCATAGGTGTCTTGGTTTATTTCTGGGTTTTCTATCTTGTTCCATTGATTTATAATTCTGTTTTTGTTCCAGTACCATATGGCTTTGATAACTGTAGCTTTGTAGTATAATCTGAAGTCAGGGAGCCTGATTCCTAGAGCTCCAGTTTTCTCTCTCAGGATTTCATTGATGATTTTGTGTCTTTTTTATTTCCATAAAAATAATTTAAAAAATTTATGTGCTAGGGAGTTCCCATTGTGGCACAGTGGTTAACAAATCCAACTAGGAACCATGAGGTTGCAGGTTCGGTCCCTGGTCTTACTCAGTGGGTTAAGGATCCAGTGTTGCTGTGAGCTGTGGTGTAGGTTGCAGAGATCCTGCGTTGCTGTGGTTCTGGCATAGGCTGGTGGCTATGGCTCCGATTAGACCCCTAGCCTGGGAACCTCCATATGCTGCGGGAGTGGCCCAAGAAATGGCTAAAAGACAAGGGGAAAAAAAAAGATTCTGTTCTAGTTCTTAAAGAAGTGCCTATGGTTATTTGATAGAGATTGTTTTAAATTTGTAGATGGCTTAAGGTAGTAGAATCACATTAATGATATTATTTTCCAGTCCAAGTACATGGAATATCTCTCCATCTGTGTTGATTTTGACTTCATTCATCACTATCTAATAGTTTTCAAAGCACAGGTCTTTTGCCTCCTTGGGTAGGTTTATTCCTAGGAATTTTATTCTTTTTGGTGAAATGGTAAATGGGATTGTTTTGCTAATTTCTTTTTCTGATCTTTCATTGTTAGTATATAGAAATTCGGTTTATTTCTGTGTATTAATTTAAATGCTGCAACTTTACTGAATTCATGGATGAGCTCTAACAGTTTTCTTCTTTGTATATATAATGGTTTTTACTTTTTTTTCATTATAGCTTGTTTACAGTGTTCTGTCAAATTTCTACTGTCCAGAATGGTGACCCAGTTACACATACATGTGTACATTCTTTTTTCTTATATTTTCATGCTCCTTAATAAGTGACTAGACATATTTCCATGTGCTACACATCAGGATCTCATTGCTTATCCATTCTAAAGGCAACAGTATGCATCTGTTAACCTCAAGCACCCATTCATCCTACTCCCTCCCCCTCCCCCTTGTCAACCACAAGTCTCTTCTCCAAGTCCATGATTTTCTTCTTTCTTTGGAAAGGCTCATTTGTGCTGTATATTAGATTCCAGATATATGTGATACCATATGGTATTTGTATTTCTCTTTCTGACTTACTTCACTCAGTAGGAGAGTCTCTAGTTCCATCCATGTTGCTGCAAATGGCATTATTTTGTTCTTTTTTATGGCTCAGTGGTATTCCATTGTATATATATACCACATCTTCCTAATCCAATCATCTGTCGATGGACATTTGGGTTGTTTCCATGTCTTGGCTATTGTGAATAGTGCTGCAAAGAACATGCGGGTGCATGTTTCTTTTTCAGGGAAAGAGTGGGATTGCTGGGTCATATGGTAGTTCTATGTATAGTTTTCTAAGGTACCTCCATACTTTTCTCCCTAGGGGTTGTACCAGCTTACATTCCCACCAACAGTGCAAGAGGGTTCCCTTTTCTCCACAGCCCCTCCAGCACTTGTTATTTGTGGACTTATTAATGATGGCCATTCTGACTGGTGTGAGGTGGTATCTCATGGTAGTTTTGATTTTCATTTCTTTAATCAGCAATGTTGAGCAATTTTTCATGTGCTTGTTGGCCATCTGTATGTCTTCCTTGGAGAAATGTCTATTCAGGTCTTTTGCCCATTTTTTCCATTGGGTTATTGGTTTTTTTGCTGTTGAGTTCTATAAGTTGCTTGTACATTCTAGAGATTAAGCCCATGTCAGTTGCATCACTTGAAACTATTTTCTCCCATTCTGTAAGTTTTCTTTTGGGTTTCCTTTGCTGTGCAAAAGCTTGTCAGTTTGATTATGCTTCATTGATTTATTTTTGCTCTTATTTCTGTTGCTTTGGGAGACTGACCTGAGAGAATATTCGTAAGGTTGATGCCAGAGAATGTTTTGCCTATGTTCTCTTCCAGGAGTTTGATGGTGTCTTGTGTTACATTTAAGCCTTTCAGCCATTTTGAGTTTATTTTTGTGCATGGTGTGAGGGTGTGTTCTAGTTTCATTGATTTGCATGCAGCTGTCCAGGCTTCACAGCAATGCTTGCTGAATAGACTTTCTTTTTCCCATTTTATGTTCTTGCCTCCTTTGTCCAAGATTAATTGACCATAGGTGTCTGGGTTTATTTCTGGGTTCTCTATTCTGTTCCATTGGTCTCTATGTCTTGATGACTATAGCTTTGTAATATTGCCTGAAGACAAGGAGAGTTCTGCCGCCTCCTGCTTGTTTTTTGTTCCTCAAAATTGCTTTGGCAATTCTGGTTCTTTTGTGATTCCATATAAATTGTTTGTTCTAGTTCTGTGAAAAAATGTCATGGGTAATTTGATAGGGATGGTATTGAAATCTGTAGATTACTTTGGGTAGTATGGCCATTTTAACAGTACTAAATTTCCAACCCAGGAGCATGGAATATCTTTCCATTTCTTTACACCTTCTTTAATTTCCTTGATTAATGTTTTATAGTTCTCAGCATATAAGTCCTTTACCTCCTTGGTCAGGTGTATTCCCCAGTATTTTATTTTTGGGGTCCAATTTTAAATGATATTTTATTCTTGTATTCCTTTTCTAATATTTCACTGTTAGTATACAGAAATGCAACTGATTTCTGAATGTTAATCTTATATCCTGCTACTTTGCTGAATTTGTTGATCAGTTAAAGTAGTTTTTGGGTTGAGTCCTTGGGATTTTCAATATATAGTATCATGTCATCTGCATATAGTGAGAGTTTTACTTCTTCCCTTCCTATTTAGATGCCTTTTATTTCTTTTGTTTGTCTGATTGCTGAGGCTAGGACTTCCAATACTATGTTGAATAGCAGTGGTAAGAGTGGGCATCCCTGTCTTGTTCAGATTTTAGTGGGAAGTCTTTCAGCTTTTCTTCATGGAGGATTATATTTGCTGTGGGTTTGTCATAAATGGACTTTATTATGTTAAGGTATGTTCCCTCTATACCCACTTTGGTAAGATTTTTTATCATGAAGGGATGTTGGAGTTTGTCAAATGCTTGCTCTGCATCTATTCAGATAATCATGTGGTTTTTGACTTTTCTTTTGTTAATGTGGTGTATAACGTTGATTGATTTGTGTATGTCGAACCATCCCTGTAAATATGAGATGATTACAACTTAGTAGTATTGTATTATCTTCCTTATATGTTGTTGAATTCTGTTGGCTAAAATTTTATTGAGAATTTTTGCGTCTATATTCATCAAAGATATTGGCTGATAGTTTTCTTTTTTTGTTGTATCTTTGGTTTTGGAATTAGGGTGATGGTGGCATCATAGAATGTCTTTTGGAGTGTTCTTTCTTCTTCAGACTTTTGAAAAACATTAAGAAGGATGGGTTTAAGTTCCTCTTTGAATTCTCCTGTGAAGCCATTTGGTCCTGGATTTTTATTTGTAGGGAGTGTTTTTATGACCTCTTCAATTTCATTTCTAATGATCAGCCTGTTCAGTTGATCTATTTCTTCTTGATTCAGTTTTGGCAGGGCGTAAGTCTCTAGAAAGTTGTCCATTTCTACTAGGTTGCCAAATTTGTTAGTATACAATTGTTCCTGGTATTCTCTCACAGTTTTATGTATTTCTGCAGTATCCATTGTGATTGCTCCTTTTTCATTTCTTATTTTGTATATATATATATTTTTTATCTCCTCCTCTTGGTGAGTCTTGCCAGAGGTTTGTCCAACTTTTTTACCTTTTCAAAGAACCAGCTCTTGGCTTCATTGATTTTTTCTTTTTTTTATCTCTATTTTATCGATTTGCTCTCAGATCTTTAGGATTTCCTTCCTTCTGCTGACTTAATGTTTTTTTGGTCTTCTTTTTCTGATTCACTTAGGCAGTGTGTCAAGTTGTTAATTAATTTTTTCTTCTATTTTAAGGAAAGCCTGTATTGATATGAATTTCCCTCTATGCACTGCTTTTAAAGCATCCCATAAACTTTGAGTGGTTGTGTCTTCATTATCATTTGTCTTGAGGTATTTTTTAAATTTCTCTCTTGACTTCCTCATTGACCCATTGGTTTTTTAGTAGCACATTGTTTAGTCTCCATGTAGTTGTTTCTTTCTCATTTCTTTTCCTGTGGTTGATTTCTAATTTCATTCCATTGTGGTCAGAGAAGGTACTTGAAATTATTTCCATACTTTTAAATTTGTCGAGCTGAGCTTTGTGCCCCTGTATGTGATCAGTTCTTGAGAATGTTCCATGTGCACTTGAGAAAAAAGTATATTCTGATGTTTTCGGATATAATGTCCTGAAAATGTTGATTAAGTCTAACTTTTCTATTGTGCAATTTAGTTTCTCTTTTGCCTTATTGATTTCCTTTCTAGAGGATCTATCCTTTGATGTGAGTGTAGTGTTAAATTCTCCTACTATGATTGTATTCCCATCAATTTCTCCTTTTATGTCCTTTAGTATTTGCTGTAGGTATCTGGGTGCTCCTATGTCCTGGGCATATATATTGACGATTGTAATATCCTCTTCTTGAATGGATGCTTTAGCCATTAAAGCATCCTTCTTTGTCTTTCTGTATGGCCTTAATTTTTTTATTTTTTTTAAATTTAATTTAATTTTTTTTTGTCTTTTGTCTTTTTTGTTGTTGCTGTTGTTGTTGCTATTTCTTGGGCCGCTCCCGCGGCATATGGAGGTTCCCAGGCTAGGGGTCGAATCGGAGCTGTAGCCACCGGCCTACGCCAGAGCCACAGCAACGCGGGATCCGAGCCGCGTCTGCAACCTACACCACAGCTCATGGCAACGCCGGATCGTTAACCCACTGAGCAAGGGCAGGGACCGAACCCGCAACCTCATGGTTCCTAGTCGGATTCGTTAACCACTGCGCCACGACGTGATCTCCTGGCCTTCATTTTAAAGTCTGTTTTTTTCTGATATGAGTATTGCAACTCCTCCTTTCCTGTCCTGTCCATTGGCATGAAATATCTTTTCCCATCTGCTCACCTTCAGTCTTTATGGATCCTTTGCCCTAATGTGAGTCTCTTATAGACAGCAGATTGTAGGGTTTTGCTTTTTTATCCAATCCACCACTCTGTGTCTTGTGATTGGAGCATTCAGTCCATTGACGTATTAGGTGATTATTGATAGATATGTATTTATTGCTATTTTAAACCTGTTTTCCAGTTGATGCTTTGTTTCTCTTTTCCTCTTTCTTTTTTTGGCTGGATGGTTTCTATTTTTTTTTTTTATGCTTGAGTACTTTTCTTTTCAGTATTTGTGAAGGTAATGTTCGCTTTTGATTTGTTCTTGCCCTGTTTTTTAAGCAAGTTAAGCTCTTCCTATATCTGCTTTCTTTAGCTCGATAGTCATATAAACTCAAATACATCATTAAAATAAAAAAAGAATCTATATTTTCTTACTTTCTTCTCTACATTGTATGATTTTTGTTTGTTTTTTTTTTAACATATTCATGCTTAGATCTGTATGCTGGCTTATTTAAGTAATTGCTTTCCAATTGTGTTTTTTTCCATCTTTATACTTCTTACTTTTCTTTTTTTGGTCTTTTTGTCTTTTCTAGGGCCACACCCATGGCACATGGATGTTCCCAGGCTGGGGGTCTAATTGGAGCTGTAGCTGCTGGCCTACACCAGAGCCACAGCAACATGGGATCCAAGCCACATCTGTGACCTACACCTCATGGTAATGCCAGATCCCCAACCCACTGAGCAAGGCCAGGGATCAAACCCACAACCTCTTGGTTCCTAGTCAGATTAACTACTGAGCCACAATGGGAACTGCCCTTACTTTATTTTCTTTTAATTTAGAGAAGCCCTTTCAGTATTTCTTTTAGAATGGGCTTAGTATTGCTGTACTCTTTTAGCTTTTGTTTATTGGAGAAATTCTTTATTTCCCCTTCTATTTTAAAAGATATTCTTTCTGGATAGTGTATTCGAGGTTGCAAGTTTTTTCCTTTCAGCACTATAAATATATCTTGCTACTCCCTTCTGGCCTGTAGAGTTTCTGTAGAGAAATCAGCTGATAGCTTTATGGGGGTTCCCTTATAATTAATACTTTGCTTTTCTTTTGCTGCTTTTAGAACCCTCTCTTTAGCTTTTGTCATTTTTATGACAATATGTCTTGGTGGGCCTCTTTGGGTTTGGCTTGTTTGGGGCCCCCTCTGCTTCCTGTATCTTGATATCAGTACACTTTAGATTTGGAAAGTTTTCAGCCATAATTTTTTCAGATATATTTTCTTTTTTTTAATATTTTTTTAAATTTTCCCACTGTACAGCAAGGGGGTCAGGTTATCCTTACATGTATACTTTACAATTACATTTTTTCCCCTACCCTTTCTTCTGTTGCAACATGAGTATCTAGACAAAGTTCTCAATGCTATTCAGCAGGATCTCCTTGTAAATCTATTCTAAGTTGTGTCTGATAAGCCCAAGCTCCTGATCCCTCCCACTCCCTCCCCCTCCCATCAGGCAGCCACAAGGCTATTCTCCAAGTCCATGATTTTCTTTTCTGTGGAAATGTTCATTTGTGCTGGATATTAGATTCCAGTTATAAGTGATATCATATGGTATTTGTCTTTGTCTTTCTGGCTCATTTCACTCAGTATGAGAGTCTCTAGCTCCATCCATGTTGCTGCAAATGGCATTATGTCATTCTTTTTTATGGCTGAGTAGTATTCCATTGTGCATATATACCACCTCTTCCGAATCCAATCATCTGTCGATGGACATTTGGGTTGTTTCCATGTCCTGGCTATTGTGAATAGTGCTGCAGTGAACATGCGGGTGCACGTGTCTCTTTTAAGTAGAGTTTTGTCCGGATAGATGCCCAAGAGTGGGATTGCGGGGTCATATGGAAGTTCTATGTATAGATTTCTAAGGTATCTCCAGAATGTTCTCCATAGTGGCTGTACCAGTTTACATTCCCACCAACAGTGCAGGAGGGTTCCCTTTTCTCCACACCCCCTCCAGCACTTGTTATTTGTGGACTTCTTAATGATGGCCATTCTGACTGGTGTGAGGTGATATCTCATGGTAGTTTTGATTTGCATTTTTCTTATAACCAGTGATATTGAGCATTTTTTCATGTGTTTGTTGGCCATCTGTACATCTTCCTTGGAGAAATGTCTATTCAGGTCTTTTGCCCATTTTTCCATTGATTGATTGGCTTTTTTGCTGTTGGGTTGTATAAGTTGTTTATATGTTCTAGAGATTAAGCCCTTGTCTGCTGCATCATTTGACACTGTTTTCTCCCATTCTGAAAGTTGTCTTTTTGTTTTCTTTTGGGTTTCCTTTGCTGTGCAAAAGCTTTTCAGTTTGATGAGGTCCCATGGGTTTATTTTTGCTCTAATTTCGATTGCTTTGGGAGACTGACCTGAGAACATATTCATGAGGTTGATGTCAGAGAGTGTTTTGCCTATGTTCTCTTCTAGGAGTTTGATGGTGTCCTGTCGTATATTTAAGTCTTTCAGGCATTTGGAGTTTATTTTTGTGCATGGTGTGAGGGTGTGTTCTAGTTTCATTGCTTTGCATGCAGCTGTCCAGGTTTCCCAGCAATGCTTGCTGAATAGACTTTCTTTTTCCCATTTTATGTGATTGCCTCCCTTGTCAAAGATTAATTGACCCTAGGTGTCAGGGTTTATTTCTGGGTTCTCTATTCTGTTCCATTGGTCCGTCTGTCTGTTTTGGTACTAGTACCACACTGTTTTGATGACTATGGCTTTGTAGTATTTTTTAAGTCTGGGAGAGTTATGCCTCCTGCTTGGTTTTTGTTTCTCAGGAATGCTTTGGCGATTCTGGGTCTTTTGTGGTTCCATATAAATGTTTGGATTGTTTGTTCTAGTTCTGTGAAAAATGTCCTGGGCAATTTGATAGGGATTGCATTGAATCTGTAGATAGCATTGGGTAGTATGGCCATTTTTACAATAATGATTTTCCCAATCCAGGAACATGGGATATCTTTCCATTTCTTTCCATCTTCTTTGATTTCTTTGCTGAAAGTTTTATAGTTCTCAGCATATAGGTCCTTTACCTCCTTGGTCAGGTGTATTCCAAGGTATTTGATTTTGTGAGGTGCAATTTTAAACAGTATTGTATTGTTGTATTCCTTTTCTAATATTTCATTGCTGGCATACAGAAATGCAACTGACTTCTGAATGTTAATCTTATATCCTGCTACTTTGCTGAATTTCTGGCATACAGAAATGTGACTGGCTTCTGAATGTTAATCTTATGTCCTGCTACTTTGCTGAATTTATGAATCAGTTCAAGTAGTTTTGGGGTTAAGTCCTTAGGGTTTTCTATGTATAGTATCATGTCATCTGCATACAGTGACAGTTTGATCTCTTCTCTTCCTATATGGATGCCTTTTATTTCTTTGGTTTCTCTAATTGCTGTGGCTAGGACTTCCAAAACGATGTTGAAGAGCAGTGGTGAGAGTGGGCATCCCTGTCTTGTTCCCGATTGGAGTGAGAAGGCTTTCAGTTTTTCCCCATTGAGGATTATATTTGCTGTGGGTTTCTCATAAATGGCTTTGATTATGTTCAGGAATGTTCCCTCTATACCCACTTTGGCGAGGGTCTTGATCATGAATGGATGTTGGACTTTGTCAAATGCTTTTTCTGCATCTATTGAGATGATCATACGATTTTTGACTTTTCGTTTTTGTTAATGTGGTGTATGATGCTGATTGATTTGCGTATGTTGAACCATCCTTGTGAACCTGGGATGAACCCTACGTGGTCATGGTGTATGATCTTTTTGATATGTTGTTGGATTCGGTTGGCTAAGATTTTGTTGAGAATTTTTGCATCTATATTCATCAATGATATTGGGCGATAGTTTTCATTTTTGGTGGTATCTCTGCCTGGTTTTGGAATGAGGGTGATGGTGGCATCATAGAATGTCTTTGGGAGTCTTCCTTCTTCTTCAACCTTTTGAAAGAGTTTAAGGAGGATGGGCACCAGTTCCTCTTTATATGTTTGATAAAATTCTCCTGTGAAGCCATCTGGTCCTGGGCTTTTATTTGTAGGGAGTGTTTTTATGACCTCTTCAGTTTCATTTCTAGTGATGGGTCTGTTCAGTTGGACTGTTTCTACTTGATTCAGTTTTGGCAGGCTGTAAGATTCTAGAAAATTGTCCATTTCTTCCAAATTGTCAAACTTGTTGCCGTACAGTTGTTCATAGTATTCTCTCATGGTTTTTTGTACTTCTGCTGTATCCGTTGTGATTTCTCCTTTTTCATTTATAATTTTGGTTATGTGGGTTCTTTCTCTCCTCTTCTTAGTGAGCCTGGCCAGGGGTTTGTCAGTTTTGTTCACCTTTTCAAAGAACCAGCTCTTGGTTTTATTAATTGTCTCTGTTGTTTTTTGAGTCTCTATTTTATTGATTTCTTCTTTGGTCTTTATAATTTCCTTCCTTCTGCTGGCTTTAGGTCTTTTTTGTTCTTCTTTTTCTAATTCATTTAGGTGGAGGGTTAAGTTGTCCGTTTGGGATCTTTCTTCTTTTTTGAGAAAGGCCTGTATTGCTATAAATTTCCCTCTGAGCACTGCTTTTGCAGCATCCCATAGATTTTGAGAGGTTGTGTCTTCATTATCATTTGTTTCAAGGTAGTTTTTAATTTCCTTCTTGATTTCCTCATTGACCCATTGGTTTTTTAGTAGCATGTTGTTGAGTCTCCATGCAGTAGGTTTTTTCTCTTTCCTTTTCCCATGGTTGGTTTCTAATTTCATGGCATTGTGGTCCGAGAAGATACTTGAGATAATTTCTATGCTCCTAAATTTGTTGAGGTTAGCTTTGTGTCCCAATATGTGGTCGATTCTTGAGAATGTTCCATGAGCATTTGAGAAGAATGTGTATTCTGATTTTTTTGGCTGTAGTGTCCTGAAGATATCAATGAAGTCTAACTATTCTATGGTTTCCTTTAGGATCTCTGTTGCTTTATTGGTTTTCTGTCTAGAGGATCTGTCCATTGATGTGAGGGGGGTATTAAAATCTCCCACTGTGATTGTATTCCCATCAATTTCTCCCTTTATGTCTTCTGTTCATATTTGTTGTATGTATCTGGGTGCTCCTGTATTTGGGGCATATATGTTGACAATAGTAACATCCTCTCCTTGGATGGATCCCTTAATCATTAAGTAGTGTCCTTCTTTGTCTTTCTTTATGTCTTTGGTTTTAAAGTCTATTTTGTCTGATATGAGGGTTGCGACTCCTGCTTTTCTGTCATGTCTATTGGCGTGAAATATTTTTCCCCACCCTTTCACTTTCAATCTGTATGTATCTTTTGTCCTAAGGTGAGTTTCTTGTAGGCAGCATATTGAAGGTTTTTGCCTTTTTATCCACTCAGCCACTCTGTGTCTTTTGATTGGGGCATTCAGTCCATTGACATTTAAGGTGATAATTGATAGATGATTATTTATTGCCATTTAGAACCTCGTGTTCCAGTTGATTCTATGGTTCTCCATTCTTCCTTTGGTTGGATGGTCTCCTGTTATTATCTGCTTGAGTGTATTTTTTTTTTCATTTTTTGCAAATGCAATATTTGGTTTTGGCTTGTGGTTGCCCTGTTTTTTAAGTATGCTAACCCCTTCCCATAATTGTGTGTTTTAGCCTGATGGTCCTGTAAGTTCAAACACTTCATTATTATATTAAAATTAAGAAGAGAAACATACTAACAAACAAAAAGGGTTTTTTACTTCCTAACATCCCTTGCCCACATTTTATGGTTTTGATGACTCTTTTTTTCTTTTTTTTCTTTTTAATTTTATTTTGTTTGAGGCCTGTTCAAGATTAAATCTGTATGCTGGCTTATTTGAGTGACTGCTCTCTGATTGTGGTTTCCTCAGTCCTAGTTCTTCCTCTTCTTCTTCTTTTTTTTTCTTTTCTTTTTTCTTCCCTTTCCTTCCTTTCTTTTTGGTTTAGAGAAGCCCTTTCAATATTTCCTTGAACCTGGGTTTTGTGTTGCTGTATTCTTTAAGTTTTTGTTTGTTGGAAAAAAATTTTATTTCCCCTTCTATTTTAAATGATGTTCTTGCTGGAGAGAGTATTCTAGGTTGCATATTTTTTTCCTTTGAGCACTTTAAATATCTCTTGCCATTCCCTCCTGGCCTGTAGTGTTTCTGTAGAGAAGTCAGCTGATATTCTTATGGGGGTTCCCTTGTAGGTAACATTCTGTTTTTCTCATTGCTGCCTTTAGCATCCTCTCTTTATCACTAATTTTTGCCATTTTTATTATGATGTGTCTTGCTGTGGGTCTATTTGGGTTCAGTTTGTTTGGGGCCCTCTGTGCTTCTTGTATCTTGAACCCAGCATCCTTTAGATTTGGGAAGTTTCCAGCGATAATTTCTTCAAATATATTTTCCATCCCCTTATCTTTTTCTACTCCTTGTGGAATTCCTATTATGCATAGATTGGCCCGCTTTATGTTATCCCATAGGTCTCTTATATTGCTTTCCAGTTTTTTGATTCAGTTTTCTGTCTGTTGACCGGATTGAGTGATTTCCATTATTCTATCTTCCATATCACTGATTCGTTCTTCTGCATTATTCATTCTGGTTTTTACTGCCCCTAGTTCAGTTTGCATCTCTGCAAATGAATGTTCTAGTTTTTCTTGGCTCTTCCTTATATTTTCCAGTTCCTTTCTGAGGGTATCTGCATTACTCTTCATATCTTCTCTTAATTCCTTCAGTATTTTGACTGTTTCTCTTTTGAACTCCAGGTCTGTCTGACTGCCGAGATCTGTTTCATTGTTGACTGTTTTAGGTGAGTTCTCCTGTTGGTTTGACTGGGGGTGGTTTCTCAGCTTCTTCATCTTGCTTGTTGTTTTCTTTCTCCTGAGGGAGTTGTACTCACTGTTATTGGGCAGTGTTTGCCTTGTCACTGCCGTGGACTATTTCCTGAGGGCTGGCGTTTTTGGTCAATCTTTTTTGAGGCAGTGTGGCTTTTCTGGAGTTTTGATGGGGCTAACAGTGTTTCTTTGAAGCAAAGGAGGACTTCCTGGGGGCAGACAGGACTGGGAGGTCCACACCACGATGGTAGCAGATTTCACTTGGTCATGCAGAGCTTGCTCTGGTGTTTTTAGGCTGTGGGGTTCTTGCAGGGGGTTGGCAGTGTTGGGCAGCTGTTCCTCAGGGCCGCTGTTCCACTGGGCCTGGAGCAGCTATCTGGGTCTCTGAGAACCTAAGAGGCTCTTCCCTATGGCAGCCCAACTCAGAAGGATGGCCTGAGAATGTAGGCAGATCTTTTCACAGTCGGGCCAAGCTTGTTGCAGCTTTTCTGGGCTGCAAGGGCTCTTCCAGAGGGCTGGTAGTGCTGAGCAGCTATTCCGAGTGAGTGGGGCACCCCCTGGGGGATTGGGCGGGTAGCAGGGCCACTGGAAACCCAAGATGCTCCTCCCCAGGGCAGCCCGACTCATAAAGACCATCTGAGATCTTTTCCCAACTCAGCCAGGCTTGTTGCAGCTTTTCTGGGCTGCAGGGTGTCCTGCCTGGAGCTGGCAGTCCTATGCAGCTGGTCCATTAGGGCACCCCCTGGGGGCTTGGGCGGGTAGCAGGGCCGTTGGAGACCCAAGAGGCTCCTCCCAGGGGCAGCCTGACTCAGAAAAACCGTCCGAGATCTTTTCCTGACTCGGCCAGGCTTGTTGCAGGTTTTCTGGGCTGCAGGGGCTCTTCCAGTGGGCTGGTGGTGCTGAGCAGCTATTCCACGGGAGTGGGGCACCCCCTGGGGGATTGGGCAGGTAGCAGGGCCACTGGAAACCCAAGAGGCTCCTCCCCGGGGCAGCCCGACTCAGAAAGACTGTCTGAGATCTTTTCCCGGCTTGGCCAGGCTTGTTACAGCTTTTCTTGCCTGCAGGCCTTTTCTTGGGGGCTAGTGGTGTTTGGTGCTGCTCTGCAGAAGTGTAGCCCCTCCAAAGGGCAAGCAGGCCTGTGCAGGGACAGCCCCTGCGGTGTTAGGCTTCAGGCAATTGTTGAGGCCAACCCTCTTGGATGGCAGGCAGCCCCAGGTCTGGCGACAGCGTAGGAGGTGGCGGACTTGGGGGGAGGGGATGCACTGGGAAGCACAGCTTTCAGCTAGCTAGCAGGCCTGTAAGCTTGCTGTGGCATGGGGGGTATTCTATGGGGACCCACCCCTTCTTCTCTCCCCTCCCCAGCACGGGCGCAGACCAGGCTCTTCTCCCAGGTTCCCTCTGATGTGGCTTTCCACTTCCCCGCCCCTAGAGTATTGTTCCCTTCCTCTGTGACAGCTTTGTTTTCTAGTCTCCCAGGCAGTCTCTGCCCCGTCAAATGGTTTCTAGACCTCCCAAGCAGTTTCTGTTCCACCCTGCCCCCCCAGCCCGTTCTCAGGGTCTAACCTCTGGAGCCGAGGATTCGGTGCCCAGCTCCCACCCAGGCGTCTCAAGTTTTGGTGACTGTGCCTGTAGTTCAGATGGTCTGTTTGGTTCTTGATCAGCTTTTCCGTACTCCAACTTACTGCTACACTCTTCTCTGCATCTGGAGATTCCTCCGGTTTGTTTGATCTTTCCCCCGGTAGGTGACTTTCCAGGGTGCAGTATCCCTTTCTCCTTCGCAGTTCCCTTTCTGGAGCACCTGTCCCGCTCGGATTCACCATCTCTCACTCTCCTCTTTTCTCCCATTCTGCCCCGTAATGTCACGAACTTCTTGCCATTATTGGAGTTTAGGTTCCTCTGCCAGCGATTGGTTGCTGTTCTGTGCGAGTCATTTATTCTGTAGATGTGCTTTTTTTGTTGTGTTTGTGGGAGAGGGTGAGCGTGTCCCCCTACTCCTCCGCCATCTTGTCCTCTCTCTCCTCAAATATATTTTCAATCCCCTTTTCTTTTTCTTCTCTTCTGGATATCCTAGTATGTGTAGATTGGCCTGCTTTATATTACTCCATAGGTCTCTAATATTGCTTTCATGTTTATTCATTGGTATTCTGTCTGTAGTTCTGTTTGGGTGAGTCCCATTATTCTGTCTTCCACATCGCTAATTCATTCCTCTGCATTATTGATTTTGCTCATTATTGGGTTTAGCTCAGTTTGCATCTCTGCATATGAATTTTATAGTTTTTCTTGGCTCCTCCTTATATTTTCTATTTCCTTTCTAAAGGAATCTGCATTACTGTTCATATCCTCTCTTAATTCCTTCAGTATTTTCTCTGTCTCCCTTTTGAACTCAAAGTCTGTCAGACTGCAGAGGTCTGTTTCATTTTTGACTGCTTTAGGTGAATTCCCCTGTTGCTTTAACTGGGAGTTATTTCTGTGCTTCATCTTGCTTGTGTTTTTCTTTTTCTATGATTTTAGGGAAGCCAAACTGTTGTTGTGTAAGGCTACTTCTATGCAAGGGTACCCCTTTGTATTTTGGGGGCTTACTATTTATTTTTGGTGTGGGAGTTTGAATGTTTTCTGTCTCTTTCTTCAGTGTGAGTAGGCTGTTGTTCCCAGGATGCTCAGTATGTTTTCAGGAAGAAGGAGGCACTAGGAAGGGCCAGCAGTAAGTGCCTGGTCATTGGGCTCTCAATAGTGGTAAGGACCTACAGGAAGGTGGCACAGGCTACTCCTAGTTGCAGGGAACTGGGAAAGAGCTCTCTGCAGATCTACTAGGTGACCAGAGCATTTGGCAGTACAGCAGCAGGGTGTGTGAGTTCCCAGGGGATTGAGAGCAACAACAGGCAACAGGTTGTTTTTGATTTCCGTGCCCTCCTCTGAGGTGACTGCAACCACAGGTGGTGCCTGTTCAGGGACCCCTAGTGGTAATGGGCCACGACCACCTCTGGAGTCAGTGATAACTGCAGTGCTTTGACCCCATCACCTGTAGACCTTGCATGAAGCAACCTGTCTCAGCCCACATAGGAGATGCTGCAGAGACTGCTACTAGTTGCAGGATCATGGGAAGTGACAGAGATTATGTGTGTGGGCCTGACAACCCCTCCTCCTGTACACCATGCAAGAAGCACCTCGTCCTGTTTAGCCCTCCCAGGAAGTGCTGCACAAGCTGCTCCTAGGTGCAGGTTTCCTGGAAGGGACAGTGATCAGGCATCTGGGCACTGCCCAGAGTGTTCGGCAGTGGTAGCAGCAGGGCAGGTGTGTTCCCAGTGGAGCAAGAGCAGCAACAGATGGTGTTCCATCCCAATGTCCTCTATGGTGCCCTCCGAGATGGTTGGGGCTGCAAGTGATTTTTGTTCAGATATCCCTCCCTGGTGGTGGTGGGACACACGCACCTCTGGAGTCAGAGATAACTGTGGCAGTTTGCCCCTACCACCTGTAGACCATGCAAGAAGCACCCTTTCCCACCTAGCCCACACAGGAGGTTCTGCACCAGCTGGTCCTAGTTGTAGGGTCTTGGGCAGGGACAGTGACCAAGTGTCTGGGTGTCTCTCAGAGCATTTGGCAGTGGCAGCTGCAGGGCGGGTGTGTTCCCAGGGCAGTGAGGTCAATAGCATATGGTGCTTGGTTGCAGTACCCTCTTTTTTTCTTTTGCCAATGCCTGAAATTACTGGGGTTGCAGGTGGAGCCCACTCACAGGTCCCCAGTGGTGGAAAGCCACACCTCCCTCTGTTCTCTGAGATGACCACCACAGTCTGCCCCTGCCACCTGTAGATTGTGCAAGAGGCACCACATTGCACTTAGCCCCCTGATGCCCTTAGCCCAAACAAGAGGTGCTTGGCCACTGGTAGCCTGCACAAATGCCCAGTCTCCCCTAAAAGAGCAAGAGGTTATTTGCTACTGTCGCCTGCGCCAGAGCCATCCTTCCTGCTGAGAGCCTGCAGGCATGTGCAGCTCTGGTGCAGGGAGTTTCCTATGGCAGTCTACCCCTCCTCTTCTCTCCTCCCCAACAATGGCTTCCTTGCCTCTCCTGTGGGTCCAGACCTTCTCCTGGTTTCCCTCTGCCATGGTTTTCCCCTCCCCCACCCATGGCACACTGCTCCCTAGCCCCTTAGGCTGTCTCCACACTGCCAACCCCGGCCCTCTCCCTGGGACTGACCTCCAGAGTCTAAGTCTCAATGCCCAGCCCCCGCCCTCTGAGGCTGTGGTATCTGGGCTGGTGATTCAATGATCTGCGCGGCTCTCACTCTGCTTTGCTGTTCTCAGTCTAGCTGCTGTGCTTTTCTGGGTGACTTTTTTTTTTGTCTTTTGTCTTTTGTTGTTGTTGTTGTTGTTGTTGCTATTTCTTGGGCCGCTCCCGCGGCATATGGAGGTTCCCAGGCTAGGGGTTGAATTGGAGCTGTAGCCACCGGCCTAAGCCAGAGCCACAGCAACGCGGGATCCGAGCCGCGTCTGCAACCTACACCACAGCTCAGGGCAACACCGGATCGTTAACCCACTGAGCAAGGGCAGGCACTGAACCGGCAACCTCATGGTTCCTAGTCGGATTCGTTAACCACTGCGCCACGACGGGAACTCCCAATGACTTTGAGGTCCCTCAAACTCAGCTGATCTTTCCATCAGTTAGGTGGCTTCCCAGGATGTGGGTTCCTTTTCTCCTTCACAGCTCCCTCTTAGAAATGCTAGTCCTCTCCTGATTCCTTTTCTCTCTTGTCTCCTTTTTCTCTTGTTCTACCTGGTTATGTCAAGAGTTTCTTGCCCTTTTTTGGAGATTTAAGTTCTTCTGCCAACATTCAGTTAATGTTCTGTGTGAGCCGTTTTACATGTAGATGTGTTTTTTTTTTTTTTTAATGTGTTTGTGAGAGAAAGTGAGCATGACCTCTCACTCCTCTGCCATCTAGCTCTGCCCCTCTAATAGTTTTCTCATAACAACTTTAGTATTTTCTATAGTATCATGTCATCTGCAAACAATGATCATTTTATTTCATCCTTTCCAGTTTAGGTTCTTTTTATTTCTTTATAGTCTCTGATTGCTATGGCTAGGACTTCCCAAACTATGTTGAAAGAAAGTACTGAGAGTGGGCATCCTTTACTTTTTCCTTATGAGAGGAAATAATTTCAGTTTATAACCATTGAATATGATATTAGATGAGGATTTGCAATATATGGTCTTTAATATGTTGATGCATATTCTCTCAGTGCCCATTTTCTGCAGAGATTTTAATCATATTAGGATGGTGAATTTTATCAAAAGATTTTTCTGAATTGATTCAGGTGATCATATGATTTTTAGTCCTCAGTTTGTTAATGTGTTGCATCACACTGACGGATTTGCAGTTATTGAGAAATCCTTCCATCTTTAGGATAAAGCCCACATGATCATCATGTATGACCCTTTAATGTATTGCTGGATTTAGTTTGTGAGTATCTTGTTGAAGATTTTTGAATCTACATTCATCAGTGATATTGGACTGTAATTTTCTTTTTTGGGGGGAATGTTTGTCAGGTTTTGGTGTCCAGGTAATGGCCTCATTAATGCACTTGGGAGTTTTCCTTCCTCTTTAATTTTTTGGAATAGTTTAAGAAGGATAGTTGTTAACCCCTCTCTAAATGTTTGATAGAATTTGCCTGTGAAGCAATCTGGTCTTGTATTTTGGTGGAAGTTTTTTAATCACAGTTTTAATTCCAGTACTTGTGATTGGTCACTTCATTTTTTTTTTCTATTTCTTCATGGTTTAGTCTTGAATGATTGTAGGTTTCTAAGAATTTGTTCATTACTTCTTGGTTGTGCATTTTCCTGGCATATAGTATTTTATAGTAATCTCTTGTAGTCCTTTGTATATCTGTGGTAACTTCTCCTTTTTTCATTTATAATTATATTTATTTGAGACTTCTCCCTTTTTTTCTTGATTATTCAGGCTAAATAAAGTTTTATTGATTTTGTTGATCTTTTCAAAGAACCAGCTTTTGGTTTCATCATTTTTCTATTATTTTCTTCATTTCCATTTCATTTATTTCTGTTTTGATATTTATGATTTCCTTCTTCTACTAAATTTGGGTTTTGTTTGTTCTCTCTATAGTTGTTTTATGTACAAGGTTAGTTATTTATTTGAGGTTTTTCTTATTTCCTGAGGTGGGCTTGTATTTCTATAAACTTTCCTTTTAGAACAGCTTTGCTACATCCCATAGGTTTTGGTTGTTGTGTCTTCTTTGGCATTTATATTCCTCTTTGATTTCTTTAGTGATCAATTGGTTGTTTAGTAGCATGTTGTTTAGTCTCCACATGTTTGTGTTTTTGCAGTTTTTTTTCTTGTAATTGATTTCTAGTCTTACCAAGTTGTGATCAGAAAAGATGGCTGATATGATTTCAATTTTCTTAAATTTACCAAGTCTTGATTTGTGGCCCAGAATGTGATCTATCCTTGAGAATATTCCTTGTGTGCTTGAGAAGAATATGTATTCTGTTACCTTAAATGGAATACTCTATAAATATTTATTATGTCCATCTTGTCTAAGACATCATTTAAGGCCTGTGTTTCCTTGTTAATGTTCTGTCCGAATGATCTATCCATTGATATAAGTGGTGTGTTAAACGCCCCCATGCTTATTGTGTTACTGTCAATTTTTTTTCTTTTTATGGATGTTAGCAGTTTCCTAATGTATTGAGGTGATCCTATGTTGGGTGCCTATATTTTTACAATTGTTATATCTTTATCTTGGATTGATACTTGAGTCATTATGTAATGTCCATCTTTGTCTCTTATAACTGTCTTTACTATAAAGTCTATTCTGTCTGACATGAATATTGCTACTCCAGCTTTCTTTTGATTTCTGTTTGCATGGAATATCTTCCATCATTTCATTTTCAGTTTGTATGTGTCTCTAGAACTGAAGTGGGTCTCTTGTAGGCAGCATATATCTGGATTTTGTTTTTGTATCCATTCAGCCAGTCTATGTCTTTTGGTTGGAACATTTAGTCCATTTACATTTAAGGTAATTATTAATATATATGTTCTTATTTCCATTTTGTAAAATGTTTTGAGTTTGTTTTTATTAGTTTTTTTTCTTCTCTTCTTCTCTTGTAGTTTGATGACTATATTTAGTATTGTGTTTGGATTGATTTTTCTTATTTGTGTATGTATCTATTGTAGATTTTTGGTTTGCTGTTATAATGATTTTGATATGAGTTATATATATATATATGTGTGTATACACACACACACATATACACACACATATATATACAAAATATTTTTTTAAAGTTTTATTAAAGTAGTTAATTTACAAGATTGTGATAATTTCTGCTATACAAAAAATGGACCCAGTCATAAATGTACACATACCCGTTCTCTCTCAGAATCTTTTCCCACATAGATTATCACAGAATACTGTGAAGGGTTTTCTATGCTATATAGCAGATGTCTATTATCAATCATTCCATATACTTTAGTAGGCATATGACAATCCTCAACCCGTGGTCCATCCCTTCTACCAGCCAACCTATCCCCTTTGGTAATCATAAGTTTTTCAAAGTCTGTAAGTCACTTTATATTCTGCAAATAAGTCCATTTGTATCCTTTATTTTTGATTCCATGTATAAAGTGATATCATATGATATTTATCTTTCACAAACTTCACTTAGTATGATAATTTCTAGGTCCATCCATGTTGCTAAAAAAGGCATTATTTCATTCATTTTATGGCTGAGTAATAGTGCACCGTATATATGTACTGCATCTTCTTTAGCCATTCTTCTGTTGATGAACAGTTAATTTGCTTCCATGTATTGGCTTTGTAAATAGTGCTGCAGTGAACATCGGGGTGTTTGTGCCTTTTCAAATTATGGCTTTCCATGGGTACATGCATATATTACCAATAGACTTTTTGATGATAGCCACTGTGGTCAGTGTAAGGTAATACATCATAGTAATTTTGATTTGCATTTTTCTAATAATTAATGATACTGAGCATCTTTTTTCTTTTTTTTGGCCATCCATATGCCTTCCTTGGAGAAATATCTATTTAGATCTTCAGACCATTTTTTTTATCAGGCTATTCATTTTTTGATATTGAGCTGCAGGTGGTGATTGTATATTTTGGAAATTAATCCCTTGTCAATAGCTTCATTCACAAATATTTTCTCTCATTCTGTGGGTTGTCTTTTTATTTTGTTTATTGTATACTTTGCTGTGTAAAAAAAAAGTTTAAATTTAATCAAGTTCCATTTTTCATTTTTGTTTTTATTGTCATTATTTTAGGAGGAGGATCTGAGAAAATATCACTTCAGTTTATGTCAGAGAGTGTTGGGCCTATGTTTTCCTCTAAGACTTTTATAGTATCTGGTCTTAGATTTAGGTCTTTAATCCATTTTGAGTTTATTTTTATATATGGTTTTTGAGAATGTACAAATTTTATTATTTTGCATGTAGCTGTCTGGTTTTGCCAGCACCACTAAATAAAGAGACTGTCTTTTCTCCATTGTATAGGCTTGCCTCCTTTGTCCTAGGCTAATTTACCATAGGTAATGGAATTTATTTTCCGGTTTTCTATCCTGTTCCAGTGATCTACATTTCTGTTTTTGTGCTAGAACCATACTGTTTTGATGACTATAGCTTTGTAGTATAGTCTGAAGTGAGGGAGCTTGATTCCTCCAAGTCCATTTTTCATTCTCAGAATTGCTGGGGCTTTTCTAGGTCTTTTGTGTTACATGCAAATTTCCTTCTTTATCTACTTCTGTGAAAAATGTCATTTATAATTTGAAAGGGATTGCATTCAATCTAGATTGCCTTGGGCAGTATAGGTATTCTGATAATATTGATTCTTCCAGTCTAAGAACATGGTATATCTTTCCATCTATTTTTATCATCTTTGATAATATGAACTGTTTCAATCCAAGAGCATGGTATGTCTTTCCATCTATTTGTGTCATCTGTGATTTCTTTCATTAGTGTCTTATAGTTTTCAGAGTACAAGCCATTTGTCTCTTTAGGTACATTTATTCCTAGGTACTTTATTCTTTTTGATGCTGTAGTAAATGGGATTGTTGCCCTAATTTCTCTTTCTGGTTATTCATTGTTAGTATATTGAATTATGATCAATATCTGTGTGTTAGTTTTGTATCCTGCAACTTTACCAAATTCATTGATGAGCTCTAAGAGTTTTCGGGTAGCATCTTTAGGATTTTTAACTTAGTATCATGTCATCTGCAAAGAGCGATAATTTTTCTTCTTCCTTCCCAATTTGGAGTGCTTTTGTTTCTTTTTCTTCTCTGATTGTCATGCCTAGGACTTACAAAACTATGTTGGATAGAAGTGGCTAGAGCAAAATCCTTGTCTTTTTCCTGATCTTTTTGGGAATTCTTTCAGCTTTTTACCATTGGGAATGATGTTAGCTGTGTGTTTGCCATATATGGCTTTTATTATGTTGAGGTAGTTTCCCTCTATGCCCACTTCCTTGAGGATTTTTATCAGCAATGGGTGTTGGATTTTGTTAAAATCTTTTTCTGCATCTATTGAGATGGTGTATCACTCTAACTTGCAGATATTGAAAAAATCCTTGCATCTCTGGAATAAATCCCACATGATCATAATGGATGACCCTTTTAATGTATTGCTGGATTCTCTTGTTAGCATTTTGTTGAGGATTTTTGCTTTTATGTTCATCAGTGATATTGACCTATAATTTCCATTTTTTTTGATATCTTTACCTGGTTTTGTTATCAGGATGATGGTGGCCTCATAGAATAAGTTTTTGAATGTTTCTTCCTCTACAATTATTTGGAATACCTTCGGAATGATAGGCATTAACTCTTTATTAAATTTTTGATAGAAGTCTCCTTGTTTAGCCATCTGGTCCTGCACTTATGTTTGGTGGAAGTTTTTCAATCATAGTTTCAATTTCAGTACTTGTGAAATCTCTCTGCTTCTGGAATGGGCCCTAAAATTATTATCTTTTAGTCACTTCCCTGAGTTAAGTCACATCAAACTACTAGTCAATTTCAGTATTTGTGATTGGTCCATTCTAATTTTCTATTTCTTCCTGGTTTAGTCTTGGAAGATTATACCTTTCTAAGAATTTTTCCATTTTATTGGCATATAGTGACCCAGAGTAGTCTTTTAATGATCCTTTGTAGTCCTGTGATGTCTGTCATAAGTTGTCCTTTTTCATTCCCATATTTATTGATTTGAGTCCTGTCTTTTTTTTTTTTTAATGGCTAAGGGCTTATCAATTTTGTTGATCTTTTTAAAGATCCAGCTTTTAGTTTCATTGATATTTTCTATTGTTTACTTCATTTCTATTTCATTTATTTCTGCTCTGATCTTTCCGGGTACATAAATATTTACAACTTTCATAGTTCTTCTTGGATTCATCCTTTGATTATTATGCAGTGACCTTACTTGTCTCTTGTAAAATTCTTAATTTTAACATCTATTTTGTCTGATATGAGTATTGCTAATCTGGCTTTCTTTTGATTTCCATTTGCATTCAATATTGTCTTCCATCCTCTAACATTCAGATTGTATATGTCCTTAGAGCTGAAGTGAGTCTCTTAGCATATATATGGGTCTTGTTTTTATATCATTCATTCAATCTATGTCTTTAGGTTGGAATATTTAGTCCATTTTGATTTAAGGTTATAATTTATATGTAAGTTCTTGTTGCCATTTTGTTAATAGTTTTGGATTTGTTTTTGTTGGTCTTTTATCTTCTTATTTTTTTCTTTTGTGGTTTGATGACAATTTTTGGAATTGTGTATGGATTGTTTTTCTTATTCATATTTCTGTCTATTACAGGTTTTTTTTTTGCAGTCACCATGAAGTTTTGATGTAGGAGTCATATATATTAATACATATAATATATATGTTATTATATATCATATATAATAATATATTATATAATGTATAATGATATAATATATAATATAATGTATATAATATATATTATAGACTCCTACACACACACACACATATGTAGTTTTAAGTTGCTTATCTCTTAATTGCAAGTATATCTCTAGTATTGTGCAATTGTACCCTCTTCTCACATTTGATGGTTTTGATGTCATTTGTGTGTGGAGGATTTCATACCTTTACTATGTACTTGCTTTTACTGGTGAACCTTCTCATTTGTGATTTTCTTTCTTTGGTTATGGCCTGTTCTTTTCAACTTGGAGAAGTTCCCTTAGTATTTGTTGTAAAGTTTGTTTAGTGGTGCTGAAATCTCTTAGCTTTTACTTATCTGCAAAGCTTTTGATTTTATCTTCAGATCTGAAGGTTGTAGGTTTTTTTCCTTTCATCACTTTAGGTATATAATGCCAATCCCTCCTGGCCTGCAGAGTTTCTGCTGAAAATCTGCTGACAACCTTATTGGTGTTCCTTTGTATATTTGCTTCTTTTCCCTTGCTGCTTTCAATATTTTCTCTTAGTCTTTAATTTTGGTAAGTTTGATTAATATGTGTCTCATGGTGTTCCTCCTTAGCTTTATTTTATATTTTATTCAATATGCTTCCTGGATTTGAGTGAGTGATTCCCATACCATTTTAGGGATATTTTCGTCTATTATCTCTTCAAATATTTTCACTGGCTCTCTCAATATCTTCTCCTTCTGGCATCTCTATAATGTGAATATTGGTGTATTTAAGGTTGTCCCAGTGTTCTCTTACCCTGTTCTAATTTTTTCATTCTTTTTTCTTTATTCTGTTATGCATCAGTTATTTATACCAGTTTGTCTTCCACCTCACTAATTTTTCTTTCTGCCTCCTGTATTCTTACGTTGGTTCCTTCTAGTGAATTTTTTACTTTGATTATTGAATTTTGTATCTCTTCTTATTTAATGTTTAAATCTTCTATTTCTTTGTTCCTAATATCCTCTAATTTATTGATCCTTGCCTCCAATTTTTCTCTGAGGTCTTAGATTATCTTTAATATCATTATTCTAAAGTCTTTTTCATTGAGGCTGCTATTCTCCAGTTCAATTAGCTATTGTTATGGGGTTTTGTCAAATTCCCTCATGTGGCTTATATTCCTCTACCTTTCCATTTTGTGTAGCTTTTCTTCTGGTTTCCTTTTTTCAGGCTAGAGGATAGTAGCCTCTCTTGCTTCTAGTGTCTGGGCCCTTGTGGGGGAAGTTGATACAGTGGTTTGTCACAGCCTTCTTGATGGGTGGGACTGGTGCCTGCCCACTGGTAGGTGGAGCTGAGTCCTCTCCCTCTGGTGGGTGAGACTTTGTCTTTGTGTGTGATTAGAGGCAGCTGTGTGCCTAAGAGGATTTAGGCAGTCTGTGTGCTGATAGTTGGAGCTCTGTTCCCATTCTCTTTTGTTGTTTGTTCTGGGGCTTCTCAGCTCTGATGGGAGTTGCCAGATTTTTTTCAAAACGGCATCTTCCAGGGGGCTCACACTGATGAAAATTCCTGGGAGCTCTGCTTCTAATGTCCTGCTCCCCTCACAAGCCACAGCTTCCCCTTGGCTTCCCAGGGTACCCTGAGAGACCCCCAGGTAGGTCTAAAACAGATTCTTATGAAGTCCATGCTTTTCCCTGGGACCCAGTGCACACAGAATCCTGTGTGTGCCCTTCAGGAAAAGTCTCTGTTTCCCCTAGTCCTGTGGAGCTCCTCTGCACATGTGCTTCTGGCCTTCAATGCCAAATGCTCTGGGGCCTCTTCCTTCCAATGCTAGTCTCCCAAGCTTGGGAACATGTTGTGGGGTTTGGAACTCTCACTCCAGTGAGAGAGCTTCTTTGATATAGTTATTTATTACTCTGCAGGTCACCCACTTGGTGATATGGGCTTGCTTATACTGTAGAAGTTCCCCTCCAAGTGTCTCAATGTGGTTTTTTCTTTGTATGTAGGATATCTTTTTGGTATTTTCTTACCTATTGTATTGATGTTTGTTCAGCAGTTAGTTGTAATTTTGGTGTTTTCATGAAAGAAGGGGCGCTTAGTCCTACTCCACCATCTTGTCACAATGTCTCAAAAGATTATTTTAAGTTGCTGTTCTCTTAATTATAAATCAATTCCAGTATCCTGCATTTGTATATTCCTCCTCTCATGATTTCTGGTTTTGACATCATATTTGTGTGAATGATTTCCCACCTTAACTATATGTTTGCCTTTACTGGTGAGCCTTCCCATTTGTAGTTTTATTATTTTTAGTCATGGCCTTTTCTTTTCCACATAGAGAAGTTCCCTTAGTATTTGTTATTGAATTTTCTTAGCTTTTGCTTGTCTGTATACTTTTTATTTCTCCTTCAAATATGAATGAGAGCCTTGCTAGGTAGTGTACTCTTGCTTATAGGTTTGTTTTTCTTTCATCATGTTCAGTATATAGTGTCACACCCTTCTGGCCTGCAGAGTTTCTGCTGAAAAATCAGATGATAACCTTATTGGGTGTTCTCTTGTATGTTATTTGTTGCTCTTCCCTAGCTGCTTTAAATATTTTATCTATGTCTTTAATTTTGGTCAGTTTGATTAATATATGTCTTGGGGTGTTTCTATTTTAGGGCTGTTAGCTTTTGCCTTATATATTGAAGTACTCCTGTATTGGGAACATATGTATTTACAATTGTTATAACCTCTTCTTGATTGAACCTTTGATAATTACGTAGTATCCTTCTTTGCCTCCTATAACAGTCTTTATTTTAAAGTCTATTTTGTCTGATATGGGTATTAATACTCCAGCTTTCTTTTGATTTTTGTTTGTTTGTAATACCTTTTCCCATCCCCTCAGTTTCAATCTGTATGTGTCTCTAGATCTGAGTTTGGTCTTTTGTAGACAGAATATATATATATTACTTGTATTGTGTCCATCTACCCAGTCTGTTTTTAGTTGGAGAATTATTCCATTTACATTTAAGGTATTATTTACATCTATGTCATTCTGTTTTGTTAATTTTCTTGGATTTATTTTTTTAGGTCTTTTATTTACCTTTCCTCTTATTTCTCTATTCTCTTGTGATTGGAATCTTTGGTCTTGTGTTTAGATTGCTTTCTCTGTTTTATATGTATATCTATTATAGATATTTGGTTTGCAATTACCAATAAGTCTTGGTATAGTAGATTATATGGAGTTAAGTGAAAGAGAGAGAGAGGTGATTGTTTTAAGTTGCTGTGCTCTTAATTTCAAATGAATTTTAAAAATCTTGTATTTGTACTCTCATCCTCACATGCTTAGTGGTTTTGATATCATATTTGTGGGGGGTTTGCTTTTATTTTTTTAAATTTTATTAGAATTAATTTATAATATTTGGTCAAGTTCTGCTGCATAGAAAAGTGACCCAGTTATCATTTATATAAATATATTTTTACACATTATCCTTGATCATGTTCCATCACAAGAGATTAAATATAACTACATATGCTATACAGCAGGATCTCATTGCTTATCCATTCCAAATGCAACCGTTTGCATCTAATAAGCCAAACTTCCAGTACATCCCACTCCCTCCTTGACCTCTCGGCAACCACAAGCACATTTGTGCTTGAATTTATTTCTTTTAGTAGATAGGTTCATTTGTGCCATATATTAGATTCCAGATATGAGTGATATCACATGATATCTTTCTCTTTCTGCCTTTATTCACTTAGTATGAGAGTCTCTAGTTCCATACATGTTGTTGCAAATGACATTATTTTATTCTTTTCATGGGCTGAGTAATATTCTATTGTGTATATGTATCACATCTTCTTAATCCATTCATCTGGCAATGGACATTTATGTTGTTTCCATGTCTTAGCTATTGTGAATAGTGCTGCAATGAACATATATATTTTGCAATGAAAGTTTTGTCTGGGAATATATCCAGGAGTGAGATTGCTGGGTCATATGGTAGTTCTATATTTAGTTTTATGAGGTGGTTCCAAACTATTTTCCATAGTGGTTGTACCAATTACATTCCCATCAACAGTGTAGGAGGGTTCCCTTTTATCAACACCCTATCTAGCATCTGTTAATAATAGACTTACTAATGATGGCCATTCTGACTGGTGTAACAGAGTAACTTATTGTGGTTTAGATTTGCATTTCTCTAATAATTAGTGATGTTAAGCATTTTTTCATGTGCTTGTTGGCCATCTGTATGTCTTCTTTGGAGAAATGTCTATTCAGATCTTCTGCCCATTTTTCAAATGGGTTGTTTGTTTTTTGCTGTTCAGTTGTATGAGTTGTTTATGTATCTTGGAGATTTAGCCTAGAGATGTAGCACTTGTTGGTTGCATTGTGTGAAAGTATTTTCTCTATTCCATAGGTCATCTTTTTGATTTTTTTTTGATAGTTTCATTTGCTGTGCAAAGCTTTTAAGTTTTATGAGCTCTCATTAGTTTATTTTTGTTTTTATTTCTATTGCTTTGAGAGACTGACTTAAGAAAACATTTGTATGGTTGACATCAGAGAATGTTTTGCCTATGTTCTCTTCCAGTCTTATGGGTTTTGTGGTGTCTTTTCTTATGTTTAAATCTTTAAGCATGTTGAGTTTATTTTTGTGTGTGGTGTGATGGAGTGTTCTAGTTTCATGATTTATATTCAGCTGTCCAGTTTTCCCAGGACACCTACTGAAAGGACTATCTTTTTGCTATTTTATATTATTACCTACTTCATTAAAGATTAATTGACCCTATGTCTCTATTCAGTTCCATTGGTCTTTATAGCTGTGTTCTTTCCAGTACCACGCTGTCTTGATGACCATGCTTTGTAATATCATCTGAGTCTAGGAGAGTTATGCCTTCTTCTTTTTTTTTCCTAAAGGATTGTTTTGGCAGTTCTGGTCTTTTAAGTTTCCATATAAATTTTTGGATTGTTTGTTCTAGTTCTGTGAAAACATCATGGTAATTTGACAGGGATCACACTGAATCTGTAGATTGCTTTGGAGAGTATGGCCATTTTAATGGTGTACTTCCAATCCAGAAGCATGGGATATGTTTCCATTTTTTAAATTCTCTTTATTTTCCTTGATTAATGTTTTATAGTTCTCAGCATATAAGTCTTTCACCTCCTTTGTCAGGTTTATTCCCCAATCTTTTGTGTGTAATTTAAAAGTTATTGTATTTTTATATTTATTTTCTAATATTTCATAGTTATTATACAGAAATGTAACCAATTTCAGAATTTTATACTTGTATCCTGCTACTTTCCTGAATTCATTGATCTATTTGAGAGGTTTTGTGTGGAGTGCTTCGGGTTTTCTCTACATAGTATAATTCCATCTGCATAGAGTGGCAATTTTACTTCTCTTCCAAATTGGATACTTTTATTTCTTTTATTTATCTGATTGCTGTGGCTAGGAGTTCCAATACTACATTGAATAAAAGTTGCGTGAGTGGGAAGCCTTGTCTTGTTCCATATTTTAGCAGAAAGGATTTCAGCATTTCTATGTTGAGTATTTTATTGGCCATGGGTTTGTGATAAATAGCTCTTATTATGTTAACGCTTGTTCCCTCTATAACCACATTGGTAAGAGATTTTATTATGAATTGATGTTGGATTTTTTTAAATGCTTTTTTCTACCTCTATTGAGATCATGTGTTTTTTGACTTTTTTTGTTAAGATGGTGTATAACATTGATTCATTTATGTATGTTGAAACATTCTTGTGAATTTGGGATTAACCCCACTTGGTCATGATGTCTGATATTTTTTATATGCTGTTAGATTCAGTTGGCTAAAATTTTGTTGAGCATTTTTGCATCTATATTCATCAAAAGTATCAGCCTACAATTTTCTTTTTTGATATTAGGGTGATGGTGGCTTCATCGAATGTCTTTGGGAGTTTTCCTTCTTCAAACTTTTGGAAAAGTTTAAGAAGGATGGGTTAAGTTACTCTTTGTATGTTTGGTAGAATTTGCCTGTGAAGCCATCTTGTCCTGGACTTTTGTTTGTAGGGAATATTTTTATTGCATACTTAACTTCATTTCTAGTGATAGGTCTGTTCTAATGATCTATTTCTTCTTGATTCAGTTTTGGCGGGCTGCATATCTCTAGAAAGTTGTCCATTTCTTCCAGGTTGTCAAATTTGTTGGCATACAATTGTTCATAGTATTCTCTTAAGGCTTTTTGTATTTCTGCAGTATCTGTTGAGATTTATCATTTTTCATTTCTTTTTTTTTGTCTTTTGTCTTTTTGTTGTTGTTGTTGTTGTTGTTGTTGTTGTTGCTATTTCTTGGGCCCCTCTCACGGCATATGGAGATGCCCAGGCTAGGGGTTGAATAGGAGCTGTAGCCACCGGCCTAAGCCAGAGCCACAGCAATGCGGGATCCGAGCCGCGTCTGCAACCTACACCACAGCTCACGGCAATGCCGGATCACTAACCCACTGAGGAAGGGCAGGGACCGAACCCGCAACCTCATGGTTCCTAGTCGGATTCGTTAACCACTGCGCCATGACGGGAACTCCTCATTTTTCATTTCTTATTTGAGTTCTTTCTCTCCACTTCTTGGTTAGTTTGGAAGGAGATTTATTTATTTTTTTTACCCTTTCAAAGATTCAGCTTTTGGTTTTATTTCTTTTTCTTTTTTGAAATATCAATTGTATTGATTTCCTCTCTGATCTTATGATTTCCTTCCTTCTACTGACTTTAGGTTTTGTTTGATCTTCTTATTCCATTTCATTTAGGTCATGGTTGACTTGAGATTCCTCTTCTTTTTTGAGGAAGACCTGTATTGCTATGAACTTCCCTGTAAGCACTGCTTTTGTGGCATCCAGTAGATTTTGAATGGTTTTGTTTTCATTATCATGTACCGAAATTATATTTGTCTCTAGGTATTTTATAATTTCTCTTTTGACTTCCTTGTTGGCCCCTTGATTATTTTAGTAGCATGTTGTTTAGTCTTCATGTAGTCAGTATTTTTTCTCATTTCTTTTCTTGTGTTTGATTTCTAGTTTCATGTCATTTTGGTCAGATATATTATACGAAATAATTTCTGTGCAATTAAATTTTTGAGGTTAGTTTTATGCCCTAGGTTGTTGTCACCATTGAAAATGTTCACTGTGCCGTTGAAAAGAATGTATATTCTGATTTTTTTGGATTTAAATCCTGAAAATGTCTAGCTTTTCTAATGTGTCATTTAGGATCTCTGTTGCCTTATTACTTTTCTGTCTAGAGGATTTTTCCATTGATGTAAATAGGATGTTAAACTCTCCTATTATTTTTGTATTCCCATCAGTTTCTTCTTCTATGTCCATTAGTATTTGTTGTATTTATTTGGGTGCTCCTATATCAGGGTCATATATTTTTACCAGTGTAATATCTTCTTTAATTGATCTATTTATCATTAAATAGTGTCCTTCTTTGTTTTCCTTTATGGCCTTCATTTTAAAGCCTTTTTTTTTTGTCTGATATGTGTTGCCACTCCTGCTTTCCTGGTTTTTTTTTTTTCATTCATATGAAATATATTTTTCCATCACTTGACTTTCAATTTATATGTGTCCCTTGCCCTCAGGGGAGTCTCTTGTAGGCAGCATATTATAGATTCTTATTTTTATTTGTCCAGTCTTCCATTCTGTCTTTTGATTGGAGCATTCAGTCCATTGATATTTATGGTGATTATTGATAAATATGTATATTTCCATTTTAAACCTGTATTTTCAGGTGATCCTATGATTCTTCTCTTTCCCTTTTTTTTTTTTTTTTTGGTTGGATGGTTTCCTTTTATTTTATGCTGCATCCTCTTCTTTTTAGTTTTTGTGAATGTATTGTTTGCTTTTGATTTGTGGTGGCCCTGTTTTTCAGGTATATTAACCACTTCCTATATCTGCTTGCTTTAGACTGATAGTCATATAGGCTCAAACACATTAAAAAAAAAAAAGAGTCTAGATGTTCTTACTTTCCCACATTTTATAATTTTGAGGTCCTTTTTAATATCTTCATGTTTATGCTTTTGCTGTTCCTTATGTTTGTCATCACTTACACAAGACCTTTTTTTGCTTTCAGTTCTGTATATTGGCTTATTTAAGTGATTACTTTCTAATTGTGATTTCCTAAATCCTATTTCTTCACTTCTTTTTTATTTAAAGGAACCCCTTAAGTATTTATTTTAGTACTCTTTCAGTTGCTGTACTCTTGCTGTACTCTTTCAGTATTTTTTTTTTTTGGAGAAATTCTTTATTTATCCTTCTATTTTAAATTATATCCTTGGTGGGTATAGTGTTCTAGGCTGTGATTTTTTTCCCTTTTAGACCCTTGAATATATCTTGCCACTCTCTCCGGGCCTGAAGTGTTTCTGTAGAGAAATAAGCTGATAGCCTTATGGGGGTTCCATTGTCATTAATATTTTGTCTTTCTCTTGCTGCCTTTAGAATACTCTCTTTAATGTTTGCCATTTTTATTATAATATGTAATGTTGTAGGCATGTTTGAGTTTATTTGGGGCCCTCTGTGCATCCTTTATCTTGAAATTTCTTTCCTTTAGATTTGGAAATTTTTCAGCCATTTCTTCAAATATATTTTCAATTCTCTTTTCTGTTTCTTCTCCTTTTGGAATTCCTATTATGTGTGGATTGGCCCACTTTTTATTATCCCATGGATCTCTTATATTGCTTTAATTTTTTTTTTAATTTTTTATTTGGTTTTATGTCTGCTGTCCTAATTGGGTGATTTGCATTATACTATCTTTCAGATCACTGATTCGTTCCTCTGCCTTATTCATTCTGTTATTCAGTGCCTTTAACTCAGCTCACATCTCTGCAAATTAATTTTCTAATTTTTCTTGGCTCCTTCTTATATTTTCTAATTCTCTTCTAAAATATTCTGCATTACTGTTTCTATCTGCTCTTAACCCCTTCATATTTGCCTTTCATTACTTCAGTATTTTCACTATCTCCTTTTTGAACTCAGTGTCTGTCCTTTGAAGGACATTTTTATTGTTTTCTCCTTTAGGTGACTTCTCCTGTTCTTTCAACTGGGAATGGTTTCTGAGCTTCATTTTGCTTATATATTTCTTATTTTGTGAGTTTAGGGAAACCAACTACTGCAGTCTTAGAGGGCTATTTACATGCATAAGCACCCCTGATTATTTCATGAGGGCTTACTGTTTGTTTTTGTTTTGAGAGTTTGGATGCTTGTTGTCTCTTTCCTCCTTGTGACCAGGCTATTGTCCCCTTACTAGGGTTCTATGTTCACTTCCAGGGAGATGGAGGCAATGATCAGGGATGGTAGCCAGTGTCTGGTTGCTGGCCCCTTGATGTTAGCAAGGACCCATGGTAACATGGTGCAACTTGTTCCTTTTTGCAGGACCCTGAAAAGTGTCAGTGACCCCCAGGTAGGCTTAAGCAGTGCCTGGAGTATTTGGCAGTGGCAACAGCGGAACATATGAATTCCCAGGGGAGTGAAAGCAACAACAGGTGATGTTTGGTGGCAAAGCCTTCCTCTGTTCTAGACTCTGAAGTGACTGGGGCTATAGTTGGTGCCTGTTGTAGCAAGCCAGGATGACCTCTAGAGTCATTGATAACTGCAGTGGTTTGCCCCATCTGCCAGTAGACCATGAAGAAGCTCCTGGTCTTGCTTAGCCCATGCACCATGAATGATATTCCCATGGTGGTTTGCCCCTCCTCTTGCCCTCCCCAACAATGGTGCCTTGCTTCTCCTGTGGGCCCAGACCTTCTCACAGGTTCTCTTTGCTGTGGTTTTCTGTTCCCCATCCCTTGGCACACAGCTCCCTAGCTCCCTCAGGCTGTCTCCTATACCACCCACCCTAGTCTTCTCCCTATAAGTGACCTCCAGAGCCTGAGTCTCAGTGCCCATTCCCCACCTGAGCATCAGGGGCAGTGGTACTGATGATCTTGTATCTCTCTCTCTATTTTGCTCTCCTCAGTCCAGCTGCTGCACTTTTCTCTATGGCTTTGAGGTCCCTCCACCTTGGTTGATCTCCCATCAGTTAAGTTGTTTCCCAGGGTGTGGGTTCCTTTTCAAACTTTCAGCTCCCTCTCAGGTGTGCTGGCCCTTTCATCATTTCTTTTGCTCTTTCTCTTGCTCTCTTTTTTCTTTTAGTTTGTTCTACCCAGTTAAGTGGAGGGTATATTGCTCTTTTTGAAGATTTAGGGTCTTCTGCCAGAGTTCAGTAAGTGTTCTGTGAGAATTGTTCTATATGTAGATTTTTTTATATATATATTTGTGAGTGAAGGTGAATACCATGTCTTACTCCTCCACCATCTTGATCCCATTCTGACGTCATATTTATGCATGATGATTTTCTATCTTTAATGATAAGCTTTCCCATTTCATAATTTTCTTATTTTTGTTGTGGCCTTTATTATCTGCTCAGAGGTGTTCCTTTAGCATTTATTATAAATCTGGTTTGGTGACCCTGAATCATTTTAGCTTTTGCTTATCTTTAAAGCTTGTATTTTCTGCATTAAATCTGAATAAGAGCCTTGCTGGGTAGAGTATTCACAGTTGCAGGTTTTTCCCTTTCACTGTAAAGATATTGTGCCACTCCCTTCTGGCCTGCAGATTTTCTGCTGAAAAATCAACTGATTACCTAATGGGGATTCCCTTATATGTTATTTGTTGCTTTTCACTGGTCACTTTTAATATTTTTTCTTCATCTTGAATTTTTGTAAATTTGAGCATACTGTGTCTTGGGCATGTTTCTCCTTAGGTTAATCTTGTACAGAGCTCTCTGCATTTTTTAGACATGAGTGGCTGTTTCCTTTCCATATTTGAGGGAAATTTTCTGTGACATGTCTGGTGATGAGAGGCAGGGTGCCCAACTCACCCTCCCCACTAGCAGAGTCAAGAAAAGTTCCTTCCCAATTGTCAATGGCACAGGCAAGGCCCAGACTCTGGAAGAGACCCTCCATGCTTCTAGCTGGGCATCTTTTCTCCACCTAGGATTCTACAAATTCTGCACCTTTCCTCACTACAAATGTTTTGTAAAGTCCTTTTTCTCTCCTCTCCTTTGAGACCCTTGTAATATGAATGTTAGTACAATTGATATTATCCCCAAGGGCTTGTATACTGTCCTCTTTTTTTCTTTATTCTGTTCCATTGCAATAATTTCAGTTACTCTATCTCCAGCTCACTTATCCTGCCTATTTTTTCTGCACTTATTCTGCCTAATTTATTTCTGCTATGAGTTCTTCTGGTGTGTTTTTCAGTTCAGCTGTCATATTCTGTGACTCTGTTTGGTTCTTTATACTTTCCAACTCTTTTATAACTTATAACTTCTTGCTCTGTGTATCCATTATTTTCAAAAATTTTGGAGCATCTTTATGTCTTTACGATTATTACTATGAACTCCTTCTTAGGTAGATTGTCTGCCTATGTATCACTTAGTTTTGCTTCAAGGAATTTATCTCTGAAACATATCCCTTTTTCTCATTTTTTTTTCAATTTATATTTGTATTTTATGTATGTAGTAGGTTAATTACATTTATCAACCTTATAGAAGTGGCCCCCTGTAGTAGGAGATGTTCTCTCTTAGCAGTACACTCTTCTCTTCTTACCCCAGGGGCAGCAACAAACTTGTCCCAGTGTAGGTTTTGACTTGTGTTTGCAGTTTCAGTTTCATAGGCTGTGGGATCAGAGTTTTCTGGTTCTGGTGCCTGCCTTCTGGTGGGGGGGTAAAACTAATTTAGAGGCTTATGCTGGCTTTCTGGCAGGAGGAATCTGTACCTGGCTGGTGGAGTTGTGTCTTGGCCCTCTAGTGGGAAGAACAATATCAAAGGTATGTCTATAGGTGGCTGTGGACTCAGGAAATCTTTAGGCAACATTGCTGATGGATCTGTGTTCCCAAACTATCTTTTGGCCTGAAGTATTCCAGCACTGAAGCCTACAGGCTGTTGGGTGGGGCCTGATTTTACTGTGGATAACTGAAGCAAAATGTCTCCCTCCAGCAAGAATTAACACAGATGAGCACATTGATATATCTACCACCAGCTTTTATGACCCCAGAGTGAGCCATAGGCTCCTCCCCCCAATTCCCCGGGATACCCTCCAAGACCAGCCAAGTGGGTTGGCACCAGGAAGGCAAGTCCTCAGAAGGTCTGCTTTAAAGACTAAGCCTTATGTTCAGGAGGGCTAGAAATGTATAGGAATTCACAGAATTTCCCATGATCTGAGTCCCAATGCAGAGGCAGTAGTTTGAAAGGATCCTGGGTCAGACCCACTTGCTGATTTTAGAGAGCCTCTTAGAGAGGCAGGAGACTTCTGGGGCTCTTTTGGGGACAGACTTACTGGTAGCAGAAATTTTTAGGAGCTTATTTTACTGTTTACACTGACACTGGCAAGTGCCATTTTGAAATCTTCCCTCTAGCTTGTTAGCACCAAGGAACCAGCTCTACCAGCCAGCACCTAATCGAGCCATTCCACAACCCCATGTGTATTCAGAGAGTCATAAGGGAGAGGGTTTACCCATCAGCAGGCTGATACCAGACTTTATTCCTACTACAACATACAGACAACCATGTGTGGACCTAGCCTTGCCCTCCAAGGTCCTTCATTAGACACACCCCCTAAGTAGACTGGTAACTGTGCAATAAGCCTATAACACCTTCCACAGGGATCAGAGCCACCATATGAGGCACATCCTCATGGCAGGACTAGCCCAGCATACCACCACATCCACAATAATCAACCCTACCACAATAGAACGGTACATAAAGTCCACATAGAAGATACCCTTAGAATATATAGCTCTAGTGATCTCCAAAGTATGTTGGCTACCTAAGGACATTTTAGGATTGCAAAATGTAACCCACCTGCTTAATAGATAGAAATAAACAGAGATAAATGGGGGAAATGAGGCAATGGATGATTATATCCAAAATGGAAGAAAAAGACATAAGTTCAGGGAAAAAAAAACTAAAAGAAGTGGAGATAAGGACTTGATGTGATAAAGTGCAGGTAATGAACATAAAGATGTTCACTGAGGAGTTCTGATTGTGGCTTAGTGGAGAAAGAATCTGACTACATTCCTTGAGGATGCTGATTCGCTCCCTGGCCTTGGTCAGTGGGTTAAGGATCTGCATTGCCATGAGCTGTGGCTTGGATCCTGCATTGCAGGCCAGCAGCTACAGTTCCTATTGGACCCCTAGCCTGGGAACCTCCATGTGCTGTGGATGCAGCCCTCAAAAAAAAAAACAAAAAAAACAAAAAACAAAAAACAAAAAAACATGTTCATTGAGCTTTGGGAAGACTATATGACTACAATAAGAATTTGTTAAAAGAGTTAGAAAATACTAAAAAGAACTAAACAAAGCTGAAGAGTACACTAATTGAAATTTTAAAATGCACCAGAAGAAATCAACAGATTTAATGGTATAGGATAATGGATCAGCCATCTGGAAGATAGAGTAGTGAAAACCATTCAAGCTGAACACAAAAAAAAGAATTTTTTAAAAAGTGGACAGTTAAGAGACCCATGGAATGACATCAAGCTTATTAACCTTCAAATTATTGAGGTTGCAGAAGGAGAATACATAAAGAGATAGAGAATTTATTTGAATAAATAATAGTTGAAAACTTCCCTAACCTAGGGAAGGAAGCATATCAGGTCTAGAAAGCACAGAGAGTTTTAAAGTTCAACCCAACGAGGTCTATAGAAAGATGCATTGTAATTAAAATGGCAAAAAATAGAAATAGAGAATTTCAAGAGCAACATGAGATAGACAACCTGTTACATACAAAGGAATTCCTACAAAACCACAAGTGAATTTTCAGTAGAAAATTTGCAGGCCAGGAAGGAGTGGCAAGATATATTCAAATGATGAAAGGAAAAAAAGTTCTACAATCACAAATACTCTACCCAGCAAGGTTATGATTCAGCTTTGAAAAATAAAAAGTTTTACAGACGAGTAAAAGCAAAAAGAATTCAGCACCACTAAGTTGACTTTATAGGAAATGTTAAATGGACTTCTATATGCAGAAAAGAAACAACTAGAAATATGAATATTACAAAAGGAGAAATCTCACTGATAAGGGTAAACATTCAGAAAAAGTAAAAAGATCAACCACTTATACAACTAGAAGGATGGTTAAAAGGCAAAAGTAGTAAAATTGTCTATACCCTCAACAAGTAAATAGTTACACAAGAAAAAAGTATTTAAAATATGTAGTCAAATTATTATATGAAAGAGAAGTAAAAATGTAGGATGGTTAGAATGCATTCAAACTTAAGATTTCATTAACAAAAATTATATGTGTATTCATATATGTGTATGTTCTATGCATTAGAAGCAAATATGAACCACCAGAAAGATAGAAAAATGATAGAAATATAATAGTAATAATAGTATATAATAAAATATAATAATGGCATATAATAATAATATTAGGGGACTTTAATGCACAATTTAAAGGACGAGTCTAGATTGAATATCCATAAGGAAACATTGGCCTTCAAGGATATATTAGATGTCTATATATAAATATAAATATATATATAAAATTTTTCATTCCAAAACAGTATAATACACACCTTTTTCAAGTACACCTTCTACATGATGGATCACATCCTAGTCCATAAAAGTTTCAATAAATTCAATACAATCAAAGTCATATAAGTACCTTTTCCAATCATAAAGGTATGAGACTACAAATCAACTAATTAAAAAATCTGCAAAAAAAAATAAAAACACATGGAGGCTAGCTAAACAATATGCTAATGAAAAACCAGTGGGTCTCTGAAGAAATCAGAGAGGATGTTAAAAAAAATACCTGGAGATAAATGAAAATGGAAACAACAATACACATATATGTGATGCAACAAAATCAGTTCTAAATTTTTAGTGAAGTGAGCCATCCTCAAGAAACAAGAAGAATCTCAAATATACAATCTAATCTTATACCTAAGGAAACAAACCCAAAGTTAGTTGGAGGAAATAAAGAATAAAGATCAGAGCAGATATAAATGAAATTGAGACAAAAACAATAGAAAAGGTCAATGAAACAAGGAGCTGGTTTTTAAGAAAAAATAAAATTGACAAACCTTTAGGCAGAATCATCAAGAAAAAAAGTGAAAGAATCCAAATAAAATCAGAAATGAAAAAGGAGTGGATACAACTGATACCACAGAAATACAAAGTATAATAAGAGATTACTATTAACAATTATGTAGTAGTGTATCGAACAACTATATTGACCTAGTAGTATATAGGAGAAATGGATATATCCCAGAAATGTACAATCTTTTAAGACTGAATCATGAAAAAATGGGAAAAAAACAGATTAAAAGTAACAAAATTAGTAATTAAAAAAAATCCCAACAAATGAAAAACCAGGACCAGAAGGCTTCACTGGCGAAGCCCATCAAATTTTAGAGATGAATTAACACCTATATTTTTCAAACTAAAGAGTGCTTCCAGCTCATTCCATGAGGCTAGCATCCCCTTGATGGGAAAATCAGATAAAACCACAACAAATAAAGAAAATTACAGCCAATGAACATAGATGCAAAAATTCTTAGCAAAATATTAGAAAAAAATTCAATAATACATCAAAAGGACCATACATTATGGTCATTTGGGATTTATTCAAGGGAATACAAGTGTGCTTCAATACCTACAAATCAGTCAATGTGATATACCACCTTAAAAAATTGAATAAAAACCATATGATCCTCTCAATAGATGCAGAAAATTATTTTAACACATTTTAACATTTATTTATGATGCAAACGCTCAACAAAGTGGTATCAAGGGAACATACCTCAAAATAATAAAGGCCATATAAGATGAGGAGCAAGCAAAGGATGTTCATTCTTACCACTTTTATTAAAGATAGCATTGGAAGTCTTAGACACAGAAATGAGACCAAATAAATAAATAAATAAATAAATCCAAATTATATAAGAAATAAAACTGTCACTGTTTATAGATGACATTATACTATATAGGAAAATACTAAAGATGCCTCCAAAAACAGAATAAATAAATTCTGTAACATTTCAAGATACATAGTTTATAAACAGAAGTTGATTATATTTCTATATACTAATAATGAACTATCCAAAAGAGACATAAGGAAACAATCCCATTTACAATTTCATCAAATAAATAAATATCTAACCATAAATCTAAACAAGGGGTTACAAAACCTGTCCTCAGGAAACAGATATTATTGAAAGAAACTGAAGAAGATACAAATAAATGAAAAATATCATGTGTACATGGACTGGAAGAACTAATATTAAATATGACCATATTATTCCAAGGCAATCTATAGATTCAATAAATCCTTTTCAAAATACAAATGGTGTTTTTCATAGAACTTAACAAATAATTCTAAAAACTTTTAAAGAATCATGAAAATATCAAATAGCCAAAATGATCTTGAAAAATAACAAAGTTGGAGATATCACACACTCTGATATCAAAATGTACTACATTCTATAATAATCAAAACAGTATGGTACTATCACAAAACAAACACATAGATCAATGAAACTTAATAGACACCTAGAAGTAAACCCATGCTTAAATATTTAATGTATGACAAATGAGGCAAGAGCATGCAATGAGAAAAAGACATCTTCTTTAATAAATGATGTTGGGAATACTGTCTCACACCGTATATAAGGATATAGTTAAAATGGTTTAAATAGTTGAATGTGAGACCTGAAATAGTAAAAGTCTTAGAGGAAAACATACAGAGTATGCTCTTTAATGTTGATCTCAGAAATATATATTTTTTAAAATTCTTTCTCCTTAGGCAGGGGAAACAAAACCAAAAATGAACAAATGGAAGTACATCAAACTAAAAATATTTTGCACAGTAAAGGAAACTGTCAACAAATGGAAAAGGCATCCAACTGATTAAAAGTATATACTTGCAAATGATATATCTTATAAGCAGTTAAATTTGAAAATATCCTGGGAGTTCCCATTGTGGCACAGTGGAAACAAATCTGACTAGTATCCATGAGAATGCAGGTTCAATTCCTGGCCTCACTCAGTGGGTTAAGGATCCAGAGTTGCCACGAGCTGTGGTGTAGTTTTCAGATACAGCTCGGATCATGCATTGCTGTGGCTGTGGTGTAGGCTGGCAGCTGTAGCTCCAATTTGACCCTAAAAAGAAAAAAAAAAAAAAAAAGAAAAGAAAATATATACCCACGACTTCTCCAACTCCATACTAAAACAATAAATAACCCAATTTAAAAATGATCAGAGGACCCTAATAGACATTTTTCTAAAGAAGACCTGCAGATGGTTAAAAGACACATGAGAAAATATTCGGCATCACTAATTGACAAAAAAAAATGCAAATCAAACCACAATGAGATAGCCACACCTTTTAGAATAACTATTATACACACACACACACACAATGGAATATTATTTAGCCATAAGAAAAATGAAAACTTGCCATTTGCAACAATAGGAATGGACATAGTGGGTATCATGAGAAGTGAAATAAATCAGACAGAGGAAAACAAATATCTTATTATTTCACTTATAAGTAGAATCAGAAAAAAAAATGTACCAACAAATATAAGAAAACAAAATAGACTCATAGATACTGAGAACAGACTTCTTTTTGCCAAAGAAGAAAAGGGTGGTGGGGTAAAAGATATATGTGAGGGATATTAAGGGGTACAAACTTCCAGTATAAAATAAATGTCAGTCAATTATAATGTACAGCACAGGGAATGTGTTCAATAATATCACAATAATGTTGGTGATAAATGATAATTAGACCCACTGTGATGAAGATTTTGTAATTCATGAAAATATTGACTCCGTATGTTATATACCTGAAATTTATGTAATATTTTAAGTCAAATGTACTTAAATAAAAACAAATGTAAGTGGATTAAAGCTTAGACCTAAGACCTGGAACATTTTATAAATGCTTAGAAGAAATACTGGCCATAAACTTTTTGACATTGGTCTTATTAATATTGTTTTAGATCTTTCTCCTTAGGCAAGGGAAACAAAAATAATAATAATAAACTAATGAGACAAGATCAAACTAAAAAGCTTTTGCCAAGGAAGGAAACTACCCACAAAACAAAAGGCAACTTACTGAATGGGAAGAGACATTTGCAAACAATATGTCTAATAATGGGTTAATATATAAAATTATCAAAAAACTCATACAGCTCTACATTAAAAAAATTAAAAAATGGTCAGAGGACCTGAATAGATGTTTTTCCTAAACAGATATATGAATGGCCAACATACACATGAAAAGACACTCAGCATCACTAATCATCAGGTAAGTGCAAATTAAAACCACAGTGAGATACCATCTCCTACCTTTCAGAATACGTCATCAAAAAGACAACAAACAAAAGGATGTGAAGAAAGGGGAACCTACCAGCACTGTCAATGACATTATAAATTGGTACATCCACTGTGGAAAACGGTATGGAGGTTCTTCACAAAATTAAAAGTAGATATGATATAGCAATTTTGCTTCTGGATATTTTCCTAAAGAAACTAAAACATTAATGTAAAAAGATATATGCACTCTTATGTTCATTGTGCATTATTGACAATAGCCAATATATGGAAACAACCTAAATGTCTATTGATAAAGAAGATGTGGGGTGTGTGTGTATACACATAATTTATGGAATTAGCCATAAAATGAAACCTTATCAGTTGTGACAATATGGATGGATCTAGGTGTATTACACTAAGTGAAACAAGTCAGAGAAACACAAATACTGTATGACTTCACTTACATGTGGAAAATTAAAAGTAAAGGTAACAAAAGAGAAGGAAAACAGACTCCTAGATAGAACACACAGGTGGTTGCAAAACGGCAGGAGGGTAGAGGAGGCAAAAACAATGGAAGGGATTTTAGAAGGGATTTTAGAGGCACAAATCTCTACTTATAAATAAGCCTTTGCAATGTAACATAACATAATTAATATGGGCAATAATATTGTTATAACTTTGTATAGGGACAGACTGTTATTAGGTTTATTGTGTTGATTATCTCATAGTTTATGGAAGTACATCTCAAAATAATATAATATCATATGTCAACTATAGTTCTACTTTTAAAAAATATGAAGTTATGTCTCAGCAAAATGACTTCATTTTTTGCCAAAGTGTTTGAGTCTAAAAGTGAAAGAAATATATGTTTAATGGGATTTGATAAACAGTGGAGAGTTAGCTCATCACAAACTATTGCAGTTTAAGATCCATGGGGATATTTGGTGGAATTCAAGTATAGTTTATGCTAGAAAAGTAATGGGATCAGACAAAGATTTGAGACATGCAAAAAAGAAAGAGGCTGAAGTAGTATCAGTTAGAGAATGTGATACCTTCTAATTACATCCACAGCTAATTGTAAACCACAGCTAATTGTAAACCAGACTATTGCATATGCTATCATTAAGATTTTATTTGAGAAAAAAAAAAAAAGAGTATCAGGATAGGAGGCAAAAAAAGAAATATTGTAAAATGGAATTGTTAATATACAAATTTTTTTCAAACTTCAGATGTTTTTTTTTGTCTTTTTTGTTGTTGTTATTGTTGTTGTTGTTGTTGTTGCTATTTCTTGGGCCGCTCCCGCGGCATATGGAGGTTCCCAGGCTAGGGGTTGAATCGGAGCTGTAGCCACCGGCCTACACCAGAGCCACAGCAACACGGGATCCTAGCCGCGTCTGCAACCTACACCACAGCTCACGGCAACGCCGGATCGCTAACCCACTGAGCAAGGGCAGGGACCGAACCCGCAACCTCATGGTTTCTAGTCAGATTCCTTAACCACTGCGCCACGACAGGAACTCCTCAAACTTCAGATGTTTAAAGGTGGTTTTTAATCACATAAATTTCATGAGTCTAATGTCTCAGTTAATCAGTGACATATTCTCATTAGGCCTCCCCATCCACTCCAGTCTCTAATTTTAATAAACTAACTGAAGGAAATTTCTAAATTATCAGCTAAATTATGGTCATCCTGTAGGGTCTGTTTAAAATAAACAACATAAAAGGGGATACAGAGTAACTTGGGATTTTTTTTTGTAACCTTCAATGTTAACTCGTTGTTTTATACTTTATACACTATTTGCCAGTTCACATTTTATGTGAATAATATTTTAACTTGCAAATAGATTTTGGAAATAAGAGAGTCTTTTTTACAATCATTTGGTAAGGCGTCATGTATCAAAGTTTCCTTTAATGTAATAATTTCTCAAATTTTAAACTTTAGTAATTGAGATATATCCAATAAATATCTTTATTTTTGTGATATATATAATCACTTTATTTTAATTATCATAGGAATCCTGAACCCTGAATTTTGACTTTTATAATTATCAGATGTTTATATTCAAGTAACTTTCTATTATTTTCAATATATATTATGATATAATTTTGGCTTATTAAATGCAGGTGGTTGAAATTAACAATTTAAAAACTTTGCTCTAGCTTAAATGAAGCATTTAGCTATTGAAAAGCTACTTTTCCAAAATAGCTTATATAAAAATATACATATATGTCTATTTTTTATGTATTTTATATATGTGCATATATGTCTATTTATATATACGTCTATTTATATATATATTTATATACATAACTATTTCTTACTTTTCATTTTTCCATGTTCCTGCCTACCTTTCAGTTCAATCTTCACTGTTTCTTCAAATACTGGAGAACATCTTTTTTGTTACATGCTATTGGGATAAGAGGAGATAAGACACAGTACAATACATCTGCAAAACATTTGGCAATATTTGTCAAAATTATAAATGCAATAAGCATTTTCTGACTCAATATATCACTTGTGAGAATGTACCAACATATTCTACCAATATTATCACTTCACTCTCTACACAATAATAATTACTGAAGTTTGTTGTTGCTTGACTAAAGACTGGTGTGTCAGGCTGAAAAGACCACACATCTTTGACACTTTCTATTGAGAAGTAAGAAATCATTCCCTTCTCCTTGAATCTATCCTGACTTGTAACTGCTCTGTCCAGTACAATATGGTAGAATGATGCTATGTCAGTTTGAAGAATAACCTTAAAAAAGACTGGGAATCATCTGCTTTGGTGTCATGAAGCTATGAGCTGTTTTGTAAGATGGCCAGTTACCATTACTGGAGGTATCATCTGGAGAAGCCCTGAGACCACTTGTGAGATACTCTGAGCCCATTTCCCCATCTGTCTTCACTAAGGGTCCAGACATATGGGAACATCTATTTTGTATCATCCAGCTTGGCCTGTCATCAGCTAAGTCTTACCAAATGATGTTAGTTTATACAGTATGAACCAGAAAAATCATCTAGTTGGGTCCTGAGAATATTCATTATCCACAAAAGGATGAGCTACAACAAAATCATAGGCATTTTAGGCAACAAGTTTTTGACTTTTAGGGAAGTTTGTTATTTAATGGTAGATAACTGGAGCAATTGGAAACAACCTGTCTGCAATGAAGTAAGCAATTATACATAGAATGATTCAGATCTTATTGCTCAGTTTGGTACTATCTGTGAGATAAATGCAAGAATGAGATATAAAATATATATTATTTCCTACTTAAGACAATGTATTGTGTAGCTATATAATATAGTTATGGTCTTAAAGGGATGGCATATCTGAAGTGATGCCCCCCGAAACTGGTAATAGGTGACCTGGCTGTGGGGGGTAAATAAATAAATAACTTTTAACATTAGACTTTTTTGCTATGCTATATTTGTCCTTTCAGTAAAAGTAAATTGGAAGGAGAAAAAAGAAAAAAAAGATTATAACGGTATGGTCCTGATTTTGCTTAGTCTTGCACTGCTTAGTGACTAGTATTCTATAAATATAAGAATTTTAGAACTTGTCCTTGTCTTTAGAGTGCTTTGTAGCATATTGGAATGATCACTCGGTAAATATTAGTGACTTAGTGAAGTGTTTCATGAGCTACAATTTGGATCTGAGATTGAATTCCTTGCTGAACAGTTCTGCCCCTAAAAGAAGTATACAAATTCAGAACATCAGTTTTGCATTTCTAATCACCCTCCATACCCCATACAGCATGTATAATGAAAGATGATTACACAGTAACTGGTAACACAGCTGGGAGGTGTTCTCTGAATAAGATTTTTGTTCTCTTTTTATTTCAAAACAGGCTTTATTTCCATGACATCTTGCATAGAGCAGATGGCCTCAAAAGTTAAATTTGACCATGAATACTACATTAGCTGTCATGTAACTAGGGAAGGACAATTATAAACTTTCTTTTAAAATGTTTCATTTATTTTACTGTTATGTATGTATGTTTTTACTTGGTGAAGAAAGTATTTAGCAAATATGGTTTATTTCTGTTTTATAACTCAATATTGCATCATTTTATTTCTGACCATTCAAATTCAAACAAGGATGCATCTCAATAGTCATTAATATGCAGTAGGGTATTACAATCATATCACTAGTGCAGAAAAAGAAAAGAAAAAGTTTTTCTTACTGTTTTCCAACTATAGAGTCAACATAAGCAGATGTTCTGTTTTTGATTTGCCAAGAAAATTAGCACTTTTCCAGGAAGTACATACAGAGCTGAAATATCCTTCAGTCGTTAAAAAATAGATCTCAGCATGGCAGTTAATTATGAAAAGGCAAACACTTTGAAATGGGACTACACCTAATATTCACTTTATTTATTTATTTTGCATTAAGTTCATAGAATTTATGATAGCCATCTCTTTAGTGCCAAGGGAGAATATTTTGTTCTGGAGTCTACTCTTTGACCTTATATCCTGAGATATAAGGATATAAAAGAAATGAGAGTAGAGAAAGAAAACAAGGATCACAGTAAAAAATAAGTGGAAAAGATTTAGAAAATTTCAAAATAAACAAAGAGAGAAAACTTTAGCAAAAAAATCATATAATCCAAAATATTCATTTGTCATTTTCTGAAAAGTTCTGGTAAGAATTATCTTTCAAACAAATTACTCAGGAACTATGTAACTAAAAATGACAGCAACAATAGTAAACAATCAAACATTTGCTATTTCCCTTATTGATATATGGATTCAATATATATATATATATATATATATATATATATATATATTTGTCTTTTTGCTATTTCTTGGGCCGCTCCTGCAGCATATGGAGGTTCCCAGGCTAGGGGTCCAATCGGAGCTGTGGCCACCAGCCTACGCCAGAGCCACAGCAACGCAGGATCCGAGCTGCATCTGCAACCTACACCACAGCTCATGGCAACACCGGATCGTTAACCCACTGAGCAAGGGCAGGGACCGAACCCACAACCTCATGGTTCCTAGTCGGATTCATTAAGCACTGCGCCACGACGGGAACTCCCTGATTCAATATATTACTGTCTACTTTGTAAAGTTACTGTTACCACCTTTATTGAATTCAATGTTATGTAATTATTAATCTAATTAAAAATCAGATTATAAAGGAGTCAAAAAGAATCTAATTTCACTAATATAGCATAAAGGGTAGATAAAAATTTAGGGATAAAATATTTGTATCTATACACACATGACATATTTAAATCTACACATGAACTCATAAATACATATAATTTCCCATAGGAACTATAAATTTAACCTTAAAATATTGATAAATAATATAAATATACTATAATACCATTTGATAATAATGAAGTATTTGAGACAATGTGACATTAATTTAACCCTTTAAAAAATGCTTGAATTTCTGATCAAAATAATTTTCCTTATAGATACAAAAGAATCCTATCTTCAAAATTATATCAATTCTGATATCAAACAAAAAATCATAAGAGTTTGTGCCTCCCATCTGATATGATTAATCAGTTGAAATGACTGGCCAGAAAGCAATCACAGATACTTGATAGTGATTTGTTCTTCAGCTAGTGAACTGCTCATCATAAAATTATATCAGTTGTTGAGGAGACCTTTTGAAGTTGGCTGGTTCCCATTTATTTACATCTTGACATCTACCACAGAGTCAGAAGTGCATAATCAGTATGAACAGAGAATGATCAAATCACTGCAGATATTTCAACTGTAAGATATATTAAAAAATTCACATACTTCTAAATAACAGAGAAAAAACTAGATTTCTTTGTGGTGAATAGTTATAATTAAAATAACTGGGCATTTAAATTGGTAGTTTAATAGCTTAGGAACTAATTAACTTATTAGCTTCAGTAAAGAATGCAGAATCAAGAATATAAGTTTATGATGATGTTTAGAAGGTTAACTTTATTTTTCCTTGCTCTTTATCTGAGACAAATATAAAAAATATACTGTATTTCAAAAGATAATTAGTATTTAAGAAGTATAACCTACATCATCAAATAATTCATGGGGATTTTATTCTTTTCATTTTCTATTCATATATTGTTTCAGGTCAAATTTAGACTGGTTTTCCTTGTTCTTTAATAATAAAGTGATTATTTTTTAATCTCCAGAAGTATATTTTCAGTTATCATTACATTCTTTGTCTCATACATTCAAAGAACAACAATCATTAAGGCTTAGTTTGATTTGGTTTTCTGTCGTAAGTGACAAGTATAAAAAAATACTTTAAAGCATAGCTATAAAGCATGTCAATATGATTAAAGTATCAGTTGTTTTTACTATAAATAATATTTTCTAGCAGCTCAGGAGCTCTGCAAGTGGCATTTACCCTAGCAAAGTAGTAAAAAGAATACTCATGTGGTAGGAAATTTACATATCATAAGAAAAAATGGTAAATTCTAAAATGTTAGTGTTGAAACTTTTTTTTACATTAAAAATGTATTTGATGTAAAAGAGGTTGCTAAGCAAGAGAAAAGCAGAATGTTAACCTACAAGGGAACCCCCATAAGATAATCAGCTGATTTCTATACAGGCACTACAGGCCAGGAGGGAATGGCAAGAGATATTTAAAGTGCTAAAAGGAAAAAATATGCAACCTAGAATACTCTCTCCAGCAAGAATATCATTTAAAATAGAAGGAGAAATAAAATTTTTTTCCAACAAACAAAAGCTAAAAGAATACTGCAATAAAAAACCCAGGCAAAAAGAAATACTGAAAGGGCTTCTCTAAACCAAAAAGAAAGGAAGGAAAGAAAGGGAGGAAAAAGAAAAAAAAAAAAAAGAAGAGGAAGAACTAGGACTGGGGAACCACAATCAGAGAGCAGTCACTCAAATAAGCCAGCATACACATTTAATCATGAACATGTTTCAAACAAAATAAAATTAAAAAGAAAAAAAAAAGTCATCAAAATCATAAAATGTGGGCATGGGATGTTAGGAAATAAATAGACCCTTTTTATTGTTTGTTTGTATGTTTTTCTTAATTTTAATATAGTAATGAAGTGTTTGAACCTACAGGACCATCAGGCTAAAACACACAATTATAGGAAGGGGTTAGCATACTTAAAAAACAGGGCAACCACAAGCCAAAACCAAACATTGCATTCGCAAAAAATAAAAAAAAATAAAAAAAAAACACTCAAACAAATAATAAACGGAGATCATCCAACCAAAAAAAGAAAGGAAGAATGGAGAACATAGGATCAACTGGAACACGAGGTTCTAAATGGCAATAAATAATCATCTATCAATTATCACCTTAAATGTCAATGGACTGAATGCTCCAATCAAAAGACACAGAGTGGATGCGTGGATAAAAAGGCAAAAACCTTCAATATGCTGCCTACAAGAAACTCACCTTAGGACAAAAGATACATAGAGATTGAAAGTGAAGGGGTGGGGAAAAATATCTCATGCCAATAGACATGACAGAAAAGCAGGAGTCGCAATGCTCATATCAGACAAAATAGACTTTAAAACAAAAGACATAAAGAAAGACAAAGAAGGACACTACTTAATGATTAAGGGATCCATCCAAGGAGAGGATGTTACTATCATCAACATATATGCCCCAAATACAGGAGCACCCAGATACATACAACAAATATGAACAGAAGACATAAAGGGAGAAATTGATGGGAATACAATCACAGTGGGAGATTTTAATACCCCCCTCACATCAATGGACAGATCCTCTAGACAGAAAACCAATAAAGCAACAGAGATCCTAAAGGAAACCATAGAAAAGGTAGACTTCATTGATATCTTCAGGACACTACAGCCAAAAAAATCAGAATACACATTCTTCTCAAATGCTCATGGAACATTCTCATGATCAACCACATATTGGGACACAAAGCTAACCTCAACAAATTTAGGAGCATAGAAATTATCTCAAGTATCTTCTGTGACCACAATGCCATGAAATTAGAAATCAAGCATGGGAAAAGGAAAGAGAAAAAAACCTACTTCATGGAGACTCAACAACATGCTACTAAAAAACCAATGGGTCAATGAGGAAATCAAGAAGGAAATTAAAAACTACCTTGAAACAAATGATAATGAAGACACAACCTCTCAAAATCTATGGGATGCTGCAAAAGCAGTGCTCAGAGGGAAATTTATAGCAATACAGGCCTTTCTCAAAAAAGAAGAAAGATCCCAAACGGACAACTTAACCCTCCACCTAAATGAATTAGAAAAAGAAGAACAAAAAAGACCTAAAGCCAGCAGAAGGAAGGAAATTATAAAGACCAAAGAAGAAATCAATAAAATAGAGACTCAAAAAACAACAGAGACAATTAATAAAACCAAGAGCTGGTTCTTGGAAAAGGTGAACAAAATTGACAAACCCCTGGCCAGGCTCACTAAGAAGAGGAGAGAAAGAACCCACATAACCAAAATTATAAATGAAAAAGGAGAAATCACAACGGATACAGCAGAAATACAAAAAACCGTAAGAGAATACTAGGAACAACTATACGGCCACAAGTTTGACAATTTGGAAGAAATGGACAATTTTCTAGAATCTTACAGCCTGCCAAAACTGAATCAAGTAGAAACAGACCAACTGAACAGACCCATCACTAGAAATGAAACTGAAGAGGTCATAAAAACACTCCCTACAAATAACAGCCCAGGACCAGATGGCTTCACAGGAGAATTCTATCAAACATATAAAGAGGAACTGGTACCCATCCTCCTTAAACGCTTTCAAAAGGTTGAAGGAGAAGGAAGACTCCCAAAGACATTCTATGATGCCACCATCACCCTCATTCCAAAACCAGGCAGAGATACCACCAAAAATGAAAACTATCGCCCAATATCATTGATGAATATAGATGCAAAAAGTCTCAACAAAATCTTAGCCAACCAAATCCAACAACATATCAAAAAGATCATACACCATGACCACGTAGGGTTCATCCCAGGTTCACAAGGATGGTTCAACATACGCAAATCAATCAGCATCATACACCACATTAACAAAAACGAAAAGTCAAAAATCGTATGATCATCTCAATAGATGCAGAAAAAGCATTTGACAAAGTCCAACATCCATTCATGATCAAGACCCTCGCCAAAGTGGGTATAGAGGGAACATTCCTGAACATAATCAAAGCCATTTATGAGAAACCCACAGCAAATATAATCCTCAATGGGGAAAAACTGAAAGCCTTCTCACTCCAATCGGGAACAAGACAGGGATGCCCACTCTCACCACTGCTCTTCAACATCGTTTTGGAAGTCCTAGCCACAGCAATTAGAGAAACCAAAGAAATAAAAGGCATCCATATAGGAAGAGAAGAGATCAAACTGTCACTGTATGCAGATGACATGATACTATACATAGAAAACCCTAAGGACTCAACCCCAAAACTACTTGAACTGATTCATAAATTCAGCAAAGTAGCAGGACATAAGATTAACATTCAGAAGCCAGTCACATTTCTGTATGCCAGCAATGAAACATTAGAAAAGGAATACGAAAATACGATACCGTTTAAAATTGCACCTCAAAAAAATCAAATACCTGGGAATACACCTGACCAAAGAGGTAAAGGACCTATATGCCCAGAACTATAGAACTTTAATCCAAGAAATCAAAGATGATATAAAGAAATGGAAAGATATTCCATGTTCCTGGAATATTCCATGTTCAATATTGTAAAAATGGCCATACTACCCAAAGCTATCTACAGATTCAATGCAATCCCTATCAGATTACCCATGACATTTTTCACAGAACTAGAACAAACAATCCAAACATTTATATGGAACCACAAAAGACCCAGACTCACCAAAGCAATCCTGAGAAACACAAACCAAGCAGGAGGCATAACTCTCCCAGACTTCAATCAGTATTACAAAGCCACAGTCATCAAAACAGTGTGGTTCTGGTATCAAAACAGACAGACAGACCAATGGAACAGAATAGAGAACCCAGAAATAAACCCTGACACCTAGGGTCAATTCATCTTTGACAAGGGAGGCAAAAACATCAAATGGGAAAAAGAAAGTCTATTCAGCAAGCATTGCTGGGAAACCTGGACAGCTGCATGCAAAGCAATGAGACTAGAACACACCCTCACACCATGCACAAAAATAAACTCCAAATGCCTGAAAGACTTAAATATACGGCAGGACACCATCAAACTCCTAGAAGAGAACATCGGCAAAACACTCTCGGACATCAACCTCATGAATATGTTCTCAGGTCAGTCTCCCAAAGCAATAGATATAAGAGCAAAAATAAACCCATGGGACCTCATCAAACTGACAAGCTTTTGCACAGCAAAAGAAACCCAAAAGAAAACAAAAAGACAACTTTCAGAATGGGAGAAAATAGTTTCAAATAATGCAGCGGACAAGGGCTTAATCTCTAAAATATATAAGCAACTTATACAACTCAACAGCAAAAAAGCCAGTCACCCAATGGAAAAATGGGCAAAAGACCTGAATAGACTGTTCTCCAAGGAAGATATACAGATGGCCAGCAAACACATGAAAAAATCCTCAACATCCCTGATTGTTAGAGAAATGCAAATCAAAACTACCATGAGATACTACCTCACACCAGTCAGAATGGCCATCATTAATAAATCCACAAATAACAAGTGCTGGAGGGGGTGTGGAGAAAAGGGAACCCTCCTGCACTGGTGGTGGGAATGTAAACTGGTACAGCCACTATGGAGAACAGTTTGGAGATACCTTAGCAATCTATCCATAGAACTTCCATATGACCCCGCAATCCCACTCTTGGGCATCTATCCGGACAAAACTCTACTTAAAAGAGACACGTGCACCTGCATGTTCATTGCAGCACTATTCACCATAGCCAGGACATGGAAACAACCCAAATGTCCATCTACAGATGATTGGATTCGGAAGAAGTGGTATATATACACAATGGAATACTACTCAGCCATAAAAAAGAATGACATAATGCCATTTGCAGCAACATGGATGGAGCTAGAGAACCTCATACTGAGTGAAATGAGCCAGAAAGAAAAATACCATATGATATCACTTATAACTGGAATCTAATATCTAGCACAAATGAACATCTCCTCAGAAAAGAAAATCGTGGACTTGGAGAAAAGACTCATGGCTGCCCAATGGGAGGGGGAGGGAGTGGGAGGGATCGGGAGCTTGGGGTTATCAGATACAACCTAGAATAGATTTACAAGGAGATCCTGCTGAGTAGCATTGAGAACTTTGTCTAGATACTCATGTTGCAACAGAACAAAGGGTGGGGAAAAATGTATACATGTAAGAGTAACTTGATCCCCACACTGTACAGTTGGAAAAAAAGATAAAAATTAAAATGAAATAAAATAAAATAAAATAAAATATTATATGACATGAAAATCCACAAAATGTACAAAAGATACTATAGAAACCCAAATTCTACAGTATGGAGGACAGACTTGAGGAAATCACATAGAGTGGAAAAGAAGAAATCTTTAATTTGGAATTAAGCTCTGAATATATGGTCTTCATTTATATACTAATTGCTATATTCACCTCAAACTTTTTATTGTTTTGTGTCTTCAAAATTTACATATTGATTTTCCCACCTTTAGTTACTTATTTTAAAAAGACACAATAACTAAGATTGTTATTCACTTAAAAAATATACAATTAATTTATTTTTTCAGTCCCCTCTGGTATAATTGAATATCATTATCCAAATGATGATTAATAGCATTATTTATTATTTCTGTCATTTACCATACTGAGGAGTTTGGAGACAGATCTGGAGCTATGGAGAAGAAAAATTCAACTTTGTTATTATTTCCTGAATCTCAAAAGTGATATTTCTTTATTGTCTCTTTCACATGCCCTGTTTTCTAAGTTCATAATAATCTTCTGTTTGCTTTGTTTTTCTATGTTTAGCTTCCCTGAGGCATATGGAGCTCCTGGGTAAGGGATTAGATCCAAGCTGCAGTTAAGATCTAAGCCACAACTACAGCAATGCTAGATCCTTAACCCATTCTGCCAGGCCAGGAATTGAACCTGCATCCCAGCACTCCAAAAACACCACCAATCCCATTGCACAACAGTGGAAGCTCCTAAATTCATAATAATCTTCTATCTAGCCTTTTCTTTGAGCTTCTTACCAGCTGGCCACTATTATTGACTAACTGGTAAGCAAGTTATCATCCATGAAACTGCAAAAAAACCCTCTATTTTTATTTCATGGAAATTTTGCTTTTAAACCAATATACATTCTAAGAGACTGAAAATGTAATAAACAATGTTATTTTTCAATAATTAGGTAGAATTATTTATCAGGTTCTATTCCATATTTTTCTATTTTCATTCAAAATTTTTTTATATTATAATTCCCCCACCAAAAGAGATTACTGGATTAATGGCTCTGTTGTATTTTTAGAGAAATCTTTTTAGCTGTAATATTTAACAATTATTAATAATCATGGTCTGGTAATATTGGTTGTTTCCTAAGTATTTCAGAATTGAATTCCCAATATATTTTATCTACATATTAATGATAATCCTATTAAAATGATATTATATCAGTATATTTTACATTTCTACTCTTATGTAGAAATACATGAAGAATGCATTTTTAATGAATAGCTTTTCATATTTCATAGAATCGAGTAAGAGTTGAATGTTATATGGAGTCTTGATATTGAGATAAACTATAGTATAGATTTCTATATAATGTAAATCCTATGATTTCTTTTTACTATAGCTTTTATTAGAGACCACTTATTCAAACCTACTACAGCTTCATCAAGAAATAATTCTTCTTTCTTGTCAAAGCCAGTTTAAATATTCTTTCTACCATGATGATATCTGAATAAGTATATCTGTAAATTATTATATATTTAGTGAATATTATTAATGCCTGAAGCTGGGCTTTACACAAAGGCATAGGTTCAAATGTCCCAACATGTGAAACCCTGTATTTGAGTTCATTTTTTTAAATCAAGCACTCATTTTTAATAACTCTATTGCTGACGCAGTAAAATGGTAAAACACTTTGTTTTCTACCTATAGCTCTTTAAATTTATTCATATCGAAAAGTAATTACTGTAAACTGGCAGTGAAACTGCTTCATCTTTATATAGAGGAGTTCAAAGGACAAGGATCTTGGGAAAAAATTACTTCACAGAAAATGAGGTACTAATTTTTTTTGGTTGTCACTATTCTTACCAGACATATGAGGTAATTTTAATATGGCTAAAATATAAATAAAACATGTGACAAGTTAAAAATTCTTAAATTGCGTTGAAATCCCAAATATTTATTTTTATGCTTCAACATGTGAAATTTCAAAACTGACATATAATAAACCAAGAATTAAAATTCTACCACTTTACTCTTTTAAATAATTGAAACACTTTTCTTTTGCAGTCCAATAATTTACTTTACACTTTAAAGCTATGTCATGAACCTGACACTGACCAGAAAATCTCTAAGAAAATATTGGAATAATCTCATTTAATGTTACTTTAATATATATTAAACTTTTATAACTACAAACAACAGAGTATATACAAAGCTTTTAATGTCTCCTCACAAATTACTTAATAATTTCAAACACAGAACTATATATGTATTTTGGGGGCCCCAGAAGGAGAAAAATGTGGGAAAAAAACAGAAAATCTGTTTGAAGAAATAATGGACTAAAATTCCCACACTCTAAGGAAAGAAATGGACATACACATTCAAGGAACTCAATGAAATAAAACTAGGATTAACCTAAAAAGAACTACACCAAGACACTTCATAATCAAATTGTCAAAAATCACAAAGCAAAATCTTGAAAATAAGAACTGTCATGTACAAGGGAAATCAGATTATCAGTAGATTTCTTATGAAAACCTGACAGGCTAGAAGATAGTGAAATATTGTATTCAAAGTACCGGAAACAACAACAACAACAAAAGAGTCATCCAAGAATACTACATCATGAATGAAAACCGTCCTTCAAAAAATGAAGAAACTAAGGCTTTCCCAGATAAACAAGAACTGAAAATATTTATCACCACTAGGCCTATACAGCAAAAAATGTTGAAGAGTCCTGCAAGTTGAAATCAAAGGATGATAAACAGCAGCATAAAAATATACAAGAATATAAAATTCCATAGTAAGGGTAAATATATAAGGTAAACCACATGTCTAAGATCAAGGAGTCTCATGATTTCTGTAATATTCCAAATCATGGCCAACCTCAAAAGCATTGCTGTTATCAATGTCTATATTAGGCTCTTATTTCTAGATACTCAGCAAGTTCAGTAAATGATGAGTTTTGCCGCCTCATATTTTCCTGTTCCTGTCACAAAGTATTTTCTCTTAAAACACAAACTTTTCTAGAGAAGGAATTTTTAATATTAAATGTATTTGGAAGGTGAACAGTTGTCAGAAAGATGCTAGGGCACTTCTTAGTTTCCCTTTCTTTTGGTAGTAAAAGGAGATTTGAACAGAAATGTTGACGAAAGAAAGGGATATAAGAATTCTTAAATAAAAATCATACCTTAGTGGCCATTATTTCTTTTGATAGCAGTAAAGCACAAATTTGGATGTTTAATATTCTTTCTGAGTTAAAACAACAGGTGCATTGCTATAATCAATCTTAGATCTCATTTCATATTTAGAGGTCATTTACACGTTTGGATAGCAATAGAATTTTAGGGAGATCTAAGGCTCAACTCCAGAAACATAACTGTCTCAATATATTCTGTTTTCCAGAGAAAGAAAATGTTATCTTGTGAAGGGGCACCAGTGTAAAGATTATAGTCTGTGATATGGAATGTATCTGTGAGTTATTAGAGGCAGAGGTTAAGTAACAGTGACAAGTGTTTAAGGTTCATATTCCACATCTATATCTATAAAAAATTTAAAGAACTGTCATTTAATATTGAGACAAATTACTTCATGATTGTTTAGGGATAAAATAGGGTAATTAGGAACTTGGTTCCCACTCAGGACACCTTCATTAATCAGCTACTTAATTTTATTTCTTCAGTTTCTTAGTAAACACAGGGCAACAGTTTATCCATTGCTATTTTCTGCCTGCAGTTCTTCAGGTAGCTTTTTTTTTTTTTTTTGGTATTTTTTTTTTTAATGACTATACCTGCAGCATATGAAAAATCCTGGTCTAGGGGTCAGATTGGAACTGTAGCTGCCAACCTATGCTACAGCCACAGCGACACTGGATCCAAGCTGTATCTGTCACCTACAACACAGCTTGTGGCAACACTAAATCCTTAACCCACTGAGTGAGGCCAGGGACTGAACCCACATCCTCATGGATACTAGTCAGCTTCTTAATCTGCTGAGCCACAACAGGAACTCAGGCAGGTATCTTTTTCAAAAGGCATATAACTATTGGATTGTATATAACTATTGGATGGAAGCAGTTGGTTGCTTTGTTTGTAAAACTATCAGCATAAGTTTTACCTGGATCTTATTTTACTTTTAATCTATGACTTAAAAATTTTCAAAAAGCAGTTAGGGATCTGGAAAACCCATTCCAGATTTTCCTGCATTTTAAGTTCTCTATTTCTAGTTTAAGGCTAGTCACAAAAGAAGAAGAGAAGAATTCAACACATCTGTTTAAGGATTTACATCTAATTGTTGCATGATAAAGTTAACAAATTCCTGAAATTATCTAAGGATTCTTCTCTTTGCTTGTAGGACTGTATTAAAATATAGCTATTTTCACAAGAAAGGTGTAAAGAATCTCAAAAAATAGTATTTAGAATTTTCAGTTTTTTGAAACCACTTAATTTCCTATACAAAATGGAATCTTTCAAATCAATCTTAGTTTCTTCATCCTCTGCACTTATCCATTATTTTCACCTGAGATTCCAGATTACATTCTTAGAACTATTCTAAATTCTTCTGTAAATTTTTGTTTATCGGTCTAGATTTTGGGGTGTTAACAATAAGCTCTCACCTATTAACAAGACAAGGGATTAAAATAAGCTTTAAGCAGCTTGCTCTATTCCAATTATGACTCAACTTTAAGAGGCAATTAGGTATTGGGAGTTTCTGGATGGTCAGCAGGGTAGGTGTATTAGTCAGATAGAAAGGTATAGGCAGAGAGTATTGAGGTATATAGGATGGGGAAGGGATATGGTTTAATGTAACGTCTTGTCTAGGGAATGTAAAAGTGAGATTTAAGTTTTTCCCACATTTTTTATTTGGCTTCATGGTACAACTTGAAAAATAATTTTGCATTTGAATTTATTTGGAAGCATTCTCATACCAGTTAAAATACAGATCATTGGATATTTGGGATTATGCTCCTTCATTGTAAGGTGTTTTAAAATGAATAATTTAGTTTATATTATACATTTAGGATTGGTGAGCATAAGAAGAAAAAGTCTTGCTGAGCAATCTATTTTTTGAAACGTAAGTAATTTTCTTAAGTGTATAATGTATCATCCAATAGGGCAACTATTGTCCAGATGAGCAAACTATTTGCTGGATGAATTGGTTTTTATGACTTTGCTGAAGCAAAATGTCAAATTATTTTTTGTTTTATGGAATTATTTCCAGGGCAAGCATTTACTGAAATAAAAATTAAAGTTGATTGAGATGGATTTCCTGTCGTGGCACAGTGATTAATGAATCTGACTGGAACCATGAGATTGCAGGTTCAATCCCTGACCTTGCTCAATCCCTGACCTTGGGTTGGGGATCGGGCGTTGCCGTGAGCTGTGGTGTGGGTGGCAGATGCGGTTGGGATCGTGTGTTGCTGTGGCTCTGGTGTAGGCCGGCGGATGCAGCTCCAATTAGACTCCTAGCCTGGGAACATCTATATGCTGTGGGAGCGGCCCTAGAAAAGGCCAAGAGACAAAAAAAATGTTCATAGAGATCGTCTAGGTTCTAAGTCCTAGTAGTTAACAACTTCACTGAAAAGTATAAATCCTTTTTTTAATTAAAGAATACTACTGATAACATTGGGTCTTTTTTTTTTTTTTTGAAAATAAAAGGGAAATTATGCCTTCTATACAGCCCAGGTCTTGATGAATCTTGAAATATTTTAGGAATGTACCTATAGGCGTACCTTGGAGATACTGCAGGTTCAATTCCAGATTGTAGTAAAACTAATATCTCAAAAAAGGCAGTGACAGAATTTTTCTGTTTCCCAGTGTTTATCAAAGTTATGTTTATACTATACTATAGTCTATTAAGTATGCAATAGCATTATGCCTAAAAAAACAATATACATACCTCAATTAAAAAATAATGCTGCTGGAGAAATGGCATCAATAGATTCACTCTACTTAGGGTAGTACAAACCTCTAACTTGTCAAAAATCCAATATCTACAAAGTGCCATAAAGTGAAGAATAATATGAAATTTTCATTTATAAAAATACATACATACCATATAGTAAAGTATTTCACTTTGCCTAAAGAAGAGTCTGGCCTTTGTTCTCAATTCCTGGGAATTAAACATTAAATCCCTAAAATGTCCTACCTAATGAGTGTTTTTTTTACACAGGGACCTAGAAACATGCCAGTTAGTCCAGGATTGTGAGGCCTGATAGTGGTTCTAGATCATGCATTACCAGCTGGACCACTGGAAGGTCTGGAGAGTGAAGTCAGCTAAATGAGTAGTTGACCATGTCTGCAATGGGGCCTTAATAAAGAATTTAGACATCATGTCCTAACTGAGCCTCCTCTGTTGCTGAAACTATATGAATAGTGTCACACATAGTTTCTGGGAGGAGAGGACTACTGGTTCAAACTCAATGTTTGAACCTTCTAGATTGTACCCATGGTTATCTTCCCTTGGCTGATTTTAATCTGTATTCTTTCACTATAACAAACCATAATCATGGTATGACAGTTTTCAGTGCTCTCTGTGAACACTTCTGATGAATTATTGAAGCTACGAGTGATCTTAGGAACCACTGATTTTTCAATTGTCAGAAATGATGCTGATCTTGTGGACTGTTGCACTAAGTTTGCATTTAAACATACACATACATTGATGTATATACTTGCCTTTCATGCTTCTAAGATATTGCTACTTTTTCATGTGCTACATAATACATATTTTTCATACATATGTATCAAAGTTCCATCCTGAATACCTTATAATTCAGCTTTTATAATAGTCTTATAAAAGCTTTTGAGAATGAATACTAAAATGTTATTTATTTTCTGATTATAGTCCTACAATTTAGTCAAATTGCAGAACAGATGCTGACTCACAGACATTGAAAAACTTATGTTCTCTGGAGGAGACAGTTTGGGGGGTGGGAGGATGTTCTAGGGCTGTGGGATGGAAATTCTGTGAAACTAGATTGTTATGATCATTAAAAAATAAATAAATACATATAAAATAAAAAATAAAATATTATTATTTTCCATCAAAAAATGTAAGATAATGTATCAGGGCTGTATTGAAATGTTTACATAGTTAAATTCCCTTGTATTATTGTTTCTCTGCCTATTTTTAAAACTTACAAGACTTTTCTCTCATATTATCTAGTATTTCTTATAAAAAGAGATGATAATTTATTCAAAAGAAATACAAATTTACTTTAATTTAAAGGGAAACACTGTGTCTGCAGATGATTTTTTCCTCTGTACAATTTTTGTTTTTATTTTAGTTAACTAGGAAAACTTTATATAACATAATTCCTTTTCTACTTGAGCTATCAAAAAACCCTAACAGTCAAATTGAAGCCCAGTGTAAAATCTAGTTTCAGTCAGATAATTAGGGTTGTTTTATATATATATAAAACATATATATATATGCTTACTAATATTATCCTAAATAAAACAGATTATTTACTCAAAGCAAATAATGCACCAGTTTTCATGCACCATAATTTCCTCCTTCCAGCACAATGTGACAAGAACTACATATCACTCCAACATATCACTCAGATTAGGGTTATAGGTAAGGAACTCTCCAGAATTGAATCTGTGCATTTATCAGGGTTAAGAGGCAGCTGGTGTTTCTTTTTCCCATTCTAAGACAGTGTACTAAGAAATATGATGAGAAGGGCCCTTGGTTCTCAAGCTTTGTAAAGTAAATAAATTTCTTCAGGGGGATATAAGACTACAGTCTCAGTTTTACAACCCAAAGTTATCTCCCAGAGTCCCAAACGTTTTGTGGCCCTTTGAAAATATAAAGACATACTCCTGGAGTGGTAAATCTCCTTGAAATTCTCACTGGCTTGTCCATCATAAATTAACTTCAAAGGCTTATCATTTGCCCTGCTCCCAAGTTTTATTAAAATTTGCTTAGAGAGATTTAATTATGTAGAAACATAAAAATATTTTCTCTACAGCTACCAAATTGGTAATGTCTAACTCTTCTCTTTTAATTAGTTTTTCTTCTGTTCTGATAATTATATAATTTAAGAAATTGAATAACAGAAAATGCAATGACTAAATAGATCTTCAGCAAAACATCATTTATGTAACAAAATGAATTAATTCTAAATATTTATCTCATACAATAAAGATCTCAGAGAAGTCAAGAAGTTGCTATGAATATTGGTGTTGCAGGTTTAATTTCCTACAATTTCACATTCTATTGGCCTTTTAAAATCTTTTAAAAATTACACACCAAAATTGAGATAATTGTAGATAGATAAACAGTTGTAAGAAATAGTACCTTGAGATCTGATGTTCCCATTATCCCAATGGCATCATGTTGTGAAACTATAGAACAATATCATAACGAGGGTGCTAATGTTGATGAAATCAAGATGCAGAACAATTTCATCATCATACGGATCCCCCAGATTGCTATTATAATTACACCCAATTCCCTTTTGCCTACATGCTCTGATTATCTTCTGATATTTCTGTAATACTGTTTCTAATAATATTGTTATTTCAAGGATGTTGTATAAGTAGAATCATAGAGTTTGTGACTCTTGGGGATTTGCTTTACTTTTCACTGAGTACAGTTCTCTAGAGATTAATCCATGGTGTTGTATATATCTAAAATTAAGACAGTTCCTTTTAATTGTTGACTAGTAGTCCATGGTATAGATAAAATATAGTTTTTTTGTTTTGAATTCTAATTTGTTCAATTTATCATGTTAAATTTAATTTTTATTTTATATTGGAATATAGTTGATTTACAGTGTTGTGTTAGTTTCAGGTAGACAGCAAAGTGATTCAGTTACATATATAAACATATCTAGTCTTTTTCAGATTCTTTTCCCGTATAGGTGGTTACAGAATATTGAGTAGAGTTCTTTCTGCTATACATTAGGTCCTTGTTATCTATTTCATAGATAGTATTGTAGATATGTTAATCCCAAATTCCTAATTTATGCCACCCCCTAACGTTTCCACTTTGGCAATTATGCCAGTACCATACTGTTTTGATGACTGTAGCTTTCCAATACAGTCTGGAGTCAGGAAACCTGATTCTTCTAGCTTCGTTTTTCCATATCAAGATTGCTTTGGCTATTCCGGGTCTTTTACGTACAAATTTTTAAATATTCTGTTCTAAGTCTGTGAAGAAGGTTATTGGCAATTTTATATGGGTTACATTAAATCTGTAGATGGCCTTGGGTAGTAAAGCCATTCTGAAAATACTATTTTCCTATCTAGGAGCATGGTTTATCTTTCATCTGATTATGTCAACAATTCTTTCATCAACATCTCATAGTTTTCAGAGTACAGGTCTTGCCTCCTTAGGTAGGTTTATTCCTAGGTATTTTATCCTTTTTAATGCAATGTTCAATGAGCTTGTTCCCTTAGCTTCTCTTTCTGATCTTTTGTTGCTAATGTATAGGAATGCAAGAGATTTCTGTGTATTAATTTTTATCCTACAACTTTACTGAATTCATTGATTAGTTCTAGAGGTTTTCTAGTAGCATTTTTAGGATTTTCTATTTATAACATCATATTATCTGCAAAGAGTGATGGTTTTACTTCTTCTTTTCCAATATGGATTCCTTTTATTTCTTCTTATTTGCTGTGCCTAGGACTTCCCCAACTATGTTGTATAAAAGTGGTGACAGAAGACATCATTGTCTTGTTCCTAATCATAGACAAAATGCTTTCAGCTTTTAACTGTTGATTACGATGTTAGATGTGGGTCTGTCATACATGGCCTTTATTGTGTTGAGGTAGGTTCACTCTATCGTTTTCAGCATTTTTTTTTATCATAAATGGGTGTTGAGTTTTGTCAAAGCTTTTCCTATATCTATTGAAAGGATCATATGATTTTTATTCTTCAGTTTATTAATGTCATGTATCACACTGATTGATCTGTGAATAATGGAAAATCCTTGCATTCCCTAGGATAAATCCTACTTAATCATGATATATGATAATTTTATGAATTGTTGGATTTGTTTTATCAATATTTTGATGAGGATTTTTGTGTCTATATTCATCAATGATATTGGCCTGTAATTTTCTTTCTTTTGTGGTATTTTTATCTGGTTTTTGGTATCAGGGTAATGATGTCCTCATAGAGTGAGTTTGGAAGTATTCACTCCTCTTCAAATTCTTGGAATAGTTTCAGAAGAATATGTGGTAACTCTTCTCTAAATGTTTGTTAGAATTTGCCTGTGAATCTATATGATCCTTGACTTATGTTTAAAGGAAGTTTTTAAAATAGAGTTTCAATTTCAGTACTTGTGAATGGTCTATTCATATTTTCTATTTATTCCTGGTTCAGTATTGGAAGATTGTAGTTTTCTATGAATTTGTTATTTCTTCTATATTGTCCATTTTATTGCCATACAGTTGCTTGTAGCAGTCTCATATTGTCCTTTTTATTTCTTTTGTGTCAGATATATTTTCTTTTTACTTCTAATTATATTGATTTGAGGCCTTTTCCTTTTTTTTCTTTGTGAGTCTGGCTAATGTTTTATCAATTCTGTTGTGCTTTTCAAAGAACTTTTAGTTTCATTGATATTTTCTATTGCTGTCTTCATCTCTATTTCATTTATTTCTGCTCTGATCTTTAGGATTTCTTTTCTTCAAAATTGTGTTTTGTTTGTCTTCTTTCTCTAGCTGCTTCAGATATAAATTTAGCTTGTTTATTTGAGATTTTTCTTATTTCCTGAGGTAAGATTGTATTGCTTTAAATTTCACTCTTAGAACTGCCTTTCTACATCCCATAGGTTTTGGATTTTCATATTTTTCTTTTCATTTGTCTCTAGGTATTTTTGATTTTCTCATTGACACCTTATTTAGGCTTCACCTGTTTTATTTTATATTTTTCTTCTTGTAGATTATTTATAATCTCAGAGCACTGTGATTAGAAAGATGCTTGATATGATTTCAATTTTGTTAAATTTACTGATGCTTTCTTTGTGACCCTGCATGTGATCTCTCCAGGAGAATATTACATGTGCACTTGAGAAAAAAGTGTACTCTGCTGTCTTCAGGTGGAATATCCTATAAACATCAATGAAATCCCTCTTTTCTAATGGGTTATTTATGGCTTATGATTCCTTACTGATTTTCTGTCTTGATGATCTGTCCATTGATATAAGCAGGGTGTTAAAGCCCCCCACTATCATTGTGTTACTGTCAATTTCTCCTTTTATGGTTGTTAGAATTTGCCTTATATATTGAAGTGCTCCTATATTGAGTGTATATATATTTACAACTGTTATATCTTCTTAGATTGATCATTTGATTATTATCTAGTATTCTTGTCTCTTATAACAGTATTTATTTTAAAGTCTGTTTTGTCTGATATGAGTATATGTATCCCAGGTTTCTTTTGATTTCCATTTGCCTGGAATACCATTTTCCATCTCCATGCTTTCAGTCCGTGTCCCAGGGTCTGAAGTGGGTCTCTTGTAGACAGCATACATATGGGTCATGTTTTCATATCCATTCAGCCACTTTGTATATTTTGGATGGAACATTTAATCCACTTATACTCAAAGTAATTTTCAATACTTACATGCTTATTAATATTTTGTTGTTTTGGATTTGTCTTTGTAGCTCTTTTTTCTTCCCTTTTGTTCTCTTGTGTTTTGATGATTATCTTTGGTGTTATGTTTGGATTGCTTTTTCTTTTTTTTTATATCTATTACAGATTTTTGATTTAAAATTACCATGAGGTTTTTTATATAGGAACATATATATGTATATGTATGTGTATATATACACATACACACAACCACACACACATGATTATTCTAAATTGCTGGTCCCTTAATTCCCAAATGCATTTGCAATATCCTGCATTTGTGTTCTCCTCTTCTCATGATTGCTGGTTTAAATATCATATTTGTGTGTGGATAATTTCCTACCTTTACTATGTATTTGCTTTTACTGGTGAGTTTACTCACTTGCAATTTTATTGTTTCCAGTTGTGGCCTTTTCTTTAATACCTAGAGAATATCCTCTTGATTCTGGTGCCAGCCCACTGGTGGGTAGAGCTGTGTCTTGTTCCTCTAGTGGGAAACCCTTGTCAGGGATATGTTTAGAGGTGGTTGTAGAATCAGGATGACTTTAGGCAGCCTGTCTGCTGGGGTAGTTGTGTCTGTGTTCCTACCCTGTGCTTGTTTGACCTGAGTATCCTAGCACAGGGCTGTTGGTTGAGGCTATGTCTCAGTCCCAAAATTATGACTTCTTCTGGAAGATCTCATGCTGATGAAATTTTCCCTATGTCCTCCACCATTGTGTCTTTACACACACAGTGAGCCACAGCCAATTCCTCCCTTCCAAATGACCCTCCATGACAGATAGGTCTTGCCTGGACTCCCATGGAGTTACTGCTTTGCCCTGGGTACCAGTGCATATGAAACCTTATATGTGCTCTCCTAAATTGTAGTCTCTATTCCCCAAGTCCTATGGAGGTCCTGCACTCAAACCCAGATGGCCCTCAAAGCCAAATGCTCTGGGCATGGGGGGGTCCTTCTGATGTCAGACCTGCAGGTTGAGGAGCCTGACATGGAGCTCAGAATTCTTACTCCTGTGGGAGAAAAATATAATTATTTTCTAGTTTGTGTGTCACCAACCTGGCAAATATGGGATTTTATCATTAAAGCGCCCATATTACTGGGTCATTGTGGCTTGTTCTTTGTCTTTTGATGTTGAATATCTTTTTTTAATAGGTTACAGTCTTTTTTTTGTCAATGTTTAGCAGTTAGTGGTGATTTTGGTGTTTTCATGAGAGGAGGTGATCTTGAGTCCTCCTACTCTGACATCTTGTCTCCTTTTAGGATAAAAAAGCTGGTGTTATCCAGAACTTGTCCTTAAAAGGATAGAAAATAATGTCTGCAGTTTCTGAAAATGGAGGAGAGCTACCAAGCTGTTAGGCTTTTCTTATTCTCAGTAGTGTTCTAGATAAAGACAGGAGAGGAGGGGGAAGGGCACAACCTTTAAAATAATGACATAGGTGTTGAGGGTAAGACATAAACTGGCTAGAACTGATAGGCCCAAATCAAAACATTGTTTTGTTAACCATTAACCAATTGAAGGACATTGCGTGTGTATGTCTGTGTGTTTGATTATGACTAAAGCAACTATACAAATTCATTTTCATGTTTATGTGTTTACATGAATATAAATGCCTTGGGATGTAATTCCTGGGTCTTATAGTTGCATGTTTAGTTTTATAAAAAACTCTCCAACTGCTTTCCAGATTGACCATAACATTTTACATTCTCACCATAAATATATGAGTGATTCACTTTCTATGTATCATTGTCAACACTTGGCATTGTCTATAATTTTTATTTTTGCTATTCTGATTAGTGAGTAGTTATATCTCATGATTTAATTTGTATCTTTAATGGCTAGTGATATTGAACATTTTGTTAATGCTTATTTAATATCTATGTTCTCTTTGGGAAAAATGTTTCATGTCTTCCTATTTTCTAATTGGAATGATTTTTTTTTTATTTCTTGTGTTTTAAGATTATTTTAAACACATTCTATATTGGTTATGTGGTTTGCAAATATTTTCTCCTGTGTGGGGGGGCTATCATCTTTTAAGAAGGTCATTCACAAAGTAAAGTTCAGAATTTTGATGTAGGCAATTAATCTCTTTCTTCTTTAATAGATAATTGTTATATATAATAATATTTTTATTTTATAATGATTTTTATTTTTTCCAGTATAGCTTGTTTACAGTGTTCCATCAATTTTCTACTGTACAGCAAGGTGACCCAATTATATATACATGTATACATTCTTTTTTCTCACATCATCATGCTCCATCATAAGTGACTAGATATATTTCCCTGTGCTATACAGCAGGATCTCATTGCTATCCATTCCAAAGGCAATAGTTTGCATCTATTAACCCCAAATTCCCAATCCATCACCCTCCCTCCCCCACCCCCTTGGTAACCAGAAGTCTGTTCTGCATATCCATGATTTTCTTTTCTGTGGGAAGTTTCATTTGTGCCATATATTAGATTCCAAAAATGTGATATCATATGGTATTTGTCTTTCTCTTTCTGACTTACTTTACTTAGTATGAGGGTCTCCAGTTACATTCATGTTCATGTTGCTGTGAATGGCATTATTTTGTTGTTTTTTTATGGCTGAGTAGTATTCCATTGTGTATATATATCACATCTTCTTAAGGATCTTTTAAGCAGCACTAAATTCTGGAATTTTTTTTCTGATTTTTACATTTATGTTCATGACTTATTTTGAATTACTATTTTTTCTGTATACAGCTGTAAACTTCCTCTAGAGTCATTCATTTAAAAGACCATCTGCAGAATGGGAAACAGTATTTGCAAATGAAATGACTGACAAGGGATTTATCTCCAAAATATATCAATAATTCATGCAGCTCCATATCAAAAAAAAAAAACAAATAACCCAATCAAAAATTTGGCAGAGGGAGTTCCTGTTGTGGCACAGTGGAAACAAATCTGACTAGGAACCATGAGGTTGTGGGCTTGATCCCTGGCCTTGCTCAGTGAGTTAAAGATCCAGCATTGCCGAGAGCTGTGGTATATGTTGCAGACATAGTTTGAATCCTCTGTTGCTGTGGCTGTGGTATAGGCCAGCAGCTGTAGCTCTGATTTGAGCCCCTAGCCTGGGACCTTCCATATGCCATGGGAGCGGACCTAAAAAAAAAAAAAAAAAAAAAAAGGCGGAAAACCTAGACATTTCTCCAAAGAAGATATTCAGAGTTCCAAAACACATATGAAAAAATGCTTAATATCACTAATTATTAGAGAAATACAAATTAAAACTACAATGAAGTATCATCTCACCAGTCAGAATGGCCACCATCAAAAAATGTACAAACAGGGAGTTCCCATCTTGGTGCAGCGGAAACCAATCCGACTAGGAACCATGAAGTTGTGGGTTTGATCCCTAGCCTCCCTCAGTGGGTTAAGGATCTGGCATTGCCATGAGCTGTGGTATCACAAACATGGCTCGGATCCTATGTTGCTGTGGCTGTGGTGTAAACCAGCAGCTGTAGCTCCAATTAGACCCCTACCCTGGGAACTTCCACATGCTGCAGGCCTGGCCCTAAAAAAAGCAAAAAAAAAAATCTACAAGAAATTAAAGTTGGAGAGGGGATGGAGAAGAGGAAACCCTCCTACATTGTTAGTGGAATGTAAATTTTTTCAACCACTATGGAGAGCAGTATGGAGGTTCCTTAAAAAAGCTAAATATAGAACTACCATATTATCTAGCAATTCCATCCCTGGGCATATATCCAGAAAACAATGTAACTTGAAAATATGTATTTCAGCACTACTTATAATAGGCAAGACATGGAAGCAACCTAGATAGAGGAATAAATAAAGAAGATGTGGTACATATATACAAAGAACATTACTCAGCTGTAAAAAGTTAAAATAATTCTTACAGCAACATGGATGGACCTAAAGACGATCATATTAATTGAAGTAAGTCAGGCAGAGAAAGACAAATATTATATGGGATCACTAATATGTGGAATCTAACAAAAAATGATACAAAATCACTTATAAAACAGTAACAGACTCAAAGATTTTGAAACCAAATTCATGGTTACCAAAGGGGAAATGTAGGATGTGAGGGATAAATTAGGGATTTGGGATTGGATTGACATATACATTCTACTATATTTAAAATAGGTAACAAGGACCTACTCTAAAGCACAAGGTCATCTACTCACTACTCTATAATAATCTATTGAGAAAAGAATCTGAAAAAGAATGTATACTTGCGTATATCTAACTGATTTACTTTGTTGTAACCTGAAACTAATATAAATTTATAGGTTAACTATACTCCAATAAAATTTATTTTTATTTTTTTATTTTATCAATTAATTGATTGGTTTTTAGGGCTGCACCTGTGACATGTGGAAATTCCTTGGCTAGGGGTCGAATCTGAGCTACAGCTGCTGGCCTATGCCACAGCCACAGTTGCATGGGATCCAAGCCATGTCTGTGACCTACACCAGAGTTTATGGCAACACCGGATCCCTGACCCACTTAGAGAGGCCAGGGATCGAACCTCCATCCTCATGAATACTAGTCAGATTTGTTTCCATTGTGCCACAACAGGAACTCCAAAATTTGTTTTTCAAAAAATGAAAAGCTTGCCTTGATTGCTTTTTTGTTATCTTTGTCAAAGTCATTTAGGCTTATTTGTGTAGATGTCTTTCTAGATTCTTTATCTGTTTGACTGAGGTATGGGTCTTATCCCCCTGAAAATCCACACATACTTGATTGGTGTCGCTATATAGTAAGCCTTAAAATTGGGTAGTCTGTTTTCTTCCATTTTATTCTGTTTCTTCAATATTATTGTAACTATGCTGGTCCCTCTGCTTTTCCATATAAATTTGGAATAACCTTGTCTATATATAACTGAAATAAATTTCTTACTGAGAATTTTTCATAAATCATAAAAATCAGTTTAGGGGAGAATTGACATCTTTATTTTGACATATTCTAATCCATGAGCACAGTATACATCTCCATTTAGAACTCTGATTTTATCAGCATTTTGTGGCTTTCAATATTCAACCCCATACACATTTTTAGTAAATTTACACCTAATTTTCTCATTTTTGAGCAATTATAAACATATTATACTTTTACTTTCAGTATTTATGTATTTATTGCTATCATATAAGAATGCAATTGAGTTTTATATATTTACCTTGTATGCTGCAAACACACTGGAGTATATTATTAGTTAAAGAGTTTTTGGTAAATTCATTTTGATTTTCTATGTAGGTAGCCATGCCATCTGCAAAAGAGCTTTTTATTTCTTCTTGTCTCATTGCATTGCCTAGAATTTCCAACACTAGGCTGAATAAGAATGATGAGAGAAGACATCTTTGCTTTATTCTTAAGCTTAGGAAAAAAGCATTTTTTGGTCACTGTTAAGCACGTTAATTGCAGTTTAGCTTTGTTTTGTGTTTTTTGGGATTGTTTTTGTAAAAGTTAACATTTTGTAAAAATGTTTACAAAAAACAAAAATTTTGTAAATAGAGGAAGTTTCCCTATATTCTGGCATTTCTAAGACTTATCTTAGATCAATATTGAATTTTGTCAAATAATTTCATTCATTGATATGTTCATTAATTTTCTTCTATATCATGTTAGTAGATTGGAATATGCAGATTGATATTTTTAATATAGAACCAGGATTGCAATCCTGAAATAAACATATTTTATATTGTATAATTATTTATATTACATTAGAGATATTAACCCATAATATTTTTTCATACTATCTTTATATTATTTCAGTATCAGGATAATGTTAGCTTCATTAGTGATTTAGGAAATGCCCCCTCCTCCGGTATTTTGTAGAGGAGATTGTGCAGTATTGGCCTTAATGAAGCTATATAAGCTTGGAGGGGTTTTTTGATATTTTTTATTAACTAAAAATTAAATTAACCCTGTACCTACTAAGGAAAATTATATAATTGAGTTATTTTTGGTAATTTTTTCTTTTTGAGGATCTAGTCCGTTTCATCTAAATTTATATGTGTAGAGCTGTTAATATTGTTCATTAATGTCACTTTAATGTCTACATTATCTGTAGTGATATCACTTCATTCCTGATTAATAATTTGTCTTCTTCCATTATTTTTTCAGTTGCTAAAGGACTGCAAATTATATTGATTTTTAAAGAAATAGTTCCTTATTGTTTTTTCCTTTTTTTTGTTTTTGATTTCACTGATTTCTGTTCATTTTTTCCTTCCTTTTGCATGCTTTGAGTTTCTTTTGCTCTTCTTTTCCTACATTCTTGAGGTAGAAACCTAGATTACTGATTTATTAGTTTTCCTGATGACTGATGTATGCATTTAGTGCCATAAATTTCCCTCTCAATACCTTTTGAGCTGTGTTTCATTTTGATTTGCATTTTCTTTTACATTTACTTCAATGTACTTTTATTTCCCATGAGTCTTAACCCATGGATGATTTGGACATATGTTGTTTAATTTCCAAGTGTTTGGAGATCTTCTTGTTTTTGTATTACTTATTTCTAGTTCAATGCCATTGTGGATGATATATTCTGCATGATTTAAATTCTTTAAAATTTATTGAGGTTTGCTTTAGGATATGATTTATCTTTATACATATTCTGTAGGAAATGCCAAGAAATGTTTATTCTGTTGTTGGATAGAGTGTTCTATAATTTTGATTAAACTCGATTGGTTGATGATGTCTGTATTAATTTCTATGTCTTCTATAACAAATTATCACAAATTCAGTGGCTTGAAACAACAGAAATTTATTCTCTCACAGTTTGGGAGGGCAGAATTCTTAAATAAGTTTCACTAGGCTGCAGTGAAGGTGTTGGCAAGGTCACAGTCCTTCTGGGGTCTGTAGGGGACAATCTGTTACATGTCTCCTTCAGCTTCTGATGGCTGCAGAGAGTACTTGTCTTTTGGGTGTATCATTCCAATTTTCAAGGCCAGTATCTTCAAACCTCTCTCAGCTTCATCATTATATTATTTTTTGTCTTGTGTGTATCAAATCTCCTTCCTCTTGCTCATCTAAATAATCTAAACTAGATATTGATGTGCTCTGGATACAATCCATCCTTGGGCAAAATTCCTCTATATCTGTGGCTCTGCTAAACTAGAAAATGTGTTATCTGTTTTCAAAATATCTTGACAGGAAAGGCATAGTATAAGAGTTACAGAAATTTAAATTCCAAAATAAAAATGTTGACCAGTTTAATCGCATATTTTTCTATTTAGCCTTTTAGTTCTATCAGGGTTTGCTTTACATATTTTGCAGCTCAGTTGTTTGGTGCATACACTTTTAGGGCAATAATGTATTTTTGATAAATTGACTTTTTCATTATATAAAATTTCTGTATCCAGTGATGTTCTCTGCTCTGAAGAGAGATCAGTGTAGGTATTACTGCTTTATTTTTATTAATATTTGCATGATCTACCTTTTTCAATAATTTCAAGTTGCCTATTATATTTGATCTGAATTTTTTTATATAATGATTTTAATTTTTTTCCTTTATAGCTGGTTTACAGTGTTCTGTAAATTTTCTACTATACAACATGGTGACCCAGTTACACATACACATATACCTTCTTTTTTCTCACATTATTATGCTCCATCATAAGTGACCACACAAATGAACCTTTCCACAGAAAAGAAAATCATGATCTGAATATCTTGTAAGCATTTAATGGAATTATTATATATTAGAACTTAAATATGTCACTTACATTTTTTGGTTGTTTGCTTTCTTTTTCCTGTGTGTGAATTGTTTGATCCCTCTTTTTTTAATCTTGCCTTCCTGTGGGTTCCATTTTATAGAATTCCATTTTGATTTATTTATAATGTTTAATTTTTTTTTACTTTATCTTTTTGAGTGCTTTCCTAGTAGTTACTTTAAGTACTAAATTATATCTGATACAATGTATACATACAATTTAAATATTACATTATATAAGGTACAATGTGCATATAGGTATATATACTCATTATATATTACATAATATCTGTATATATATATATTAATTGTTACATTACAGTCTTTGTTGCCATCATTTTAGGGTTTAAGTGAGGTATAGAAACCATGCCTCCTTTATCATTTCTTTACTCTTCCTTTTTAATAGTTATCTCAAATATTTCTTCTATATATACCTCAAACTACATCAGACATTGCTCTAATTTTTACTTCAACCAGAAAGCAAAATTTAGAAACCTCAAAAAAAGGAAAGTCTATTATATTTACCTATACTTAATTTTTCCCATTGTTCTTTGTTTTTTCTTGTTCCAAATTTTCTTCTTACCCATTCTTTATGAGTAAGTTTACTGGAAACAAATTTTCATAGCTTTTTTTAATCTGAAATATTCTGATTTTATTTACATTATTGAGGGATATTTTAGCTTGATAGAGGGATCAGGATTGTTAGCTCATTTCTCTAAGGGATAAAAAAATCATGTATCACTTCCGTGTAGCCCCTGTGGTTTCTAATAAGAAATTTGCTTTCATTTGAATTACCTCTCGCTAATAGGTTTTGTTTCACAAGCACTGCTTTCAATATTTTATCTTTCTCTCTAGTTTGAAACACTCTTGGATACCATCTAAGCATGAATGGGAGGAGGGGAATTTGAGAGCTACATTACAGCTTTGTTAGGAGTAGAAGTCTTTCCTCTCTATTCAGCTTTTGGTGGTATCAATTGTAATGGGACCAGATTTTCCTCTGCTGTTTGTCTGCAGTCTCACAATTCTTGTCTAAGAGATTTCTGTCTTCTTAGGCTATCTCTTTCCTGGGCCTTTGGCTACAGACAGCAGGAATTTTGAAGGTTGGATTTTTGTTGGCTTGTTTGTTTTTGGTCTGCCCCCATTGGCATTTCTAAGTTGCTAGCTCTTTCAGCACCAAGTCTAGGAATCAGGTAGCAAAAACAATACCTGATGAACTCACCAGTGTGGCTTTCATTGGACTGCAAGCTCTCCAACCAGTATGCTTTCCTCTCTCTCCTTTTCAAATTTGCCCTGCTTTGGATTTATATATAATGTCTAGGGATCTTAGTTGTATTTAATGGGAAAAATATTCAAAAGTATGTTTTCTCCATATTTCTGGAAGTGAAATTGATTACTGGCTTTGTAAATGGCATTCTATCTATCCATCTAACCATCTCTCTCTCTCTAAGATGTGTATTAGTGGTCCAAAAGAATGTTTGGCTAATTATTATAAAATGCCTCATGCATTTTTCCCCTAAAGTTGATTTAAATCATGTTATACAAAAATTTTGAGAAAATCTTGATTTATATTGCTTTTGTTTGCCAGTTTTATTTTATATCATAAGAATAGCTATATTTACTTAGAGTCCATTATTCTGAAAAATAATTTAAACACCAGAGGGTTACATGTTCAGTGAATTTCAAGGTGTATCTAGGTAATGCAGTCTAATCAGGCAACTAAGATATACCCTCCAGCAAGTAGAGTATATGGAACTGTTGACCTAAGGTTAGAAATAATTTCAGAAGAAATTTCTTCCAATTAAATGCAATTCTTATCTCAGTGTAGGTGAAATCAGCATTGCAGATGTAATTTTCTTCATAAAAGAAATAAAACATCATCAATAAGTAATCAAAGATTCTAAAAGCCCTATGACCATTTTTTATTCTCCTTCTTTTTAATAAACTAGATTCCAATTTATTTAGGAACATTTCAATAACCTGGATACATAGCTAAAAATAATATCCATACTAATAAAAACCTGGCAGATTTACAGAATCAGCATATTATTAGATATTCAGTAGTGGGAATGCGTGTAAGAAAAATGTCCAGAGCCAGAAATACTTTGGAACAATACTGCTAATATTGTGATTCGATAATAGTGACCAGCTGCACCTACTGAACAATCTCATTTCGGTTTTATTACTTCATATTTTTAACTTTAGTACTAAAGTGCTGAGGCAGCTATGCAAGCATAGAGTAACACTTTGAATACTAATCTCTTAGCAGCCTCTTTTTTTTTTTTTATTTTCCCGCTGTACAGCAAGGGGATCAAGTTATCCCTACATGTATATATTACATTTTTTCCCCCACCCTTTGTTCTGTTGCAACATGAGTATCTAGACAAAGCTCTCAATGCTACTCAGCAGGATCTCCTTGTAAATCTATTCTAGGTTGTATCTGATAACCCCAAGCTCCCGATCCCTCCCACTCCCTCCCCCTCCCATTGGGCAGCCATGAGTCTTTTCTCCAAGTCCACGATTTTCTTTTCTGAGGAGATGTTCATTTGTGCTAGATATTAGATTCCAGTTATAAGTGATATCATATGGTATTTTTCTTTCTGGCTCATTTCACTCAGTATGAGAGTCTCTGGTTCCATCCATGTTGCTGCAAATGGCATTATGTCATTCTTTTTTATGGCTGAGTAGTATTCCATTGTGTATATATACCACTTCTTCCTAATCCAATCCTTTGTTGATGGACATTTGGGTTGTTTCCATGTCCTGGCTATGGTGAATAGTGCTGCAATGAACATGCAGGTGCACGTGTCTCTTTTAAGTAGAGTTTCGTCCGGATAGATGCCCAAGAGTGGGATTGCGGGGTCATATGGAAGTTCTATGTATAGATTTCTAAGGTATCTCCAAACTGTTCTCCATGGTGGCTGTACCAGTTTACATTCCCACCAGCAGTGCAGGAGGGTTCCCTTTTCTCCACAGCCCCTCCAGCACTTGTTATTTGTGGACTTATTAACGACGGCCATTCTGACTGGTGTGAGGTAGTATCTCATGGTAGTTTTGATTTGCATTTCTCTAACAATCAGGGATGTTGAGGATTTTTTCATGTGTTTGCTGGCCATCTGTATATCTTCCTTGGAGAACAGTCTATTCAGGTCTTTTGCCCATTTTTCCATTGGGTGACTGGCTTTTTTGCTGTTGAGTTGTATAAGTTGCTTATATATTCTAGAGATTAAGCCCTTGTCCGCTGCATCATTTGAAACTATTTTCTCCCATTCTGAAAGTTGTCTTTTTGTTTTCTTTTGGGTTTCTTTTGCTGTGCAAAAGCTTGTCAGTTTGATGAGGTCCCATTTGTTTATTTTTGCTCTTATATCTATTGCTTTGGGAGACTGACCTGAGAACATATTCATGAGGTTGATGTCAGAGAGTGTTTTGCCTATGTTTTCTTCTAGGAGTTTGATGGTGTCCTGTCGTATATTTAAGTCTTTCAGGCATTTGGAGTTTATTTTTGTGCATGGTGTGAGGGTGTGTTCTAGTCTCATTGCTTTGCATGCAGCTGTCCAGGTTTCCCAGCAATGCTTGCTGAATAGACTTTCTTTTTCCCATTTGATGTTCTTGCCTCCCTTGTCAAAGATTAATTGACCCTAGGTGTCAGGGTTTATTTCTGGGTTCTCCATTCAGTTCCATTGGTCTGTCTGTATGTATTGATACCAGCACCACACTGTTTTGATGACTGTGGCTTTATAGTATTTCTTGAAGTCTGGGAGAGTGATGCCTCCTGCTTGGTTTGTGTTTCTCAGGATTGCTTTGGTGAGTCTGGGTCTTTTGTGGTTCCATATAAATGTTTGGATTGTTTGTTCTAGTTCTGTGAAAAATGTCATGGGTAATCTGATAGGGATTGCATTGAATCTGTAGATAGCTTTGGGTAGTATGGCCATTTTTACAATATTGAACATGGAATATTCCAGGAACATGGAATATCTTTCCATTTCTTTATATCATCTTTGATTTCTTTGATTAAAGTTTTATAGTTCTCGGCATATAGGTCCTTTACCTCTTTGGTCAGGTGTATTCCCAGGTATTTGATTTTTTTGAGGTGCAATTTTAAACGGTATCGTATTTTTGTATTCCTTTTCTAATATTTCATTGCTGGCATACAGAAATGTGGCTGGCTTCTGAATGTTAATCTTATGTCCTGCTACTTTGCTGAATTTATGAATCAGTTCAAGTAGTTTTGGGGTTGAGTCCTTAGGGTTTTCTATGTATAGTATCATGTCATCTGCATACAGTGACAGTTTGATCTCTTCTCTTCCTATATGGATGCCTTTTATTTCTTTGGTTTGTCTAATTGCTGTGGCTAGGACTTCCAAAACGATGTTGAAGAGCAGTGGTGAGAGTGGGCATCCCTGTCTTGTTCCCGATTGGAGTGAGAAGGCTTTCAGCTTTTCCCCATTGAGGATTATATTTGCTGTGGGTTTGTCATAAATGGCTTTGATTATGTTCAGGAATGTTCCCTCTATACCCACTTTGGCGAGGGTCTTGATCATGAATGGATGTTGGACTTTGTCAAATGCTTTTTCTGCATCTATTGAGATGATCATACGATTTTTGACTTTTCGTTTTTGTTAATGTGGTGTATGATGCTGATTGATTTGCGTATGTTGAACCATCCTTGTGAACCTGGGATGAACCCTACGTGGTCATGGTGTATGATCTTTTTGATATGTTGTTGGATTTGGTTGGCTAAGATTTTGTTGAGACTTTTTGCATCTATATTCATCAATGATATTGGGTGATAGTTTTCTTTTTTGGTGGTATCTCTGCCTGGTTTTGGAATGAGGGTGATGGTGGCATCATAGAATGTCTTTGGGAGTCTTCCTTCTTCTTCAACCTTTTGAAAGAGTTTAAGGAGGATGGGTACCAGTTCCTCTTTATATGTTTGATAGAATTCTCCTGTGAAGCCATCTGGTCCTGGGCTGTTATTTGTAGGGAGTGATTTTATGACCTCTTCAGTTTCATTTCTAGTGATGGGTCTGTTCAGTTGGTCTGTTTCTACTTGATTCAGTTTTGGCAGGCTGTAAGATTCTAGAAAATTGTCCATTTCTTCCAAATTGTCAAACTTGTTGCCGTATAGTTGTTCCTAGTATTCTCTTATGGTTTTTTGTACTTCTGCTGTATCCGTTGTGATTTCTCCTTTTTCATTTATAATTTTGGTTATGTGGGTTCTTTCTCTCCTCTTCTTAGTGAGCCTGGCCAGGGGTTTGTCAATTTTGTTCACCTTTTCCAAGAACCAGCTCTTGGTTTTATTAATTGTCTCTGTTGTTTTTTGAGTCTCTATTTTATTGATTTCTTCTTTGGTCTTTATAATTTCCTTCCTTCTGCTGGCTTTAGGTCTTTTTTGTTCTTCTTTTTCTAATTCATTTAGGTGGAGGTTTAAGTTGTCCATTTGGGATCTTTCTTCTTTTTTGAGAAAGGCCTGTATTGCTATAAATTTCGCTCTGAGCACTGCTTTCGCAGCATCCCATAGATTTTGAGAGGTTGTGTCTTCATTATCATTTGTTTCAAGGTAGTTTTTAATTTCCTTCTTGATTTCCTCATTGACCCATTGGTTTTTTAGTAGCATGTTGTTGAGTCTCCATGCAGTAGGTTTTTTCTCAATTCTTTTCCCATGCTTGATTTCTAATTTCATGGCATTGTGGTCACAGAAGATACTTGAGATAATTTCTATGCTCCTAAATTTGTTGAGGTTAGCTTTGTGTCCCAATATGTGGTTGATCATGAGAATGTTCCATGAGCATTTGAGAAGCATGTGTATTCTAATTTTTTTTTTTTGGATGTACTGTCCTGAAGATGTCAATTAAGTCTAACTTTTCTATGGTTTCCTTTAGGATCTCTGTTGCTTTATTGGTTTTCTGTCTAGAGGATCTGTCCATTGATGTGAGGGGGGTATTAAAATCTCCCACTGTGATTGTATTCCCATCAATTTCTCCCTTTATGTCTTCTGTTCATATTTGTTGTATGTATCTGGGTGCTCCTGTATTTGGGGCATATATGTTGATGATAGTAACATCCTCTCCTTGGATGGATCCCTTAATCATTAAGTAGTGTCCTTCTTTGTCTTTCTTTATGTCTTTTGTTTTAAAGTCTATTTTGTCTGATATGAGGGTTGCAACTCCTGCTTTTCTGTCATGTCTATTGGCATGAGATATTTTTCCCCACCCTTTCACTTTCAATCTATATGTATCCTTTGTCCTAAGGCGAGTTTCTTGTAGGCAGCATATTGAAGGTTTTTGCCTTTTTATCCACTCAGCCACTCTGTGTCTTTTGATTGGAGCATTCAGTCCATTGACATTTAAGGTGATAATTGATAGATGATTATTTATTGCCATTTAGAACCTCGTGTTCCAGTTGATTCTATGGTTCTCCATTCTTCCTTTTTTTTTTTTTGGTTGGATGATCTCCGTTTATTATCTGTTTGAGTGTTTTTTTTATTTTTTTTCATTTTTTGCGAATGCAATGTTTGGTTTTGGCTTGTGGTTGCCCTGTTTTTTAAGTATGCTAATCCCTTCCCATAATTGTGTGTTTTTTAACACTTTATTAGTATACTAAAAAGAGGAAATAATAAGAAGAGAACCAAATTAAAATAAAGGGTCTATTTATTTCCTAACATCCCATGCCCACATTTTATGATTTTGATGACTTTTTTTTTCTTTTCGATTTTATTTTGTTTGAAATATATTCATGATTAAACCTGTATGCTGGCTTATTTGAATGACTGCTCTCTGATTGTGTTTTCCTCAATCGTAGTTCTTCCTCTTTTTTTTTTCTTTTTCCTCCCTTTCTTTCCTTCCTTTCTTTTTGGTTTAGATAAGCCCTTTCAGTATTTCTTTTTGCCTGGGTTTTGTATTGCTTTTAGCTTTTGTTTGTTAGAAAAATTTTTTATTTCCCCTTCTATTTTAAATGATATTCTTGCTGCATAGAGAATTCTAAGTTGCATATTTTTTTTTTCCTTTTAGCACTTTAAAAATCTCTTGCCATTCCCTCCTGACCTGTAGTGTTTCTGTAGAGAAGTCAGCTGATAACCTTATGGGAGTTCCCTTGTAGGTAACTTTCTGCTTTTCTCTTCCTGCCTTTAGGATCCTCTCTTTATCATTAACTTTGGCCATTTTTATTATAATGTGTCTTGGTGTGGGTCTATTTGGCTTCAACTTGTTTGGGGCCCTCTGTGCTTCCTATATCTTGAACTCAGTATCCTTTAGATTTGGGAAGTTTCCAGCAATAATTTCTTCAAATGTATTTTCCATTCCCTCATCTTTTCTACTCCTGGAATTCCTATTATGCATAGATTGACCTGCTTTATATTATCCCATAGGTCTCTTATATTGCTTTCATGTTTTCTCACTTGGTTTTCTGTCTTCTGACCTGATTGGGTGATTTCCATTATTCTATCTTCCACATCACTAATTCGTTCTTCTGCATTATTCATTCTGGTTTTTACTGCCCTTAGCTCAGTTTGTATCTCTGCAAATGAATGTTCTAGTTTTTCTTGGCTCCTCCTTATATTTTCTAGTTCCTTTGTGAGGGTGTCTGCATTATTGTTCATATCTTCTCTTAATTCCTTCAGTATTTTCACTATTTTTCTTTGGAACTCCAGGTCTGCCAGGCTGCAGAGTTCTGTTTCATTGTTGACTGTTTTAGGTGAGTTCTCCTGTTGGTTTGACTGGGGGTGGTTTCTCAGCTTCTTCATCTTGCTTGTTGTTTTCCTTTTCCTAGAGGAGTTGTACTCTCTGTGGCCAGCAGTGTTTGCTTTGGCACTGTTGGGGAATATTTTCTGAGGGCTGGCATTGTTGGTCAGTCTTCTTTGAGGCATCGTGACTTTTCGAGAGGTTGGGCATGACTGACGGAGTCTCTCTGAAGCAAGGAGGACTTCCTAAGGGCAGACAGGACTGGGAGTTCTGCTCCACGATGGAAACAGATTTCACTCGGCTCGGCAGAGCTTGCTTTGGTGTTTTTGGGCTGTGGGGCTCTTGCAGAGGGCTGGTGGTCCTGGGCAGCTGTTACATGGGAGTGCAGCAGCCCCTGAGGGCTGCAGTGGCTAGCTGGGCTGCTGAGAATCCAAGAGGCTCTTCCCCAGGGCAGCCCAACTCGGAAGGACTGCCTGAGAATTGGCAGATTTTTCACGGCCTGGCTGAGCTTGTTCTAGCTTTTCTAGGCTGAAGGCCTTTTTCCGGGGTCTTGTGGTATTTGGTACTGCTCTGTGGGGGTGTAGCACCTCCAGAGGGCAAGCAGGCCAGGGCAGGGAAAGCCCCTGCAGTGGTAGGCCTCTGGCATTTGTTGAGGCCAGTCCTCTGGGATGGCAGGCAGCCCCAAGTCTGGCCTGTGTGTGAGGGGTAGGGGGAGGGGAGATGCACTGGGAAGCACAGCTTTCTGATAGCTGGTGGGCCAGTGAGCTCGCTGTGGCATGGGGATTATTCTATGGGGGCCCACCCCTTCTTCTCTCCCCTCCCCAACACTGCTTCCTGTCTCTCTTGCAGATCCAGCTCTTCTCCCAGGTTCCCTCTGGTGTGGCTTTCCACTTCCCAGCCCTTAGCATATTGCTCCCTCCCCCAGCAGCAATGCTCTGCTTTCTAGTCTCTCAGGCAGTCTCTGCCTTGTCAAATCTGACAGACTGTTTCCTAGAACCCCCCCAAAGACTGCCCTGTCAAACCTGACAGACCAGTTCCTAGACCACCCCCAAGCAGTCTCTGCACTGCCCACCCCAGCCCCTTCCTGGGGACTAACCTCTGGAGCCAAGGTCTTGGTGCCCACCCCCACCCAAGAGTCTCAATTTTTGGTGCCTGTGCCAGTAGTTCAGATGATCTGTTCGGTTCTCGCTCTGCTTTTCAGTACTCCGCTTACTGCTGCACTCTTCTCTGCATCTGGAGATTCGCTGATTCGGTTGATCTTTCTGTTGAGTAGGTGATTTTCCAGGGTGTGGGATCCATTCCCCTACCACAGTTCCCTTTCAGGAGTGCCCATCCAGTTCGGATTCACCTTCTCTCACTCTCTTTTCTCTTGTTTTACCCAGTTATGTCACAAGATTCTTGCTGTTATTGGAGTTTAGGTTCTTCTGCCAGCGATTGATTGCTGTTCTGTGTGAGTCATTTAACCTGTAGATGTGTTTTTTTGTGTGTGTTTGTGGGAGAGGGTGAGCATGTCCCCCTACTCTTCTGCCATCTTGCCTCCTTCCCCAATATTTTAAATAATTTTAGTATGCTTAAGTTGATTTCTTATTAATTCTGGTTTAATTTTTTATTTCTCCTACTATCTTCTAAGACTCATAGAATCAAGTAATACATATATGAAATAATATAGAGCTATTTTCCCAGAGGAATTAAAAAGTAATAAATGCAAAAGAGAAGAGTACTTAGAAGTAAAAACCTAATTTATGGGAAATAATATAATGAAAGTAATATAGAAGTAAGAAGCCCAAGAGTGGTAGGGCACGTTGTCCCAAAATACACTGGTTACATCCACAAGTCTTTTCTTAGTAATACATTTATTTGGCTACCCCTTTAAAAAAACTGTTTTCTATAAGTAGTTTCATGTCATTTAGTTTACTCTTCTAACCAGATATTCAATGATGAAACAAACCGTGTCTTTTAAATGTATCTGACATATATAAAGTAAGGACTATGATACATTAAACAAATTTCCCAGAGTCATATTGAGACAGGCTGGAACCTGAGACTAGAACCTTTTTTGCAGTGGCTGCAAGGCTTGCACTGAGACAAAAATCTCCTAGGAAGAAAGTACCAAGGAATTATAAGGGACTAGCAAATTATGGACAAGAAGATACCAAAAAACTAAAGAAAACAATTGCCACTTCTGAAGAGCCAAGGGCAAAAGAAGGATGTCTGGACCAAAAGCAGGGTACTACAACATGTTCCCCGTGCATAGACTACCACTAAATGAGGTGAGCAGACTACCTAAGCCACCTTTCTATCTTGATCCCTGGACCTGCCCATACCCTTGCCACATATAAGGAACCAACTCGCTCCCCACTTTCCCAGCAATTGAGCAACAGAACAGAGGAACTTGTTGATTGTTTCACTCCCCCCTGCTGCAGCAGGGACCCCAGTAAAACCTTGTCTGAATTTCTTGCCTAGCCTCATATCAGTTCCTATTAAGGAAGGCCAAGAACGCAGGTTGGTAACAATAGCGGCAAAAGCATGAGCCCAGAAATAGTTATACAGTCAATCACAAAACAGAGAAGATTAAAGCTCCATCCCCCTCAGGAAATACTTTTTACTTAAAACTCTTTTTTATTCCTTTATTTGCCAAAATAATATTTCCTGTACAACTAATAGTTTATTAGAAAGCTGACTTTCTCTCATAATGTGTCAATTATGTTGTCTTCATAACATTTGATGAAATATATTAATGATGTTTACTTCATAAATTTCCAGTTACACTCTCATATCAGATTCATTGCTCAGGACATCAAATTAGTATCATAATATAAACAAATATGTTTCACATGCTACTATTATCACATTTAAAATGATTAGAAAAATGTCATGATGGGGACAGAGAGAAGGAGAGAGAGAAGAGAATATAAAACATTTAATTTTCTACAATGTTTTTGAATTAAAGTTTTTACTCTTAATATTTCCAATTCTGATTTTTTAAATGGCATGTTATCAGATTTAAATAAGTGAAGTTAGATCCTTAGTATCACAAGAAAAAAAATTTTTGATTTTAATGTCTGTGAGCCAGGATGTTCTAAGAAGACCACTTAATAGTAAAACTGATGTCTTTCAGGTGATTTATTGAAAATATATAGCAAAGGTGAACATAAGAGTAGTTATTCTGAAATAATTGGTAAAGGGTATTTAATTTAAATCATGGTACTATCATTGAATTAATAATGACCATTCATGTTCCAGTCATAAAGTAGTTCTTCTAGTTGTTATTTCTAGAATTTTAGCAGAAACAAAAATACATTCAAATAAATGCTCCAAGTTTGTGAATTTTATAATATTAATGTCCTTAAATTAAAACGTGTGCATGACTAAGTGAGCAAATTGAATATAAAGTGATTTAATACACATTTCCTTCTCATAATCTATGCTTTATTCATGTATTAATTATCTCCAAATTGCTTTATTGAAGATGATACCATAACTAAAATGTTTACAGTTATATCATTGTACTGAGGATTTTAAATTTATTAATTATTTACAAATTAATTTTTAAAAGTAGAGATAATAAGAGTAAAAATATCTATGCTATTTGAGGTCAATATTTAAAGCAAAATTACACTTTAACCACACTATTATTATTATCATTATTATTATCATTAACAAAGATGTGCAAATCAAGAATTGGCAAACTTAGAGAAAACATTAAAAATGACCTTCTTGCTAAAATGATCATTTAAATCCATAAACACTGAAAAATAACTTTTAAGTGAAAATAATCCAATTTCTTGCAAATGTTTGTTCTAAAAAGTAATTAATGACTATGTACTTTAAATAAAACCTATAAATTTAAAATTAAAGCTTTTAATTTTTATGGAGTCAGATTTTCTGTAAATTGACTTTTGCTTATGAAATGGATAATGCTTCTTCATTTTTATGTAAAAAAGATTTTAAATATAATCATATTTAGTAAGAAATTTATGGGCATCTGTAATTTCTTTACATGAGATTACAGCATTCCTGTGTCTTCATAGTATGCCTAGATGCATGTCTCTTTTAGATAATTTTTATATAAAAACAGGAAAGAGAAAGAAATGTTAACCATTCAGTAAATATTTGCTAATACTCTGTGTAAGTCACTGAAGAAACTGCCATAAACACAACAAAAAGAAATCCTAGCCCTCAAGACCACACTTTAATTTGGAGGTGGGATCAAACAGGATCTAGTCCCTTAGCTCCCTGAACATGTGCCCTCTTCATCCAGGTCATGTTTTAGGTTATCACTAAAACAAATAAATATAGGCAGAAAATAGAAAATGTACTACCTTACCTCCCTACCTGTTGTTTACAGTCCTGTGTTGTATTTAAGTATTTTTATCCCACTGCTTCACTTCCTTCAGAGCGGGTGGTACGGTGGATTAAGTTACTCAGTTTCAGCTCTAAGAATCCTGTCAGTCTGAGGTTATGATTTATGTCTTAGAACACACATTATAATCTTATCACCAAGTCCTGTCTGACTCCCCTCAGGCCACCATGGTGTCACTTCCAATTTACCCCTCTCTTTTTCTTTTTTATCCTCTTTTCTGACATGTAAGGATATAAATGCATGTTGCCAGTCATGAATTGGAAGCCTCAAATGGGGACGATTTTGATGTTAGTGTCTCACTTCTCTAAAAATGAGTCAGGAATGTGACAAATGGCAAATCCTTGCATTTGGGGAGAAAAGGAGGTTAATCCAAGTTCTGTAGTTGTTGTACTCATATAAATCTTTCATGAAGTACAAATAAACCAGAAAAGGTATAAGACCAGTGACAGAATTCCCCAAATCATTTTATTTAATTTTGTTAATGAGAATAATCTTAAACTTTGAAGAGAAACAGGAAAAGTCTTTATAACACAGAAGCATAAAATGTTATTGTTTCATTTTATCACTCTAATGTCTCAGTCCTAAAGCACACATAGTATCTATGAAATATCACTGTAATGGCAATAATACTCATTATGCAATTTCAGTTTTAATTGTTCCTATAACAAAAATGAGAGAGAAAATGAACAATTTATAAAAACACGATTGAGAATTTCCTTATCACTTCAGCAACAGATTTTACTTTTCTTCATATTAGTAAAATGTTACCAAGTTCAACAAGCTGACCCTTTTAATTTCTGACATTAAATTTTTTGTTTGCTATTTCATCTTGCGGCTGTCTTATCTCAGTAACTCACATTCAAAACCTAATGGTCTGTATCAAACTCAGCCTAAGAAATCAGAGCCATATGAACATTATGTGAAAGAATATCCCATGAAAGAAATCTCTTCTGCCTTATGATCTAGTCTTCAAGTTTCAGAGTATCTTTGCCTTGCCAAATCTGATTCATCTCTAACAAATATCACTAATTATGAGACATCATATATCATGAGACTCCTTACCCCATCTGTTATTAAAATAAAACTCCCTATCATTTTGCTTATTTTTCCTTGCTTCTACCTTCTAAACTGTTTATTCCCATTTATGCTCAAAACTTTCTGTCTTAATTATTCAAAGCCTGCATGACAGTCATGACCTGTACAAAGCCAGATGTCAGATTAAAATATTTGCTTCTATGGCCTCAATTGTGGGTAAAGCAATAGAGGTTTCCTGGAAATTAAAAAAAAAATCTTGTTTATGTTCATTTAATTTTTTGAATGCTACTAAGGGTATCAACTATTAACATGTCACAGATGAAATGTGAAGTGACCAGTCCTTACAAGAGGAAAATCAGAGAGTTTATTAATCATGTAGCAGAGGAAAAATCCACAAGACTATTTGGTAGAAATATAATGAGTTAAGAAAGCAAATTGAGGACAAAATATTCAGATCATCAGTTTGTTAGAGAGAAGAGATCAAAGAAGCACTATGCATTAGTTGGCTTTCTTGCCACAAGAAGTGTGAAGTTTGAGGTGAGCCAAAACCAAAGTGGGTGGTTCTAAAAAAATAGTATTAATTGTCCTATGAAACCTGAATTGTATATCTATCTTATAAAAGCACACTGAACTTGCCACCTCACCTCCTGTTTGTGGAGTGAAAGTAAATGTAAATAAAGTAATTATAAACTAGAGGGTAAGGAATATTAAACTCTTGCAAAGTATTCAGAGAAATCTGGACAGTCTTGATGTGTTTCTACTGAAAACAAGGAATCAGAGGAGTGTGTGTGCTAAAGTGTCCACTTGAGCTTGCATGTTCAATGTCTTCTTGGGAATGGCAGACCTGCTTTATCTGCCTGTTTTCTGATCATGGGCAGCAGAAATAGTAAGGAAGATATTCCACAAATACATATTTCATCACTTAATCTATTGATAATACTATTGTATGGAAAGAAAGGGATAGGTTGGGTAGATCTACTAGTCAGGAATATATTCATCAGCTATATAGAAACAATAAAATGCTACTGATAGGATTTATCTGTATCGTGAAGCTCAGAGCAAGCTTCATGATATGTATGGTGGCTCAGAACTGTCACCAAAAATTCAGAGTGTCTCCATCTTTTTACTACCCTTAGAGGCTCACTCACATTCTTATAGGTTTATGATTACATATCTCCTCCTCCCAACCAAGCAGGAAGAAGAAGGGAGGGAGAATAAGGACTGGCTGTAATTTGTAATAAAAACATAAGGTGCTTTTCCAGAAATGCTTATCTGATTATGTCCCATTGGCCAAAACCATATTTCATGGTCTCATATTTACCTAGCCCCGTGCCACCCTAAACAAATCCATGGGAACATTGGCAAGAAATATTAGCTAGTAATAAAGCATTTATATCAGTTACAGTATCAGCTAATAAATCCAACACCTATAGGACTATTGAGGAGAAGCATATTTATATTATTTGGGAATGTTAAGGAAAATGAAAGAGAGATGACAAAGGACCCAAAGATGAGAAATAGTAGGTATTCATTGCTAGGCCTAGATTGAAGGAAAAGGAAGAAGGAACTATTACTGTTGTCCAGAAAGACAAAGCTATAATTGCTGAAGCATTCTCCTAGACAGGAACTGTGTCTATCTACATGCTAGCAGAGATGGAGAATAAATACCCTAACATCACTGTCCTGCCACCCCAGGTCTCCTGCTTATGCATACCACTGGTCAAATCCAACCAGAAGACAGAGTACTGGATCTAGCAACAGAATATAAATTTCTACGTCCTGGAGAAGGTGAGAGGGGTAAAATAAGCATAAGACAAAAAGAAGAGGGTACATTTTAAGGGGTAAATGGAGAATATCCAGGGCAACATCCAAATACCATGTTAAGTCCATGGGAGAAATATTGAGCAAAGTAAGATTTAGGGGTATATATACCCTCAACTGAAATTTAAAAACTGGTTATGCTCTTGGTGCAAGTGGATAGCTCAATTGCATTGTTCAGTTAAGATGATCTTGGATAAGTGAACTCAAAGCAACCTACTTCTATTCAACATTTTTTCCAATAAAACCTTTAGCAATTATTTGGTCATTGATTTTTTTTTCCCAAACTAGATTGCATATGTTATGAAAGAAGAGATTGTGACTGATATGTTCACTGGTTGTGATAGGCAGAATTTTAAGATATGTCCCCAAATTCCTATCCCCCTGGGAACACACACCTTTTTATCAGTTATTCAATGAAACAATAATCTAGGTGCTGCTATAATGGCTTTGTAGATGAAATTAAAATTTTAAAGCAGTTAAGCTTAAGGTAAGATTATCCTTGGTGAACTTCCTTTAATGGGGTTAACCCTTATAAGGGTCAAACTCTTCCTGGTGAGAGATTCAAAGTCAGATTCTGAACATGAGATAGATTCAATGTGAGGGAGTTTTTCCACTGTTAGCTTTTAAGATGGAGGAGGCCACATGACAAGGAATGTAGATGGCCTCTAGGAGTAGAAAATGACCCTTGGTTGAGAGCCAGTAAGTAAACAGGGAACCTCTCTCCTAGGGTTACAAGAAACAGTTCTTCCAACAACTGGAGTGAACTTGGAAGAGAATCCCAGATGAGAGCCACAGTATGGCCAACACCTAACTGGATCACATGCTTGTGCAAGCCTCAGCAGAGAACCTCATTATTCTGTGTCCAGACTGCTGACCTACAGAGCTGAGCTATTAAATTATGCTGTTTTAAACCTCTAAGTTTGTTTCACAGTAATAGTATAACACATAACTGCTATATCTAAAAGCATAATGGCTATTACAGGAGAGAAAACAATATTGGATGAATATTTTTTATGTATGGAGAGAGAATCAAATCATTATAGAAGTCTTATAGTACATATAATTCTGACTTCTTAACTTTGCAGATAAGAAAGCAGAAGCTCAGAAAATTTACAAACTGATGATCAGTCAAATAAATATAGCTGAACAATTTTGACCAGATGAATGTGAATTCTTTCTGGTACTTCCTGCCCTTGTGTGTATGCTGCACATTGATGTTTATCTAATGGTAAGTTTCCCCTAAAATTTTTTTTTTTCTCAAATAACTATTGCATTTTCTGGACTTTGATTCTTTACCAGTAAACTGATAGGAAATTTGGAACATCCTTTTCTAATATAATTTTAAATTGGTAGAAAATAAATCATCCATTGAAATTATGGACCTTACAGTTTTATTTCAAATACATTTATACATTTAGGGTCCAGCTCTATGATATATTGGAGAGAATAAAAAATATTATAAATTTAAAGTTATATATTAAGTATGAATGCTTTTTTACATTAATATATTTCAGGAAAATAACATTTTTAAAATATTTTAGATGCTTTCTGGCTTACAAAAGAGACAAATAGTATTATACTGGAATATATTTAATTTGGACCATTCTAGAAATAATGCTGTGTTTCTTATTATTCTGTTTTATGTTATATCATTGCTGAGTTCTTCTTAAACCATAGAAGAAAAAGCAAATAAAGAAAAATATTAACAGAAATCTTCCATTCAATAAACTTTCTTTTAGCTAAAAGGATGTCATGTCTTAAAATTTCATTTTATATATTTTAAATACATTAAGTTGCATATAAATTTCTATATCTAAAAATAACTCTCAATTAATTAACAATATTTAGGCTTTTAGAACAACCAAATTATATCTATAATTTCAAACACTGAGAATTTCTTTAAAAATATACTTAATTATATATTAAAAGATGTATAATAATGCTATTTTACCAAATAAAATCCAAAATATAAAGTTAATTCAAACAAATACCTATATTTAGAAGAACTTATTTTCTCTTATTTTTAAGGTGTCAATGCAATTAATAGGATTAAAATTATAAAGTGCCGGAGGCCAGCTCTGGTGGTGAAGGAGTGTACACTTTTTCCTGATAGGAGAGGGATGCGTGTCAGTGAATGTACATACGGAGACCGCCTCTTTGTCCCTTCTTTCAGGGCGCTGGACTGCTCAAATTTTATTGGCATAAGTGGTTGATTACATAGACACCTTGTCACTACAGATTACATCACAGTGTTAAAAGTACACTGCTTAACTATTACATGGTATAGCAGCTATACATCATGTTTTAAGATCTCTATCTTAACTAAACTTAGTGGGTACAATTTAGGGGCAATTAGGTATAATACATCATGTTTTAAGATCTCTATCTTAACTAAACTTAGTGAGTACAATTTAAGGGCAATTAGGTAAAATACATCATGTGAAAAGGAGGAGACTCAGTACATATCATCCCATGGCCAGCCAGTCTTTACAATTTGAAGAGGTCACAGACACAAGAATTTGGCATTCACAAGTCTTGTTTTTAGACTGGTGCTTATCTTCGAAGCGTTATGGCAGGGAGACAGTGTAAGACAATATAAACCAACTTAACTAAACTAGCTATCACTTAAAAACTTCTAAAATAAAGGACAAAACTCACAGCTAGGTTTCTTGGATAATATATGTCTAACTTCTATGAACCTCATTAAAACCCTAATTCTAAAGTTTACTATATAACTAGTTAGTAAAAAAACACTATGTTTTAATTAAGTTGGATTTGAATAGGGGAAAGTCCTTCAGGATGAAATTTTTACTATATTATTGTTGTAATTTTGTTAAATACAAATCACCACAGGAAAATAAGACTGGAAAATAAGACTGGAAAATAAGAATAATAAGCAAATAATCAGGAAAGACAGAGGAAAACTGAATAACAAATAAAACAACAAGAAAGACTAGGTCACCTGAGAAACAATCCATGTTCTCTGGCACAAACATGGAAATTGTTTTCCCAGGAAAGCCCCAATTCTTCCCCATCAACATCAACATGACAGCTGTGTAACCTGAGGCCTGCCCTCAGCTTGCACCATACAGGCATGCTTTCATCCTGACCAGAAGCCCACCTTCGGCTTGTACCATTCAGGTGAGCTCCCTTCCTTGGTTAGGAACCCGCCTTCAGGTTTTTCTGCCGTCAGGCAAGGTCTTTTTTTCGAGTCCCTGCATTTTCTCGGCTCCCCGCAATAAAGTCATTGCAAGCAATGAAAGAACTTAAACTTACAATGTCATTATGTTTCCAACTCCCAAAGCTTGACAGGAAAAGTGTCATTCAACTTATTCCTAAAAATAGTGTGCTCTATGAGGCTTCTTCCTAAAACCAATTTCATTGTTTAAATAGAAACATTTGATTTGATTATATATACAGTTTGCCTTCAAATTGAAATGATGTAGAGAAAGATTTTTTTAAACACGGATTTTTGGGAAACTAAGAACACTTAAAATTTTCAAAAATTTTGTCATGTGCAAAATTTTCCAGGATTTTAATTGAAAATATTGAATTTTAAACCATGCCATGTATCTATTATGCCAAGGTAAAGGCTATGATTGGAAAAGACAGTGTATCTCAGGCTTAAGATAGGCATTTGAAAAACTCCTAATTTTTGAATATGCTGAAGTGGCCCACTTTTCCCTATTAGATGCTAGCACTTCTCTTGCATTACTTTAGAATGCTCTATTGTATGAAAAGACCACAATTTATCTGTCCATTCTACTGTTGATGGGCATCTGGACTCTTTCTAATTTGGGGCTATTAAAAATATACAGATGGCCAAGAGGCTCATGAAAAAATATTCAGCATCGCCAATTATTAGAGAAATTCAAATCAAAACTATAATAAGGTACCACCTCACACTGGTCAGAATGGCCATCATGAACAAGTCAACAAATGGAAAATGCTGGAGAGAGTGTGGAGAAAAAGGGTACCCTCCTTCACTGTTGGTGGGAAGTTACAACCATTATGGAAAACAGCATGGAGGTATCTCAGAAAACTGAATATGACCCAGCAACACCACTCCCAGACATAAAGCCAGACAAAACTTTCCTTGAAAGAGATACATGCACCCCTATGTTCATTGTGGCACCTACACAATAGCCAAGACATGGAAACAATCTAAATGTCCATTGATGGATGGATTAAGAAGATGTGGTATATAAACATAAGGGACTACTACTCAGCCATAAAAAAGAACAAAATAATGTCTTTTGAAGGAACACAAATGGAACTAGAGACTCTCTACTAAGTGAAGTAAGTCAGAGAGAGACAGGCAAATGCCGTATATTATCTACATCTGGAATCTAATATATGACACAACTGAACCCATCTACAGAAAAGAAACAAACTCATAGACATGAAGAATAGACTTTTGGTTGTCAAGGGGGAGGGGCAGGGAGTGGGAAGGACTGGGATTTTGGGGTTATTAGGTGCAAATGATTGCATTTGGAGTGGATAAACAATGAGGTCCTGCTGTATAGCCCAGGGAACTATATCTAGTAACTTGTAATGGAACATGATGAAGGATAATGTGAGAAGAAGAATGTGTGTGTGTGTGTGTGTATATATATATATAAATATATATATATATATTTATTTATGACTGGATCACTTTTCTGTACAGCAGAAAATGACAGAATATTGAAAATCAATGATAAAATTTTTTAAAATTAAAAAATATTTCTCTTAAATATTCTATTACATGTTTTTGATAAACATATACACACGTTTTCTTTGGGAATGCTAAAAATTATAATATCTTCAGTGATTACTGCAAAAGAGTTCTCCAAATGGATTGCAATAATTTTTGTCCTACCAGTAGTACATGAAAATCAATTATTTCACATCCCTGTAACACTAATTAATAACAAGGTTTTTAAAAAATAATTTCATTCATCCTGATGGGTGTAGCAACATCTCTTTGTGGTATTGTCAATGAAACAGTGCTTATGAATATTTTAATATATATTTTTTATGGGCAGATTGTCCTGAGCAAATAAATTGATGTGTTATAATGATAGAATCAGTTTTCCTTTCATCCTGTTTGTCTCCTGTTTGACTAAACCATACACTTAAATTTCAACCAACTGTAAAACATTGCAAAGAAAGGTTATTCTCCTTTTCTCAGTAGAGGACTGGGGTGGTCGTGGAAGTTATTGAACAGTCTATCTAAACTCCCAGACTTATAATTATGGGGTTCTTCTTTCATTTATGACACTCCCTTAGTGTATGCACAGGCAAATCTGAGTATCATTTAATTATCTTGAAAGGGGTATGGAAAAGTGATGTGGTTATTATTGTAAGTGATGATACTCTTTCTTGAACCAGAAACATATTTGCTTTCAGAATAATAAAATATGTATATATAAAGAGAATAATATGAAAAAGGCATCAGACTTTTTTTTCACATCCCTAGTGACTAATGTTGTTAAATAATTTTTCAAATATTAATTTGCCACTTAAATATTTTTAAAGTTCTTATTAAAACTGTGGCCCATTAGCAAAAAAATGACTGCTTGTCTTTTTACATTAGTTAGCAAAAGTTTTAATGTAATCTGGTTGCGAGTTCTTTGTTGGAAATACATAATATAAATATCTTCTTTCACTCTAGATTTGAATTTTCAGTTTCTTGTGATATTTTGGTGAATAGAAACTTTAATTTGAATGACTTTCACTTTATTGGTATTTCCCATTATACTTAATGTGTGTGCTTCCTTTTCAAAGTATATTTGCCAAGCTCTTAGATAGTCTCCTGTTATTTCTAATAGCTATATAGTTTTGTCTTTTGCATCTAGATCTATAATAAATATTAAATTATTTTCTGGCATAGTATGATTTAGGGGTCAATATTTATTTTACCATATTCATATCCAAATTAATCCTAACTAATTTAATGAAAAATTTATTTTCCATTGGGTTGAACTTTTTCTTAAATTAGGGCCTTATACCTTTGCATTTGTTTCAGTTATACTCCATTAGTCTGTTATCTATCTTTGCATTCATACTACACTATCATAGTTTCATTGTAATCTTGATGCCTATTTGTGTAAATCATCCCACTTGATTATTCTTTACAATTTTCTTGGCTATTCTTTGAACCTTCACTGTCCATATAAAATTTAGAATCTATTTAATCAATTTAGATTGAAAAGTGCTCTTATTTATTGTTGCTAGGCAGTTTTGTCTAGGATTGAATTAAATTTGCAGATCAGCTTAGGTATTCACATATTTATAATACTGAATCTTCCAACTTATAAAATCCTCACCTGGGTGCTTATATGACACCCCCATGGTGAGACTTGACCTAGTCAAAATAAGAATGAAGCAAATACAACCTATCTAAATGAATTATTTCCTATAATTGTCTCTCACTCATACATAAAGCACTCAGTAAATTTTGCTTAATGTAATTTGGTAATTAGTGATGAGCATGCTTGCACCATCTTTTTCACTGGGAATGCAAAGTGGAAATAAGAGTACCTGAAAAACCAGAACAAACATCCTTCTATGTCCATAGGAAGTAGTCAATAAAGAGGCAAATGACTCCCCTGTTTTGGGTTTGTTTTTTTGTTTTTTATTCATGATGTATACTTAAATTGACTATGCTTCATTTATATTTCATTATTTTACAATTACCCTCTATGAATAAAAGCTCAATGAAACATATATTTTATAGACAATAAATGTAGTTAATATCAAAATAATATAACTGAGTCCATACAGCATGGCAGATATATTTTATTTTCCATTTTAATGTTAAACACATTACAAAAAAAAAATTTAGAATGTCTGAATTGAAATGATTGAAAAGAGTAGGGAAAGAAAATGGAGGCTTTTATCCAATAGTAAAAAAGTACATTCTGTGATAGTAAGAGGTTACAAAAAATGGTAAAGAGTTCTAACTAAAATAGTGACTGGGCAGACATCTCTTTCAAAACTGTGAGAGGCTTTTATTTAGAATAATATAATATTGAGAAAACCTTCCTTGAAAATAAAAGCAAGAAGCAGGGGGAGGGATGGACAGGGAAGTTGCGATTGGAATCTGCCCACTGGGTATATGGAATGATTGGCCAACAGAGACCTGCTGTGTAGCACAGAGGACTCTACCCAATATTCCATGATTTTATACACATATTGCACACACACACACACTCACACACACGGAAAAAGAATCTGAAAAAGATTGATGTGTGTACATGTATAACTAGTCATTTTGTTGTATAGCAGAAATAATCACAACATTGTAAATCAACTATTCCTCAATAAAACTTGGAAACAATAAAAAAAATAAAAGCAAGAGAACACACTGAAGAACAATTTACACAAACTCTCAAATTAAAAGGAAAGTAAGAAGCAGGTAAAACATCATAAAAAGAATAGGCATACTCAAGAGAGGACACTAACAGTTAACGTCCACATTGAATTGGTATTTGAGAAAAAGGCAGAAATTAAAACATTAAATAATATGTATTATCTTGTTCTTTTTGGCTTTTTCATTTGTTCTCCACTAAATTCAAACTTTCAGGAAATTTTATTTTCAAAACAGAGTGTTCTCCTGCCCGTCAATCATTTTTTATTCTAGGTGATACCACAGGAGAACTTAAACTGTGGCTTGCCTGTGGTGGAAAGCTGAGGCCAAGGTAAGTGAAACAATGAGAGTGAAGTAACCAGACAGCATGCTGGCTACTTTATTTTTCCCTAAATTAAAAACAATTTTAATTTTAATTATTTTAATTTTAATTATTGGCTTTTCTTTACAACTAACACTTTATCTTTAGACTCTAATATAATTCTTGTCCCAGAGCAGTGTTGAAAGAAATTTTTATCTCAGTCTATGAGATAAACGATCATTTATATAATTGTATTAAAGGCATGGAAAATGACCAGGTCAGAGGAGTATTGTAATATAGCTCCAAGTATAGTTATCATATACCTGAATTTTTAGAGTATTATAGCTTATGTTTAATGAACACTATTTCAAAAGATGATCGCTTTATATACCTTTTCTTTGTCAGATATTTTTAAAAATGAGAATTTAGTGTAAATTTATAGTTTTGCATCAGTTTTTTAAACAGAACATGTTACATTTTGTAATCATATTAATGAATACATGAGTTTTAAATAACATTCTTGGTATTTGGTGAGTGAAAGGTAGAAGTGCTCATTTTTTAAGGAAAAAAAAAAGCAAATAAAATAGAGAAAACTTTGTATTTTTTCAGTAAGAACTGGCTGTAAAAAATATTTTGTTTCCTTGAATTATTAAACTTTGTTTTCAGAACAAGATAAAACTCTCATAACCATAGAAATTAATCTCTCCTTATTTTTAACGGTTCTCTCAAGAGTAAACAATTAAATGAGAAGTAATTCCTTGCTTCTTTGCTAACATCCTTGAAGGAGGAGAGAACAAAACTGAGTACTTACTAATTGATTTCCAATTCAATCTCCAATCTCCCACCTTTGAACAAGTAACCAAAGATATGATTTTAGAAGCACTCAGCTTAAGGTCTAAGAGGAACCACTAAGCCTGTGCATCACTGTCAATTATATCCATTCCTGGTAGAATGAAAACATATAGAGACCTTTTAATTGGTATCACTTCCATTCTTGTCTGTGAAACTGCATGCTTTATTTTCCTTACTCTTTTTAAGTCATATTTGTTGAATATTCTATTTGGATTCTTTCAAAAATTGAATCCTTTTAAAATTTATTTTTGTATTTTGTTATATTTTATGTGAAGTTACAGAGACAGTTGAATTAACAACACCATTAAAGAATCCATTATTTAGACTCACTCCCAAATACTAAATTCTCAAATTTATTAACTTTGACTTGTTGATTATCTATTCTATTCCACTAAAATTATGATCAATTATCATGCCAATGGGTACAATTTACTTTAGTATCTGGTATTGTGGAATCTGATTAGGCTGCTACTTTTCCTTTAAAACCACAACCCTCAGCAAACATGTAAGCACACATTATTTTTCATGTCTTTTAAAATATTTCTTGGATATCTTCACACTGTTAAATAGGACAAAGTTCAAAGCCATCTTTTAATATTGTCTGGTTCACAACATGTTTTCCTATTACTTGAAAAACATGAGCTATTCCTTCCTTCTCTCAGACACAATGTCTATTCCACAAAAAAATTTATCCCTTATCTTTCTATCCCCCAAATAAATGTCTTCTTCCCACCCTTTGAAATTCTAAGAATGCTTTGACAGTATTTCTCATGCCTTAAAGGTTTTGTAGAGTTGGTCCCTTGAGTCTTAAGAAATGTAAATTAACACTTATCTTTACATATTTAAGTGTAAATTGAAATATGTGTATATATAGCAAGTTTCATTTCTCATGAATATATACTTTTTTCTTTGATTGCACATGTCCTTTGTGCTCTTTTATTTTAATTGATTTGAATTTTGTAAGCATTTCCTTCAGATTTATTAAATATTCTTAATTCTTATATATCCTCAATAAGCTTTTTTTTTAAAGCCATGTGAAATAGATGGTATTTAATTTAGTGGTTTCTAGCTTATAATTAAGAATATGAATGCCAATCTGATTGTTGTTTCTTTGGAGGTTCTTGCTCTCCCCAAATGTGTAAGACATTCTCTTTAACCTTACTTTTCTGATACATTTGATAATCTGTACACTAGCTCTTCAAAAGTCAGTAAATGTTAAGAACATGACCTCTGAGTGCCATGTAACTAAGTTATTTGATATGCCTGTGCCATAGATTACTCAATTAAAAATAGTACATAACTCACAGGTTCACAACAACTGCTATATTAGTTGACATATGGAAGATATTAAGAGCTATGCCTGGCATATAGTAAGCTCTATAAAAGTGTATTCTATTAAAAAAAACATTGCTGTTGTACTTCATATTATTTTGTTTCCATTATCAGCTCAGCCTGGAAATTAATGAGTCCTTTCATTTGGAAAATTCAGACCTTATTTTTTTTTTTAATCTCAGGAACATTTACTTTTATATTTAGTCAATTATTTCATCTCTTTCTTGAAATTTTATTTAAATATTATTTATTAACTTTACTCTTCAAACATCTTATATATGCCCTTACAATTTCAACCTAGATGTTCTATTTTATGAACTACATCATTCACCCAAGTGTCAAACCCTATTTTTCCTCTTCAATTTATTTGGAAATAGGGTTTTAAAGTTAGATGCAATAAAGACTCTTTGTTTTTGTTTGTGTGTGTTGGTCTTGAAACTCTACTTAAGTGACTTTTTAAGTTGACGATTTTATCAGTTTCTTCCAGTATAAATATTTCATGAGATGTGTGCTCTGAGTGTACTGTCTTATCTTCCTATCTCTGGCTGCTCAAGCCACTATATAGGGATGATTTTCCTGAGACAGGGAAGAACAGGTCTATTATTGCAGCAGAAATCCTGTGGATAGTGGAAGGACCAGTGGTATTGAAGAAAACAAACTAAAGTTTTTGGAAAAATTGTTCCACTAGCACTCTATGCCAGTTATGTGACACTTTTACAAGGATCCTCCCCCCATCCTTCTATCTGGCTAAACTATTTATTACCCATGATGCATAAGTTGAAGAGATTTCAGAATGCCCAGTAGGCCAAATAGTTTGTCCCATTTTTTGTGTGTGTATAAAATTCATTCTTTCCTTTCCTATTGATAAGTATCTGTAATAATTCTGTTCATTTTTTATATTTCCTTCTGATTCCACATAAAATTCATTCTTTCCTTTCCTATTGATAAGTATCTGTAATAATTCTGTTCATTTTTTATATTTCCTTCTGATTCCACATAGTGATTTTTGAAATTTGGCATAGTGAGAAAAATTTTGAATTTTGAGATAAAATACCTGAACTTTTATTTTGCTTTGATCACATACTAAATATATGATCTTGTATAAGATATTTAAATTTTATTTTTTAAAATAAGGCAGTGATTTTATTTTTATTTTATTTACCTATTTTTTTTTTTTTTGGTCTTTTTTGGGGCTGCACCCATGGCATATGGAGGTTTCAGGCTAGGGGTCGAATCGGAACTGTAGCCGCCGGCCTACATCAGAGCCACAGCAATGCCAGATTTGAGCCATGTCTGCGACCTACACCACAGCTCATGGCAATGCTGCATCCTTAACCCACTGAGAAAGGCCAGGGGTCAAACCGGCAACCTTGTGGCTCCTAGTCAGATTCATTAACCCCTGAGCCATGACGGGAACTCCAAGATATTTAAATTTTCTGATTCTAAATGTTCTCCTCTGTAAATTCACCCAACTAGTATTACCTCTTGGGCTTTTATGAGGATTAAGTAATATACATTTGCTATTGTGTTATATTACTATATTTTTGTTTCAATATAAGTATATGAATTAATAGTGTACACATAATACAAACTTCAAAAAGTGCAAAAATATAATTATTTTCAACATATTTGTGTGCACAAAATATAACTATTTTCAACATCGGAAAAAGTGTTGATTTTTAGATAACTCCTTGTAAAGCATAATGTTAAATATAGGATCATAGTGTATAAGTGAAACATTTTGAATAATTCTAAATCATTTTTTTTGTGTGTGTGTTCTAGGGTAACTTGGTCATGTTGATAATTTAGCACTAAGACCTTTTAAAATTTATGTTGGAATTTGGAATTGTCAAAGAAAAACTATATTATTTTGTTTTAAGTAATATTTTAAACAGTTTGTATCTCATCACTGTTGTTTTCACCTGTTCCAGTAAATTATTTTAAGTAAATCTTAATGTTTTCTCATTCAATGTATTTTCTTATTCCTTGGATAACAATTTTCCTTCTCATCCTTAGAGTTCTCAAATACAAGATATAATTATTTTCAAACATTTTCAAATATATACTCTGCTCAGAAAATCATAATACTATAATAATTAGTGTTTGTTTTACTTCATATAAAATAGCCTCTTCTTTGTAAATGAGAGTTGTGATTAAGTGATTAATCTTAATCTCATGTAAAATATGCTCTAGTATTCTGTCATGAAAAGTGTTATATTTTCTATTTCATAAAAACAGGCTAAGTAATGATTAAAAATTAAGAGAGAATAAACAAATATATATTTTAAATTCAATTTTTTTTTTCCTTCTAAAACGAGAAAACTAATGTTTCACCCTTGAGTATGTTAGCTGTGGCCTTTCCATATATGACCTTTATTATGTTAAGGTAATTTCCCTCTAAGTTTATTGAGTGTTTTCGCCATGAAAACGTGTTGGATTTTAGCAAATATTTTTCTGCATCCATTGCAATGCTCATGTAATTTTTATCTTTCACTGTGTTAATGTTGTGTATCACATTAATTGATTTTTATGTGTTGAACCATGCTTGCATACCACGGATAAATCCCACTATGTAATATATATTATCCTTTCAACATATTATCTGTGTTATTGACCACAGATATGAGTTTTGTTTAAAGATTTTTGCAATTATGTTCATCAGGGATAGTGGCCTAGGGTTTTCTATGTTGTATCTTTACTCAGGAACAAAGTAAGGATGCCTGTTTTAGCCACTTTTATTCAAAGCAGACTGAAGTATTAGCCACAGCAATGAGGCAGAAAAAGAAATAGGCATTTATATCAGAAAGGAGAAAGTAATATTGTCTTTGTTTGCAGGTGGCATGATCTTATCTGTAAAAACCCTAAAGACTATACCAGAAAACCTTATAAATCATAAACAAATTCAATATATTTGCAAGAGAAAAAAATCAAAAATTAAATATCAGGAGCATTTTTATATATTTTTGACGACAAACTATCTGAAAGGAGATTATGGGAACAATTTCATTTATAACAGCATTGAAAATAATAAAATACTTAGGAAAAAACTTAACTAAGGACATAAAACACTGTACACTGAGAAATATAAACTGTGAAAGAAATTAAAGAAGATACAAATAAATAGAAAAATCTCCTATATTCATGGATTATAAGACTTTAATATTATTAAATTATGTGTATGCATAAAACACCAAGTGATCTATAGATTCAGTGCAAGCTATATCAAAATCCCAATGCTATTTTTTTTGCAGACTTAGAAAAAACTTTCCTAAAGTTTAGATAAGACCACAAAGTTACCCAAATAGTTAAAGCAGTCTTGATAAAGAAAAACAAAGCAAGAGATGTCACTATTCCTGATTTCAAAATATACTACAAAGCCATACAAATTAAAATCATATAATATTTGCACAAGGACAGATATATAACCAATTAACCAAAAGAGAGAACCCAGAAATAAACTCATGTATATATGGTAAATTAATCTTTGATAAGAGTGTAAAGATGCAAAGAAGAAAGGTCCATTTCTTCAACTGGTGTTAGGGAAACTGGATTTTCTTTCACAGGCTAAAGAATGACCTGACCCTATACAGATATTAGATGAAAATATAGGGAAATATCTTCATGGCATTGGTCTTGGTAGCGATTTTAAGGGTATGATACCAAAAGAATTGGCAACAAAAGCAAAAGTAAACAAATGGTACTACATCAAACTAAAAAGCTTTTGCACAGCAAAGGAAACAATCAACAGATGGATGAAGCAACCTGTAGAATGGAAGAAAATATTCACAGGCCATAAACATCTGATGAGGGGTTAATTTCCAAAATACTTAAGAAACTCCTTCAACCTAAGAGCAGAAAACTAATAACATGATTACAAAATGATCTAAGGACTTGAATAGATATTTGTACAAAGATATAAAAATAGCCAACAGGTATATGATAAGAGCCTCACTGTCGCTAATCATCAGGGAAATGAAAATCAAAACTATAATGAGATAATCTCACACTTGTTAAGATTACCATATCAAAACAAAAGAAAATAACAAGTGTTGACAGGAAAATGATGAAAACGAACACATGAGCACTGTTAGTGGAAATGGAAAATGGTGTAGAAGCTATACAAAACAGCACTGGTTCCTCAAAACATTCAAAATGGTACTACCATATGGTCCATCAACCCAATTGCTGAGTATCCAAAATAACTGAAATCAGAATCATGAAGTGATATTAGCACTCTCATGTTTCTTATGGCACAATAGCTTAGATATGAAAATATCTAAATGTCCACTAACTAATACATGGGAAAATAAAATGTATTATTATTCAGCTTCGCAAAAAATAAATCCTCTACTGTAAGACAGTGCGGATGAACCTTGAGATCATCATGCTAGGTGACATATGCCAGTCACAGAGAGACAAATAGTGAATGATTTCACTTATATGGTATATCTAAAATAGTCAAACTCATAGAAACAGAGAATGTGAAAAAGATTCCCAAGGATGGGAGGAGGGGGAAATGAGGAATTACTAATCAAGGGGTATAAAGTTTCAATTATGAAAGATGAATACGTTCTAGAAAAAAAATTTCTGAATACTATTGACCAAAATAGTCATCAATACTATATTGTACACTTAAAAATATGTTAAGAAGGTAGATCTCATGACAAGTGTTTTTACAACAAAAAAATAAAAAGAGGAGTTCCCATTGTGGCTCAGTGATTAACGAATCCAACTAGGAACCATGAGGTTCCAGGTTCAATCCCTGACCTTGCTCAGTGGGTTAAGGATATGGCATTGACATGAGCTGTGGTAGGTCATAGATGTGGCTCAGATCTGGCATTGCTGTGGCTCTGGTGTAGGCCAGCAGCTACAGCTCTGATTAGACCCCTAGCTTGGGATCCTCCATATGCCACAGGTGCAGCCCTAGAAAAGACAAAAAGACCAGAAAAAAAATAATAATTAAAAATAAATAAATAAAAAGAAGGAAAGAACGAACACAAGGCATAGTTTGCAGCCACAGCTCAGATTCAGTCCCTGGGCTGGGAACCTTTCCATATGTGGCCGAAAAAGAAAAAAAAAGTCCTTGCTATTTGAAAGCAATATATTATCTCCTTCTCCTCTCAGACTCTGTTCCTGTGTATGCCTCACAGAAAAAGGAGCGGAATAAAAGAAAATAATATTTTTCTTTAAACATTCCTTTACCCACTTTTCACTCCTCCATGCAGTTATTCTTTGACTTTTAATAGTTTTTCTATAGTTTTGATTTCATTGTGTTCCATGAGATTTCAAAATGAGTACTATTTATTTTACTTACAAACATCCTTTCTATGTTATAGTTCCTTGGGGACAGGAATCATTATTTATTCTTGTAACTGAGATCCTATGTGTAGGATAGGTAATTCAGTAAAATTGTTGAATGGATAATTGAATAATGTCAAAAGTTCAGCACTTGTTTGTTTGTTTGAGGTTTTCTTTCATTTTTAGGGCTACGCCTGCAGCTAGAGGTTGAATCAGAGTTACAGCTGCTGGCATATGCCACAACCACAGCAATGTGGGATCTGAGCTGCATCTGCAACCTAGGGTGCAGCCTGTGGCAACACGATCCTTAAACCACTGAGCAAGGCCAGGGATCGAACCCATATCCACACAGACACTGTATTGGTTTCTTAACCTTCTGAGGCCACAATGGGAACTCCAAAAGCTCAGTACTTTTAATTTAAAAAGCATATTCACATATTCCTCCCATGAAAGAAATCTCCCATGAAAGGCCTTACTTTATAAAAATATCGCAGAGAAGTCAAAATTCCAACTTTACTTAAATAACCAGAGCAAACTAAAAAAAATAACACATGGAGGGAGATTTTAAAATGTTAATCCTGGAATAGGTACTCCTCCAGGGGCTTGTATTTTCCATTTTAAAGTAATATTACATTAAAAAAGCGGATTTTGTTGACTTTAAAATGATTGATATAATGACAGTTATTTTAAAAACACATTTAGCAATAAACAAAGTAAAAATCATCTGCATAGTGAGATTTGTGCAGAATTTCAGGATGTCTCCAAGAAACTATAAAGCATTAATTGAAATACATTGATAGACAGGAATCCACCAAGATCTAATGTTTTCGGACCATCAGTTGTGACTTAAGACCACAAATTCTGTTAAAAGATTACTGAGTCAATAATAGTTTTGGATTATTTATTTTTTTAAAAGATATTTGAAAACAGGAGTATTTGGGGAAAATCTGTTGAAACCACAACTAAAAGTTATCTGCATTTTTGGTAAAATTGAACTGTTGCTTTTGAATGATCACATCACTTTTAACAACTATGAACTCGGGGTGTGTGTGTGTGTGTGTGTTTGTGTGTGTGCGCGCGCGCACGCGTGCAGGCATGTGCTAATATCTGTCTACCTCCATGGTGAGAATATCTGTTACATTGGAGTTCTAAGGCCACTGGTGCTTTGTCTTAAGTGTCTGTCCCTAGTACATTTTATCACAAAACATATCAGTTTATTATGAGACATATAACATCAGAATGAAGAGAGCATTATCAAAGATCACAACAGTTATTGGAGAGAAATAACATCTGTCTATCAGTTTAAAGAAGCCAAATCAAAAACCAAGATATATATTATAACTGACAAATGTCAGACAAGTTTAAAACCTTTCTAAGTTGTCAGCTGTTTCACCAGTTGTGATTTTGATGACTTAGCACAGATATGGAGTAAATAGTTCACAAATCCTTCAAGTAGTCTTCATTTAAGGATTCAAACATTAAAATAATTAACTCTCAAATAAAAAGACATTTACTTTAAAAAAATAGCTGAATGGAGGGATTGTTTTAACATCATCATTGTTCTAAGTTATTTGTTAACTTTCTAATTTTTTGTATACTTGAGTAATTATTGTTCAGATTAGAATAACTCAGTTTATTTGCAAATGTGCTTTTCTTCATAAGTAGATCTAATATTTTATCTTGAAAATGTGTAAAAATGACAAATTTGTAGCAATATGCATATGTATAATTACCTCTTATGTCTCAAAAATAAATAAAATAAGCAATATATCACTTCTCTCTGATTATAGATGACCCTTGAACAATGTGTCTGCCAACCCCACCAGAGAGCTGAAAATCCTGGTATAAATTCACAGTTGGTCTTTCACATCTGAAGTTCTGCATTTGTGGATTCAACACCCAACCCCAGATCATAAAATACCATGGTAAATCTTTATTGAAAAAAATCTGCATGTAAGTGGATTTGAGTAGTTCAAACCTGTGTGTTCAAGGGCCACTATAATTTAGAATGAAATTTCCCATGACTCTGATTTCCATTAGACAATTATAAGCTATGTTAGGGACCTGATAGAAGTTACATTGAACTTTGAAAAGCCAAACATGGAACAAGATTAATTCTTGACTGTGAAATTAATTATACCGTCTCTTACACATTTATTTGTAATCAATCTATTTACCAGCCAACAGTAAAATATGCCTTAAAGCCATGTATAAATTAGCATTATTTGAATCCTCGTATGTTTTCCTTGTGCTAAACATATTTGAATTGTTTTATCCTGTTTCTCAAATATTTTCAGGAAACTGACATTGTATAAACATAAATTAACTTAAATCTTATACTGGAAACATTGAGTTTTATATGAATAGACTTTTGAAATTTCTGATACTCAGCACCAAAAAAATCAAGTACTGTGGAAACATATATATAAGTAAAATCTTAATGACTCAAATATATTTAAAAATTTAATAAGAAGCTCACTTCAAAGGAGAACTATAGGAAAATTATTTCATCAAAATAAAACTATTTAAGCTGGTCCTAGTACTAGTATTTTGTTTTTCAAGTGAAATTTTACATAATTGGTTTTCTTAACCTGTTTTTACAGCTTAAATTGTACCCCCCCCCCAATATTTTCGAATCCTACCTCCCAGCACCTGTGAATGTGATCTAATTTGAAAATCAGGGTTTTGCAGATGTAGTCAAGTTAAGATAATGCCATAGAATGGGCCCTAATCTAATAACTAATATTATTTAATAACAGATAAATTTGGACACAAAGATGCACAGAGAAAAAGAATGTGAAGACAGAGAGAAGTAACAACTGAGGCAGAGACTAGAGTGATGTGGCTCTAAGCCAAAGAACAGTGAAGATGGTTGAAAATGACCAGAAGCTAGAAAGAGACAAGGAATGGTCCAGCCCTTGAATCTTCAGAAATGGCATGACCCTGCTCACCTCTTGATTTTGGGCTTCTAGACACCATAGCTGTGATAGAATTCCTGTTGCCATGTCTGTTGTTTTAAGCAACCTAGTTTTTTGAGGATTTGTTGACAGCACTAGAAAACCAACACAGCCTGCTAGAAGTTGTACATAAATCTACATATTATGAGGCATATTTTCTCCTACATTCTAGGGCCTGTTTTAAGTGCCTATTTTAATTTCAGTCTTGTAGTGACTATAAAAAGTACAGTGGGAGGACATAAGTATCCCCAATTTGCAGATGAACTAAATCACAGAACATACACACTAGACATAGCAGACAAAATGTTCAATATAGTTTCAGATAGCTCCAGGATCTACACAGGAGAATCAAAGTTGTTAATTTCTTATTATTTAATCCTCTATTTTGAAGAGATAGTAATGAGGTATCTTGTTGTATACATTGATATTTCAATATGTGGATGCCCAGAATACATAGTGACTTTTTTGTTGTGCAACTGTCTTTCTCCAGGTATGCATATTATTAGTATATGTGAAATATTAGCGTTTATCTCTCTTCCTCATATTCTGTATCAGTGTTTTTAACAGCTTTGGGGGATACAAATTACATGCCATAAAATTTCTCCATTTTAAATGTACAGTAAAGTTTGGTAAATTTAGAGTAGAGCAATCATCATTACAATCTAATTTTAGAACGTTTTCATCACCCAGAAACTATCCCTTGTGCCATTTACAGTCATTACCCTTTCCCACTAATGTCCAAAGTAATTCCAATCTACTTTCAGTTTCAATATATTTGCCTTTTCTGGACATTCCATATAAATAAAATTATACAATATGTTTTTTTTGTATCTAGATTCTGTCAATTAACAATGTTTTTGGGGTTATCTAGTCATGTTGTATCATGCATTTGTACTTTGCTCTTTTATTGCTCCATAGTCTTTCATTCTATGGATATATAGCACATTCTGTTTATCCATTATATTGTTGATATTTAAGTTATTTCCACTTTTTGATTATTATGACTAAGGCTGTTGTGAACATTAATATGTCTATAACTATTTGCGTCAACAGATATTTTCATTTATCTTAAGTGGAATTGATGAGTCATTGGGTAAATGCATTTTTAACATTTTTAGAATTTTCCAAGCTGTATTCCAAAGCAGCTCAATCATTTTCATTCCAATAAGCAAAGTATGAGCATTCATTTCTCTTCATTCTTGCCAATACTTCATCATTTGTGTTTTTGTTTTTTTGTTTTTTTGTTTTTTTTTAATTATAGCCAGTCTTGGAGTTCCCTTCCTGGCTCAGTGGTTAACTAACCTGACTAGGAATCTGAGGTTGTGGGTTCGATCCCTGGCCTTGCTCAGTGGGTTAGGGATCTAACATTGCTGTGAGCTGTGGTGTAGGTCACAGACGCGGCTAGGATCCTGCGTTGCTGTGGCTTCGACGTAGGCTGGCGTCTACAGCTCCAATTAGACCCCTAGCCTGGGAACCTCCATATGCCGCGGGTGGGGCCCTAGAAAAGGCAAAAAAAAAAGGACCAAAAAAAATTATAGCCAGTCTAGTAATTATGAGGTGTTATCTTATTATGGTTTTAAAATACATTTCCCTAATGACAAATGAGGTAGAGTATCTTTTCATGTACTTATTGGCTATTCCCATATCTTCTTTGGTGAAATGTCTATTCAAATCTTTGCTCAATTTTTATTTGGATTGTTTGTCTTTTTATTATTGAGTTATAGTGGTTCTTTCCATATTCTGGATAGAAGTCCACTGTCAGAAATATTATTTGCAAACATTTATCCCACTCTGTGGTTTGCCTTTCACATTCTTCTTCATGTCTTTTCAAGCACTAAATTTTTAATTTTGACCCAGTCCAGTGTTTTGAAGATAGCACTGGTTTCTAAATCATTTTGCACATTTTAATAACCTGAACGATTTAATAAAAAATAAACACTCTTAGATCTACTTTTTTTTCCTTTTTATGACTATATCTATGGCATATGGAATTTCCTGGGTCATGGGTTGAATCAGAGCTCCAGCTAAGGCTTATGCCACAGCCATAGCAAAACCAGATCCAAGCCACATCTGTGACCTATGCCTATGCCTCAGCTTGCTGCAACACCAGATTCTTAACCACTGATAGAGGCCAGGGATCAAACCCGCATCCTCACGGACATACTAACCTGCTGAGCCACATCAGGAACTCCAGATATACTTTTTCTTTTTTTTTTTGGTCATGCACATGGCATGTGGATATTCCTGGGCCAGGGATCAGACCCATGCCACAGCAGTGACTTATAAGCCTCTGGAAGGACAATGCTGGATCCTTAACATGATACATGACAAGAGAATTCCATAGCTCTGCTTTTTAGTCCATGAAATAATCATTCTGTGGTGCTACCAGATTGAGAACTAATATTCTATATGGAAAAATTTTTGCTTGTGGAGTCTGTTCCAGGATTCCATTTTGTGGTGTAGAAGTTAGATAACAAGATAATTCTTCCATAAAATGAATTATGAGATGGAAACTAATTTGAATACTTCAAAGAACTGATCCATGGTCAGGATCAGAGTAGGAAAGAGGATTGTTTGAAGAATATGTGTTGGATTAGGGTTTTTATATTTTTATCTTATATTATACATAACACATACATATACATACATATACATATATATGCACAACACACCCACATATATATATATATATATATATATATATGATATTTTATAATGTTTATAAACATTAACACATCAGCAAAGTGGAAGTGAGAAATCTTTCTGAGAGAATTGGGGAAAAGAGTTGTATACGCTTATGTGAGTTATTGGGACCGAGTGAGGACAAGTATAAGATTAAAAATCTCAATGGGACATAGTCTTAAAGAGACTTGTGCTTTAGTGGGTTTTCTTCTAGAAATTACACAGATTTTGAGTTCTCACTGTGAGGATCCAAGAAATATTCCCTCTTGGCAGTGGCAAGAGAAGAGGGGATGTAACTATCCTGAAACACAGCCTGAGTCTGCTCCATGGCAAAGGACTACTTTCCAGGGGAAGGTACTTTGACAGAGCACATTAGGAAAAGAATTGGTTCCTAGTCCAGATTCGTCCAGCATGGACTTACAAAAAGGAGTCATAGAACAGCAAAGTCAATGGGGGAAATGTTTTCAAAGAGATAGATTTAGAGCTTTTCAGCTGTGAAAGAAAGTAATGGCCAGTGTAAACACTGAACCACTAGAAAAATGGTTATGAAAGTCACAAGTCCTAAAACTCAGACTCACTAAAATACTGAATCTTAACTAATAGATCATAGAGTACTCCTCCTCCCCACTACATCATCACCATACAAATAGGGCTCCAATATAATATAAATTAGTGGGTTTAGTTGAAAAGAGTTATATAAGGCAGGAGAGTATGAAGATTTTACAAGCACACACACATACACACACTCAAGACAGAATATAAAAACACCAAAAGAATTTGAAGCCTCTGGTACATAAAGTTAAAACAAACTTTAAACATGGATCATTCCCTAGCCAGATTAACTTAAATCTTCACACTAGAAGGCTATTTACCTCATTTCTTATTCCCCACTTTCCCAGGTAATATATCTAGCTTTCAACAAAAATTGCAAGTATGACAAAAGGCAAGAAAAACAAAATACGATCTGAGGAAGCAAAGCAATCATCAGAATAAGCCAAAGACATGACACAGATGTGAGAGCTGTCAGTCAGGAAATTTAAAATAACTGTGATTAATATGTTAAAAGATCTAATAGAAAAGTAGACAACATGAAAGAATATATAGATAATATAAGCAGAAAGACAAAAACTAAGAAATAATCAAAAAGAAATGTAAGGCATTCCTGATGGGGCATAACATCAGTGACATCCTTTTAGTGCCAGGATGCACTATATATGTGTGTGTGTATATATAATTACATATATAATTGAATGGCTGTTCAGGTGATCTCTAGACTAATTTTCTACCTGCTTATCCATCAATTACTCATAGATGTAGGGGGATGTTTAAGTCTCCAACTAAATGTGTGTAACAACAATAGTAATCAAAAGAAAGCTGAAGTAGCTGTGCTAATTTCAGGTAAATTGGGCATCGAAACAAAATATCACAGATAAAGAAGGCTCCTTAAATAACACAAGAAGTCAGATATCTTAAGGAAGCAAACAATCCTACAGGTATGCATTTAACAACAGAGATAAAAATGCATGAGACAAAACCTGATGGAACTGCGAGGAAAAATAAAGAAATCCAATATTTTAGTTGAAAAAATATACATGAATACATACTCATACACACAAAGGCATGGCACATTCAAACTCTAGAAAATTAAAGACAAAGAGAAAATCTTGACAGAGGATAGAAGAAAAAAATACCTTACTTTTTTATAGAGGAACTAGCATTAAAATTATATCAGACATCAAAAACAGTACAAATAATAAGAAAGCAATGTAAGATATTTGAATTAAAAGAAGCAAAAGAGTAGAATTCCATAATCAGTGAGACTATCCTACACAAGTGAAAGAGAAACACTTTTATAGACAAAAACTGGGGAATTCAATTAATGCAGACCTGCTCTGCAATAAACGTTAAGAGAAGTTATTCAGAGAGGTGGAAAAAGACACAGGTTAGGAACATGAACTTACATAAAATGAATAAAAGAATAAAATTAATATTTAAAATGTAAATGAATTAATGATGACTGCATAAGTAAATGGGGGAATAATTAAATCTCCCATGAGGAAGAATTCAGTGTAACTTATGTACATGCTTTTCCCTTAAATAAGGAAAGCATATCCTCTCACTTCCTAAGTGTGGGCTCTGTACAGTACTTTATTTCAAAGAATAAAGTATGGGAAAGAAGAAAAAACTGTGAATAAAACTGACAAACACTGTCTTAACACAGATGATCAAGATCAATGTTGATGGTGATAAGTCATATTGAGAGTATACATCATTCTTCCCCCAAACATATTACCCCAGTCTAATCATGGGAAAACAGAAATTGAGGGTCATTCTATAAAATATTCAAATCTCCCTCAAAACTGTTAAAATAAAAAACAAGGAAATTCTTAGATACTCAAAACAAAGAGGAACTTAAAGAGACATTAAAACTAAGTGCAGAGTGGTATCTGAGTTGGATGCAGAATGAGAAAAAGGATATTAAGAAAAAACTGAGGAAATTTGGATTAACAATGGATTTTAATGTACTACTATTAGCTCATTAATTATGCCAAATATACCACATTAATAAAATATTTATATTACTTATCTTATCCTTCACTTGGGGATGTTTATTAATGTTCCAGTATGTAAGAATCTTGGATCTTTCCCGAGATAATTTCTTTAAAATAGGGAGTAGAGGATTCTCTATCTTAAAACAAAGAGGGAAACAGCTGTTCCACTCCTATATAAACCTACAGATTCATATTTTGGGAAGCATCTCTGTAGTATAATTACCTGACTTGAAGATTTTTGATTGGAATACAAGTGCCTGATGTTAAGATTTTGATTGCTGAAGCATCCATTTCAAAATACTCATCTAGAATAAGCTTATTGCCAACTGTATGACACTACCAGTAAAACAACCAGATAAGGAACTGACCTGCTCCCACCCATGAAATTCCCATTTTATTTAATTTATTTATATGTTTTTGTCTTTTTAGTGCCTGAAATTTCCCTTTTAGAATGCTCTGGGTAACCTAGATAACAGACTGACCACTTAACCATTACCTGTGACTTAATTCCAACCCTACTGCTTTAAATTTGCTAATAAAGAGTGATCAGGGACATCCTAGATACCCTACCCTTGGACCCTAATAAAGGCAGAAAGCCATAGCTTCCTCCTCTCTCTACCCACCACCTCACTATGTGACCCTGAGCATGCTGTATACCCTCCCAGACCTAAGGTTAATAAATCTTGTTCTTCTAAGTTCTGGGATGGTTTTGCTAAGGTGTGAGATTAGAACCACCAGCGCTGGTCCAGCAACAATATTGGCCCTTGTGGTGGTGGTGGTGGGGGAATGTCTGTGACATTCATTATGAAGTGTGTGCCTCGTATCTTCCTAGCTGAGAACATCACTCTCAATAGGGGGAGACTCACACAAACTTCCCCTACAGTATAACCCCATTATATCTGCAGACTGCCCATCTGGCTCTCATTCTTCTGGCTCTCTGGGGTTCTAGGTGTGAGGGACGTATGCTAGAATATTATTCTTCCCCTGTGTTGCTGGAATAAATAAAGCTGTGATCTCTGACCCAAAGGCTTGATATTTCTGCTGGTATGTATATGTATGTTATGTATGTGCAAGTATATGCGTGTACATTTGTTTGTATGTCTTTATTATCTCTCTATATACTTATACACAAACAAGAAAACAAATTGTTCATAAATCCAATCCCAAAACAGCCACAGTCAATAAGTTTCTCTCCACGGGCTTGACTATATCCACACACACATACAAACACATACAGATTATCACCTTCTCTATTACTCTCATATTTGGCTCATTTTTTTTTGCATATTAGTGTTCCACATTTAATCATTTTTAACAAGTATGTATTTTTGTCTTACTTGTATACCATTTAATAATTTTGTTTTCTTAACATGACTCAATTTATTTTTCCTCAACCTTATTCTAAACAATATTCTTGTAATAGCTAGGATTTATACTCTATTAATTGTAATTTTTCTTACTAGATATAAATATTCAATCTTTAAAGTTTATCCAGTTTTTATGACTCTAGTCATTTTTTATTATGAAAATTAGATCTGAAAGCTTTAAAGTAAAAACTAAAATCAAAGAAATATTCAGCTCCACACACAAAAACAGCCTCAATGGATATATGGTATGGTCACAGGATTGGAAGAATATGTGATTAACCAGAAGTAAGAAATAGAAACAGGGCAGACTCAGCGCTTTCGGCAGCAGGAAATCATGGATCTTCTATATATGGTTCTAATATTAGATGATGGTTATTCAATAAATTCTCTGGTTATCTGGTCACCATATACAGTCCCAGGTGAGAGATTACAAGTAGCCTAATCTAGTCTACATGTGTAATTTTGACTTTGGGGTCCTTTAAGTACCTTTGCTTAAGATTCCACAAAATTGAAGAAAGGAAACTCCCTAATGGAGATTTTTTAAAAAATTTGTTTTAATAAAGAAACAAGGAAAAGAAATTGCTATTATATTTTACCCTGTGGCCACTGTATATTCAAAGTTTCTTTTCACATATACAAATTCAGAATAACTTCCCATTTAGCATGCAACTTTTCTTCAAACATACCAAAAAAAAAAAAAAAGACACATTGACTTCCCAGTTAGAGAAAATGCAAGTTGGCAACATGCTACTGAATCTTAAGAGAAAATATCAGAAAATCACTGCTTCCAATGGTCCAAGTCCAGACAATTAGGTAATGACTCTGTTCATTTTCCTTCTGGTTTTACCACTAACAAATCCTACATATTATTATAGTGGAAAGAGAATAATAGCGTTCTTGCATAAGAACAATTTACAAGAATTCTGGTGGCCTTGCTTGTGTTAGGTAGCAGTTGCTATTCAATAATCTTTCCCTCTAAGAATAGGAATACTATGAAGTGTTCCAAATATGTCATAAATATAAATTTAATTCAGATATTCATTGGATAAACCATCCCTCTTTCTTCTTCATAATTATGGTCAGTCACCATATACTATATACTTTATTTATTTTCCAGCGATCCAGTGAGGAGCACGGACTGCTATGAAGCAGTAACAATTTGAATTTAGAGAAACTGTAACTGTTTGCCTTGGTGGAATCATCCCTTCATGATTTCTAAGACCTGTAGACTAGGAAGAGAGCACAGAATCATAGGAGCAAGCCTTAAACCTCATCAGAATAAGCCACTAGTATGATCCTAAGAGGCATATTTCTCAAGAGAAATCATTAATGTGGTTACCTTTGATTTTCCTGTATCATTTCATAAAATCCCGTCTCTCTCAATAGAGAATATTCTTTCAAACAATTAAAGTACCTTCTTTAAATAAACATCAGCAAATCCGCATTAGCTTCTGTTAATTATGGACGATTTGCATTATGATAATACATTCTATTTGAAATCTGCATTTCATGTTTTTAGATTTGACATTTTAAATATAATTCTTTTAATTACAAAGTTAGAGTATAATACTCCACTCATTAATGATGAAAATTAACATGCCATGTAATATAGATTGTTTTCCAATATGAAAATTATCAGTGTTTACTGAAAGCCTAGGTAATTTTCATTTAAAATATGCATAATTGCATCCATGTGTAGGAATTTTTTTCAAGAAATTATAGTTATATTTCTTTTCTCCTTCATATATGTGCTTCATATATTTGAATGTGCTTCATATATTTTTAGAAAGAATTGAAAATCTCATTAAGATGCATTGTAAATTTAGGAAAAAAAGATGTTTATCAGCAATAATCCTCCTCTAAGGTTACCAAGTTAAAGCATTGAGATGTTTCACTTCTTATAAATTTTGAACAAATAAATTCTTTTATCAGATTGTTTTTCCTTAAAAAGCTATCAGCTAAATTCAGAGAAGACTTATGGGTTCGTAATTATAAATGTCAGCTCACTTTTGTGGTATTGGGAAAAGAGTTATAGAATAAGTCATTCTGTTCTTCAGAATCATACAAAGTACAAAATGTATAAATTCTTAAGATTTGCATTACATATTTGCAGGAGTACTTTTCCATACTTGGTCTCATCCATATAATCTTCAGCATAAAAAATAAAAATTATAAGTCAATAAACCAATTTCAATTTAATGTCAACTTATGATCAATGTTTATAGACTTTCATTTAACTTATTACTTCAACTATCATTGGCTCAAAGAATGTATTTGCCAGAATTTTCTGTGATAGGATAGTAGGCTAATATCCTATTTAATAGGATATCCTGTAATAGACCAAGTAAGACCATAGTTGACTTATCTATTCTTTACAGGAATTACGGATATAAAAGATTTGATAGGACTGTATGCAACTTTTGAACAGAAAAACAAAAACTACTTAAGACAATTTAAAACATAAAACATAATGTAGGGAGTTCCTGTCATGGCGCAGCAGAAACGAATCCCACTAGGAACCATGAGGTTGTGGGTACAATCCCTGGCCTCGTTCAGTGGATTAAGGATCCAGAGTTGCCGTGAGCTGTGGTGTAGGTCACAGACATGACTCGGATCTGGTGTTGCTGTGGCTGTGGCTTAGGCCTGTAGCTCCCATTAGTCCCCTAACCTGGGAACCTCCATATGCTGTGGGTGTGGCCCTAACAGGACAAAAAACAACAATAATAATGTATTGCTGATGTTTCACTAATTTGTTAATTATGTTTTTCTGTCTGTATAGCTCTCTCTTTGTTGGGGGGGGCGGGTGCTACAGTGATTAAGAGCATCTTCGAGATAGTGTTTTATTAATTCCCAAGTTAAATGATAAACCATTGTTTTATCTTCAGCTACCCCCTACAGTGAGAAAAAAGATAAGTGAAAAAAACTACTAGTTGGTATTGATGAATTGCCTTTTCCTGAGAAAAGACTCTTACAATTTCTGGGTTAGCTAAAAACTAACTAAATTAGCAAACTTTCATTTCTGCACTCAACATTGACTACACTGATTCTTGTCTATTATGGAAAGAACCACTGACATAGAATTCTTTGATTTCTTTGAAAGATTTTCAATAAAACTACCAAAAAGGAATGCAAAATGAAGGTAGGCTAGTAATTACAGTTGCAATGGCAAAAGAAAGTATATTACTCAACCTCCTGCTGTTCAAGAAAGGATCAAAGATCATCATGTAAAACTCCAGGATGATTTCTCCTGGATACATTTAAACGGTACCCATTCTATATATCTTTTATTTCTATTTTATTTCCCTCTTCCTAGAAATGCTACTGCTGCTTAGATTTGCAGCCTTCCAAATTTCCATCCTCTACTTTCTGCCTGATGAGAGTCTACAGGGACTCTTTCTGTTATATACTTCTCTTCTCCAACTGAAATAGAACATTCAGAGCTACTGACCTCTTTACTCCTAAATGAAGTTCACTCATTTAAAATGCTAGCAGTAATAAACTCCAGTTTATCATCCCACAAACTTCTAACCCTAAATAATCATTAAAGTTTTTTTCTTTTGAAAACCTTGTATCAGAATTTCACTCCTGTAGGACACCAAGCAACTTAAAAATGAAACAAAGTCCATTTAAATAAAACAAAATGAGGTGGGAAAATATCACAAAAGAACAGAATGCTTTCAGCATTGCGTGATCCAAGTCTCCAGTGTTCTGCAATTTTTGTGTCACTGACAAAAGCTCAGTCAAGAGAGAAAAAATGTTACTAGTGACTGATTTGTTTCTGATTTATTTGTTCTTTGTCTCTTGTCACCAAAGCAAAGCAAAACCATATCACATTCCCTAAAGAATAGTATGTATCCATTATTGTTTTACTGTGGGCACTATGATGTATTCAACACCACTCTTGCATTACAAACAACCACCAAAATATTAATAAGAATACTTTAAAAATAAGAAAAGTATTGCTCCTGAATATGCGTGCAAGATTTCCAAGATTAAGGTGGCACATCTGCTTAAATAACATTAAACCAATGAAGCTGAAGAAAGAAGGGAAATAGATAAAGATTAAATACTCTTATGTATACACCTTTGCTACTTAAGTACTATCTAGCAAAGATTTCATATTATTCATCCAAAGTGCTTTTAAGAAACATGTTAGATATCAACTTCTTTATCAAACTGGGTAATATGTTCCATGATGTGGCTCTTAAATACAAAAATTTGTGGAAAGGTGGATATGCCATATTGTTATCAAATTGAAGTTACTAAACCCCCTTTCGTAGAGCAGAGCAGGGGATGTTAGTGAGGACTGTGGGCTACAAAACTATGTTGGAGAACTGTGGTAAATGTTAAAGGTCTTCTTTTTAATTAACTAATCTTGATTTCATTAAATGCATTTACAAGTTTTATTGGAAGTTTGGAATATGAAAACAATGAAAACAATGAACTACACCCATAGACTCATGACAGATAATAGTTATGAGTTTGCAATCACTTACTTATGTTTTCATTATTTTTAATGGTACTTTCCTTCCCCTCTCTCTACTTCTATACCATTTTGTACATTGATGCTCACTCTGGTTTAATTGGTTTTTACAGTCTACTTTCACAATAGCTCATTCGATACTCTATTTGCATACCTTATCTTTGTGTATTTAAAATAATAAGTAGTACTGTATATATTGCTACTGATATGTTTTAACTCAAAATATTGATATTTATACATGTTGCTATAGGCAAGAGCTCAGATTTTGGCATGTGAATTTTGAACTGTATTTGGAAAAGTAAGTGAAAGTTTTGTTTTATTTTGCATGTTGAGAGAAATAACAGCATGCTGAAGGAAGTGCTTCACTATGGAGCACCACAGTTTATAGTGCTCTTTTTTATTTTACTGTTTTTTCCTAAGTTCTTACCATGGACACTTGACTCTGTTTTCATAATTTTGATTTTTCTTATATAAACATTTTTATGAAGTGCTGCATTAACTTCATCCCATGTATGTTTTTGGATCATTATCATAAGTATTTTCTAATTTTCATAACTGTCTGTTTATAACCATGAGTTATTTAAAGTGTGTGGAGTAATTTAGTTTGAAAACATGTTTTTTTTGTCTAATTATCTCTTATTAAGTCATAGTATAGATCAGAGTGACTAGTATTTGCCATTTAGTATGGCAAATACTATGACTAATTTTTGTAAATAACCTATATCTACCTGTAAAAAGTATATCTACCTGTAAAAAAATCTATATTATTCAAAATTACAGAGCATTTTCAACAATGCTGATGCTGCCCATATGAATATATCACTTCAAGGTATTGATAGAGGAAGTGTCATTGGACAATCCCAAGGGACATAAAGAATAGAAAAAATATATACAGTAAAGGACATAAAGAATAGAAAAAAATATCATATACAGTAAATTTATATTTACACTCATCTCCTTAAACCTTTAAATTTATTTATATAAAGTATAATAAAGACATTCTGAAATCTCAGTTTTATTTAATGTAGGCTATTTTTGAGCCCAGATTTCATCAAGCTAATGAGTAAAATATTAAAATTACTAATTTTCTTAAGATAACAGATTTGAGTACTACTAATGCTCAGAATTTATTGTTTAGGATATTTTTGGTCATTGTATCCATATCAATAAATTCAGTCAGATTCAACAATACATTTTTTTATCCCTCATTTAACACTCTTGGAAATTATTCTTACCCATATTCATCATGTTTGTGCCAGTATAACTTGACAAAATTTTGCAATTCTTTGTTTTATCTGCTATATCCTTCCAGGTTAGGATTAGTAACCATACTTTTGTGTTCTGCTTGGATTTGCATCTAGCTCTGAGTTCAAATGTAGGGGAAAATAGTTGATGTAGAAACTGGTAACTGTCATCCACCTAAAAAGTCATCCTGTTAGGTGAAATCATTATGGGGATGTCAGGCAAGACTCAGCTAATCTCATGAGTGGGGTGGATTCTGTTACTTCTATCCACAAGGGAAGGACAGTAAAGGTCTTCATATTCATCAGAATTTACCCAAAGGGCCCAATTGTAATTCTAGGCCCGGGTCTCTCCTAGTGAACACTAACTTTAACTTAAAAGACATGCTAAGACTGAGAGTTAAACTTACATATAAAAAGTTAGTCTACTATACATTCAAAAGTTTTGGGTTATTAGAAACTTCATCCATGTGGCTTTAAGAAATTAGCTATTTTTTCAGGACAATCGGAAAAGTGCTCCATTTTTTTTACTGGAGAGTTTTCCTAGCTTAAATGTGGAAATTTAAAACGCCAAGCTTATTATTCTCTTCTCTCAAATTCTTCAGGGGTTTGACTGGTACCAACACCAAACTCATGGTTTTTGTAATCTTATATTCTTTATTTTCCCTAATGTTCTAATTCAAGAGCTAATAAGTATCCTATAGCTTTTCCTTGTATAGGTACTTCATACATTTTTATAAGTGTACCTTCTAGACTCTCATATATACTTATATCTTAAAAGAAGTGCCATAGGAGTTCCTGTCATGGCTCAGTGGTTAACAAATCTGACTAGGAACCATGAGGTTGTGGGTTTGATCCCTGGCTTTGCTCAGTGGGTTAAGGATCCAGCATTACCATGAGCTGTGGTGTAGGTCACAGACGTGGCTCGGATCCTGCATTGCTGTGGCTCTAGTGTAGGCCAGTGGCTATAGCTCCGATTAGACCCCTAGCCAGGAAACCTCCATATGCCGTGGGAGCAGCCTTAGAAAATGCAAAAAGACAAAAAATTTTAAAAAAAGTGCCATAAAGCAGATATCTTTGTGATTATTTTGAGCCAATTTGGAAAGAGATCCTTTACTGTCTGTGAGTAAACCTAATAGAATAGGTTAAATGAAAAAGAGCCAATATCCCTGAGGAAATCCTAGAACAAGCAGGTAAGGCTGAGGCACACTTTAGCACATCTGAGACTAAGACAAACTGCATTAGAAGGATAAGAGGAGTGGCAACATAATGACAAAACTGCTCCTCCCCTAGGGTGGTACATCTAGTAGATATATATGATTATTCAGAGAAATCCCCGTGGCTCTGGTTAGTCAGAGAGCCTGGGTAGTGGCTAGACTTGGGTAAAGACCACAAATTAAAAGAGCCTTGCTAAACATGGAATCTGTTTTCCCACTCAGCTTAGGCAGGAAACTAATTTGTATCCATGCCCATTGCTGAATACAGATTTCGGCCCACATGATTAGGGTACCACACTAGAGCATATAAAAACCTGTGTAGCTCATCCAACAGCCTTGCACAGAGGGACATGTGAACAGAGAGCACAGACATGGCTTACTTTATCTGCTGGGGAAAGCAAGTAGACTCTCTGGCAAATGAATTTAGGGCACAGTTTTGTCTCATTTATGTTCCCAAACAATGAGCCATGCAGGCCCTAGGGCCCTTTCTTCCTACTGAACTGAGATAAGGGAGGCAATTCAAAGCCCTGTCAGGTGCTGAGTATAGTACTTGGTACTGACTATCTAGGAAGCCTGACTAGAGAACCTAGACAACTGTGGAACAAATCCTGCATGAGCCAAGAACCAAGCCAGCAGTCATATACAATGGTTCTAAGCCTGTGGAACCTCCTTATCCAATGGTCCCAGCCAAAAATAGACCCTGATAGGAAGCTCACCTGCCCAAAGACATTGTAGTGGACACATACAGAAACCCAGAATAGGTTGACTGGTGAAGAACAATTTCTGCCAAAGTGAACCTATAGAGTATGTAAAAGAGACCACTTACTCAAATGAGCAGATACTAATGTAATAACAGGATCACAAAAATTATGGTACCACTAAATGTAATCAATAAGGCTTCAATAACTGTCACCTAAGAAATAAATATCTATCAACTGTCAAAAATTTAGACTAATCCTTTTTAAGTTTAATGAAGTACAAGAATACAGAGACAACTAAATGAAATTAGGAAAACAATTCATGAACAAAATGATAAGTTCAACAAAGAAATTGAAATCATAAAAAAACAGGAATCCTAAAGCAAAAAAGAAAATGCTAAACTGAATATTTCAAAATAGCTCTTCCAAAGCACTTAAATTTAGAAGTAAAAATTAGTGGCTATGAAGATAAGACATTTGAAATTAGATAGTAAGAGATGCAAGAAAAAAGAAGAAGATTGAAGAAAGCATTGAGACTTATAGGATTCAATCAAAAGAAATAATATCTATTTATGGAACATTCAGAATAAGGGAAAAGAAAGGAACAGAAAGTACATTTAAAGCAATAATAGCTAAAAACTTCACAAACATGAGAAGAGATATGGACATGTAGATCCATGAGACCAAAAGACTCAAAATTGGTTGAATCCAAACAGGGCTAAACTGAGACACATTATAATTAAATTGTCAAAATTCAAAGACAAAGAATTTGGAAAACAGAAACAAAAAAGGCAGAAGTTTCATACAAGAGAACCTATATACGTTTTTAGGAAGATTTTTCAACTGAAATTTTTCAGGCTGGGAGAGAATTAAATATGAAAATGATGTATTTAAAATACTGCAAGAAAAAAATAATAAATAATTATACACCCAGCAAAGCTGTCTTTGAGAAATGAAGTAGAGATAAAAGGCTTGAACAAACAAAAGCTGAGGGAATTCATCACCAGTAGACCTACCTGACAAGAAATGTTAAAAGGAGTTCTTTGTGTGGAAATAAAAAATTGTTAAATAAATCACAAAACATAAGAAGGTAGTGTAAAACTCACTGGCAATGGTAAATATGTTGTTAAATAAGTAAATGAAAGCAAAAAAACAAATATAGTAAAAATAACCATAACTACAATAACCAGTTATTGGACACACAATATAAAATAAGTAACCTATAACATCAATAAACTCAATGTGAGGGGGGAGGAGAAATAAACATGTGAAATTTAGGAATTCTATTGATGTTAGGTTTTTATAAGCTTAAAATAGGGTCTACTAATTTTTAGGTACACATCATGACAACAACAAGGGCAAAAATTTATAGGAATTATACAAAAGGACACAATAAAGCATTCCAATAATTCTTATACAAAAAGACATGAAAGCACAAAAAAAGACATTAAAATAAGAAGGAATAATTGTTCTACAAAATAGCCCCCCCAAAAAAATTTTTACCTATCAATAATTATAGTAAAGTAGGTGAATTAAATCTTCCAATCAAAATATACGGGGTATATGAATGGATTAAATAAATACCTATTTATATGCTGCCTATAATACACTCACTTTAAGTGTAAAGATACACATAGCCTGAGAGTAAAGAGGTGAAACAATATATTTCAAGCAAATGGTAGTCAAAGAAACAAACACATGGGTAGGATACTTCTATCAGAGAAAAAATAGACTTAAACTAAAAATGATAAAAATAGACAAAGGAGGTTATTATATAATGATAAAGGGGGAAATCCATAAAGAAGATAAAAGAAGTGGCCTCCTTTTCATCTTTTGGAGGATATCTTTTTTAAGGTTTCCAGTCCATTTAGTTGAAGATTGCTCAGCCTTTAGTTGTAAATTTTGCTGATTTTAGGAGGCCATATCAAGAGGGCTGCACCCAGGCTAGAGGCCTAATTGGAGCTGCAGCCACTGGCCTACACCACAGCCACAGCAATGTGGGATCTGAGCCACATCTGCAACCTGCACCACAGCTCATGGCAGCACTGGATCCTTAACCACTGAGCAAGGCCAGGGATCAAACCCCAAACCTCATGGTTCCTAGTCGAATTTGTTAACCATTGCACCATGATGGGAACTCTGAAGATACATTTTTAACAGATGCAGATTGTTGCCTTTGGAGTGGATTAGCAATGAGATCCTGCTGTGTAGCACTGGAAGCTATTCCTGGTCACTTATAATGGAGCATGATAAATGAGAAAAAAAGAATGTATACATGGATGTGAAACTGGGTCACCATGCTGTACAGTAAAAAATTGAGAGAACACTGTAAACTAGCTATAATGGGAAAAAAATCATTTAAAAAAGGGAACAAAAGAAGATAAAATAGGTGTAATTACACACAACATTGATACACCAAAATATATTGCAAAACTAATAGAACTAAAAGGATAAATAAAAAGCAATACAATAATAGTTGGGACCTTAATACCCAACTCACAACAAGTAATAGTACATCTAGACAGAGAATCAGTGAGGAAGTAATGAATTTCAATAACACTGTAGACCAAATGGACCTAACTCTCAAGTTTAGAACATTTTATCTGACAGCAGCAGAAGACATATTTTTTTTGAGTGCACATGGAATTTGGGGGCAATAGGCAAGAAAACAAGGCTTAGCATATTCAAGAAGATTGAAATTATACCAAGAATCTTCTCTGATCACAATGGTATGAAACCAAAAATGAATATCAGGTGGAAAACTAGGAAACATGAATACACAGGTATTAAAAAACTCTGTTCTTGAAACAATGAGGCAAAGAAGAAATTAAAGGGGAAATAAAGTATCTTGTGATAGATAAAAATGGAAACACAACATTACAAAATTATTATATATAGTGAAAGAAGTTTAAAGGAAAGCTCATATTAACAAATGCCTATATTGAGAAATAACAAAGATCTCAAATAAACAATTTAAAACAATCTAACACTATGACTCCAGCGACTTTAAAAGAATAACAAAGTGGACAGAAGAATAAAGAAAATAACAGAACAGAAATAAATAGAAAAGAAGCAAATATAAAAAAGGCTAACCAAACTAGGGGTTGTTTCTTTGAAAAGATAAAAAAAAAATGATTAATTGAAAAAAGCAGGAAAAAAGTGAGAGGACAAAATCAACAAAATTATAAATGAAAAAGGAGATATTATAACTAATTTTACAGAAAGACAGAAATATAAGAGGCTGCTATGACCAATTATATACCAACAAACTAGACAATCTAGAAGAAACGTAAAAATTCTTATAAACATTCTAGTTACCAACACTGAATAAGGAAGAAATGGAAAAAATGATTAAATACTTGTAGGAGAATCAACTGGTAATCACAGTTCTCTGAACAAAAGTTTAGGAGCATTTGACTTCACTGGTGAATGCAACAAAACACTTATAGAATAATTAATACTAAACCTTCTTAAGCTCATCTAAAATATCAAAGATGATAGAATATTTCCAAGTTCATTTTTAGACCAGAATTATGCCACAAAAAAAGAAAATCAGAGGCCATATCCCTTATGAGTACAGATGCAAAAAACCCTCAACAAAATACTAGCTGAATTCAGCAACATATTAAAAGGATTATTCACTATCAACATGTTGAATTTATCTCTGACTATAAAGGTGGTTCAGTATGAATAAATCTATAATCTGATACATCACATTAAGAAAATGAAACAAAAAAATCAAATGATAATAGACATAGAAAAAGCATATGACAAAATTCAAAATCTGTTCATGAAAAAACCTCTCAACAAATTAGGTATAGATGGATCATAACTCAACATAACAAAAGCCATGATAAGCCCATAGCTAACTTTATACTCAGTGTTGAATGGTTGAAAATTTCCCAAAAACACATGAATAAGACATAGGGTTGCCAGTGTCACTACTTCTATTCAATGTATTATTGGAAATTCTAGGCAGAACAGTAAGGGGAAAAAAAAAAGAAAGAAAAGTCATCAGAATTGGAAAGGAGAAGAAAAACTGAAATTATTTTTAGATGATGTGATTTTATATAAAGAAATACTAAAGACTTGGCTAAAAATCATTAGATATAAAAAGAGAATTTAGGAAAATCTGAGGATAAAATTAATACACAAATATCAGTAGCATTTATATACAGTAAAAATTAATTATCTTAAAAAAGCAATTGAAAAACTATCCTATTTCTCAATAATGTCAGAAACAGTAAAATTATTAGGAATAAATTTAACTATGGAGTTGAATGATCTCTATACTAAAAACTGTAAAACACTGATGAAAGAAATTGAAGATTGCACAAATAAATGGAAAGACATCTATGTTTATGGACTGGAAGTATTATTACTGCAAAAATGGACATACTACCTCAAACAATCTATATTTTCAATATAGTCTCTACAAAAAGTCCAATGTCATTTTTTATGGAAGTCGAAAAAATAATTCTACAATTTATATTGAATCACAAAAGACTCAAAATAACCAAACCCTTTCTGAGAAAGAAAAACTGGAGCCATCACACTTTCTGATTTCAAGTTATGTTACTATAAAGCCATAGTAGTAACATCAGCGTCTTGGCATAACAACAACAGACACATGGAACATAATGAGAGCCCATGATAAATAAATAAATAAATAAATAAATAAATAAATAAATAAATAAAATCAGGTAATATTTGACAAGGGATTCAAGAATACACAGTGAAAAAAAGATAGTGTCTTCAATATTAATAGTTCTGGGTATATTGATTATTCACATGTAAAGAATGAAACTAGAATCCTCTCTTATACCATTCATAACACTTAACTCAAAAATGATTAAAGACTTGAATATGAGACTGGAAACCATTAAACTCCTAGAAGAATACATGGAAAAAAGATACTTGACATGGGTCTTGACAATGGCTTTTTAGATATGACGTTTAAAAGCACAAACAATAGAATAAAAAATAAACAGGAGGGACTACAACAAACTAAAAATCTTTTTCTAAGCAAAAGAAACAATCAATAAAATGAATGGGTAACCTAGAGAGTGGTAGAATATATTTGCAAATGACAAATTTTCAATACACAAATATAAAAAGAACTCATGCAACTCAATACAAAAAAAAAAAATCCAATGAAAAAATAGGCAAGGAACCGACTAGAAATTTTTCAAAAGAAAATCGATGAATGGCTAACAGGTACATGAAAACATGTTCATCATCACTATTTATCAGGGAAAGGCAAATCAAAACTGGAATGAGACAGAGCCTCGTAACTGTTAGAATGAATGTTACCAAAATCACAAGTGATTTTAAATGCCAAGAAGAACGTGGAGAAAATAGAACCCTTGTGCACTGTTAGTGAGAATGTAAATTGGTACAGCCACTACAGAAATAGTATGGATGTTCATTAAAAAATTAAAAAAAACAAAACTGCCATATTATATATATATTGTGGGAGTATATATAATGGAAATGAAAACACTATGACAGAGATACATGCACTTTTCTGTACATAGCAGCCTTAGTCTCTCTCATTCTCCCTCCACACAACACAAACACACACAAGGAGTACTATTTAACCATCAAAAATAAAGAAATTCTACCCTTTTGACAACATGATGAAGATAGTATTCTGAAATAAGTCAGATAATGAGAAATACTATACAATCTCACTTACATGTGCAAAAAATAAAATGCACACACAAAAAAGAAACTCCCCAAAAACAAATGGCTTGGAAAATAGATCAGCTTTTTGGCTACCAGAGGTGAGAGTTAAAAAGTAGGGGAACTAAACGAAGTTGGTAAAAAAATATATAAACACATAGTTATAAGATACACTAATAACTATGAGTATAAAGTATAATATGTCTACAGTTAACATGGTTGTATGGCATATTTGAAAGTTGGTAAGAGAGTACATCCTAAGAGTTCTCATCACAGGAAAAAAATTTTTTTTTCTTGTATCTGTATGAGATGATGCCTGTTAAGTTATTGTGGTAATCATTTCACAATATATGTAAGGCAAATAATTATGCTATACGTCTTAAACTTGCACAGTGCTATATATCCACTATATATCAATATAACTGGTAAAGATACTAATGAGTATATCAATCAAGTGACAAAGAAACTAAATTGGGAACTACATGGCATTCATTTCAAAAGTTGCATGCTATTTTTTTTTCTCACATGAGTTTACTTTTAAAGAACTTGAGGATTTTACAGAATTGATTGAAATAGATTTATAGAGAATAAATCCATTTTTCTCGTGTCATTTTAAAGGACTCTATATTCACAACTGATTTATATAGTGACTGAAATTCTGAGTATAGGGAGCTAGTAAATTGGACAGTGATTATCTCCTCTAACCCTTTAAGCAGCTGCTTTCCTACTGAATAAAATTCTGCCTGGCTGAAAAAAACAACCTGAAAATCCGCAATAACTACTGAGATTGCCACTATCAGTAGGGTATTTTTGTTATTTCCTTTCTTGCTTTAAATGTGGAAAAAGCTGTTGTGTGAATAAATATGCCAACACTCCAAATTGAATAGTGTTTTATCAGTCTATGTAGGTACTTTTGAGAATAAAATGGAAGAAGTTTTAAAACCATTTGATTATTCCCCAAGGTGTTTGTAAAAAATAAGATAAACTTGATAAAAATATAGCTAGGCCAACTATTTGGAAGTAAGTATGTTATGAGCCATTCTCCTCAGAAATATCACTGCTTGGAATAAAAGTATAAAAACCAGAATTCAGGTAGCTGACATTCTCCTTCTATCTGATGACTAATCAGCAAAGTACATTGTTGGCTTCTGGCAAATGCAAATTTATTTCTTTTCGAAGCAGCAAGACTCTAGGCTTTAGGAGTTTAATTGAACTGGCTTTGATTTTAGGCTCTATCACATATGTGACTTAGTCTTATCTCCCTCATGTTTTAAACATAAGTAACCTAAGTATACCTACTTAATAGGGTTACTAAAGTTAAAAGGAAATAAATTGATATATGTCAAAAAAGAGAAAATAATAGATCCTTAAAGTTGGTCGTTTCTTTCTGTTCTGCAATAGGTACTTCATATGGAAATACAAGGAATTTTACTTGTGGAAGTGTTTTGCAAAAAGAAAAAACTATAGAAACATAATGGAACTTTATTTCTAGCACCATCATCATCATCACCATAATCCATATGTTGTAAAACAATGCATGTATTGAAGTCTATGAAAAACATTTTTATCTTTCCTTTTTTTCCCTCAACTTACATACTTCCCTAAAACATTGCCCAAGTGTAAAATTTTTGTTCCTTCCTTCCCTCCCTCTGTCCATCTATCTCCCTCTCTCTCTTTCAATTTCCTATACATACATTTGGGAATTGATTGTGCAAGTATCATTTATAGATATAATACTTGACTCCTAATTATTTTAACATTAACCACCAGTAAAACAAGAACATATTCCTACATAACCATAGGACATAAATCACATACAAGAAGAATCTACATTAATATTGTATTATCATTTGATACATATCCCAATAACCCCAATATCTTTTACCCAATAACCCCAATATCTTTTACCAGTGTTTATTCTCTTGATTCATTTAATTTTCATGTATTACAAAATTATTTTAATGGGATTTTTAAAACTTTTATAATTATTTTATTAATAATGACTTTTATATAAGATTTATAAGAAAGTAGATTTTTTAAATTATTAATCATGACTTCTAGAGCAAACATGGTATCTCATAGAAAGTTTTTAAAAATAGAAATGTAATTTAAAAACAAATGATACGTTTTCAGATATGTTACACAGTATGATAGGATATTTATACTATGAATACTTTAGAGTTATCCCTTGGCATCTTCAGGGGATTGGTTCCAGGACCCCCACTGATACCAAACTCCATGGATTCTCAAGTTCCTACATAAATGGCATAGTGCAGTTAGCCCTCTGTATCTCTAGGTTCCATATCTGTGTAATTAACCAACTGTTCATCCAGTTTTGTCTCTCCAAAATTCACATAGTGAAATCCTAACTTCCAATGTGATGATATTAGGAAGTTAGGCCTTTGGGAGGTGACTAGGCTATGAGGCGGGAAAGCTCATGAATGGGATAAGTACCCTTATCACTGAGATCCTAGAGAGTTCCCTTGCCCCTTCTGCCATTTAAGCATATAGAGAAAAGATGACTGTTAATGGACTAGGAAACAGACTTCATTAGAATGCTGGTGCCTTGATCTTGGACTTCTCAGCATCCAAGAACTGCAAGAAATAAAGTCCTGTTCATTAAGAGCCACCTAGTTTATGGTCGTGTTACTATAACCCAAATGGACCAAGACAGATGTAAGATTTGGAACCCAATATACACAGGGAACTAATTAAAAATAAACAATGGTGACTTGCATAATAACTCCAACTATTGCCCTTATTTATCTTTTTGTTCTGAAATTCCTTTTATAGTTATACACGGAATAGAAATTATCAAATTAAATACTACTTATTTAAAACAAGAGAATACTTAGATTGTACTTATTAGATATAAATTATAAAGACAAATTCTTTTTCATAGACACATAAGCAAAAATCTAATCTAAAGTAGTATCTCTAATTAACTTTAATATCTTTTTTTTAAAAAAACTGGGACATATGATATGATTCTTATAAAGTGTTCCTAAATTTTCTAGCAATCATGATTTTCTGTGAATCTTTCTTCAAGGTAAGCCTGGTGGTTGGAAGAGGAAATGAAAAGTTCAGATAGGTTCATTCCCTGCAGAGGTGTATTAAACGGTGTGCAAAACAGGTCACCCAAAGCCAGCAGCAATGAAATGCTTACTGTTATTTACTGCCCTGTGAATATCCAATGGTAGAAGAAGATGAATTAGCAATATTAATCTTACTAAAAGTTTATATACAGGGTGGATGGCCTATTGTATTGATTTCTAGATGGACTAAAAAAGTCCATCATTTTTATTTTGATTTCTTTTCCTTGCATTTGCTTACTTTATATTTTCCTTATGTATTGATTTGTATGTTTTCATAGAAATAATGAGTTATATTACTATGGGATATTTTGGGATATTGTAGAGAAACCTCAACATGAGAGGCTTATATAAACATAATAATCAAAACAAACAAACCAAAAAACCATCCCTTATATTTTGCTTCAAGTGGAGTAGCTTTTTTCAAAAATTTGCATCCATTTTAATCTACCAAAGCAGTTCAGAGTTCTAATTTCACTGTAGATTTTATTGGCTAACAAATTATAACTACACTCTGATTTATTGTACTTTCCCTTCAAATCTTCTTGTGTGAATTTATGTTGCCATCTTTGCTTAACTCTAATTTATTAATCTGCTAGTAATATAACACACTAATTTGTGAGATTTCCGCTCTATTCTTTTTCTTACAAAATGTTATTTTTGAGGTTTCTTAGGCTTTAAACTTTTGATCTCAGAAACTTTGTAATAATATAACAAAAATAAAATTTGTTATAGTCTTTTTAGTTTACTGCCATTTTTATTTTTTGATTTTGATTTTTTAATGAATCTTTGTTTACACTTATTAGAAATAGTTATGTAATATGGATTTTGTATGCATGCTTGTTGTCTTTTCTTGAAATTTATCCCAATGTAAATTCAGCTAAAGATGATTTTATATTTTCAAATCATCTCTAAATACTTTGAAATGTCAACCCAATAAATACATTATCTTTTAAATAACTATTTCTAGAACTTTGACAATATGGTTGAGATTTTAAGAACCTTGTTATTTTTTTCTAACATTATATAGATTATTTCATATATTTGTATTCTAACTCATTGATGAAAAATTTTTTGGGTGAATTCCTCTTAATCATTTGTATAAGTAGTGTTTATTTGTTTTCTATCGATAGAAATTTAACTCAAAGTAGCTTTAAAATAAGAACATTATATTGGCTAATGAATAGCTCTGGCAATAGAACTACAGGAATGCAAGCAACCAAAACAAAACAAAACAAAAAAATGCTGCTAGGACTAATATTCTGGTCCTATCTGCATTTTTGGTTTGGTTTTGTTTTTCTTTCATATTGAAAACTTTCCTTACATAGTGAAAAACATAGACATTAATAATGCTTGAGGAGTTCCTGTTGTGGCTCAGTGGTTAACGAGTCCATCTAGGAACCATGCATGAGGTTGTGGGTCCGATCCCTGGCCTTGCTCAGTGTGTTAAGGATCTGGCATTGCCCTGAGCTGTGGTGTAGGTTGCAGATGCGGCTCTGATCTAGCATTGCTGTGGCTCTGGCATAGGCCAGCGGCTACAGCTCTGATTAGACCCCTAGCCTGGGAACCTCCATATGCCACAGGAGCGGCCCTAGAAAAGGCAAAAAGACCAATAATAATAATAATAATGCTTGACTATTAAAATATACAGCTGTGCCACTAGAAAGGACTTACTTGCTTTTGTCTTGATTTCTAAAATCTCAAGAAAAGAACTAATTGGCCCAGCTTTCACCAATTCACTATGCTCAGGGGAAATAATTTTTAAGCATCATTCTCATGTCTGTTAATAATGTAAATACTATGATAACAAGAAGTTTTCAAATTACAGGTAAAACAGGTAAATATTTATAACAATCAGATAATTCTATAATAGAGATATCATATGGTATTTTAGCACTTTTACCTGTGCCTGGGACATGCAGTAAGTACGTATTAAACTTGCTAAAAATATATATTTTATATGTATATAAAATATCTAAAGCATATATATAAATTCTGCACACAAAAATTAAAGCAATTGAAATAAATGTTTCTCTGTCAATTAATGATGTAATATTTTGCTCAAATTCTTTCTTTTTCCTACATCCTTATTGGCCATTTGTGGGTCTTCCTTTGAGAAATATCTTCCTTTGAGAAATATCAGGTTCTTTGCCCATTTTTTAATCCAGCTATTTATGTTATATGATTTCTTATATATTTTAGATATTAACCACCTATCAGATATAGGGTTTGCAAGTATCTCTCCCATTCTGTAGGTTCTCCTTTTATTTTGATTACTTCCCTTGCTGTGTACAACCATTTTAGTGTAATGCAACCCTACTTGTCTATTTTGCTTTCATTGTCTGTGCTCTTGGTGTCATAGCTAAAAAATCTTCTCCCATATCAAAGTCTAAAATTTTTGCCTATGTGTTTTTCTAGTAGTTTTGTTACGAATGTTATGCTTAAGTCTTTATTTGACTTTGATTTTTCTATACAGTGTGAGATGAGTACACTTTCATTCTGCAAGTGGATATACAGTTTTCCCAATAATGTTCATACGAGAGACTATTCTTTCCCATTGTGTGTTCTTGGCACTCTTGTCAAAGGTCAGTTTACTGTAGGGTGGATGCGTGGATTTATTTCTGGGTTCTCTATTCTAATCCATTGGTATATATGCCAGGTTTTTTGTCAAAACAATACTTTTTAAAAGGGAACTATGTCTAGTCATGTATGATGGAGCATGATAATGTGAGAAAAAAGAATGTATACATATGTGTGTAACCAGGTCACCATGCTGTACAGTATAAATTTGACAGAACACTGTAAACCAGCTATAATGGAAAAATAAAATCTATGAATAAATAAATAAAACTTATTATAGCCTTGTATTATAGTTGGAAATCAAAAATCATGCTCAAATTGCTTGGGGTATCTGCAGTCTTGTGTGGTTCCAGGCAAACTTTAGGATATTTGTTTCTGTAGGAATGACATTGAGATTTTGATAGGGATTGCATTGTATACATAGATCACTGTGGGTAGTGGGGACAGTTTGTCCATATTAATATTTTTAACCCAAGAATATGGATGTCTTTCTATTCATCTCTGTCTTCTTTAATTTTCCCTTTTCAACATTTTATAAATTTCAGTGTTGTAAGCCTTTCACCTCTTTGGTAAGTTCATTCCTAGGTATTTTATGTAATTTCTTGCCATTTTGAATAGATTGTTTTCTTAATTTCCTTTTTGGATAGTTTTTTATTTATGAACATAAAAACAACTGTTTATATCCTTTAAACTGATTTTTGTATCAATCTACATTGATTTTGTATCCTGAAACTTTAATGGATTTATTAGTTCTAACACTTAACATTGAGTCTTTAGGACTTTTCTATGTATATGATCATATCATCTGCAAACAGGTACTTCCACATTTCACTTTCTGATTTGAATGCCTTTTATTTATTTATTTTCTTGCCTAATTGATCTGACAGGAATACAATATTGAAAAGAAGTGGTTATAATGTTCAGGCTTACCTTGTATTGCGTCTTAAATATTTCTATTTTTTCCCCTTTATTATAGCTGGTGGGCTTTTTGCATATGGACATTAATTTATTTTATACTTATTTTGTTGAGTGTTTTACTTATGAATTGATAGTTAACTTTGCCAAATGCTTTAACTTCATCAACTGATATGACCAGATAATGTTTTTATTTTATCTTGTGTCTTATATAACATTTATTGATTTGCACATATACAAACATCCTTGCATCCCAGGCATAAAGCCCACTTAGCCATGGTGTATGACCCTTTTAAGGTGGCATTAAATTTGGCTTGTTAGATTTTTATGGAGAAGTTCTATATCTATGTTCATCAAGGATAATGATCTGTAGTTTCCTTTATTTGTAGGGTTTTTGTCTGATTTTCATAGCAAGATGCTAGCCTCATAAAATATTTTGGAAGTGTTCCCTATTCTATTTTATGGAAGAGTTTAAGAAGGATTGGTATTAATTCCTTGAATGGTTGTAGAATTCATGTGTAAAGAAATCTCATCTTGGGCCTTTCTTTTTTGCAAAGTTTTTGATTACTGATTCAATTTCCTTATTTGTAATTGGCCTGTTCAGGCTATTTCATTTTGATGTATGATTCTAATAATGTAATCATTTCTTACAGGTGATACAGTTGGCATGTAATTTTTCATAATATAATCATATGATATTACCTGAGGTATCCATTATAGTTTTTCCATATCTGATTTTATTGCTTTGATTCTTCTTTACCTAGGTTAATCTAGCTAAATATTGGTCAATACTGCTAATCTGTTCAATAATATTTTTATTGTTTTTTTCTAATCATAATTTTCTATTTGATTTAATTCTGCTCTTTCTTCTGCTAACTTTGAATCTGATTTGTTTTTCTTTTTCTAGTTTTTTGAGGTATAAAGTTAGATTATGTATTTCAGATTTTTTAAATACAGATGTTTATCACTGTAAATTTTCCTCTTTATAGTACTGCTTTTACTATATCCCATATGTTTTAGTATGTTATGTTTTCATTTTTATTTCTTTCAAGATACTATTAAAATTCCCTGTTGATTTCATCACTATTGCCTGTGTAGCACTGGGGACTATATCTAATCACTTATGATGGAGCATGATAATGTGAATAAAAGAATCTATACATGTATGTGTAACTGGGTCACCATGCTGTACAGTAGAAAATTAACAGAACACTGTAAACCACCAATGACAAAAAAATAAAAATCATTATATATATAAAGAAATAAAGACTGTGCCTTATAGCTTCCACATATTTGTGAATTTTCCCAATTTTCTTCCCATTGCTGATTTCTAGTTTCATTCAGTTGTTATTGGAAAAGATACTTGGAATGCTTTCAATATTCATAGATTTGTTAAAGCATATTTTTATTTATACTGGAAGATGTTCTATATGTGCCTGAGAAGAATGTGTATTCTTCAGCTGCTGTGTAGAAATGTCAATGAGGCCAATAGTTCTATAGCATTGTACAAATCAGTTTTTTATTATTCAATGAATTTATTATATTTGTAGTTGTGCAATGATCATCACAATCCAGTTTAATAGTGTTTCCATCCCACACCCACAGTGCATCTCCCCACACCACCCCCCACCCCCAACCTCTCTCCTTTGGAAGTCATAAGTTTTTCAAAGTCTGTGAGTCAGTATCTATACTGCAAAGAAGTTCACCATTGTGTCATTTTTTAGATTCCACATGTAAGTGATAGCATTTGATATTGGTGTCTCATTGTATGGCTGACTTCACTTAGCATGATAATTCCTAGGTCCACCCATGTTCCTAAAAATGCTGGTATTTCATTCTTTTTAATGGCTGAGTAATATTCCATTGTGTATATGTACCACATCTCCTGGATCCACTCCTCTGTCATTGGACATTTAGGTTGTTTCCATGTCCTGGCTATTGCAAGTAGTGCTGCAATGAACACTGGAGTATGTGTGTCTTTGCGGGTTGTGGTTTTCTCTGGATAGATGCCCAGGAGTGGGATTGCTGGATCAAATGGTAGTTCTCATTTTAGTTTTCTGAGGCAGCTCCATACTGCTTTCCATAGTGGTTGCACCAATTTACAATCCCACCAACAGTGTACTAGGGTTCCTTTTTCTCCACACTCACTCCAGCACTTATGGTTTGTAGATTTTTTGATGATGGCCATTCTGGCTGGTGTAAGGTAGTACCTCACAGTGGTTTTGGTTTGCATTTCTCTAATAATGAGTGATGTTGAACATCTTTTCATGTGTTTTTTGGCCACCTGTATGTCTTCTTTGGAGAACTGTCTGTTTAGATCTTCTGCCCATTTTTTTGATGGGGTTGTTTGCTTTTATGGTATTGAGCTGCAGAAGGTGTTTATAAGTTTTGGAGATTAATCCCTTGTCAGTTGATTCATTTGCAAATATTTTCACCCATTCTGTGGGTTGTCTTTTTGTTTTGTTTAGGGTTTCCTTAAAAGTGCAGAAACTTTCAAGTTTAATTAGGTCTCATTTGCTTATTTTCGTTTTTACTCTCATTACTCTAAGATGTGGATCTGAGAAGATGCTGCTACTGTTTCTGTCAGAGAGTGTTTGGCCTATGTTTTCCTCTAAGAGTTTTATGGCGTCTGGTCTTACATCTAGGTCTTTCATCCATTTGGAGTTTATTTTTGTGTATGGTGTTAGGGAGTGTTCTAATTTCATTCTTTTGCATGTGGCTGTCCAGTTTTCCCAGCACCACTTATTGAACAAGCTATCCTTTCTCCATTGTATAGTCTTGCCCACTTTGTCATAGATTAGTTGGCTGTATGTGTGTGGGCTTAATTCTGGGCTTTCTATCCTGTTCCACTGAGCTATATTTCTTCCTTTGTGCAAGTACCATACAGTTTTGATGATTGTTGTCCTGTAGTATAGTGTGAAGTCGGGATCTTGATGCCTCTGGCTCCATTTTTCTTTTCCAGGATGTCTTTGGCTATTCTGGGTCTTTTGTGCTTCCAAACAAACTTTAAAATATTTTGTTCGAGGTCTGTGAAAAATGTCCTTGGTAATTTGATAGGGTTTGCAGTGAATCTGTATATTGCCTTAGGTAGAATAGTCATTTTGATAATATTAACTCTTCCAATCCAAGAGCATGGCATGTCTTTCCATCTATTTGTGTCATCTTTGATTTCTTTCATCAGTGTCTTGCAGTTTTCAGAGTACAGGTCTTTTGTCTCTTTAGGTAGGTTTACTCCTAGGTATTTCATTCTTTTGGATGTGATGGCAAACAGGATTGCTTCCCTAATTTCTCTGTCTGATCTTTCATTGTGAGTATATAGAAATGCCGTTGACTTCTGTGTATTAATTTTGTATCCTGTGACTTTGCCAAATTCGTGGATGAGCTCTAACGTTTTCTGGTAGAGTCTTTAGGATTCTCTAGGTAGAGTATCATTTCATCTGTAAATGGTGATAGTTTTACTTCTTCCTTTCCAAATTGGATTCCTTTTATTTCTTTTACTTCTCTGATTGCTGTGGCTAGGACTTCCAGAACTATGTTGAAGAGGAGTGGCGAGAGCAGACATCCTTGTCTTGTTCCTGATCTCAGCAGGAATTCTTTCAGCTTTTCACCATTGAGAATGATGTTCGCTGTGGGTTTGTCATATATGGCCTGTATCATGTTGAGGTAGGTTCCGTCTATGCCCACTTTCTGAAGGGTTTTTAATCAGAAATGGGTGTTGGATTTTGTCAAAGGCTTTTTCCGCGTCTATCGAGAGGATCATATGGTTTTTCTTTTTCAGTTTGTTAATGTGATGTATCACACTGATTGATTTGTGGATATTGAAGAACCCTTGCATCCCTGGGATAAACCCCACTTGATCATGATGTACAAGCCTTTTAATGTACTGTTGGATGTGGTTTGCTAGAATTTTCTTGAGGATTTTTGCATTGAAGTTCATCAGTGAAATTGGCCTGTAGTTTTCTTTTTTTGTGGAATCTCTGTCTGGTTTTGGTACCAGGGTGATGGTGGCCTCATAGAATGAGTTTGGGAGTATCCCTTCCTCTGCAATTTTTGGAGTAGTTTCAGAAGAAGAGGTGTGAGCTCTTCTCTAAATGTTTGATAGAATTCACCTGTGAAGCCCTCTGCTCCTGGACTTTTGTTTGTTGGCAGTTTTTTAATCACAGCTTCATTTTCAGTTCTTGTGATTGGTCTGTTCATCTTTTCTATTTCATCTTGGTTTAGTCTTGGAAGGTTGTACTTTTCTAAGAATCTGTCCATTTCCTCTATGTTTTCCATTTTATTGGTGTACAGTTGCAGGTAGTAGTCTTTTATGATTCTTTGTATTTCTGTGATGTCCACTGTTACCTCTCCTTTTTCATTTCTAATTTTATTGCTTTGAGTCCTCTCTCTTTTTTTGCTTGATAAGTGTGGCTAAGGGTTTATCAATTTTGTTGATCTTTTCAAAGAAGCAGCCTTTCATTTCATTGATCTTTTCTATGGTTTTCTTGGTTTCTATTTCATTGCTTTCTGCTCTGATCTTTATGATTTCTTTCCTTCTACTAACTTTAGATCTTGTCTGTTCTTCTCTCTTGAGCTGCTTTAGATGTAAAGCTTGTTTATTTGAGCTTTTTCTTGTTTCCTGAGATGGGCTTGTATTGCTATAAATTTTCCTCTTAGAAGTGCTTTTGCTGCATCCCATAGGTTTTGGAGTGTCTTATATTTGTCATTTGCTTCTACGTAGAAATCAGTTGTTTATTAATTTTCTGTCTAGATATTCTATTCAGAATTGTATGTGGGGTATTGAAGCCGATTTCTGCTTTCAAATATGTCAATATCTGCTTTATAGTTTTAAGTGCTTTTTCAGCTCTGGTCTGCATTGGTGAAGACTTTGGGAGGTTGCTGGTGTTGAAAGCAGTGTTTTTTTTCAGTGGTGGTTTCCTCCCATACACGCACATAGGGATGTCACAGAGGAGGGGATCCCTCTTGGCACCAAGCTATGCTGAACCTAGGCATAGCATGACACAAAAAAGTCTTCCTTCTCCTTTCTGTTCAGTTTTGTTTGCCAATGAGTGCTGCAGCTTTTTCTTTGTACTCCAAAGCTCCACAGAGCTATTCTCATCAGTAGGTGATTGCTTAAACATTTTTTTTTTTGGGGGGTGAATACGTAATGGGACCTCCTAGTACATCATATTGATGATGTCATTCTGCTTAATTCTTTTGATTCAGAAATATAAATACTGTATTTTAAAGAGGCACATAATTTTTATTTTCTTTTACTATTAGCAAAAAATATGTATTATTATAAAACAATAAATGGATAAGTTATATATGGACGAATGGCAAATAAGTGATGAATAAGGAGTTGTATCATGAAAAGCTAATATTTCCCAGATGAAATGTGTATCTGGGCCTTGAGATCCCTAACATTTGTGAGCCTAGGTGCAATCATGAGAATAATTACCAAATCTGAGGGGTGATGTTGGAAAAATTTACCTCTAAGACTACGTGCAATTATTTCTACACTCATGAGTGTTAGTCCTCTAGTGCCATTGCCCTCTTGACTCTTTAAGGGTTATGGTTCAATAAGTACTTTGCCTGAAATATACTTGGTCCTCAATATGAACCTCAGAATAATCATTCTCATGTCTATATTATGGTTAAGTAGGCTTGAACATTTACGTCATCCAGACTTTCATGGAGTTAGCCAGGAATGACTATCACAATAACAGAGATGGCCATATGGTTAAAAAAAAAAAAGTCATGGGAGATGGACCTAAGCATTCATAATTTTACTTATCACTGAACATGTTTGATATTTGAGAAGACTTTTAGTAATATTAGAAAAATTTTGTACAAATTGGGCGAATTCAATAGGAAAAAAGAAACCTCACAATATACACCTGTCTTGTGCAAAATTATTACCTAACACATACGAATGATTTTTCTTTTGGTCTTTCATAATAATAATATTAAGAAAGTATATTATAACACAGGCAGATTCGACTATTCATTTATTTTATATTCATTCTCAATATTTAATTTTAGATATTTAGGTACTAAATAGGTACCTGATGCATTATTTAAAATGTAATATTAAAAGGATATTTAATAATTATTGAAACTGATAGCATTTTCCATGTTTCTAACCATGTTTTTACAACATCTGAAGTTAAACAACATTTCTTCACATAAGGAAAATCAGTCTTAATATTTTATTCACAAATGATTTTGAATGACTGCTTATGTTGATCTTCATTATCAAGTGCCATTCTTGCTTCATTCCCATGTATGTAAAACTACTTATCAAGTTTCAACCATGTTGAACAAAAATTTTTGACTTTCTTTGCATTTCTAGTCAAGTGAAACATTAATGCCAATAAAATATAAATAAATGCAGATTCTATTTTCAGTGATGCAAAGCTTAAAGAAAGCTAGTTATATTTTGTATCCCCCAGTAAACTTGTTAAAGTGAACTGTATTCTTGATTTCAATAGTAAGTTTTAACAAAATAGAGTTTTGATAGAAAATACAAGTATACAACATAAAAAAAAAAACCTTTATCTCTTGTTGCTCATCCCTCAGCAATAGAACATATGACCTAAGCTCCAGTCTTTTGATATGCAATGATGAAGAATAGCTGTTTGTAGATATCCACTTATGTATGGTTAGCAATTCAAAACTTCACTTTACAAGATTATATTCCCCAGGTGGAGAGCTCAGTTTTGAACTTTTAAAATTAATAGATGTTTTAAATGGTTTTTAAAACATTCAATCTTATAATGAAAAGAGAACAATGACTTTAAAAATGGTTTTATTTGAATTATAAGGCAGATATTCTCAGATAGAGCACTTAAATCTTTTCTCTGTGTGGAGTCAGATTCTTTCCATATACCCTTAAAATCATCATTTAGATCCCTGGGAGGATATGTCAAGTAGGCCTCCTGCCTTCTCTAACCATGTACATGCTGGTGGGCTGCTTAAATACTATATTGGTTCTTAATACTAGGAGATGAGAAGGGTGAGCCTAAGTTGAATTATAAAAGTTCAAAACCATTTATAAAATGTCATTACCCAGAGCATTTTCTTATCCATAATATGGAAAATCCATGAACATTCACAGCTCAAACTTCAAAGGATACCCTATCTTTAGTCCCACTAGAAAAGAGCAGTGAGAGATCCACATTCCTCCAAAGACATTTCATGGATTTGTGACTATCAGACTCACTTTTCACATTCAAATCCTCTTAAAATCTTAGTCACACTTCCCTTTAAGATTGAACATTTGTGTTTTCTGCTGTAATAACTCCTCAATCTCCTTAAGCATTGATTTTTAATGAATAGTATGGACATTTTCACCAAATAAACACAGTTCTTGTTGCTTTTCAATGATATGTTCGTTGTAATTGCTCTTAATAAAATTACAATTTCTATTAAAATGTCTTTTATCCTGGAACCATTAAAGATAAATGATTAAGAACTAATTTTATAGATATCATTCAAAAAACAGATTAGGACATGGTTTAAAACACGCATATTTAGATTTTTCTGGAGAAAAAACGAAAAGGTAGATAAATTGAGACTGATGTAGAATATAAATCTGCAGATCTTAGTTATCTTATTTGGCTTCTAATTATGCTCAAACCTCAAAGGGAGATCAGCTTCAGGTAAGAGTGCAAATAGGATGCATTTTTATCCTAATCACAGGTAAACAGTTTCATTTTCTGCATCTTTCTACAGTCTCTCTTCCCCTTTTTTATCCTAACTTTCCAGAATCCTTTTACTAAATATCTTCCAAATATTCCGTTCCTATCATACATTTCTAGGGCAATTTTCCACCCACCATTACTTGAGAACCTGGTTTCTCTAAAATAAGATCAAATCCGTCTCATTACTTAAAGTGCCTTTATTATTAAGTATTCTTCTTTGAGGATAGAGCTGGGGTGGAAAAATATCGTGATACCGTTGGATAGTGAATTTTTTTACCCACCCCAAATACCAGAGACAATTACTTATATTAGCAATGTAGGATTTTTAAGCTACAATAAATCTTTACTAAATACATATACAGGAAGTAATATTTCAGTCCTAATTAAAGTAAAAGATAAAAAGGAGAAATATTATCAGCCATGATTATTTATTGCAGAAATACCATTTAAAGTCTGATTCTTATTTTTATCCTACTGGAAAGGAAAACATGGTATATGATAGTTATACTTAAAGAGATTTAAAAATAAACTCTTTCACTAATTATCTTACTACTATTGAGTAAAATTTATACTTATTTTTAAAAATCCAGCAAAGATTGTATGCATAGTATATGCATATATTGTGATTTTCATTTCAAAATCATAATTTCTCTTACCACAGACTAAGAAAAATAAGGTAAAAACAATTCAGTTTCATCAAGTAAAATATTTAACACATTATTAGAAAAGTGGTCGTATGCATGTGTTTATACGTATTTTGCCTCTGGAGATTATATTTAATAAACTTTTCAAGAGTAGAAAGAATAAAATATTCTCCCCCAAATTTGAAAAAATTATTCTGAAAAGAAGAGATTTTAGGAAAGTTATTTCAAATTAGGATGTGCCACCCCTGCCAAGGAAAGATTTATGTTAAGCCAAATTTACTTTTTTTCCCCTTAACTGCATATGGAGTTATTCTTTGAAACATCTAGGAGAACAATAAAAAATTCTATTAACATTGAAAATACAATATAAAAATAGTAGAAGGTATATCAAAACAAAATTTAGTTAATGCTTAAATTGCATTTTTGCAAATTAAATGCATATTTTTAGAGTATTCATATATATAAGGTTGTTGACTCTGCAGGAACCTACTCAAGTTCTTAAGAGTATAAAAACTCTGGAAAAAAAGGACTGAAAGACTAGCCATTTAGTACAATGGCAACAACTATAGCAAGGCAATTGTTAGATTCCAAAGCTTATATTTAAAAAATTAAACCCCGTATAGTGAAGCTAGAGCAGTAGCAGAATGAAATTCTGGATATATTGCTTAATTAAATATTTCAGTTCATCTATCTTTTATGAATTACTATTTCTTTGAGTACAACTGTCTTTATCAAGGCATGACTGTTTGGGTTTATACCCAAGCAAGTTATAATTTTATCAGTATCCATGTCTAAGAATTAAAATTTATTAAGCAAAATAATATATTTGTACAAGAGTGACATAAATATAGCAGTAATGTTGTCTATGAGTTTAATTAACATGCATTACCAACCAATATATGTTTTCCTCACTAATTTTAAAAGTATACTAATAAAAAGGAAAGAAAATGAAAGCTACTGCAGAATACAGTCATATAAAGAGAATTGAAGACACTATCTAGTTCTGAGGTTGATCTAGATACAGCGTGCTGCAAAATTAGTTCTAGGATTTTGACATATGAAATAAATTTGTCTCACATGGAGACTGTAGGGATTTAGTATTGCTTGCTGCATGCAATTCTAAGAAGGTTTTAGGACTATTTTGGCTTTCTGAAATTTGTTCTCATCTTCTTGCAGAGTTTCAGAGAAATAGCTGGAGTGATCTTGATTGAAGGCAATGCACCCCACGTTTGCCATGTTTCTTTGGAAGTTTTAAAGTTTTTTTTTTTGATAAAGTAAGATGTTTCCTGGTAGCTGTCAATTACACTTTGAAAAGTTTTTGGTTCTGTTCTGTAGGCTGTAAATTTACTATTGATGGGCTAGAAGAGGAGTGTCTTAAAACTTGGAGGTGTTTAAAGATTTAGTTGGAGCTGAAATGAGCCTTAAAACTCTCACATTGCCAGCAAAAGGGGTCCAAGACACAATCACAGTAGGTACATAGACTGAAAAGATAATTGCTTCACTACAGCAAATACTGAACTCTGTTGCTACTTGTTTCATCAAGCTTATTCTTAGCTCCCTGTGTCATAATTAACTGTTTGCTCTGCTCTGCTTCAATAGCGCCTTGGGCATTCTCCTACATCTCTCCTATTTGTTTTCTACTTAGTTACATATAATTCTGCTTCCTTCAACAGATTACAGGTTTCTTCCGTGTGGATGTCTTTTTTTGTTTTGTTTTGTTTTGTTTTGTTTTTTTGGTTTTTTTAGGGCTGCACTGTGGCCTATGGAGGTTCCCAGGCTAGGGTCTAATCGGAGCTGTAGCTGCCAGCCTACAGCACAGCCACAGCAGTGCCAGATCCAAGCCTCATATGCAACCTATACCACAGCTCACGGTAACACCGGATCCTTAACCCACTGAGCAAGGCCAGAGATCAGACCCTCAACCTCATGGTTCCTAGTGGGATTCATTTCCGCTGCACCATGATGGGAACTCCCCATGTGGATATCTTTTTATTCATCTCTGTTACGTTTGCATCTAGATCAATGCCTAATACTTAATAGGTACTCAGTGAACATTATCCTACTTAAAAATGAGTTTCAGAAGGCACTCTGTGAAGGATAAAGAAAACAGAAGAAGCTGAAGAGTTAAAAACTAACATAAGAGAACCACATATCATGAAAGAGAGTTAAATAGTATCAAATATAAAATAATAAGCATATGCACAGGAGTTATTAGAAGTTTTATAAAATTGTAAAATATGCATGTTTCAAATTTGTGAAACAGTTAATGAAGTAATAGAAAACACAATGGGGATGCTGTTTAACAAGATCTAAGGAAAAACCACTTAGAAACAAAACAGCAGAGTTAGGTAAATTAAGCACTAATGGATAAGTTAAAGAGCAAGTTAAACACTGGAAAAGAGAGAAATCAGAACCTCATCTTCAGGTACGATGGACTCGTAAATTTACATATGATCTGCTACTGTGAATAATCAGGACAAAACAACACATATATATTTTTAAAATATATTTCATATTGCATAGGCAAGGTAATGGAGATATCTGAATTGAAAAACCTTCACCTTGAATTTTGAGGATGTTTTCTCCCAGGGGCTGTCTGATGACTCTAGCTGAGAATCAGCTGAGAGTATGAAAAAGCTAGCAAGGTTTTAATAACCGTTTGCTTTAGTGGGTTAATAAGTGGAGTTAGAGTAGGCTAAGAAGCAGGAGGAGGCAGATGGGTTCTGGTTAAAATAAACAAATAGAGAAAAACTTTGGTTTCAGGTTGGCAGTCCAAGATGAAGGAAAATGTGAATTGGAAATAGATTTTTGCTATTCCAGGAATTTAAGTCTGTCTTCGAGTTATTGCAAACACTGAAACTGGATACAGAGAATCTGGAAACAGTAACATTTCCTATCTTGGCCTTGGCCTTGCCCTTCAAAAAGCAAAAGTATATTGTCCCCGAAGAGAGTAGATATTACTTTAGCCATTAATGGATAGAAGGATGCATAAAAATCTCTAAAATACAATAAAAGTAATTAAGACTCAAGGATACAAGAAAATTTGCTACAAACTCCAAATAATCGCTAACTATTATAAATATTGATTGTCCAAATGCTCCATTTATGAGAACAAATATTTTCAGACAGGGTTAAATTTCAATAATGTATAGCTTAAAAGAACCCTATCTTTATAAAAGGAATGCAATAAACTTAAAAAGACAGGAGAAAAAAGATTTACTGTGCTAACAAATAATCAAGAAAAATTAGTGTAGTTTAATAACATTTAAAGAGGTCAAAGTGTACAGTGTCCCTTCAAAAGGACATGCACTGCCCATACCAATGCCTCACAGCTATGTCAGTTGCCTTTTTTTTGGCCACAGAGGGCCTCTAAAATTCACTTTGACAACAATATCACACTGTTTCACTTACTCTCCTGGTACTACTTTGATTTCTAAGGAGGCACTTTGACCCCCTAAAAGTCTCAGTCATCTCCGGTGTTTAAATTAAGGTCAAGGTGTCAGAGAGTCAACTGTGGTAAAAGGCCTAAAACTAAAGGTCAGTAATATGTGATATCTTGACCTCTTGTGGGATTAAAGGGGCTCAAATGGCCTAACCCAAATTTCTCCTCCCTAGTTTGCTGTCATGGATAAGACCTCTCGCCCAACAATCTGCCTAATAAAAAGAGGGCTAGGTGTAACTTTCTACTTGTTCCAGAGTAGTGGATTTCAGAACTAAACCACAGAATTACTCAAATAAGCCAATCAAACCCCATCATGGGAACAAGGGAATACCCTCATTCTCTTGATACTACAAAATCACGCCACTCACAGCCCATTTTTTTCACTCAATTCTTCAAGTGCAACCCTGTACGATGCTGTATGGAGCAGTGTCCTTCTCTCCCAGGCTATGAGGATGTGACTAATAAACTATATCTCACCTGCCCAGTGTCAGGTGTCCTATGTTTATCTTCTTAATTCTAGAATTTGAACCCCTTCCTCACCAATGGGGAGAGGAGGACTTGATAAAAACAGAAAAGTTAGGAAGGGAGGAAAGGAGGAGATAAGTTCAGATCGTAAACATCTAGAAAACATTTAGAATATAAAGGAAATGTGAGTTTTTTCTTCCCCAATGTATTAATAACATGAATTACCTGTATTAATAACATGTATTACCTGTATTTGTTCTTAGGTCATTGAACCTAGAGTAAAAACACTTTTTAATTCTCAGAAAATAAGTATTGTTTCCTAAATACTTGTTTGATTGATTGCTGTATTGATTTTTAAGATCTATTACTGTGTCATTTCTACAAAATATTTCTATTCTTTTGAGGTTGTGGTAGAACTTTACAGAGAGTTTTTTTTTAAAATGTTTAAAATGTAGTAAATACATTCCGAGAAGAAAATTTACTCAGCACCACTAGTTATAAAATAAAAACCAAAGCTCTTTCATGAACACTAATAGCATCCTTATGGTGTCTGTCATCAGCATTTTAATGAGGATGTCAACACAGTCCTATTATTAATGTTAGAGGAAATTTTAGTATAGAAAACTTTGGTACCATTGTGGAACACTTTAAAATGCTTAGATATTAAAATCCACTATTTAACCTAATAAATTATATTTAGAATTTATATATAAATAAAAATAGCAATAATCATATGTTATAATAGGACCTAGGCAAATCCTTTCTAAAGGGAACTAGAACTAAAAGAATCATAATTGAGGTGAAACCCTGGTCAGTGGGGTTCTTTAATAGCTCATCCCTGCCTTGTCAAAAATATTAAAATTAACAAATATCCTGTTTTACCTCTGTCTTTTTTTTTTTTTTTCTCCTTTTTCGGACAGCATCTGTGGCATATGGAAGTTCCTAGTCTAGGGGTAAAATCAGAGCTGCAGCTGCTGGCCTGCATTTCCCTAATAATTAGCGATGTCAAGAATGTTTTCATGTGCCTGTTGGCCATCTGTTTATCTTCTCTGGAGATATGTCTATTCAGGTCTTTTGCCCATTTTTCAATTGGGTTGTTGGATTTTTGCTGTCAGGTTGTATAATTTCTTTGTATTTTTAGAGGTTAATCCCTTTGTTAGTTGCATCATTTGAAACAATTTTCTTCCATTTTGTAGGTTATATACATATATTTTTTATGGTTTCCTTTGCTGTGCCAAAGCTTGTAAGTTTGATTAGGTCCCATTGGTTTATTTTTGTTTTTATTTCTGTTGAAATAGGAGACGGACCTAAGAAAATATTTGTATGGTTGATGTTTTGCCTGTGTTCTCTTCTAGGAGTTTTATGGTGTCTTGTCTGATGTTAAGTCTTTACACCATTTTGAGTTTATTTTTTGTGCATGATGTGAGGGTGTGTTCCAGTTTCATTTATTTTTTTAAAATTTATTTCTGAGTTCATTATTCTGCTCCATTGGTCTGCATGTCTGTTTTTGTACAAGTACCACATTGTCTTGATTACTGTAGCTTTGGATTATTGTCTGAACACAGGGAGAGTTATGCCTCCTGCTTGGTTTTTGTTCCTCAGGATTGCTTTGGCAATTCTGGGTCTTTTATGTTTCCATATAAATTTTTGGATTGTTCTAGTTCTGTGAAAATGTCATGGACAATTTGATAGGGATTTCATTAAATCTTTAGATTACTTTGAGTAGTATGGCCATTTTAACAATATTAATTCTTCCAATTCAGGAGGATGGAATATCTTTCCATTTTTTGAATCCTCTTTAATTTCCTTAATTAATGTTTTATAGTTTTCAGTTTATAAGTCTTTCCCTTCCGTGGTCAGGTTTATTGTTTTCTTTCTATTGCTATGGCTTTTTTATACATCATTATCACCTCTGAACTTGTAAAGCATGGGAATTTTGTTATAATAAAGACTGTAATGAGGCATATTATGCTTGTTCATTTTTGTTCTCTTATCTAAATATTGCCTTTGAGGTTTGAATGGAGATATTATAATAGTAATTGGAAGTTCAGCAGCACTAAATGGTAATAATATTTGAATAAAGTTACTTTAGAAAAGCTTTGAGCACTAAGAGATAAGTTCTGAATAATATAGCATATCTTACAAATAGGCCCTTTCTTTAAAATATATTGCAATCATTCTTCATCAGTAAGAATTAACATTTTCAGCAGGAAACAATCAAACTAATCTTATATTATGGTATAGTATAAGAACTCTATTGTATTGCAATACTTGTTTTACTTTAGAAGAGAAAAATATAATCATTGGGCCAATGAACATATCTACAGTTGCTGAGATGTACTTACTCCCTTAATTTTAGGAAGAAGAAATATTTACTTGATTTTATCCATCTAGACTAGGTGGGCAAATTATGATTCTGGCCCATCATTTATTTTTATAATGAGTAAAGATATATGGAAGCACAGCTATGCTCATCCATTGGCATATTCTCTAAGACTTCATTTGCATTATAAGGCAGAACTGAGTAGTCATGACAGACACCACATAGCCTGTTAAGCCAAACATTTTACTACCTGACTATAGAAAAAGTTTGCTAATACCTAATCTAGGCCATTAAATTAGATCCAAACATCTTTGGAAAGTGGGATTTGAATACCTATTATACTTTTATTTACATACTTTGATCTAAGAGTTGTGAATCACTGTCACTATTCTCTATATCCCATTGACATTACAGTCAAAGGAAAACCTAGAGTGGTGTGGACTGGAATGAAGATAAATGTTCCATTTTGTTAAACCACAATATAAATAATGGAGTCCAAAATATAATGGTCAATTATCTTCCACAAATTTTAATGAGATAATGTCAAATAGGAAAAAGAAGTATTAATTGAACCTAATCATTGATCTCACATTGTATAGAATAGCATCTCTTTCCCTCAAATTTTCAAATCAGTTATGTATGATATTTAAGCATAAACAAGAAGAAAAAAAATCAATATTGATGAAAAAGAGAGGTATATTAAAACAAGATTGGAAGTTGCAGAAACACTGAGACTTTGACCTTGCATTACTGCAGTGTGCATAAAGGGACTGAGAGGGCAAGGTCAGAGAATCTTGTTGATCCCTTGGTGTTTTCTTTGGTGAAATCAAATTTGAAACTCTTTATGTCCTAAAAAGATATTGGAGGCACTTGCTGGCATATGTCTGACATATACATATAAGTGTAGCCCTCAGTTATAAAACATCATTCAGATTTACATTCTTTTTAATATAATCTTTGGTTATAAGGGAAAGAAACCTTTTAATTGTCAGATTGCATACAACCAATTGCATATTGCCATTCACTTTAGTTCACAAAAGGATAATAGACATGATACCTATGATAATCAATTCCTATTATTTTATTATTATATTTAATCTTACAGCCTTCAAGATAATGGGATGCATTGTTCCAGGAAGAGTGTATGTTCTAAAAGAGTCAGAGTATTTAAATAACTAATAAAAAGTTAAAATGTATTTTTAAAGATAAGTTTGCTAACTTGTGGTTATATACATTTTGGAATTTTGGTAAAAAGAATTTAAGACTCACTATATTAGCTGACCAGAAAAATACACAGAAATTTAGGCATGAAAATAGGAAAGCATAACTTTTACATACTTTCAAAAGCAGGAAAGCGGTGGGAAATAAAATGGAGCCTAGCAGCATTGTGCAGAGGATTAAAAATGCCTGAGAACATAAAAGCATGTTTTCAAATCATAAATACATTTTATATAACAAGTAGGAGAGCCCAAGGCCCTCTTAATCACTGCATCTGTTATTTTTTCCTGCTATTATAGTGATTAAAAAGCAGCAGTAAACTATATCTCTCCTATTTGTAGGAATGACTGCATGGAATAAAACAGCAGAACACCACAGCCTCAGGAGCTGGTGAAGTTCATTTACTGGCAACACCCCTAGGGTGCATCACTTGAGTGGAGGTAGTTTCTGCATTAGTTTCTCCCCACCCTCTCACTCTTGTGCTAACAAATAGGATTTAATGACCAGTGAATGCATAATAGAAATAACTAATTTTTCATATACCCTATGGACAAGTACCTACTTTGAAAGCCTTCAACTACTTCTAAAAGATAAAATTACCCTAAATTTAAAAAAACAAACATGCCGAGCACAGATATTTTAACAAATATTCAGCAAGCTCTACAGACAATTTCAAAGGAAAATCTCAAAAAGATAATTCAGGTAAGAACAACAGAATGGGTAAGAATTGTATAGTTCATTTAAAATGACTATTCTTAAGATCAACACACTGAGATGTATAATGCCTGTTATGTTTGCTACAAAATCAGTCTCATTAACAAATACATATGAATATATTTTCACACCTCATATACCTCTGAATCCAAATCATAAGACTATCTTCTTCAATTAATGAAAGGCAGATTAGAAAGGGAAAGAGGAGCACCTAGAGAATTATACTAGAACAACAAAGCTATTAGTAACACTCAGCACAGAAGCACTGGAGTGTTTTAAGTAAGAAGCACTGTTTATTTTTCTAGGCCATGTTCTAAAGACAAAATGAAACCTTTAAGTACATTTGCATACATTAATACCAGAAGGAGTTTTAGGAAAGATTAAAAACAATATCGACTCTAATATTTAATCATCATCTTCTTTGGTTATCTCTCCAATGATTTAAAAAAAGCAGAAGTTAATTGTACCAAGAAAACTACTTGTAAAGAAAATAAATATTCTTTGTCCAATGAGCTATTTACTGAAATGAGTTCATCTGACCTTACCTAGCTCAGTTAATTATATTGTTTGACATTCCAACACAAAGGTCCCACCATCCTTTAAAAAAAAAAAGTATGCTGAATATATTTCTATCTGCTGAAGCTTACATCAAGTTCACTTCTTTCTAGACTAGATATTAAGACGATCAACACTTTATTTTTCCCTAGACTCCTATTCACTGATATGCACAGTGCTCCAAAAAAAAACATGCTTCATTTAGCAGAAGAAAGAACACTGCAGTGTGTCTCAAGCCTGAAGGCATTGGTACACAGCACTTCATTTGGAGACCCAGTTAATGGAAATGATTCTGGGGCACACTGGTTCCTTATTCATTGCTGAAGAAAGCAGTTTAGGGCTTAATAGCACATCCAAGAGAAAACCAAAACCATTTCAAGTGGTAAAATAAGAACTGAAAGTGTGGTCAAAATACATTTTAAAATCATGTGAATGCACATATGTGTGTATGTATATTTGGGAAAAAATCAATTAGCAAAGAATATTTGATTCCTCTATTTTAAAACTTCAAGTCATTAAATACTCAGTGGACAAGGCATGTATTGCATGAGAGTTCAAATTTAAAGTAGGAGAAACTAAAGCATAAGATAATTTAATTTTCATTACTATAACTTAAAAATAAACACTGTTCATATGGAATTCAGAGTTACATTAATTAAGTATTTGAGTTACATTATTAGACAAATGACACAGATTATAGAAAATCATTAATGGAGATATTAATAAAGAGTTTATTTTTAGTAATTGACTTTCTCAGACAAAATTGTCAAAAATATAAGTGATATGATTTTTACTTCACTGATGAATCTTCCACCTAGCATCTAATATATGTCTACACATATCTTCAGTTAATCCTACAGCTATGCATTCAGAGAATGGTGAGGAGGAAAATGGGGAAAGAGATAACATAGCTGCTCTTTTAAATCCATTCCTTCTGAATGCAGCTGAAAGGGAATACTTTCTACGGCAAATGATCATTTTTGGGAAAACTAGAACCATGTTCCCTAAGGGATCATTTTAGTACATTATTAATGCTCAATGATGGAATTTCTGCCTCTTAAAGGGACAGAAAACAAGTTTCCAACTCCACTATGATTTACAATATTTACTGAATAATACCTATCCATCCCCCAAAATAATTGAATTAGCCAAGTAGTCAAGGTAATGTATTTAACCTCCTTCCAAATATAGAACTCTTAGAAATATTCAAATTGATAGTGTTAAAAATATAACATATTATCTATTACCTCACTTGACAGCTCTTTTTTCTGCCTGTGAAATTTATTTTCATAAATACTCCTCAATTTCAGAACTTAAAAGTATTGAACACTCTCCTAAAAAAACTACGAAGATTCAAAAATATAGTTTAAAAATTTTTATGTATTGAGGCATATATTCAATTTAATTTCAAAACGTAAAATATTTTAACATTTTGGCTAATATAACACTGACTAAATTTGAAGAGAAATGTGAATTCTCAGCACCATGGGGTGATTCCTTCTCCATTAGAAAATTATATTCACTATATATTTAACTAAGTGTTTTAATTTTAAAAAGCATCCAATAATGAATATAGGAAGAATTGAAAACACATGCCTTTTATAGACACTCAAAGGAAATGAAATAGATATGTAAAAATTCTAAAAAAATGTTGACTCTATATGCTACAGTTAAAAATGCTTATTAAATAAATGAAATCAAATTAAATATATTGAGAGACATACTATGTTCATGGATTGGAAGATTCAACATAGAAAGTTAATTTTCCCCCAATTGATCTACATGTTTAATGCAATTTCTATCATAATTTTAAAGTTTTTGGAGACATAAAGATGCTTATTCAAAAATTTACATGGAAAGGTACAGGCCCCAAATAACTAAAATGATCTGGAAATAGAAGAATAACATGGGAGGAATTACTCTGTCCCAAATTAAGTCTTAATATTTAGCTATAGTAATAAAGAAAGCATGCCACAGGAAAAAGTGGTATCAAAAAGATAAATCCATATATCAGTGGAAGAGAATACAAACCCCAGAAACAAACTCAAAAAATAACTTTAACTGATTTTTTTTTTTTTTTACAAAGACACAGAAGCAACTTATTGGAGGAAGGATAGTCTTTTCAACAAATTTATACTAAAGTAATTGGACATCCATGGGGGAAAGGGGGAGCATTACAAGAAGACAACCTAGTTCTACCAACTTGTACACAAATTCCAAATTGGATCATGGATTAAATATTAAATGTAAAACTAAAAAATACTTAAAAAAATAAATCAATCTTAGGATCTAAGGTGAAGCAAAGAGTTTTTAGACACACAAAAGGAAAAACTGATTAATTAGATCTCATAAAAACTTTTGTTCTGCATAAGACTCTCTTAAGGAAATGAAAAGAAGTACCAGTTGGGGAAAAATATTTACAAACCACATATATGACAAAGGACTAGTATCTAGAATACATACACAACTCTCCAAAATCAATGTTAAATAAACAATTCAATGCTAAAATGGGCAAAAGAAATGAACAAGCATTTTATCTAAGAGAATATAAAGAATGCAAATAAATATATGAAAAAGTATTGAACATCATCAGATATCAGGGAAATGAAAATTAAAAATGCTAGGAGTTCCCATCATGGCGCAGTGGTTAACAAATCCGACTAAGAACCATGAGGTTGCAGGTTCGGTCCCTGCCCTTGCTTAGTGGGTTAACGATCCAGCGTTGCCGTGAGCTGTGGTGTAGTTTGCAGACGCGGCTCAGATCCCGCGTTGCTGTGGCTCTGGCGAAGGCTGGTGGCTACTGCTCCGATTCGACCCCAAGCCTGAGAACCTCCATATGCCACGGGAGCGGCCCAAAGAAATAGCAAAAAGACAAAAAAAAAATAGCCATATCTCTACAAATATAAGGAAATCACATTTTGATAAATATGATATCAAAACTAGAAATAATCAAGAAAGTACAAATGCAGAATATTGAAAATGCATTTGAAGTTAAAAGCTCAGCAATTTAAATCAATATTGTACATATATAGACTTCTAATATCAAAATTTAATGGAAACCACGAACCAAAAAACTACAATAGATACACACATAAAAAAGAAAAACCAAACCAAGTGCAACACTACATATAGTCATCAAATCACAAGAGAACAGAACATAAGGGAAGAAAAAAGACCTAAAATAAACCTAAAACAATTAAAAAATATATATCCATTTATAGCTATATCCGTATTTATAGATGTAACTGGATTAAATGCTCCAACCAAAATACATAGACTGGCTGAATGGATACAAAAACAAGACCCATATTTAAGCTGCCTACAAGAGACCCACTTAAGATCTGAGGAAACATACAGACTGAAAGTGATGGGATGTAAAAAGTTATTATACATTTAAATTGACATCAAAAGAAAAGCTGGAGTATAAATACTCAAATCAGACTAAATAGACTTTAAAATAAATACAGTCATGAGACAAAGAAGTACCCTACATAATGATGAAAGGATCAGTCCAAGAAGACATGACAAGTGTAAATATTTATACACACAATATAGGAACAACATACATATGGCAAATTCTAACAGCCATAAAAGGAGAAATTGGAAGTAACACAGTAATAGTGAGGGACTTTAACACCCCAATTACATCAATGGACAGATCATCCAAACAGAAAAACAATAAGGAAACATAGGCCTTAAATGACACATTAGACCAGATAGACTTAATTAATATTTATAGAACATTTCATTCAAAAAGCAACAAACACTACATTTTTCTCAGGGGCACATGGAACATTCTCCATGATAGATCACATCTTGGATCACAAATCAAGCCTTGGTAAATTTAAGAAAATTGAAATTATATCAAGCATTTTATAGACACACACACACACACACACACACATATATACTATCTCACTCTGTAGTACATCTGCAACTAATACAAGATTGTAAGCCAACTATACTCCAATAAAATAAAATAAAATTTAAAAAGACTTGTGTTAAAAAAAAGAGTTACATCATCAATTGCTGGTGAGGATGAAGAAAAACAAAATATATTTTGCTCTTGGGAATGTAAAATGGTATAACTACTTGGAAAAAGTAGATTGTTAGTCTCTTTTAAAACATGCTGTTACCATATAGTCCAGAAATAGAAATCATATCCATTTATCCCAGATAAATGAAAACATGTGTTCACTCAAAATCTGAATGTGAATGCTCGTAACAACTTTTTTATAATGACCAAAATTGGAGAGAGCCCAGATGTCCTTCCAGAGATAAACGGTTAATCACCCAATGGTGTATCCACACCATGGAATACTAGTAAACCAACAAAAAATAATAAACTATTGGTATACACAATAACTTAGATGAATCTCAAGGGAATTATGATGCATGAAAAATACCAAATCCAAAAGTTAATATACCATGAGGTGCCATATAATTACATACTGTATAATAACATTCTTAAAATTACAAAATTATAGAAATAGAAAACAAACTAGTGGTTACCAGGTTTTGGGGGAGAAATGACTGGGGTCATAAAATGGCAATAGAGAGGATCTATGTGCATACTAGCACTGTGCTTAATCTTGACTATTTTGGTGGATATATGAATTTACAATTATGATAAAGTTACTTAAGACTAAATATACTAAAAAATAAATACATATATAACTGGGAAAATGAAGAAGATTATGTTAACATCAATTTCTTGGCTACACAATTATAATTTTGAAAGATGTCATTTGTGGAAACTGCATAAGGAGTACATGGTATCTTTTGTATTATTTTTTACAACTGTACGTCAGTCTCAATTATTTCAAAAGGAAAGTTTGAGGGGAATTCCTGTTATGGCTCAGGAGAAGTGAATCCCAGTAGTATCCATGAGGATGCAGGTACAATCCCTGGCCTCGCTCAGTGGGTTGGGATCAGGTGTTGCTGTGAGCTGTGGTGTAGGTCACAGACACCGCTTAGATCCCACATAAGCTATGGCTATGGCACAGGCTGGCAGCTGTAGCTCTGATTCACCCCCTAGCCTGGGAACTTCCATATGCCATGGGTGAGACACTAAAAAGCAAAAAAATAAAAATAAAAATAAAAAACAAATAAAAAAATAAAAAGAAGATTTGAATTAACAAATCATTCAATCCATTTCATCTTCTAGCAGTAGAACTGCAGTAAGGATAAACTAGTGCATTGTATTCAAGGTCCATAAATTTCAAACTCTTGGTAGTCAACCTGATTTTTCCATACCAGATAAGGGAATACTTCCTGGGATAAAATGAAAGTCTAAATCTTATGCTCTTAATTATAAATCTGTGAATTTTGAGGCTTATGGAATAGAGGAATGAGTTTCTAAAACATGGATTTTCTCACAAATAAGTTATAAATTCTTGAAATATTTTTAAAAATAAAAACTACCTAAGGTCTCTGACTTTGAACAAAAGGAGTTAAATTTTGGAGTGGAAATGAAATTTGGAACAAGTTCATTTTTTTTGTACTTAGCAGTGGCAGAGGCAGCTTAAACTAGAATTTATTTTTTTTCATTTTTCTAGACAAAGGAAACAGAGAGGAACCCAGAAAAATATAGGTGACTGGAGAGTGAGGAAAAGAAAAAGGAGAAAGCCAGAGAAGGAAATCACTTAAATATGTATATAAAAAAAGGGAGGTATGTGTAGTTCCTTATGATAGAGCATGATAATGTGAGAAAAAAAAATCTATACATGTATGTGTAACTGGGTCGCAATGCTGTATGGTAGAAAATTCACAGAACACTGTAAACCAGCTATCGGAAAAAAATAAAAATCATAAAAAAAAACCCCACAAGTTTCTGGCAAAAACACTGAACCAAGCATTTGAGGCCATATGATTATAACTTGTATAAAAGAAAAACGACATGAGTTGATTTCAGCATTTGCCCATTACAGTGTACATTTGAGCCTAACCAAGTTAGTTGCCTCCTAAGACTTTAGAGGAAGAGTCTCTATATAACACTCAAAATGTCCAGCATGCAACCCAAAATTATTTGCCATATTAAGAACTAAGACAATATGACCTATTTTCAAGGGGAAAAATAACAATACATATCAACCTCAACACAGATATTGGAATTATCAGATAATAACTAAAGCAGCTATTAAATTTCTGGTAAATGAAGTAAACATATATGCTGATAATAAATAGAATAAAATAAGATAAAATTTTTAAAGGAAAATACAATTTGTAACATTAAAACATACCAAGTGATTTTAATTTAATTACAGAATAGAGAAGAAAGAAAAAAGTTTATGTGAAATAAGATGGATCATTTGAAAGAACCAAACATGTGAAGTAGAGGAAATCATATAGATACAAGGTTAATCTGCAGGAATCAATAATATTTCTATATACTAACCACCAAAAACATTAGAAAATGACCTTAGAAAAATAATTCTACTTATAACAATATAGGAAACCATTAAAACTTTTTTTTTTTCATTTGCTGTGCCTATGGCATATGGAAGTTCCCAGGCCAGGGACTGAATTCAAGCTACAGTGACTGGAGTCACCTCAGAGACAATGCTGGATGCTTTAACCTGATGTGCTACAGTGGGAACTGCAAAACTGACAAATTTTAAGGAAGAAATTAAGAAAAAATATCCCTATGCTGAAAACTATGGAACATGAACAAAAGAAAGTGGACCTAAATAAATTACTTGTTTAGACATAATACTAATTGCTCTAATCAATGTCCATGGTACATAACAGGGGTTGTCAAGCTATGGCCTATGGCCAAATCTGGAACAACTTGTTTTCATGAATAAATATTATAGGGTACAGCCACTCTCACTCATTTATATATTGTCCATATGCACTTTCAGGCTATAGCCACAATTCCATATGTGACGTATAGCCTCAAATCCTAAAATACATATCATCTGGTCCTTTGTAGAAAATGTTTACTACTCTCTTATAATTAACTTATGTTAGTTATAAATAACTTTTGTATGTTAACCTTGTATTCTGTGGCCTTGCTAAATTCACTTAATCCTAGTAGTTGTTTTTCATATTCCATGAGGAAATGCTAGTTCTAATGAAGCAAAAAAGGTATTAGGCAATGAAGTAGCTGCTGGGCCTACTGAACATATTTCTGCAGTTACCAAGAGAATAAGATGGAACTAAGTCCTGGGTGAGTTAAATAAAGGTGATTGGAACATAATGTCTCAGGGTGGAAAATGTATCAATACAGGTATATTATTCAACTATATGGGAATTAAGTCCATGATAAAGAGCTCCAGAGACAGTCCTAGGATGTTACTAGGCAAGATATTACACTCTTGGCATCAGTATACGTATCAGTTCCCTTGGCCTACAAGTCCCACAGGGATGATTCCAAAAGGCCCAGAGGATGCCACACATGCAGTCATTTTGCATTGTAATTTGAGGGACATGAAGTTTGGAGAATCTGCCACTATGCAGCAAAGGATAAACAAGCCTATGCTTTGTTCTTAGAAGTAAAATCATCTCGTCTCTCAAGGTTGCCTGCTGCAAATGGAACACTGACAAAGGTCTAGAGAAGAGTGGTCAGGGCTTTGCACTGTTGTCAAGAACATGCAGAGGCACTCAAGGCCATAACAAAATGCCATAGACCGAGTGGCTTAAACAATGGAAATTTGTCTTCTCATAGTCCTGGAGGCTGACAGTCTGAGATGAGGGTGCAAGCATTTTTGGGGTCTGGACTGCATACAGCTGCCTTCTTGCTGTGTTCTCATATGCGTGTGGGCAGGCAGGATGGATGTGAGGTGTTGGTGGAGATCAAGAAGGAGAGAAATGAAAAGGGAGGGAGGGAGAGAGAACAGATTCTCTAGTGTCTCTTCTTTTAAGGACATTAATCTCATGTGGGCTCCACTCTCATGACCTCTTTTGAGCCTAATCACCTCCTGAAGGCTTCATTTCCAAATACCACCACATTGGAGTTAGGGCATAAGCAAATTAATGTTGAGGGTACACAGCTGAGTTCATAGCAAGGCCTAAAACAGATTGTCACTCTCAACACTCAAGAGGTCAAATAACAATAGTGAAAAGCATCCCCTGGATTTAGGAACTGTGAGGTTAGTGGTAAATTAGGAGTTAAGGTTTCGGTGATTTTTTGGGGAAGAAGTCAGATTTGAAGGGATTTACGACTGAAATAGGGGGTTGAGAAAGTAGATAGAATACAAGCTTGGAAAACTACTCCAAGCCCAGTGAGCTCATAGTGTTAACTGAAATTAATTTCACTATTCTCTAAAATTATCTCAGAATTACAATGAATCTAACTTTGAATGATTATTGGAATTCTAAAAGCTTTGATGTGAATATTATTTCCATTAAATCAAGCATTCTACAAGTTGCAACAGGCTGAAGATTCAAAGGAAAATCTTTGGCCCTTTGTTGTCTTGTTTGTTGTGTTTGAAAACATGGAATCCCTTTGTAATGACTATTTGCTAATTAAGCCTACTTAATTAGGAAAACAAGAAAATTATCACTTATTTAATGTCTCTTATATGCTAGGCTCAACATTTTTATCTCTTTTAATCCTCATAGCAATTCTGTGACATGGATTTTTTAATTGCCAATTTATAACCCCATTAATATGTGGCAGAATCTAACTTTAGAGCCCATAATTCTCATTCCTAACATAAAATTCTTCTCACTACTACGCACATTTCTTGGAGGAATACACCATGGTTAACCTGGTATCTTGTGACCTTATATCCTTAACGACACTGAGCTTTAAGACAATCAACTAACTGAGGATTCAAGGAAGGAGAGGTGTATGGAAGAAGAGGGAGCTCAGAGATCACTGTAACTGCTCTGTTTGATGACTGTCACTGCGATCATGATCACTGGGAAAAATAGAAAAATTTATAGACTACGCTATTTTTACTTTTCATAAAAATAAAATGCTTAACTTTAGAACTAGCAAGAAACTTTCTAGAACTAAAATTTGGGATTTCAGCCAAAATGCATCCCAAATGTTGTTGCTGGAAACTTACCATCATCTCTGTTTTTAAAAATGAAAATATTGTCAACTGGCTAGCATATTAGGATTATATGTAACATTTATTAATCATTATGAAAGGTCCTGAATTTGAAATACCTTGTCCCTACTTGTAATTAGAGAAATCTTTGCTAAAGCTTTGAAGAAATAATCAGCAAAGTTGATTAGCCAATATTTTAGCAGGAAGAAAGTTGTTTATTCTAAGGTATGGAAAATATCATAGCTTATAACAATACTGAGACTTAAAATGGTAGCTTTTAGAAATGGAATTGTTGAATAATTTTGTCAATATGATTTCTAGGGTCTCTGGCAGAAAATACACTTGAAAGGACTAACTTCTCCCGTATACATTGTTCTCTTTCTCAGGCATTCTCTCATATGTTGAGAGATAACTTCTCATATACTGTGACAGCGAAAATTTGTCATATTAAGAAATTAAAGATTCAGTGATGTAGAGCAATTACTTTGGATTCAAACCCAGCATTGTTCAAATTCCAGATCTGCAACAAGGTATGTGACATTTGAGAAATTACTTAACTCTCTAAATGTTAGTTTCCTCATCTAGGCAATATGTACTAAAAAACACCAGAGTTCCCATTGTGGCTCAGTGGTTAACGAATCTGACTAGGAACGATGAGGTTGCGGGTTCGATCCCTGGCCTTGCTCAGTGGGTTAAGGATCTGGCATTGCCGTGAGCTGTGGTGTAGGTCGCAGATGCGGCTCGGATCCTGAGTTACTGTGGCCATGGTGTAGGCCAGCAGCTACAGCTCTGATTCGACCCCTAGCCTGGGAACCTCCATATGCTGCAAGAGCGGCCCAAGAAATGGCAAAAAGACAAAAAAATAAAATAAAATAAAAAAATAAAAAACACCAATGTATTTCATTAGAATAATGAAATTATCATTAGCATGTTATCAGTGTAGCAAATGACCTTTATCTTTGATCATCAGAAGTCAGTCAAGTGTTTTCTCTTAACACAGATCAGGAAGCTCAGAAATTCACTTGAAATCACTCCCTAAACCATCCTTGCCTCCTCCTGAGTGCTAGATTGAAAAAACAGCTCCCCCAAATAAAGAAAATATTAAATATGGAATGGCAAGATACCTGTCAATAGAATATAGTATCACTTTAAACTATTTTCTGTCATGGTGAAAGAAAGGAATCAGAATGTGCTTAAGAGAAACAGAATTCTTTTAGAAGTCCCTATTTTACAAAAAAAACACAGTCCAGCATAAGTGAATTTTTTATTACTTCAAAAATGATTTTTTTATGCCCTGCTCTGAGTTGTTTATGAAGGAAAGTAGGAATTGACTATATCATTTCTTCTTAGTATTAAATTAGACATATGAAGAAATGTGGAACTCTTTTAGTGTAATTTTATCTCCTTTTATTTAAACCTGTTTTTTTTTTTTTTTTTCCCCAAGAGAACTTGATAATGGAAAATACTTTATAATTGAATATGCTTTTTAAAATATCTCACCCATCTTCAAAAATAGGCCAGCATTTGTGAAATAGTATCTCTCCTCAACTATTCCCTGTCTGGGTATCTTACGAATACAAAACTCCCTAGATCTACAAGTCTATTACTTTAGGTGATTGATATATAGCTATATATGTCACTAGTAAAATCCTATAGCTAGCTAATCTATGAAAATGAACATATTTCCAGATACATTCTTAATTTAATGATTTAGTTAAGGTCCTTTATCCACCTATAAGTTGTATTAGCTTACTAAAGAAGTTATATTTTGTACTTCTGTATATAATTTTCTCCCTTAGACTAACTTGATGGCTAAAATATAACCAATTAACCAAAAAACAAGTACTGAGCTTCCAGGAAAACTTTAGGCAGAGCCTATGGATTGGTCTCCTCTACTCCTTAAAGATCCAGAAAGAGAAGGATGATGAGACAAACAAGCAAACAAAACAAAGCCAAACAAAATAAACAACACACAGCAAGGAGAGTAGGAGAAAAGTGAGCAGCAAAACAGAAATGATGGTGAGTTTCCAGTAACAAGGAATAGAAGCCACAGTCTCAGAAGGGACTTGAAGCAGAGATGAAAACCATTCTTTATGAAGAGAATGAAGAGAATGAAATGGCTATGAACTAGGACTCAGTGAGGACAAACAATAGGTTAAGAATGTGGGACAGGAACCTGCAGCTATTTTTCTCTAGGGAATGTCTGTAAATAATCTCTGCTGCTTGACATCTGTCTACTCATGCATGAAACTTACTCCCAGGCAAAAATAAGTTCCTCAATTGGCCTTGACAATTGCAAAAGATGCCCAGAGAAATCAGGGACATTTTTGGGGTATCGATACTCCACAGATTTTCTCTCCATGTTTTTGCACAGGGTTGAGGAAGCCTGATCAGTGGCCATTTATTTATTCAGTCTTTCTACAAATATCTGTTCAGATAGTCTTCTAAATAACAGATTATAGAAGTGAAACCAACAGACAAAAATCTCAGAGGTCATGCAGTGTACATGTTAGAGGAGGATGGGAGGAAAAGCCAATAAACATGCAAAGAGACAGATACAGTGTATATTTTGTATATGAATAAGTAGTATGCAGAACACAGGCAGGGAAGAAGGATTGGGAAGTGAAAGTTAAATAGAGAGAGTGTGTGTGTGTACACTATATGTGAGGTGGACCAGGTACAAGGAAACCAGCGGAAGCATCTTAGCTACAAGTGCACATCAGACTTTCCTTTCAGGAGTAAGGCCTGTTTTAGAAATAGAACTAATTATAAAACAGTAGATAACACTCACACCAGCAACCTATCTTGCTAAAAATAACAACCAGTAGGTCCTTAAAACATATACACAACATAAAAATAGAGTACTAAAATAAACAATTAGGATTACTGAAACTAAAATAAAAAGTGATATTTTAGAAAAGAGGGTAGAATATTTTAAATTCTTATTACTAACCTCAAAAATTACAGAAATATATAGATACTCTTAATACTTGCCCACGCTTGTTGGAAGAATTAAACCAAGAGGTAAATGGTTATAATTCTGTGATATGAGAGACAAATACACTTCACCCTGGAAAGGATACAAATCAATTTTATCTCTAATGACATAGAATGCTAGAAGATAACTGAACAATGTCTTAACATTACATGAAAAATTAATTCTGAACAAGGGATTTTATACACAAACAATAACTTAAGTTTCAGACAAGCTAGCATTCAAAATTTCACTTAACATATGCAGTTTTTGAAGGGTAGAATATTTTTAAAAGAAGATGTGTTTCAGCAAAACAAAAAGTTATATGACAAAGTAAAAAAAATAAAAGCAATTGATGAATCCTTGTCAGTGATGCAAGAGGACAGTGTAGAGAGGGTCCATTTAATATCTGTGCCCAGGCCCAGGCTGCAACAGAAAGTCAGAAGGTGTGAATCTACACCTGGGCAACCTCCACATCTGATACATTTCCCACCTGATCACTCAGCTCCCTCTGCTTGCTGTCACTCTGACAGGTGAGGCAATATTCACACCTATCAGCTCCCCATGTTTACACAGAGACACAAGCTATCAACCAAGGGGCTATGTCTCATAAGCAGCAAATTGACTTTAAGGGATCGAACTGCTAGAACTAAAGATGTTTTCAGAAATATTTATGGAGTCATAGAACCAGTAAATCTGCAAGAAGGGTAGGGATGTTTAGTAAAACTTGCCTTATTTTAACTCATATATTTATTAATATATTTTTTTTCTAGAGGAAGTGTCACTTTAGAAGTAAGGTTTATTGGCTGATAAAACATTAGAAATTTTTAAATCTATCTAAAAACAGACTCATTTTAAAACTGCAATAATCTTTGTTGCCATTTTATTAATTGATAGTTTTATATCAGGCTATTATGTGTGAGGTCAGATTACTAGGTCAGGTGAAGACCTAGTAATAATTTTTTGAACATTTTCCTCAACATTTGGGAAATGAAACAGTTTACTGTGATTATTCCTGAAATAACATTTAAAACATTTTAAATGAAACATACCTTTTAAATCAAAAGCAATGCAATCTTAACTCTTTGAGATTTTTATCTCTTGGAAATTTAAATGAACTTTTCTTTTTACTAAAACTACAACAATCTATCTATTTAAAGATAAAAATAAGTTCAGTATACTTAAAGCACATTTAGTTTGTTATGGCAAAATTAATTTCCCATGGTATGAAATAAAAAAAAGAAAAAAGCATAAACTAGGAGCATAAAACTCTAGCATTTTGCTCATTCATTTTTTAAGGTTGTTTAAATTTCTCCAGTATCTATATGTCCCAAACTATTCTTTTAGATGCCATTTATAAAAAACAAATAATCAAGAACTTCTGGGTCAGTAGACGTGTGGAGATTGGGCAGAGTTGTGGGCCTGCAGAGCGCACGGAAGCTCCATGCTCCAACCCCATACTTTGCCCTGTGCTTCTCTTCCATTGGATGGTCACCTGTATCCTTTGTCAAAACATTCAGTAAGCTGCTAAACCCCGAAGGCTGGACCTTTCCTCTTCTGGCTGGACCAGATTCAAAGCCCCGCCTGCATTTGGCAATGCTATAGTAGGTTTTCCTCCTCACATGCCTTCTTGCTTGTTCCCCCTCATATACCAGATCCTTGTCAAAGGAATGACGTTTATGAGGAAGAGGACCATGGTTTCTACCTGATAAAAATCAAGTGCTGTAATCGGAGATGGGATTAAGATAGTGGAATAGGAGGACTGGAGCTCAACTTCTCTCCTAAAAACAACAAAATTCACAACTAAAGACTAATCATTCTTCAACCAAATGGACCGAAAACCTTAAAAAAAGATATCCTACTCCAGAAGAAAAAGAGGAGGACACATCAAGAGGTAGGAGGGGTGATTTCTTGATATAAACAACCCCATACCTGCTGGGTGGGAAACCCCTCAGACTGGAAACTAACTGGTTCACAGAGACTCACCTAAAGGAGTGAGAGTTCTGAGCCACACATCAAACTCTCACATGTGGGGATCTGGCACTGGGAGAAAGAGCCCCTGGAGCATCTGGCATTTGAAGGCCAGTGGGGCTTGTGTGCAGGAGCTCCACTGGACTAGGGGAAATGGAGACTCCATTCTTAAAAGGCATACACAGGCTTTCATGTTCACTGGGTCCCAAGGCAAAGCAACGTCTCCATAGGAATCTGGGTCAAATCTGACTGCAGTACTTGGAGGACATCCTGGGAAAACAGGGGTGAATGTGGCTTGTTGTGAGGGAAGGACATTGAAAGCAAATCTCTTGGGAATATTCAGCAACCTGCCTTTCTCTGGAGGTGGCCATTTTGGCAAAATATGGCCCCACCCATTAGTCAGCTGCAGAGAAGCCCCAGGCCAAACAACAATCCAGGTGGGATCACAGCCCTGCCCCTCAGTAAATAGGCTACATAAAGACCCCTCAGGCACACAGCTGCCTCTAATCCCATCCAGAGAATAAGCCCCACCCAACAGAGGGATTAGAATCAGTTCCTCCTACCAGTGGGCAGGGCATCAGAACCTCCCATCAGGAAGCCTACAGCAAGCTCCCATACCAACGTCAGCCACAAGAGGGGCAGAAACCAGAAGCAAGAGAGGCTACAACTCTATTATCTGTAAAAAGGTCACCACACCAGAAACTTATAAAAATGAAAAGACTGAGAACTATAACTAAGATGAGGGAGAAAGGGAAAACTCCAGAAAATCAGCTAAGCGATGAGGAGATTCTTACCCTCCAGGAAAAAGACTTTAGATTGTTGATGCTGAAGATGATGCAAGACATTGGGAATAAACTGGAGGCAAAGATGGATAACTTACAGGAAACACTGACCAAAGAAATATAAGATATAAAACTTAAACAAGAAGAGATGCAAAATACAATAGCTGAAATAAAAAATTCACTAGAGGCAACTAACAGCAGAATACAGGAGGCAGATGAATGAATAATTGAGGTGGAGGATAGATTAGTTGAAATTACGGATGAGGAACAGAAAAGAGAAAAAAGACTGAAAAGAAATTAAGAGAGTCTCAGAGAACTCTGGGACAATGCTAAGCACAACAACATCCGTATTATAGGGGTGCCAGAAGGAGAATAGAGAGAGAAGGGGGCAGAAAAAATATTCCAAGAGATAATAGCCAAAAACGTCCCTAACATGGGAATGGAAACACTCACTCAAATCCAGGAAGCACAACCAGTACCATATGAAATAAACCCAAGAAGGAATACACTGAGAACATATTAATCAAACTGACCAAAATTAAAGACAAAGAGAAAATCTTGAAAGCAGCTAGGGAAAAGAAACAAGTAACATACAAGGGAACCCCAATAAGGTTATGGGCAGATTTTTCAACAGAAACTCTGCAGGCCAGAAGGGAGTGGCATGATGTATTAATGTGGTGAAAGGAAAAAAACCTCCAACCAAGATTACTCTACCCAGCAAGGCTCTCATTCAGAATTGAAGAAGAAATCAAAACCTTCATAGATAAGCAAAAGCTGAGAGAATTCAGCAACACTAAACCAGCCGTACAACAAATACTAAAGGAACTCCTATAGGCAGAAAAGAACAAGAGAAGAAGGAAAGAAAAAGAGCTGCAAAAACAAATCCAAAACTTTTAACAAAATGGCAATAAGAACATACCTATCAATAATTACCTTAATTGCTAATGAACTAAATGCCCCAACCAAAACGCATAGACTGGCTGAAAGGAAACAAAAACAACACCCATATATATGATGTCTTCAACAGACACACTTCACTTCTAGTGACACATACAAATTGAAAGGGAAAGGGTGGAAGAAAATACACCACACAAACGGGGATCAAAAGAAATCAGGAGTAGTAATAGTCATATCAGACAAAATAGGCTTTAAAATGAAGAATATTTTAAGGGACAAAGAAGGACATTACATAATGATCAAAGGATCAATCCAAGAAGAAGATACAACCATTTTAAATATCTACACACCCAACATAGTTTCATAACAATATATAAGGCGAATGCTAAAAACTACAAAAGGACAAATCAACAATAACACAATCATAGTGGGGGACCTTAACACCCCACTTACAAAAATGGACAGATTAACCAGATAGAAACTCAATAAGGAAACACAGGCCCTGAAAAAAGCATTAAACCAGAGGGACTTCATAGATATTTATGGGACATTCCATCCAAAAGCAACAGAATACACATTCTTCTCAAGTGCACATGGAACATTCTCTAAGATTGATCACATCCTGGGCTACAAATCCAATCTCAGGAACTTTGAGGAAATTGAAATCATATCAAGCATCTTTTCCAAACACAATGCCATATGACTGGAAATCAACAAGAAAAAACTGCAAAAAACACAAACATGTGGAGACTCAACAACATGATACTAATCAACCAATGGATAACTGAAGAAATCAAAGAGGAAATTGAAAAATACCTAGCAGCAAATGACAATGAAGATATGAAACTCCAAAACCTATGGGATGCAGCAAAAGCCATTCTAAGAGGAAAGTTTATAGCAGTACAAGCCCACCTCAGGAAACAAGAAAAAGCTCAAATAAACAAGCAAACTTTACATCTAAAGCAGCTCAAGAGAGAAGAACAGACAAGATCTAAAGTTAGTAGAAGGAAAGAAATCATAAAGATCAGAGCAGAAAGCAATGAAATAGAAACCAAGAAAACCATAGAAAAGATCAATGAAATGAAAAGGCTGCCTCTTTGAAAAGATCAACAAAATTGATAAACCCTTAGCCACACTTATCAAGCAAAAAAAGAGAGAGGACTCAAAGCAATAAAATTAGAAATGAAAAAGGAGAGGTAACAGTGGACATCACAGAAATACAAAGAATCATAAAAGACTACTACCTGCAACTATACACCAATAAAATGGAAAACATAGAGGAAATGGACAGATTCTTAGAAAAGTACAACCTTCCAAGACTAAACCAAGATGAAATAGAAAAGATGAACAGACCAATCACAAGAACTGAAAATGAAGCTGTGATTAAAAAACTGCCAACAAACAAAAGTCCAGGAGCAGAGGGCTTCACAGGTGAATTCTATCAAACATTTAGAGAAGAGCTCACACCTCTTCTTCTGAAACTACTCCAAAAATTGCAGAGGAAGGGATACTCCCAAACTCATTCTATGAGGCCACCATCACCCTGGTACCAAAACCAGACAGAGATTCCACAAAAAAAGAAAACTACAGGCCAATTTCACTGATGAACTTCAATGCAAAAATCCTCAAGAAAATTCTAGCAAACCACATCCAACAGTACATTAAAAGGCTTGTACATCATGATCAAGTGGGGTTTATCCCAGGGATGCAAGGGTTCTTCAATATCCACAAATCAATCAGTGTGATACATCACATTAACAAACTGAAAAAGAAAAACCATATGATCCTCTCGATAGACGCGGAAAAAGCCTTTGACAAAATCCAACACCCATTTCTGATTAAAAACCCTTCAGAAAGTGGGCATAGACGGAACCTACCTCAACATGATACAGGCCATATATGACAAACCCACAGCGAACACCATTCTCAATGGTGAAAAGCTGAAAGAATTCCTGCTGAGATCAGGAACAAGACAAGGATGTCTGCTCTCGCCACTCCTCTTCAACATAGTTCTGGAAGTCCTAGCCACAGCAATCAGAGAAGTAAAAGAAATAAAAGGAATCCAATTTGGAAAGGAAGAAGTAAAACTATCACCATTTACAGATGAAATGATACTCTACCTAGAGAATCCTAAAGACTCTACCAGAAAACGTTAGAGCTCATCCACGAATTTGGCAAAGTCACAGGATACAAAATTAATACACAGAAGTCAACGGCATTTCTATATACTCACAATGAAAGATCAGACAGAGAAATTAGGGAAGCAATCCTGTTTGCCATCACATCCAAAAGAATGAAATACCTAGGAGTAAACCTACCTAAAGAGACAAAAGACCTGTACTCTGAAAACTGCAAGACACTGATGAAAGAAATCAAAGATGACACAAATAGATGGAAAGACATGCCATGCTCTTGGATTGGAAGAGTTAATATTATCAAAATGACTATTCTACCTAAGGCAATATACAGATTCACTGCAAACCCTATCAAATTACCAAGGACATTTTTCACAGACCTCGAACAAAATATTTTAAAGTTTGTTTGGAAGCACAAAAGACCCAGAATAGCCAAAGACATCCTGGAAAAGAAAAATGGAGCCAGAGGCATCAAGATCCCGACTTCACACTATACTACAGGACAACAATCATCAAAACTGTATGGTACTTGCACAAAGGAAGAAATATAGCTCAGTGGAACAGGATAGAAAGCCCAGAATTAAGCCCACACACATACAGCCAACTAATCTATGACAAAGTGGGCAAGACTATACAATGGAGAAAGGATAGCTTGTTCAATAAGTGGTGCTGGGAAAACTGGACAGCCACATGCAAAAGAATGAAATTAGAACACTCCCTAACACCATACACAAAAATAAACTCCAAATGGATGAAAGACCTAGATGTAAGACCAGACGCCATAAAACTCTTAGAGGAAAACATAGGCCAAACACTCTCTGACAGAAACAGTAGCAGCATCTTCTCAGATCCACATCTTAGAGTAATGAGAGTAAAAACGAAAATAAGCAAATGAGACCTAATTAAACTTGAAAGTTTCTGCACTTTTAAGGAAACCCTAAACAAAACAAAAAGACAACCCACAGAATGGGTGAAAATATTTGCAAATGAATCAACTGACAAGGGATTAATCTCCAAAACTTATAAACACCTTCTGCAGCTCAATACCATAAAAGCAAACAACCCCATCAAAAAAATGGGCAGAAGATCTAAACAGACAGTTCTCCAAAGAAGACATACAGGTGGCCAAAAAACACATGAAAAGATGTTCAACATCACTCATTATTAGAGAAATGCAAACCAAAACCACTGTGAGGTACTACCTTACACCAGCCAGAATGGCCATCATCAAAAAATCTACAAACCATAAGTGCTGGAGTGAGTGTGGAGAAAAAGGAACCCTAGTACACTGTTGGTGGGATTGTAAATTGGTGCAACCACTATGGAAAGCAGTATGGAGCTGCCTCAGAAAACTAAAATGAGAACTACCATTTGATCCAGCAATCCCACTCCTGGGCATCTATCCAGAGAAAACCACAACCCGCAAAGACACACATACTCCAGTGTTCATTGCAGCACTACTTGCAATAGCCAGGACATGGAAACAACCTAAATGTCCAATGACAGAGGAGTGGATCCAGGAGATGTGGTACATATACACAATGGAATATTACTCAGCCATTAAAAAGAATGAAATACCAGCATTTTTAGGAACATGGGTGGACCTAGGAATTATCATGCTAAGTGAAGTCAGCCATACAATGAGCCACCAACATCAAATGCTTTCACTGACATATGGAATCTGAAAAAAAGACAGACCGAACTTCTTTGCAGACCAGATGGTGACTCACAGACATTGAAAAATTTATGATCTCCAGAGGAGACAGTTTGTGGTGTAGGGGGATGTTCTTGGAGTGGGGGGATGTGCTTGGGGTGTGGGATGGAAATCCTGTGAAATCATATTGGTATGACCATTATACAACTACAGATGTGATAAATTCATTTGAGTAATAAAAAAAATTAATCAAAATATTACTTAAAATGTAACCAGAAAAGAAAAAAATTCTTATTAAAGTTAATTCATTTCACAGAGGGATCATTATGAAGAAGATTTTGAAGTTATCTGGGAATATTAACTATTTTTAATGATTAAATATGTTTCTTATTAAATACAAGAGGGACTTATAGAAGTCTTGGCATTTAAACACAAAGCAGAAAAATACTCATATATATAATCCTACAAATGTGCTATTCCTTAAATTATGACTTCTGTAAACAAGGTTTCGTGGGAATAAATCACAAAAGAATATACCATATCAAAGTTCTGAGCCAGACAAAAGAAAATTGAACTTCTATGTACTACAATATCCTAGGATTTGGGGGGTTAGATTGGTTTAACTTGTTAAAAAACAAATCCCCTTTTCTTCAAACTAATTTTTACCCTCCCTTTTGAAAGTTGGAGCAAACTGCTTCCTTCATGCAGGTCCTACCTCTAGACTTTGGGGTAAATATAAGCACCTAATCAGTGTGAAGTCTGTATTCTGTGGCTCAGCATCCTATTATCATATCTAAATCTGTGCCCCCATTTGAGAAACAGGTTTCAGCATGTTCTGCGCACCAAATGCTTTATATAGCCTAGGCACCAATTATTTGGTCAGTGGCTTTATAAGTGGCCTGGTAAACTGTTTATATATCCCCATTCCTAAGACTTGGCCTTGTTCTTACCAGTTCCCTTTAAGTGGATTAGGGCCCTCTTCTTAAGTATTTCTCTTGGGTTTAGTGCTGTTTACACTGACAAGCCTCTTTAATGCAGATTATTTGCCTGGTGATTTCCAAATATTGCACCTTGTAGAGTCCTAGATCCAACTCTAGGAACACACTATGGAATCATCTGAGACCATTATGTGCCACCTAGTTACTGAAACCCCAGTCTGTTTCTGTCATTTCCCATAGACATAATTCCTGCCTGACTATGGGATTCTAAAGCATAGAATCTTTTTTTTTTTTTTTTCAGAAAGCAAAAATCATTTATAATGCCCGAAGTCTAAACCACACTAACTTGAGTTTTATCCTGCAAAAAGTAATTAAACAAAGTCTATTTAAGTCTCAAGATAGTCACTTACTACAAGTATGCATGTGTTCAGACATTCACGGAACATGGAAATAACTCTTTTTCCTAAAGTGGCTTTTGCAAACATCACAGAGAGCAATTCTTCTACAGGATTATGGATTTTAGAGTATGTACTGTGAGCTTACCATACAAGGAAAAAAACCACTCTTATATGGGCATATTCTTCATAGTATTACTTTTACTAATGAAATTTTGCTTGTTGTACAAAAATAAATTAGATCGTTTTAAAGATAATGAACCTGGACCAAACAGCAACGAAATAAGAAAACATAACCTAGGGACAATCTTTTCGTTTTACAACTCATGATTTTCCTGGATTTAATTGTATTCTCCTATCAGGTAATAGGTAACCATTTGGGGAAACAGAAACCATGATAGGTATTTCAAAGAGAATTTAATACAGAGATGTTGGAAGCAGAAAAAAACCCATGGAATAAGTAGAGGAATCTCAGGTTTACTAACAGCAGGCAACAGCTAAAATCACCAGAGCTGGAGAAGTAGGAGATGGTGAGATACCTTGGCATGAGGTATTTATACTGTTTGAACTCCAGGTGGAACCCCTATTAGGATAGTGCACAGAACCCTAGAAAGCCAGGCACTGCATGGCTGCTTGTTAAACCACTGAGATGACCACTGAAGGTCTGGCTAGCTGGATTGTGCTGTGGCAGCAGGAAGAGCTGAAGTCTGGGAATAGTAAAACAGCCTCCTCTATCTCTTCACCCCCACCCCCAGCCCCATCATATGGTCATTTGCCTCTGCCTCCATAGTCAGATTATAAGAGGAAGACATTTAAAAGGGAGTCTGGAGTCTTGGTTTTCAGACTCTCAGGTCCCTGTCAGCAGATCCAGAAGTGTTAGGGAAAGTCTGAGATATGATATATAAATATCTGATACACAACGAATGTGTGTGGACAACATATAGATAATGTATATATACACCTTAAAAATACAATCTGGCTCTCTAGAATAGGAGATTATGGGGACTTAAAGCATGGGAGATAGGAATTTTCATTATGTGTTTCTGACTTTGTCAAGGTCAGATTTTCTTTATGCTCAAGTATACCTCACTGATAGCATATTAAACACCATCACAAAAAACCCTTAAAAATAGATCAATTTAAAGTAATAACTAAATTTAAAAACAAAAAAGTATTTATTAGTGAATGCCATTTTTTTCTATTTTTTAATTTGGGAAGTAAAATATGCATTGTTTTACTTGTTCTTGAGAGGAAATAAATTGAGCAGTTACTGGATCTAATTTCATGTACAAATATGTTTATATATTTTCAAATGAACTTGCCTTTAAAATAATCTAATTTGCAGTAATATTTTAAAGCACTTCTCTAAGAAAATTAAAAAAACCTTAATTTTTTATACACCTATTTCCACTAATTTAAAGGATCAAATAAATTGTTTATTTTTGCTGAGGAGTTGTTCAAATTATCAAGTGTCTGTCATCCCACTGCCTTCAAACATCAGTGTGCTGTTGCATTATTCATACCAAATAGCATTTCAACAGATTAGCAGCTTAAGTAGAATAAATAGATTTTTTAAAATATTCCAAACAATTTGATTACACTGTTGGAAAAGACTTATAAACATTATGGATTATGAGATTTTACTGCCATCTTCTGATGAAAGCACTTTATGAGAAACGAAAAATGTTTACCAACTACTCAAAGGAAATTTTCTCAAATTTACCTATGTTTGGGGAAGTATGCTGTAGGAACATGTGGAAATGAGTTGTTAGTAATACACATATAACTTCATATTTCTCCATTTTCTCAAACACGGTACTACCGTAGTGGCAATTTCCTTTCTGGTCATTTTAAAACAAGAGATATTATTCCCTGTGAGGAATTAGAATATAAGTAATTGGAAGTATTTAGTGATGCTCCTTTTAAAATTGGTACATTTAAATATTACAACACAATTTAGTCAATTGCAAAAGTTACAGGTAGAGCTTTAATCTAGATCCTTAAATACATTTAATATGAAGAACTTAAGGTTTACTATCCTCTTTCTGAAGCAAAGTACTGTTCAAATTCTATTCTTTTTACTTTTTTTAATCTATGAACTCTAAGGAAAAGTTAATGAGATATCATCATCCCATTTTACAGATGATTAAATTTGAATACAGTGCTTGGTTCTACCATGAGTTTGCAATATAATTTTATGCTAGTCATACTTGAACTCTTAGTTCCGGATGAACTCAGTGTTTCCTAATGACCAGCGCCAGAATGTCATGCCTATACACTCTTTCATAAACTTCTAAGGTGACAAAATGCTGGATTCTTCTCTTTTTCTTTCAACTTTCCCCCTCAGTTTTGCAGTTATAGGCTTAGGCTGAGGTATAAGAAATTTTGTCTATAGTATAATTTGGGATAAAAAATCTTGGACAAAAATTATAACATTCAAGCACTGACACAAAAGACCTGTGAGTGCTTTAGTGGCTGCACAGTCCCAAACTATGGAATAGAACTTAATAGAAAGCTCATCAGAAATGCTGAAAATTCCTGTCTTAGACATCATTCCATCTTTTTCAGCTTTTCCATCAGCCTTTTCCCCAAATTATGTCTTATTGGTAATTCCCATATATCTATTGAAATTGCTTTAGAAATGTACCTGACATGTTAATTTAAATTTAATTATGAGGAGTTCCCATTGTGGCTCAGCGGAAACAAACCCAACTAGTATCCATGAGAACATGGGTTCAATCCCTGGCTTTGCTCAGTGGGTTAAGGATCTAGCATTGCCATGAGCTGTAGTATAAGTCACAGACATGGCTCAGATCTGGCCTTGCTGTGGCTGTGGCATAGGCCAGCTGCTATAGCTTTGATTTGACCCCTAGACTGGGAAATTCCATATGCCATAGGTTGGGCTCTAAAAAGAAAAAACAAAATTTATTATAAAACATAGTCAAAACACACTTATACTTTTCCCAGGTATAGTTTCATTTTAATAGTTTTTACATTTTAAAGAACTGCCTCTAATAGAAGAAATGAGCTGCCTCTTTCTCTTCTGCAGAGCACAGACTTTTCTTTGCTTTGAGAAAACAAAACTAGACCAATATGGTAACAAGCACCTACTGCATCTTTGTGTAAATGACAAAAAGTGCTCCCTATAGACATATGGCCAAAAGCTCATTTCTTTGGCTGAAAAACCAGGGACCTGGGCTTGATAAGTTGAGCTGGAGGTCTGTGTGCAATGTTTAAATTGCACAATCACATGCAATGACTCTAATTAATGTAGGATTTTTAGGATCATCTTGGGTTTCTCCTTTTTTTTTTTTTTTTTGGCCTCACCCATGGCATGCAGAAGTTCCCGGGGCAAAGACCAAACCTGCATCACGACAGTGAGCAGAGCCCCACCAGTGACAATACCAGATCCTTAACTGGCTGAACCACCAGGGAACTCCAGGTTTCTCAAAGTGCCTAAGGTAGATTTGTATGATATCTTTGCCTATCCACCCATTAGCAAGTGAGTATATGTGACAAATTGTCAGGGCTCTATCCTAGACCCCTCCTGGGCTCATTCTACATGCTTTCTCTTAGCAATTTCATAATCATTTTTACACCTATGTGGTCAATGCCCCAGATATACACACTGTTATATTTCCTTCCTGGTTTGGTAAGTACTACAGACTGAAATGTAACCCTTACTTTCTTGAAATCTGCACTTGAATGTTTCACATTCATCATAAACCCTAAGTATTCAAAACTCAACTTGTGATCTTTCCAAGTCTATTTCTTCTACAGAAGTTCTAATTTCAATAAATTGCCCATTACCCATATGGAAAATTGAAAGTAGTCTTTGCTTCTTTATCTTCTCTTTCCCTAAACTGCATATTTACCACCATTTCTACCACCATATTCATAGGTTACCCTTGTTTTTCACCATACCTGTGAATAAGTAGTCTGAGTCTCCCCATGATGTTTCTGCTCATTTCCATTTTACTCTCCTCGCTTCGGTCAGTGTCTTTCAAACAAAGAGATCTGGCCATGTCATTTCCCTACTTCAAATCCTTCCAGTCTTCCTTATTGCATGGGGCATGCATGATTATCTCCTTCCTTCACTCCTGCTTCAGGCATCTCTCACCTTTTCAACCTTAATGCTTGAGATTTCCTGCATTTCCCTGAGCACAACATAGTCTTTCACTGGAGGACCTACCATTACACACCAGTTTTCTTCTGCCCAGAATATCCTATTCTTGCATCTATTTAGGGATTATTTTTCTTCAGTTCTTAGCTGAAAAATTACTCTTCTGAGCCTGAAATTAAGAAGTTATTCTCCCAACTCCTTACTCCTCAGTAATACAAAATCCTCTACTACCTCAATATTGCTTATTTGTTTTTACTTTTACCATTTGAAACTATTTGATTATTATATCTACCTGGACAGTTTGTAAACTTCATGAGGACGGGAACCTTGTCTGCTGCACTGATGACATCTAAACCATTTGGCACTGTGTCTGACACAAAAGAGATACTAAACATGGTTGATTAACTATAACATTCATTTATTTGCTCAGTCTATATATATTCAGTTAAAAACTACTATAAACAAGGCGATGTGCTATATTTTCATTAACAAATTTTACTGAATATAATGTACAGGTTGAAGTAAGTAAAATGTAAAAACAAACAGGTAGGTCCATATTTTAACTATCTTTTATGCTGATATTGTTTAAAACAGTTGTCATATGGTTGGAATCCTACTTTGAATTTCTCCTATTTTGTGATACTTTCAATTGATAAAAGATACCATGACTCATGGAGTTATGGTATCTATATTATTATTATTATGTTGAGTGCAGTTAAATTACTCTCTCAGAAAGTTAACATGATTTACATCCAAATGGATCATTAGGATTTAACAATGTCAATTACTAACTGCTTTTTAGGGCCATACATGTGGCATATGGACATTCCCAGGCTAGGGGTCCAATCAGAGCTACCACTGCTGGCCTTCACCACAGCCACAGCCATGCTGGATCTTTAACCCACTGATCAAGGCCAGTGATTGTACCACAACCTCAGAGTTACTAGTTGTATTTGTTTCCGCTGCACCACAACAGAAACTCCCTCTCACTGATAATATTTTATGTTTCACAGATTTGTGTTGAAATTTGAACTTCCTCCATTTCCTTACCTAAAATATCTGCCATGTTTTGATACTTTTCAAAAATTGTGACCTTCCAATATTTAATGAAAGCAATTTCTTTATAACTCTTAGTTAAAAATTGTTAAAAAGATGCTGCTATTTGCTTTTAAAAGTACCTATGTATACCTATATATTGATAAAATGAATCATGTTCTCCACAAAACTATTTTTAAATATCTTCTGAGTAATACTTCTTGTATTTTAATCCTATGCTGAAAATATTTAGTTTCATCATTTAGTTCATATTTTTATAATCTTCACTTACTTTCTATATTTATTTCCCAAATTATAGAATGCAAAAGAAATGGCCATATATGCTGTTATTAATAAAAGTATAATAATAAAATAAGCAGTTTTCATGGTTTTATGATAATGATTAAAAGCTTTTTACTAATTAAAATATTAAGCTGCTTAGATCATTTTATAACCAGATATCATTATACACACATGATGTATTAAGAAAACTCTTGATAGTGTAAATCAGTGAACTATCCACTTTTCAGTAATGAGCTTCACAAATTTAGACTAAAATTCAGATGTTAGAAATGGCAGGATATCCATAATATCCTGTGATGATAGCTGGAATGTGTTTATTTGAAAAAATCTATTACAAGCAGATTAAATTTTTAATGTTTACTTATTTTAATATGAGCTTGTTCAAACATTTGAGAATGAGGTTGAGTCCTGAACAGATGATAAATTTATGCAAATCAGCCACATCTTATAATGTAGCTGATCACACTGTTTATTAAGAACTAAAAACCTTAAATATATCAATGTTCACAGAATGGCACCATTCCGCAGTGAAGATAGTTACCTACTAGAGTTTTAAATATATAAACATGCACACACAGATGATGACTCATATATGTAATGTTTCCTATTTGTATATGATGAGCTTACTACAATGTTATTCTGGGAAAATACACAAGGCAAAGCTGCTAAGGTCCTAGCCTTATTAGTATTAAAATCAAAAACAAACAGAGACCAGCCTTGAAGTTTCCCTGAGCAGACAAAAACAGATTAGTCATGCAAACAAAGCTTAATTTAGCTTATTTGGCAAGACTTACTTGACCTGGGTCATTTTTTGTGTATGCCTCTGAAAATCATATGCAAAACTTAAATTATTTCCCAAGCTTTATATGAGGTAACCACTGACAAATTATTTGTCGTTTAAGAAAATTCTCCTATAATATAAACAATCACTGTGGAGAATAAACAGTCACTGCTTTCTCCCCATGCAAGCTGTTTTATAACAGTATAACCCAGATCTTCACTCCTTGTTTTTCCGGTTTGAGTACTCCCAGTTTGCAAACTGTTTGTGGTGTGTGTACAATGAACTACTTCTGTGAACCACTGGTTTTACTTCTGCTATTTCTAACCTTTTTTTTTTTTTTTTTGGTCTTTTATCTTTATAGGGCACACCTGTGGCATATAGAGGTTCCCAGGCTAGGGGTCTAATCAATTGGATCTATAGCTGCCAGTCTACGCCAGAGCCACAGCAATGCCAGATCCGAGCTGTGTCTACGACCTACACCACAGCTCACAGCAGAGCTGGATCCTCAACCCACTGAGCGGGGCCAGGGATCTCATGGTCGTATTCACTCCCTCTGTGCCGTGAGGGGAACTCCTATTTCTGACTTTTTGACAGTACCTAAAAAAGTGTCATTTGTGGAGGGACTCATATGTACTCAGCATCATCAACATACTAGAGATTCATGCTGTAGCGCTTAATTGTTATTTAAAAAATGTCCTATTAATCTTTAAGCTCTATAAGGATAAAAATAGTGCAAAGGTGTCTTTGTACTTATAAATGTCCTAGCCAAGATAGTGGCATACCGTGGGCAGCAGCAGCAGCATCTGGAAACATACAGGAAATGCAGGACTCCAGATGCCACTGCAGCCCAGGTAAATTGTAATCTGGGTTTTAACAAGATCCCCAATCATTCAACTCATATTAAAATTCAAGAAAAGCTGGTGTAAAAGACACTGTATTATTGGAAGATAGGGATTTGAAACTCAGCTGTCACTGACTGTCTCTGTAACCTGAAAAGTCCTTAAACATCTTTGAATCTTATTACTTTATCTTAAAAAATGAGGTAAAATAACTGCTTTGACAGATCTCTCAATTACTGTGAATTTATAACATTTTGTGAAAATATGAATATTTCTGAAAAGGTTCTACAACTTTTAGCAGGGTAGTGTACTAATTTATATAATACAGTGTTAAGAAAATATGTCATTTTCATATGTATTGCATATGTTTTAGATGTTTTCACTTAGTTTGACATAAATACATTTTCACTATATAGCAATTTAATGTTTATGTATCCAAATATATTGATTTTTCCTTGAAACTATTATTTAGAAAAGCCTTTCTTACTCAAATATAATAAGTGTATTCTCTATTTTTCTACCAAGTTCACATTTCAATTTATTTTGACTATTTTTGAAATAAAAATATATAGTACAATGCACAAAGCATAGGTTTCCATCCCCATGAATTATTCCAAAATGAACAAACCTATGGAACCATCACTCAGAATAAGAAATAGATGCTTCCAGTTAACTGAGAACTCCATTCCCTAATTGTGATGCTTTCTAATCACCATCCTATTCTTCTGTTCCAATGGTGATCATTATACTAACTTCGAAAACCACAGATAGGTTGTGGTTTTTTAATTTTTTTTTTAATTTTTTATTTTTTAATCATTTATTTATATATACATTTTTTTCCACTGTACAGCATAGTGACCCAGTTACACATACATGTATAGATTCTTTTTTTCTCACATTATGTGTTCCATCATAAGTGACTAGACAGAGTTCCCAGCGCTACACAGCAGGATCCCATTGCTAATCCATCCCAAAGGCAACATTCTGCATTTACCCCAAGCTCCCAGTCCCTCCCCTTCCCTCTTGGCAACCACAAGTCTATTCTTCAAGACCATGATTTTCTTTTCTGTGGAAAGTTTCCTTTGTGCCGTATATTAGATTCCAGATATAAGCAATATAATAAAGTATTTGTCTTTTTTTTTAAACTTTATATAGACAAAAAGCTATGTGTTCTATTGTATAATGTACTTTTAATTCAACAAATTGAGAGATTCATGGTATTGCGTGTAGCAGCATTTCATGTACATATATTATTCTAAAGCATTTCATCTTATAGATATGCCATTACTCTTGATGTTTTGGCTATTTCAACTTAGGGCCATTTTAATGCTCCTATGAATATGTGTATACATGTATTTTATTACAAATGCGCATCCATTTCTTTTGGGTATCACCTCGGAGTGAAGTTTCTGTTTCATAAGCAATATATATGTTCATTTGTATTCCAAAATGATTGCACATTATACCAGCAGTAGGTAAGATTTTCTGTTGCTCTACAGCTTCCCCACTCTTTGGTGTTGCCCAGGGGTTCCTTAATCAATGAATATTATCCCTGTGTTGGTTACATGTGTATATTACAAATAGCATATGACTAACTACATCCTGTATTTTCATTCTCTAAATAATTTTTATTGATGACCAAGAGTTCTGATTTTAATGGAGTCCTAAATATTGGTTCTTTCCTTCTTCCTTACATTTTATGTGGGGTATCCTATTCAAGAATTTCCTAACTAGGTTTCAGGAAGATAGTGTCCTTTTATCTTTCAAAAGTCTTGTGGTCTTTTTATATTCAAATTCACAGTCCACTCATAAGTGATTTTTTTGTATATGGTTGAAGTATTTAAAATTCATAATACAGTTTAAAATATGTATATCTAGGTGAATCAATTTATTTTTAAAAAGTCTGTCTTTCCCCACTCATCTATTGTGCCATTTTGGTCACCATTCACATGTCTATACATGAATGTTTATGAACTCTATTCCATTCCATTGATACATCAGACAGATTTCATGCCAATACCAAACATTCCTTTAATTACTGTAGCATTATAACAAATCTTGTTTCCTGACAAATCCCAACTTGCTCGTCAAGAGTGTCTTGGCTCTCTTATGATTCAAATTATACTCATATGTTAGAAGATTTTACCTCATCCTCTGTGACTTTTAAAGCCCTTTTCTTTACTTCTCATTTGTATTTCTCTCTTTATTTATCATTATGCATTTTGGTATTTTTTCTGTCCTGTTTTCCAGCTTAATAATTCTGTTTTAAGTTTTGTCTAATCTGCTATTAAATCCATTCATCTAATTCTTAATACCCATTATATTTTCAATTCTAGAATTTTTTTTTCTTTTATTATTTCTAGTTTTGTGCTAAAATTACCAATTTTATTTTCTATCCCCTGGTATCATTCAGCCTATTATTTAAAAGATTGGTTTGGAGTGATATCAGCAACCTAAAGGCCTAAAATATTCCTCCTTTTTATTTCCCCCTTTTAATCAACAAATTAGACATCCTTTGTGGGGCATTTTGGATTTTATACCTTACTCCAAGGAACTCAAAAAGAATCTCACCTACCAGTAGATAGTAGATAGACAAATTTCCATATGGGCTGATAAACAGATAGTAGATAGACAAATTTCCATATGGGCTGTAAAACCAGAGGAGCCAGCAAGACTGCTTGGACCCTCTCACTGCTGTAAGGCAAGAAGCAGATTAGTACCAAATCACCCATGAGAGAGAACTTGCAGAAGCCTAGTCCTTCTGAAGGGAAACTCTGAGACCATTGGAGAAAAAAGAAAAGAAAGAAAAACGCAGGCTTGGTTGAAACAGGAGATAAGACATCATTTTCCATTCTGTCCTAACCCCAAGGAGGGCTAATTGGGAATGATTTATCTGGTAAAGGTGATTTGTCCCATCAGCAAATATGATGGTATTGAGTGAGGGCATGACACCCCAGCTGGGCATGTGGAGGGAGCAAACCATTTCTCTCCACTAGCACCTGAAGCACAAGGTTGGCAACTCTAAGACTTGGGGTAAGAAAGACATAGGAAAGAGGCAGTTGAGAGTTCCAGATAGCCCTAAAGGCATTGTGCTCAGTAGAAAGTTCACCCATGAGCCTTTGAGAGAGCCAACCCTGGGAAGTTCCTTACTGGATTTTCACATATATCAACTACATTGCGTGATATATCCACACTTCACCACCTCTGTTACTAGCTCCTGTGCACAGACAGTATGTTCAGTGTGGCAATGATCTGGAAACAAGGGAGAAACCACAAATTTGAGCTATAGTGCCAACTTCTAGAAAACAAATGAGAGGTTTCTTAAATAAACCTCCTTAAAATAAGTGTTATGTTTTACCTCATTCTTAAAGTTCACCAAGATGTAAAAAGAGTGAAGAAAGTCTAGAGGAACTATAACTCAACAGCAAAAAAAAAAAAAAGAAAAAAAAGAAAAAATGGGCAGGAGACCTGAATAGACATTTCTCCAAAGAAGATATGCAGATGGCTAACAAGGCACATGAAAAAATTTTCAAAATCACGGAGGGTAATGTGAGAAAAAAAAATATATGTTTATAACTGGGTCACTTTACTGTAAAGTAGAAGTTGACGGAACACTGTAAATCAACTATAATGGAAAAAATAAAAATATAAAAAAAAGAACTACTGGATACTGTGAAAAAGAACTAGTGGATAGTAAGCAAATATCAGAACAAATGGGATTCCAAATGGTGAAAGGAGGGAGAAGGTGACAGAGAAGATATCTAAAGAAATAAGGGCTTAGAACTTCCCAAGCTTGGGGAAAATTTTGGACATAGTTAATACAATTCCCTATTATATCAATGGAAAAATATATTTTCCAAAACATGCTATAATAAAACTGTAAAAAAAAATCAATGATAAAGAAAATTGGAATGGCAGCCAGGAGAAAAATATGTAACCTGAAAAGGAACCACCATTAGTCCATCAGCAGATTTCTCAGCAGAAACTCTAGAGGCCAGAAGATAAGGGGATGATGTATTCAAAGTATTGAAAGTTAAAAATTGCTAGCTAAGAATAGTTTTTCTGGAAAAGTTATCCACTGAATATGAAGAAAAATGAAAGATTTTCTCAGAAAAACATAAACTGAAAGAATTCACCACCACCAGACCTACCTTGCAAGAAATACCAAAAGGAGTTCCTCAAGATGAGATGAAAGACACTCTTCAGCATCATGAAAATATACTAGACTATAAAACACACTGGATAGGTACAAATATACAGTCTTAGAAAACTGTACTTCTATATTAGGATGTTGTATTAATCCCTCAACTATAGTATAAAAATTAAAGAATAGTAAAATTAACTATGGTGATTATAAATTGTTAATGAATACACAACCTGAAAAGAGTTAAATTGTTACAGCAATAAGATTAAAAGGTGAAGATTTTATAGACATTCAAAAGTAAGTTACTATCTTAGTTTTATTGATAGGACTTTTATTAAGATGTTATGTTAATCATAAGGTAGCAACAAAGCAAAAACTTAGAGTAGATTCATAAAAGACAAGGAAAGGGGAAACAGAACATAACACCATGGAAAACAACCAATTTATGATATATGTAGAAACTAGGGAAAAGTAACCAATAGAAATACAAACAACCAGAATGTAATTAAGAAGATGGTATTAAACCTTACATATCAATATTTGCTTTAAAGGTAAACAGATTCAAATCACCAATCAAAAGTTAAAGAATAGTAAAGAGTGTTTACTATCATTAATAGGGTAGAGGGAATCGAGAAAATATAACAATCATAAATATATAAGTACCCCACATTGGAACATCTAAATATATTAAGCAAATATTAACATATATGAATGGAGAAATAGACAATACAATAATGATTGGGGGCTTCAGTACCCCCTTTTAACAGTGAAGAGATCATCCAGAGAGAAAACCAAGGAAATAAATAGATTTTGGACAAAAACCTTAGACAAAAGGACATAACAGTCGTCTACAGAACACTTCATCCAGCAGCAGAAGAAGAAATACACATTATACTTAGCTGCACAGAGCGTATTCTCAAGAATAAATTTTATGATAGGACCAAAAAAACCCCCAAAGGTTATCAAATTTAAGAAGACTGAAATTATACAAAGTATCTTTTCTCTCCACAATGTTATTGTTGCGTTGAGAGGCACCATCCCTTATATTATTTACATGACGAGTTATATTAACATATTTCCCCTAAATAAACATATTTCCCCTAATTTAACTCTTGAACCATGTAAACACGATGAAACAAAGCCAGTTCTCACTTTGTGTGGTTCAGGGTTATACAACTTTTACTTTTTTTACTTTACACAGTTTAATTAAATAACATCAGTCCTCCAAAATTATGGTTTAAATTTCATTTAGCATAGCATGCATTAACTGCAAGTTGTTGTATGAAGTACAAAACTATTTGTTAGCAATTCAGTCAATAAATCACTATATAAATAACAGATATAAGTCCTGATTGGTGATCAATCATTTCATTTCATTTAAAGTCTATTAGTGATCAATCACTGTGCAGTTTTAACACATAGACAACAAAACATGCATTTGTTGCTCCTGGGGATGATCGTACCTGGCATTTTGCAAAATTAGATAATCAAAAAAGACAATTGACCCACAAAGTAAAAATGCAGCCAGAAGAAGGATGAGGAAAGGAGGAAGAGGAGGAGGAGAAGAGGGAGAAACAGGAGGGGTGAAGGAGAAAATTCACCTTCATGAAATGATGAAAGTGACATACAAATCAAATATAGATGAAATTGTACAAGAAATAGCTGACCTTGGTCATGTTTTGCAGCCAAAGGAACTTAGTGAAGGTGAACTTATTGATGTAAATGAGGAAAGTGCTTGTGATAAAAAGGATAAAGCTATTCTAGTGGAAAAAAAATCAGCATTTAAATTCACATTCAAGACACTCATGGAGATATTTCATGACATTTGAAAGCTTAATAGCTTTCTTATATTTGGTTATAAAGGTAAAGAGAAATGAAAAAAAATTAGTAACTCTAATATCTATTTAGCACTCTATAATTTAAAACATTATAAACATTAGGAATTAATGTTTTTCGCTTTGAAAAATATTTATTGAATATTTTGAACATTCAGATGGGCTTACTCATATTATGTAATTCACAATACCAAGGAAGTATCTCTTCAAATCCTTGAAGAATTTTCATACTCCTTTTCAAATGTTTGGATCAGCTTCTACCATTTTATCTTGCAGCTTTCATTTCAAATTACAATATTTTCAACTTAGTATGAGCTTATTAGAATGTAACTGCATTGTAAATCAAGGAAGATCTGTATTTAGCCAAAGGAACTGAAAATTTATGTCCATGCTAAAAAAAAATGTTACACCGATGTCTATAGATGGTTATTCATAATTGCCAAAACTTAGAAGCACCTAAGATATCATTCAGTAGGTAAGTGGATAAATAAACTATAGTAAATCCAAACAAATATTGTTAGAGCTAAAAATAAATGAGCCGTCAATACATAAAAACACATATAACTAAAAATGCATATTACTAGGTGAAAGAAGTGAATCTGTGAGATTATCTACTTTATGATTCCATCAATATGACATTCTGGGAAGGCAATACTATGTAGTCAGTAAAAAGATCATTGATTGCCAGAGGTTAGGGGGAAGGAAAGCAGGAATAGACAGAGCATGGGGGAATTCTATGCAGTCAATTTATTCTGTATAATACTATACTGGCAGCCACATGTCATTTCTCAAAATCCACAGAATGTGCAATACTAAGAGTAAACCCTAATGAAAACTATGTATTTGGGTAGGATCTTTGTTTATACCAATGTACCACTCTGGTGTGGGACGTTGTGTGTATGTGGAGACAGGGCATACATAGGAAATATCTGTACTTTCTGTTCCATTTTTCTGTGATCTTATAACTACTACAAAAATTTAAATGGTATTAGAGAAACTTCTTCTGTTATTCCTTTGAGTTTGAACAAAACATAAAGCAATAATAAAGATAACAAAAGTAAGCCCACTCTTTCATTACACACCAAAATTACTGACCATGTAGTATAATTACTTTGAAAAGTACTAAGAATATCATTATTTGCAGACTGTATGAACATTACCTACAAAAATCAATGCTAAGACTATTACAACTAATAAGAGAATTTGATTAGTTCATCAGATACAGATTCAATTTTCAAATTCAATAATATCCTCCATATAATTATGAATTATGTTATATAATGAAAAGGCATTATTAATAATGGAAATAACTATCAAGTACTTAAGAGTTAAAACAAAAATAAACATCTAAAATATCTATGGAGGAGTTCCCGTCGTGGCGCAGTGGTTAACGAATCGGACTAGGAACCATGAGGTTGCGGGTTTGGTCCCTGCCCTTGCTCAGTGGGTTAAGGATCCGGCGTTGCCGTGAGCTGTGGTGTAGGTTGCAGACGCGGCTCGGATCCCACGTTGCTGTGGCTCTGGTGTAGGCTGGTGGCCACAGCTCCGTTTTGACCCCTAGCCTGGGAACCTCCATATGCTGCGGGAGCGGCCCAAGAAATAGCAAAAAAAAGACAAAAAAATAATAATAAAATAAAATATCTATGGAGAAAATCTGAAATCTAATAAAATTCATGTAAAATATTCTATACATAGAGGAGTTAGGAGTAAATATTATATAAAAGTTAATCCTACTTAAAACTATCATACTAATATTTCATTTTGATTTTTAAGGGTATCTACACAACACATTCTAAAATATAATAAAAGATAAATGACCACATACAACCTTAAACCAAAAAAGTAAGCAAAAGAAAAAGAGTAATTTCCTTACTACATCAAGAAAAAGAGACACAAAGACTAACAGAAGAAATAAGCAGCCAGATAATAAACAGACCCACACATGATATTTTTCACAATATATCATAAAGGTGATTAAAATCACTGGCAAAAGGACAGATAATTTAATAAGTTGTATTGGACAAACTGGAAAGAATTAAAATCGCTAATATTTATATTTAGGTTGCAAATGTAAATGTCAATATAATATAAATGTAAATATAATTATATTTTAAAAAGATGAGGTATTTTGTTAAATAAAGGCAAGAAAGAACTTAAATTTTAAAACTGGAACTCAGAAAAATTGATATTAATTATATAAAATAATATTTCCCTCAGTAAGTTACATTATGTACAAAGTTTACAAACAATACATATTATGGGAAAACATCAGGAATTTCTAAAACTGACTAGCAATTATTTTTAAAAAGTACAAGACAAATTTGTGATCAAATAAGCATAAAATAATAGTTTGTTTTACTAGAACTCCATGAAACAAATACAATACAGAAAATTCTAATCATGAAGAAAGAATCAAAGAGGCTAATAGGAATATGAAGACATGTTCCATATCGTTGTTAATCAGAGTAAAACAAAATGAGATATTTTATGCCTGTTAATTTAGCAAAATATTGAAAGTTGGAAATTTCAGGTACTGTAGGGATGTGGGTTGAAACTATTGTTTATTGTTGGTGAAAGTGTAGTGGTCAAAGCCATTCTGAAGAGTACCTGTTTGTATGTGGTCAGATAAAATATTCTTTATATTAAGAGCTAATAATGCTAATAGCAGTTTATATCCAAAGCAATTTTCACAGAGCTAAAGGAATCGACCTAGAAAAGGATGTTTAACACAGCATTCTTTTGTCGGTGACAAAGAATAGGCAACAGCCTGGGTGTCTATAACTGGTTCAATGAATAGGCAAAATGTAATATGTGCATATCACAGATTGCTAAGCAGTAACTAGAAGTAAATAATGAGATACATGTAGCAACCAAAATGTAAATTTAGAGTGTTGAGTGAAAAAAATGACTAATAGTTTTATACATCAATACATGTATACTATTCAAAGCATTGTGTACAAGTTTATATAAGTTAAAAATACATGATGGCAAAATATATACATTAAAAAGAAAACAGGCAAGTAAACAGATACATCTGGATAGTTGCTTTTAAATAAAACAAGGAGCTTTGTATAGACAAGTATCATAATTTCAGCAATATAACTCAATATTCTGCATGCAAACAATCCTACCTTACTAATCTATATAACAGGTGTTATATAGATTTAACACCTACACCAATGAAACCTTTTTATTTATAGCACTGAAAATCAAACTGTTATTAAAATGCAGTTATTATCTGTCACAGATTTTATAAATCTTATTGGAGTCTGAGTAGGATCATAGCATTTCTTAAAATGCTTTCTCAAAAACTGCCCTGGATGCAATAGTTTCTCATTCACTTAGGTCTAAATTATTTTGGAGGACATAAATAAGTTTTTTATTGAGACCATCAGCGTTGAACCTGTCAGAGATTAGATGTTAAGACTAAAACCAAGTCAATAGCTTAATAAAAAAAAAGATTAATCATAACTTGTATTCTTGTAATCCTATATATCCAGTTGAAAAGCCTAACATTTGAGGATATATTGTCTTAGAATGTTAACTCTATAAATAGTCATTTCTTGTTCTCCACTGGTAGCATAATCAAATACTATTTTATCTTTAATACCACCTAAGGCTATATATTTTATGATTTTCTTCTTTCTTTAAGTGATCATTTATATAAAGTTAGTAAACAAACCGTATGCTTCGGATGTTTACTGTGGGATCCTCCTAAATTCCCCAGGTTCTAAATAAGGATACTGAGGACGTCAAAATTCCTTGTTATTATATTTTAATCCAATATAGGAATGAACTTTGGCATGTTCATTAAACATTCATTTAAAGAGGTACTCTTTAAAACACATATATATCAATATGTGTATGTATGTATATATACATGCACACATATAAAATATATAATATGGTCAACTTTAATATTTACAGACACCATTAGAGACCAGTACCTCACCATACCCATTCTCTTGATCCAGGGACAAAACTTATCCATCTTGCAATAGCAGGAGCAAGTAAAGTAATTTCCCCACAAATAGGCTTTTCTCCTATTCATTTTCTTTGTAATTTTTATTTATCATTGAAATGCATTCAATTCAGTTACAAATTTTCTACTATCTGAAGAAGGGAAAAACATATATGTAATTTTCTTGATCTGAGAATGATTTATGTTTCAAAATATTTATTAGAAAGATTTATAGAAAATTTAGATTTAACTTGGGTTGTTAATGATTCATTAAATTATTGTAATAGGAAGTGATACTTCTATACTATGAAGTATCTCACTTCTACTTAAAATTATGATCCCTTATGAGAGGCAAAATCTTTCCAGAGGGTAGATTTTGTAAAATTCAACTCTGCATGATGATTGGAATGGAACCAAAGTAGCCCATGCTTTTTTATAAGCCTTTTACAAAAATCAGAGTTCTTAAGTTTAGTAAGAACCATATTGGAAATATCCAAATATTAGAGAAAATTTTGTGTTGAAAATCTTCCTAAGGAGATTGTAGGTGCTTTCAGCTTCCACTTAAGAGGTAGAAACCTTAAAAGAAGACTACTTCCACTCTTAAAAGTAAACAAAAACCAGATAATCTTTAAAGTCTTATCTCCTACTCAAGATATATGGATTTTTTTAAAAAATTTTACCCATTTATTTTAAAATTTTTTTATATAATGATTTTTTTTGATTATAGCTGATTTACAGTGTTCTGTCAATTTTCCATAAAAAAGAACAAAGTAATGCCATATGCAGCAACATGGATGGAAGTAGAGAATCTTATACTGAGTGAAGTAAGTCAGAAAGAGAAAGAAATATGGATTTTAAGTAAAACTTATGAGACATTGACAACTGAGAAAATGTACCTACACAAACATCATCAGAGGAAACATTTAACAGAACTGACCTCAGATACAAGACAATGTTGAACTGTAATTTGGTGAAAATAACAAAATATGATAAATATATTAAATATTTCAGTGGAAAAGAAAACTGACATGTATAAGATGAGTAATTTCATCAGAGAGGTAGAAACTAAAGGGAAATGAAAATGTTACAAAAGAGAAACAGCAATAGAAATGAAGATTACTTTTAATGGGTTCATCAGTGGATTCAATACAGCAGATATAAGAATCATCAACACAAAGGCAATAGACATCACCATTTTAAATCATAAAGATAAGAAATATTAACAAAGATTATCAAAAGGCTGTGAAACTATATAAAATATTCTAACATAGATGTACTTGAAATGCCAGAAAGAGATGAGAGATACAACAGGACAGAAGACAGAGTACAAGAATTAATGGCTGAGAATTTTCCCAATTAATGATAGATACTGTAGTTTCAAGGAACTCAAATACCAAACAAAGTGAGTTCAAAACCAACCAACAAAAATATTTCATGCCTTTGGATATCATATTCAAACTCCTGAAAACCAAAAAATATAGAGTAAATATTAAAGGCAGGCAGACTTTAAAAAAAGTCAATAATTACATCTGACTTCTTTTCAGAAACTATGAAAGCTAGAAAACAATGAAAGGAAATCTTAAACTTAGAAAAATATTTTCAATCCAGAATTCCTTATCAGTGAAAATATCATTTAAAAATAAAGTAATAGTAGTTGTTTCCCCAGGTAATCACTGAAAATCCATTGCCTGTTGACCAGAACCAAAATGTGTATTAAAGGAAGTTCTTCAGGCAAAAATTTAGAACTATAACCAAAAAAATGAGGAGTATTGGAAAGATCATGAATGGAGGAAATAATGTTTTAATTATCTTGATGTTTATTAGTCTATTCAAAAGATTATTCAAAAATAAATATATGGAGATTAAAAGAAGGCTAATCCTTATGTCAGGAAAGAAGACCTCACTCATAGGCATGTCTCTCATGATAACCCAAGAGATAACATTTTTTGAACATTTCAACAATGCAATTAGAGAATTATAGAGTTTAGCCCCAGAATCAGAAAGAGGTATTCATAAAAATCTATTTTCAAGTTACACAAGTGTAATTGTTGGCATTTTGAAGATGCCCACTTAATGGTACTAGAGAAGTTTCAAGGCAAACTTACAAAAATCTTATATGATTACTTGATACTGCAACAACTTGGCTAGTCCAGTCAACATTGTGCATGAAAACTTACTAAAATTGCTGATGATATTTTTTTATCCATTTATTCTGCTAATTTTGGTAAAAAACTATAAATTTGAGACTTGGACAAGATCCCAAACCTCACATTTCCTTTGAATATCTACCCATGGTTACTACACTCCTATGTGCTGGCCAATGTTGTATAATCACAGGATGAACTGAAGCTTTTCCTTGCTAAAGAATTTTAGCCCTGCCAAGAGTAAGTTATTCCAATTTATCTCTGTAGCAATAGCAACATTAATTTTCATTCAGCTCTCATAACATAGCTTTTTAAACACTTGCCATTTTTGAAAAGATCCACTATCTGTTCCATCTCCAATATTCAGGATAGTTAGAACAAGTGAATGAAGTTCTAAAACTAAAATTAGCAAAGCCATCAGAGAACCTCAAACTCATATGGCTTTAGATATTTTCACTGACTTGAATAACAATGACTTCAACTCATTTAGAAGGATATCAACTCTCTGATGCCATATGTGCATTCATAAATATCAACTCTATTTCTAGATTCTAGCTTATTTTAATGAGAGAAGGCCAAATACTACAAGAGACTCATACAACACATCTAATTTTATTATCAGCATGGATAGGCAGCCTTTCTTTAATATCCTTCTAATAACCCTTGCATGATCTAAAGCCTAAATTCAGGTTTCCCCCACTATCTGAAAGCAAAGCCTTCCCATGAAATTTCCAATGGCAAAATGGTACACAGAAAAGAAGAAATTACCTTAGGACAAATCTTACTAAGATACACAAATCAAGATAAAGCATAGATAATGCTTAGACATAGTTCAAAGCTATTACATCTTGATGCTGAGATACTAAATGTAGCTCCCAGGGAAAGAGCCTGGTGGTGCTACTCCTGTAGCCTCTCCAGGTGGCAGCTGCTTCTGCAGTGGCTCACTGCACAACAAACGCTGAATGCTATTTCCCTTCTCCCCTCAGCAAGCGACTATTTTCTCCCCTTTTATTTCAGTTAGAAAAAAATGGGTACTAATATAGGTCTTTAATAAAAGCAAAATGTCATGAATAGATTTTCAAAAAGCTAGGAATCCTGTACTTGGCCTTTTGGAAGAGATATCAGACATACAGCCCTTGAATCCAAATAGGAAAGACCTTATTGGGATGATAATAATCAGTAATTAAAAGTAAATGTTTCCCAAAGAGAGTGGATAGTAGGTGCCCCCTAAAACTTTAACTCTGTTACGAATAGCAATAGATGTGTTATTCAGTGCTACACTCTTTCACCCAAATTCTTTAAAATAGTCTGCACCCACATTGTCAGGTTATTCTTAGTAACTTAGAAAAAATGAAATAATATATTGTTTCATATTTAGTGGTCTTTTGATTTTTAAAAACATTTCCTATTAATGTGCATGCCAACTCTTAGATTATTTCTCACAGATAAAGGTTTGTGTCTTGTCAGAGACAGTCCCTTTGTGAAATAGTAATCAGACAGTATTTGGTAGAAAAATCTATTAAATTAATTTGAGATTCTTCCCATAAAGAGTAAAGAAAAAAAAGTATAAGAGACTTCTTTTCTCTAGATTCTCTGGGCTCGAAATATATGTGGCTATTTTTTACTTGAAAAGTGACTCGAGTTACTAATTACCTTTGAATGCTAGAGGTCTTGGAAAAAAATATTGTTTTCAAAAAGGTTTGAAATTAACCTTAGTTTAAAAATGTATGCAGAAATAAAAGGCCACTGATGAGTGATCTTATTGGCTGTTTTCCCTTGGGAGTATGAAAAAAATGTCCTCTCATCACTTATTTGAATCCAATCAAAGTTATTTAAATACTGTGCCTTTAGTCCCTTCTTCCCATCTCACCAACCAAATAACCAACAGAATGTCGGTTGAAATCAAGTCTTGCCTGATGAATATATCCAATAAATATTTTAAGAGATTCTGGGACTGTTACCAATGATAACTTACAGTGATCTAGTAGGCACGTGTCTTTAAAATATTTGAGGGAAATCAAGCATATACAAATAGGATTGAACATATAAGGAAATTTGTATGTTGAAAAAGACAACACTTGTTTTATCTGAGCAGGTAAGTGCCATTGTGATAATTCAAGTTTAGAATACTTTCCCCTAATAAAGAATGCCATTTTGTTTCCACAACTCCAATGAATCTTCCGCCAATGTTAAAAGAAACATGTTTCCTTGATTTTTTTCCTATTGTGCCTGTCAGTAGAGTCACTATCACTTTTATGACAGTGGTATATGCAAATAATATGAAAACCAATAACACTAAACCATTAAATAGAAAAATATCTCATTAACTGTAATACTTTCTTCCCATACTTTTAAATGTAACTATTTACTCAGTGGTATTCTATCTACATGTATCTTTTAAATTGAAATATTATAGTTTTAGCTGTTCAGGTATGCATGTCACATATTCTTATGAACAGTTAAAATTACTACATGTTCTTATTACCTACTATTAATCAAGATGTGCCAGAACACTTCATTTTGCAAATACAGACTTCTCAATTTCTTTCAAACACTGGGAACAAAACTAACATTGTTTTGTGTTGTTTTCTTAAAATTTTATTTTTAGTTTTTCAAAGTTGAACATTTATGTGGACTTTTAATCATAACCTAACTCTGAATTCATATTCAGGTAGGAAAAGTAAAGAGGTACATATTTGAAAGTAACCAAACCAGTTATACAGGAAAGTCCACAGTGCTCTGATCACATGCTAATAGACTACAGGCAAAGAAATTAAGATGATCTCTGCAAATTAAACAGAAGCAATATTGTCACATGTCCACTCAACAGGGCAGGAATAGTTCAAAATAATGTTACCACTTGGTTTTCCGAAAGCCTCTTACAACATCATGCTTTTAGTTTGAGCATGGTCTAGAAAAGTACCCTTGATTAAAAAATAGAATGAGAGCTACACATGACATTTATATGGTCATTTCAAGGTGTAATCAATATAAAGTTACTGAGATATTTTATATTCTTTTTTTGTGCTATGCCATGGAAAGCTACTTATATATATTTCACATATATATTACATCACATTTTAGATGATAAATTTTTCTGGATATTTTGATTTGTATATCTATTTCATAGAATTTATAGTTATAAAAATAGATTCATATACCCAACTAGTTCCAAATATATCTTTAATGTATGATTTCATACCCCCACTGATGAAATTGATTGTTTTTGGAAGAATGGATTTGACTTTAAAGAAAAAGCATTGTCTTTCAGCAATTTTGAGTTCATTTTTGTGCATGGTGTTAGGGTGTGTTCTAATTTCATGCAGCTGTCCAGGTTTCCCAGCAATGCTTTCTGAATAGACTTTCTTTTTCCCACTTTATGTTCTTGCCTCCCTTGTCAAAGATTAATTGACCATAAAATAAACTCCAAAAATATACTCAAAATGTCTGAAAGACTTAAAAGTAAGACAAGACACCATCAAACTCCTAGAAGAGAACATAGGCAAAACACTCTCTGACATCAACCTCATGAATATTTTCTCAGGTCAGTCTCCCAAAGCAATAGATATAAGAGCAAAAATAAACCCATGGGACCTCATCAAACTGAAAAGCTTTTGCACAGCAAAGGAAACCCAAAAGAAAACAAAAAGACAACTTTCAGAATGGGAGAAAACAGTTTCAAATGATGCAACAGACAAGGGCTTAAGCTCTAGAATATATAAGCAACTTATACAACTCAACAGCAAAAAAGCCAGTCACCCATTGGAAAAATGGGCAAAAGACCTGAATAGACTCTTCTCCAAGAAAGATATACAGATGGCCAGCAAACACATGAAAAAATCCTCAACATCCCTGATTGTTAGAGAAATGCAAATCAAAACTACCATGAGATACCACCTCACACCAGTCAGAATGGCCATCATTAATAAATCCACAAATAACAAGTGCTAGAGGGGGTGTGGAGAAAAGGGAACCCTCCTGCCCTGCTGGTGGGAATGTAAGCTGGTACAGCCACTATGGAGAACAGTCTGGAAATACCTTGGAAATCTATACATAGAACTTCCTTATGACCCCGCAATCCCACTCTTGGGCATATATCCAGACAAAACTCTACTTAAAAGAGACACATGCACCCGCATGTTCATTGCAGCACTATTCACCATAGCCAGGACATGGAAACAACCCAAATGTCCATCAACAGATGATTGGATTAGGAAGATCGGGTATATATACACAATGGAATACTACTCAGCCGTAAAAAAGAATGACATAATGCCATTTATAGCAACATGGATGGAACTAGAGACTCTCATACTGAGTGAAATGAGCCAGAAAGACAAAGACAAATACCATATGATATCACATAACTGGAATCCAATATCCAGCACAAATGAACCTTTCTAGAGAAACGAAAATCATGGACTTGGAGAATAGACTTGCAGCTGCCCGGGCGGAGAGGGAGGGAGTGGCAAGGATCAGGAACTCAGGGTTATTGGGTACAATGTGGAATGGATTTACAAGGATATCCTGCTGAGTAGCATTGAGAACTTTGTCTAGATACTCATATTGCAACAGAACAAAGGGTGGGGGGAAAAATATATACATGTAAGAAGAACTTGGTCCCCATGCTGTACAGTGGAAAAAATTAAATAATAAAACAAGAAAAACAAACAAAAAAGTACATTAATTTTTTTTTGTCTTTTTGCGTTTTCCATGGCCATTTCCGTGGCATATGGAAGTTCCCAGGCTGGGGGTCGAATCAGACCTGTAGCCGACTGCCTATGCCAGAGCCACAGCAACATGGGATCCGAGCCACGTCTGCAACCTACACCACTGCTCACGGCAACGCCGGATCCTTAACCCACTGAGCACGGCCAGGGATCAAACACACAACCTCATGGTTCCTAGTCGGATTTGTTAACCACTGTGCCACCACGGGAATTCCAAAAGCATATCAATTTTTAATCCCCATCTTTTTGACATGAACTCCTGTCAACTCAGTATCATAAATGTTAAATTCAACGTATGTTAACAAAGTGGATGAACTGAATTAAACCCTAAATATGCTATTATTAAAATTTAACATAATTTTGACAATTAAAATTATATAATTACATCACTTAAAATTAAATCTTTTTATTTATCAATGTTAATAAAATTTTTATTACTTATATTATGAAAAATTTCAGTCTCAATATAAATTCTCAAATTATCTATCTCAATCTCAGATAGGCCTTTCTTCTCTTTGGAGCTCATTTTTATGCAGAGTAATATTAATGAGAAAACAAAACACACTGACATTTTTGTCTAGTTGAATATTTGGCAATTATTCCTTTTATTTCAAGAAAACCTTGAATTGGAATTAATAGAAAAAGCAAATCTTTATAAAACTCTTCCAAAATTCAACCAACAAACATTGATAAAGAACACTTGATCATTAAATCCATTGTCTATATTTCTCAGCAGTTCCAAAAACTGGTGATGATTCACCAATTTGAATATACACAATGAAAGACTTAAACAACTAGATTCATGATACTTTTCTAAGCATCTGCTTGAGAAAACTGAGCACAAATATATTCAATATGTGTCAAAAAGGGAATCAAACTAGAAAAGGAACATTAGCCTCTTATTTTGATATTCCAATAAATCCCAGTTTTTGGCCTAACAGAAAGAGTTCCATCTTCATGATAGAAACTAATTTTGTTTTATCCAACTAAAATTCTTCCTTAACAGATAAAATATATAAAAATTACTATGCCACTAATTTTATATTTCGGGCTGCAAATTTGTAGTATTTCTTCATAAATTTGGAAGTCCTTGAGACAACTCAAGTTACTAATTGGGCAGTGTCTCTATTATCCCATGGTTAACCTAAAGCTAGGAAAGAAATACTTGCAAATTTTTGAAGTTTGAACCAACAGTATTATTAGAAAAGTCTTATATTTTGTAGTCAATTGTCTGATAGCTAATTGAAGATCTTTTTTTGTGAAACAACATATTTATATAACAAATAGCCTTCATGCTTTTTCTCTGCTGCAGTAAATTTGCAACATTTTATGTTTGTTTTTGATTTTTTTTACTGTCCTCAATGTAGTATTATTTTGTTTCACTCAATTCTGCATCAGTTATTTGCCTTCATTTTAAATTTAAAAAAACCATATTTCTTAAGCTAAAAATAATTTATGTTATAACAATAATAGTATTAATTACTAATTACAATTGGCATAGGCATCATCACTTGCACAACAGATTTCAGTCAAATCAACAGTTACAAAAATCAAAGTCCTGCTCTAAGAATAAAGTTGAGTTTAACAGAAACCTATTTCTCACTGCTTCAATGAATAGTTTATAACATTTGACATGGTTTTAATTAAATAAAATTGAACATTAAGATCCTCAGTTCTTTAGCCATATTTCAAATGATCTCTGCTAATTGCTGAAGATAGTTAATTTCAATCTCCCCCCATACCACATATTCAGATAAACACAGAAACTCATTTAACAGACAAGGAAGGAGATAGCTGATACAGTCTCTGACAAAATATATTAACATAATTAACTAAAAAATATGATGAGTATCATTAGCTGCTGGAGATGATAGACAAATATTAAAATAGAATAGGGTTAACAAGGCACTATTTTGATGGAAGAGTGGAATACTAGTTTCCTTAAAAACTGAATCTAAAATCAATGCAAAAAAAGGAAGTAACATGAGACATTATATCTTACTTCAAACAATATTATGACTTGTTCTTAAATTCCATAAATGTATCTTTCATATACTCATTATTTTCAACACTTTCTTTTAAAATATCATATTTAAAGAAAAGATGAAAAAATAGCACATCTACTCAACTTTCTCCCAAATTTTTCAAGGTTAACATTTACATTTTCATTATTAAAAAAAAATTTTAGCTACACCTGTGGCATATGAAACTTCTTGGGCCAGGTATTGAATCCAAGCCATGGCTGTGACCTATGCCACAGTTGTGGCAATGCCAGATCCTTAAGCCACTGTGCTGGTCCAGGGATCAAACCCCCATTACCTCAGAGACAATATCAGATTTCTAAACCTCTGCACCAGAGTAGAAACTCCAACATTTTCATTATTATTTTTTTTTATTGTTTTCTCTTTTCTCTGTATATACACGTACACATATATATACAAATTTTTTGAAATATTTATAAGTTACAATCATGTCACTTATTTAATTAACCTTTGGCCATTTTAAATCATATAATCTGAAAAAAAATTATACAATTATAGCACAATTATCTAAATATGAAAATTTTCAATTACTGTATACAGAAAGCCCTAAAGAGTCCAATAAAAACCAGTAGAACTGAAAAACAAATTCAGCTAGGTAGCAGGATAAAAGTTTAACATACAGAAATTGGTAGCATTTCTTTACACTTGCAGTGAAATATCAGAAAGGGGATATAGGAAGTTCCCACTGTGCCTCAGTGGTCTCAAACCTGACTAGTATTCATGTGGATGCAGGTTCGATCCCTGGCTTCACTCAATGAGTTAAGGATCCACCATTGTCGTGAGCTGTAGTGTAGGTCACAGAGGCAGCTCAGATCCCATGCTATTGTGGCGGTGATGTAGGCTGGAAGCTTTAGCTCCAATTTGACCCCTAGCCAGGGAACATCGATATGCCATAAATGCAGCCCTAAAAAAGCAAAAAAAAAAAAAAAGCAAAGAAAGAAAAGAAAGGGGATGTAAGAAACAAAACAAACTTTTAAAAATCACCCCCCCAAAATAAAATACTTAGGAATAATCATGACCAAGGAGGTAAAAGACTTATACACTGAGAGCTACAAAACATAAAGAAATGAAATTAAAGTTGATTCAAAGAAATGGAAATATATATCATGATCTTGGACTGGAAAGACTAATATTGTTAAAATGGCCATATTATCCAAAGCAGTCTATAGATTTAATGTGAACCTGGTCAAATTACCCAAGACATTTTTCACAGAACTAGAATAAATAATCCTAAAATTTATATGTAACCATAAAAGAGCCAGAATTGCCAAAGAAGTCCTGAAGATAAAGAACTAAGCAAGAGTCATAACTCTCCTAGTCTTTGGATAAAACTACAAAGCTACAGTAATCAAAACCATATGATATTGGACATATGGTTCAATGGAACAAAACAGAGTCCAGAAATAAACCGCATATGAACAGTCAATTAATCTTTGAAAAAGGAAATAATATACAATGGAAAAAATATAGTCTCTTTAGCAAATAGTGTTGGGAAAAAATGGATAGCAACATATAAATCTATGAAGTTAGAACACACCCTCTTGCTATGCACAAAAAAATAAACTCAAAATGGCTTAAAGACTTAGACATAAGTCATGACACCATAAAACTCCTAGAAGAAATCATAGGCAAAACAGTCTCTTACATCGACTTTTGAAATGTTTCCTTAGGTCAGACACCCAAGTAAGAGAAATAAAACCAAAAATAAACAAAGGGGACCTAATCAAATTTAAAAGCTTTTTCATAGAAAAGGAAACCATAAACAAAACAAAAAGACAATCTACAGAATGAGAGGAAATGTTTGAAAAAAATGCAACTGACAAGAGCTTAATTGACAAACTATACAAACAGCTCATACAACTCAACAACAAAAAATAAAACAACCCAATTGAAAAATGAGCAGAAGACCTAAATAGACATTTCTCCAAAGAAGAAATACAAATGGCCAACAGGCACATGAAAAGATGCTTAACATCACTAATTATTAGAGAATTGCAAATCAAAACTACAATGAGATATGACCTCACACTGGTCAGAATGGCCACCATTAAAATGTCCACCAGTAACAAATGCTAGAGAGGGTGTAGAGAAAAGGGAACTCTTCTACACTGTTATTGGGAATGTAAGTTGGTACAGCCACTATGGAAAACAGTTTGATGATTCCCCAGAAAACTAATAGAATTATCACATCATCCAACAAACCTACTGGTAGACATATATCTAGACAAAACATTCATTCAAAAAGATATATGCCCCCCCCACCCCATGTTCATCACAGCACTATTTGCAATAGCTAAGACTTGGAACAACATAAATGTTTATCAACAGAGGAATGGATTAAGAAGATGTGGTACATGTATACAATGGAATACTGCTCGGCCATAAAAAAGAACAAAATAATGCTATTTGCTACAATATAGATGCAACTAGAGATCATCATACTAAGTGAAGTAGTTCAGAAAGGGAAAGAAATATCATATGACATCGCTTATGTGTGAAATATAAAATATGGCACAAAGAATCTATCTACAAACAGAAATAGATTCATGGACAAGGAGGACAGAATTGTGGTTGTCAAGGGGGAGGGATTTGATGAGGGATGGAGTGGGAGGTTGGGGTTAGCAGATGTAAATTATACATATAGAATGAATAAACAAAAAGGTCCTACTACATATCAAAGGGAACTATATTCAATAGTCTATCATAAACCATAATGGAAAACATTTTTTTAATTATGTGTTTGTGTGTGTGTATACCCGAGTAATTTTGCTGCATAGCAGAAATTAACACAACATTGTAATCAACTATACTTAAAATTTTAAAAATGTTTTGGCTGTTGCTACTATTATTAGCAGTGTTAATTAATCTTTAAGTCAGTTATTCCTAACTGTAAATGTCAACATCTAATTAAAAAAGATATATTTTGAAGAGGTCAGCTAACAATAAATATTATCTTCCAGTAAAAAAAAAAGAAAATTATCAGTGACATGGTACTATCTTAGAGACTGTATGCAAATTTTACCAATTGTTCTATAAATGTCCTTTGCTGCAAATGGAAAAATAAATCTTTACTTTTCAGGACTGAGATCCACCTCAGATTTAAAGTGTGTACTGATTTCGTTGTTTTAAAATGTATTCAAAATTTTAATGTGGAATGATTTCTCAGTCTTTCTTTGATTTATTTTTACAAAGTAGAGTTCTATCCTAAATTTACAATTGGTTATAAGCTATAATTTTTTTAGCCCACCTATTTTCTCCTCATAGAAAATACATTTAGTTCTAATTCTACGTGTGTTCAAAGTCCAATACTGACTTTCAGTTACAGAGCTCTTTGGATTTATTATCAATACTATTGCCATAAACAGAAAAATTTTCAAATGTAATATATGCTAAAAAAAATTGTTGATTTTGACAGAAAAACACTTCATCACTGATTTACCTCCTTGCATATATACATGTAATTTGGGCCATGTAAGTATCCCTGTCTTTTTCTCTTAAGGAAAATGTTAAAGAATATTTCCTAGTCAGGTCACAGATAACACACATTTGGGTTTAAGATAAAAGTATAATAAAGATAGCCAAAATTCCTCCTCTCTGAATGTAACTTTAATAGCTCAGAGGGAGTGGAAGAGCAAGTGGAAATGGCAGCTTCATGTGGTATTTGTAATCATGGTATAAACATCAATATCTTTTTAAACAAATCCAGTGATCTCTCTGGGCAAGACTCCTGCATAGTGTTACAATAAAAAGTGAAGCCTGGTAATTTTACACCCCACAAATTCATGAAGGACCAAAGAAAAGGTAGTTTTGCCCAAGAAGAAAAACACACCAAAAGCACAACCAGCCAATAGCAAAGTAAATCACTTAAAGTCAACCCTTCTTTGCTCAGAAACCATGAGTTCTTAAATGACCCAGATGGTTCCTCTCTATTAAATTCTAAAGCATACATGTAACCTTCTCAGTGATGACAACTTCTGGAAAAGACAGAGAGTAATAGACAATTTTGAAGAAAATATTGAACAATTGCTTGTAACTAATCTTTGAGGGAGTTAGAGAAGGTGTGCTGATGCAGGTAACACCTGAAGGGGGGGGTAATAATTTTTTAACAGCTGATAAGAAATGTTAATGGGTTAGAGAAGAATAGATGAGAAAGAGTAGAAATTGAAGGAGGAAAGTTAAGAAGAGATAATGAGAAATAGAACTATGGTAAAAATAAAGAACCAGATGGTGTTGGTCTAAATGTTAGTATATTTGAGAGTAGTGATTAAAACGTGTAATATTTTTATGTCTTTCAGTATCTTGCCCGTCTGCCTTCTCTTGACACTTTCCTTTAATATAGTTGACCCTTGAAAAATATGGGTTTGAATGGCACAGTTTCACTTATATGTGCATATTTTTCAATAGTAAATATTATAGTACTACATGATCTATGGTTGAATCTGTAGGTTTGAAGGAACAATGAATAGAGAGGGTGGACTACAAATTACATGTAGATTAACCCCTGGGTTTTTCAGGAGTCAGTTGTATTTTTAAACCATCTTAAAATCTTTTCATAGGTTTTAAGGAAAAGAAAACCAGATTTTACACATCACAAAAGAATAGGACTTTAGTTTGCTCAAAGTTTTTTTATATTCCCCTGCTCGCCAGGAACTTTCTAATACAAACTAGCTTAAGTCTTGCATACCACATCTTGACCCTTAATGAATGAGAATCCCATGTAGCCAAAGAAAAAGAAGAAATGTAAGAGACATTTGGGTACTTATGACTACGGACTGGGAGGAGGAAAGAGTAAGAGAATTAATACAAGATAATAAAAGGGCAGCACCTCTTAAACATTTAAACTTTTTCTCCAGTACACGAGTGAGATGTCCAGATGTTATAGACAGGCAGAATAGCTCCTTTAAGTTATATGAGTCCAGTGCTAAAAAAGATAAAGTTCACCCACAGCTTTAAAAAAAAATACCTTGTTGATTAATAAAATGAAAATTCCTTCAGAAAGAATTTGTTTTCCTATGTGAATGAAAAGTAGAAAAAATGAGTACAATATGGATACACTGAGTTTGAAGAAATCTGTAATTTCACTGTTCAACAGAAATATAATTTGAAAAACAAATGTGAAAGATACGTGTAATTTTAAAATTTCTAATAGCTACAATTTAAAAGGTTAAGAGAAATAGGCAAACTGATTTAAAAAAAGTATTTTATGTAAACTGATTACAAATGTATATATACATATGTGTATATATAGCTAATATTTGCAACATTTATATTCTCATGCAACAATAATATTCTCTTAAAAGTACAATATAAGAATATATACAGTATGAATGCTAATCTGTAATTTATGAGGTAAATTTTTCATTTAAAAGTGAACCATAGAAAAAAGGAAAAAAATGAATCAGAGAATAATTCAGCAAGATATCAGCATAGGAAGCTCAGAACTATCCTTCTCCCACAGAGACATTGATCCAACAACAATATGCAGATCAATTCCCTTTGTAAGAAACCCAGAAGTCAGTTAAGAGACTTTACTTCAGAAAAGCACAAAAAAACAGCCAGATTGAAACCGGTAGGAAATTCATGGCACTTGGCAGAGTCCCTCTGCATCATCAATGACAAATTGGGAAGAGGACAGAGATGTAAAAGAGAACAGTTTTTCTATGACATTGATGTTCACTTTAAAAATAGATTGCTATAACTTTAGGATGTTTTGTATAATTGCAATAACAATAACTACAAATATAATTACAGAGTGTACACTAAGGTAAATGGGAAGGGAATCAAAACATGTCACTGTAAATAATCAACAAAACACAAAAGAGGCAACAATAGAGGAAAGAAGGAGAAAAATGCTATGAGACATACAGAAAATAAGAAAATGGCAGTAGCAGATCTTTTCCAATTAGTAATTACTCTAAAACTACATGGATTAATAGTCCTTGATAAAAGACACAGATTAGCTGAGTGGATAAACAGGAACCAATTATATGGTCTAAAAGAGACTCACTTTAGATTTATGGACATACATAGGCTAAAAGTGAAAGAATGGGAAAAAAAATCCATAAAGATGATAACAAAAAAAGAGCAAGGGTGGCCATAAATGACAAGAAAGTACATTAAATACTGATAAAAGGGTCAATTCATAAGAATATTGAACATATATATGTATGTAACATCAGAGATACCAAATATATGAAGAAAATATTGACAAAACTAAAGCAAAAAACAGACAGAAACATAGTAACAATGGGAAATTTCAAAACTCCAGTGTCAGTAATGGATAGATCAATGAGACAGAAGATAACAAAGAAACAGAGGACTTGAACAACACTATAGACCAAATGAAACAAATAGACATATCAAAACATTCCATCCTACTGCAGCAGAACCTCATTCTTCTCAAACACACAAAGAACACACTCCAGACTGATCTATGTTAGATGAAAAAATAAGCCTTGACAAATTTAAGAGGACTGAAATCATACCAAGTGTTTCTTACAAGCACAGTGAAACAAAACTAGAAATCAATAGCAGAAGGAAAACTTAAAAATGCATAAACACATGGAAATTAAACATCACACTTTGAATAATCAATGGGTCAAAGAAGAAGCCAAAAGATAAATTAAGAAGTATTCTGAGAAACAAAAACACAACACCACAAATATTATGGAAGGCAGCAAAAACAGTACTAGAAAGAAGGAGTATTAAAGCATGCAGTTAGCTATATATGAGAAGAGAAGGGGAGAAGGAAACCACAGATCTCCTAAACAAGAGCCCTTGGGCAGACAATGAAGAGCAGAAACCTCCAGACTTATAGGAACCCACATATTTTGGGGTGATAAGTGTCCTGGAGGCAGACCAAGAAAGGTGGGAAAAGGTAGGAATCTCCAGCATCTGAATGTAACATTTTGCTCATTATGCTTTCACTACAGTAAAATTAATCTTGCAGATAAAAAATTCCCATCATGCACTGATGCTATGACACTTCTGGTCAAGACTAAATAAGGACAAAAATCCCTCCCTTAGGGAAGGTCAAGCTGGGGTGAAAATCATGGTATATTATCCTCAAGGCCCTTACTTCCCCAATGAATACCTCACCTTTCATTTTCACACTCCACATAACCAGTTTGCCAAAAAAATAAATAAATAAAAATAAATATGGTCAAATGATCTTCCAGAAGAGTGCCAAGATTATACAATGGAGAAAGGTTCATCTCTTCAACGAATGGTCCTGAGAAAACTGGATTGTCACATGCAAAAGAATGAGATTGAAACCTTATTTTGTACTTTACACAAACAACTCAAAATGGATTCACTATTTAAATTAGGACATGAAACTTTGACTCCTAGGAAAAAAGAAAAAAAAAAAAGGAAAAGCTTCATAACATTGTAGGATTAGTAATTTTATGTATCAACTTGTATTGGCCATGGATGTTCATACTTTTTCCCTGGGTTTGTGAGGTTGCTTCCTGATGAGATTAACATTTGAATTAGTACATTAGTAGATTACCCTACCCAGCTTGGTTGATCCCTGAATAGAACAAAAGGCAGAGAAAAGAGGAATTTGTCCCTTTTTTCCTGCTTCAATGAATGAGCTAGAGAATTTCATCTCATTTTCACCTGTCCCTGGTTTGATATTTAGATAATTGGCTCCCTTTGCCTCAGTCCTTTGATTTTCCCTAGTACTCCATCTTACAGAAAGCAAATTGTGGGACTCTTCAGCCTCCAAAATTACATGAGGCAATACCTCATAAACCTATATTCATCTATCCATCCATCTATTTTTCTTATCCATCCATTTGTCCATCCACCCACGCGTTCATCACATGAATTCTAGTCCTCTGGAGAATCCCAACTAATACATATTGGTCTTAATAAAGGTTTCTTGGATATGATGACACCACACACAGGCAATAAAAGTAAAAATAGTCGCATGGGACTACACAAAACTAAAACTAAAAAGCTTTTGCACAGTACAGAGAGTAATTGAAAGAGTGAAAAAGCAATCTATGGGATGGGATCAAATACTTGCAAATCACATAAGTAATAAGTGATTAATTTCCAAAATATATAATACGCTCTATAATTCAATAGCAAAAACCAAATAACTCATTAAAAAATGAGAAGACTGCTTAAAAGAGACCTTCCTCCAGAGAATACATACAAATAGCCAGCTGCTCAACATCAATAATCATCAGGTAAATTCAGATCAAAACAATGAGATAGCACCTCACACCCTTTAGAACTGCATTACCAAAAATAACAACAACAACAAAAACCCAAAACAGCAAATAATAAGTGTTGACAAGGAAAGAGAACAACTGAAACTCTTGTGTACTCTTGGTGGCAAAGACAAATGGTATGGCTCCTATGGAAAATATTATAGAGGTTCTTCAATAACCTAAAATAGAAGTATGAAGTGATTCAGAAATCTAGCTTCTGGGTATTTATTTTTAAAAATGCAAGATTTGAAGATATATTTGTACTTCCATTTTCATTTTTTGCATTATTTATAATACCCAAGTGGTGAAAATAACTTATTCATCTGTAGATAAACAGATTAAGAAAATGTGGTAGATATATAAAAAGGAATCTTACTCTGCTTTAAAGAAGGAAATCATGATACCTCATTATATAGTGCTTCACAAGTACTGTATTTTTTTTAATTGAAGGGTTTTCACTTAAAAATGTGTTAACAGGATAGATGCAATATTATTTTTTAAATAATAAAAATGATGTTAGTAACTCTACCCTAATTTATATAGTTTATGCTATGAATATTCATATATACCTAAAATGAATTTTCTATGTCCCCTGCATTAGGAGATAGAGCTGTGAGACAAACAGACAGAAATCATATCATCATATCTTTCTGGTGTTTTACAGATAATATAGCAATAAACATTTTCAGACATGTCTGCCTTGGTATATATAGGAATTTTTTTCTATGGAGGGTAACAAAACAGGGATTTCTGGGTCATAGATTGGGGCCTTCAGGCTTCAGGCTTAATTACATTCTCAATCAATTCTGCCTATTTTAATTAATTTATACCATCTCCTATTGAATAAATGCTATCTTGACATTTTAACATGCATTTATGTTACTTTTGAAAATATTTAAATATCAAAGTTTATTTATTTTTTTGGTCGTTTTTCTTTTTTAGGGCCGCACCCAGGGCATATGGAGGTTCCCAGGCTAGGGGTCTAATCGGAGCTGTTGCTGAGCTGGTCTACGCCACAGCCACAAGCAACACCAGATCTGAGCTGCATCTGCAAACTACACCACAGCTCACGGCAATGCCAGATCCTTAACACACTGAGAAAGGCCAGGGATCAAAGCTACAACCTAATGGTTCCTAGTCGGATTTGTTTCCAATGCGCCACAACAGAAACTCCCTCAAAGTTATTTTTTAGATGATAACAGTATACCTTTCACTTCATCACAGTAGATCAATGACATAAAAGATATACATTTACTAGAGAACTTGGTATTTATTACTAAACTTCTGCCTAAAATAATCATTTAGCATTACAGGAGTATGCCCTCCTTATTTCACTCTTGGGTTTTTTTTTTTTTAACTTTATCCTAAAATATGAATGAATGAAAATCAAATATATTTTTGAAGGTTCTAGTAGCTGAGTTGTTTTAAAAGAAAATGATACAGATTCTTGTGCTGTAAGAGCTTTATATACAAGATATTCACATTAAATTAGGTTGAGCATCAGTTTAATTATTGTATTATCCTCATGGTCTTAGTTAACACAAATTATAATAGCATGTACTTTGAAGGGCCTAAGGTAAACTGCCATTGATAACATCTTAGCTTGGTAGAGATTGTTGCTTGTCTACATAGTTTTATGAACCTTAATTATTTTGTAGTGCTCTTGTGAGCATCTCCTGACAGATTAGTATATGTTTTACAGTAAATCAAACAAGTAATGGTGTACAGTAATGCATATTAATGCACAGCATCATAGAAAATACATTATTCAAGATTAGTTACTAATGCCACCTGGCTCAGAGCGCAACTTGGCTCAAAGTTTGTGGAGAAAAAAATATACTTTGATATTAGTGATTAAACTTTGTTTTAAATATGCAGACACAGTGGCTACAATGGTTTTCCATTAGGACTTGGCTAAATTGTTAACTATCTTTTAATTACTGAATTAGTCTGGGTTTTCCGGAGAAACTAAAGATTCACAAAATAGAAAACACAGAAAACACACTTAAAAAGTACTCATGACAATTGCAGTCCGTCTTTCTGTAACTGATCATATCATCCTAGCTAGTATTTATAACTGTCTTCTCTTACTACCCATTCTGTATTTCCTTTGCCCAACAAGCACCTTAGCAGTTGTAGTTCTTTATCTGGGAGCCAAAAATGGTCATTGCCAAAGGGCTTGGACCATTCATAGTTTTGTCTGTTTGGGGTTGTAGCTTTCTACGGACCTTAATCACAAGGCATGGTGATAATAAGAGACACTCTAAAGACTCTCCAGTTTTCCAGATATACTTCTTTCCTCCAATGTGGAGTAGCAATCCAACTTCCCCTCTGTAGTCAGGATCAATCTCCTCACCCAGTACAGTAATTCCCTTCTTTGCCTACTGATTCAGAGACACAAGGAACCTAGAATGGCTGGGCAGAAGTATTAGCTTCTTATTCAGTGACATCATTGTTGTGTTTCCTTTTATAAGTATTCTTCCTTTTGGAACTAAGACCACTAGCCTAGCAGAACATAAGGCTGTGGGAACAGGAAGCAGAAATTTTGCTAGTGGGTGATTAGGGGTAATAGTGAGTAGAGCCACTTCCATTTTCATCTCTTGTTTCCTGAATCCATAAGTCCTATCTATGGAAGAAATAGCATCATATATTGACACTGGTTTAGACCATGTGTTTATTTCTGAAGAAACTTGTCCCAGCCCTAGAAGGTATTGCTACCTAGATGGTGCTGTAGCTTTAAGAGGGCAGTCCACCCTTCTGTCAAACAGCTGCTTCAAGAAGTTGGGGAGGAGTTCCCGTCTTGGCGCAGTGGTTAACGAATCCAACTAGGAACCATGAGGTTGCGGGTTCAGTCCCTGCCCTTGCTCAGTGGGTTAACGATCCGGCGTTGCCGTGAGCAGTGGTGTAGGTTGCAGATGCGGCTCGGATCCCATGTTGCTGTGGCTCTGGTGTAGGCCGGTGGCTGCAGCTCTGATTCAACCCCTAGCCTGGGAACCTCCATATGCCACTGGAGCGGCCCAAGAAATAGCAAAAAAAAAAAAAAGAAGTTGGGGAACATGGCAAGACCAGTGAATTCCATGAGTAAGAGCCCATTCCTGAACTTCTTTTGCTGTGAAGTGAGTTCTCTGATCAGGAGCAATGCTGTGTGGAAAACCATGAGGATGGATAAGTCTTTCAGTAAATCTATTGATGGTAGCTTTGGCAGAAGCATTGCATTCAGGCTAAATTCTTATCCAGAATAAGCATCTATACTTTTAAGAACAAACCACTGCCTTCTCTTTCCATGATGGAAGTGATCCAATTCTACCAAACTTGCCTAAATCACCAGTTAATAACGCTGGTGAATGGTGCTATACTTGGGATACAGTGTTCTTCTCTGCAGCTGGTAGACTGGGTGCTCAGCATAGCCACTGTGAGGTCATGCTTGGTCGACGGAAGTCCATATTATTGAGTCTATGAAAGACTTCCATCTCTGCCACCAGAGCCATATTGTTTATAAGTCCATTGGGTGATGACAGGAGTGATTTGAGAAAGAATCTGTCTAGTATCTATGGAAAACATTATCCTGTCGATTTGGTTATTAAAGTTGACACTTTAGTGAACATTTAAATGGAACAAAAATATATACATTTTGTCCATTCAGGGTATCCATACACCTCTTATCCAAATTTCCTTGTCACCACATGTTTCAATTATATTCCTTCCAAGTCACTGGCCACCCAACTAAACCATTTGCCTCAGCTCTGAATCAATATATAATCATACGTCTGGCCACTTCTCTTTATAAGCAAAGTGCACAGCCACATGTGCTGCTAACAACCCTACCCACAGAGAGGATTTCCTTTCACCAGGGTTTTTCAGGAGTGTCCTAGAAGGGGCTATAGAGCTATAACCATCCACTATCCTGCAGTGACTATATATCCTGCAGAACCATATGGAAACCAGAATTGAGTATTCTTTTCCTCTATTAACTTATTACAGGGAGTTTCCTATGAGGCCATAGATGCACGCTGGGTGAGGTAAGGTAGTGTAGCAGGGTATGGGACATAGATGAAATTTGGCCTACTGTCTGCAATCCCCTGGGGAATTGTGTATTGCTCACTTAAACAGTACTATCCAGAGAGGCAGGTAGTTCTATTTACATTGTAAATTTAGCCAGTCACACGAGATTCTGCATATGATTTTTAGCCATCTCATCCTGTGATTCCAGGAGATAAAGGTCTCTCCTTCAGGGCATACTTGGAAGCTTTCGGGTCATTTATTTGAACCTGAGCTGGGAGTTCAAATCCCTGAGCTTATCCTTCTCTTTCACCACAAACAATAAAAGGAACCAGTAAAACTTTTTATATTCATTGGTTTGCCAAAATGTTAGAAACATCATATGGTTCTACACTTCTTATAAATGGTTGATTAGGGTATCCAATGGAGAAATCCTTCTATTACCAGATATTCCACATATCTCTATTATTAGATAATGCCATGGATTGTCAGTTTTCTTCAATATTGAAAATATTGTCATAAATGTCTTTAGGCCTAATCATATTACAGAAACCCCAGAACAAATTCTGAAAATATGTTCTTAAAATTAGAATCTTCTAGAACCACTATTAGAACCAATCTGCATTAGTCTGGGTTCTCTTGAGGCAAAGAATGACAGGATATGGATGTAAATGTTAATTATTATAAGGAATTCATATACCTGTTCATGGAGGCTGAAAAAAAACTCAATTATCTACAGTCGGCAAACTTGGTGACTCAGGAGCACTGATGCATAAATTCCAATCCAAAGGAAGCAGAAGACTACTGTTTCAGCTCAGTCAAGAGAACAATCTGCTTTACTCAGTATACTTATTCAAATGTTGACTTCATCTAGAAATACTCACCAACTTACCTAGAATAATGGGTACTCTAAGGCTGTTGAGTGGATGCCTAAACTTACCATTGTGATTACTAGTTTAAGTAGTAAAAGTTGTCAGAATAATGACCCAAATCTACCAAATGTTTGTACAAATGTCCCCAAGTGATCATCAATGACTCCTAAATACTTACTTAAAAGTTTACTTTTCTATTGAGGGCTATAAGCAATGAAATCTTCAATGATGAAAATTATGAATAATCTCTAAAGTGAAAAGTTAGGTGAGGTGAATATAAAGTTTTGCAATTATGTTGATTATGTTGTTTCTTCTGTATTTAAATTTTAAAATACATAATTTGCTGTTCACTCTGTTTTTTTATGTCACATATGATAGTCTATTAAAATGTATATTGAATATAGGCATGCTTATAGAATCATTAAAGCTCTTATTTTTGGTACTGTAATAAACTACAACATCATATTTTAAATTTAAAAATTAAAAGGACATTAAGTCATATAACTTGGACATCTTTAAATGTGTTCACTGATCTTGAAAAGTGAACCTTATAGCTGATAAGTGAAAAAGATTAAGCTGTTGAAAATATTATTTGAAAAATAAATCTAAAAAAAATCCCAGATTTGATATAAATATTGTTTGTCAAGTATAAATGTTATTGTTACAAAACATTTTCACAAGTAATAATACTTCATGAAAAAATCACTGTGCAAGTATGCTCTTTAATTTTATTAAGTTCCTATTCTCTTGAAAGGATAAAATGGTTTGAGAACTATTATAACACCAAAAGAAAGGGCTAGGAGTTAACAAAAAAAGGCTTAGACTTTTAGGTATAATTGTATTTAAATGGATACTTAAGTTTAGAGCACAAAAAATTGAAGGGTCTCTAACTTTTTTCTTTACATTTTATATGTTCTTTAGGCTTTGCCCACTTTACTGCATATTTGCCACTGGAACACTGCCTTTTCAGATATTTGTTATACCTCTTGTCATCTGCACCCCAAACTGGACACAAGTGCATTGTTGCCCATGAGAGACAATACTATTTGTTGAAAAGACCATTTTGTTTTCCTTCTAAACATAGAAGACATTATATAGGGTATATAAAATTAGATAGGGCATATAAGTAGCTATAGCCAATATCATTCAGGAGAAATACAACACATAATTTTGTATGCCTTTTCCAGATCTGATACTTTATGGAAAAAAAAATCTCCCAAGCATGATCTTTACTTTTCCCCTTCCTGGTGCCCCTGGAGGTCACATGTTGAGTGGTAGTATCCCCAAATAGAAGGATTGCAGATTGCTTGGTCACTCTCTAGAAGAGGGTCATCTTAATCAGGAATATCTGAATTGAAATTTGCCTAAATGAGAAAAAGCATTTTTACCTTGTTATTGTAATGAGATTTTTGGAGCTGTTTTTTGAGTGCATCTTGTTCCCTTACCTAATAGATTTTACTTCTAAAGCTAAACTGGCTTGAATTTTTCAAAAAAGTAAAATGCTAAAACCAAAGTAGTATAGAAGTGTTAGGGTGAATGTGATGCCTATTATTTGTCCTGTATGAAACTTTAAAATTTCTGCTTTTTTTGCCTCATATAATCTGTTCTATTCAGAGACAAGACTGACCTAGGAAGTCTCCAATATTCTTGCAAAAAATGTTGGAACATTTTCACATGCATCTATCTAGGTTTTTTGGTTCCTGAAAATGGACTGATTTCCTAAGCCATGGGTCAAGTTTTCCTGACTACTCAGAACTTGCTTTTACATATATAATATATATATGTGTGTGTGTATAGGTAATGAGGTGCCATCTAGGTAAAGAGACAATGAATTATCTCATATAGTTTGTAGGCGTCACCCTGTTTCCATTTCTGACTCTTCCTAGAGAGGTGAAACTACATATTCCATCCTTTAGATAAGGCAATTAACAAACATCCTTATAAAAACTATGTAGAATGCTGATAACATTCACTTTCCAAGAGTTGTAAATATACAAAAATAAGTCATTTGATCACAGATCATGCTATAACTCCAAATCTTATAAGGAAATATATAGCACCTAACAGTTATTTTTATAAGTAGTTAGCCAGAAAAGTCAAGTAATTTGGGGTTTTTCTATATTATCAAATAAAGACATTGTGGTAACTCAGACCCTAAAACATATCTCAAAAGGGCTGATTTAAAAAAAACAAAAAAAACAAAAAAAAACAGGAGTTCCCATCGTGGCGCAGTGGTTAACGAATCCGACTAGGAACCATGAGGTTGTGGGTTTGATCCCTGGCCTTGCTCAGTGGGTTAAGGATCCAGCGTTGCCGTGAGCTGTGGTGTAGGTTGCAGTGCGGCTCTGGCGTAGGCCGGCGGCTATAGCTCCAATTGGATCCCTAGCATGGGAACCTCCATATGCCGCAGGAAGCAGCTCTAGAAAAGGCAAAAAGACAAAAAAAAAAACAAAATAAAAAACAAACAAAAAAAACCAGTAAAATACACTACTGAGTATGTAAAATATTTACTGTGTTTTACTGCACAGATTCAAGACTGAGAGAGATATATTTTTCTATACTTCAGTCATAGTGTCAATGAGAAGTTAAATGGAATGCTATTAATGGTTTTCTCTTTCTATATTGAGTGACAAAATTACCCTTTAATTTGTGTATTTAAACCTCAAACTTCAGAAAAATATTACTTTAGTTAAAAAATCCAGAATTTTAGATTCTTGTAATATTGTCACATGCATACATGATTTCAATAGAATGAGTCATTATTTTTGCTGTTGGCATACACAAAAGAGGCAAATAGAAGCAGACCAGCTATAAAGCATCAACATAATTTACATAGAGATAGCTGAGACATTCTTTCTATAGTGATTTTCAATGTAATTTCTTTTTATTATTTTGCTAAAAATAATCACTCTGATTCCATTTTGCTTTCGCCTTTAGTTGGGAGGGCAACTGATTTGGAAGGGTGATAAAATATGGAAGTTATTTTAATAAAGTCTGTACAAAGATATTTTTAATAATTTCCCTGTTTGCTGAATGTCCATATGCTATAAAGTAGTATCCTTAGTCTATAGGATTTAATGACTTTCTAATGGCTTTCCCTTATGTAAGAAATCTGATTAAAAAAAAAAACAAAAAACCTCTACTAATGCAATACAGGAAACTGAGCCAATAATAACCAAACACCAGAAGAGGGTAAGAAATAATCATATTTAATTTTTTACTTATGCATGACCCTTTCTAGGAGATTGCCCCAGTAAATTTTGAAAACAATAAAATAGGACTCATACTTATATAGTAGTTAAAACATCTTAACTTTCGATCATCTACTTATATCCTAGAAATATTTCCAAAATATGTATTTCCTACGCCCAATGATATCACATCTGTTGAGGTTTCATTATCTTTTTCATAATTCTATTTTTTTTAGCTGCCCTGAGACATGTGAAAGTTCTCAGACCAGGGATAGAATTTTTCCTGATTTAGAACCTGGCTTCCTTGCAGCTAATCTCCATATTCCACTACATCATCTCTAACATTACATTCTGCAAAAAGTTATTGTCTGCTAAATACACATAGATCGTGTTATCATCCAGACAATTGCGGAGTGCCTACTGAATAAAGGAGATCTCTTTAGCTTTACAATTAAAAATCTTCAGAAACACTCACCTCTATAATTTTGCTTCCACTGCAACTCCTTCAGACCTGAAGTTTCCTCCAAACAACTGTCAGCAAATACCTGAATACTCCATATCCTTTTGAAACTCAAAATATCAAAGAAGAGCTTATATAAATACCGTAATAAACATTCCCATTTTTCTGATTGTCATGCTTCAGCTGATAGTTCAAGTCCACAGAGGTGCACCATTTTCAATTAATTTTTTCTCAAAATTTCCTAGAAAATCAACATATTTTTTCTTCTGTTTCTCACATTACTTTATTCAGATTCTATAATTCAGTTATATGCTGGAATTATGTTAAGATTTTTGAGATTAATATATAATTGGATTGACTCTTTCAGCAAATATTAGGTGGGAAATTCAAAATCTACATCAAGATTTGGCAAATTCATGGAGCTTCAAGGCTACACAATACCCTCTTGCTTAGTGAAAAAGCCCAATTGAATTCTTAAACTTAATTGATTCTTTGTCCTCTTACAGCATTCTCTTCTCTCCATTTTATGGAAAAATCAACTTGGAATATAATAACGTTTACGTCCATCTCACCAAAACTTAACTAAAATAAGCTATTTTAACGTCTTTGTTGATTTAGTTCCTATGTGATTTTTGTTCTTCTGTCCCTGAAATTACTAGGTATTATTTTTTTAATATAGAGGAATTTAGCAAATAATTTCATCACAAATATTCCCTTGATGAAGGGCAATATTTGTCTTTTGATCTAAAATTTCAGTTAAGGTTATCATGTTATATATTCAAATAAAAGTACTTATGACAGAGAAAGATTATGGTATTTTAGTGGGGGTGGAGCTTTAGATGTCAATTGTGGTTTTAAAAAAATATGTATTTTTATAGCTATGTGTCCCTGAAAAGCTTTTATTTGTGATCATGAAATTGATAATTGAAGCACCTCAGTTATTTCGACCCTATTGTATTTTTTGAAAACCTAGAAATAAGCAAAATGTCTTTTATATAACAGGTGCAAAAATAAAATATGTTTGACTCAATTAATAAAACAGAACTAAATCAATTACATCATTTGAATTTATATTTCTTTTCTAGATAAATAATTTATATAGTTAACTAAATTACTCTTGAAAACATTGTATGGAAAACTATAATAGTTTTATTACCACCTACACTAAAAAGAGAAATGTTTGTGAACAATGAACTTTAATTATTTCAAAATTAGAATTGTTTCCTGAGACTTATGCAGAATTTTGGAATAATCTAAGAGTAACAATTTAGTATGAGGATAGACTACATTCCTGGTGCTAAAATTGTCATGTCTGAAGATCAAAATTCTGATTCATTCTCTTTATAATAAATTATTTGTAACAACATATTAAAGCTTGATGAAATAGGTATTTTAATAAATAATCATGTTCTATCCCAACAAATTATTTTAAAAGTTAATATACAATTTATACTTCTACTGATATAGTCAATTAAATAATCTGAAGTATCCCACTGATAGATATTGCATACATTTCCACAAATGTAATTTGTAAAGCTTTCCAAAGCTAGCTACCAAGTAAAGCATAGTGAGATAACCAGCTCCGCTGCTCTACCTCCCAAGCAGCCAAACAAAATTATATGCTATGTAGAGAAGATATATTATGCAAGATTATTCTCAAGGGAATATTATTAATTCAAAAGAAAATAGCTAAGCATATTTATAGCAGCAATTCTACTACAAAACTCAACAATTAAGTGAAGACTGCAAATAATAAAATTCACTCAAACAGAAATTTCAGTCAGATTTTTAGTGCCTACTCTTAAATATGAGCAGATGGACAAGGATCAGACACTTGAACAAAGCAATGAAAAGAACCTAACAAAGCAATTGAGAGAAGAGAGCAGTAACAATTCAGTGGAATATGTAAAAATAAAATATTAAAAGTAATTACCATGATGATCAGATAGGTAATAGAAGTCATGACATCCATGAATCAAGAAACACTTCATAAAATAGACTCAGTAGAAGGGTTGGGGTATAAGACAGAAGAAATGTCCAAGAAAATAGAGAAAAAAAGGTAAAGAGATTTAAAATAAGAGAGAAAACATAAGAAATTAGAAGGAGAAACTGGAAACAGTAAATTAGAAATCAGAGAAAATTAAATATATTTCCAAAAATTTCCCAGAATGGAAAGACTTGAATATTCTGATGAAAATGACTCGTCAAATGCCTGTATAATGAAAGAAAAAAAGGATCTGTAATAAGGTATATGAAATTTCAAAAAGACAAGGAAAAATTCTATAAGTTCTGAAGAAGGAAATCAGAAACAAAACAGCAAACAAATAACACATTTCACAGAAAAGATGGAGGGTACAATTCTAGAGTACTTCTAAATTTTTTTTTCTGTCTTTTTAGGGCCACACCTATGGCATACGGAAGCTCCCGGGCTAGGGGTGGAATTGGAGCCATAGCTTCTGTCCTATGCCATAGCCACAGCAACACTAGATCTGAGCCTTGTCAGTGGCCTACACTACACCTCATGCTTAACCCACACTGGATGCTTAACCCACTGAGCCAGGCCAGGGATTGAACCTGCATCCTCATGGATAACTCTTGGGTTCATTACCAATAACCCACAAAGGGAACTTCCCAGAGTAGTTCTAAACAGGGTTATTCAGAGACTATAATAGAAGAATGTCTTTAAATTCTGATGTAACATAATTTCCAGTCCCAAATTCTATATCCATTCAAACTCTCAATAAGTGAGAAAACAAGATGAAAATGTTTTCAAGTAAAAAGGATTCCCAAAATAATGACTCCCATGCATTTTGTTTCAAAGACTTTAGGAATCCAAATTCTTGCTGCTCCATCTAAAATGCAGGTTAACACAAAGGAAAGGACAACACTGGACTCTAGAAAGAAGGGCACAGTGATAGAAGTCTTAAATTTGAAGGTTCATCATAAGGTGATGGCTATGTAGAAGGTCTGAAAAGTAACCAGTCAAAACTGGACCAAATAAAAAGCCTCAGAGAGATTTGTTTTTGCTTTTGTTTCCCTAAAGAAGATGAAATTTTAAAAATACCCAAAGTGTGAATTTAGGTATTTTAAAATTACCTAAAAAGTGAATTTATTGGGTGGAGATTAATATCACTGGAAGAGAGTTGGAAGTTAAACCAGTGAGAAATATATTAAAAATTAAGTAAATGTTACAAAACAGAAACTGACTCAAATATTTCAAAACTAAATTTATGGTTACCACAGGGCAAACACGGAGGGAGGGATAAATTAGGGAGTTGGGATTGACATATACAAACTACTATATGTGCAATAGACAGGTAACAAGACCTACTGTATAGCACAGAGAAATCTACTCAATACTGTGTAATAACCTATATGGGAAAAGAATCTAAAAAGGAATGAATATATGTATATGTATACCTGATTTACTTTGCTAAATACCTGAAACTAACACAATTTTGTAAGTCAACTCCAATGAAAAAAAATACTAAGTAAATGGATAAAAAGATACTCCACAAGTATTAGATCAAGAAAGAACAGAAGATTTAACAAAGGCAATATTACTAACATATACTACATGGGTTACAGCTAAATAGCATTTAATTAGTCATGATATATAAAAAATAAGCATTGATTTTACTTATATTAGTTTTATACCTTAAAAATCTTGGTAGGATAAGGCAATAGAAAGTTATAAATGTTTGAAGGAAAGAGTTTTGGGGGCTCTAAAGAAGCTAAATCCTCATCTTCTAAAGTCTCAAATAGTCTATTTGAGATAATGTCTCAAATAGAAAAATAAGGAATATAAATATGTAGTCCAAAATATAGAAGTAAAAGCAAACTTTTAGCTAAAAGGGTAGAAATATATTTACTGACAAATTTTATAGGACCATTCATAGCACATTCTAATTATTTAATTAATGGCATGTTTAATAAACAAACAAATTAAGGTCACAGGTGTATATGATTTAAAAATAGAGTACAGAATGTTATGTGAATGAACCTTTCACACCAGTTCCTTAGCACTCCTCCTCTCCTGTTGAAGACAACGCTGTTTGCCTTCTACATATTTCCAGAAATTGTCTATGCAAATGTAAGCACAACTATGAATGAAGACATATTTCTTATTACAACAATGGGTGCATAGCAAAAATTGATATCACCTTCAGGAAACTGATTACCTCTTAGCAGGTTGTAGCAGGGAATGAGAGATAAAAATATAAGAAATGTTTCTGAATATTGCCATTACAAACTGGAATCTATTTCTCAAGGACATAACTCCACTTTACCATAGATAATTCAATTGACAAGTAATAATATAATCACAATGCAGACTTGCTGGGTTGTCAGGATATTTAGAAAATAATATTTACCTATTATCAAAATACATATTAGAAGAAAGTTAAGTGGGGTTTTATTTTCAATTCTGTTAATATTTATTGCCTTTCTAAATTGAGCTCTAATTTTATATATTAATATACTTTATTAAATATTTTTCTTAGATTTCCCATAATAGAAGTTTTACCTTACTTGATATTGTTTCCTATTAGCAATTCAGGGGATGCTAGAAGACCTCATTTTTTTTATAATTTTACTATTAAAAGTAAGAATATGTTAGACAATATTTTTCCAAAAAATAAGAAATTATTTCAGCAGTCCTAATTCCATATATTGAATGTTCAAAAACATTTATACAATTTATTGGAAAGAAAACAGTAAGAATTCATGAGAAAAAGACTCATTTTCCACATTTTAACTAGTTGTCACTAGTTGTTGCAGATATTTATGGGTTTTAACTTCAAAATTATAGCATTTTCTTCTTTGACTTACATAAATATGAATTTTTTCTCCTACTTTATTTACCTTATTTTACTTTTTAAGCTCTACTTTTTTTTTCAGAAAACACTGAACAGAATAGATATCTATAGGTTAGGTTTTTGTCTTTTCTTTATATGTATTATCTTTCATACAGTTTCATGTAGAGGGCACATGACCACATATTTAAATTTCTCCCACAAAAGGGGTATTTTAATAGCTAAAAACAACTTTAAAAAACTATGTATTTCTGCTTTCTGGCCTGGCATTTAGGAGTTTAGATGTCTTTTTCCTAACAAATGAAAAGCTGAACAAAACTAAAAAATCAACAACTCTTCTGACAACTATAAGAAAAATGAGGTCACAAAGAGAAGTGCTATGCCCCAAATTGGAGAGTTTAACAGGTGGTACAGAAAAATCACAATTTACTGAATTAAAAATCTAGGAGTACTAATTTCTGTAGGAACCAGTGCTGGTGTAAGTAAATATAAACTGTAATTGATGAATTGCTGGAGGCTTAGTGTGGAAGTAAGTCTGAGAGTTAAAAACTCCAAGGGCATTGAGTCATCAGGAGAGCCCACACTACTATGTTTTACCTCCTCAAGCTCTACAAGATCTTCACAATGAATATTCTATCTCCTCATGGTCTAGGTGGAGGCAAGGGAAATAAACCATTTTGAAATCCAAGCTTTCTGTTCTTTTTAACAAGGCTAGTCCCCTGGAGTAACTATTTCACCAAAGCCTAACTCGTTTGGATTTTATCAGGGCCTAGCTGATCTAGCAGAAGGAAAATGCCCAATTTGGCTCCCAATAGCCTTCTATGTGAGAGTATTATAGTCCTAACATTATTCCCCCCCTAATCTTAGGGGAAAAATCTTGAGAAGTTCTTGTGGATTCACAGAAGAGGCTCACCAAAAAACTGACTTCTAATCATAGGACTATAAACAGCTTTTCCTCCTCTCTAAACTTAAACACTTCATTGTTAAAGGCTGATTTAGAGTGGATCATTTTATCCAGTATATCATATTTGATTAACAAGAAACTATTACAAAGGAGGATGAAAGGGGTGAAGGTAGTTCAAAAGTACAAATTTCTAGTTATAAAATAAATAATAAGTCAGAGGGATGAAATATACAGCATGATGACTATAGTTGTATTTGAAATTTGTGAAGAGTAGATCTGAAAAGTTTGCATCACAAGAAAAAAAATTGTAACTATATGTGGTAATGGATATTACCTAAACTTATTGTGGTGATCATTTCACAACATAAAAAATAAAAAGAATTTTAAAAAATCAAGGCATAATGAAAGGTAAAAGAGAATATGAAGAGCTAGAACAAAGAGCAGACCCAGCTATAACAGAGGTGTTGGAATTATCACACTGAGAATTTAAAACAACTGTGATTAATATACTGAGCTCTACTAGAAAAAGTACAAAGCATGCAAGAACATTTGGGCAATATAAGGAGAGGGAGGAACATTCTAAGAAGGAACCAAAAACGTAATGCTGGAGATCAAAAACACTGTAAAATAAAGTAAGAATGGCTTTGATGGGCTTATCATTACACTGGACATGGTTGAGGAAAGTAATCTTTGAGTTGGAGAATATCTCAATAGAAACCTGCAAAAACAAAAAACAAAGAGAAAAAAAAAACAGAATATCTAAGAGCTGTGGGACAGCCGTACATTGTAACATGAAAAATGAGAATACCCAAGAAGAACAGAGTAAGAAACAGAAGAAATATTTGAAAAATAATGACTAAAATTTACCCAAATTAATGTCAGACACCAGACATTAATTTGGGTAAATTAATGAGTTTTGCCCAGAAACTCAGAACAAATAAGCAGGATAAATGCCAAACAAACAACAGCAAACAACCACAAAATTGAAGCTATATCCAGGCATATAATTTTCAATTATAAAAGATCAAAGAAAAATAAATAATCCTGAAAATACCTAAGGCGGGGGAACCCACCTATACAGGAGGAAAAGTCAGAATTACATTGAACTTCTCAGAAACCATGCAAGCAAGGCAGGAGTAGAATGAAATATTTAGTGTTGAGAGAAAAAAAAACCCACCAACCTAGAATTCTATACCCTGAGAAATTATCATAGTACTCTGAGATATTATCAAAGTGAAGGAAAAATAAGTGTGTTATCATATAAATAGAAATTGAGGGATTTGGTTGATAGCAGACCTGCCTATTAAGAAATGTTAAAACAAGTTCTTTTGAGAGAAAATGGAAAAGCAAATACATGACTTTACATAAAGAAATGAAGAGCATTTGAGAATGAATGGAGGTAGAATAAAAACTGAGGTCCATAAGAGCCAGACTTATTTTAATTGATTTAACAGAAAGGAGTTTGTTGAAAATAATAGTGTCAACAATATAGTCAATTATGCATACTTACATATGTATAAATGCTTATGTATGGTTATGTATAAGAGAAATCAATAATAAAATGACATAAAGTATGAAAGAGAAGAATTCAAATTGCTCTATTATTCTCAGATACTCTATACATAGAAAGATACTCTATACATGGAATGATATAGTGATCTTATATAGTGGATTAGGTATAAATGCATAATGCAAACTCTAGATCAACCATCAAAAAAAGAAAAAAAAATAGAAGTATAACTAATATACTAAGAAAGGAGAGAAAATAAAATCATTACAATGTACAATTAAAACCACAAAAGGTGGAAAAAGAGTGAAAGACAAAAAAAAAAAAAAGAGCTGGTGCACCAAGTAGAAAATAGTAGCAGATATGGTAAATATTGATCCAACTATAATCACTTTGAATATTGACAGTCTCAGTACACCAGTTAAAACACAGAGATTATCACAGTGGATCAGAAACAATACCCACAAATATGTTGTCTACAAGAAACCCACTTGAAATATAAGGACACATAAATTAAATAGATAGAGGGTAACCATATTATTCTAGCACTAACCAAGAGAAAGGAGGTGTCTTTCTTTCTTTCTTTCTCTCTTTCTTTCTTTCTTTCTTCCTTGCTTCCTTCCTTCCTTCCTTCCTACACCTGAGGCACATGAAGTTCCAAGGTGAGAGATCAAATCCTAGCTGCAGCTGTGACCTACAGCTGCATCTTAAACACACTGCACTGGACTGTGGATCAGATTTGTGACTTAGCAGCAACCTGAGCCACTGAATAAACAGTGGGAAGTCCAAAAGAAAGAAAACGTTTCTATATTAATTTCAGACAGGAGCAGACTTCAGAGCAAGAATAATTATAAGGATAAAGAAAGGCATTACATAAAGATAAAGTGGTCAATTATTCAAAAGACATAACAATCTTTAAAGTATATGTACCTAACCATGAAGCTTCAAATTATGTGAGGTAAAACCTGATATAAATTTAAGATCAATTCAGTCTAATATTGAAGATTTCAAAATCCCTTTATTATAAATAGACTCAAGAGGCAAAAAATCAGTAAGGATATAGCTGAATTCAAATCCACCACTAATCAACTAGATATAATTGGCATCTATGAATTCTTTCATTCCATAACAACAAAATCCATATTATTTTTAAGCTCACATGGAATATTCACCAAGATAGGACACATTCTGGACCATAAAACATACCTTAACAAACTTGAAAGTTTGTGTGTGTTCATACAGTGTGTGTTCTCTGACCCCGTGGAAGTAAACTAGAAGTCTGTAACAAAAATATAGTTAGAAAATTCCAAAACATATAGAGATTAAATAATACACTTCTAAATTAGATATGGTCAAAGAAGAAATTTAAAAAATATCAAAATTTATAGGAAATAGTGAAAAGCAATATTTAGAGGGAAATTTATAATATTAAATGCATGTATTAGAAAAATACATAAAATTATCTAAGTTTAACCTTAGAAAACTAGAAAAAGAGTAAATTAAATTCAAAGTAAGCACAAGAAATAAAAATTAGAACATAAATAAAATTGAAAATAGGAAACCAATAGAGAAAGCCAACTAAAGCAAACACTGGTTCTTGAGAAGATAAATACAATTGATAATCCTCTAGCCAGGCTAAATAAGAAAACTTTTAAAAAGAAGACACAAATTACTAATAGCAGAAATGAAAAAGGGGTCATATTACTGATCTCATGAACTTTAATGAAGGAATATTATGGATAACACTATTGCCACAAATTTCATAGCCTAGATGAAACAAACCAATTCCTTGACAGATATGAACTTTTAAAACAAGAAGAAACAGATGATCTGAATAGGTGTGTGTATATATTCGGATATACATGAAATTAAATTAATAACCTTCCAAACATTAGGCACTGGGTTCACAGGTGAATTCTCTCAAGCATTTAAAGAATAAATCCAGTAAGTTTTACAATCTCTTTCAGAAGATAGAAGCAGAGGGAACACTTCTTAACTCATTTAATGAGGTAGGCATTACCCTTATACTTGAACAAAAGACATTGTAAGTATTCTACCCAGGAGCTTCACTTAATGTATGTCTGAGGTAATGAAGGCTCTAGACCAAGCCACTACATTTACACTGAGCCCCAACTGGTGTCCTTTGAATGTCAGTGCTTAGTTAGAGGCAAGTCAGAAACTAGTCCTTAAAGCAGCAGCCCACTAAAAGTCAGAATGTTGGATTATACTCCACCTTTCCCTTCCCCTTCCCAGAATTAAATTGGGAGCCAGAAGGGTTCATTCTATCATACCACACTATGCTGGGGAGAAGTCCTCTGATGAATATTTACCACAAAATTTCCTACTGATCTTCCAAGCAGCTGGCTTTGCACTTGCCTAGGTGCAGTAATCTCTTAAATGGTTTCTCTCGGATCAAGACACTTGATCCATGTATCTTTGTTGAATTGGTACATCTGTGGAGGAAGGATCTGGGGTTTCCTATTTTACCACTTTGGGTCATCACTGTTTGTTTTTAAACCAGTTTAATGTTCACTAAACTGATACTAATTTGCTAGTATGCTCTTATTTCAGAGTGTTTCAGTGTGCATACATTAGCCCATAATTTAAATCAGTATTTTAAATGGGGTAAATTGTGCAATTTTTGAGATGTTCATTACATAAGCATTTATTTGTATTTTACATGTATTATTTCCTGTAATAAGAATGTACAAAATTATGTTGTACCTAAGAAATTTTCAACTGACAATACTCGAATTTAATGGTTCTAACTTATTTTGGTCCCAGAATTCTATTTCATTTGAAATGCTAAAATAAGTTTTTTAATCAAATTAACCAATTTTCAAATAAAAAAGTATTGAGTGAAATTGTTTTATATTTTTTATAAAACTCTTTATTATCTGAATTAATATTTTAAATTTTTGTATATTTATGTATTCAAATTGTTGCAACATGGTTTCCATTGAAATTTTTCAAGAAAGCCTGTCTTGTACAGATATGCAGTTGGAGGAACAAAAGGTAATCTGAAATCATAACAATAATTTTTCTAAATATTGCTCTATTAAAATTCATGGGTCTGTCTTATACTTTGGATGGAATTTACCAATGAATGATCCTGGCCTTGCAGTGACTCTTAATGAACTCTCAGGGGCTCCCAGAACATATTTTGAGAACCACCACTCTAGATTTTGCCTGAGAGATTCTCTCTCCCTCTCTCTACTTAGGTTGGGATAGCAAAGACTATGTACAACTGACTTTTGAACAACATGGTAGTTAGGGGGAGCAATGGCTCCCCTCTTAATGTGGTTAAAAATCTTCATTTAAATTTACACCTGGCCCTCAGCATCCCTGATCCTGTATTCAGAGATTCAACTAACCACAAATATGTAGTACCACAGTACATATTTAGTGAAAAAAAATTGGCACAGTTCAAACTCATGTTGCTCGAGTTGACTGCATATATGGTTTGAAAGTATGTTTTACTTACTAAACATCATATCATAAACAGCTTATTTTGAGGTAACCCTTTATCTTATAACACGGTTACAGGTAACATAATATGACATATTTCTGAAATTAAAAAAATCTATAAAAAATCTGTAAAGGGCTGATTTAATCATGTCATTTAAATATCTCATATAGAGGCAAACATTATCTGCATTCCAGTCACTTCATGAATGAGAAAAACAAACATGATGGGAACTGGGAGCAGAGAAAATCCAAGTCATAAAACAAAATTAAAGAAAAATGCCTATCTCAGTTCTGCAGATTTCGCTAGGTAAATATTTGCCAGGCACTACAAATCAAACCAGGGACTCTGCACAAACCAATTTTTAGTTGCGACCTGAAGGTGAGAAGGTGGTATCATAGGAGTAAGCAATGAGGACAATGAACCAAATGCACTCCTTCCTATCAAAGGTTGAGGAAACAGACAGTGGGCAAACAAACATATACACACATAATAAGGATTTTGTGGACAAAAGAAGACTTAGAAAACCTACTTTTCTTATTATAAGTTTACTTTTAATTTTTTGAAAAACCAATATAGCCATTATGCTTTATTCAACTGATTTAAAATATTTCAGCATAGATAATATGCTATTACAGTTAAACATTAAGCAAACCACAAGGGTCTGAACTATCAACCAAAGTCTTTGCTAAATAGATGAGTATCAGAAATGAGTTTTCATCAGTAAAATTAGTAGTAAACAGAGTTGGAATTGTATGTTCATTCTTGAAATTAGAGGCATTCTAGAGTTGTCAGTTGGATAAAATATTCTAGAAAAGTGTAGCATGCCTGTACTAACTGGATATGAGAACACAGAAAACACTGTAACATCTGCTTTAGGAAATGTCTGACTCTTTGCACAAATCTCTGGTTTCAGGATGCCAACTGCAAGACCAATCAAGTCCTACCTTTAAAGTATTGTCTTGTCCTCCCCAACTGAGCTGCAAAGCCTAAGTGACAGGGAGTATGAACTCACATCAAGCCTATACAACAGCTTTTCCAAGGTGTGTCCCTGCCTTCCACTAGCTACTAAACACTTACCTAATAAACACCTGTATGAGATGAAGAATTTCACCTAGTGAAATTATCCATGCTCAAACATTTTGGTGGCTGATTTTATCTACTGAAAAGAACCAAAGTGTTATATATGACCAAACTGACATAGCAATAGCTGAGGAACTTTGTAAACTTTTAGTAAAATTTGAATAATTAAAAACAATTTACCAGAGTTCCCATTGTGGTTCCACGACAATGAATCTATCTAAGGACCATGAGGTTGTGGGTTCAATCCCTGGCCTCACTCAAGGGTCAAGGATCTGGTGTTGCCATGAGCTGTGGTGTAGTTTGCAGATGCGGCTTGGATCTGGCATTGCTGTGGCTTTGGCATTGGCCAGTAGCTACAGCTCCAATTAGACTCCTAGCCTTAGAACCTGCATATGCCCTGAGTGCGGCCCTAAAAAGACAATAAACAAAAAACAAACAAAAACAAACCAATTTACATATCAAAACACCTAAGACAAAATTACAGGAAGCATAATTTACATAGCAAAATCTAAATTAGAAATCCAGGAGCCTCATATAAAAGTAAAAACATAAAATTTAGACAATGGAAGATGTAATGCTAAATATAAACGATTATGTATTTTGTATAACTGTTATTTAATTTGTATTTTATACTTGGAATTTGCTGAAAGGATAGGTCTTAAATCTTCTCAACATAAAACACATGCACACACAATGCATGTTAACTGTGTAGGTGACAGATAGTCAGCTTAACCTTGTGATCTTTTTACAATGTATGCATAAATCAAAATGTTATGTTGTACACATTAAATATGCTCTACTTTTATAAATCAAAAATCTCAATAAAGTCATTAAAATGTTCTTTCAGTTGGAAATTAAGTACATTTTCCTAGTAAGTCTTTATCAATCTGAAAGGATCATATAAAGTTATATAAAATAAGCATTGCAATACTTACTGGAAAAATTTAAAAGCTTGTATAGAGGTTAGCAATAAATGTGAGTGAAAGAAAAGCTAAAGAAGCATTGGAAAACATAGAATTTAATAGCAATGAAATAAAACATAACCTCTAAATGCTATTTTAAGTAAAAAAATCTTTCAATCAGTAGGTAAGTTTGTTATGAACTTGTCACGCCAATACTACATTAGAACAACATCTCAGAAAATGTAGGATCAGGCAGTTGGTGACACTAGTATTGTGTTATGTTTATAAACCATACCAATTTTCTCTTTTAAACATTACAGGTGGGAGAGAGAGTACTTTTTATTAGCAACTTTTATTATTCTCATTCCTACAGCTAGTCAGTACCACCTTCAGAAAGAGTGACAAATTAGTATGTATAAAGAAAAAAATGAAAAAAATCATATTCAAATAGTAAAAGATAATTTTTCTTCCTATTATGATTGTGCATATATATATATAACCCTATAAAATGTTTAAATTCAATTGTCTAAATTATAATCTAATTTCTATAAGAAGTGTAGTATGACATAACTTCAATCTCCTTGAATATCAAATTGGTTATTGAAATGTGAATGGGAAGCTGTGGTTATGAGAACATATTTTATCTTACAACATTTCTATTCAAATACAGTCATTTTTAAATATCCAAATGACCAGTATATGTGAAGAACTCTATGGTCATTTGGCTGCTAGAGAAAAGTAGTTTCATTAATTAGCCAGGTAAAAGAGAGATATCAATATCTATGAGGTAGTATATTTATTAATTATACAGAGCATTTATTGAAAATTTTAAATTTTTCACAAAAGAGGTATAGAGTGACATGAGAGTTTATACCTACTTGTATTTTTAAAAAAATATTTCAAAAGGAGAAAATACTTGATAGGAAGTGAAAATAAACTTTAATATATTCTACCATATTTAAATATATTTTAGAAACAATTTCTTTAAATTATGATCTTATATAATGATTACATTCTTATTTTCTAGAAAAGGTTGTTGGATAATATGGGTAGAAGTGATACAAATTATAATACCAACTGTAAAATAGGAAAGAGTAACACTGCCTTTTTTATTCTAAATACTTTTTTTTTTAAGAGATCATCCACTTTCTAAAGGGCTGGGCAGTGAATTGAAGTATCTGCAATAAAGCTCTCACTCAAGAGTGAACATGACAGTGTGTGATTAAGTAATCTAGTTTCCTATTGAAGTTTTGATAAATTTTATAATATATATGGAGAGAAAAAATTATAAAATGATATGTGTTGACAATAATTTCATAATGTTGTTTGGAACGAGGCACACTGCTTTGTTAAATTTTAAAAGACTGATGTAGAAACTACTACATAACACCTAAGGGTCAAGATTATACCCTGAGTAAAAATGGAAAATCTAAAATTGCAGCTTATTTTCTTTCTTGTTATCTATCTCCTTTAAATATTTTCTCAGTGCTAACACAAATATTTTGATGTATCTACTACTGTAAACAAATTAAAATGTTGATAGTTATAATCTACAGTTTTAACACAATAGGATTATGTCTAAAATCTACAGTGCTGTTTTTGAATATATCATCTATGCAATATTTATGATGAGATTTAAGAAAACTTTTAATTCATTAGAATTCTGGGCAGCAGAACTGAGAAAAAGTTATATGGTTTTCAGAGACCTGGGTTTCATTCCATCCTCTGTCAAGTTCTGGCTCTGTGACCCTGGGCAATAACTGTGACTTCTCTGAGACTTATTTTGGAGTTAATAATAGAGTATTGAAGGCAAGTCAATAGTTTTGCACAGATAGGAAAAAGAAAATTTTGAGTAGGTACAACGACAAATATCTGTTAAGCTGACTTTTTTAAAAACTGGGAATATGCATTTGGCTCTAGGGCACAGTGAATTTTTTTAATGAAGCTTTGTCAAACTGTAATGTGAAGCCAAAAAAGGTTTTGCAACATTTTAAAACAAAATACAGTGATCTGTTTGATGATCTCTGATACATCAATTGAGCTTTTGTTTCCCCCAGAAGCACAAGGACAAAATGATGATTTACAGCACAATTTGATGGATTTTGTTTTTTTTAAAAAGAGTAAAGCTCAAAACCACAGAAAAATCACTCCTCTTAGGAAAAAAAAAATCAAGTCTTATTAGGCCGAGAAGTTTGCAAAACTGATAGCAAATTTAATAGCAAATGTTTTGCTTGGAGAGAAAGAACGAGTTATTGCCAAACTATCTATACCCAGTGACATTTTCGGTGCTTTGAAATATCACAGGGATAGAAAAGCAATTAATAGCAGTCTTCTTGGAGCAATAACACAGCCTGCAAAAGAGTGCAATGCATTTATTACCAACAGAGAAAGAGGCACATTTGGGGCAATTAAGGCCGAGCTCTCCATAATACTTTAATTTTATTTATTTATTTTTTTTTATAATTTTTTTTTATTTTCCCACTGTATAGCAAGGGGGTCAGGTTATCCTTACATGTATACATTACAATTACATTTTTTCCCCCACCCTTTCTTCTGTTGAAACATGAGTATCTAGACAAAGTTCTCAATGCTATTCAGCAGGATCTCCTTGTAAATCTATTCTAAGTTGTGTCTGATAAGCCCAAGCTCCTGATCCCTCCCCCTCCCATCAGGCAGCCACAAGTCTCTTCTCCAAGTCTATGCTTTTCTTTTCTAAGGAGATGTTCATTTGTGCTGGATATTAGATTCCAGTTATGTGATATCATATGGTATTTGCCCTTGTCTTTCTGGCTCATTTCACTCAGTATGAGAGTGTCTAGTTCCATCCATGTTGCTGCAAATGGCATTATGTCATTCTTTTTTATGGCTGAGTAGTATTCCATTGTGCATATATACCACCTCTTCCGAATCCAATCATCTGTAGATGGACATTTGGGTTGTTTCCATGTCCTGGCTATTGTGAATAGTGCTGCAGTGAACATGCGGGTGCACGTGTCTCTTTTCAGTAGAGTTTTGTCCGGATAGATGCCCAAGAGTGGGATTGCGGGGTCATATGGAAGTTCTATGTATAGATTTCTAAGGTATCTCCAGAATGTTCTCCATAGTGGCTGTACCAGTTTACATTCCCACCAACAGTGCAGGAGGGTTCCCTTTTCTCCACAGCCCCTCCAGCACTTGTTATTTGTGGACTTCTTAATGATGGCCATTCTGACTGGTGTGAGGTGATATCTCATGGTAGTTTTGATTTGCATTTCTCTTATAACCAGCGATGTTGAGGATTTTTTCATGTGTTTGCTGGCCATCTGTATATCTTCTTTGGAGAAATGTCTATTCAGGTCTTTTGCCCATTTTTCCATTGGGTGACTGGCTTTTTTGCTGTTGGGTTGTATAAGTTGTTTATATATTCTAGAGATTAAGCCCTTGTCCGCTGCATCATTTGAAACTGTTTTCTCCCATTCTGAAACTTGTCTTTTTGTTTTCTTTTGGGTTTCCTTTGCTGTGCAAAAGCTTTTCAGTTTGATGAGGTCCCATGGGTTTATTTTTGCTCTAATTTCAATTGCTTTGGGAGACTGACCTGAGAAAATATTCATGATGTTGATGTCAGAGAGTGTTTTGCCTATGTTTTCTTCTAGGAGTTTGATGGTGTCCTGTCGTATATTTAAGTCTTTCAGGCATTTGGAGTTTATTTTTGTGTGTGGTGTGAGGGTGTGTTCTAGTTTCATTGCTTTGCATGCAGCTGCCCAGGTTTCCCAGCAATGCTTGCTGAATAGACTTTCTTTTTCCCATTTGATGTCCTTGCCTCCCTTGTCCAAGATTAATTGACCATAGGTATCAGAGTTTATTTCCGGGTTCTCTATTCTGTTCCATTGGTCTGTCTGTCTGTTTTGATACCAGAACCACACTGTTTTGATGACTGTGGCTTCGTAGTATTTCTTGAAGTCTGGGAGAGTGATGCCTCCTGCTTGGTTTGTGTTTCTCAGGATTGCTTTGGCGATTCTGGGTCTTTTGTGGCTCCATGTAAATGTTTGGAGTGTTTGTTCTAGTTCTGTGAAAAATGTCCTGGGTAATTTGATAGGGATTGCATTGAATCTGTAGATTGCTTTGGCCATTTTTACAATCTTGATTTTCCCAATCCAGGAACATGGAATATCTTTCCATTTCTTTACATCTTCTTTGATTTCTTTGATTAAAGTTTTATAGTTCTTGGCATATAAGTCCTTTACCTCCTTGGTCAGGTGTATTCCGAGGTATTTGATTTTTTTGAGGTGCAATTTTAAAAAGTATTGTATTGTTGTATTCCTTTTCTAATATTTCATTGCTGGTATACAGAAATGCGACTGACTTCTGAATGTTAATCTTATGTCCTGCTACTTTGCTGAATTTATGAATCAGTTCAAGTAGTTTTGCGGTTGAGTCCTTAGGGTTTTCTATGTGTAGTATCATGTCATCTGCATACAGTGACAGTTTGATCTCTTCTCTTCCTATATGGATGCCTTTTATTTCTTTGGTTTGTCTAATTGCTGTGGCTAGGACTTCCAAAACTATGTTGAAGAGCAGTGGTGAGAGTGGGCATCCCTGTCTTGTTCCAGATTTGAGTGAGAAGGTTTTCAGTTTTTCCCCATTGAGGATTATATTTGCTGTGGGTTTCTCATAAATGGCTTTGATTATATTCAGGAATGTTCCCTCTATACCCACTTTGGCATGGGTCTTGATCATGAATGGATGTAGAACTTTGTCAGATGCTTTTTCTGTGTCTGTTGAGATGATCATATGATTTTTGACTTTTTTTTTGTTAATGTGGTGTATGATGTTGATTGATTTGTGTATGTTGAACCATCCTTGTGAACCTGGGATGAACCCAACCTGGTCATTGTGTATGATCTTTTTGATATGTTGTTGGATTCGGTTGGTTAAGATTATGTTGAGAATTTTTGCATCTATATTCATCAATGATATTGGGCGATAGTTTTCTTTTTTGGTGGTATCTCTGTCTGGTTTTGGAATGAGGGTGATGGTGGCATCATAGAATGTCTTTGGGAGTCTTTCTTCTTCTTCAATCTTTTGAAAGTGTTTAAGGAGGATGGGCACCAATTCCTCTTTATATATTTGATAAAATTCACCTGTGAAGCCACCTGGTCCTGGAATTTTATATGTAGGGAGTGATTTTATGACCTCTTCATTTTTTTATTTTTTAAATTTCTTTCTTGACTTCCTCATTGACCCATTGGTTTTTTAGTAGCACATTGTTTAGTCTCCATGTAGTTGTTTCTTTCTCATTTCTTTTCCTGTGGTTGATTTCTAATTTCATTCCATTGTGGTCAGAGAAGGTACTTGAAATTATTTCCATACTTTTAAATTTGTCGAGCTGAGCTTTGTGCCCCTGTATGTGATCAGTTCTTGAGAATGTTCCATGTGCACTTGAGAAAAAAGTATATTCTGATGTTTTCGGATATAATGTCCTGAAAATGTTGATTAAGTCTAACTTTTCTATTGTGCAATTTAGGTTCTCTTTTGCCTTATTGATTTCCTTTCTAGAGGATCTATCCTTTGATGTGAGTGTAGTGTTAAATTCTCCTACTATGATTGTATTCCCATCAATTTCTCCTTTTATGTCCTTTAGTATTTGCTGTAGGTATCTGGGTGCTCCTATGTCCTGGGCATATATATTGACGATTGTAATATCCTCTTCTTGAATGGATGCTTTAGCCATTAAAGCATCCTTCTTTGTCTTTCTGTATGGCCTTAATTTTTTTATTTTTTTTTAATTTAATTTAATTTTTTTTTGTCTTTTGTCTTTTTTGTTGTTGCTGTTGTTGTTGCTATTTCTTGGGCCGCTCCCGCGGCATATGGAGGTTCCCAGGCTAGGGGTCGAATCGGAGCTGCAGCCCCCGGCCTACGCCAGAGCCACTGCAACACGGGATCCGAGCCGCGTCTGCAACCTACACCACAGCTCAGGGCAACGCCGGATCTTTAACCCACTGAGCAAGGGCAGGGACCGAACCCGCAACCTCATGGTTCCTAGTCGGATTCGTTAACCACTGCGCCACGACGTGATCTCCTGGCCTTCATTTTAAAGTCTGTTTTTTTCTGATATGAGTATTGCAACTCCTCCTTTCCTGTCCTGTCCATTGGCATGAAATATCTTTTCCCATCTGCTCACCTTCAGTCTTTATGGATCCTTTGCCCTAATGTAAGTCTCTTATAGACAGCAGATTGTAGGGTTTTGCTTTTTTATCCAATCCACCACTCTGTGTCTTCTGATTGGAGCATTCAGTCCATTGACGTATTAGGTGATTATTGATAGATATGTATTTATTGCTATTTTAAACCTGTTTTCCAGTTGATGCTTTGTTTCTCTTTTCCTCTTTCTTTTTTTGGCTGGATGGTTTCTATTTTTTTTTTTTTATGCTTGAGTACTTTTCTTTTCAGTATTTGTGAAGGTAATGTTCGCTTTTGATTTGTTCTTGCCCTGTTTTTTAAGCAAGTTAAGCTCTTCCTATATCTGCTTTCTTTAGCTCGATAGTCATATAAACTCAAATACATCATTAAAATAAAAAAAGAATCTATATTTTCTTACTTTCTTCTCTACATTGTATGATTTTTCTTTGTTTTTTTTTAACATATTCATGCTTAGATCTGTATGCTGGCTTATTTAAGTAATTGCTTTCCAATTGTGGTTTTTTCCATCTTAATACTTCTTACTTTTCTTTTTTTGGTCTTTTTGTCTTTTCTAGGGCCACACCCATGGCACATGGATGTTCCCAGGCTGGGGGTCTAATTGGAGCTGTAGCTGCTGGCCTACACCAGAGCCACAGCAACATGGGATCCAAGCCACATCTGTGACCTACACCTCATGGTAATGCCAGATCCCCAACCCACTGAGCAAGGCCAGGGATCAAACCCACAACCTCTTGGTTCCTAGTCAGATTAACTACTGAGCCACAATGGGAACTGCCCTTACTTTATTTTCTTTTAATTTAGAGAAGCCCTTTCAGTATTTCTTTTAGAATGGGCTTAGTATTGCTGTACTCTTTTAGCTTTTGTTTATTGGAGAAATTCTTTATTTCCCCTTCTATTTTAAAAGATATTCTTGCTGGATAGTGTATTCGAGGTTGCAAGTTTTTTCCTTTCAGCACTATAAATATATCTTGCTACTCCCTTCTGGCCTGTAGAGTTTCTGTTGAGAAATCAGCTGATAGCTTTATGGGGGTTCCCTTATAATTAATACTTTGCTTTTCTTTTGCTGCTTTTAGAACCCTCTCTTTAGCTTTTGTCATTTTTATGACAATATGTCTTGGTGGGCCTCTTTGGGTTTGGCATGTTTGGGGCCCCCTCTGCTTCCTGTATCTTGATATCAGTACACTTTAGATTTGAAAAGTTTTCAGCCATAATTTTTTCAGATATATTTTCTTTTTTTTATAATTTTTTTTTATTTTCCCACTGTATAGCAAGGGGGTCAGGTTATCCTTACATGTATACATTACAATTACATTTTTTCCCCCACCCTTTCTTCTGTTGAAACATGAGTATCTAGACAAAGTTCTCAATGCTATTCAGCAGGATCTCCTTGTAAATCTATTCTAAGTTGTGTCTGATAAGCCCAAGCTCCTGATCCCTCCCCCTCCCATCAGGCAGCCACAAGTCTCTTCTCCAAGTCTATGCTTTTCTTTTCTAAGGAGATGTTCATTTGTGCTGGATATTAGATTCCAGTTATGTGATATCATATGGTATTTGCCCTTGTCTTTCTGGCTCATTTCACTCAGTATGAGAGTGTCTAGTTCCATCCATGTTGCTGCAAATGGCATGATGTCATTCTTTTTTATGGCTGAGTAGTATTCCATTGTGCATATATACCACCTCTTCCGAATCCAATCATCTGTAGATGGACATTTGGGTTGTTTCCATGTCCTGGCTATTGTGAATAGTGCTGCAGTGAACATGCGGGTGCACGTGTCTCTTTTCAGTAGAGTTTTGTCCGGATAGATGCCCAAGAGTGGGATTGCGGGGTCATATGGAAGTTCTATGTATAGATTTCTAAGGTATCTCCAGAATGTTCTCCATAGTGGCTGTACCAGTTTACATTCCCACCAACAGTGCAGGAGGGTTCCCTTTTCTCCACAGCCCCTCCAGCACTTGTTATTTGTGGACTTCTTAATGATGGCCATTCTGACTGGTGTGAGGTGATATCTCATGGTAGTTTTGATTTGCATTTCTCTTATAACCAGCGATGTTGAGGATTTTTTCATGTGTTTGCTGGCCATCTGTATATCTTCTTTGGAGAAATGTCTATTCAGGTCTTTTGCCCATTTTTCCATTGGGTGACTGGCTTTTTTGCTGTTGGGTTGTATAAGTTGTTTATATATTCTAGAGATTAAGCCCTTGTCCGCTGCATCATTTGAAACTGTTTTCTCCCATTCTGAAACTTGTCTTTTTGTTTTCTTTTGGGTTTCCTTTGCTGTGCAAAAGCTTTTCAGTTTGATGAGGTCCCATGGGTTTATTTTTGCTCTAATTTCAATTGCTTTGGGAGACTGACCTGAGAAAATATTCATGATGTTGATGTCAGAGAGTGTTTTGCCTATGTTTTCTTCTAGGAGTTTGATGGTGTCCTGTCGTATATTTAAGTCTTTCAGGCATTTGGAGTTTATTTTTGTGTGTGGTGTGAGGGTGTGTTCTAGTTTCATTGCTTTGCATGCAGCTGCCCAGGTTTCCCAGCAATGCTTGCTGAATAGACTTTCTTTTTCCCATTTGATGTCCTTGCCTCCCTTGTCCAAGATTAATTGACCATAGGTATCAGAGTTTATTTCCGGGTTCTCTATTCTGTTCCATTGGTCTGTCTGTCTGTTTTGATACCAGAACCACACTGTTTTGATGACTGTGGCTTCGTAGTATTTCTTGAAGTCTGGGAGAGTGATGCCTCCTGCTTGGTTTGTGTTTCTCAGGATTGCTTTGGCGATTCTGGGTCTTTTGTGGCTCCATGTAAATGTTTGGAGTGTTTGTTCTAGTTCTGTGAAAAATGTCCTGGGTAATTTGATAGGGATTGCATTGAATCTGTAGATTGCTTTGGCCATTTTTACAATCTTGATTTTCCCAATCCAGGAACATGGAATATCTTTCCATTTCTTTACATCTTCTTTGATTTCTTTGATTAAAGTTTTATAGTTCTTGGCATATAAGTCCTTTACCTCCTTGGTCAGGTGTATTCCGAGGTATTTGATTTTTTTGAGGTGCAATTTTAAAAAGTATTGTATTGTTGTATTCCTTTTCTAATATTTCATTGCTGGTATACAGAAATGCGACTGACTTCTGAATGTTAATCTTATGTCCTGCTACTTTGCTGAATTTATGAATCAGTTCAAGTAGTTTTGCGGTTGAGTCCTTAGGGTTTTCTATGTGTAGTATCATGTCATCTGCATACAGTGACAGTTTGATCTCTTCTCTTCCTATATGGATGCCTTTTATTTCTTTGGTTTGTCTAATTGCTGTGGCTAGGACTTCCAAAACTATGTTGAAGAGCAGTGGTGAGAGTGGGCATCCCTGTCTTGTTCCAGATTTGAGTGAGAAGGTTTTCAGTTTTTCCCCATTGAGGATTATATTTGCTGTGGGTTTCTCATAAATGGCTTTGATTATATTCAGGAATGTTCCCTCTATACCCACTTTGGCATGGGTCTTGATCATGAATGGATGTAGAACTTTGTCAGATGCTTTTTCTGTGTCTGTTGAGATGATCATATGATTTTTGACTTTTTTTTTGTTAATGTGGTGTATGATGTTGATTGATTTGTGTATGTTGAACCATCCTTGTGAACCTGGGATGAACCCAACCTGGTCATTGTGTATGATCTTTTTGATATGTTGTTGGATTCGGTTGGTTAAGATTATGTTGAGAATTTTTGCATCTATATTCATCAATGATATTGGGCGATAGTTTTCTTTTTTGGTGGTATCTCTGTCTGGTTTTGGAATGAGGGTGATGGTGGCATCATAGAATGTCTTTGGGAGTCTTTCTTCTTCTTCAATCTTTTGAAAGTGTTTAAGGAGGATGGGCACCAATTCCTCTTTATATATTTGATAAAATTCACCTGTGAAGCCACCTGGTCCTGGAATTTTATATGTAGGGAGTGATTTTATGACCTCTTCATTTTTTTATTTTTTAAATTTCTTTCTTGACTTCCTCATTGACCCATTGGTTTTTTAGTAGCACATTGTTTAGTCTCCATGTAGTTGTTTCTTTCTCATTTCTTTTCCTGTGGTTGATTTCTAATTTCATTCCATTGTGGTCAGAGAAGGTACTTGAAATTATTTCCATACTTTTAAATTTGTCGAGCTGAGCTTTGTGCCCCTGTATGTGATCAGTTCTTGAGAATGTTCCATGTGCACTTGAGAAAAAAGTATATTCTGATGTTTTCGGATATAATGTCCTGAAAATGTTGATTAAGTCTAACTTTTCTATTGTGCAATTTAGGTTCTCTTTTGCCTTATTGATTTCCTTTCTAGAGGATCTATCCTTTGATGTGAGTGTAGTGTTAAATTCTCCTACTATGATTGTATTCCCATCAATTTCTCCTTTTATGTCCTTTAGTATTTGCTGTAGGTATCTGGGTGCTCCTATGTCCTGGGCATATATATTGACGATTGTAATATCCTCTTCTTGAATGGATGCTTTAGCCATTAAAGCATCCTTCTTTGTCTTTCTGTATGGCCTTAATTTTTTTATTTTTTTTTAATTTAATTTAATTTTTTTTGTCTTTTGTCTTTTTTGTTGTTGCTGTTGTTGTTGCTATTTCTTGGGCCGCTCCCGCGGCATATGGAGGTTCCCAGGCTAGGGGTCGAATCGGAGCTTGAGCCCCCGGCCTACGCAGAGCCACTGCAACACGGGATCCGAGCCGCGTCTGCACCTACACCACAGCTCAGGGCAACGCCGGATCTTTAACCCACTGAGCAAGGGCAGGGACCGAACCCGCAACTCATGGTTCCTAGTCGGATTCGTTAACCACTGCCCACGACGTGATCTCGGCCTTCATTTTAAAGTCTGTTTTTTTCTGATATGAGTATTGCAACTCCTCCTTTCCTGTCCTGTCCATTGGCATGAAATATCTTTTCCCATCTGCTCACCTTCAGTCTTTATGGATCCTTTGCCCTAAGTAAGTCTCTTATAGACAGCAGATTGTAGGGTTTTGCTTTTTTATCCAATCCACCACTCTGTGTCTTTGATGGAGCATTCAGTCCATTGACGTATTAGGTGATTATTGATAGATATGTATTATTGCTATTTAAAAACTGTTTCCAGTTGATGCTTGTTTCTCTTTCCTCTTCTTTTTTTGGCTGGTGGTTTCTATTTTTTTTTTATGCTTGAGTACTTTTCTTTCAGTATTGTGAAGGTAATGTTGCTTTGATTTGTTCTTGCCCTGTTTTTTAGCAAGTTAAGCTCTTCATATGCTTTTTTAGCTCGATAGTCAATATAAACTCAAATACATCATTAAATAAAAAAAAGAATCTATATTTCTTACTTTCTTCTCTACATTGTATGATTTTTCTTTGTTTTTTTTAACATATTCATGCTTAGATCTGTATGCTGGCTTATTTAAGTAATTGCTTTCCAATTGTGGTTTTTTCCATCTTAATACTTCTTACTTTTCTTTTTTGGTCTTTTTGTCTTTTCTAGGGCCACACCCATGCACATGGATGTTCCAGGCTGGGGGTCTAATTGGAGCTGTAGCTGCTGGCCTACACCAGAGACACAGCAACATGGGATCCAAGCCACATTGTGACCTACACCTCATGGTAATGCCAGATCCCCAACCCACGAGCAAGGCCAGGGATCAACCCCACAACCTCTTGGTTCCTAGTCAGATAATACTGGCCACAATGGAACTGCCCTTACTTTATTTTCTTTTAATTTAGAGAAGCCCTTTCAGTATTTCTTTTAGAATGGGCTTAGTATTGCTGTACTCTTTTAGTCTTTTGTTTATTGGAGAAATTCTTTATTTCCCCTTCTATTTTAAAAGATATTCTTGCTGGATAGTGTATTGAGGTTGCAAGTTTTTCCTTTCAGCACTATAAATATATCTGCTTACTCTTCTGGCCTGTAGAGTTTCTGTTGAGAAATCAGCTGATAGCTTTATGGGGGTTCCCTTATAATTAATACTTTGCTTTTCTTTGCTGCTTTTAGAACCCTCTCTTAGCTTTTGTCATTTTTATGACAATATGTCTTGGTGGGCCTCTTTGGGTTTGGCATGTTTGGGGCCCCCTCTGCTTCCTGTATCTTGATATCAGTACACTTTAGATTTGAAAAGTTTTCAGCCATAATTTTTTCAGATATATTTTCTTTTTTAATTATTTTTTAATTTTCCACTGTATACAGCAAGGGGTCAGGTTATCCTTACATGTATACAATACAATTACATTTTTTCCCCTACCCTTCTTTCTGTTGAACATGAGTATCTAGACAAAGTTCTCAATGCTATTCAGCAGGATCTCCTTGTAAATCTCTTTCTAAGTTGTGTCTGATAAGCCCAAGTCCTGATCCCTCCACTCCCTCCCCTCATCAGGCAGCCACAAGTCTCTTCTTCCAAGTCTATGCTTTTCTTCTAAGGAGATGTTCATTTGTGTGGATATTAGATTCCAGTTATAAGTGATATCATATGGTATTTGTCTTGTCTTTCTGGCTGTTCACTCAGTATGAGGTCTCTAGCTCCACCATGTTGCTGCAAATGGCATGATGTCATTCTTTTTATGGCTGAGTAGTATCCAGTGCGATATATACCACCTCTTCCGAATCCAATCATCTGTAGAGGACATTTGGGTGTTTCCATTCCTGGCTATTGTGAATAGTGCTGCAGTGAACATGCGGGTGCACGTGTCTCTTTTCAGTAGAGTTTTGTCCGGATAGATGCCCAAGAGTGGGATTGCGGGGTCATATGGAAGTTCTATGTATAGATTTCTAAGGTATCTCCAGAATGTTCTCCATAGTGGCTGTACCAGTTTACATTCCCACAACAGTGCAGGAGGGTTCCCTTTTCTCCACAGCCCCTCCAGCACTTGTTATTTGTGGACTTCTTAATGATGGCCATTCTGACTGGTGTGAGGTGATATCTCATGGTAGTTTTGATTTGCATTTCTCTTATAACCAGCGATGTTGAGGATTTTTTCATGTGTTTGCTGGCCATCTGTATATCTTCTTTGGAGAAATGTTATTCAGGTCTTTTGCCCATTTTTCCATTGGGTGACTGGCTTTTTTGCTGTTGGGTTGTATAGTTGTTTATATATCTAGAGATTAAGCCCTTGTCCGCTGCATCATTTGAAACTGTTTCTCCCATTCTGAAACTTGTCTTTGTTTCTTTTGGGTTTCCTTTGCGTGCAAAAGCTTTTCAGTTTGATGAGTCCCATGGGTTATTTTTGCTCTAATTTCAATTGCTTTGGGAGACTGACCTGAGAAAATATTCAGATGTTGATGTCAGAGAGTGTGTTTGCCTATGTTTTCTTCTAGGAGTTTGATGGGTCCTGTCGTATATTTAAGTCTTTCAGGCATTTGGAGGTTATTTGTGTGTGGGTGTGAGGGTGTGTTCTAGTTTCATTGCTTTGCATGCAGCTGTCCAGGTTCCCAGCAATGCTTGCTGAATAGACCTTCTTTTTCCCATTTGATGTCCTTGCCTCCCTTGTCCAGATTAATTGACCATAGGTCAGGGTTTATTCTGGGTTCTCTATTCTGTTCCATTGTCGTCTGTCTGTTTTGGTACCAGTACAACGCATGTGTTTGAGACTGTGGCTTCGTAGTATTTTGAAGTCTGGGAGAGTGATGCCTCCTGCTTGGTTTTTTCTCAGGATTGCTTGGCGATTCTGGGTTCTTTTGTGGCTCCATGTAAATGTTTGGAGTGTTTGTTCTAGTTCTGTGAAAAATGTCCTGGGTAATTTGATAGGGATTGCATTGAATCTGTAGATTGCTTTGGCCATTTTTACAATCTTGATTTTCCCAATCCAGGAACATGGAATATCTTTCCATTTCTTTACATCTTCTTTGATTTCTTTGATTAAAGTTTTATAGTTCTTGGCATATAGGTCCTTTACCTCCTTGGTCAGGTGTATTCCGAGGTATTTGATATTGTGAGGTGCAATTTTAAAAAGTATTGTATTGTTGTATTCCTTTTCTAATATTTCATTGCTGGCATACAGAAATGCAACTGACTTCTGAATGTTAATCTTATATCCTGCTACTTTGCTGAATTTCTGGCATACAGAAATGTGACTGGCTTCTGAATGTTAATCTTATGTCTTGCTACTTTGCTGAATTTATGAATCAGTTCAAGTAGTTTTGGGGTTAAGTCCTTAGGGTTTTCTATGTATAGTATCATGTCATCTGCATACAGTGACAGTTTGATCTCTTCTCTTCCTATATGGATGCCTTTTATTTCTTTGGTTTGTCTAATTGCTGTGGCTAGGACTTCCAAAACGATGTTGAAGAGCAGTGGTGAGAGTGGGCATCCCTGTCTTGTTCCCGATTGGAGTGAGAAGGCTTTCAGTTTTTCCCCATTGAGGATTATATTTGCTGTGGGTTTCTCATAAATGGCTTTGTTTATGTTCAGGAATATTCCCTCTATACCCACTTTGGCGAGGGTGTTGATCATGAATGGATGTTGGACTTTGTCAAATGCTTTTTCTGCGTCTATTGAGATGATCATACGATTTTTGACTTTATTTAGTTAATGTGGTGTATGATGTTGATTGATTTGCGTATGTTGAACCATCCTTGTGAACCTGGGATGAACCCTACGTGGTCATTGTGTATGATCTTTTTGATATGTTGTTGGATTCGGTTGGTTAAGATTATGTTGAGAATTTTTGCATCTATATTCATCAATGATATTGGGCGATAGTTTTCTTTTTTGGTGGTATCTCTGTCTGGTTTTGGAATGAGGGTGATGGTGGCATCATAGAATGTCTTTGGGAGTCTTCCTTCTTCTTCAACTTTTTGAAAGAGTTTAAGGAGGATGGGTACCAGTTCCTCTTTATATGTTTGATAGAATTCTCCTGTGAAGCCATCTGGTCCTGGGCTGTTATTTGTAGGGAGTGATTTTATGACCTCTTCAGTTTCATTTCTAGTGATGGGTCTGTTCAGTTGGTCTGTTTCTACTTGATTCAGTTTTGGCAGGCTGTAAGATTCTAGAAAATTGTCCATTTCTTCCAGATTGTCAAACTTGTTGCCGTATAGTTGTTCCTAGTATTCTCTTATGGTTTTTTGTATTTCTGCTGTATCCGTTGTGATTTCTCCTTTTTCATTTATAATTTTGGTTATGTGGGTTCTTTCTCTCCTCTTCTTAGTGAGCCTGGCCAGGGGTTTGTCAATTTTGTTCACCTTTTCCAAGAACCAGCTCTTGGTTTTATTAATTGTCTCTGTTGTTTTTTGAGTCTCTATTTTATTGATTTCTTCTTTGGTCTTTATAATTTCCTTCCTTCTGCTGGCTTTAGGTCTTTTTTGTTCTTCTTTTTCTAATTCATTTAGGTGGAGGGTTAAGTTGTCCATTTGGGATCTTTCTTCTTTTTTGAGAAAGGCCTGTATTGCTATAAATGTCCCTCTGAGCACTGCTTTTGCAGCATCCCATAGATTTTGAGAGGTTGTGTCTTCATTATCATTTGTTTCAAGGTAGTTTCTAATTTCCTTCTTGATTTCCTCATTGACCCATTGTTTTTTTAGTAGCATGTTGTTGAGTCTCCGTGCAGTAGGTTTTTTCTCAATTCTTTTCCCATGCTTGATTTCTAATTTCATGGCATTGTGGTCCGAGAAGATACTTGAGATAATTTCTATGCTCCTAAATTTGTTGAGGTTAGCTTTGGTCCCAATATGTGGTCGATTCTTGAGAATGTTCCATGAGCATTTGAGAAGAATGTGTATTCTGATTTTTTTGGCTGTAGTGTCCTGAAGATGTCAATGAAGTCTACCTTTTCTATGGTTTCCTTTAGGATCTCTGTTGCTTTATTGGTTTTCTGTCCAGAGGATCTGCCCATTGATGTGAGGGGGGTATTAAAATCTCCCACTGTGATTGTATTCCCATCAATTTCTCCCTTTATGTCTTCTGTTCATATTTGTTGTATGTATCTGGGTGCTCCTGTATTTGGGGCATATATGTTGATGATAGTAATGTCCTCTCCTTGGATGGATCCCTTAGTCATTAAGTAGTGTCCTTCTTTGTCTTTCTTTATGTCTTTGGTTTTAAAGTCTATTTTGTCTGATATGAGGGTTGCGACTCCTGCTTTTCTGTCATGTCTATTGGCGTGAAATATTTTTCCCCACCCTTTCACTTTCAATCTATATGTATCCTTTGTCCTAAGGCGAGTTTCTTGTGGCAGCATATTGAAGGTTTTTGCCTTTTAATCCACTCAGCCACTCTGTGTCTTTTGATTGGGGCATTCAGTCCATTGACATTTAAGGTGATAATTGATAGATGATTATTTATTGCCATTTTGAACCTCGTGTTCCAGTTGATTCTATGGTTCTCCATTCTTCCTTTCTTTTTTTTTTTTTTTGGTTGGATGTCTCCTGTTATTATCTGCTTGATTGTATTTTTGTTTTCATTTTTTGCAAATGCAATATTTGGTTTTGGCTTGTGGTAGCCCTGCTTTTTAAGTATGCTAACTCCTTCCCATAATTGTGTGTTTTAGCCTGATGGTCCTGTAAGTTCAAACACTTCATTACTATATTAAAATTAAGAAGAGAAACATACAAACATACAAACAAACAAAAAGGGTTATTTACTTCCTAACATCCCTTGCCCACATTTTATGGTTTTGATGACTCTTTTTTATTTTTTTCTTTTTAATTTTATTTCGTTTGAGGCCTGTTCATGATTAAATCTGTATGCTGGCTTATTTGAGTGACTGCTCTCTGATTGTGGTTTCCTCAGTCCTACTTCTTCCTCTTCTTTTTTTTTTTTTTTCTTTTCTTTTTTCTTCCCTTTACTTCCTTTCTTTTTGGTTTAGAGAAGCCATTTCAATATTTCCTTTAACCTGGGTTTTGTGTTGCAGTATTCTGTAAGTTTTTGATTGTGGGAAAAAAAAATTTTATTTCCCCTTCTATTTTAAATGATATTCTTGCTGGATAGAGTATTCTAGGTTGCATATTTTTTCCTTTGAGCACTTTAAATATCTCTTGCCATTCCCTCCTGGCCTGTAGTGTTTCTGTAGAGAAATCCGCTGATAATCTTATGGGGGTTCCCTTGTAGGTAACATTCTATTTTTCTCTTGCTGCCTTTAGGATCCTCCCTTTACCACTAAATTTTGCCATTTTTATTATGATGTGTCTTGCTGTGGGTCTGTATGGGTTCAGTTTGTTTGGGGCCCTCTGTGCTTCTTGTATCTTGAACCCAGTATCCTTTAGACGTGGGAAGTTTCCATCGATAATTTCTTCAAATATATTTTCTATCCCCTTATCTTTTTCTACTCCTTCTGGAATTCCTATTATGCATAGATTGGCCCACTTTATATTATCCCATAGGTCTCTTATATTGCTTTCCTGTTTTTTGATTTGGTTTTCTGTCTGCTGACCTGATTGGGTGATTTCCATTATTCTATCTTCCATATCACTGATTCATTCTTCTGCATTATTCATTCTGGTTTTTACTGTCCTTAGTTCAGTTTGCATCTCTGCAAATGAATGTTCTAGTTTTTCTTGGCTCCTCCTTATATTTTCTAGTTCCTTTCTGAGGGTATCTGCATTACTGTTCATATCTTCTCTTAATTCCTTTAGCATTTTCACTATTTCTCTTTTGAACTCCAGGTGTGTCAGACTGTAGAGATCTGTTTCATTGTTGACTGTTTTAGGTGAGTTCTCCTGTTGGTTTGACTGGGGGTGGTTTCTCAGCTTCTTCATCTTGCTTGTTGTTTTCTTTCTCCTGAAGGAGTTGTACTCTCCGTTATCGGGCAGTGTTTGCCTTGTCACTGCCGTGGAATATTTCCTGAGGGCTGGCGTTGTTGGTCAATCTTTTTGAGGCAGTGTGGCTTTTCTGAAGTGTTGATGGGGCTAACAGTGTTTCTTTGAAGCAAAGGAGGACTTCCTGGGGGCAGACAGGACCTGGAGGTCCACACCACGATGGTAGCAGATTTCACTTGGTCATGCAGAACTTGCTCTGGTGTTTTTAGGGTATGGGGTTCTTGCAGGGTGTTGGCGGTGTTGGGCAGTTGTTCCTAGGAGTGCAGCACCCCCTGGGGGCTGGAGCAGCTATCTGGGTCTCTGAGAACCTAAGAGGCTCTTCCCTATGGCAGCCCAACTCAGAAGGACAGCCTGAGAATGTAGGCGGATCTTTTCACAGTCTGGCCAAGCTTGTTGCAGCTTTTCTGGGCTGAAGGTGGTCCTCCAGGGGGCTGGTGGTGCTGAGCAGCTATTCCGCAGGAGTGGGGCACCCCCTGAGGGCTTGGGTGGCTAGCAGGGCTGCTGAAAACCCAAGAGGCTCCTCCCCAGGGCAGCCCGACTCAGAAAGACCATCTGATACCTTTCCCAGCTCAGCCAAGCTTGTTGCAGCTTTTCTGGGCTGTAGGGGGTCCTGCCTGGAGCTGGCAGTCCTATGCAGCTCATCCACTAGGTCTCGGCACCCCCTGGGGGCTTGGGCGCGTAACAGGACCGCTGGAAACCCAAGAGGCTCCTCCCCAGGTTAGCCCAACTCAGAAAAACCATCCGAGAATTAGGCAGATCTATTCACGGCCTGGCTAGGCTTGTTCTAGCTTTTCTGGGCTGTAGGCCTTTTCTCGGGGGTTGGTGGTGTTTGGTGCTGCTCTGCGGAAGTGTAGCCCCTCCAAAGGGCAAGCAGGCCTGTGCAGGGACAGCCCCTGTGGTGTTAGGCTTCAGGCAATTGTTGAGGCCAACCCTCCTGGATGGCAGGCAGCCCCAGGTCCGGCGACAGCATAGGGAGTGGCGGGGGTGGGGGGAGGGGATGCACTGGGAAGCACAGCTTTCAGCTAGCTAGGGGGCCTGTAAGCTTGCTGTGGTGTGGGGGGTATTCTATGGGGACCCACCCCTTCTTCTCTCCCCTCCCCAGCACGGGCACAAACCAGGCTCTTCTCCCAGGTTCCCTCTGATGTTGCTTTCCACTTCCCCGCCCCTAGAGTATTGCTCCCTTTCTCTGCGACAGCTTTGTTTTCTAGTCTCCCAGGCAGTCTCTGCCCCCATCAAATGGTTTCTAGACCTCCCAAGCAGTTTCCGCTCCTCCCCCCCCCCAGCCCGTTCTCAGGGTCTAACCTCTAGAGCCAAGGATTCGGTGCCCAGGCATCCCCCACCCAGGCATCCCCCGGCCCTTTCCTGGGGACTAACCTCTGGAGCCGAGGATTCGGTGCCCAGCCCCCACCCAGGCGTCTCAATTTTTGGTGACTGTGCCCGTAGTTCAGATGGTCCCTTTGGTTCTTGATCAGCTTTTCCGTACTCCAACTTACTGCTACACTCTTCTCTGCATCTGGAGATTGCTCCGGTTCGTTTGATCTTTCCCCCGAGTAGGTGACTTTCCAGGGTGCAGGATCCCTTTCTCCTCCTCAGTTCCCTTTCGGGAGTGCCTGTCCCGCTCGGATTCACCTTCTCTCACTCTCCTCTTTTCTCCGGATCTGCCCAGTAATGTCACGAACTTCTTGCCGTTATTGGAGTTTAGATTCCTCTGCCAGCGATTAGTTGCTGTTTTGTGTGAGTCATTTATTCTGTAGATGTGCTTTTTTTGTGGGAGAGGGCAATCGTGTCCCCCTACTCCTCCGCCATCTTGTCCTCTCTCCCCCATAATACTTTAAAATTACTGAGCGGTCATCTCAGTTGTAACCCAAACATACCAAAATTTTGAATATCATATAGTCAAAGACTTAACTAGCAAAAGGATTAGTGCAATTTCTACTCCATAACTTTAGGGTTTGAATATCTTGAATTGTACAGATACCAAGATTTTTGAATTCCTGATGGCATAAAATTGAATATTGGGATTGTCTGGCCTATACTTCAAGTTATTGTTCGGCTAAATTAAATGACTTGGAGTAAGACATCAATATGCCTCTCACGAGTGAAAAACAATAATAATTACATTTTATTTTCATAATTTTGGAGAATACAAATGCTAAATGTTCTATAATTGTTGATCTATGTTTAAACTACATGGAAAACAAGACTTAGAAAATAGTTTTGTAACCTCCACAGGTGACAGTAATTATTATCAATATATATATCGTGCACTCCTGGAATACAGGAGACCTTGATAACACCCCCCCCCAAAAAAAAACAGGCTAAAAATGGCATAAAACCCACTATTTTTAGTAAAATGGAGGAATTAAGAACAAACCTTACTAACTACTTGACTTCCTCTCTGTAGTACTTTTGAAAGCAATAGCCTTGCCAAAGCCAGTGATTATATACAGTGGTGTGGTCTAGGGCAGTGTCAGTGAATAAACTGAAATAAATGTTTAGATACAAAACATATTTAGGAACTGGATTATCAAATATAAGAAGATGAAAGAGAAGTGTCAAAGAGGACACACCAGGTATCTGCTTCAATAGGATGAATGAAGGTGGAATAAATTCACAAAGAGAAGTAAACTTAGGTTACAGACGCAGCACCATAGTTTCTAATAGCTTATACATGACAGAGTTATTAAAAATGAAGAAAAACAATTAAGATCCTAAAGCTTTTTGTGGGTCATAGACATTTCTCAGGTACTTCAAAAACTTCAGAGTACTGCAGTTCATGTCTTTAGTGAATTAGAAAAGGAACTGAAGAGTTCAGGTCGTGGTGCAGCAGAAATGAATCCGACTAGGAACCATGAGGTTAAGGGTTCCATCCCTGGCCTAGCTCAGTGGGTTAAGGATCAGGCGTTGCCATGAGCTGTGGTAAAGTTCACAGACATGTCTAGGATCCCGAGTTGCTGTGGCTGTGGCATAGGCCAACAGCTGTATCTCCGATTAGACCCCTAGCCTGGGAACCTCCATGTGTCATGGGTGGGGCCCTAAAAAGACAAAAAGAAAAAAGAAAAGGAACTGAGAAGTTTTTGTATAGCCAGGTGCCTCAAATAAATAGGTTTTAGAATATGAATGATCTAGTAGTGTGATTAGGGATCCCATCTGCCATGACTGACGTTAATGGAATTTAGGACAACAAGCGCTTCTCCTTACAAAGGCTACATGTAATGGAAGGAAGGGGAGAAAAAGATTGTTTGAAGTGTAGCTGTTTTCACTTTGCTTTTTTAGCACAGTTCTAGAGGAAAGGGTTAGAGATTTCTTGGAAGGACAAAAGCAGTTGGAGCTTGCATGAGACAAAATAATTTACAAAGAAATGTATAGAGCAGAGTATGAAGAGAGGTTCAGTCAAGCTTATATTTGAATCACAGCAAGGGTAAACTTTGGATGTGTGGAATAGTCAGTTGAATTGTATCAAGATTTTTAAAGGTTTTAGTCCCTAAACTCCTTTTATCTTTTAGGTATCAAGTGCATTGCCTTCATAAAACTAACCACAAATTGCATATGTGTGTGCGAAGTGAATGTCAGTCTTATCTTTTCGCCCAGTGAGTGGTAGTGTTAATCACTTGTTTCTCTGAGCACAGGTTCTGGTACATAGTGAACTTGTACTATAAGTTATAGGATCTAGATGTGTTTTCTCATCTGGACTTAGATGAAAATGGTGTTCAATATGATAGAGTATTTGTCCATGGGGTGTCTATATAAAACTGTGCACACAGAAAAAAATGATGAATCAGACATTGAAATGTTTATTCCACCTATTTTCTTGATTTTATTTTTATTCAAAAATTTTTCTTAAATGGATATGTACAGTTTTATAATTCCAACAAAGGTGCAGATATTTTTCTGTCTTTCTCACTAATGGATCACTGGCATTTAGATGGGTACCTGATATATAGTATCCACTTTCTATATTTGTCAAATTAATGATGGAACCCAGCAACATTACTGGAAAAAAACAACAATAATGTCTTCATTATGTATTCTTTGTTGACTAAGAATATTTTTTGGTGATGATGTTTGATAACATTCCCAACAGATCTACTATTTCAGCCACATTAAAGGGAACCAAGATATGTATCTGTTGGACTAGCAACTTATCATGTTTGCTATATAAGAGTAATATAAGGGTGTACTAGAAGCATCATGCTCAAAGAGGTTAAAGTAATATTCTGAGAAACATGGTGAGGGATTTGTAATGAGGTCACAGCTGCTGAGTAATGTACACAATAATAGTATAAACTGTGTACTCATTTTTAAATACATTTCAAACATTAACCTATACAAGCTTCAGGGAATAATTTTGTTTCCTATTTAATTTCAGGTGTTGCAACAGTCTCAAGGTTGTTATAAATTATATATAGCACCGTATAGAAATAAAAGTTGCACTTTATATTCTTTACCCAGTACAAATTTGTTTTACATTAAACATGCTGTAGGTTTATGGTTCAATTCATTATCTGCTTGTGGATACATAATACTAATCAAAGGAGAGTTTCATGGATAACTTTGAAAAATGTCACATTTTTCAGTAGGTTACCAAGAATTCTATTAGTGCATTTAAAATTCACAGAATAAAATATGATTAAAAGCATACTTCTCTACCTAGAAGTTACTGTCTTAGTGCTAAAACTTCAATAATGGTAAATTTGTCTAATTCCCAACTTCAATCCTCAATTCTTATTTATCTCTCACTTGTAACAGATCTTGAAACTGATATAATTTATATTTCTATTTGTCCTGTGTTGTAAGCAAACAAGGGAATAGCTTTGACTGTTCCTTCCCTGTGGCATGTGTTTTTGATGAAATCATTTAAGAAATTATACTGTTATATAGAATTTATTATTTTAATGTATTTTTTATTTATATTTTTTAATTTTAATCTCTGAAATTTGGTTAAATGTATTTGCCTCTTAAACAGGTTTATCATATAAATGATTATACATAAGGGGAGTGTTTTAGGCTAATTTCTGATCAAATTTTTAATGGTTCTCTTTCTCTGGAAATTCTAAAAAAGAAATTTGTTATTTTTATCTATTGAGACATTTTTACAATTAAGTAAAATTTGAATAATATTTTTTTCTTTTCATGAAATTCAGTGAAATAAAGTTTTAAAAAAATATCACTGATCAATTGTATTTATTGAACAGTCTTTCATCTTTAATATTAAACTTATGCAGCATTTGACACACTTAGCCCCTCAATCAATGGTAAAATATTCTTCTTTCTTGAATTTTCAGGCATAATACTTCCCTGCCTCTCTTTATATCTCTCTGGCTACTACTTTCCAGTACTAATCACATTATTCTCTCTATTCTGAGCTGCCTTTGAGCTCAGTTCTAAGCTCTCAAACTGACTCACATCTAAACACCTTGGGACAACCTCAAAACCACAGCATCCCTGAACATTTTCCTTGATGTCCTTCATTAAATGTCTAGCCTTTTACCACTGTGTTAAGTGCTGAATATTGCACAAATCATTTTTCCAGTTCTAGAAATCAAAATTTAATGAATTTCTGTATTTTTCTTTGGCTAAGACCCTCTTCCTCCTTCAGCAAATGCTTTTCCTTTTTCTCCAATTTTTCCTAGAACATACATGTCAAATCCATCATGTAGACTACTGCAATAGCTTCCTAACATGTTTCCCTGGCCCACTCATGATCTAAAGAGTTAATTCTCCACAGAGCAATCAATTGTAGCATTGTAATAGCATAAACCAAATATTTTCACTTCTCTGCTTAAAAACTTCCATGGCTCCTCATTGCTCTCAGAATGAGACACAATGCCTTGATGAAATCTATGACACCCATCATGATGGTCTCTTATCTTCTTTCCAATTTCATTTGATAATGTAGTCTTTATCTCTGTCTCCATTATGTTCAACCTTTGCTAATTTCCTCTCAATTTTCCATGAAAACTTCAAGCCCTTTCTCACTTCAGGGACTCTCACTATTGCCTCAATACATGGATAAGTTGCCTTAACCTCGTATAGACTTCAGCTGAAATGTCGTATTTCAGAGGCGCCTTTGATGATTATTTTCCACAAAATAAACTTCTTAAATTCTTCATAGTAGTTAAAAATCAGGAATTATTTTATGTGTTATGTATATGTATTCAGTTTTCCCTGTCTTGAATATAAACTGATTAGGTCATGAATAATATAGTTATTATTCAAATACATATTTCTAGCCACTAGCCTAGTACTGAATTATAGGCACTATGTAGACACTTTCTGAATGAATGAATGTATGAATGAATGAGTATATAAATCATGTTTCCATATGTCATTGGATGAAGTGACCTCTATTTCAGTCTTTATTCATATGGAGAAGTTATGTATTTGCGTAAAGGGTAAAATCTACAAATAAAACTACTGAGTCCTCATATACAGATCCTATCTAAAATCTCAAATGATCTTCTTTCAAATACACTCACAATATGTGGAAGACCCTTTCTCCAAATATTTATAATATTAAGTTGGTTAGAGTAATCATGACCTTAGCAGAAAGTCAGCTATATTTTTATAACATGAATACAAACCATCTTTCTGAGCACTGAAGGAGTAACGGCTTTTTTCTTGAGGTAACTTGTATAATTTGAGAAAAGTGACTTCTGACCATCAAAGTTCTTTGCTTAGCCAGTGCAACTGTATGTTACTGTAACATCTGATCCCAGAAACCAAGAGGAATTCAAACTTGTTTGATATCCTCAAGTTCAATGATATAGAAAAGGCCCATGTTGCCAATGAAGGAATAGAACAGTATTTGCCAACTCCTCCAGATGCTTCTCCTTTTAGCCAGATGAAGCCGCACAGCTAGTTTTATTTTATACAGATGCTGCATTTTTAAGGTCTTGGCAAAACAAGAGTAAACTAGGTCTCCAATCCAGAGAAAAGTATCCTTTTCTCTCTTTGCCATTAATGTCCAATTAAGGTTATCCAAATGAGCTCTAAACTCAGGACTGTCTATTTTTCTTGACCTAATTCACCTTATATGATGTAAGGTTTATTATAAGATTTAAGATTCTTTTCTGATTGGGTATGAAACACTACCCATTGTACAAATCAAATACATGTATCAAATTAAACAGTTTATACTGAATTGCTACATTGCACACAATTGTTAACTATTGTCACTAAAAGTTTTAGATTTAACATTTAGATCTTCAAATTTTTAATTAAAAAATTGCTCCATTATTTTAGCTGTTTTTTACCTCAAATTAGTTTTACCTCAAGTTATAATCCTTCAAACTTCAATTTATGTCTGCATTTCCTCAAGTTATAATCCTTCAAACTTCAATTTATGTCTGCAATCTCCCTATACTCATTTCATCAAATGATCTTTTTTCTGTGAGGGTTGGAAAGTATAGCTATTCAAGTCAAGTAACTTCATGCTCAAAGCTAGATTTTGCAATTTACCTGATATACCTGGATTAAGTATGTAGATTAGACTTCCAGTCTTAACTGGAGTCTTATTAGATCTAATAATCATCCCATTACGAGATTATTAAATGATTAAATAATGTATTAAAAAGTTTAGAAAAGTGCCTGATAGTACATTAAAAGAATGTGTTTCATGCATTATGACACTAAGGAACACCTCAAATCTTTTTAAAGAAAATTATATTGGACAAGTGAGGCAAATTGTCTATGCCGCCCTCACCATCTGAAATGACTGTTAAAAAAGTGTTTTTTTTGTGTGTGTATGAATAGGAAATTCCATATTCAAGTGCAAAGGAAGGTAGTAAAAATTGAATTTCTACTAAATAGGATTTCAAAGTTACTGAAACAAAGTAATGAACAAAAATAGGACCCTGCATCAGATAAAAAAGGCCAAAACTACTAAAGGAGGAGGAAAGGTAATACAAAACATGTACCTTAATCATTTATTTTATTTCCTTATATTTCTACATCTCACAATTCATGTGGAAAAGATAAAGATATAATCTGTGCCCAGGTAAGGTGTCTAAAAATGCATATATATTTGTGAACACTTACAGTGAGTCATTGGTGCCAATAAAGAAAATAAAATTTTACATGAAATATGCAGGTAATTTTTCATAAACACTTTTTGAGTCATATAGTTAAATTAAGTCATTTTACATTTCTACTGCATTTATTAGTTCAGTATTATAGTTAATTTTTCAAGTCATTTTCAAGTTTGAAAAAGTACTTAAACTTAGTTTATGCTTAATGGCCTATGATATTTTCAATTTAGATTGTTTCTTTTTCTTTTTTTTTTTTTTGCTATTTCTTGGGCCGCTCCCATGGCATATGGAGGTTCCCAGGCTAGGGGTCTAATCGGAGCTGCAGCCACCAGCCTACGCCAGAGCCACAGCAATGGGGGATCCAAGCCGCGTCTGTGACCTACACCACAGCTCACGGCAACGCCGGATCATTAACCCACTGAGCAAGGCCAGGGACCGAACCCACAACCTCATAGTTCCCAGTCGGATTCGTTAACCACTGCGCCACAACGGGAACTCCAATTTAGATTGTTTCATCTCTGCTTCACTCCACCTGTGTCTTTTACACAACAAATACAACCTCTGTTTGCTTTATAGCCAGAAAAACATGGACCTTGTCTAGCCTATGGGAAAGCCAAGAAACTTCTGGGGCAGAGGGACATTGTTTTTTAAGATGACATCATCTTTATTATGCTAACCAATTCAGGGGAGATTTGTAACAGGAGGAAAATTCTGGATTTATTAACAAAAGGATGTTGAAGGGCAAATTTACATAACATTTGGCTAAACCAATTCTTATTTTCAATTTCTCAGGGCTCAGTTAGTTATTTGAGATGAATTCAACTTTGGAATGTATGTTTATAAATCACAGGACAAACTGTTCAAAATGTCCCAACTAACTAGAGAAATTGCTCTTAACTTCAACAAATAAATTCAAGCTCTGAAAAAAATGATAAACACAAAATTATATAATAGAGCAATGTTTTCATCTGGAAATGAAAAATGGTATAATGACATGAAGTTGTTCTACAAAATTTCAAAACTTCTAAAAATGCTAAAGTGAGACTAAAAACAGTAGATTATTATTTAAAAGTCACTCTTCCATCTGTAAAACTTAATATTGTTTATAATCTCCAGAAAACTGTAATATCTCTAAAATATTTATTAAAAAGCAAAAAAAATTGTTCTGCAGAATATTCATGGATACAATTTAAATTGAACTGTTATAAAATTGTCATTTTATAGTTCAAAAAGTCAAATAGTCTCATGTTTCAAAAGTAGTAGTATCTACTTCATCAATTTACATAATATATATCATTTTGGTTTAGCTTGAGTCATTATGCCAGTGGTTCCCAAATCTTACTTCACATTGGAATCACCTGGAAGCTTTATAACCTACCAATGCCTGCTTTCCATCCCTAGAGATTCCATTTAATATACAGTATAACATGATTAATATTTTAAAAATCTTTTCAGACAAATCTAATGTTCAGCAGTAGCAATGTTTGGGAATCAGTTTGTTATATTATTGGTCTTAAATCTCTTGATTAAAATTAATGTAGGAAGCTAGTTAACCCTCAAGATTCATGAACTCCACTCTATTATATTCTGATTCAGAAACCCTAGGGTTGTTGTCTTGAACTCTAGAAAAGCAGGCGGTCAAACTACCCATTTTTGTAGAAATAATCAGTATCAGTGATTTGCACATGAATGTACTCTAGCATTCATCCAATTAAAGCCACGGATTGATAGAATCAATGCAGAACTCCTGGTGGTGATACCTGTGTGTGTGGCCCAATTTAAAAAAATCCATATATAGTATTAACTTGCTGCCATACATGAAACACCCCTGGTATGCCATTACACCTGGTTATAGTTATAAAAGCCACAAGGGAAACTTAGTGGTGGCTTAGTTTGACCCCCACAATTCACTTAGTAACCATATAACTTAGGGCAAGTTACTGAAACATACTTAGCTATTTATTTTTTGGGTTGAATAATAGTGGAAAACTCATGGTTATAACTGTGTAACGATTGACGAATAACATTAAAATTATTAAATATCGTATGAAAGTATTTATTCTTTAAAAACAGCAACAACAAATTACGTAGTTAAGCCCTTTTCCTCCTATAGCCAAATTCCCAGCTAGTGTGTTCTTACTCCGATGTACTTTTTTTTTGGTCTTTTTGCCTTTTTCTAGGGCTGCTTCCTGCAGCATATGGAGGTTCCCAGGCTAGGGGTCTAATCGGAGCTGTAGATGTTGTCCTATGCCAGAGCCACAGCAATGCGAGATCCAAGCCGTGTCTGCGATCTACACCACAGCTCATGGCAATGCCAGGTCCTTAACCCACTGAGCAAGGCCAGGGATCGACCCCACAACCTCATGGTTCCTAGTCAGATTCGTTAACCACTGTGCCACGTCAGGAACACCTGATGTACCTTGATAGGGCTCTAGAGTCAAGTTCAATTAATAAAACCAATAAAATGAAATTATTAATCTTCTATAAACACTTTTTACCTTGGTCTTTAGGATATCAGCATTTTGGTTTTCCTCTTACCTTAAAGGATTTTTTTTTCTTATTATGAAGTGCTCCAGGGCTTGGTCTTCAGGACTCTCTTCTTTATATTCACTATCCATCAAAACAATTCCATCCATTTCTACATATTTAAATATTATTTGTGTGCCTATACCTCTGAACATCATTTCTAACAGAAAGATACATACTCAGTACTCAGTCACCTCTACCCTAAAACTGGTGCTCACTTTCCTAACGCCCATTTAGAACCATCCAGCACCATCTAGCTCCTTTTATTGAGTCTCTCAAGGTTCCCCAGAAGTGAGATCTCCTTTTCTACAGCAAATGAAATAAAATCTTGATTGACTTCAGGTGTTCCTAGAATTAGCTCTCTCTGTCTCTGGCTTGTGGTTTTGAACAGCAATATATCTGCAACAGATTATATGTCCTAAAACCTGGATCCTCTAATAGAAATTTCTATTTGTTTGCTATTAAAAATGTGTTTTCTTTTAGTTGCTTGTTATATGTTTTATTTGTTAAGTCTGTATATCCCAAAGGAGCATCCATAGGGGAAAAAATATTTGAAGTAGACGAGTTTTTCTTTCCAAAATTCTTTGCCTTTGAGTCTTTGTTTAGAACTAGAAATGCCATAAAATAAATATATCAATGAAATAAATATAAAAAATTATCTCATAAGTAAACAGTCTGATTTCAAGTTTCTATTTCTCCCATCTTTTAAAGGATCTTTTAGATCATATAATATATAAATTATCCTACAACCACATAGAATCTACTGGATGCTCTTATTGTGCTATTGCACAGCAGGTAACAGACTATATATGTAACAGATAGGATTGGAAAATGAAAAATGTGCTTGGCTAAATGAAAGTTCTATCCTTACAGCAGCTGCCATTATAATCCAAAATAACTTTCAATAGGTAGACTAATTTAAAACACGTGGATGATTTGAACATGGAGGGCAGTAAGAGCTCTGCCTTTCCCAGGTTTGGCTTTTAATAGCAGGTGTTTAAAATGTCATCTATGCAAGTGAAAAAAATATGTGCTTGGCATAGAAAATTATTTTTAATTAATCTGTTCAGAAATTTTCTCGATTCAGGAAATTAGGGTCTATTTAAATGAAATCTAAAGGTTGTATGTCTTCTGAAATTCAACTGATTATTAAAATACTATAATCCTTTGACATATAGACTCATAGATGGACACGGTGATATTTTGGTAATATATAAGCTCTTTATTTTTACAGTTCTGTGCTTAAAATCTAGATCTTCAAAATATAAAAAACAATAAGCCGATAGCTTTGGCTCAAAATTGGAATATAATCGGTAAAGCAGGTGTGAAGACTGCCCCTTTTTTTTATTCATGCCATTTAATTGTCAAGGAAGTGACAATTATATTTTTAATATTTATTATTTACTAGTAATTTATATTTTTAATTAAAATATATAGGCTGAAACTAGTTACTTATCATGTGTACTTGTTTCTTGTTGGTAAAATAGTTCCCTTGTGAAAGTTTTAATCTCGTGCCAGATTGTGAAAGTTAAAATGAATTGCTTTCTGTGTTTGAGTGACCTTGTTTAAGCCTTTTATGTGTGACAAGATTCTTTTTACCATTACTTTTGTTAAGTAAAAAAAAAAAAAAATTCACAACTTAGAAATAAAGCAGGAGGAGGACTGCATGCCCTTTCAATGTCATTGTTTAACAGGCTCACTCTAGATTTTTTTAATTATCTAGGAGAATGCACCTGAGTTTTACTTTGCTATTTATTATTAGATCCTCGAAACTGTGAAATTAAATGCTAATTTATAGGTTTCTGTCAGGTAGATAAGATAAGCCTAAAGGTTTCAGGGTTTCACTTTTAAGGCCTATAGGGCATTTAAGAGTTTAATTTCTATTATCAAATTCTTTTCAGGAATCCTTTGACTTTGTTGATATAAATCTCTCTTCCTTGAATGATCCCTTAAATCAGTTTTACCATTTTACTGGTTCCCTTATTGATAAAAGAGGTGAATAGTCGAAACATATTTATTCTATATTTGTATGGTAGTCTTGCTTTTAACTTTAAAAAATTACACTTTAACAGTTTTGCAAGTTCTGCAGAGTAGCCTCACCTTCCAGAGGCAATTACACCAAGTCACCTGAAAACAGCACCAGACCACACGTCTTGTCTTGGCTCCCATGGTAATTCCCAAAAGCATTAGAACTTTAAGTCATTGGCTATCTGTTTCTGTTATTCTCTCTCTCTCTTTTTGCTTTGCTTTGTTTTGCTTTTACTTTGTTTCCAGTTCTACAAAGTTCTTCAAGTTTGGTCTTGATTTTCATTTGTTCAGGGCTGAGAAATTATTCCCAGTTATGACGTACAAATCAGGCATCTGGCTTTATGACCTGATTACTTGGTCATCTGTTTTGAGTGAATGATGGAGATAAATCCTCTGTTGGGTAAGAGGTGATAGGGAATCCTGCATGATGATATTTTTAAATTTGCTTTTCTATTTGGAAGAACAAAACCAGTTGATACAATATTCCATTACCTCTGGAAGGGAAAATAGGTCTTTGAAATCTGGATCAAGGATTTATTTTTCTGTATTTATTATGACCTATTATGGATATTATAAAATGTAAGCTCTAAGTTATGTGTATCTATTCTGAATTGATATGAGCTTTTATCTTTCATTATATGAATTGAAATATTTTCCCTGTCTAAAAAAGTATTAATAAATTAGATTAAAAGACTCAAATTCAAGGAATTTTCTATCAATTGTTTATAAAGAATAGAGATGGTTATATAAGTCCAATATTAAAAATAATAATAGAAAGTAAGAAATTGACCTGGTAATGTTTTACTATACTAAACTTTAAGAGATGCAAATATTATTTTCTCTGAAATTTTTACCACAAGAACCTGTTTTTAATGAAAATCCAAGTTCTAATGAGTCTCTTGTTGAACCAGATCATTTTAATAATTTTGGCTTTAAATTTTTTCCTTATCTTATAAATGTAGATAATGTACACAAAGTTTATAAGATTTAAGAATGTAAAACTGTAGAAGTATATGTTTTGTTAAATGAAATCATTATTCTACAAAACATTTTTACAATAGTAATTATGCTTTGTAGTATGTTTGTTTGAAAATCCTCGGATCACTCCTTAGTTAATTTAAATATTTGGGCTAATATTAAATTGGATTAATACATAATATTTTTTCTTTTTATTATTATGGTTAATGTACAATACTCTATGTTACAGGTGTACATTGTAGTGATTCATAATTTTCAAAGGCTATACTCCATTTTTAGTTATGGAATATTGATCATATTCCCCATGGTGTACAACATATACTTGTAGCTCATTTTATACCTAATAATTTGTATCTCTTAATCCCCTACTCTTATTTTGCCCATCCCCCCTTCTCTCTCCCCATGGGGAACCACTAGTTTGTTCTCCATATCTGTGAATCTGCTTCTTTGTTGGTATAATCTGTAGTTTGTTGTATTTTTTAGATTCCACATATAGGTGATAAAGTATTTGTCTCTCCCTGACTTATTTCACTTTGCACAATGCCTTCAAAGTGCATCCATATTGCTGAAAATGGCAAGATTTCATTCTTTTTATGGCTGAGTAGTATTCCAGTGTATGTATGCACCACATTTTCTTTATCATCTTTTGATGAACATTAAGATTGCTTCCCTATCTTGGCAATTTTAAGTAATGCTGCTATGAGTATTGGGGTTCATATATCATTTGGAATTAGTGTTGTTGTTTTTTTTCCAGAAAGATATCCAGGAATAGAATTGCTGGGTCATATGGCAGTTCTATATTTAGTTTTTTGAGAAATCTCCATACTGTTTACCACAGTGGCTGCACAAATTTGCATTTCCATCAATACTATATGAGGTTTCCTTTTTCTCTACATCCTCTCCAACATTTGCTATTTATGTTATTTTTGATGATATCCATCCTGACAGATGTGAAGTGATATCTCATTGTGGTACTGATTTGCATATCCCTGATGATTACTAATGTTGAGCATATTTTCATATGCCTATTGGCTATCTCCATTTCCTCCCTGGGAAAATATCTATTCAGAGCTTCTTCCCATTTTTAAATCAAGTTTTTGATTTTTGCTATTGAGTTGTAAAAATTGTTAATATATTTTGGATATTAACCCCTTTTGGATAATATTACTTGCAAATATTTTATCCTATTCAATTGGTTGTCTTCGCATTTTCAAGATTTTTTTTTTTTTTTTTGCTGTGCAAAAGCTTTTAAGTTTAATTAGGGGTCATTTGTTTGTTTTTACTTTTGTTTCCTTTGCTTTAGGAGACATGTCCAAAAACATTGCTGCAGTTTATGTCAAAGAGTGTTCTGCTTAAGTTTTCCTCCTGGATTTTTATGGTTTCTGGACTTACATTTAGGTCTTTAATTCATTTTGAGTTTATGTTTGTATGTTGTGTTAGAGAATGTTCTAATTTAATTCTTTTACATGCAACTGTTCATTTTTCCTAGCAACACTTGTTGAAATATAAAGAATTTTTGATAATGCTAATATGAATTAGTATTGGTAAATACTAATCCTTTGATTACTAAGAATAATTTTAATACATATACTTATATCCATAGAATGTACTTATATATTTAATTGTACAATTACATGTATGTATAATTGCATAATACATATTTACATATTACATAATATATAACATGTTTATTTATAAGTAAAATATATATCTTCATAAAATAACACCTACATACATGTAATATATTAAATAGTGTTTCTAGATATTGATTCTTCCTGTTAAATACTGTAGAATAGCCAAATTCAGGACTATGTTTACTCACTCCAATTTAGGAAAGAAATAAAGTGATATTTATGGCTTTATGTTGTACCATATGTTAACCTGAAAAATAATAATACAGAATATATATTTCTTGCTTAACTACATGTTTTCTTTATGAAATACAGGAGAGTACTTTGGTTTAGAATTATCATTAATATGGGTAGTTATAACTACAACAGGATCAGTATTAACAAAGAAAAGCAACTGTATATATATATATATATATATGTGTATATATATATAAACACAAGATTAAGGGATGAGCTTCTGCTTTTCAAGGAAAAGAAAGTAGTTTAGTCCTGTTTTGGAATATGGAAAAGCACATGAAAGGCAAAAATTGAGAGAATGTGACAAGTTGTGTATGATTAAGGGAAATGAATTTTATTTGTCTTGTTTTCCAATATTTAGTATGAAAATAAAATATGAAATGTGTCCAAATGTTTGTCCAACATTGCCAGTTTTGATGAGTTTCTTCATAAGAAAAAAACAGTTATAAAGTATGACTCCTTTACTTTCAAATATTATGTTAATGCAAAACTTGACTTTGGCTTTATTAGAATGACAACTGAGCTTGACAAATTGTCTTCTCTTATCCAGGAGTATTGAAAGTTTATTCTTTACATTCAGTGAAATCTGCTTAAGTAACTGATATATATATAAAGAAAATTTCTTTGGAATTTGAAAAATAAATTGATTTAAAGTTTTTTTTTTTAACATCAAAAAGCTGGAGAACCACTGTGATATACTATTCTCTGTAAACTGCTAGGAATATTTTTTGAATTATGCTTGATTCTTATTCAATAAAAGAACAATTAAATCATATAAACAAATATTTTACTGAGTTTCTTTACATGAGTAGACAGTTTATGTATAGGTTTCTTAAATTCTCTCCTGTTTTAATCTTTTATAATTAAATCAAATGTGCAACCAAAGCCATGTTAAGAATAAGCCTCATTTAATTAGCACACAACCAAAGAACAAGGGTTACCTTTGTAATCAGTCTTAGAAGAAGTACTAAAAGGAGCAAGAGGTAAGGCAGGACACAGTACCTTCAAATGAACAATAATGAAAGCCAACATTACAAAAGAAAGTTTCAAAACAAAAACAATCTCTAAAATACTGTGAAGAAAAATCAGCACGAGCCTAAAATCCTAAGCCCATAAATAAAAATATAAGAAAGAGAAATATAAAAATTTTTAAAATAAAATGTTGAAACTCTACACATGGAGAACTTTGGTAAACAAATAGTAAGAATTCTGTAGGGGGGTGTTCTTTAGTCATAAGGAATATGATAGTAGATGAGAAAGCATATATTAAGTACATTCAGAGGTAAATAAAGAAGAGCACTAGGAAATGAAATTGTTTACACACAATATACTCATAGGATTTAAAATATATGTTGTATTAAAATAAACCACAAAATACAATAAAATTGCACAAAAGGAGGGGGCTAATAAAGATACAGTGTTATACATTCTTGCATTGTCTGTGACATGTAGAAGGTGATTATTTTGATATTAGGGGTTAAAAAGTTAAGAATGTACTTTTTATTTTTAAACTATTCAAGAAAATAGTGATAAGAGAATATATAACTAATTGGAGTTCCATTGTAGCACAGTGGATTAAGAATTTGACTGCAGTAGCTTGGGACGCTATGGAGGCATGAGTTAGATCCCCAGCCCAGAGCAATGGGTTAAAGAAAGTTTCCAGCATTGCTGCAGCCACAGCATAGGTAACAACTGTGCCTCAGATTCAGTCTCTGTCCCGGGAATGTCCATACGCCTCAGGTGCAGCCTTAAAATTAAAATGAATAAATAAATAGCAATACAGAGAAATATTTGGAAAACAATTTTAAGAAGCAACAAACAGAACATAGGACAGAGGAGACAAACATAAATCAAAACTAAAGTTTTATATTTGAATTAAATTATAGACAGCAATAAGACAAACATTGTAAGATTAGATTTTTTTAAATGTTACATATTAAATAGACACATCTTAACGATAAGGATAGAGAAAGCTTGAAAATAGAGTGATGTAAAAATACATACAATGTAACAGTAAAAAAGCTATTGCAGCTATGTTTCTATCAGAATGTAGATTTTTGTGATAAAGAGAATTATTTCATAATAATAAAATAGCAAATTTAATACCTAATTGTAAGTCCCATTTTTTTATGAATTTAGTATCATGGAGTGAAATACTGAAAAACTTGGCAGATGTAAAGAAGTAGAAAAATTTACCTTCATATAAGAAACCTGAATAAAGCCTTCTTTTTTAAAAATTTTTTATTTTTCTATTATAGTTGGTTTACAATGTTCTGTCAATTTATGCTGTACAGCAAAGTGACCCAGGCATATACATATATATATGTGTTTGTGTGTGTAAATATATATATATACATTCTTTTTCTATTACCTTCCATCGTGTTCCATCACAAGTGACAAGATATGGTTCCCTGTGCTATACAGCAGGATCTCATTGCTTATCCACCCCAAATGCAATAGTTTGCATTTGCTAATCCCCAAATCCCAGCCCATCACACTCCCTCCCACTCCCCCTTGGCAACAAGTCTGTACTCCAAGTCCATGAGTTTGTTTCTTTTCTGTAGAAAGGTTCGTTTGTGCCATATATTAGATTCCAGATATAAGTGATACAATATGGTATTTGTCATTCTCTTTCTGACTTACTTCACTTAGTATGAGAGTCTCTAGTTCCATCCATGTTGCTGCAAATAGCATTATGCTGTTCCTTTTTGTAGCTAAGTAGTATTCCATTGTGCATATATACCACATCTTAATCCACCTATTTTTCTTGAAAACTGATTAAAGAAAACTAAAAAAATCATCAAGACTGTAGGCAAAGCAAATTAAAATTTGTACTTGACATTCATCTGCTATATACACATTCTTTGGAAGTATTTGGAATATTATATTCTCGTAGAGTTAATTTCATGCCAAGATAACTTTACTGGAAAATATTTTAAAATATTTGCTTTTGCAGAGATTAGCAAAAGGGGAAAATACTTTTCAATTTTTTTAATGAGGCCAAGTTATATCTTATACCACAAACTGTCAAGGCTATTACAAGGTAGAAACATTGTAGGCTTATATGTCACATCAACATAGTAAAATAATCCACTTAATAAGGTAGTAAATTAGAGTTAATATTATATACACATACGATAGCAAGAATAATTATTATGTGAATAGTCTAGGAGTATAATATTTAATAGTTAAATATATTAATATAATTAACCACATTCAATTAAGAAATATAATAGCAATATTTTTAGAAAGGTTATTTATCAAATTTGTAATCATAGGAACTTCCTTAATATGATAATGGATGGATACACAAGTTCTATGTAAAATTCTATATAGCAGGAAAATATTGAAAGGCTTTTCTGCTGTGTTTAACAAAAAGTCAAGGATGCCCTCTATCCTCACCTTTATTCAAGCATGAACTAAAGATTCTTGTGCAAAAGAGAGATATGAATTTTAAGACTAGTCTGGGATAAATAAAACCTATTACTTAGGACCTGACTGTTTGTAAAATATACATATCTTTGTGTATATTTGTGTATTTATATATATATATAAACAATCAGGTTTGTATATGCATGAACATAGGTAAAATTACAATTCATAAAGGAAACCAACAAGGAAAACATTCCAACATACAGAAATCAATCATATAGATAAACAATTAGAAAATGAATTTTAAATTGTTAAAATTATAGGAGCATCCGAGTCACTAAATATCTATTTGTATTGATAGATATAAACATATGCAAGAATTCTGCACATGCATTATTGAGGAAAATGCAATTTAAATAAAGATGTAAACATGTCCAAGACAATTTTAAAGAATAACAAAATTGGAAGACTTACTCAAAACTATACACATATAAATATTTATAAGAAAATGTAGAGCTGCACAGGTTTATAGAAATACTGGCCTTTTTAATAAGTGGTGCTATGTGAATTCTATTTCTCCTATGGGGAGAATCTTGGCTTACACCTAACATTACACAGTATTATTTTCAGTAAATTTTAGATGTAATTAGGAAAATTAAAATGAAAGATACTAGGAGATATGATACCTTCGTATAACAAAGGAGATAAAACAGAACACAAATTATTTAAACAACTAGGGGATTAACTGGTAAACTGAGTGGTAAATTTTAAACACTTTCTCAGCCAGGACCAAGTCCGTGCGGGATTGACCAGCTGTCCCAGCTTAAGAGGATTAAAACACATAGTAGAGAGTGGAAGAAGATATTCACAAAATATTTATCAAAGAAACTATATCCTGAAAATATAGATAATGCATGTATATAATATACAATATGCATATGTGAATTTTTTAAACTTCATTAGTCATCAGGGATATAAATGAAAAAACAGAATTACATATCACTCTACCCCTACCAGAAGAGCTAAAATGAAAGACCTTCAATTTTGAATTCACATATATTGCAGATAAGAGTCAACTGGTTCAAATAGTTTGGAAACTGTTTAGCAGTAACAACTAAGCTCTCTATGCACACACACTCGGTGACCAAACGATTCTATTACTCATCAGAAATGTTAACATATTATCACTGAAAGATATATGCAGAACTATTTCTGGCTGCACAGTCAATAAAAGCCCCAAACTGAAAAAATGCACATAGTCAAAAACTATTGTACACTTAAGTAAATTACATTATATTTGTGAAATGGCTCATGTGCAGCAATGAAAATGAATAAATTTGGTATATGTGACAATATGAAATAATGTCACAAACATAACACTGAGAACCAAAAGGCAGATACAAAAGAGTATATGTTAACATAACTCTAATTTTTAAAGGTTTAAAAATAAGAAAAACTACTGTGCAGTGTGTTACAATATGTTTCTCTTCAGATGGAAAGGTACAGGTATTGACTGAAAGGTATAGGAGGGGAATTCTGCATTGCTAACAAAGAACTTTTCTCCATCTGGATAATTATTATTCATGTGTGGCAATTCATTAAGCTATATAGTTATAATTTTTTATTTTTTTATTTTGCTTTCCTATGTTTCAACAAACTTTATCAAATATGTAGAAAATATGTTACTAAAACTTTAATCAAATAGCTAGATATATTCAAATATGTAAAAATTCATAAAAGATAATACCTACTGGTCTTTTTTAGAAAAATGGTTAATATATCTAAGCAATTCAGAGGAGAAGGAATGGAAAGTTCTCAGGAACGGAGAAATCATGTGAGCCTTGAGTTTACTTAAATATAGAATTAATGTTAAGCAAAGTTAGGGATTAAAGTTAGCAAACCAAGTATAATAAATTTACATAGCCTAAAAACTAACATACTTAACAGAGATCAGTGATAAAGAGCACACTTGGAAAGAAATCTAAAAATGCTTATATCCTCATCTTTGAAAGAAGGAACTCAATAGTCTTCTTTGAAGTAAACCTTAGGACTGCTAAATGTCATTATCACTCAAAACTAGTAATTTTTATAAGCAATTTTTTAAACTTAGAGTGAGTTTTTAAAAAATAATATTCTTCCTTTAAGAAAAAAAATTTAAATTCAGTAACATTTCACTTTATTATTTTTTCTAATTACAAAACAAAACAGGGAAAAGCATATTAATATGCAAAAATATGTTAAAAGTAAATGTAATATTTTAATTATATGATAAATGATATATTCTTATTTTATAGAAGTGGCATTATTTATATTACACTCAACTTATCCATTTCTCTTTATCTCTGGTTATATTCATAGAAAAGTTCCTGGTATGGGTCCACATAATATAAATGAAGAGAATCAGTGGATGTCTAAATTTAGGTTATTTTTATTAATTTGATATTTATATAATTTTCTGCATTTAAGCAATTATTTTCAATGCATAATATTAAAAAAAACAATAGGACTGTCATAAAGAAACAAGGAAAAACAAAAATATGCTTACAAATAAATATTCAACATCACTGAAAATGGTTAATTTTCAATAGAGACAACAGAGATGCTTCATATTTTCCTTTTGGACATGTTCAGTTGTTTGAAAATTTCCAATAATCTAGGAGTTTCTGCATGGCTCAGTGGTTAACACACCTGACTAGTATCCATGAGACGTGGGTTTGATCCCTGGCCTTGCTCAGTGGGTTAATGATCCAGTGTTGCCGTGAGCCGTAGTGTAGGTCACATACGTGACTCAGATCTGGCATTGCTGTGGCTGTGATGTAGTCTCACAGCTACAGCTCCAATTTGACCCTTAGCCTGGGAACCTCCCATATGCCCTGGGGTGCTGTTATAAAAAGACAAAAAGACACACACAAAAAAAAGAAAGAAAAATTCCGATAATCTAACAAATAAAGCAATTTGAGGACATTCAACATTTTGAATATCAAATAACTCTACTCAGGAAGTGTGTAGAGTTATTTGAACATAGTTTTGAGTGCTTTAAAAAAAATTGATAAAAGTTTGCAATGTTCTTGCACAGATCCTACACTTTCTTGTGCAAATTATCCCAAAATATTTTATATCATATATGGGTTTCATATATTCAACAAAAATAGGAAACATTCTCATAAATTCTATTGTGTAAAGTTATATTGATTTGATTTTAATTGCAGTTAACTTAGATGCACTCTGTCTAGCTGAAACCAAAAATTTATTGGAAAGATATGGTATAGCTGAGTTCTGAAAAGAAATTTTTAATTGTATCATTCAGAACTGATGAGATACAAGAGTTCTAGGGCAATAGGTATAAGGAACTAAAGAATAGTCTCCTGATGTGTCTCCAATGGTAGTTATTTTAAATTATATTGGATTTTTAATATTTCAAATTCCAAATTAAAGCATCTTAGTGATATCACATGGTTTCTATGAGTTTCTCCACTCCTAGCCAGTTAGAGACAGAAAAATTTGATTGGCTTTACTAAAAATTAAGATTTATTGGTAGTTTCCACATTTGGGAGATATTGCCCCAAAAGGAACAAAACAGTTTAAAAGTACAGCTTTTTTTAAAAAAATAGATTTTTGAATCAAGAGTTTAAGGTATTGGTTTGAAGTATTAATTAAACTAATAAATTACAAAAATATAGGCATTTATAACCATATGTTTAATTTTCAGAACTGATTTATAGGCCTCTCATACATTTGATTTCCTCCAAAATATGAAACCAAATTACTTCTACTTATTTTTCAAAGTCTTTCATAGATTTAACACAACTCTTTTATTTTTTTCCTGGAGAACTCCTTTCTCTTTTGGCACCTGTTACTTCATTGTTCTCAATAGCTTAACTTTGATTTACTCTTGCTTATATGTCTTCCTCCCACCCATAAACACTGTTTTTGTTGTCCTTATATTCTCTTTGAAAATACTATTTTTTTTTAAATCTGCTCATATTACATCAGATCTCACACTTAGCACTAGAGTCAATTTATTTTTTTCAGGCGCTAATCTAGCATTTCAAGTAGAGGTTTATCTGGAAAACTCAAGAAAACTTCAACTCTAAAACAAAGTATTTCACTCCCAGATTATAAGTATGGAGCCTCTTCTCTATTTATCCCTTCCTTCCTTTCTTTCTTTCTCTTTCTCTCATTTTCCTGTTGCACTGAGTAACCTAAGAAATATAATCTGGAGATACTTAATTCTCTTTATCATTTAAATTTAGCTGCAACCTGAATTATTTCATTTCTATTTAAATCATATCCTTGAATACTTGTGAATGTTAAATGAATTTTTAATATAAGATAATGAATGTCTTTTGAAATCACTATTATTTTCACACTAATGATGCAGACAATATTGATAACCAAAAAAATGAAGACATTTGCTGGCTGATTTCCCTACACTGGTTCATTTATAACAGTTGGTTAGTACTTAAAAGTTAAAGTTAGCACTAAGAAATGTTCCATAATCGTTCTTTAATTAGAGACTAGATTGCAGCTGATTAATTGCGTGCAATTTATACATAACATGTCTCATAATTTCAGCAAAAGTTATCTCTCAAAAAATGAATTTAATATTTATTTTAATAATAGTACTACTAGAAAAAATAAACCTCAAATTAAAATCACAGTTACAAAATACTAAGAATATTGTTTGGAAAAATTATAATAATTTTAAGAAATATGTTTTCTCTTTTAGGGAAAAAAATAAAATTTCTATGTGTGTTCTTGCCAATCTTTTACATGATCATAAACATAATTTTCTATGAGTTGTTCTACTCAAAAATACTTTCTAAGATATTAAATTTCAATCTAATTAAATATTTGGTAATTATATTCTTTCCAATTCTACAAGAAAATATTTAAACAAATATATTTTCATACTGCATTAATTAAAGCACAGTGGGTAATAAGCTATAATTAATGTTTGAAATAATTTTTATTTATTGAAATGCAGATTTTATTTTTACTTCTTTTTTATTTTTATTTATTTATTTATTTATTATTTTTTTTTTATTTTCCCACTGTACAGCAAGGGGGTCAGGTTATCCTTACATGTATACATTACAATTACATTTTTTCCCCACCCTTTGTTCTGTTGCAACATGAGTATCTAGACAAAGTTCTCAATGCTATTCAGCAGGATCTCCTTGTAAATCTATTCTAAGTTGTGTCTGATAAGCCCAAGCTCCCGATCCCTCCCACTCCCTCCCCCTCCCATCAGGCAGCCACAAGGCTATTCTCCAAGTCCATGATTTTCTTTTCTGAGGAGATGTTCATTTGTGCTAGATATTAGATTCCAGTTATAAGTGATATCATATGGTATTTTTCTTTCTGGCTCATTTCACTCAGTATGAGAGTCTCTAGTTCCATCCATGTTGCTGCAAATGGCATTATGTCATTCTTTTTTATGGCTGAGTTCTATTCCATTGTGTATATATACCACCTCTTCCGAATCCAATCATCTGTCGATGGACATTTGGGTTGTTTCCATGTCCTGGCTATTGTGAATAGTGCTGCAATGAACATGCAGGTGCACGTGTCTCTTTTAAGTAGAGTTTTGTCCAGATAGATGCCCAAGAGTGGGATTACGGGGTCATATGGAAGTTCTATGTATAGAGTTCTAAGGTATCTCCAAAATGTTCTCCATAGTGGCTATACCAGTTTACATTCCCACCAGCAGGGCAGGAGGGTTCCCTTTTCTCCACACCCCCTCCAGCACTTGTTATTTGTGGACTTCTTAATGATGGCCATTCTGACTGGTGTGAGGTGGTATCTCATGGTAGTTTTGATTTGCATTTCTCTTATAATCAGCGATGTTGAGCATTTTTTCATGTGTTTGTTGGCCATCTGTATATCTTCCTTGGAGAAATGTCTATTCAGGTCTTTTGCCCATTTTTCCATTGGGTGACTGGCTTTTTTGCTGTTGGGTTGTATAAGTTGTTTATATATTCTAGAGATTAAGCCCTTGTCGGTTGCATCATTTGAAACTGTTTTCTCCCATTCTGTAAGTTGTCTTTTTGTTTTCTTTTGGGTTTCCTTTGCTGTGCAAAAGCTTTTCAGTTTGATGAGGTCCCATGGGTTTATTTTTGCTCTAATTTCTGTTGCTTTGGGAGACTGACCTGAGAACATATTCATGATGTTGATGTCAGAGAGTGTTTTGCCTATGTTTTCTTCTAGGAGTTTGATGGTGTCCTGTCGTATATTTAAGTCTTTCAGGAATTTGGAGTTTATTTTTGTGCGTGGTGTGAGGGTGTGTTCTAGTTTCATTGCTTTGCATGCAGCTGTCCAGGTTTCCCAGCAATGCTTGCTGAATAGACTTTCTTTTTCCCATTTGATGTTCTTGCCTCCCTTGTCAAAGATTAATTGACCATAGGTGTCAAGGTTTATTTCTGGGTTCTCTATGCTGTTCCATTTGTCTGTTTGCCTGTTTTTGTTTTTGTTTTTGTTTTGTCTTTTTCCCTTTTCTTGGGCCGCTCCCACAGCATATGGAGGTTCCCAGACTAGGGGTCGAAATGGAGCTGTAGCTGCTGGCCTACACCACAGCCACAGCAACACAGGATCCCAGCTGTGTCATCAACATACACCATAGCTCATGGCAACACTGGATCCTTAACCCACTGAGCAAGGCCAGGGATTAAACCCACAACCTCATGGTTCAAACCCACAACCTCATGGTTCCTAGTTGGATTCATTAACCACTGAGCCACGACAGGAAGTCCAGTTTGTCAGTTTTAATACCAGTACCACACTGTCTTAATGACTGTGCCTTTGTAATATTGCCTCAAGACTGGGAGGGTTATGCCTCCTGCTTGTTTTTTGTTTCTCAGTATTGCTTTGGCAATTATGGGTCTTTTGTGGTTCCATATAATTTATTATTATTATTATTACTCAAATGAATTTATCAAATCTGTAGTTGCATAATGATCATAACAATGCAATGTCACAGGATTTCCATCCCATAATCCAAGCACATCTCCCCATGCCCCAAACTGTCTCCTCTGTAGACCATAAATTTTTCAATGTCTGTGAGACAGCATCTGTTCTGCAAAGTTCAGTCTGTCCTTTTTTCAGATTCCACATGTCAGTGAAAACATTTGATGTTGGTGTCTCATTGTATGGCTGACTTCACTTAGCATAATAGTTTCTAGGTCCATCCATGTTGCTAAAAATACTGGTATTTCATTCCTTTTAATGGCTGAGTAATATTCCATTGTGTATATGTACCACCTCTTCTTGATCCACTCCTCTGTCATTGGACATTTAGGTTGTTTCCATGTCTTTGCTATTGAAAAGAGTGCTGCAATGAACATCAGAATACATGAGTCTTTGTGAATTGTGGTTTTCTCTGGATAGATGCCCAGGAGTGGGATTGCTGGATCAAAAGGTAGTTCTATGTTTAGTTTTCTGAGGAATCTCCATTCTGCTTTCCACAGTGGTTGCATCAGTTTACAATCCCACCAACAGTGTACTAGGGTTCCTTTTTCTCCACACCCACTCCAGCACTTATGGTTTGTAGATTTTCTGATGATGGCCATTCTGGCTGGTGTAAGGTGGTACCTCACAGTGGTTTGGGTTTGCATTTCTCTAATAATGAGTGATGTTGAACATCTTTTCATGTGTTTTTTGGCCATCTGCATGTCTGCTTTGGAGAACTGTCTGTTTAGATCTTCTGCCCATTTTTTGATGGGGTTGTTTGTATTTTTGTTATGGAACTGCATAAGGTGTTTATAAATTTTGGAGATTAATCCCTTGTCAGTTGATTCATTTGCAAATATTTTCACCCATTCTGTGGGTTGTCTTTTGGTTTTGTGTAGGGTTTCCATTGCTGTGCAGGAACTTTTAAGTTAAATTAGGTCCCATTTGTTTATTTTTGTTTTTATTGTGAATACTCTAAGAGGTGGATCTGAGAAGATGTTGCTGTGTTTTATGTCAAAGAGTGTTTGGCCTACATTTTCCTCTAAGTTTTATAGTGTCTGATCTTATATCTAGGTCTTTCATCCATTTGGATTTTATTTTTGTGTATGGTGTTAGGGAGTGTTCTAATTTCATTCTTTTGCATGTGGCTGTCCAGTTTTCCCAGCACCACTTATTGAACAAGCTATCCTTTCTCCATTGTATAGTCTTGCCTACTTTGTCATAGATTAGTTGGCCGTAAATGCATGGTTTTAATTCTGGGCGTTCAATCCTTTTCCACTGAGCTACATTTCTTCCTTTGCACCAGTACCATGCGGTTTTGATGACTGTTGCTTTGTAGAATAGTCTGATATCCAGGAGCTGATGCCTCCAGCTCCATTTTTCTTTTTCAGGATGTCTTTGGCTATTCTGGGTCTTTTGTGCTTCCAAACATACTTGAAAATTTTTTGTTCGAGTTCTGTGAAAAATGTCCTTGGTAATTTGATAGAGATTGCATTGAATCTGTAGATTGCCTTTGGTAGTATAGTCATTTTGATAATATTAACTCTTCCAATCCAAAAGCATGCTATATCTTTCTATTTGTGTCATTATTGATTTCTTTCATCAGTGGCTTATAGTTTTCAAAGTACAGGTCTTTTGTCTCTTTAGGTAGGTTTACTCGTTAGTATTTTATTCTTTTGGATGTCATGGAAAACGGGACCGCTTCCCTAATTTCTCTGTCTGATCTTTCATTGTTAGTGTATAGAAATGCTGTTGATTTCTGTGTATTAATTTTGTATCCTGTGACTTTGCCAAATTCGTGGATGAGCTCTAACATTTTCTGGTAGAGTCTTTAGGATTCTCTAGGTATAGCTTCATGTGATCTGCAAATAGCGATACATTTACTTCTTCCTTTCCAATTTGGATTCCTTTTATTTCTTTTACTTCTCTGGTTGCTGTGGCTAGGACTTCCAAAATTATGTTGAGGAGTAATGGCAAGAGCAGACATCCTTGTCTTGTTGCTGATCTCAGCAGGAATCCTTTCAGCTTTTCACCATTGAGAATGATGTTCGCTGTGGGTTTGTCATATATGGCCTTTATTATGTTGAGGTAGGTTCCCGCTATGCCTGCTTTCTGAAGGGTTTTTATCAGAAATGGGTGTTGGATTTTGTCAAAGGCTTTTTCCTTGTCTATTGAGAGGATCATATGGGTTTTTATTCTTCAGTTTGTTAATGTGGTGTATCATACTGATGGATTTGCAGATATTGAAGAGCCCTTGCATCCCTGGGATAAACCCCACTTGATCATGATGTACAAGCCTTTTAATGTATTGTTGGATGCAGTTTGCTAGAATTTTCTTGAGGATTTTTTCATCGACGTTCATCAGTCATCATGGCCTGTAGTTTTCTTTTTTTGTGGAATCTTTGTCTGGTTTTGGTACCAGGGTGATGGTGGCCTCATAGAATGAGTTTGGGAGTATCCCTTCCTCTGCAATTTTTTGAAATAATTTCAGAAGGAGAGGTGGGAGCTCTTCTCTAAATGTTTGATAGAATTCGCCTGCGAAGCCCTCTGCTCCTGGACTTTTTTTGTTGGATGTTTTTAATCACAGTTTCAATTTCAGCTCTTGTGATTAGTCTGTTCCTCTTTTCTATTTCATCTTGGTTTAGTCTTGGAAAATTGTACTTTTCTAAGAATTTGTCCATTTCTTCTAGGTTTTCCATTTTATTGGTGTATAGTTGCATACAGTCGTCTCTTATGATCCTTTCTATTTCTGTGAGCGTTGTTACCTCTCCTTTTTCATTTCCTATTTTAATTAAATTGAGTCCTCTCTCTTCTTGTCTTGATAAGTCTGGCTAGGGTTTATCAATTTTGTTGATCTTTTCTAAGAACCAGCTTTTCATTTCATTGATCTTTTCTATGGTTTTCTTGGTTTCTATTTCATTGATTTCTGCTCTGATCTTTATGATTTCTTTCCTTCTACTAACTTTAGATCTTGTCTGTTCTTCTCTCTTGAGCTGCTTTAGATGTAAAGCTTGTTTATTTGAGCTTTTTCTTGTTTCCTGAGGTGGGCTTGTACTGCTATAAACTTTCCTCTTAGAATGGCTTTTGCTGCATCCCATAGGTTTTGGAGTTTCATATCTTCATTGTCATTTGCTGCTAGGTATTTTTCAATTTCCTCTTTGATTTCTTCAGTGATCCATTGGTTGTTTAGTAGCATGTTGTTGAGTCTCCATGTGTTTGTGTTTTTTGCAGTTTTTTCTTGTTGTTGATTTCCACTAGAGATGCTTGATATGATGTCAAATTTCTCAAAGTTACCAAGGTTGGATTTGTAGCCCAGGATGTGATCAATCTTAGAGAATGTTCCATGTGCACTTGAGAAGAATGTGTATTCTGTTGCTTTTGGATGGAATGTCCCATAAATATCTATGAAGTCCCTCTGGTTTAATGCTTTTTTCAGGGCCTGTGCTTCCTTATTGATTTTCTGTCTGATTTATCTGTCCATTGCTGTAAGTGTGGTGTTAAAGTCCCCACTATGATTGTGTTATTGTTGATTTGTCCTTTTGTAGTTGTTAGCAGTTGCCTTATATATTGTGGTGAACCTATGTTGGGTGTGTAGATATTTAAAATGGTGTATCTTCTTCTTGGATTGATCCTTTGATCATTATTTAATGTCCTTCTTTGTCCCTTAAAGTATTCTTCATTTTAAAGCCTGTTTTGTCTGATCTGAGTATTGCTACTCCAGCTTTCTTTTGACCCCATTTGCATTTAATATTTTCTTCCTTCCTCTCACTTTCAACTTGTATGTGTCCTTGGAAGTGAAGTGGGTCTCTTGAAGACATCATATATATGGGTCTTGTTTTTGTATCCTTTCGGCCAGTCTATGTCTTTTGTTTGGGGCATTTATTCCATTAACATTGAAGGTAATCATTGATATTTATGTTCTTACTGCCATTTTATTGATTGTTTGGATTTTTTGTTGTTGCACATTTTTCTTTCCTTCTTCTCTTGTTCTCTCCTGTTCTGGTTTGATGACTATCTTTAGTGTTGTATTTGAGTTGATTTTTCTTTGTTTGTGTATCAATTGTAGATTTTTTCTTTGCAGTTATTCTGAAGATTTGATACTAGAGTCTATATGTATACGAGATTGTTTTAAGTTGTTGTTCTCTGAATTGCAAGTTCATCTCCACTGGCCTGCATTTGTATCCACCTCTTCTCATGATTTCTGATTTTGGTGGTATAATTGTGCCTGGATGATTTTGTATCTTTACTGTATACATACGTTTACTGATTAGCCTTGTCATTTGTGGAATTTTTGTTTCCTGTTGCTGTGTTTTCTTTTCTGCCTAGAGAAGTTCCTTTAGTATTTGTTGTAAGGCTGGTTTAGTGTTGCTGAATTCTCTCAGCTTTTGCTTATCTATGAAGGTTTTGATTTCTCCTTCAAATCTGAATGAGAGCCTTGCTGGGTAAAGTAATCTTGGTTGGAGGTTTTTTCCTTTCATCACATTAATACATCATGCCACTCCCTTCTGGCCTGCAGAGTTTCTGTTGAAAAATCTGCCCATAACCTTATTGGGGTTCCCTTGTATGTTATTTGTTTCTTTTCCCCAGCTGCTTTCAAGATTTTCTCTTTGTCTTTAATTTTGGTCAGTTTGATTAATATGTGTCTCAGTGTATTCCTCCTTGGGTTTATTTTGTATGGTACTTGTTGTGCTTCCTGAATTTGAGTGAGTGGTTCCTTTCCCATGTTAGGGAAGTTTTTGGCTATTATCTCTTGAAATATTTTTTCTGTCCCCTTCTCTCTCTCTTCTCTTTTTGGCACCCCTATAATATGGATGGTGGTGTGTTTAGCATTGTCCCAGAGTTCTCTGAGACTCTCTTCATTCTTTTCAGTCTTTTTTACTTTTCTGTTCCACATCCACAATTTCCACTAATCTATCCTCCTCACTTATTCGTTCTTCTGCCTCCTGTATTCTGCTGTTAGCCACTTCTAGTGAATTTTTTATTTCAGTTACTGTATTTTGCATCTCTTCTTGTTTAAATTTTATTTCTTGTATCTCTTTGGTCAGTGTTTCTTGTAAGTTATCCATCTTTGCCTCCAGTTTATTTCCAATGTCTTGCATCATCTTCAGCATCAACAGTCTAAAGTCTTTTTCCTGGAGGCTAAGAATCTCCTCATCACTTAGCTTATTTCCTGGTGTTGTTCCTTTCTCCCTCATCTGAGTTATAGTTCTCTGTCTTTTCATTTGATAGGTTTTTGGTGTGGTGACCTTTTTACAGATAATAGAGTTGTAGTCTCTCTTGCTTCTGGTGTCTGCCCCTCTTGTGGCTGAAGTCAGTATGGGGGCTTACTGTAAGCTTCCTGATGAGGGGGGCTGATGCCTGCCCACTGGTAGATGGAGCTGATTCTAATCTCTCTGGTGCATGGGGCTTATTCTCTGGATAAGATTAGAGGAGGCCCTGTACCTGAGGAATTTTTAGGTAGCCTATTTACTGAGGGGTGGTGCTGTGATCCCACCTGGATTGTTGTTTGGCCTGAGGCTTCTCAGCACTGACTGATGAGTGGGGCCAGATTTTGCCAAAATGGCCATCTCCAGAGAAAGGCATGAATATTCCCAAGAGTTTTGCTTTCAATGTCCTTCCCTCACAACAAGCCACCTTCACCCCTGTTTTCCCAGGGGGTCCTCCAAGAACTGCAGTCAGGTTTGACCCAGATTCCTATGGAGATATTGCTTTGCCCTGGGACCCAGTGCACATGAAAGGCTGTGTATGCCTTTTATGAATGGGGTCTCTGTTTCCCCCAGTCCTGTGGAGCTCCTGTGCACAACCCCCAGTGTCCTTCAATGCAAGATTCTCCAGGGGCTCTTTCTCCCAGTGCCAGATCCCCACACATGGGAGTTTGATGTGGGGCTCAGAACTCTCACTCCTGTAGGTGAGTCTCTGTGAATCAGTTTCTAGTCTGTGGAGCTTCCCACCTGGGAGGTAGGGGTTTGTTTATATCGTGAATTCACCACTCCTACCTCTTTATGTGGCCTCCTCTTTTTCTGCTGGAGTAGGATGTCTTTTTTAAGGTTTCTGGTCCATTTGGGAGAAGAATGCTCAGCCTTTAGTTGTGAATTTTGTTGTTTTTAGGAGAGAAGTTGAGCTCCTGTCCTTCTATTCTGCCATCTTAATTCCATCTCCCCATTTAAATTTTTGGGTTGTTTGTTCTAGTTCTGTGAAAAATGTCATGGGTAATTTGATAGGGATTGCATTGAATCTGTAGATTGCTTTGGGTAGTATAGCCATTTTTATGATATTAATTTTTCCAACTCAGGAGCATGAAATATCTTTCCATTTCTTTACATCTTTAATTTCCTTGATTAATATTTTATAGTTCTGGGCATATAAGTCCTTCAGGTGTATTCCCAGGTGTTGATTTTTGGGGGCTGCAATTTAAAAGTAATTGTATTTTTGTATTCCTTTTCCTAAATTTCATTGTTAGTATACAGGAATGTTACTGATTTCTGAATGTTAATATTATATCCTGCTTCTTTGCTGAATTTGTTGATCAGTTCAAGTAGTTTTTGGGTTGAGTCCAAGTCGGAAGAAATGGACAACTTTCTAGAGACTTACAGCCTGCCAAAACTGAATCAAGGAGAAATAGATCAACTGAACTGATTAATGATTAGAAATGAAATTGAATATGTCATAAAAACACTCCCTACAAATAAAAGTCCAGGACCATATGGCTTCACAGGTCAATTCTACCAAACATACAAAGTAGAACTTATACCCATCCTCCTTAAACTTTTTCAAAATGTTGAAGAAGAAGGAACACTGCCAAAGATTCTATGATGCCGCCATCACCCTAATTCCAAAATCAGACAAGATACCACCAAAAAGAAAACTATAGGCCGATATCTCTAATGAGTATAGATGCGTAAATTCTCAACAAAATTTTAGCCATCTGAATCCAACAACATATAAAAAAGATCATACACCACCACCAGGTGGGATTCATCCCAGGTGCACAAAGATGGTTCAACATATGCAAATCAATCAATGTCAAACACAACATTAACAAAGAAAAGTCAAAAACCACACGATCACCTCAATAGATGCAGAGAAAGCATCTGACAAAGTCCAACATCCATTCATGATCAAAACTCTTACCAAAGGGGGCATAGAGGGAATATTCCTGAACATAATCAAAGCCATTTATGACAAACCCACAGCAAATATAATACTCAATGGAGAAAAGCTGAAAGCCTTCCTACTAAAATCTGGAACAAGACAAGGATGCCCACTCTTACCACTGTTATTCAACAGAGTACTGAAGTTCCTAGACACAGCAATCAGACACACAAAAGAAATAAAAGGCATCCAAAAAGGAGGAGAAGAGGTAAAACTCACTGTATACAGATGACATGATACTATATATAGATTTCTGTCTCCTTACTAGAAGCTAAGATTGTATTGCAACATTATTTATAATAAAATGTATAAATGCATCTTATTATAACATAGAGGTTATGTCCATCACCACCTGACCTAAAGCATAATTCCTGACAAGTTCTGTTTTGGTCAGAATGTAAAGTTTCCCTTTATGTTGTCATTTTTTCCTAAGGTTGAAAAATAATTTAAATCAGGTCCTGAGAGGACTATGTTCTGGCAGACAGTACTCAGAAAAGTTTGATGCTATATCCTTCTACTCTGCTCCCTGCATTCAAGATACCATTTCCTTTCCCCTCTCTTTCTCCACTCCTTCCTTATCAATCTAGGTTAACCCTCTGCCTCTTCCTCTCCTTTCTTCCAGCATTAATTTCATCTACTTCAGACAAACACACTTTCAAATCTTTCTATTGTCTATTTAGGCCAGAATATTTTAGTTTATACATTTCTATTTCAGTGTGAGTGAGTAGAAGACAAAAGTTGTCCTTGGGTTCTCAATGAAAGAATAACAAGGAAGGGACATATTCACTCAACTCAGATTAATTCCTGGAAAGATAATGCTGTCATCTCATCCTGAGTATTTTCTGAAATAGAACTCCATGTTATAGAATCTTATGATCCCAGAATTTAAAATAGAAGAGTAACAAAGATGCAAAATAGAATCTGTGAAGACTTGGACACTGTTACATTAGCAATGGTAAAGTCGAGCACAGATGAGTAGCTGATTTTAAGAGGAGATAAAAACTGGGCACTCAAAAAGAAAGCCCTTGATACTGAAAGCACAGGTCACAGAAGTACATCAAAATTATTACAGATAAATCTAGACATCCAATAAGAAAAGCAAGCTAAGAACCAGGAAAACAGTGTAGGCAGACACCTAACAGGAGCCTACTTATGCAATCCAGGCTGCATGGAATAGACACACAGAGGAGTAAAGAAAATGAAAAAGGTCCTTTGTTCCAGGCAAGGGGTTTGGGGGACAAGAAGGGACACCAGCTAAACATAAATTGTTATGCAAAACCCAATCTACCTCTACCTCAAAAAAATCTTTATATAATTTTTTTTAGGACAGTAGCTAATCAAAGATATACATAACCTAACATTCATAGTCCAATTAGATACATTGATACACTTAGTTTTAAGAAAGAACAAACTAAATTTAATAAAATATATAATTTAAAATAGTTTATGTTAACCTCCTAATTAAAGATATCTATCATTTAGACTCTATAGTGGAAAGACAAAAAAATATACTTTAGATTATGTTGCAGTTAACTAGTCATCCAGTAAGGTATTAGTTTGCCCATACTCTATTGACATCAAGTACTGGCCAAGAATCAGCCATAAGGACTTTAATTTCCTTGAACTTTGGTCAATTAATCATTAGGATGTGTTGATTGTAACAAATGCTCAGTTAGGACAAGTAACATTTGTTGGACAAGCCCTCCATGATGTCACATAGCTAAGTGAAAGATAGATTGAAAAACTTTCATTTAATTCACAATGTACTATATTTCACAGAATTTCTGAATTAACTATAAATTTAATTGTCCAGGAAATAATATAACTATCAAGATATTTGGATATATATCAATACTTTTACCACAAAATATCAGTTACTAACAATAGTTGTGTCTAATTTTATTCTGCTCCATTAGTACAACTATTAATATAAATATTAGTGGTTTCCAAATTTCTTATATTGAATTTTTGAGATATTTTCAAAAGTAGTTTTTACTTTTTATGAAAAGTTTTAATTAATATTTTGTATTATTCCTACTGTATGATGCAAAAAAACCATAAAAACTCACAAGGTTTTGTTGAGGCAGAAAATGTTGTCTAGATCACATGTATTTCATGACCAACCTCTGAGAGAGGAATAAAATCATTCTGAGTTTTACAGCTGACCATTAAAATTATTCTTACCAGATAATCATTAAGAGAGAGGGGAAGATATTAAAGCAAACATATATTCTTTCAGTCGTTGGTATGAAATATCTATCATTTTTTTAAATTTTTATGGCCTCAAGTGCAGCATATAGAAGTTTCTGGGCCAGGGATTGAATCCTAGCCACAGCTGTGAGCTACACTGCAGCTGCAGCAATACTAGATTTTTTACCTCACTGTGCTAGGCAATCCACACCTCTGCAGGACCCGAGCCCCTGCAATGGGATTCTTAACCCACTGTGCCACTGTGGTAACTCCATTCTTAGCATTTCTGGAGGAAGCCCAATCTTGAGTTGGCAAATTATTCAACTATTCAGGTTCATCCAGATGTTCAACAGAAATCACTAAAAAGCTCTGTAAGGTATATTTTTACAGAGTAAAATATGATAAGGTGCCCATTTTCACACATTGATTCCTACAATTATGTTGGATAATTTTTCCATTGTAAGTAAATTTTTAAAGAAGGGGTATAATTACTGGAAAGTAGGAGAAATTCATGATTATTTTCAATTAGAACAAGTTTGTTAACTGTGTTACTCTGGTCAGCAATATCCTTACTGATTTTCTGTATGCTTGATTATCAGTTATGGAGAGAAGCATGTTGAAGTCCCAAAATATAATAGTGGACTGGCTTTTTTTTTAACAGTTCTATCAGATTTTGCCTCAAGTTTATTAACAGCATATAGTTCAGGGCACAGACATTATGTCTTCTTGGAACATTAACCCCTTTTTATCATTATGTAATGTTTTCTCCATCCCTGAGCATTTTCCTTATTCTGAAGTTGGCTTTGTCTCATTTTTTATAGCTATTCTAGCTTTCAATTTATGTTAGCATGATATATCATCCTTTTATTTTTAACCTGAGTCATTAAAGTGTGTTTCTTGTAGACAGCATACAATGAGGTCTTGTATAGACTACCCTGATTTGTCTCTGTCTTTATAATTGGTGTAATCAGACTTTTCACATCTCAAGTAATTAGTGATATGGTTATATTAATCTATCATGTTTGTATCTGTTTCCAATTTTCTGTAGTTGTTCTTCCCCTCCCCCCTTATCATTGCTTCTCTAGTTTTAGTCTATTTTATCTTGTTTCAGCATATTAATTACATATTTTTTCAAATCATTAATGAGCAAGCCAGAGGTTGAAATATGCATTTTTAAGTTAATCTAAGCCTACGTCAAAAAACACTGTATTATTTGTATGTGGTGTAGTTAACCTTTAACAGTATTTCCAGTCCTATCTCCTGTCTCTCAAAGCTTTGCCATCATTGATTTCACTCATCCAGCTGCTAGTATCACTCAGTACATTCATGTCACTATTATCTCTAACAGTTATCTTTTAGATTATATACGAAAAAATAATTTAAAGTCTGTACCTTAATTTGATTCTCCTCCAGCATTCTTCCTTTTTTAAATTTTAATCTATATCCAAGTTTCTGATTTTATCTTTTCCTTCTTCCTGAGGAAGTTTGAACATTACTTGCAAGGCAAGTCTGCTGTGGATAAACTCCCTCAGTTTTGGTTTGCCTAAGAAAGTGTTTAATTCTCTTTTATTGTAGAAGGATAATTTTGATTCAAATAAAACTCTAGATAGGTATTTTTCTTCTTGTTGTTCTTTCAATACTGTATAAGTTTTACACTATTCTCTTCTTGCTTGCCTGGTTTATGACTAGAAGTCTGATGTAATTTGTATCTGTATTTTTTAAGATGGAGTGTTTAATATTCTAACTCCTTTCAAGATTTCTGTCTTTTATTTTCTTCAGCTTGAATATGATATGCCTAGGTACAGGTACTTTTGGTGTGATTTTGCTTGCTGTTTTCAGATGTTACTTCTGTTCTTTCTTCTTCTGTGGCATGCCAGTTACACTGTTACCCTTTGTAATTATTCCATAGTTCATCAATGTTCTGTTGTTTTTATTTTTTATACTTCCATTTTATAAGTTTCTATTAAAATATCTTCAAGCTTTCTGATTTTCTCCTGTGTCCAATATACTGATTATTCCATTAGAGGCATCCTTTATTTCTGTTTGGACTTTAAACATTTTGATTCTTTCTTAGATTTTTTATCTTTCTGGTTATATTTTTCATTTGTTCTTATATATTCCCTATATTTTTTTTTTCCATTAGAGCCCTAAACGTACTATTTCCAATTAGTATTTCCAACATGTGTCATATCAGAGACAGGTTCTGATCACTGCTTTGCTTCTCCTGTCTTTTAGCATGCCTGTAATTTCTGTTGAAAATCAAATTGTTTCAGAAGTAATAGGTAAAGAGGTCATTGGTGGGAGGTTTTATTTAATCTGGGTAGAAGTTGGGCTACATTGAATGTTTGCTGTCAGTAGATGCCAGAAGTTTCAAAATTCAAAAGTACTTGGTAGTGGAAAAAAAAAACAAAAAAAAAAAACCTGACTTGAACCTAGCCAGAACCCAGATTGGGAAATGAACCAGTTTGTTTGTTTTTTGTTTTTCTTTTTAGGGATGCACCTGTGGCATATGGAATTTCCCAGGCTAGGGGATGAATCAGAGCTGCAGCTTCCAGGCTAAGCCACAGCCACAGTGATACCAGATCCCAGCTGCATCTACAAACTACACTGCAGCTTCTGCCAAATATGAGATCCTCAACTGAGTAGAGCCAGGGACCGAACCCGTGTCCTCAGGGATACTAGTGATTTCATTACCACCAAGCCACAAACTCCTCCCATGTTTTTTTTAATTGGAATCACTCACCTAGTGTCTGGACTTACTGATTCAGGTTCTTTGTGTCTCAGTGCAGAAGGAATTCAGCAAGAGACAAAGTGACAGGCAAGAAGTAGGTTTATTAAGTTAGGATGCTTGTGAGGGATACAAGTGGGCAGGCGAGGATGCATCCTGAGGATTAGGTGGGCTATATTTTTATAATCCAAGGAAGGTGGGGAATGGAAAAAGACTGCTTTCTTCCTCACTCTTCTAGTAGACATCATGCTTTACATCACTAGCTCCTCCTTCATATTGGGTAAGAGAGTATTTGATCCATGAGTTTAAACTAACTGTCATAGTGCTTATTCAAATCAGCAGAAGGGTGCTATAATATATTGAATCATCTCAGGTTTCCATATAATGAAGGTCTCCTACTTTGGAATGTCATCTTTCCCATAAATTCCTGTTCTTGGTCTTAAGGATCAATATCTTGCTGAACTTGAATGCAGGCCTCATTTTATCTTTCATTTAATGACCTGAGGCATAGCTTGTGCTTTTAGTTATGGTCTTATGCTTAAGAAAGATGTTCTGATGGCTTTCTTTAGAGATTATTAACTTATGGTGGTTTTCCAAAGTTCCCTATGTTTTCCTCTCAATCTGTTGTGCCCTACTGGGCTCCTACAACTACCTGTATAACTCTCCTACTCTATACCTATTAGAAGGAATTTGAATACCTGACCATAGAGACTTTAGTTAGCAGGAAAGAATGGGGAATGGAAAGAAGGTAGACACAGTGGTCTCTACAAATAGTTTTTTCTATGTAATTAACAAGATTTGGGAAGATATAAAGGAAGAAGCATCATATTTGTAATCCCCTCCCAAAATTTAAAAATTAATGGAAATAAATTTAAGAAATATATGGGTCTGAGCCATACAAAACTAAGCTTTAAAATTTGTCTTTCTCTTTCTGACTACTTCACTCAATATGAGAGTCTCTAGTTCCACAAAAATCATTATATTAAAGAAATTATACTTAGTAAATTATAAAATACTAATTAAAAGGATAGCCCTAGATGTACCTCAGTGTGCATATATAATATTCTGTATATTCTGTATTATAAGAGAATTATATGTTATATAATACTGTGTGTCAGTTCTTCCAAAATAATTTAAACGTTTAATAAATTGTCATTAAAAATCTTGAAAGGTCATTGTTAAAATTTTTAAAAAATATATAATTATAAATTTGATATAAGAGAATAACCAGGAAATAATAAACAACTAAATGCAGAAAAATAGGAAATTCTGTATGTTAAAAGATACCATGGGAAAGAAAAAATGAAAAGAGAAGACAAATACAGGGAATAGATACCTAACAAACATAAAATAAACAACAGATTAAAACATAGAATATAAAGATAACTTCTAGAAATCAATTATGAAAATAAAATCAACTAAAAACTTAATTTTAAAATTCTTAATCTTATTTTAATAAAAAGAAATCCATTAAACAATAAACTGGTTATCAAACTTAGTAGTTAATAACCACAATTATTTAAAAATCTATCTGTGTCTTACACATGAAAAGATGTTCAACATCACTCAGTATTAGAGAAATGCAAACCCAAACCACTGTGAGGTACCACCTTACACCAGCCAGAATGGCCATCATCAAAAAATATACAAACCATAAGTGCTGGAGAGGGTGGGAGAAAAAGGAACCCTAGTACACTGTTGGTGGGATTGTAAATTGGTGCAACCACTATGGAAAGCAGTATGGAGATTCCTCAGAAAACTAAACATAGAACTACCATTTGATCTAGCAATCCCACTCCTGGGCATCTATCCAGAGGCAACAATGACTCACAAAAACACAAATACTCCAATGTTCATTACAGCACTATTTACATTAGCGAAAACATGGAAACAACCTAAATGTCCAATGACAGAGGAGTGGATCAAGAAGAGGTGGTACATATACACAATGGAATATTACTCAGCCATTAAAAGGAATGAAATACCAGTATTTTTAGCAACATGGATGGACCTAGAAACTATTATGCTAAGTGAAGTCAGCCATACAATGAGACACCAACATCAAATGTTTTCACTGACATGTGGAATCTGAAAAAAGGACAGACTGAACTTTGCAGAACAGATGCTGTCTCACAGACATTGAAAAATTTATGGTCTCTGGAGGAGACAGTTTCGGGGGTGGGGGGATGTGCTTGTGCTGTGGGATGGCAATCCTGTGAAATCGGATTGTTATGACCATTATACAACTACAGATGTGATAAATTCATTTGAGTAATAATAAAAAAAGACCCCTATGGGATACCACCTTACACCAACCAGAATGGCCATCATCAAAAATTCTACAAACAAGAAGTACTAGAAAATGTGTGGAGAAAAAGGAACCCTATTACACTGTTTGGGGATTGTAAATTGGTGAAACCACTGTGGAAAACAGTATGGAGATTCCTCAGAAAACTCAAAATAGAACTACCATTTGATCCAGCAATCCCACTCCTGGGCATCTATCCAGAGAAAAGCATGACTCGAAAAGACACATGTACTCCAATGTTCATTGCAGCACTATTTGCAATAGACAATACATGGAAACAACCTAAATGTCCATGGACAGATGAGTGGATCCAGGAGACGTGGTACATATACACAATGGAATATTACTCAGCCATTAAAAGGAATGAAATACCAGCATTTTTAGCAACATATATAGACCTAGAAATTATCATGCTAAGTGAAGTCAGCCATACAATGAGACAGCAACAGTAAATGCTATCACTTACATGTGGAATCTAAAAAATGACACAATGGTGAACTTCTTTGCAGTATAGATACTGACTCACAGACTTTGAAAAACTTATGACTTCCAAAGGAGAGAGGTTGGGGGGTGGGGGGTGGGGAGATACACTGCGGGTGTGGGATGGAAATATTATAAAACTGGATTGTGATGATCATTGTACAACTATAAGTGTAATAAATTAATTGAAGTAATAAAAATATATAGATAAATTGGAGAAAAAAGAAAAAAGAAAAATCTATGTCTGAAATAGTTGAATAAAAGAATAAAATATTTTGTAAATACAGTGTATAAAATTTCATAAATCAAAAAATTGTCATTTCTAATAAGTATGATTTCTATCACATGATGCTGAAATAATTAGGAAACAGTAGACAATGACTGCCTCTTTTATACTAAAATATTTGAATAATAATTAATAAAAGCATATAAATACCAGAAAATGTTAAATTAAATATTTTACAGTGGAAATATCTTTTAAAGCAAAAAACCTATAAATGACAAAAGACAGATATGTTTAAATATCACCTAATTAAATATTAAAAGACCACAAAAATTGTTAAAAATTAAAAGGTGAATCATAAATTGTAAAGGTTAATTTATGTCAATTTGATTAGGCCAAGATATGCCCAGAAGGTGTTTCTTGATGAGATTAATATTTGAATCACTAGACTGAATAAAAAAGATTGCTCTCCCAGTGTGGGTGGGCTTCATCCAATCCACTGAAGGCCTGAATATAATAAAAGGCTGAGTAAGAAATAATTATTTCTCTCTTTGATTACCTGTTTTCAAGTTGGGACAGAAGTTTTCTCTGGTCTTCAGGCCAGAGACTCAGACTGGATCTTATACCACTGGTTTACCTGGGGCTGGACTACTCAGCCTCCATAATTTTGTAAGCCAACTATTTCTCTCCCTATCTCTCTTTCCCCTATACACACTCGTTCTATTGCTTCTCTTTCTCTGAAAAACCCTAATACAGAAATAAATTGGCAAATTAAATGTCCAAATTAACAAATAATGCTTTGAAATGCTCAACAGGATCTATAAATTATAATATTTTAAAATATATAAATGATTAAGAAACAGCATTATAAAATGATAAACAAGCTATATTAAAAGGAAAATCATAAAAGAAGCATAACAAATATTCATAATATTTATGAAAAATATTTAAATATCAATAAAATATTTAAACAACAAACTTCTACTAATTTTATATATCAAACAATCAAAACTTAAAATAAATGCCAAGCATTTATAGTAATGTGATATATGGAAACTCTTATAAACTGTGTGCATGAAGTAGAAACTGATGTAAATTTTTTAAAGGGCATTTTATTCAAGCCTTGGTCTAGTAATTTTAAATCTGGAAATCAATATTAAGGAAATAAACAGCAATTTACACGTGCTTTCTTTACTCTGTAAAAAATGTACAGTTTAGCTCTGTTTATAATAGCAAAGGATGGAGACCACCTAAGTAACTAAAAAAGGAAATAAACAAATAAAATATAACACATCCATTATTAAAAAGCATACATTTTAAAATAATCTGAATGCAGAAACATGGTCATAAAATTATAACATGCTTAAAGGATATAGGAACATAAATGTAGCATCACATTATTTTACATATAGAGGAGGATAGATAGATGAGACAGAAAGAGAACAGAGAAATTTAATAGAATACTTATAGAAAGATATACACCAAATGATAAAAAAAAACTTGTTTAGAAGTGGGAATTTATGAAAATTTAATTACATTATAAGCATTTTTTTTGGCTGAGCCAAAATTATGTATGTAAACTTGTGTTAGTCATGAAAATAATATATATTTGTCTTTTCTGTTAACTTTTGTGTTCCATGTGCTTAGAGCAATGCCTGGCCTGCAGTAAATATGTCAAAATATTTGTTGAATGAATGAATTGTAATCATGGGAGAAAGGAGAATTACTATATTTTTACAGATAGGTTTTAAAAATTCAGAGGCATTCAACTGCTACTCAAAATGAAAAATATTTTGCATACAGATATAATAGTACTTTAGTAAGTGATATACAGTAATTATATATATTTTATATTTATCACTGCATTTACCTATTTTTTTAATAATAAGATACTTTCATTACTTTTTTGCTCTCCTTCCAACTTGTTTGAAATTCTGATTTTGATCAAATCTTACATGTCCAAATCCAACTCTTCAACAAATATGTATCTGTTAGAGAATTACATACAGGTCCAATCTTTTAGATGCAATATTGCTTAATAAATAGCATATAGTATCAATGAAGGAATTAAGCAAAATTGTGTAAATCACATCAACGTCATTACAAGAAAAATTTTAAGACAAAATGTCTTTGAACTTTCTGAGAATGTATTTTCTAACTGCAAGGGAATTAATGTCCAAAGTGTGATGGAAGAAATATAAATCCATTTTCATGCAAAACATCAGTCACTAGGTTTTTAAGATTAATAATTTTTACTTCAGATGTACTGCAAATCAAACTCAGTAGGGACAACCGTCCTTGCATGATAAGTATAATCTATTTATTCTAATGCTTATAAATAAGCTTGGAAGATTGTGGATAAAGTTCATGAATTACTCACAGATCTGAAAGCTCCATCCCATTCCACCCATTCCAAATTAGTTACTATCATGCTATACCATAGGTCCACTTTGGTCAGTTTTGAATTAAACCCATTTCACAATTCATTCCACTAGCTTATCCTTGACACAAAGCATTCTCCTAAGTTCTGGGGATAAGATATAAAAATGTGAATGTCTAAGAAATGAGGAACTAAGCTCCATCTTAAAGAGAATCTTCTTATGTTTAAAGAAGCCACTGTCAGACTTAAAGAAAACTATAATCAGAGCAGATGCTAAATACAGTCTGTGATGACATTATTTATGAGAAGTGATTAAATAAAAAAAAGAAAAATACAGGTAAGCTTATCTGTTGGTTCTGTTTACTATCACTTTCTGTATGTCAGTATAAAATATTAATATAAAAATGTTACTTCAGATGAATTCCTAATCCTGGTAATTCCTAATACCTGGTGCTGGGGATGGCTCTCCACTAGTCTGTTCTCTGGTATGTAAATAAATGACAGATTTGTTCATCCTTTCTAACCCCAAGACAGCTCCCAATGATAGCTTATGATCTTGAACACTTAAAATTTTAAATATATAGGTTAAAATAAATTAAAAATGGTCATTAATCATTATGAGCATGAGGCTAGAAATAGTAATTTCCTAAGAGGTTTAGGACCCCATGAAGATTTTTACATTAACACTGGCTCTCATTCCTATTTTCATTCATAAAATTATGTATTTTGTATGAATAGTGAATATGTGGTGAATACTCATCACTCATTTACTTGCAAAAATATTTTTGGATTTTGACTCCAAATTGCTGAATCTCATGTTTTTTTTAAAAAAATTGGAAAGAATATGCCGGTTCCAAAGTATGTGATACACAACAAATACTCTAGTACTAAAGTTTTAATGAAGAGAGGTTAATTAATTATCCTACCATATATATGGCTACTATCGACTGAGATATGTAACTTAATCCATTTAATCTTTGCCTCAATCCTACATAGTAAATTTTAGAGTAATTGTTATATTATTTGGCTAAATTATTGATTTGAATATAACAACAATTGTTTCTACACAACTTAAAATGGATTCAGATATCAAACCAAATGCTATTTGATTTCAAAGTCAGTGCTGGTTCCAGATACCCCATGAATTGAACTAGGTTAGATTTCTATTGAAATATGTTTGTTTAGTTTGAGGTCTTGCACATTGAGAAAAATATACAAATCTGACATGTTGGAGGTTTGCCAGATATGCATGTATACAGGCCATAGTGAATCAAAGCAACTAGATGGTGCTTGAAGAATGATGCTAATCTAGGCTTGCAAAATATATAAGACTTTCCCAGACCTCTGGGGAAAGGGAGTGAGACAGGAAATGTACATCATATGAGTGGCTGCTTGAAAGCAAGTTGACAAATACTCCAGATGTCTTTGATGGAAAGCCATTGACATTCTTGTTCTCACGACCAGGACCATAAGGGAGTTGGAGGAAAGGCGTAATAGCCTTAAGCATAAAAGATATAATCTTTCTCTGGAGGGTTAATCATTTATAGTTTCTATGAATACATGCATTATCTGTAGCCTTGATCAGTAACATTGTAAATGCCATATGTGATCCTGTATGTACAAGGAAGTAGAAAATAGCAAATGAAAATCATGACTTGACTCAGAGGGTTGCTGCTGCCTCTCAAAGGTGGTAGCCCCCTAATCCCCACTCTATTTCCTTGTCTCTTCTTTCTTAATTCTGTGTCACTACTGACTTTGCGACCTGGGTTGACAAGCAGGTCTTGTCACAGAATTCCAGAGAGTGCTGAAGCAAGAAATAGAAAAATATGTAAAATCAAAATAAGGTTTCCATGTTTTTGCCTTTCTTTTTAAAAACGTTCTTGCAGAACAGTGAAAATTTCCCCACTGTTTCTAACTACAGAAAATGTTCTGGTGTAATATGTTAGAGGTAGTTTACTAGAAAGCTGTAATCCTAAAACTTTTAGATAAATGATTGTTACTCCAGAAGTACTATCTAAACCCATGGTAGATTGCTAGAAAGTTATGTATCCTGAAATTTTTAGATGAATGATTATTACTCCAGAAATACTATCTAAATCCTCAGTCAATAAAGGAAAAATTGTGGGGAAGTAAAATCTAGAAAATTGTATGTTTTCAATAGTTAGCCAAATTTTTTTCTTCTATTGCTCACAGTAAAATAAAAAGTTGAGAGAAAAAAATGGAAATTTGGGAAAACATATTTTTTACTTCTTTCTTTTTCTTTTTCTTTTTCTTTTTTTTTTTTTAGGGCTGCTCCTGTGGCATATGGAGGTTCCCAGGCTAGGGGTTAAGTCAGAGCTACAGATGCTGGCCTATACCACAGCCACAGTCACAGTCACAGCAATGCAGGATCAGAGCTGTGTCTGTGACCTGCACCACAGCTCATGGCAATGCTGGATTCTTAACCCATTGAGCGAGGCCAGGGATCAAACCCACAACCTTATGGTACCTAGTTGGATTCATTTCTGCTGTGCCATGACAGGAACTCAGGGAAATATATTTTTTATATAAGAATAAGATATCCTTCAGGAATATTAGGGTCTTCATAAAGCTAGCATGAAAGCCTGGATCCCGTCTCAGAAACATGGTGGCCAAATTATGATACCTCTCTTAGTCTTATTTTTATCAATTGTAAAGTGAAGGTAGCCTTTCTCCCAGTATCTCCTGAAAGAAAATATTATTGTTTCTAATAAGCTTTTTATAAACTTGACCACATTTATTTTCAATACAAAATGGTATGGTGCTCTCAGGAAGTCTGGCAACTGCTACAGACATTGTACAGAGTTACCTCTCGGGACATTTAAAATTTTCATATTCTTTGTTAAAAAATATTTTTAAAAGAGATTTCTGATATGGTAGATGTTATGAGCTGAATGTTTGTGTTCCTTCCAAATTCATATATTGAAGCTCTAACTCCCAGTATGATGGTATTTGGAGACAGGGCATTTGTGAAGCACTTGATGTTAGATAAAGTTTTTAGGGTTATGGGGCTTTTGTGATTGGATTGGTGTCTCTATGAGAAGAAACACCTTAGAGTTTGTGTTCTCTATATTTCATAGGACATGGAGAGAATTTGGCCACATGTTACCAGGAAGAGAGCCATCATCATAAACTGACCATGCAGTTACTCTGATCTCAGATATCCAGACTCCAGAACTGTGAGAAAATTAATTTATACATTTAAGTCATCAGTCTGTGGTATTTTCTTAAATCAGCCATAGAAGTCTAAGACAGTAGAATATGGTATAATAATGATTTATTTCAATTTTGTAGTTAAAAACAAAAACAAAAGTAGGATTGTATTGGGTTATTGTCTAGATACTATAGGCTTTTACCATTCTTACAAATGAAAAATTTATACTGTGAATTTTAAACCCAGAACTGTAATTCAGAACTAACTCAGATAAAAGGAAAGTAAACAAGCCCATGGATTATATGTTTACTGTTGCAAGTGCAACAGTAAAGTGCAACAGTAAAGTTCTGAAGAGTAGGAAAATGTTCCATCTTCAGTCAAAATCATTCAAGCATAACTCGATCAAAGATAATATGCAGAATGCTGCCTTCAGTGAGACCACAGGACCAGAAGGCTTCTGATGGACACAAGCCAGTTCTGAGCACTGCAGCTGATGGGAATTATCTCAGCAGTACAAATCTGTTCTTTCCAATTTTTCTTCCATATTAATGTCTATATAAGTTCCCAGAGTTGCCCAAATAGCACTTACATGGTGAAATGCTATTCCTTTTTAAAGAAGAATGGACTGAATATCCCACAAAGAAACTAGGAGATATTGTACATCAAGTGACTGAATCAAATTTATAAGCTGAATTTTCTATTTTAACCAAGATAATCTCATTGGAATGATAAAGACATTAATTCAAGACAATGTTCTCCTGATGATGTACCCTGGGGAGCAGAAATTAATAGACAAAGGGATCATAGCTAATAGTTTGAAAGGAGATTGTATAAATGATCTAGCCTACTTCAGTAGTTTTCTTCCATGATATATTGAAGTTATTCTTACAGTATATCATGGAAATCCTACTACTTTCCCAGTATGGACTGAAAAATCACTAATTAACATGGCTTATGATATCTATTTTATACAAATAGACCATAGTGACTTCAAATAAAAGTTCATAAGAAAGCAAAATCATATAATCTATATTTGCACATTAATAAGATTTTATTTTGTATTTTGTTAATTTTTATTTGGAAAATGAATACCTCAAATCTATAGAATTTTATTTCACCTTTTAATAATTTTAAAGTGTATCTCTGCTATGTTTCATAAATTGTTTATCAGACCACTTTAAGAAAGCTGTTTCTATTTATTGATAAACTAATTATAACTAATATTTCATAGTGCTAAAGTATTTGAAAATAATGTTTTGGAAAATACACTATTGCACTGGATTTCTGATGAGGATATTGAGATATTTTAAGTTTACCATGTAGAATTAGATATTTAGAGAACTAAAAAAAAACCATTAAATTATTATAACATCAAAGTGAATTTTTATTCAAAGGAGGAATTTGAATAAGTGATTCATATTCTGGTTAAAATTTTCCCTAGAAAATATTTCACAGGTGGTTTCAGAAATGGAATGTTCTTATTTCTTTCTACCACGCTTCCTACATTAAATTCTAGATGATTATAACTATGAACTCCAGGCAAATGAATATCAAGCAATTTTCCATTTCTACAGAAGAAGAATGCATTGTAAAATACCTATTGATCTTTTACTTCCTATGTTAAAACTATGGTCAAATTTAGTTCCTGTAGAAATTTGTACATTTTGAACTCATATTTAGTTCATCTTGCTTTCAAAACCACCAAATAACTTTCCTCTAAATGCACTTTTTACTTAAACAAAAGCATTTTAGTACATTATTCCATTTTAAAAAATATTTATTTTGAAGTAATCATAGATTCACCATAAGTTGCAAAGAAATCTGCAGGGAGGTCCTGTGCACTCTTCATCTAGGCTCTTCCCATGATAACATCTTGCATGATTAAAATACAACCTCAGAACAAGGATGTTGGTATTAGTTATTCACTCTTTTCACTGAGCTAAATAAATTAATGAATTTACTCTAAGCTCTGCAAATATTACATAATTATCTCTTTACATATGTAGGTGTTTAAGTGTGTGGGTGCATGGTACGTGTGTTGTGTGTGAATGTGTGTATAAATAACTGTATTTTAAATATATGAAAAATAGCTGTCTCATTCCTCTTTCTTTCACATAATTTAAATATTTAACTATTAGCTCCTTGTTTAAAAGACTATTCATAGCTAAATACTTAATCATACTATATTTATAACCATTCTTTACTTCCTTGCTTGCTTCTTCTAAAGGTATGTTTCTCAATAATAATTAACTGGATAATAAATATCCTTCATCCAGACTTAATATAATGTGATGAGTTTACTCTTGTCTTAAGTGTCTAAAAATGCCCTCAGAAATACTGCATTGGGAGTACAAGTTAGGGATTTGTTTGCTCTTGAAGGATCAGGACCAAATGCCTCATATAAAGTTTCCTGGAAACCAATAATATTTAATAATAGATAGCTTTCTCTTGGAATTTGACCTAGAGCTTAATGTTTCATTGCTATTTCCAGTATTAATTACCAATACCCTTACAGGACAGTATTTATAAGGTAATTTGTTGTGCCATTAACTTCACAATTCTCCTGACAATGGCGTGGCTAAATTTCACATTCCATTTTTTATGGAATAAATTGTCTACACTATTGATGGGAAATTAATGATAAAACAAAGATTCTCTTTTGTTTTCCTTCTATTTATCTTAAGCCATCTTTGATTTTATATCCAACTTGCTGTATTTTACATCTATATACCCTTAGATGGGTAAGGAGACATAGGTTTCATTTTAGGCTTTGGCTTTCTTCAAAATGGACTGTGTTTATAAATAATAAGAGGTCTTATAGAAAGTGGAATGAGCCAGGCATCTTCAGTTTTGTGTCTAGAAGCAGTCTTAGAGAAAAACAATCATATTGGAATGGAGGCAATATTTTGTCTTCAAGAGAAGCAGAAAAATATGGGGTGAATCTTGGTACCCCTTCAAATCTCTTACTTGCTGAAGTCTTTAGGAATGATAGAATACATTTATAGGAAATTTTAAGCTGGATAAATATTGAAAATTTGTCAAACTCTTTGATAATACCCAAAGAATTATTACCAGATTGGTGATAATAAATGAAAAATATAGAATGACAAGATAATAGGATTAGGATATTTTTCAACCATATTTAGTGTTTCTAGCATCCATGCAAGTTTGTCATTATTACTTTTACTTTAAAAATATGAAAAAGTAAAGTTCGGAAAACTTAAGCAACTTACCTAAAGTTGAAAAGGTAGAAATGATCACAGTCAGAAAATGAATTTATTTGTGACTTCTCCAAAAACATTTAAATTGCTCCTTCCCCTATAAAAACTGGAGTCTTCTTTAAGTGTTTGTTTTCAATAAATCCTGAAAAGTAAATATAAACAGATATCATAATTATTTTTAATATCAAAACAATTAATATACAGAAATAATGAAGCTTTTTTTTAAAGGAACATTCCAATTAGTAAAAAAGAAAAGCTCAAACAATTTCTGGTAACTTAGTTATATATATGATTACAACTTCCAGGACTCTGGGTATGCTAGGTATTCAGCATCAATAGATATTTGAACAACCACATATACCCCATCACATACTTGTCTCTAATATCTGTGTGCACTACCCAGCTGGGACTTTTCTTTCCAGATCACTTCTGATGATTCTGTGAGTGTTTCAAGAACCATAACTGAAGTTGTGGAAAATTAAGAGGAGGCTGATGCATGTCCTGGACTATTGATATGGGACAGAGTTGATGGGTCCCAAGCAAAATTTCAGAGGGCAGGAAATTATTCTTCTACTAGTTACTGATCAAGACCCACAGGAAACATGTTCCTAGTGAGGTACAATGTATCCTACTAATTCCCATGCCCAATAACTATAAAAATGGCCTCTGTACTCACACAAGGATGTCACATGTTCATTTGAGTGACAAAGGATGGGTCACAGCTAAGACCACCCAGCACTGGCTAAAATATGCTCAGAAGTCTCATCATTCTTGTATCTAACTGTTCCTTCCACTTCTTCTTAGTGGTCAGGACCTACCATCACATGGCTCCCCTCACAGCCCTGGGGACCAGTATCTTGACGGTAGAGGCCAGAGTGAAGTTGCCTCTTTTTGCTTTCCAGTCACATTGTCATTATCTGAACATTCCTCTTCCCTTAGTATCTCCTCTTTTAGTTTGCAAGAAGTATTGCTTAAAAATTTAAAAAGAACACAAATTAAAACAAACTGAACATTAGTTTCTTCACTGTATTCTTGCTGTAATGCCAATTTTTCTGTCTACCAGAAGATTTGGGATTGAAAACAGGAAAGTATATATTCTTATTTAGCTCCATGCTTGTGTGTTTGTACATGTCAGTGATACAATGTACACACACATACATATGCTTATATTATATTAAAAATATATACTAGCATGTGAGCTCTAAAGAGGGCAAGGACTGCCCACTTTCTTACATTTGTATTCTCAATGCATATTAGGGTAACAGTCATGGAAAAAAAATATTTGTTAAATGATTGTATATGCTGGTTGTATATCCTAGGTTTTGATTTGCATGTCCTGGATATTTTCTGTGGGGCCCCCACAATCCACTTACCCCTCTTCACTACTATTCTCTGTGCCATGTGGTGCTTACCCCAGGGACTTCATCAAAGAGCTCTCTTGCCCTCCAGCTTTCAATATGGCTGAACCACTGGGTGTCATTGGCAAGACGTTAGAGGATGGGAAAAAATTACTCCCACATCCTCCCTCCCTGAAAGTTCAGCAGTTTGTCCATGTTCCTCTCCCAAAGGCCACAGCATCTGTCAGGGAAAGTAATGCATGGTCCCAGAGCTGTAATTTTTTCTCAGTCTCAGTGACTATTCTCTGTAGTTGTATCTGAAGCCTTTGAGTGGCTGATGCTCCAGATAATTTAGGATAATCCTTAATAGTTCCCTATAATCCTAGCAACATCTTTATAAATATGACTTTTATTGAATTTTAATCATTTAAACATATGATTATAACATGTGTCTCCACTAGGACTCTAAGTGATACAAGTTAATTCTTATTTTTGTATAGCTTAAGTAACACTTCTACTATAGTTTACACTCTCACCTGAATAAAGAATAAAATATTATAATAGCCCTAATATTATCCAAAAGTGATGAGTCTTGCTGAGATTTTCCACTTGTCAACGTTTTACCCTTCCAGCTCTAAGGATCTCCTGCTGTATTTCCCCAATTCAAAGCAAAGATGATATCAGATGAAGGGCAAAAACACAGAAGACTGTAGACAAAGGAAGAGATTATAAAGCATGATGCACACAAGTACTTTTTCAAAGATGAAACATACCACCTTGTATACCCAAAGCAGGTGGACAACAAGTAACATGAGACTTCCCTGAAGCTACTGTGCTATGGAACAATGTAAGTGGGACTTCATCCCCTTTTACGTCCCAGAATTTTCAGCTGCCTTATCACTTGCTTTTTCTTCTAGCAATAGTAAATAGAAATCAATGAAATGAATCACATCTCATTTTAATTTTTTTTTAATTTTTTTTTTATTTAGTCATTGTTATTGTTGTTGCTATTTCTTGGGCCGCTCCCGCGGCATATGGAGGTTCCCAGGCTAGGGGTCGAATCGGAGCTGTAGCCACCGGCCTACGCCAGAGCCACAGCAACGCAGGATCCGAGCCGCGTCTGCAACCTACACCACAGCTCATGGCAACGCCGGATCGTCAACCCACTGAGCAAGGGCAGGGACCGAACCCGCAACCTCATGGTTCCTAGTCGGATTCGTTAACCACTGCACCACGACGGGAACTCCCACATCTCATTTTAAAGCTCCTTTATTATTAAATTTTAAAAGACAGACTTATCTTTTCCCGATAAATAATTTCTCCAAAGAGTTTTAAGAAATGACCTTTAGTCTCAACAGATTTCCTTTTACTTCAATTGTTTTTACGTTGTCCTCTAATTCTTCAAATTTACGTGTTTTCAATTCAGACTTCTCATTAAAATACATTATTCTACAATTTTCTTTCTCTACTCTTTTTAACTGATAAGAGTCCCAGCAGCCCTCCACAGATCTCAACTATATGCCTAATAGTCATGTTGTTTGGAGTTTACAAACCTCACTGGAGGAGGGAAGTAATTGGACATGTGATGTAAGGCTTCGTATACATAGTAAAATTACCCTCTGCAGCACTAAGAGGGTATGGATCACAGCTCCAAAGTAACTGAAAGAAAGCTTATTTCCTTCTAAAATAGCATAGAATTCACAAATTAAGTTATTGCTCAGGGATTGCTTCATAAGGAAGGTGGAAGCATCTATTATTAGCCAATTTCTCTATTCTTCTACACATTCATATCTCAAAAATTATTTCTAATGTATACTTCATGGAAAAAATATAAATCTTTTAAACACAATTATATAAAAACATAAACAGAAGAATAAAAGAGAAATATATCCAAGTCAGCTTTGATAAACTTTGAACTATCTTACTAATTAAGGTTAAATGCAGACTTGCACTGTGCTTTATCATAATGTTAAACATTTTTTTTCATTGTTAAAATATTAGAAGAGTTTCCATTCTTAAATGACTCAGTTTAATCTATCTAGATGAAATACATGTTTTAGTCACTTTGAATTTTAAGACTTTACAGGAAAGTTGAAAGCCACTTGTATGTTGATTTTTCAAGTAATATATTATTATAGTAGGTTAATTGCTGCAATGAGTTATTCATACCAAGAAAAGAACAAAATAGATTAATTCAGCCAAAGCTGATAAAGTGGACAAGAAACTAAGGAAAGTAATATGAATTTATCTATTATCAAAACTTATACTTGATCTTAGAATTCAGATCAACTAGAAATGAAATTGAATATGTCATAAAAACACTCCCTACAAATAAAATCCCAGGACCAGATGGCTTCATAGGCAAATTCTGCCAAACATATAAAGAGGATCTGGTGCCCATCCTCCTTAAACTTTTTCAAAAGGTTGAAGAAGAAGGAACACTCCCAAAGACATTCTATGATGCCACCATCCCCCTACTTCCAAAACCAGACAAAGATAACACCAAAAAAGAAAACTATCAGCCAATGTCTTTGATGAATATAGATGCAAAAATTCTCAACAAAATCTTAGCCAATCGAATCCAACAACATATCAAAAAGATCATACACCATGACCAGGTAGGGTTCCTCCCAGGATCACAAGGATGGTTCAAAATTTGAAAATCAATCAACATCATATACCATATTAACAAAAGAAAAGTAAAAAATCATATGATCATCTCAATAGACACAGAAAAAGCATTTCAAAAAGTCCAACATCCTGGAGTTCCTGTCGTGCCTCAGTGGTTAACAAATCCAACTAGGAACCCTGAGGTTGCAGGTTCAATCCCTGGCCTTGCTCAGTGGGTTAAGGATGTGGCATTGCCATAAGCTGTGGTGTAGGTTGCAGACGCGGTTTCAATCTGGCATTGCTGTGGCTCTGGTGTAGGCCAGGGGCTATAGCTCCGGTTGGACCCCTAGCCTGGGAATCCCCATATGCTGTGAGAGCGGCCCCAGAAAAGGCAAAAAGACAAAAAAAAAAAAAAAAAGTCCAACATCCATTCATGATCAAAACTCTTGCCAAAGTGGGTATAGAGGGAACATTCCTGAACATAATCAAAGTCATTTATGAGAAACCCACAGCAAATATAATACTCAATGGAGAAAAGCTGAAAACCGTCCCACTAAAATCTAAAAAAGACAGGGATGTCCACTCTCACCACTGCTATTCAACATAGTACTGGAGTTCCTATCCACAGCAATCAGACAAACAAGAGATATAAAAGGCATCCAAATAGGAAGAGAAGAGGTAAAACTGTCACTGTATGCAGATGACATGATACTATACACAGAAAACCCTAAGGACTCAACCCAAAACTACTTGAACTGATTAGCAAATTCAGCAAAGTAGAAGGATAGAAAATTAACATTCAGAAGTCAGTCACATTTCTATACACCAACAATGAAATGTTAGAAAAGGAATACAAAAATAAAATACCTTTTAAAAGTGCACCTCAAAATATTGAATACCTGGGAATACACCGGACCAAGGAGGTAAAGGACTTACATGCTGGGAAGTATAAAGCTTTAATCAAAGAAATCAAAGAAGATGTAAAGAAATGGAAAGATATTCCATGCTCCTGGATTGGGAAAATCAATATTGTAAAAATGGCCATACCACCCAAAGCAATCTACAGATTCAATGCAATCCCTATCAAATTGCCCATGACATTTTTCACAGAACTAGAACAAACAATCCAAACATTTATATGGAACCACAAAAGACCCAGAATTGCCAAAGCAATCCTGAGAAACAAAAACCAAGCAGGAGGCATAACTTTCCCAGACTTCAAGCAATATTACAAAGCCACAGTCATCAAAAGAGTGTGGTACTGGTATCAAAACAGACAGACAGACCAATGGAACAGAATAGAGAACCCGGAAATAAACCCTGACACCTGTGATCAATTAATCTTTGACAAGGGAGACGAGAACACAAAATGGGAAAAAGAAAGTCTATTCAGCAAGCATTGCTGGGAAACCTGGACAGCTGCATGCAAAGCAAAGAAACTAGAACACACCCTCACACCATGCACAAAAATAAACTCCAAATGGCTGAAAGACTTAAATATAAGACAGGACACCATCCAACTCCTAGAAGAGAACATAGGCAAAACACTCTCTGACATCAACATCATGAATATGTTCTCAGGTCAGTCTCCCAAAGCAACAGAAATAAGAGCAAAAATAAACCCATGGGACCTAATCAAACTGACAAACTTTTGCACAGCAAAGGAAACCAAAAAAAAAACAACTTACAGAATGGGAGAAAATAGTTTCAAATGATGCACCTGACAAGGGCTTAATTGCTGGAATATAAAAGAAACTTACACAACTCAATAGCAAAAAAGCCAACCACCCAATGGAAAAATGGGCAAAAGACCTGAATAGACTGTTCTCCAAGGAAGATATACAGATGGCCAGCAAACACATGAAAAAATGCTCAACATCACTGATTATAAGAGAAATGCAAATCAAAACTACCATGAGACACCACCTCACACCAGTTAGAATGGCCATCATTAAGAAGTCCACAAATTACAAGTGCTGGAGGGGCTGTGGAGAAAAGGGAACCCTCCTGCACTGCTGGTGGGAATGTAAACTGGTACAGCTACTATGGAGAACAGTTTGGAGATACCTTAGAAATCTATATATAGAACTTCCATATGACCCCACAATCCCACTCTTGGGCATATATCTGGACAAAACTCTCCTTGAAAAAGACACATGCACCAACATGTTCATTGCAGCACTATTTACAATAGCCAAGACATGGAAACAACCCAAATGTCCATCGCCAGAGGATTGGATTCGGAAGAGGTGGTATATATACACAATGGAATACTACTCATCCATAAAAAAGAAGGACATAATGCCATTTGCAGCAACATGGATGGAACTAGAGACTCTCATACTGAGTGAAATGAGTCAGAAAGACAAAGACAAATACCATATGATATCACTTATAACTGGAATCTAATATCCAGCACAAATGAACATTTCCACAGAAAAGAAAATCATGGACTTAGAGAATAGACTTGTGGCTGCCTGGGGGGAGAGGGAGGGAGTGGGAAGGATCAGGAGCTTGAGGTTATCGGATGCAAACTATTGCTCTTGGAATGGATTTACAATGAGATCCTGCTGAGTAGCATTGAGAACTATGTCTAGGTACTTATATCTCAACAGAACAAAGGGTGGAAAAAAAATGTATACATGTAAGTGCAACTTGGTCCCCATGCTGTAGGGTGGAAAAAAAAAAGAATTCAGACCAACTCAATCACACAGGTTTTTTTTTTTTTTCTTAAACCTTAGTTTTCAATTATCAGAAGACATTGAGAATTTTGTCAATACGTAATCAAGCAGAGACCTGTAGGGTTCCTAGACACAAAAACTTTTCTGTGTCCCCCACTTCTTATTTTTAGGAAATGGGCCTAATTCAACATCTGTGGCCTTCCCTGAATTCCTTGGGCCAGGTTCAGACAGTTGATGATCAGGGAAGGAATGGGACACAAAGACAAGAGATGAAGTCAAAGAAGTAATAGTACAGCCTTGGGGCAGGATGCTGGTTCCCTCTCAAGAGAAATACATAATTATGTAGGCATCTCAAACCTAAGATAAAGGTTACATTCCTTATGCTTCTTCTAAAAATGAAACTTTAAGATTGAACAGCTTAGAGTATTTCTATGTCTGTCTCCCTGGCTTTATTGCACCCTAAACACAATCACCCATAAGCTAAATATTAGGCACCCTGAGCACAATTGCCTGTGGGTTAAAGATTATTAGCACCTGATGCTTTTCAGGAAATTTCCTAGTTCATTTTAATCTCTGATAAATATGCCTTTTCACAAGTACTGTTATTCTAGGCAAGAACCCGGAAGACCAACATCATGATCATGCCAAGATCCCCTATGTCAGCTTTGTTGACCAAGATTCCTCCAAAGAAAGAAGAATGTGGGTCTGCACCAATCCTGATTCCTATCTAAAAACCTGTTTTTCTTCTTTTTACTATAAAACTCCTCATAATTCTTCCCATTGGAGAACACAGTCTTTAAGACTTTAGCCTGCTATGTCCTCCTTTGCCAGGAAAAACAAAAACCTCTGCCTCTGCCTTTGCCTCACCCAAAACTCTGTCTCTGCATTTCTATTTGGTACTGGTGGACAGAGGCCAAGTTTTAGCAACAAACATATAAACAGAATTTTATAATTAATAGAAATAGTTTTGAAAGTAAATTGTCTTTATATATTCTTTCTGAAAAGTATGAAGATCAATTTTAAACATATTAATAAATTTATATATCATTATGTATCAGGCATTGTTCTAGGCACTTAATATATCATCTTTTTTTTTTCCATTTTTGGCTGCCTATGGCATATGCAGTTTCTGGGCCAGGGATCAGATCTGAGCTGCAATTGTGACCTAAGCCAAAGCTATGGCAATGCTAGATACTTAACCTACCACTGTGTCAAGCTGAAGATCAAACCTAATCTGTGTCCCAGCACTCCCAAGATGATGCACAAGTGGTCGCACCACAGCAAGAACTTCTATATCATCTTAATAAATTATCAAAATTACCCTACAATGTAAGCATTATTATCTCCATTTTACAAACAGAGGGGATAAGATTTGGTTCAATAACACATCCATATGGCAGATTTGGCATTCATGAAGTGATTCTTTCCTGCCTATGAGCAAGGTTCTATCCAAAAGGCTAAATTTTAAATAAGAAGACAATTAATTTTTGTTACATAATTGGTAGGAATTCTTTTCAAAGACACAAGGAATTCACTGGTATGTTTTAAATCAGAATTCAGTTATGTCAGCAAATATTTTCCTCTTCTAAATTACATGAGCACAGGTTCACCAGGTGATACACTTGATGACAAGGGTTTTAAGATAAAAATGTACTTTTAGAATACATAAACAGTTATTCAATAATGAAGTGCATAGTATTTTAAATCCTAAAAGAGCCCATTAAACATCACTACAGTGCTTCTTTACAAGAGCTAATATTTATTTTTCTTTTTTTTTAAACAATGATTTTTTTTTTCCATTATACCTGGTTTACAGTGTTCTGTCAACTTTCTACTGTACAGCATGGTGACCCAGTTACACATACATGTGTACATTCTTTTTTCTCACATTATCATGCTCCATCATAAGTGACCAGACATAGTTCCCAGTGCTACACAGCAGGATCTCATTGCTAATCCATTCCAAAGGCAATAGTCTGAATCTGTCAACCACAACCACCCCATACATCCCACTCCCTCCCTCTTCCCTTTGGCAACCACAAGTCTATTCTCCAAGTCCATGATTTTCTTTTCTGTGGAAAGGTTCATTTGTGCCATATATTAGATTCCAAATAGAAGTGAAATCATATGGTATTTGTTTTTGTCTTTCTGACTTACTTCACTCAGTAGGAGAGTCTCTAGTTCCATCCATGTTGCTGCAAATGACATTATTTTGTTCTGTTTTATGCCTGAGTAGTATTCCATTGTGGATATATATATATATATATATATATATATATATATATATATCACATCTTCCGAATCCAATCATCTGTCGATGGACATTTGGGTTGTTTCAATGTCTTGGCTATTGTAAATAGTGCTGCAATGAACATGTTGGTGCATGTGTCTTTTTCAAGGAGAGTTTTGTCCAGATATATGCCCAAGAGTGGGATTGTGGGGTCATATGGTAGTTCTATGTATACATTTCTAAGGCACCTCCACACTGTTCTCCATAGTAGCTGTACCAGTTTACATTCCCACCAGCAGTGCAGGAGGGTTCCCTTTTCTCCACAGCCCCTCCAGCATTTGTAATTTGTGGACTTATTAAAGATGACCATTCTGACTTACATGAGGTCTATGTCATGGTAGTTTTGATTTGCATTTCTCTTATAATCAGTGATGTTGAGCATTTTTTCATGTGTTTGCTGGCCATCTGTATATCTTCCTTGGAGAACAGTCTATTCAGGTCTTTTGCCCATTTTTCCATTGGGTGGTTGGCTTTTTTGCTATTGAGTTGTATAAGTTTCTTGTATATTCGAGCAATTAAGCCCTTGTCAGGTGCATAATTTGAAACTACTTTCTACCATTCCTTAAGTTGTGTTTTTGGTTTTTTTTTTGGTTTCCTTTGCTGTGCAAAAGCTTGTCAGTTTATTAGGTCCCATCGGTTTATTTTCACTTTTATTTCTGTTGCACAACCACTATGAAAGAAGTTCTCAGAGGGAAATTCATAGCAATATAGGCTTTCCTCAAAAAAGAAGAAAAATCTCAAATAGACAACTTAATCCACCACCTAAATGAATTATAAAAAGGAGAACAAACAAAACCTAAAGTCAGCAGAAGGAAGGAAATCATCAAGATCAGAGAGGAAATCAATAATATAGAGATTCAAAAAATAATAGAAAAATCAACAAAACCAAGAGCTGGTTCTTTGAAAATGTAAACAAAATTGAAAAACCTCTGACTAGACTCACCAAGAAGAGAAGAGGAAAAACCCCAAATATACAAAATTAAAAATGAAAAGGAGAAGTCACAATGGATACTATGAAAATACAAAAAACCATGAAAGAATATTATGAACATTTGTATGTTAACATATTGGACAACTTTCTAGAGACTTACAGCCTGCCAAAACTGAATCAAGAAGAATTAAATCAACTGAACAGATCAATCATTAGAAATGAAATTGAATATGTCATAAAAACACTCCCTACAAATAAAAGTCCAGGACCAGATGGCTTCACAGGTCAATTCTACCAAATATACAAAGAGGAACTTATGCCCATTTCTCTTTAAAATTTTTCAAAAGGTTGCAGAAGAAGAAACACTTCCAAAGACATTCTACAATGCCACTATCATCCTAATTCCAAAACCAGACAAAGATACCACCAAAAAAGAAAACTATAGGCCAATATCTTTGATCAATACAGACTCAAAAATTCTCAACAAAATTTTAGCCATCTGAATCCAACAACATATAAAAAAGATCATACACCACCACCAGGTGGGATTCATTCCAGGTTCACAAGGATGGTTCAACATATGCAAATCAATCAATGTCATACACCACATTAACAAAAGAAAAGTCAAAAACCACATGATCATCTCAATAGATGCAGAAAAGGCATTTCAAAAAGTCAACATCCATTCATGATCAAAACTCTTAACCAAGTGGGTACAGAGGGAACTTACCTAACATAATCAAAGCCATTTATGACAATCCCACAGCAAATATAATACACAATGGAGAAAAGCTGAAAGCCTTCCCACTAAAATCTGGAACAAGACAAGGATGCCCACTCTCACCACTGTTATTCAACAGAGTACTGGAAGTCCTAGCCACAGCAATCAAACAAAAGAAATAAAAGGCATCCAAAAAGGAGGAGAAGAGGTAAAACCTTCACTATATGCAGATGACATGATACTCTATATAGAAAACCCAAGGACTCAATCCAAAAACTGCTTTGGATGATCAACAAATTAAGCAAAGTAGCAGATATCAGATTAATATTCAGAAATCGGTCACTTTTCTGTATATTAACCATGAAATATTAGAAAAGGAATACAAAAATATTATACCTTTTAAAATTACACCCCAAAAAATCAAATACCTGGGAACATCCCTGACCAAAGAGGTTAAAGGACTTATATGCTGAGACTATAAAACATTAATCAAGGAAATTAAAGAAGATGTCAAGATATGGAAAGATATTCCATGCTCCTGGGTTGGAAAAATTAATATTGTAAAAATGGCCATACTACCCAAAGTAGTTTGATTCAATGCAATCCCTATTAAATTACACAGGACATTTTTCACAGAACTAGAAAAAAACAGTCCAAAAATTTATATGGAATCACAATCCCTATTAAATTACGCATGACATTTTTCACAGAACTAGAACAAACAGTCCAAAAATTTATATGGAACCACATTTCTGTATACTAACTATGAAATATTAGAAAAGGAATACAAAAACATAATACCTTTTAAATTTGCACCCAAGAAATCAAATACCTGGGAATGCCCCTGACCAAGGAGTTAAAGGACTTATATGCCAAGACTATAAAACATTAATAATGGAAATTAAAGAAGTAATGAAATGGAAAGATATTCCATGCTCCTGGGTTTGGAAAAATTAATACTGTAAAAATGGAAATGCTACCCAAGGTAGTATGATTCAATGCAATCCCTGTTAAATTACCCACAACATTTTGCACAGAACTAGAACAAACAATCCAAAACTTTATATGGAACCACAAAGCACTCCTGAGGAACAAAAACCAAGCAGGAAGCATCACTCTCCCAGACTTCAGGCAATATTACAAAGCCACAGACATCAAGACAGTGAGATACTGGCACCAAAACAGACATATAGACCAGTAGAACAGAATAGATAACTCAGAAATAAACCCAGACATTTGCAGCCAATTAATCCTTGACAAGGGAGGCAAGAATATAAAATGGGAAAAAGACAGTCTTTTCAGAAAATATTTCTGGGAAACCTGGACAGCTGCATGCAAATCAATGAAACTAGAACACACCCTCACAGCATGCTCAAAAATAAACTCAAAATGGCTTGAAGACTTAAATATAAGACAAGACACCATCGAACTCCTGGAAGAGAACATAAGCAAAACATTCTCTGACATCAACCTTACAAATGTTTTCTCAAGTGCTATTTTTTAAATATAAGCTTTAATTGCTTGAGTGTTTGAATTCTTAAACTTGAGGGAGTTCAATCTTTTTACATTTCTAAGACCAATGAGGATAAATTACAAGCAAAAGTAAGAATCACAGGTCTTGTCTCTTGGTCATTACAAATGACAGCAGGTATATAAAAACACTTGTTCAAATTCTCTTTCAATTCATTTTGGCCTCAGTCCTATTTTCTCTAAAAATTCTCCAGGGTCTGCATTTAGCTAAGGCCAATAATTGGTTATATTGTTTTCCTTTATTATAGGAGAGTTATTCTATTTGCTTTTCTTCTAGAACTGTTATTATTTTTAATTTTAATGAATATGAATAAACTTAATTTTTATTAAGGTTTATTTACATATTGATTTTACTTTATATGGAAATAAGAAAAACTAGTGATGAAGTTAGTAAATATTAATTATAACAATGATAAACTAAATTAGAAGAGAAGTGACAGATTGGGAGTATTTTCAATACTTACCCAATATGATGGTAAATTAAGAATTATATGAACATCTAGAAATTAATATCAAAATTCTAAAGAGCTTAAGAAAAAGATTCAGAAGATAAAAATTAACTAACTCATTATAAAAGTAATATAAATGACCAATAATGTATGAAAACATTTTTTCATAAAAATGTCAGGAATACAATACTAAAATTACAATGAAATATTTTTAACATTAATGTTTCAAAAACCATTAGATTGATAATATCTTGCATTGGTGAGGTTGGGGGAAATATCATTTTTAATCTTCAAATTGCTAAAATAAAGACACTGATAGGAGATCCCACCATGGCTCAGTGGTTAATGAATCTGACTGGGAACCATGATGTTGCAGGTTTGATCCCTGGCCTTGCTCAGTGGGTTAAGGATCCAGCATTGCCGTGAGCTGTGGTGTAGGTCACAGATACGGCTCAGATCTTACATTGCTGTGGCTCTGGTGTAGGCCGGCAGCTACAGCTCCGATTAGACCCCTAGCCTGGGAACCTCCATGTGCCATGGGAAAGGCAAAAAAAAAAAAAAAGGACTGATAATGGGGAGCATTGAAGAATTTGGGGGAAATCATTACTCCCATTCCCTGGGAAATTGTGATAGAACTGTGACATCTTTGGAGTGCATTTAGTAAGTGTAAACTAAATGTAATAAATCAGTTTTTCCTAAAATTTAAAAATTACCAAAACTTTTAATTGATGTGTAATTTATATAGCATAGAGATTATACTGGCATTTACACAATCAGCATGTAAGAAAATTAATTACATCAATATAATACAATATGAGCAAATTGTATTAATAATCAAAATGTTAAATAAATACTAAGACATTCTAACAAATGAAATCAACATGAATACACAGATACAGAACAATCTCCAAAATGTGTTTAATAGACAAATCCAATAATCAGAATTATATGTAAAATATAATACTATATCACTTATAGATATAGATGTATCTATATATCATCTATATATCTTTAACTATATTTACAGATTTATGTTTATAGATATAGATATATAGATATATACTATTTAAGATCTATATTTACATAGCTCTACATTTATAGATATATATAATATATTTAAACTATACTATACATAGGTATATATTTACATAGAAATATGTATGTCATGTTGGTTACAGTAGAAACCTATAGATGAACTCTTCTTTGTTGTTTGAGTTTTTCACAAAACAACATATTTGTATATTCTTTATATAATAAACATTTGAAGTGAACAAGACAAAGATGTCTCATTTGACTTTATTAATGATTCTCTTTTTTTCTTCTAAGTAGAGATGATTTAGAATGACAAAAAAAATCTTCATATGGGAGTTCTCATGTGGCTCAGCAGTAACAAACCCGACTAACATCCATGAGACGTGGGTTCAATCCCTGGTCTTTCTCAGTGGTTTAAGGATCTGGAGTTGTCAGGAGCTGCAGTGTAGGGCCAAGACGTGGCTCAGATCTGACTTTGCAGTGGCTGTGGCATAGGCAGGAAGTTATAGCTTCAATTCTACCCCTAGCCTGGGAACTTCCACTTGCCACTGGCAAGGCCCTAAAAAAAATCTTAATAAAGAAATTATTCTAAATTGTTTAAAGAAAGAGTGAATATACACTAAGACGTTCTAACAAGTTACTCTTTAATAATGGAAGTTTTTTCAATTTCTTCAAATATTGTTATTTTTCTAGAATAATATACAATTTCTAATCAAGGGAATTTGTGAAAAACTGGAGCATTTGAAAGTCTTTTGTCCTCTCTCAGCCTTGACTGAAGTCAGAGATCCAGTGTTTCTGCCTTGTTATGTTCACCACTCTCAGCTCAGCAGGATTATTTCAGAATATATCAAAGAAGATATGTTTTTTGTCTTAAATTTAACACATCTATCTCCTTCTTTAGGTAAGCCAGAGTCCTTTTTAAGCAATAGATTTCAAACCTGTTTTGACGATTGGGATTATCTGGGGATTTTTTTTAATAATGTCGCTATCTGTAAATTCCAACTCAGAAAGCCTGTGGTGGCTTCATTAATCAATCAATCAGTCAAATAAGCATGTGTGTGTGTGTGTGTGTGTGTGTGTGTGTGTGTGATGTGTCTAGAAGACAGAAAGATAAATAAATAAATAAATATTTATTTAGATTGATACACTTAAGAGGTTTCCAGGTAATTTTGATTAATGTGTCAGATTTTAAAATCATTAGTGTTTTCTGTAAACACTGACTATAATGTGTGGACCATCCTCTGTGCTATTTTTCTTCAGAGTTTAAATAATATTTAATCATCACTGCCTGAGAGGATGATGAATGTCTACATTTTTGAAATTGTATATTGAGACATATTTTAGTGGTTGTTTTGGGTTGAATCATATGCCCCCCAAAGATATACTGAATTCTTAACATGTCTCTTCATCCTACTTAGGTACCTGTGAATATGACTTTATTTGGAAATGGAATATTTGCAGATATAATCAAGTTAAGAAGTCATTAAGGTGAGCTCAGAGAAACACAGATACAGAGAGAAGACAGCCATATGAAAACAGGAGCAACGATTACAGTGAATGCCCTTAAAAATCAAGGAATGCCTGGGGCATCAAAAGCTGGAAAAGACAAGGATTGATACTCTTCTAGAGGCTTGGAAGTTATCATGGCCCCAGAGATGCTAAATAGAGCCACATTTTCTGAATTCAGTGAAGAAGATGCTATTGGGATGACTTCTGACTTTTCCAAGTCTTTATCCTCAAACTCTTTAAGTTCTTTTTGTCTGAATTGAAGCAAGTTTATAATCAATTTTGTGAGAACTTCAGGTTTTTCAACTTTGTGAAATTTGGTCCATTTAACAAGTATGAATCATCTCTAATTTATTTTCATATATTATATAGAGTTAATAATGTTTATTTTGTTTGAACAACTAAGAATAATTCATAAAAGTGCCTGGAATTGTGTCTGAAAAATAGAAAAAACAAAAACAAAAAACATAATACAAATTTATTGCTAACACTATCCACTCTAGAACTTGTTCTTTTCTCATACTTTCTATTTTCATCTGTCCAAACAATGAGATTCATGTCCCATTTGAATAACCATCATTTTAGTGTCATTCAAATATTTTGACCATGACTTACACTTAAAAATATATTTTTCAATATAAGTGAGTTGAAAATTGTCTTCAGCCTTAACATTTGACCAAAAGCAATTTTTGGCTTTGGCTTCAGTATTTAGAAGTCTAAATAAAGATGCACATTTCATTGCACTTTTTTGGCAAAATTGAGTTTTCCTTTGTGTGTAATTATCATTATGTGAGTGCATACACACACTATCTATCCATACATATACATGTAGATGAAAAAATTGTATAATTAATCATATTTATATATAATATGTAATTAGGTGATTATAGGATGGCATACACATACACTCATACGAAAAAATTGTAAATGGATGAAATTTAAAAAATATCATATAATGTAAAAAATACTTATTCATCATATATGATAGTTTTATCATATTAAACACTTTGCTAACTCAAAAGTTAAAGATAAAAATCCATGGAATTGTCATAAAATTATGATTTTTTCCAGAATCATTCTTTCAATAATAATCAATATCTGCATACCAGGAACCTGGAAGAGCAAATATTTAGGTTCAAATATATGTAGTGTAAGCTAGTACATCTGGAAAAGATAATGAATATTCAAGCAGTTGCAAATGTTTGGCCACTTATCTGCTTGCCTGAATCAAATATACATATATTCATCAAGCTTTAGTTCAATAATATTTATTAAGCAGTGACTTCATATTGTTAAGTCAATCTAAAATTTATGACATGCAAAACATCTGATTGAAAAAAATATAAATTATGTAATATTTATAAATTGGCTCAGAAAAATTAAATATTTTATACCCATAAACTTGGCTAGAAAAAAATGCTTCCAAAGCTGCCTATTATTTGTTTCACATATTTTTACTTTTTTAAATTTTTAAATTTTTGTTTTATTTATTTAGTTTTTAATGGCCCTATCCATGACATTCAGAAGTTCTCAGACCAGGGATCGAATTCCAGCCACAGATGCATTCTACACCACAGCTGCAGTAATGCCAGATCTTTTAACCCACTGTACCAGACTAGGGATTGAACCTGTACCTGTGCAACAACCAAAGCAACTGCTGTCAAATTTATAGCCCACTGCTCTACAGCAGGAATGATGTTCCACATATTTTTAGATTTAGCCTTAATTGTGATTTAACAATATTTTGGTTTTTAAATACTTTCCAGACTGACATTTAGCTTACTATTTTACTTGAAAATAAAATAATTTATTTCTCTACTTTTAATGGTAGCTAAAAAAAATAATATAGTTTAAAAAAATTTTTAAAAGCCTAATTTTCTGACCATATCCAAGAGGAAATACTATTTTAATAAATTTTTTTCTTGTATAGTGAAATACTTTTCAAATTATTCTAAATAATAGCTTATCTGCATGATGAGGAAAAATAGGAGCATGATAAGTTATTAGAAAATTTTCACTGTTGTTAATAAATTATTATTCAAGGTGCAATTCAAGTGAGAAATTAGGAACCCTGGGAATTCAGAAAACCTGATGAAATATTATCCCTAGCATCTACTAAGTATTATTTCCTTTCAACATATGCTGTGGGAAGCAAATGCTGAGCCGGAATTAGACGTTCAGAAGGTTTTTGGGAAGTAGCATTTATAGAGAGAAAGCATTTATAGAGAAATAGCATTTATATAGAGAAACAGCGTTGGGCAAGAGGAGCTATCCCATTGAGACATTATATTGCCCTGAGAACACCCCAAATTGCTCAGGAAGATTTTACAGATCAGAGACTGCACATTAGAGGATTTCCCTGTTGGGCATAAAAGCCAAGGCCCTTGAATCACCTTGCAAACTGCTGAATGGGGGCTCTTCCATGAGCAGGGGATCTCAGATGAAAAGTTGCAGCACACTGTGATGAAACACACTGGAGGCTGATCAGTGTCTGATTCATAGATGTTCCTTCTTTCATAGTCTCTCTTTTCCTTGAAATTCATTTACACTCCTCATTTTAAGCTTTCCCTTCTAGTGGGACCAATGAAACTCATCTGCACATTCAACGTCTCTCTGGTTTATTTCTGGTCCTCATTCTCTTCAGGTCTAAGTTAAATTTCTTTTTCTTCTCTTTTTAGGGCTGCACCTGTGGCATATTGAAGTTCCTAGGCCAGGGGTCTAGTCAGAGCTACAGCTGCCGGCCTACACCACAGCCACAGCAAAACAGGATCTGAGTCACATCTGTGTCCTACAACACAATTTGTGAGGTCAGGGATTGAACTGGCATCCTTATGGATATGTCAGATTCTTAACCCAGTGAGCTAAAATGGGAATTCCATAGGTGAAGTTCCATATTCACAATATATGTTCGTATATTATCTGCTTCCTAAGATACCCAACTTTGTATTTCTATCCTAGCACCATCTCTTGAATTTGAGACTCCTTATAGAGCTTACAATGTGGCCAATTGTTCAGGCCTAAAAACAACTAAGGTGACTCCTGAACCCACTCTCCAAGCCTGCTCCTTCACTGGTTTTGTATACCACAGTTCTTGTCTGAAACAGGGAGGGGGCTTAAGAATCGCCTCTCCTTCACCAAATCTCTCCATACATTTAGTTCCTTAAAAGGACTTTGGCTCTATCTAAAATCATCCATCCATTTTTCTCCTCCACTGACAGGCTCTGGTTTAAGAAAACATAACCCCTCCTTTAAGTTGTAAATAGAATATCTTGTATGGTTTCTTTGATATCAGGCTTATCTTCTCATTTATTCTCCACAAAGCATAGAGAAGGATCTTTCTTAAATTGTAGGTTAAATCAGGCCATTCTCTTGGTTAACACCTTTTAATTATTTTCCCTTGTACTTAGAGAAAATGAATCAGTTAGCATTACCTGATAGCTTCTGATGATCTCGAACAGCCTGTCTCTGATCTCATTTATGTTTTTCTCCTACCTCACTGTGGACTAGTTACACTGATCTTCTTTTAGTTTTCTAGATCAATCACTTCAGGACTTTTACACAGAAGAGAGAATGAACAGGCGTGTACACACCTACCACTGACATGTTAGCTTGTGAAAGTGAGCAGATCACTTAGCATTGCTTTGAACCATGCTTTTCTCATTTATAAAATAACTTCTTCAAAGAGAACCTGCATGATCTTAGAGAGATACTATAGAAAAGTATACTCCGTAAGTTTTAATCTCTTTAATAAGAATACAAATAAATTTTTATTCTGCACCCTTGGAAGTTTTGGTGAAGAGATGATTTTTAATATCTTAGTGGTCTTGGGAAAAAACAAGTTTGGATAGAAATGAATAGATTTGTTTTGTCAATTACATTAATGTTAAAAAAATAAAGAATTCTAATTCATAGGAGATTTAAAAGATACCAGGAGAAAATCCTCTGTGAATGTTCAGACCTAGCAAAGAATACCTTGCATAGAGAATCTGACACAGGGACAAGATGGAACTGTTAAGAAATGAATAATACAGAGAAGGATGTTTTACACTCTCACCATCTGAAAAGCAACTAGAATGACCTGTTAGCAGGTCCATGAGGCATTGTGGGATTCGCTCAGTATAAAGGAAATGTCCCTTCAGCCTGAAGAAAGTCCTTTAGCATTTCTTGCTGGACATCATGCTATCACTGAATTCTCTTATGTTCCTCCATCTATATGTTCTTTTCCTTTCTGTCTTTACTCAAGGATACTTTTGGTGTATAGGGAATTCTGGTTTGATACTTCTTTCAAAATTTAAAAGAGTTTGTTTCACTATAGGTATTTTTAATGAGAATTTTGAGTCATTTGAATTTTTGTCCCTAAATATCTTTTTAATAACTGAAAGATTTTTCTTCTCTTATCTTTGATTTAAAGTGTGTATATGATATGCCTGAGAGTGATTTTCTTTGATTTTATCTTATTTGATATTCACCAATTTTTGTTTGTTTGTTTTTGTCTTTTTAGGGCCACACCCATGGCATATGTAGATTCCCAGGCTAGGGGTCGAGTCAGAGACGCGGCTGCCTGCCTACACCGCAGCCACAGAAATGCAGGATCTGAGCCACATCCGTGACCTACACCACAGCTCACAGCAACACCACTGATCAAGGCCAGGGATTGAACCTGCATCATCATGGATGCTAGTCAGATTATTTTCTGCTGAGCCATGTCAGGAATTCCTCACCAATTTTCTTGAATCTGCAAATCTGTCTTTTTTTTTTTTCTTTTTTTGTCTTCTTAAGGCTGCACCGTGGCATATGGAAGTTCCCAGGCTAGGGGTCAAATCGGAGCTGTAGCTGCTGGCCTACGCCACAGCCACAGCAACGTGGGATCTTAGCCATGTCTGCGGCCTACACCATAGCCAGATCCTTTACCCACTGAGTGAGGCCAGGGATCGAACCTACATCCTTGTGGATGCTAGTCAGATTCTGTTCCACTGAGCCATGATGGGAATTTCCAAATTTTTCTTTTTGGAAGAGTTGTTAGCTCTTATGTAAAAAAATATTATTTTTGCATCAACATCCTCCCTCCTTCTGAAACTACAAAGACAAAATTATTATATACATTTGAATATTATGTTAGTGGACATTGAGGCTCTACTTATTTGTTTTCTTTTTTTTTCTCTGTTCTTCAACTTGGATAATTTCATAGTGACTGTTTTGTCTATTATTGCCATTCTGCTCTTTAGCCCTTTCACTACAAATTTCTATTTCAGATATTGTGCTTTCCAGTTTTAAAACTGCCATTTAGTTCTCTTTTACAGTTTTATTTTTCTCCTGAAATAAATCTTTCCATTCATTTCAACAGTTTTTACTCTTATAGAGCATGGTTAACACTGCTTTAAAGTTCGTGTCTGATGACTCCAATGTTTGCCATTTGTTCATTTAGGAGACTCCCACATGGGTCTTTTTAAATTTTTTTTTTATTTTTTGTTATAGTTGATTTACAATGTTTTGACAAGAGACAACCATCCCCAATAGAGGAGGACTGTTCTTCAGTCAAGGGTATAGGAGCAGCTGTGCTCCCTGGCTAAAACCTCCAAACAAGCTCTCAATGGGTATTTTTAGTAAGCTCCTCAGTTCCTCTAATGCAAGCCATTTATAACATCTGAAAGAAATAGATAATAATACAAAATATAGTAGGGGGCCCTACTTAACTTTTAATGAAATTCTTTAGTCTTAAAGAAAAAGAGCTTGATAAAGACATATTCTCTCTCAAAAAAGAACAGAATTATCCTACTCCATAATGTCTATCATGACTTGGTAAAGCACTAGCTATGATCATTTTGATGTAGTTACATGTTTGAGACTCTGATGTTTTACTCCAGGAGATACACCCCCCCACACACGCACACCAGCAATTTAAGAGATATCAAGATATTTTATAATATGGAATATTCCTGATTAAAGTAATCTAACTTAAAAGAAATGCCAAACAAAAGAAAGGGAATTTTCTACATAGTTAGAACCATAAAGTCCATGTAAGAGGATATGTTTAGATCGTTGAGCACATAAAGGTCCAATTTTAATCTGATTGGTAATTTCTGTGGAAAGAACATTAATATAATTAATAATGAAGAAAAAATGCTCACAGAGACATTAATTGTTTTTAAAGTAAAGATATTATATATTTTTCCCTGGATAAAAAAATTCCAGTTAGAGTTGCTCATATCAGTAATTATAATACTCTCATTAAAACCCTTAGAGTAACAGGAAAAAATGGACAGAAAAATTACACTGTAGTTTTTCCCCTACACTATTATAGTATATAGAAACAAAGGCTCTCATCAATTATCTTCATTTATATGAAAAAAATTAAGTAAATTGTCCATTGTCCATCTAGAAACAACAAATGTTAATGACCTTTAATTTTTTTAGCTTCAATTATTTGACCTGTAAAGTTGCATCAGTTTAAAAGAAAACTTCTGATACATCTTGTTCACCTGAATGGCTTTCTCACCAGAAATTTAGCCAGACAACAAATATTTATTTAGTATCTACTTCATGTGATAATAGTGTTAAACTCTGAGAAGATATCCATGAAGAGAAAAGTCAGAAACTTGGCCTTTTTAAAAAACACCTTAATAAGTTCTATAATCATTGAACATATACTACATAGGTGCAAGGAACTATACTATGTGTGTGTGTGTGTGTGTGTATACACATATATACATACACCTACATATATATATAGGCATGTATATATATGGAGAATTTCAAGTTATATTTATTTTATCTCAAAGAATACACAGCTTAATATTTATTAGTATTTACTGTATGTGTATATATTTCACAAATAAACACACAAGCATTTAGTTATATACTCAGAAATTTGGGAAAATGATGTATTATTGGATTCATATTAGTAGCATGTTCAATTTTAGTTTGCTCCTTTGAGAAAAATAATCAAAACTTTGTATTCATTATTTGTCTAGCAAACTAGCAGAGAGTTGCAAAAGTTTGAATTAAAATTAATTAATTTTGAAAATGATAGATACACAAATAGAGATGTTTATGCCTTCTAAGGTGGTAAATTCCACTTCAAAGAAGTTGTTCAAACAGAAATTTTGAGGGGATATCAAAATGGTAATAGAAAGTAACATATTGGGTCAAAGAAGCTATGAAATATTTAAATTAATTTGTATAGTAATCCTCTGTATACTACTTAAACTTCTTATAAACAGTATATGACTGGAAACAAATAGCTTTAACTCCCTAGGTAGAAAACATGTATTTTAGCAATATATTATTGTCATTAATGTATTATCTAGTCATTTAAGTACATATTTTTCTTTTACACAATACAGTTACTGGAAGGTGTATTAGCCTTCTTGAACAAAAGTTGCCATATACCTCCTCATTGTATATAAGATTGTAAACTATCTACGATGAGCTAGACAATCCACAAAATCAGGTTATAAATATCTATTATTTTCCAATATTTTCTAACATACTTTTAAATGCTGACAAAAGAAGCTGAAAATTGACAGAGGAAATGTGGGAAAAAGCCAGAAGCACACAAGGGGCCTGACCAGATTAAAAAAATAAATAAATAAACAATTGTCTGCATAAATAGCCTTGGAGAATGGGAGGGTCTCTCCCTGAAATGCAAAAGCTAAATCTCTTGTTTAACACAAGAACATGGAACTAGGAACATGATTACAATGGCTTTTTGCAGAAGTCCTCCTAGACCTGATATCAGAGATTCAAGGGAGGCAAAGCCATATACAGAAATTATATAGACTAGCATTTCTTTTTAGTGGCCACACTGGCAGCATATGGAAGTTCCTAGGCCAGGGGTCCAATCAGAGCTGCAGCTGCAGGCTTATGCCACAGTCGTGGAAATGCTGGCTCTCTAACCAACTGGAGGTCAGGGATTGAATCTGCATCCTCACCGGACATTATGTCAGGTTTTTAACCCACTGGCCACAATGATAACTCCTAGCCTAGCAATTTTTTTATAGGAAAAAGTTTCCCTGTGATTGCAAAGGAGAAGGCACTTCCCAGTTGTACCGCCTAGAAGGCTAACCTATAGCCACACCAAAAATCTAATTATTTTGTTTAGTAGAAATAAAAACAAACTGACAAAGATTTTTTAACAAAATAAGAAAACGTAGAAAAAAAATGCAGTAAACTTACTCAACCAGTAAATTCCTTACTTATAGAATAAAATTATGATCAACATTTTGCTATGAAAAAAGAAAACAGGAGTTCCTTGTATGGCACAGTAAATTAAGAATCCAACTGAAGCAGCTCAGGGCACTGCAGAAGCTTGTTTGTTCACTGGCCTGACACTTCGGGTTAAAGGATCAGGTGTTGCCACAGCTGGGGCATTGGTTTCAGTTGCAGCTCCTATTCAATCCCCGGCCCTTGAACTTCCATTTGCCATGGGTATAGTCATTTTTAAAAAAAGAAAGAAAACAAAAGAAAAAAATAAAGAAAACAAAATTGTAAAAACACCAATTATTAAAGAAGTTCACATAAATGGAACAGAATAGAGAACCCAGAAATAAAACTCTCTGTCTTTATAAAACCTATGGTCAATTAATCTTCTACAAAGGAGGCAAGAATATAAAATAGGAAAAAGACAGTCTCTTCAGCAAATGGTGCTGGGATAACTGGACAACTGCATGTAAATCAACAAAACTGGAACACACTCTCACACCATGCACAAAAATTATCTCAAAATGGTTTAAAGACTTAAACAGAAGACATGTCACCATAAAACTCCTAAAAGAAAACATCAGCAAGATATTCTGTGACAAAAACCGTACAAATATTTTCTTAGTCTTCCAAGGCAATAGAAATAAAAATAAATAAATAAACAAATGGGAAGTAATCAAAGGCTATGTGTCTCCCTCACAAGGAATGTCTCTTAACAGCTGTCCAACAAAATCGCAAGAACATAAGCACACTTAATGGTATAGATTGAAACATTAAGAAACATTATATCATTTCCTAAATTTGAATGATAGAAGAGAAAAGGAAGAAAGGAAAAAATTATTTATGTCAATGAAAAAGAATGAAATTAACTTGTTTAAAATAAATTGAGTGATATGGCCAAGGTCACAAAATTATTAAATAGCAGGTTCAGAAAGGGAATTGAAGTCTTCCAAGCCTCAGCAGTTGCTGGAATGATGTCCAGTACAGCACTGTTCCATATGCTTAAAAAGTAGGGTGGTAGTCCTTGAAAAACTTTGAGCTATAAACAATGGGATACATGAATTCATGCACACCAAATCACAAGGAAGAGTGTGTTAATGCACACACATTCACTTACATACACCTTAAAAATAAGCTGATGTTCACTATGCGTATTGCACATCTAATTTTTGTTATTTTTAATAAACTAAATTCAGAGAGGGTAAAAATTTTGACTTTCATTTTTTTGTTTTGATTCAATTTGGACTTTGAAAAAATACTGTAATACATTTGAAACCTTAAGGAGGGGCTCCTCTATCACAGATATAGTCATATATTGCATAAATAGCATCTTACATGGATGAAAGTATATCACATCACTCAAGATTCCAGAGGTATTTACAAAGTTGCTATTGGCCATATCCCTAATGTCCCTCATCCTTAAATAAACAAACTCAATCAAATAATGGTTATATCTAAATCGCATAATGCATTTTGGAGCTTATCTCTGCAATGTAAAATAGATCTGTTAAAAAACTGCAATTTGATTTTTTAATCTTGCTTCCAAACTTGAGGCAATGTATTATTTTTAATTAATGTTAGAGTTAAAATTAGAAATCTCATAGTCATGTTTTTCTTTTTTCTGCTATAAAATATATCTGGCCATTCTTTTTTTAAAACTTGAAATATTCTTTAAATTCTTTCAGAATGAAATACTAAACAAGGAAACAGTGAACCCAACCAGACTAATAATCCTACATATATACAAAAGAGTTAGAGATGAATGCCCAGAGAATCAAGTGACAGTGTTTACTCAGGCCCAGCAAAGAGAAGCCTGACAGACATTCTGCATCTGAAAAAGTGTCAGCAGGTCATCAAGCCAAATCCTGGCTTGAAGTTCTGTGGCTATTTGCAATACAGTCTTGTTCCAAGGGTCACAGAAGCTGAGCTTAGTTTTCATTTGATGCCGGGCTATATCAATAAATTTAAGAAGAGTGTACTGTACCCAGAAACCTTTGTGAGCAGTGGCGCAATAGAAACTAGCAGCCTAAACCGAAAGAATGGCTGCTTGGACAGAAACCATTTGGTATGTGGCAGAGCTAAATCTCAGAAGTGAAAAACAGCTAGTCTATCAAGGCTGATTTTTTTCCTCCTGAAAAGTAGAATCCCAGTACATATTTGCCTTCTGGCCATGGCTCAGTGATTGTCAGAACCAGGAAAACAAGGTTTGACAGGTTGATGAGTGGACTAAAAAAATAACAACAAAGTTTGATAAAGCAGTGACTAACATAGTGGCCTGTGGTTCAGATAATGTCATTGTAATGCTGATCTGAAACCAGTGTGTTTTTCCAAGACTTGGAGCAGTGAATCCAAAACTGGCTGCCGCTGCCACTTGGTTGATGTCTGGAACAACTTAGGGAGGGGAAGAGACAGAGAGGGTTTCAGAAATACACTGCCAACAAAAGTTGAAGAAAGGGCATCTCCTATTTGTTGTTATACAGTCACCATTGCCCAGAGATCTCAGGTATTAAATGGTGCGCAGTAGAGACAATTGATTCTGAATGTCTTGTTATGGGATGGTATAGAGAACCAAAAGAGACACCTAATAATGTACAAAGACAATAGCCCTCAAATGGCTGTGCTTACAGAATGTTTCAGGCAGGGCAGGATAGGCTGCCAGATTTGTTCATTTAGTGTTTAACCATGCAAACGGAACTCATTCATCAATGCGTCCAGAAGGAGTTCAAGTCTTCCATGGAGTCTCCATAGCAATTTAACTTAACATAGATTCTATATTTTTGGTAGGTTAGGTGACTATGCACGCTGGAGTATGTTCAAAGAGAAATAATTATAGACACATAATATGAATATGCCGGTGAAGGTTATGGTCAGGCCAGATTGCCTTTATAGGATGACTATTTTCTCCCTTTGTGAGGCAAAGATATTTAGAATTTCCTTTGGTGACACAGCCCTTATCCTTGATAGCATGAGCTGCTCTAGACCTGCCCCAAGGGTGGTGATACTTGATGATGCTATTTCATCTATTCTGTCTGCATGTCTTAGACACCTGTGCCCAACACCAGGTGACACCCAGGAGTAATCATCTGGTATAAATAATGATCGCAGTTTAAAGAATAATATCAGAAACCCACATTAGAGTTCCATGGAATCACCATGAATCAGAGTTGACCCTCAGAAAGTTGGAATGCACCCACGTGGGAGAAATGAAAGTGCAATTTCAGCATACAATGCCTGTATGTCACCCCTATAGAGTGTAGTAGTTCAAAGATAGACTTTGACATCCAACAAATCCCTCTTAATAATCTCTCCACCACTTCCCATTGCTTTAGGCCATGCTACTTCTTTAAATATCAAAGAATTCATGTAATAAAAAAAGAAGAAAAAAATGGAAATGAGACACCTAACTCGTAAAGCTTTTATGAGGATTAAAGAAGATAACATTAAAGTGCTTAGCATAGAGACTAATTCACACTAATCCTGAGAAATATTAGTTATAATGATGACAATTGTCATATTGCTACTTTGAATGACATTTTTTTTCCCTAGAAATTTCTTTCTAATTTGAAACTCTTTTATGTGATGGCCACCCAATCAGTATTTGTTCCAATAGATTTTACAGTGTATTTTAATTTATTGCACTAAGAATGTAGGGTGGGTTTAGGATAGAATAGCAGATCTAATCATGGAGTAGTCTAAATAGAGCATGCTGCCAGCTCAGTGAAAGCAAAGGGTCAAGGGCATGTGCATGGTACTACAGGACTTATGAAGAAAGCATTGAAAAATGCAAGTGATGGATGAGGAGGACAAGACAAAGTCATCCATTTGGTTTTTCATTGGTTGTTCAAGTTGAGCCCCCCACCATGGGTTGAAGAACAAAATAAATCTAACACCAAGAAGACAAACCACCCCACTGACACAATCTAGAGCTTCCCATCCTGTCATGTATTCACTAGTACATTCTGTAATAGCAAGAGTCTCTCAAAAGTGAATTGCTCAGTTGTTATTGCCTCTACATGAAAGGCCATTTGGGATACTAGTTGCAAATCCTTTCACTAATCCTGGGATTTCTCTCCCTCTCAGCCCATAACCCTGTGACCCCTGTTTCTCTCTTGTTTAAACTGGAGAGGTAATACATAGTCCATACTGTGGTGAAGTTCAGGTGGGTTAAGATCAATGTCATGCTGTGTGAATTGTATAGTATTGCTGAAGTTTCAGTTCTAGGAAATCAAATGGCCATCAACCTACTCCCTCTTTTAGAGCACAAAGTTTTTAGTGCTACAGTAAAATTGCCATAGGTCTCAGTGACAGAAAGATATGAGTTCAAATTTAAGCTCTAGTATTTATTGAACACGTGACTTTGGTTATCTTTAAATCACTGTTGCATAATATTTTAAAATGAGGGAGAGTGGGGGGGATTGATTTGGAGCTTAAATTATTCAACTAGAGGCCTTTTTTTTTTCTCTCTCCTAGCAAAAAAGTAACTTTACAAGAGAAGCTAAATAAGTATATGTGTATATTGGTGGCAGGAGCCACAGGAATCTAAATAATTACAAAGTAATCAGAAGAGTTAGGAACATTGTTGAGCTTGTTTCAGCAGGTAGCATACATTTGCAAAACTTTGGATTTGATTGAAAAGATTTTATTGAAAATATAGGAAAAGAGAAATGTAGTGATGGTAATGTGGGAAAAGATTTTAACTGGCATAAGAAGAAACAGATTTTTTGATTTAAAATAATCTAAGAGGCTTCTCTAAGAAGAATAAGGAGAACCTCTCCTTTTTACTGAAAACAGACTTGTTGACTTTCTCGAAGATGAGAGTCAGGAAATCTTCATGGTGATAAGGACAGATGGGAAGTACAAACTATAAAGGCAGGCTGGGTGGGGTGGCTGTGGACAGAGAGCTCTTGGGATAACTCCCCCACCTGAACCACCACCACCCATCTCGCCCCAAGCCCTGCCCCGCCAGACACACACACCCTTTAAGCCCTGAATAGGTTTTTACCTTGTGGCCATGTAGCTAAGAATTCCAAGCCACTTTAATACTCCTGGAACACTTTTGGGCACTCTTAAAATTGCCAAAATAACAACAACAACAACAACAATGAAACCTATCAATCAAAAATATAACAACAAAGAGATAATGGACATCTTACAGTATATTTTACCCAAATACCCTGTAGCAAGAGGAGCAGTATGACTGCAACTGCAACAGTAAAAACAAATAGCACGTCCAAGAAATTCAACAAGCTATTCTTTTAAAACCTGAAGAACATAAGTGGTTTCCAAATTCTTGAGACTAGACCTAAACAGTTAAATAAACTTTGTAAGAAAATACATTTGCCTTTTTTTTTTTTCATGGATTTCCAGACATATTGATACTCTCTGGTAGCTGTTCCTATCTTTAGCTCTTGTCTAGGGTAAAGAATATTGTGAAATTATGAAGATAAGTAGAAGTAAGAAGAAGGTTAATAGGGCTGTAGAGCCAGACCTCTGTCTGGTTTGGCTCCATATCTTAAAAATAGAAATAGCAATATCGTGGGCAATACTTATCACTGTAAATCATTAGATGCTTCAGTCTTAAAAGTAAACATATATCAGCAATATCTCATGGTTTCTCCAAACTAAGTATCATTGGACAAAATAATGACACTAGTGAGACAACAGGTACAGAAAAAGTGCCTCTGGTTAAATTTTCAATGTATTATTCTCCAAACATTTCATTATAACTTGGCCCAGCTTTTAAGTTCAAATGGCACATGTTTTGAACAAAATGAATATATAATGAGGGAATAACCATGTGCCCAGAATATTTATCTAAGCTTTAATTTTAAAGAAAACTAATAAATTAATGATTTTGACATTCTGTGTTCCAGTGGGAAGAAAAATTTAGCAGAAGAAACAGATGAAGAGTATTAATTCCTTATGATGAAAATGTTTTGAAGGAAATTGAAATGGGCAAACTTTGTCTTTTTTTTTTTCTTTTGTATTTTCTAGGGCCATACCCATGGCATATGGAGGTTCCCAGGCTAGGGGGTCTAACTGGAGCTGTAGCTGCTGGCCTACACCACAGTCACAGAACTTGGGATCCGAGCTGTGTCTGCAACCTATACCACAGCTCATGGCAACGCTGGATCCTTAACCCACTGAGTGAGGCCATAGATTGAACCCACAACCTCATTGTTCCTAGTTGGATTCATTAACCACTGAGCCATGATGGGAACTCTGAAATGGGCAAACTTTGGAATTACAGCTTTAAGTTGACATTTTCTTAGAACTTGTCCTATGCTTGCTTTAACTTTATCTATTACTTAGCATATGCTCTTAGAAGAATAGTTCAACAGTCAATAATTGGGTAAAAAATATAGAAGAATTACAATTTTGATAAATGGTAAATACTAAAATGAAAACATATTCAAATATTTTTCTTCATATACTTATATTTGTCTTCATGTAATTATTTATAATAATTACACATCCATTATTTTTTTTTTGTCTGTTGTTGTTGTTGTTGTTGTTGCTATTTCTTGGGCCGCTCCCGTGGCATATGGAGGTTCCCCGGCTAGGGGTCTAATCGGGAGCTGTAGCCCCCGGCCTACGCCAGAGCCACAGCAACGCGGGATCCGAGCCGGGTCTGCAACCTACACCACAGCTCACGGCAACGCCGGATCGTTAACCCACTGAGCAAGGGCAGGGACGGAACCCGCAACCTCATGGTTCCTAGTCGGATTCGTTAACCACTGCGCCACGATGGGAACTCCCACATCCATTATTTTAAATGGGAAGGAAAATTAGATAATTCAGGAATCAAGGTTTAAGTTGTGATTATATACTGATGTATAATCATTTAATGACTTCAGTAAATTCATATAAGAAAATGTTTTTTGTCATAAGGAGAAATAATTAAGATTTTAAGACTTAAAAATGTTCATATATTTTTCTGTATCTCATTGGTAAACATGGATTTATTCAAAGCAGAACATCTGACAAAGTAAATAATTTGTTTTGACAAAAGACCTTGAGTCAAGTTAATAGTTTCTTAATAGAGTCTCTGCTAGTCTGAATCAGGCAATAGATTAAAAGTAGAGAAAGCTGGACAGTAATTTGGGTTCTTCCATCAACTGTGTGATCTGAGTAATGTGCTGATGGTCTTAATTTTTTTATGAAAATATGAGAATTATCTAATCTGAGCAGATCCTGAGGAACCAGAATCAGGAATTTCGTTCTTACCAGGTAAGAGTTGTGTCATGGTCAAATCAGAGATTGATTTCAGTTGATTTAAGTTTCACATTACTGCTATGGAGCACTACTTAGTACTAAGCCTGATCAAACAAAAATATCGGCTTCCATGCAATACTTAATATACAGTTAGAGTTTGTCAAGCAAGATTTGCATATTATTAATCTTTAGACTATTTAATTTTTGACAACATTTATTTGAAAGTGGAATCACTCACTTAGTCCTTCCATGATATAAGCTCCACAGGGAGGCAAAATGATCCAGACATTCAAAATACCAATATTTGCTTGAATTGTTAATGAAAAGAAATGTGGTATCAAAAACAAAAGAAATCATGATGAAGTACAGGTTTCTTTTCTTGTGTCAGAAATAATGAATTCCCTCAATGTGTCGCATTGTTGTTTGCTTATTGGAAAGGAATGAACAATTGGGAAATAAATCATCTTTTTGGCAATGCCCTTTTATCTTTATCCTGTTCAAGTGCTTATTCCAGGGAACACTAACAAAACAACAAGTGCCACTTGGCATTTTGCTATAAAATATCAGATTTGTTTTCAGCTCTCAGTATAGAAAGTTTAGAGTTTCAGGAAACATAATTAATTATCACTATGTTTGTAATAATTTAAAATAGCCATATCAAGGAAGAGGGCTTACAACATTCAACTGATCTCATCTATTATTGTGTAGACTTGTAGCATCTCTATAGTTAATGGCCTCTCAGTATCTTGTTAGCAACACTATTTTTTATAAGTTTAATTCAACTAGATTCAAAATAAATCTCTTTGGGTGTTCAGACTATAGCAAACCAGTTTTTAGTTAACCACATTTTGTTCATTTTTCATCACTCATTTAAACACAGTTGAAATTTTAAGACTTCAAAGAAATGCCCCCTCATAGCATAAGTACTGTCATCTATAGTTTCAAAGGCCAAATTTTACTATATTGTGGACTACAAAGCATTTTAAAATGAACTGATACCTTTAATAAGTAATACTGATCATATGTCATATATTGCATGAAGACCTTCTCACGTATTTTTCACTGATTTAACAAATTTTGAGGGCCTACTATGTGGTATGTCTATGTAAGGCAATTAAGACTATAATGATGAGACATATCTCCACTTTTATGGCACTCCTGCTTTATAGGAAATATATTAATCAGAAATAAATACAAAATGACAACTGTTATAAAAAATAAGTGCGTGGTAGTCTCAGAAAGTATAACTTCATGCTGACCTCCCAATTATATAAGTAAGAAGTATAATTACATTTTGCTGGGGAATTTACTTAATCTCTATAAACCCAAATTCTTAAGAATAAATAAATCCAAGATTCAAAACAAAGGTATGTTTGATACCAAAGTTTGAACTCGTAAGCAGTAAATCGACCTGGCTCTAAGATTTATACATTTGTCAAAATGATATTAGCATTTGTACATACAATTTTGGAACAGGTTTGGATGCAAATGAATGACATTTACCTCAACACAGGTTAAGTGTATGGATCCCAAAGAATAATTCCAAACAATAATTAAAAAAAATTAATTATCAGTGATACATATAGCTGCAGTTCTTAGATGGGAATATATTTTGTTATATAAGTTATTTTCCTTTGTTTGCATTTTTTTTTCATTTTAGGGCCACTGCTACAGAACATGGAGGTTCAAACCCCAGATCTGAACCATTTCTGTGACTTACACCACAATTCACAGCGTCACTGGATCCTTAACCCCCTGAGTGAGGCCAGGGATTGAACCTGCATCCTCATGGATACTAGCTGGATTCTTAACTAGCTGAGCCACAACGGGAACTTCTAAATAAGTTATCTTTAATTATCCTTCCTCAATTTTTTTAAATAAAGTAGATGAGAATACTGAATCATTTTAGAATGCCATCAATAGTGAATACTAATTTATTTATTTTAGAGAAAGTATATCTGTCAAACTATCAGAGACTATTTATGTTCAGACTATCAATGTTATGTCATCATAATCACATCTAAGGCTACCTAAATATAGTTTTTTCTATTTTCTATTACTATATCACAAATATAAGATTGAATGCTTTCCCCCAGCCATTTCCAGGGAATACACAACTTAAGATGTAGATAAGCCATGTAGCACATATAAATTTCACTCTTGGAGAGAGCTGTAATTTCAAATCAATTCACACCAAAAATCCCAGAAGGCAGATGCTCAGAATTGCTAGGGCTGCTTTATAATCCAGCTGTTTCTCACACATGCAGCTCAATGTAGCTTATTCCAGGGCAAGTAGCAGCAGGGATTTAAGTATTTAACAAAGCCACCTACACCTGTTCGACTTGCATGTATGAGCATATTGACAGACAGTGAAGTAGTATAAAAGCAACCATATGGTTTTGTCTCATGTTAAACTACCACAAACCCCATTTTAACTTATAATATCTTCTCCCAAAATGAAGTTATGAAATAAAATACATGGAGAGCATTATTACTGTACCTGACATACTTTCTTCATTCTTTTTCATCTTATTCAAATACTTTCTTCCTTTTCAGTATCTATCTCATGTTGAAATTGTGAGCTATTGGAGCTATAAATAGAGGATTTTTCTATGGAAAGGCTGTCTATGATGGAACTCATGGGACTAAAGCTCACTTTACTAACTCCTAACCCAATAAATCAAATAATCTTTAATGTACTTAAACATGTAAGAATGATTAAAAAAGTTGTAGAAAACTGCCCAACAAACCTAAAAACTTTTAACCATAGAACTGCTGAAATGAAAACTGAGATGGAATCACCACAATAAAATTGAGATGGAACCACCACAATAAAAAAAATAATAATTTAGTATAACAGAAGAACTTTTCCATGCAGAAATGTTAGTGTGAGATTAATAACCAAGTACCCTGCATTTTAATGCATCATGAAAAGAATGTCTGTTGGGCAAATAGTGCTAGTACCAGAGATCATGCATTAGATAGAAGCAATGAATGAAATCTCTCCTAATATCACATACAATTATTACAGATTATATAAATTAAATTTTTAGACATAATAAAAATAAATTATTTTAGATTAGAATTTAGTACTGGATCCAGTTAGGAAACCCAGAAACTATTTTTAAAAAGCAAGGTTGTAGCAAGACCTTGTTTAAACTCCCCAACCATGACCATCACTGTAGAAAAGGACACATTGTAATTGGAGTTCTGTTGTGGGTACACTGGTGTAATTATAGGCATAATATGGTACCTATCACTGTGGTTTACCCTTGGGTCCCATACAGGCAAATTAAGATTGCATTCTTTAGGCTGTTTCAATAGGACTGGATTTGGCCATTCCCATTTAGAAAACACCAAGAAAAATTTATGTACAAGAGTTGATGCTATTGCATTTGGATAAAGCTGGCAAGTTCTTGCTACCAGCATAGCCCAGGAAACACCACCAAGGAAACCTAATATATTGGAATAGATGTTGTGGCGTTTGGCTCACAGTTTGACAGTTCTCAGGGTTAACCTGAAGTTGTCAATGTTTGGTACTACATGTAAAATTTCATCAGTTACCCTGCAACTATTAAGACTTCTTATACATCTTATATTTAAATTTTTAAGCAGACTGTCATCTCCTAAGTCCAAGTCTTTTGGAATAGTCTGCAATGCTAATCTTGCAAACAAAATATCAATCTCTATCCCATCAAAACACAGTTTGATAACTGATACCTCTTCAACAGCTCTTAAATCTTTTACTTCTTCCTGCAATTTCAACTTATCATAGAATGAGGTGAAAAAGTCACTTCAATCAACGTCTTGGTGCAACACACAACACATCAACATTGGCACATTTTGGATGCACTCAATCTATAAGATTCAAATGTAAAAATTTTCTCGCCAACATTTTCAGTTACAGATTGTGGAAGATTATTGCTTTCACTGATTTCTCGTATCCACTCTTTGACCAGGTTATTTAATTTTCCCAAAATTAAAATCCTGTGCTGCAGTTCCTCCTCCTCTTCAAAAACCCCAAAGAGCTTCAGAGTCTCAATGAGTTTCTGTGTAAGCAGGCAGTCTCCTTGGGGACTGCTAAACTGATGGGAGAGAGAATGCCATAGTGCTTCTGTGGCGGCTGTGTCTGCTGTGATCCCTGCGTTGTAACTGAAAATGGAATATCTCCTGCGCAGGCACCTCCCCGCCACCGTTGCTGCCCTGGGTGTGATCCAATGAGTCGGGGCGGGCCCTGCCTCAGCCCTGGGTCCAACCCCACTCCGGTACCTGCTCCGGCCGCATTAAGTGCCTCTCCTCCTTCCCCTTTGCCCCTCATTGTGCAGTGGTGTACTGTTACACTTCAGAGAAGGGGTAAGGGTACATCTAGTTCAGTTCCTGTGAGGTAGCTGTAACTTTTACAAATGAAATATCAACTCTAGGGTGTATATTTGATATTGAAAGAATAATTAGGAAATACTTTGTTTTGATGGGATCATGATTAAGAAATGATATATTGGTTTTATTTATAGAATTGTTTAGAGTGCATACAGATAAGCTTAAGCTTCATATTCTTTTGCTTTCAATCTTTGTCTTCTAAACAAATGAAGCTTTTTGCTCTCTCCCCCTTCTTGTTCTTTTCCCCTTTTTGCTTATGTGCATAAGGTAGGACTTATTTCACAAAAGACAAAATGCCAGTATTTTCTTAAACCATGATGTCAAACAAGTGACCCTGTGGCCACATGGCACAGAACACTAAATTTTGGTCCCATGGCTGTAACTTTGGGGTGACTAAAAATAATGCCTGTGAAACATGATATCTTGGATGGCCGTTTGAGCTCTAAATATGAGGAATTTTGTGCACTCCACAGAACTCCTGTCAGCAGTACAGTTGATTCTCAATTTTAATCATGTGAACAAAAAGGCATTTTTTTCCAAGAATTTTAAACTTTTTTTTTTGTCTTTTTTGTTGTTGTTGTTGTTGTTGCTATTTCTTGGGCCACTCCCGCAGCATATGGAGGTTCCCAGGCTAGGGGTTGAATCGGAGCTGTAGCCCCCGGCCTACGCCAGAGCCACAGCAACACGGGATCCGAGCCGTGTCTGCAACCTACACCACAGCTCACGGCAACGCCGGATCGTTAACCCACTGAGCAAGGGCAGGGACCGAACCCGCAACCTCATGGTTCCTAGTCAGATTCGTTAACCACTGTGCCACGACGGGAACTCCTTAAACTTTTTTATTTTAAATGGTTGACCAGAATTTGTCAGTAATTTTTACATGTAGAAGCATTTAAAGATTTTTTTTTTTGCCTTTTTTTTCTAGAGCCGCACCCGTGGCATATGGAAGTTCTCAGGCTAGGGGTCTAATCGCCAGCTTTAGCCGCCAGCCTATGCCACAGCCACAGCAAAGCGGGATCCAAGCCACATCTGCAACCTACACCACAGCTCACAGCAACGTGGGATCTTTAACCCACTTGGCAAGGCCTGGAATCAAACCTACAACCTCATGGTTCCTAGTTGGATTCGTTAACCACTGCACCACAATGGGAACTCCCTAAAAAAAAACAAGCACTTGACATTTAGTCAGCTCTCTACTCCTTTTACATTTTATTTTATCATATCTATAGATTCAGAACTCCTTTATTTAAGGAAAATAATTCCTCATAATCAAGCGACAGAATATCCATCTTTATAAACTATGAGGAATACCAGCTGTTGATAAACTTAGTTATTCTTAATCTGGACAAAGCCAACCTAACAGATTTTTCTGATGAGAATGTTTTATGAATCCTCTATTGTCTCCATTCTATCACATGTGCATTTTTCATGTTAAACTTCAATGACTTAAACTCTTCCCCTGTCCTTCTAAATTGATTTGCCAAAGTTGGAGTGTAGTCTTTCCCCCTTAGGCTATGCATTAATTGGGCTTTCTTTTCACCATACTTTATAATGTCTAGTGTAAAATATTTCTCCTGCCCACATCTTTGTTCTGCACAGTCACCTTGCCCTTCCTCTCACCACCTAAGTAAAGAGGGTCAAACTAACAGATGAAGTGTCCAAAGTGTCTGTGTATTTGTGTATCTTCAGAGTTAGATTGAAATTGCCAGGCACAGATTTAGTCTTGTCATTTTGTTTACACATTGGGAAAAAAGAATTCAGTTTATTAAACGTTTCATGTAACTGCACCAAATTTTGCCAAGCTAGGAACTTGGACCTTTTCTGTGTAGCGACTTTTTAATTCTACTTTTCATAACCTGTAGATCAGACTGTTGCTTTTGCATGATGTATGTAGTGTCTCATGACTGGAGTTTGCTTTGTTTTATAGTATCTGTACTCCTTGTATTTTTCAAGAGCTATTTTGTAAACATGATGTATTTCTCCATTGAAAACACACAGACACACACAGACACACAAACAACAAAAAAAGCAAGGTTAGACTTAACTATGAATTAAAAAAAAATAAAAGATAAACAGTAGCCTGGGGAAACATGGGTAATATACATTAGAAATATAGAGTTAGCATTAATATGCAGAACATTTATACTAACTGATTTTAAAAATAAAAATAGAAACAATCCAATATAAAATCTGCAAAGAATCAATAAACATTTGAAAACAAGCTGAAATGTCCAGAAGCCAGGGAAATATAAAGTATCAGTACAATGATGTATCAATTTTTTTAACAATGAGATTTAAAAGATTTAGAAATACCATACATTGATGATACATTAATCGTACATTTTTGGATTTGTATTGCAGTTTAGAATTTAGCCTTGCAATATCATTTAGAATTGTAAATGTGGGTGCCCACTGATCTAACAATTCTGGCCTCACTCAGTGGGTTAGGTTTCTGGTGTTGCCGTAAGCTGTGGTGTAGGTTGCAGACACGGCTTGGATCTCATTTTGCTGTGGCTGTGGTGTAGGCCAGCAGCTACAGCTCCAATTTGACCCCTAGCTTGGGCACCTCCATATGCTATGGGTGTGGCTCTAAAAATACAAAAAAAAAAAAATTGAACTTGATGTATGGGATGGAAGTAAGTCCATGATGCATTAATGAATAATAAAGTTCTAGTTTGGAAAAAAAAAATATCCACAATACTTTTTAACAAAAGTAATTCATGTGAAAACACAGAATGAATGTATGGATCTATATTTCATATTTTGTATGTGAGTGTGAAAAAAGATAATAGAAGCTATTGATCAGGGCATCAACATTTTTATATCGTGAAAACAGAAAGTAGAAAATGGAGAGGAGGGAGAGAAGACTTAATTTTTAAAGGAACATGTATCTTTTTAAAATCATTTCAGTGGTTATATTGAGTCCTTAATAATTTTGTTCATACTTTCAAGTTCTTTATCAAACACTCATTTGGAAACAACCTATACACTACATATCTTTTACATTCCCTATAATATAAAATTATTATAAAATGTTACCTTTTCTTTCTAAAGAGTTCATATTTGGACAACTGCTTAAATATCATGCCAGGGATTTCAGAGGAGAGAAAATTTATTTGGGGTAAAATCAGAAAATTTTCATAGAAAAAACTTTTAAAAGTTATAACAAGAAAAATATTTTTAGTGAATTAGAACATAAGGGGAGCTTCATTTGAACCTCTAGGTAGAGATAGTAAAAAGCCACACACACACACACACACACACACACACACACACACACACAAAGCTGAATCACGGATAATCTCTCCTTCAGTATTGAGGACATACAAAAAAAATCATAAAAAAGGAATATTCAGAAGAAACTGCAGAAAGAATCCTCATAGCATAAAAAATGGGGAAAAATAGTAATAAAAACAACCAAAGGGAGTTCCCATCGTGGCGCAGTGGTTAAGGAATCCGACTAGGAACCATGAGATTGTGGGTTCGGTCCCTGCCCTTGCTCAGTGGGTTAACGATCCGGCATTGCTATGAGCTGTGGTGTAGGTCGCAGATGCAGCTCGGATCCCGTGTTGCTGTGGCTCTGGCGTAGGCCAGCATATACAGCTCTTATTCGACCCCTAGCATGGGAACCTGCATATGCCACTGGAGCAGCCCAAGAAATGGTAAAAAGACCAAAAAAAAAAAAAAAAAAAAACCAAAGGACAAAAATAAAGATTCAGATATGATTCAGTGTCTGCTGCCTCTATTCTTTTTTCTCCATTCCGGATGGAAAAAGAAAGTTTATCAATAAATTCCTAATATCTTTCACTTAGTATCATCTAATTTCCAGAAAAACAAACGGTGACAAGCACTGCAGATGGTCACAACTTCAGCAAAAGAGAAAAAATTGCAAGGGGTTTCTATTTTTAAAAGTTCACTATTAAAATGAGGCGTCTATGCAAACCCTATATATAGTCTCCATAATGGCAAAATAAAATCCAACTAGGTGAAGAGGATTCTGACTTACATATGTAACGATGGCTCCTACATTGCAACAGAGCCCATTAAAATTGTGCTGCACTACAACACTCTATCTCTAACCCAAAAAGTAAATACAAGGGTACTCATTGCTCAAACTAGTTCAGAGAAGAAGAAAAACAATTTTCAGATGAAGCGGGATGGGTATTGATAACAATTTCCTCATGCTATAAGACCAAATGAAATATTGAATAGTGCTCCCAACTAAAGCAAATAAACTTGAAAAAAAATGACAAAGGAAATTTTGCAGACTGCAGGAAAATAAGTAAACAAGAAATATAGTAGGCAGACAAGAAAAGCACGCTGGTCTGGAATACAATATAAATTTAGGAATGGGAATATCTTTCCCTAAAATATTTTGTGCTCTAGAATTATTTATTTATTTATTGGCCACACCCACAGCATGCAGAAGTTCCTGGGCCAGGGATCAAACCCACACCACAGCAGTGACCTGAGCTATTGCAGTGACAATGCCAGATCCTTAATCCATTGCACCACAAAGGAACTCCTCTAGAATAATTTAATTAGAAAATGAATTGAATACATGGAGAACTCATACATTCCATGATCATACAGAAAGGGTGGAAAGAAGATATGGGGGTTCTAAGAAAATCAGACTTACACTATTAATGGAATAATTATTGATGCCTTTCAGTCAAAGACCACCAAAGATACAACTGTAGCTGAACAAAGTTGAACTTAATGTATTTCAATGATGGGAGATCTCATACCTTGAGGAACCATGTGATGTCTCAAGATGAGGGTGTTAGAAAGAACTTAATAGTATTTGAGTTTGTGTTGGGTTTTGGGAAAGACTGCAAAAAAAGTGAACCTTTAGATTGGACACATTCAAAAAGCAGTGTAATTCTATGTTTACCTTCACAATTCTTATCAGAGAGACAGAAAGAATGAACTGAGACTAAACGTAATTGGAAGGAAACACCAATCATTTATACTAAGCAGGAGAGTAAAATATCTAGCCATTTTTATAGTATGGATAAAGTTCACGTTTTACCTATAGGTGAAGCATGAACTTTATGTAGATCTTTATGTTCCCATAGTTATGTCTTGTGATGTTCTGTGAAATTATTTGGGTTCGATAGGAGAACATCAAAACCAAGCGATACAAGTCCAGATCCTAGAAATATCAAAGACTAAACACCAATGCCAGGCCAGTTCCAACCTGTCAGAAACAGCTTTTCTTTTCTTCTTTATTTTTAATTAATAAACTATATTTTTAGAGGAGTTTTAGTTTCATAGTAAAATTGAGTGAGAAGTTAAGTTTTCCCATATGTGCCCTATCTCCACATGCACTCACCACTGCTGACATCCCACAGGACAGAGGCAAATATATTACAGTTGATGAACCCACACAGACATGTCATTGTCACTCAAAGTCCACAGTCCACATCAACGTTCACTCTTGATGTTGTTTATCCTATGGGTATTGATAAATGTGTAGTGACATAGATCTGCCATTAGTGTATCAAACAGAATAGTTTTCCCTGATCTAAAAATCCTGTGTCCTACTATTCATTCCTCTCTTCTCTAACCCTTGAAAAACACTGATCATTTTATTGTCCCCATAGTTTTGCCATTTCTGGGATATCATATAATTGAAATTATATAGTATATAGCTTTTTAGATTGGTTTCTTTCACTTAGTAATATTCATTTACGTTTCCTTCATGTCTTCAGGGTTTTATAGCTCATTTTTTAATGCTGAATAATATTCCATTATCTGTATATACCATAATTTGTTTATTCAATCAACCACTAAAGTACATCCAAGTTTTGTTAATTGTGAATAAAGCTGTCATAAACATCCATGTGTAATTTATGATGTGGACATAAGTTATTAATTCATTAGGGTAAATACCAAGGGACATGATTGTTGGATCAATGGTTAGAGTAGGTTTAGTTTTATAAAAATGGCCAAACTGTTCTCCAAAAAAAGCATTTTTCATTCCTGTCAACAATGAATTAGAATTAGTGTTGCTCTACATCCTCATCAGCATTTGGTGCTATCAGTGTTTTGGATTTTGATCACTTTAATAGAGCTGTATTATCTTGTAGTTATTTTAACTTTCAGTTTTCTAAGAGCTTTTGACATTGAGCAACTTTTCATATGCTTAATTTTCAGTTGTATAACTTCATAGTGAACTTTTTCAGTTCTTTTGCCCAATTTTTAGTGAGAATATTTGTCTCAGATTGTAGAGTTTTAAGAATTCTTTGTACATTTTGGATAACAGTACCTTAGCAGATATATTTCCTGTGAATATTCTCACCAAGTCTGCAGCTTATATTCTCATTCTCTTGACATTGTCTTTGACAGGGCAAAATTTTAATTGTAATGTACTCTAGATTACCAATTGGTTCTCTCATGAATTGCACTCTTGATATTATATTGAAAAAGTCATACCTTACCCAAGATCATCTAGATTTTCTCCCATGTTATACTCCAGGAATCTTATAGTATTTTTTTTTTTATTCTACATTTAGTGCTATGATCCATTTTGAGTTAAATTTTGTGAAGGATCTAAATTCTTTGTCTAAATATGTCTAGATTATTTATTTATTTATTTCACATGTGGCTGCCCAGTTGTTCCAGCATCATTTGTTAAAAGGTTATCTTTGCTCAGTTGTATTATTTTTGTTCCTTTTTTCAAAGACTGGTGGACTATATTTACAAAGGTCCATACCTGGTCTCTTTATTCCTTTCCATTGATCTATTTGTCTATTCCTTTGCCACTGCCATTGCTATCTTGATTACTTTATAGAAAATCTTTAAGTTGGATTTTGTCATTCCTCTGATATGTTCTTCAATATTTATTTGGCTCTTTTGGGTATTTTGCCTTTCTATTTAAACTTTAGAATTAGTTTGGCAATATTCAAAAAATACATCTGTTAAGCTCCTGAAGGTAAACCTCTCAGAAGTGTGAGAGATTTTACGTTTCACATTTGTCCACATTGAGCCTCCAACAATCTGTAAATTAAAGTGAGATTTTTCTACCCTGGTCCTCTTCCCATGGAATTTTCTGTTCATAGATCTGCTGCAATAAGTTGTAATTCTCTGTATCCATACTGTTTATGTCAAATTTTAGGAACAGCAGCAGTTAGCCCTGTGACCACTTTTCTATGACAGATATAGTAAGAAGAGTTGTACACTTTTTAATTTGTTCAGGCTTTTAGTTTTTGTTTGGACAGAGTGGCTACTTCCAAGTTCCATAAATACTGGACAGGAAACTAAAAGTCTGCTTTTAACAGTAAAAGAAATGGGAAATCACAAGTAGAAGAATAGCTATTGCTGAAAATTCAACTATTAATCTAGGGAAAAAGTTTTAAAAAATAACAGTAAAACACGTAGTGAAATAATTAAAGACAAAAGATAATAATTGCCAAACAATAATTGACTTCCATGAAGTAAAGAATAGAAAATAAAACTAAAATTTATCCAAAGACGAAGAGCAGGAAAAAAAAATCCCTGATATGAAATAAAATCTGAATATTCATATTGGTGGAGAATAACAGGCTATTAAAATAAATTAATAATTGGCCATAAGTAGTGGTTGAGGACATGCGGGGAGGAGTGAAGAAGATTTTGGTGGCTTACACATCATCAGAAAAGTCTGTAGATATTTAAAGAATTTCCTAAAAGTTTTTAAGTAGTAAAAACTTATCCTCAGAATATGATATCCATCCACATTGCTATAACCAGTAAAAATAAATGATAAATCTGTTAACCATTAAAATAAATCTGTAATATAACTCTGATAAGCTCTTCTGGTATAACTCCAAACAAAACAAAGAGAAAAAGCAACATTAACCAAAAACAACTTTATGAAAAACAACAAATACATCACTCATGCCAAAAAAATAAAAAATATACTAAGCCCTCACAAACTAACCTGGGGCATTCTCACATATAAGGGCCCTCCAAGGCTACAGTAGTTCTTTTCCCTAAACTAATAGAAAAAGAAAAAGAAAAGCAAAAGGAGAGGGCCCAGGAAAAATCCCCAATTAAAACAACAGGAGAATTCCCCTGAAGGAGAAAACAATATAACAGATGTCTTCATTCTAATAGACCCCAAGTGCAAAAAGGAGGTAGTGAAAATACTAAAGGAATCAAGAGACTATATGAATAGTAATGCAGATTACTCTAGAAAGGAACTTGAAAATATAAGGGGAAGCCAAGAAAAACTAGAAAATTAATTGGCAGAGTCAAAAGCTGAGTTAAAGGCATTGAAGAGCAGAAGGAATAATGCAGAGGAATAAATGACTTAGAAGACAGAATAATGAAATCATCCAATCAGGACATCAGACAGAAAATTATTGGATAATAAAAAGTAGACCAATCTACACATAATAGGGATTAGAGTAAGTAAAGAAAAAAAGAAACAAATTGAAAAAATACTTGAATAATTTAAGGTTAAAAACTTTCCAAATCTAAAGGAAACATATAGAAAAATACAGGAAACACAGAAGGCCCCAAACAAGTTGAACCCCAAAATTACTCAAACTGATCAACAAATTCAGCAAAGTATCAGGATACAAAATTAATATTTGCATTCAAAAATTGTTTGCATTCTTGCATATTAACAATGCAATATAAAACACAATAAATTTTAAAATTGCACCCCCCAAAATTAAATACTCAGGAATAAAACTGACCAAGGAGGTGAAAGACTTATATGCTGAGAACTATAAAAAATTAATCAAGGAAAATAAGAGGATTCAAAGAAATGGAAAGATATTCCATGTTCCTGTATTGAAATTACCAGTATTGTTTAAATGGCCACACTACACATATTTAATGTGATCCTTATCAATTCACCCATGATATCTTTCACAGAACTAGGACAAATAATCTAAAAATTTATATGCAACCACAAAAGACCCAGAACTGCCAAAACAATCTTGAAGGAAAAAACCCAGGAGGAGGCATAATTCTCCCAGATATCAGACATTACTCCAAAGCTACAGTAATCAAGATGGTGTGGTACTGTAATGACATACAGACCAATGGGACAGAATAGAGAACACAGAAATAAACCCAGACACCTATGGTCAATTAATTTTTGACAAAGGAGGCAAGAATACAAAATGGGAAAATGACAGTCTCTTTAACAAATGGTGCTTGGAAAACAAGACAGCTTCATGTAAATCAATGAAACTAGAACACACCCTCTCACCATGCACAAAAATAGACTCAAAATGGCTTAAAGACTTACACATAAGACAAGACACAATAAAACTCCTAGAAGACAATATAGGCAAAACATTCTCTGACATCAACGCTACAAATATCTTCTTAAGTCTGTCTCAAAAACAATAGAAATAAAAACAAAAATAAAGCAATAGACCTAATCAAACTTGCACAGCAAAGGAAACCATGAAAAGAAAAGAAAACCTATGGAAAGTGAGAAAATAGTTGCAAATGAGGCAACCAACAAACAAGGGCTTAATCTCAATTATACAAACAACTTATACAACTCGACACCAAAAAAGCAAACAACATAATTGAAAAATGGGCAGAAGACCTAAATTGACATTGCTCCAAAGAAAACTTATGGATGGCTAACAGCTCAACATTGCTCATTATTAGAGAAATTTAAACCAGAACTACAATGAGGTACTACCTCACTCTGGTCAGAATGGTTATTATTAATAAGACTATAAATAACAAATGTTGGAGAGGTTTTGAAGAAAAAGGAATCCTACACTTTTGGTGGGAATGTAAATGCAAATTGGTACAACCACTATTGAAAACAGTATGGAAGTTCCTCAGAAAATTAAATACCAGATGATCCAGCAATCACACTCCTAGGCATATTTCCAAAAAAATTTCATTGAAAAAGATACATGCACCCCTATGTTCATTGCAGCACTTATTCACAATAGCCAAGACATAGAAACAACCTAAGTGTCCATCAATAGAAGAATGAATTAAGAAGAGGTGGTAGATATGTACAATGGAATACTACTCAGTCATAAAAAGAACAAAAGAATGCCATTTGCAGCAACATGGATGGAACTAGATATTCTCATACTAAGTGAAGTAAGTCAGAAAGAGAAAGACTAATATCACATGGTATGACTTATTTGTGTAATCTCAAATATGGCACAGATGAACCTATCTACAGAACAGAAACGGACCCATGGACATGCACAGCAGACTTGTTGCCAATGGGAGGAAGTGAGAGTGGGATGGAATGGAAGTTTGAGGTTAATAGATGAAAACTGTTACATTAAGAATGGATAAGGGAGTTCCCGTTGTGGCTCAGTGGTTAACGAATCTGACTAGGAACCATGAGGTTGCAGGTTTGATCCCTGGCCTTGCTCAGTGGGTTAAGGATCCGGCTTGCCGTGAGCTGTGGTGTAGGTTGCAGACACAGCTCAGGTCCCGCGTTGCTGTGGCTCTGCATTGGCTGGCGGCTACAGCTTGGATTAGACCCCTAGCCTGGGAGCTGTCCTAGAAAAGGCAAAAAGACAAAAAAAAAAAAAAGAATGGATAAATAATGAGTTTCTGCTGTCGATCACAAGGAATTTTGTCCAATCACTTGTGATAGAGCATGATGAAAGTCAATATGAGAATGACAGTATATATAGATGTATGAGTGGGTCACTTTGCTATACAGCATAAATTGACAGAACAATGTAAATCAACTATAATTAAAAAATTAAAATAAAAATATTTCCAGCTTTCCAACCATTGAAAAGCTATCATTTCAGAGATTTCTCCTAGCCAATTGTTTATCATCTCTTATTTTCATAATTATGAGCATATATTAGAATTTAACAGAAATTATTTTTTGAGAATTTATAAAGTTCAGATTAATGTTTCCTTAGTTTAAGAGAGAATAGTTGTTAACATTTTCAGTTAAGGCAAAGGAAACAATTATTATATTTATAATTTATTTCATTGTAGGTGTTATTTGAATTCAGGTTCCAAGAAGGCTCTATTTCCTGAGAACTTTCATGTGTAAGAATGCCTGAATATCTTTATTAAGCCATGTAAATCTCTCTCTCTCTCTCTCTCTCTCTCTCTCTCTCTCTCTATATATATATATATATATATATATATATATATATAGTTACATGTATATATATATATATGCTGAGAGAAATGTTTGAGGAAATGTTCAGTTAATGTTAACAATGATATTCTGATGGTATGATTTTGAATGTATTTGCAATTTGCTCTTACGTTTTATATTCTAAATGTTCATTAATATATATATTTTATTTTATTATAGTATAGTTTATTTAGTGTTGTGTCAATTTCTGCTGTAGAGCACATTGACCTAGTTATTCACACATATACATATATATATATAATTTTACTCATACTATCTGCTGTTATGTTCTGTCCAAAGAGACTGGATATAATTCCTTGTGCTGCAGAGTAGGACTTCATTTATATCCATTCTAAATGTAATATTTTGCATCTACCAACCCCAAACTCCTCGTCCATCCCACTCCCTCCCCTCTTCTCCCTTAGCAACCAAAAATCTGTCCTCTATGTTCATGGGTCTTTTTCTATTTTGTAGATTTATTCATTTGTGCCATATTTTACATTTCATTTTAAATGAAATTAACTTTTTTAAAGATTTTTATTTTTTCATTGAAAGAAATGTTCTTTCAATTTCTGCTGTATAGCAAAGTGACCCAGTCATACATATATATGGGCCACTTTTTGCGGGGAGCCGAGGAGATACAAGGACTCAAAAAAAGGACCTTGCCTGATGGCAGAAAAACCTGAAGGCAGGTTCCTAACCGAGGAAGGGAGCTCACCTGAACGGTACATGCCGAAGGCAGGCTTCTGGTCAGGATGAAAGCCTGCATGTATGGCACAAGTTGAGGGCAGGTCTCAGGTTATACAGTTCTCATGTTGATGTTGATGGGGAGGAATTGGAGGTTTCCTGGGAAAACAATTTCCATGTTTGTGTTGGAGAACATGGATTGTTTCTTGGGTGACCTAGTCTTTCCTGTTGTTTTATTTGTTATTCAGTTTTCCTCAGTCTTTCCTGATTATTTGCTTATTATTCTTATTTCCCATTCTTATTTTCCTGTGGTGATTTGTGATTTAACAACATTACAACAATAATGTAATAAGAATTTCATCCTAAAGGACTTTCACCTATTTAAATCCAAGTTAATTAAAATATAGTGTTTATCTACTAACTAGTTATACAGTAAACTTGAGAGTTAGGATTTTAATGAAGTTCATAGAAGTTAGACATATGTTATTCTTGATCAAAAGAAACCCAGCTGTGAGTTTTGTCCTTGATTTTAGAAACTTTTAGCAGTAGCTAGCTAAGTTGATTTGTATTTTCTCACACTGTCTCCCTGCCAAGGACACTTTGAAGATAGACACTAGTCTAAAGACAGGATTTATTGTGTTTGTTACTTCTTCAGCTTGTGGGAATTGGCTAGCCATGAGATGGTTTGTGCTGGGTCTCCTCTTTCCCACATGATATGCTGTGCCTGTTTGTCCTTGAATTGTGCTCACTAAATTTAAAGATTTTAAAACATGATGTATTGCTACTGTACCATGTGATCAAAAAACAAAGTCTAATAGTTAACCAATGTACTTTTAACACTGTGATGTAATCTGTAGTGAAAAACTGTCTATATAATTAACCACTTATGCCAATAAAATTTGAGCAGTCCAGTGCCCTGAAAGAAGGGACAAAGAGGCTGTCTCCATTCTTTCGCCAATGCTGTCCATCTCCTATCGGACCCTGCCTGCCAGACCCGGTTGTTGGAGCTGGCCTCTGGCAAATTTTATATATATATATTTTTTCTTTCATTATCCTCCATCATGTTCTATCACAAGTGACTAGATATAGCTCCCTGTGCTATACAGTAGGATCTCACTGCTTATCTACTCCAAATTCAATAGTTTGCATCTACTAAACCCATACTCCCAGTCCATTCCACTCCCTCCCCCTCCCCCTTGGCAACCACAAGTCTGTTCTCCATGTCCATGAGTTTCCTTTCTGTAGAAAGGCTCACTTGTGCCATATATTAGATTCCAGATATAAGTGATATTATATGGTGTTTGTCTTTCTCTTTCTGACTTACTTCACTTATTATGAGAGTCTCTAGTTCCATTCAGGTTGTTGCAAAAGGCATTATTTTGTTCTTTTTTTAAGGCCAAGTGGTATTCAATTGTGTATACATTATTGCCATTTTAAACCTTGTTTTCCAGTTTTTTCTATGTTTCTCCTTTGTTCCATTCTTTTTTATGTTGGATAATTTCCTTTTGTTTCATACTTGTGTCCTTTTCTTTTCAGCTTTTGTTAATGTAATATTTGGTTATGATCTGTGGTTGCCCTGCTATTGAAATATATTAACCACTTTCTATATCTGCTTGCTTTAGTCTTATAATCATATAGGCTCAAAAACACTCAAAAAAAAAAAGTCTAGATTTTTTTACTTTCCTTCCCCACATTTTATGATTTTTGAAATACTTTATAACATATTCATATTTATCCTTTTTCTGTTCCTTGTGTTTATAATCACTTTTACAATAGCTTTTTTTTTTCTTTTTTTCCCCTTTAGATCTGTATACTGGCTTATTTAAGTTATTGCTTTCCAACTGTAATTTCCTCCATCCTATTTCTTTTTTTTCTTCTCTTTTTTGTCTTTTTAGGGCCATACCCATGGCATATGGAGGTTCCCAGATTAGGGGTCAAATCAGAGCTGTAGCCACTGGCCTACGTCACAGTCACAGCAACACAGGATCCAAGGAGCATCTCAACCTACACCACAGCTCATGGCAATGCTTGACCCTTAACCCACTGAGGGAGGCCAGGGATCTAACCTGCATCCTCATGAATACTAGTCAGATTCATTTATGCTCAGCCATGACAGGAACTCCTACCCTATTTCTTATTTTTTATTTAGAAAAGCCCTTTCAGTGTTTCTTCTAGTATGGGTTTAATACTGCTCTACTCTTTTTGTTTTTGTTTGTCAGAGAGATCCTTTATTTCTTCTTCTGTTTTAAATGATATTCTTGCTGGGTAGAGTATTCTAGTCTTCAATTTTTTCCCTTTTAGAACTGTGACTATATCTTGTGACTCTCTTCTGGCCTGTAGTGTTTGTGTAGAGAAATCAGCTGATAGCCTTATGGGAATTCCCTTATAATTAAGTCTTTGCTTTACTCTTGCTGCCTTTAGAATCCACTCTTTAACTTTTGTCATTTTTATTATCATATTCCTTAGTGTGGGCCTGTTTGGCTTCAACTTGTTTGAGGCCCTCTGTGCTTCCTGCATCTTGATATCTATTTCCTTTAGATTTGGAAAGTTTTCAGCCATAATTTCTTCAAACATGTTTTTAATCCCCTTTTCTTTTTCTTATCTTTTGGGTATTCCTATTATGCACAGATTAGCTTGCTTTATATTACCCCATAGTTCTATTATATTGCTTTCACATGTTTTCATTTGGTTCTCTGTCTACTGTCCTGATTGGGTAATGATGATTCTATCTTCCAAGTAACTAATTCATTCCTCCACATTATTCATTCTATTCTTTGGTGCCTTTAACTCAGTTCGCATCCCTACAAACAAATTTTCTAATTTTTCTTGGCTCTTCCTTCTATTTTCTAGTTTCTTTCTAAAGTAATCTGCATTACCATTTATATCCACTTTTAATTCCTTCATATTCACTCCTAACTCCTTCAGTATTTTCACTATCTCCTTTTTGAACTCAGTGTCTATTAGACCACAGAGGTCTGTTTCATTGTTCACTGCTTTGGGAGTATTCTCCTGTTTTTTAACTGGGAATGGTTCTTGAGCTTCTTCATTTTGTTTATATTTTTCTTATTCTGTGAATTTTGGGAAATCAACTACTACAGTTTTGGAGGGCTATTTCTGTTCAAGAATATCCCTTTGTATTTTGTGTGGGCTTACTATTTATTTTTTGGCATAAGAGTTTGGATATTTGCTATCTTATTCCTCTGTGTGAGTATGCTGTTATCCCCTTGATAGTGTTCTTCATATGTATCCAGGGAGAATTAAGCAATGAGCAGGGCTAATGATCAGTGCCTTGTTGCTGGGTGCTTGATACTAGTATAGACTGAGGGAAGGTGGCCCACGCTAATCCTGGTTGCAGTTCCTGGGAAGTGGTAATGAGCCTCAGGCAGAATTAGGCAGTGCCCAAAGCATTTGACAGTAGCAGTGGCAGGACATGTGAGTTTCCAGAGCAGTGAGAGCAACAACATGTGGTGTTCAGTTGCAATGCCCTCCTTTGTGGTGCCATCTGTTGTGACTGGTCTGCAAGCTGTACCTGTTCATGGACCCCTAGTGGTGGCAGGGCACACCCATATCTGGAGTCAGAAATAATGTGGTGTTTTGCCCCCACCACCTATAGACCACCCCATCTTGCTTAGCCAATGAAGGAGGTGCTGCATAGGCTGCTCCTGGATGCAGTCCTTGGTAGTGACAGTGATCACACATGTAAAAGCAGTGCCCAGAGTGTGGCAGTGGCAGTATCAGAGCATTGTGTTCACAGGGGAGTGAGACCAACAATGTATGGTGCTCAATTGCAGTGCTCTCTTTGCCAAAATTTGAAGTGACTGGGGCCACAGGTGGTGCCTGTTCACAGACCACTAATGTTGGTGGGGCAAGCCACCACCACTCTGATTTCTGAGATGATGGCTGTGGTTTGTCCCTGCTGCCTATATTTCACACAAGAGACACCATGTCGTGCTTAGTCCCCCAGAGCTTTTAGCACACACAAGAAGTGCCTGGCCACCTGTAGCCCACACAAGATATTCCTGTGGACTGAGCAAGTGGTGCCTTACCACCCATAGCCTGCACCAAAGGCACCCCACCCTCTGAGAGTCTGCATGTGTATAGGGAAAGAGAATCGTATGGCAGTCCACCCCTCCTCCTCTCACCCTCCCCAGCAGTGCCTCCTTTCTTCTCCTATGGGCTCAGACCTCCTCCTAGGTTCCCTCAACTGTGGCATTCCACTCCCCGGTTTGTGGCACACAGCTTCCTAGCCCCTCAGGCTGTCTCACCCCAGCCTACCCTAGTTTACTACCTGGAACTGACCTCCAGAGCCTGAGTCTCAGTGCCCATCCCCTGCCTGAGTGTCTCAGTCTATGGTATCCAGGGGAAGTGGTACAGATAGTCTGTGTGGCTCTCACTCTGTTTTTCCCTCTTCAGTCCAGATGCTGCACTTTTCTCCACATCTTTGTGGTCCCTCCATCTCAGCTAATCTCCCAGTCAGTTAGATGGCTTCCCAGGGTATGGGTTCCTTTCCTCTTTCACAGCTCCCTCTCAGGAGTGCTAGTCCCATGCTGATTTCTTCTATCTCTTTCTTTTTCTTTCTTTTTCCTTTTGCTCTACTCAGTTATGGGGAAGGTTTCTTGACCTTTTTGAAGGTTTAAGTTCTTCCTGCAGCATTTGGTAGACACTCTGTGTGAATCATTCCACATGTAGATTTTTTTTGATGTGTTTGTGGGAGAAGGTGAGAACCAAGTCTTACTCCTCTGCCACATTTATCCTTCTCAGTGAAATGAATTATTTTATAAGGGGTAGAGTAGACATAGCATGGAACATGGAAAGAAATAGGTTCAGTGGAAAGCAAGGAATATATTTGAGGAGAATGGATGAAATGGTGAAGGTGTAGCTGTTGAAAAAAACTGAAGAAACTTTTCTAGCTAAACTTTTAAACTAAAGAACTCAAACATGGTTATTTAAGCAATGAGAAACTATTGAAAGGTTTTGCATAAAGTATGGTATGTTCTTTGAGAGAATTTATATTCCAGGTGTATTTGGAGTAAATACTTCAGATAAAGAGACATTTGATAGAGTAGAAAAACTTCAAGTTTCTTTCTTTGATTGATATGATATAGATAGTAAAGTCTGCAGCAAAGGAAAGATAAGGGTTCTGGTTTGGGGTTTTCTTTTCCCTTTTTCTTATAGAAACTTACTATATGAATGCTGTATGAAGAATACTGATGCATATGGAAGTGACAAGGTCATAAATCATGATTGATTTAAACATTCAAGAGCTGTGATTTGCCCTATCCTTAGCTCAAAATAAAGTTGCCTAAAAATGCGTGCAACAAATCATGCAATCTAGGAAAAAGGATTGAAAGAATATAGTAGTTCAGAAGTTGTCTTTTTAGATACTTTAGCCATAAAGAAATAACAAGCGTCAGTGACTTATTACATTGGTGGTTTAGGCCATAGCTGGAAAACTACATATGCAACATTCTTTAGTATATAAGTTCTATTTGCTATTTGAAGGTTTTTTTCAGTATTTCTGTGGAGTACTAAAAATTACAAAAAGAACACCACTCCATTATTTTATCTAACACTAATGTAAGGCCTGGAAAATTCCCCAAATGCCAAAAATATTACATAGCTCTTTCATTCTCAAGAACCTTAATCCAGCTCTAGGCTAGGGCTTTTGGATTGCTTCCTACCTCAGAGCAATTTATCATCTAAAAATTTTTATAGGAGGGCTCTCCCCCCCTCTCCCAGGAGCCCTGGGGGCTATTTGCTTTCCTTTAATAATGACTTAGCTTGCTTGATGCTGGTGTGTTCATGGAGTTCATTCTTTGACTGTATGAACAAGAACCCCGATTCTGGTAACATCTTTCTGACATCATTCTTTGGGGGTTCATCTGGGATCCAATCCAATACACTAGTGCTCACAAACTAAATGGCAGCAAGCTTGCACTTTCTACTTTTTTCTCAGTTTTGCTTGCCTCTAAAAGGAGGGTGAGTGTGTGAATGAGTGTGTGAATCTGTGACATGTCTTGGCCACAAATCAAGTGTGGAGTCCCAATCCATGGTTCCATTTAAGCTCCTGAGTGACTCATATAGCTAAAAGTTAGCCCTCCTGGGTCCATTTGCACAAGGAGTCTGGGGATTTATACGGTCCTGTCATATGCCAAGAGGCACAAAATGGGGTGTCCTGAGAGGGAGAAAGCTTGAGACAGATGAAGCAAGTCACAAGAAAAACTTTCCTTCCCATTTCACCCACCCCTAAATCGTCTCCCTCTATGTACTCTACAGCCTTTGTAAAGCATTTGGGAAATCACAGGTTACTACATTTTTGAAGATTAACAATTGTTGAAAGGCATATGAGGAACAAAATCATTGTTTTTGTGAATTCTTAAAGAGTAATAAAGGGTTTAAAGTAGCTGTCCCTAACCCCTTACAAGACTCCCACTCCACCTTCCCTGCTTCCTACAGTATGTTAGGAGCCAGCATTTTACAGTAAATGATGTTAGTTGAGTGACCAGAGTCAAAATTTTATGGAAATCTATTTTTAGTGGCATCCCTATGAGGACAAGATGCAAGGAGAGAAAAGAAAAAAATAGTTAAAAGTCTGTTTCCTTTTCCCCCACAGCTCCGTTCAAGACAGTATCAAAGGAAAAAGGATCGGATTAGTCGAGCCCTTTAAAGGACTCCTAAGAAGATCAGGCATCATTTGATGAGAAGAATATAACAATGACTGATAAAAGCATAGGGGACAAGGCTGAAGTCATGTAAGAGGTGGTATCAATTGGCTTAAAGCCCAAAGGGTGCTGAACTGGCTAAAAATAGTGAGAGGTAGAAGACCAGAAGTACGATATAATGGGATGGACTTATAATTCAAGGGGACCTCCCTAAACTTACAGAACTGGATTATGAGGACTTTTGTAATAGTAAAATCATCCCTGCCTGGGCAGGGATGATGAGAAAAGAGGCCACACTGGTCAGGAGTAGTTAATTCCAGTCAGCCTAAGGTCAGATGGGACATTTGACCACTAACATCTAGCTGCTCCATACAAGAGAGGGGATGCCCTCACATAACTGAGAAAGGACAATAGGCTCTGGACGCTAGTCTTTTCTCTTTTTCAGTTAGGAGCCACATCCTCAAGCCTGGCACATGGCTCAATAGAAACTCCTCTGACATGTGCCTTGAAAAACTGGGAAAAGTTTGGCCCTCTGACTCTGAGGAAAAAAAAAAAAAAAAGTTTAATTTTCTTTTGCATGAAAGCCTGGCCGCTACGTAACCTGTCAGATGGGGAGTGATGACCATTGAAAGATGTCTAGATTATAATACTATTATCCAATTAGACTATGAGAAGAGAAATTGTCAGAGGTGCCTTATGTTCAGATCTCCTTTACAATGAGGGAAGACACTAACTGAGGAAAGTTTGTGGAGTTCCCCAGTGTGTTACACCAACTCCCTCAGAACAAAGGTTCCCACCATATCCTGGCCCAGTTGGGTCAGAGCTTCCAGAAGTTAATCAGCCTTCTCCAATACTGCCCAAGTCTCCTCCTCTCCCCTCTCCAGTGCTAAAGTTATATCCCTCATTATTCCCTTTATGAGAGGCAGCAAATGGAGAATGGGGACTGATACATGTCCATGTGCCTTTTTTCACTTCAGGACTTAAGGCAGATAAAAACAGATTTGGGAAAATTTGCTGATGACCCAGATAGATACATTGAGGACTTTCAGGGTCTCATGCCATCCTTTGAGTTAGCCTGGAAGGATGCCATGTTATTATTAAAACAGACGTCGACTATAAGTGAAAAAAATAAAGTCTTGGGAAATGCTCAAGGCTGGGAGATGAGTGGTATGTTATAAGTGCCAGAGGCAGATCAGAAGAGGAACAAACAAGATTCCCCACAGGGTATCAGACAGTTCTTATGAGTGATCCTAATTGGTCTACTAATGAGGGAGATAAAGAAAATTGGCATAGAAATCATTTTATTACATGTATAGTTGAGAGACTAAAAGCAACAATAGTAAAGCCTGTTAACTACTCCAAACTATTGGAGGTTTTTCAAGGGGAAAGAGAGAGTCCATCGGCTTTCTTAGAAAGACTCAGAGAGGCATTGAGAAAATATACACCAATGGGCCCAGGATCAATGGAGGGCCAGATCATTCTAAAAGACAGATTCCTAACTCAATTGGCACCAGATATATGGAGAATGCTCCAAAAATTGGCACTTAGCCCTGATCAGGACCTGGAGTACCTCCTTAGAGTAGCAACTCAAGTATATTATAATAGGGCCAGGAAGAACAAAAGAAGAACAAGAGGAAAGACAGAGCAAAAGCTGAGGCTCTCGTTATGGCACCAGGAAGTCAAACTGTGAGCTTCTAAGGTGAGAGGACTAGGGCAGAGACCTGGAGCCTGTTTCCTCTGTGGAAAAGAGGGACACTTTAAATGAGAATGCCCCAAGGCTCAGACCTCACCACCTAGGCCATGCCCTATATGTCAGGGATATCCCTGGAAGGGGGACTGCACACAAAGATGAAGGCCCAGGATCAAGACTGATGGAACCCAGTGCTTTCCATATTGGCACCTGTCCTTATCACCACTCAAGAGCCTTGGGTGACTCTGAATGTAGGAGGACAGACTATTGACTTCCTCCTGGATATGGGAGCCACTTTTTTGATCCTCTCCTACAACCCTAGGGCTTCCTCAAATAAATCTGCCACTATTCACAGTATTTCTGGCAAACTGGTTACAAAATTATTTATACAATGTTTGAGTTGTTATTGGGAGTCCATTTTCTTCTCTCATGCTCTTCTGATTGTTCTGGAGAGTCCTACTCCTCTTTTAGAAAGAGATATTTTGCCAAAGGGTAAAGCCTCAATTCATGACAATGGAGTGTAATCAAGGTTTATGTCTGCCTTTGATGTAAGTAGATATTGCCCCAGAAGTCTGGGCCTTAGGAGGAAAGATAGGAAGAACAAAAAATGCTCAACCAGTGGAAATAACATTTAAAGATCAAAAATTTTTTCCTCGCCAAAAGCAGCATCCTCTGAGACCAGAGGTATGACAGGGACTTATCCCAATTATAAGAAACCTAAAGGAAGAGGGACTATTAATTGAATGCAACAGCCTTTATAACACACCTATATTGGGAATGCAAAAGCCTAAGGGGAATTGGACTCTAGTACAAGACCTTAGTCTAATAAGTAAGACAGTGGCCTCATTATATTCAGTGGTGCCCTACCCCTATACTCTCCTCTCAAAAATTCCAGATACAGCAGCATGGTTTACTGTATTAGATTTAAAAAATGCCTTTTTCTGCATTCTCTTGACTAAGACTTCCATATATAAATTCTGAAAAATATGGAAGAGAACTAATTGGCCAGAATTAACTTTAGGTTCATATAAACTGGGAAATATTCAGTATTAAATTAATATCATATTAGAATTGAAGTTTGTTGATCTAATTAATACAGACATGTCATTAAAGTTATCAACATTAAGTATAATATCTTATTGAACCTCGGTTTAATAGAAGTCAAATGAGACCCTGAGACATCAGTTACTAAAAAGAGAAACTAAAGGTATTTAGGACTATTAATCAATATGTTTAGTGCCACCCTGAGATGTTCTCTATAAGAAAAAGATGCATTTTTAGAAATTATAAAAGACAATTCACAGTTGCTTTAGAAAAGTAGAATGTGTGTGCTTTCAGTAAAGAAGGCATGAGGAATGGAATTGCATTTTATTAAGGGAAAAGAAAGTCTGTCTTTAGCTTGTTGCTTTAGATGGAAAAATAAGGGGCAGACTGATATGGATACAGAAAGTGATGCAAGGTGTATGGGAAGTGGATGCAGAGAAAAGAATTTTATGCATGGTGGGGACTAAGTTTAGAATAAATTTAATTGAGTAAATTAGTTATAAAAGTAAGGTGGTGCCATAAATAATACTCCTCACAAGGACATAAGTTACCTTTCAATTATACACTGACAAAGGAAATGGCATACAAATATTTCATGACCAGCAAGGGATATCAAAGAATCATACAGGTTATAGGTATTTTAATCAATTTTATCAAATACGGGATCAATATATGTGGATCACTCCTGAAAAGTGATATAACCCAACCTGCATCTATTTGCTGGGAGTAAAATGAACATTATGTTGGATTGGGAGGGGTGACCTCTATCCTCTAATGAGCTAAAAACTTTAGGTTATTTAAAATGAATATTGTTTACAAATCATCCAAGTCATATGATCCAGATAAGACCCCCATATGGCCAGGAACACACTGGGATTTAATCGTGGAGTACACTGGCTAGCCCCGAACAGAACTTATTGGATATGTGGAACTAATCTGTGGCGTCGGCTGCCCCCAGGATGGGTAGGGTGCTGAACTCCTATTGGATAAGGACTGATATAGATAATTGAGCAAGGCCAATGGGAGAAAGCCACATCTTTCTGGACCCCATGTTGGTATCCTCCCATCTTTAAGGGATAAAAACCCCTATAGGACAATAGAGGGTGGGGAGCTCTTCTTCCCCCTCCCCGCAGCCCTGAGAGCTATTTGCCTTCCTTTAATAAACACTTTGCTTGCTTGCAAAAAATAAATAAATAAATAAATAAATAAATAAATAAAAATTTTTACAAAACTATAAAATAATCAACTGAATTATTAAAGAGGGCAAGATTGTAGGAGAATGGGACCATATGCAATTTTCCATAGAAATTAAAAAAAAATTCATCATTTGTACTTTCCACTGAGTTTAATATTGTAATTCCAAACATTCTGTTTTCATTACCTTGCATAAAAATACATTATATGATATATAGTAACGTGGGCGGGGGGTTTAAAGACTACATCTTTAGTTTCATTTTTTTCTAATATAATGTCAAATCTAAATTTATAAAATGAAAGTAATGAAGTAAAATATAGTTCTAAAAATATAGTACTTTATAGTATAATAAAATGCTATACAACTATTCAGGAAAACAATTACTTACTTTTCATAATACCCTTGATTAAACCAATGATTTATTTGACATCCTTAGAAAAGTATTACCAAAACCTTACATCCTACATCTTACAACAATTGGCCTTTTTAAAAGCAGATAGAATCAAGCTGAAATGTTACAAACACATTTCAGGTATAGTCTAACAAAGTAATCCAACCTCTGATAATGAAATCACATATTAAAAATTACTCCCTTCACTTTACAATCCATATATTTAGAATCAGTTTTTGCCCAAACCTAGAATCACAATAGTTTATACCACTAATTTAGAAGAAATGTACTTGCCTTTTCCTCCAAATATTTATTCATTTCAATGCCTACTTGATAATTCATATACATATATATACATATATATATAAATCAACAATTTATTCTTCTCAGAATGCACTGCTTGAATGTCTAGAAAAAACAATGTGTCATAAAGGATAGAAAAAACATTAGGCTAACCTCATTAAGATCAAGGAAATATAAATAAACAAACAAGTAAACACTTTAACATCTCCAACTATAATTTCAACAACAATCTTCCAGACAAAAATAACAGACTAAAAGTTGTTTGCTTTGTTCACAAGTGGTTCAAGATATACACTGACAAATCACTAATGAAAGGGTTAAGAACAAATGAGGACCAAAAAGAGAAATAAATAGGTTCAGTTAAATTTTTAAGTTTTTACATTTAGCAATCATACAATTTCAGTAATATCATTTTAATAGCTATATTTCTAGGTTTTGTCCTCCTCCCCTCTTTGACCTACCATAGTTATAAATATTCTTTAAAGTTCCGTTCAAAGGTAAACTTCCCAAACATACTTTACCTAAGCTCTATTTAAGTAGTGAAGTGACCAGTTATGAGCAGCTCCTATCTGCAAATAAACACTTTCTGTTTTATTTTTAATTCTTACAATTTTTCATAATGGATATTAAAAACTTTAAGTAGTTTGCCCAAGGAGATATGACATCAACTAGGATTTGAATTGGGAAAACCAGTTTCCAAAAATCTCATGTTCTCTATACAAATATATTTATTATGAATAAAACAAAATTAAATAGACTATCTCAAAATAGCCCTTATTTATTCTGGTTATAATTTACTACTATTCTTATAAATTATCTGATTGATATCAATAGGATAACTTCAAGTTTCAAGTGGAATGTAGTTAAAACATTTATAGCCCTCCACATATTCAATGGAATAAAAACATCAATATTGTCTGTGGGTAGGCTTGCCTGGCAATAAAGCTTAACTCTGTTTATGAGTAACTCAGAAATTCTATTAAGTGAAACTGAAATAGAATATATAAACAGTGGAAGTCTTATTCTGAAATGATTTTGTCAATGGGTAGCAAACGAGAGAAAGAATAAATTTTGCCCTCTTCTTACCAAAAACGCTTAGTAGACATTACTGTATGCTTCTTATTGTTTGTGGACCAAATGACTAAATTAAAATACTGGCCTTTCCTCCTGGTAACCTGACCTAGAGTTAGCATAAGCAGACAACAGAAGAAGGATTGTGCATCTTTGGCTTCAGGATAGTACTAACATGCTTGACTTATGTGATGTTGAAGGAACTGCTGGGATATTCTATTTGGTTTGCTTTCTCTTTAAAAACAACTTAGTTTTAAATGGCTAAATTCAAACTCTAAATCATATTTTAGGAAGAGAAAACTCATAATTTTTCCAATAATTTCCAATTTTTCCTTCAACTTATAACTCTTTTAATGAGTAAAGTATTAATACCTCTTTTTCATAATACTAATGAACCCCCAAGACTCTTGGATGAGTCTCTTGTAAATTTCTTCACAATAACACATACTTTATTTTTTTCTATATATAGTCATAAACTTCATAAATTAATTTTTCACTTAATTATTCATCCAACATTTAGTAATTTCCTTACCTGTGCGAAAGCATAAAGAGATGAGTAAGACATAGATCTTTTTCTAAGAAGATAGATGACTATGACTGCACTATCCAACATAACCATGAGTGCATTAAGGTTACTGTGAACTTGAAATACAGTTACTTAGAAATGAGAGGTGTTGTAAGTGTAAGATATACACCAGACTTTAAATATTTGGAAATTTTTAAAAGTGCATAAAATATATCATTAATATTTTTAGGAGTTCCTGTCATGGCTCAGTGGGGATGAAGCTGAATAGCATCCATGAGGATGCAGGTTTAATCCCTGGCCTTGCTCAGTGGGATAAGGATTCAGTGTTGCCATGAGCTGGTGTAGGTCGCAGATGTGGCTTGGATCTGGCATTGCTGTGGCTATGGTGTAGGCCAGCGGCTACAGCTCTGATTTGACCCCTAGCCTGGGAATCTCCATATGCCATAGGTACAGCCCTAAAAATACAAAAAAAAAAAATTTATACTGATCACATGTTGAAATGACTATGTTGACTATGTAGGGTTAAATATCACATATTGAATTAATTTCACCTGTTTCTTTTTAATGTTTTAATAGTTGCACAAGGAAATTTTAAGTTACATATATTCCTATTTGACTGTGCTAGTCTATAGCAATCATAAAATTTCAGTAATATCATTTTAATAGCTATATTTCTAGGTTTTGTCCTCCTCCCCTCTTTGACCTACCATAGTTATAAATATTCTTTAAAGTTCCGTTCAAAGGTAAACTTCCCAAACATACTTTACCTAAGCTCTATTTAAGTAGTGAAGTGACCAGTTATGAGCAGCTCCTATCTGCAAATAAACACTTTCCATTTTATTTTTAATTCTTACAACAATTCTTACAACATACAACATGTTCCAAATATGCATTAAAATACAAGATATATGTTACATATATATGTAATATAATGTATATATGTAACATATAATGTATATATGTAAAGTATAACATGTATACATGTTATATATTTATATCAATTGGAGATTTTTTTAAGAGTTTTATCAAAGCTTCAAAGCTGAAGTGAATGAGATACAAATGAACACCATTTTCAGTAGCAGTAGGTAGAAATGTAAATGCAGGACTGATGCTAAGAATATGCCAATCAAGTTTAGTAACTAATACACATCTCCAACATCCATAAAATATGGTAAGAATTTACTGACTGGAGAGTGGGGCACTGTTATAAAGGAGTTGCTAGAAGTATAGAATACTGCAACATCCCTTCTTCATCCCCACAGTGGGAAGAATGGAGATATCCCCTTCCCCACCCCCCAACGCACTCAAGGCAAGTAAAGGAGGCACTAAGACAACAATTTCAGAGGTTGCAGATGCTTGCTAAAAGGGACATTCATAGCTTACTACCTGAAACCATGCTTACTGAGCTGCTTATACTCTTCAGCTTGTCCAGTGCAGCCCCCAGGACAAAAGTCAGCAGCACTCGGGAGAATCTTTATATAAAGGTTGGAAGTAGGGCCCAGCTAATTAATGACTTTTGTCCAAAACAGTCCAAAGAGAGGAGGCTTCCCTGAACAGCCCACAAAAACAAACAAACAAAAAAAAACCCAAAATAACAGGACAATAAGGAGAACAAGCTGCACTCCTGTGTTTGGTCAGAAAGATGGTCAGAAAGAGTACTTCAGTTCTCTAAGGCCAAGTAGATACCACAAGGTAGCTAGAATTGACCTGTTTAGAAGGATACTGCCCAAGAGAAACACCTATTAGGGCAAAAAGAGTTCCAGGTGAAAGAATCTGTAAGGAGTTTTACTACAAGTTAACAGCTACACGAAACCACCCAGAGAATGTGTCACCATATCAGGGGATAGTGAAATTCAGAAGGTTTTACACAATTTTGAAAAGAAGCGCTAATAATTTCCCACAAAAGAACAAACATTAGAACACCTGCTTTGAGAAAAGGGACCTCACCAACTAATATTTATTGAACCACAGGTGTCAGGCAAGTATAGAAATAGTTGCCATTTATATATATATATATAATTATATAATATATATATTATATTAATATAAATAATTCTTCTTTATTAATCCAACTCTGCATGAGCCAAAAGTTGGGGGTGAGGAGCTGAGGAAAGGAATTAAATGGAACATGGAAGATCCAAAAATACCACTAATTATTTTCTTCCTTCCTGGAAAAGCAAATCAGTCTTGAGCTGAGGATGCAAGAAGACTGAAAATAAATGTGAGAATAAAGCTTTGATTTAGGTAAGTCCTAAATTTGAATTCCTGAAAATAAATATTTGGCTTTGTTTTATTTGTGTTTTTAATTGATTTTAATGTCTGGAAGTGTTTGAGTCCACCCAAGATCCCATGTGATAGAAAATTAGCATCTGATAAAAACATGTTTGAAATAAGTGGCCAGAAGAAATAATTCTCTGATGATATCTATCCACTTCCACCTATTAAATAACCATTAAATGAGATTCAGTGAACTGTGAAACATAACTTATCAGAGAAGTTCACCAATGACTGTGAACTTTCTTCTTATACAGATTAGCTTTTTGTACTGTCAAAGAAAAGGAACTCCTATTCTTATCTGACACTGCCTAAAAATGCTTTATATTAAACCTAAAATGTTACAGCAACACATAAATTATAAATCTTCACTTCTTTTAATTAAAAATACAGGAAGCACTTATATCTGCTTTGCAATTTACATTCCAAACTTGACAACTTTTCAGATAAACATATATCTAGACTAGTGGGACTCTTTTTATAGTGTTATGATGTAAAGTATATCTGAGTGTGTGTAGAGGGGATCTAGAAGTGGTTTAGGTAAGACTACAATAAACTCATCATGGGATAAAATTGTTACGTTTTTCTTCCAAAACTCTCCTTGGGGAAATGTATAGCTTAAATCATTTAATTTTGAGGAGGCATGGAAAACCCATGCCCAGTCAATACCTCAGAGCCCATGTATCCACAAAGGATAAAGCAGAAATAGTCAAGACTGGAGGGCCTTTACGCCAGTTGTGGTAGGAAGGCCATTAGAGGGATGTGTAAGGTTTACTGGAAGGAAGATTCAGCTCCAGGCAAAAATAAACAAACAAACAAACAGACAAACAAACTGCATGAGGATGGGTAGAGCTCCAGGCACCAAACATGGCTTTCTGGGAAAAAAAAAACCCCTGTTCAAGTGGTAAAATAGAAAGAGAATGCCATGACAGACTAGTTAGATACAAAAATAAGAGTGGATTAGGATCAGAAAAAAGTTTGCTATAAGTAACTCACACTCGAAAATTATTTTTTTTTACATTTTTACTGAACTATAATATAAAAGTGTCATAAGTATCAGCTTCATAACTTTTCACAAATTAAACACACCTATGTAATCAGGACCCCAAATAAGAAAAATATTATCAGGGCTTTAGATGCTTTTTTAATGGTTCCTTCCAGTTATTACCATCTCTCCGAATACCCCTTATACTGAATATGAAAATCATGAATTCATTTTGTTTATTTTTTCAAAATTTTATAAGTTAAAATATAGATTATGTATATTTTGCATTTAGCTTATCTGACTCAAGAGTATTTTCTGAGATTTACACATATTTTTGTATAATGATTGTAGAGCACTGATTCTCATTGCTGAATAAGAGTCCACTGTATACTATTCAGTATGTTAGTCAGTATACAATTTATCTGCTATACTTTTATAGGGAACCTGGGTATTTCTAGTTTAGGGCAATTATAACAGTGCTGCTATAAGCATTCTACCTCATGTCTTTATTAAGCCTGTATAGATGTTTCTTTTGGTTCTATACAATCATTGTGTAGTATGAAATTCAGCTTTAGTAAATGCTGATTAGGTGTTCTCAACTTATTATAACAATTTATACACCCATAGGATTGTAGAAAAATTTTGTTAGCTATACATCTTCATCAAATTTGACTTTTCTATCTGTTTCATTTTAACAATTTTGGTGGTATCACATTGGAAATTTTGATTTTCATTTCTTATTGACCATTGAAAGTATGAAGTTACACACCTTCTTTATTAGCTATTTGGATTTTTTTTACTATTTTAATTTTATCCCCATTTTTGCCATTGGATTATTAGTTTTTTTTCTTATTTATTAGGATTTCCTCATATATTATGAATGAACTCATTTCTGATATATATATTTTTTTCTCCTTCTCTTTGTATTATTGTTACACACTACTAATGGTAACTTTTGAGAAAATAGACTTGTCAGGATGGAGAGGGGAAGGAGTGGGATGGACTTGGAATTTGGGGTTAGTATATCCAAACAATTATATTTAGAATAGATAAACAGTAAGCTCCTACTGTATAGCACAGGGAGCTATATCCAATCTTCTGAGATAGACCATGATGGAAATAATATTTTAAAAAGATAATCTATATGTACATATGACTGGGTCACTTTGCTGTACAGCAGAAATTGGCACACCATTGTAAATCAACTATACTTTAATTTTAAAAAGTATCTTTTCATTACAGAAGTTGTTAATTTTGATACAGTCCTACTTATCTTTTTAAATTTATGGTCAGTTCTTTTCTCTCTCTCTCTCTCTTTTTTTTTTTTTTGTCTTTTTAGGGCCTCACCTAAAAAAAAAAACAAAAAAACCTATGGAGGTTTCCAGGCTAGGCGTCCAATCAGAGCTGTAGCTGCTGACCTATACCAGAGCCACAGCAATGCGGGATCCAAGCTGTGTCTGTGATGTACACCACAGTTCACAGCAATGCCGAATTCTTAAACCACTGAGCAAGGCCAGGGAAAGAACCTGCATCTTCATGGATGCTATTTGGGTCCATTAACCACTGAGCCACGAAGGGAACTTCTATGGTTAGTTCTTTTGGTGTCCAGTTTAATAAATATATTGCCTACTTTAAAGTCACAAATATGTTCTCCTTTTAAGTTTTTCTCTAACACTTTTATTGTTATAATTCAGCCATATATAAACACCATATCAATCAACCCAGGGCACTGAGGCAAAGGTTCTGTCTAAACCTATTGATTTGTATAGAGGAAACTTCTTCTATCCCATGAAAGCAGGAAGTGCTCTAGGTTCAGAATCAAGTTGGGGCCATGCATACACAAAGCAGGTGTTTTCAAACATTCTTCTGCACTTGGGAACTCTGAACTCCCAAGATTTTAAAGAAAAGAAGCAAGCTACTTTCAGGACATTTACTGTCTAATTATAATCAGAGAAGATGTAAGACAGTAATATGGGGGAATTTGCAAGAAATGTAAAAATAACTCTAGCTATTATATAGCACTTACTTCCATAAGATGATATCAAATTGTTTCAGGCTCATTCACAGCCTGAGGTAAAAGCTATTAGTGCATGATTGTGTAATAGCCTTCCTCTGCTCTTATGTCATGTGAGAGTTATTCTAATCTTTCATGGAAAGACATTCAGGAAGGTATATACAAATATGAAAATGCTATTTGTATGTATCAATGAGTTAGACACTAAGACAATCAATGGTTGCTTTTACACATTGATTATTTGATATCTGATAGCCTTAAATGGAATCTATGTTTGGACATATATCTCAAACAACCCTGATTATTTTGTTTTCTTACAAAATACTCAAGGTCTAGTTTTAACACTTATTTGGCCATTTATCATCTCAAACATATTTCTCGGAAATATGACCATAGGGGACATTTTGACATTTATGGGTGTTGGGCAGGGATAGCTCATTCTAACCAATACACTTCCATCATGCGAAAGAAAGTTCACAAAATTTGTAATCAACTACTGTTGGGAGGTCCTGATGCACCTTAGGGAAGCCAGGTTGTTACACAATGCAAACTGCAAAGCCCTATGTATTTAGAAGTTTTGACCCCTCCCACAAAAAAATGAGATACTAGTTTGTGCTCACCAAGGATCAGTGCTTCTCCCCAATGAATTAGACATGAGGAAATGAAGTAAAAGAAAATTTTCAGCCATTGGTTCGAATTCATTAGCTCCTCGTTAGGGATCAAGAAATCTGCATTTTATAAAGTCTAATACATTGTACATGGAAGACAATATGTTTTATACACATTTAAGACCTGCACACTCTCTATCACTGTCAATTATTACCTTCATAATTCATCTTTTAAAAAATAGCATTTAATGTCTCAAGAGTGTTTATAAAGGAGAACATCTGTATTATTTCATAAAATGCACATTGCTTACAGCTGTTCATGGTACTGCCTGTAGCTGTGGGATAGTTTACTCAGTAATGCCTGAGTTTCCTATTTTATCTATGAGAAGAAAAACAGGAAGCCCAGATGGTCCAAATCAATTATACTGTAAAAAGTATTGGCTGGATTGCTCCTCCTCAGCAGGACTCCTATTGATTTGAGTTCTGTCAAGAGTTGATGCAATGCTTGTGGACAAGTCACTCTGTTTTCATAAGTCTCATTTTCCTTACTAGTAAAATTAAGATGTCTGTTTTTTTTTTTTAATTGAAGTATAGTTGACTCACGATTCTGTATTAGTTTCAGGTGTACAGCACAGTGATTCAGTATGTTTATAGATTATACTCTGTAAGATGTCTGTTTTAATTCTGTATTTTGCAAAGAACTGAGTTTACATGGGGATCAGGGCAAACAAAGAGAGTTCCAGAAACTTCTGCTCTCTTTCATATATTGGAGTTCTATGAAAATATTTATATGAATAAATATTTAAACCTTTAAGCATGAGTAACTATAATTCCCCTTTACCTTCTAATGATCTTTGAATCTCTGCAAAGGAAATGCAGTTATTTAAAGGTATTTAAAAACTCTTACTTTAATGATAGAACTAAATGTTTAATCATGGTTTGGCTATTCAACCAGTAAAGAGAGAAAATAAAATCTCCCTTTCTTGATCAATTCATCTATAAAAAGGGTGATTATAATAGTTAATGTCTCATCATGTTCTGTGAATAGTTAAGTAATCCAAGTAGAGTACTTAATACAGATCTTAGCAGAAGTAGGAACACAAAAATTTAACCAGTGCTCTTTCACTCTTTGTCATACATAATGTGTACTCTCTTAATAACATAGAATAATAATAACAAGTTGAAATAGATTATATTATTAACTACAGGATTTTTAAAAGTAACACAAAGTCAAAGGCTACACGTAAAACTACAATGAGTCGGTATTAGTTCCCTAGGGCTCCCATAAAAAGCTACCACAAACTAGGTGCTTTAAGCAATGGATATTTATTCTCTCACAGACATCTGGAAACAAAACGTTGTTAGCAGGGTCATGCTCCCTCTGAAAGCTCTAGGAAAGAATCCTGTCTTGCCTCTTCCTAGTCTCTGGTGGATGCTAGCAATCCTTAGCACTTCCTGGCTTATCATTTTCTGCCTCATTCTGCACAGGGCCATCTGCCCTCTGTATGTAACTTTCTCTATCTCCCTCTCTTGTCCCTTATTATAAAGACACCCATCAGTGGATCATTGGATTTAGGGTTCATCTATATCCACTATGACTTCACCCTAAATTGATAACATCTTTAAAGATCCAATTTCCAAATAAGGCCACATTAACAGATACTGAAACTGAGCAGGACCCCGTAGGACTCCTAGGCACAAAAGCTTTTCTGTGTCCCCCAGTTCTTATTTTTAGGAAATGGACCTCATTCAGCCTCCATGGCCTTTGCTGAGTTCCAAAGGGTAGGTTCAGGCAATTGCTGATTGGGAAGGGGAAGGGGATGCAGAGATAAGGGAAGAGTAGTCCAGCAACAACAGTATGGCCTTGAGGAAGGGTCCTTGTTCCCTTCAAGGGATACGCACAATGCTGTAGGCATCTTATACACCTAAGGGAAAAGTTATATTCCTTATTATTCTTTTAGAAATAAATAGTTTAAATTTTAACAGCTTGGACCCCTTTCCCTGTGCTTCTCACTTGAATGATTGCATCCTAAACACAATGACCTGTAAGCTAAAAATTAAGTACTCTGAGCACAAGTGCCTGTGTGTTAAAGATTATAAGCACACAATATTTTTCAGGAACTTTTCTAGTTTGTTCTAATCTCTGATCAATGTATCCTTTTTGCAAGTATTGTTATTCTAGGAAAAGTTAAGATGCCATAATCCAGAAGACCACCACCAGAATCACACTGAGATGTCCTGATACCAGATTTAATGACTAAGATTCACCAAAAGAAAGAAATGCATATCTGCCCCAACCCTGATTCTTTTTCTCCTTTTAGACTATAAAACTCCCTGCAGTTCTTCCCCCAAGGAGTGTCATAGAATTCCCAGAAATCACCTTGGAGGACACTCAAGAAGATGGAGAACAGCATTATTACACTGGCAGGTCCATGGGGAATCGCTTCCCAATCAGGGACCCCATACAGAAAGGGGGAGATACATTTACAGTGCTTGCTTACCTGTCTAACATGCTACATTAATCTTTAGTTACATGCAGGATATAGAAAGATGTATAGCTGTACAGAATGCCTTATATTGTTACTTTAATGATTAACCTCAAGTATAATCTAGCTATTTTTGAATTTCTTTAGAACAACTGGGGCCCAGAGTTTTTCAAGTCCTAATGACTTTGTTTTTCTCAGAGCCCTTGTATGAGTCACCTTAAATTCACCAAGATGGACAGTGGCAGCAAAACGGCTTCGCTCTTGTCAAGCTCCCTATTCCCTTTTCCACATCCCTATAGGAGGATACAGTCGTTAAGACATTAGCCTGCTGTGAGCTTCTTTGCCTGGCAAAGCAATAAAAGTTATTATTTTCTCTTTTACCCAAACTCTGTCTCCATGTTTCTATTTGGTTCTGGTGGACAGAAGCCAAGTTTCAGCAACATTACCAAGGGTTATGATCTCAATATACTTTATTCGGGATATACAATTCCACCCACAATAGATTCTGCAAAAATAGAGACAGATACTGAGTTTGAAATGTTAAATAATTTAATGGAAGTATACTTATTCTAAAAATAATTAGGCACTAGTAAAAGGAAGTTGAAAAAAATCTTGACATAATATGAACCAACCTAACTATATCGACAGTATGCCTTATTAACATATAGAAAACTCACAAATTGATACTATCCTAAAAATTCCCTCCCATATTAATTATTAATTCAGTGTAATTTGAATCAAAATAAAAGATTTTTAAAATGAATATGGACTTCAAACCAACTAAATCTATGATTTATACAACTCAACAAATGGTCAATAACAGCCAAGTCAATTTAGAAGGATAGGAATACGGTTGTAGATCTTGAACTATACTATATAAGGAGACATTATTAAGCTATCATAATTATGAAATTACAACACTGGCACATGAATATGACATTACAACACTAGCACACAGACATAGTTATGACATTACAACACAGATGAACAGACCTAACTTATTAGAGCAGAAGCAGGCCAAAATATACATGAAAACTTGGACTATGAAATATATAGTATTATAGATCAGTGGTGAACATTTAAATGGTGTTTTAACAATTGCTTATTTATTTATTTATTTATGGCTTTTTAGGACCACTGCCGTGCATACAGAAGTTCCCAGGCTAGGGGTCTAATCAGAGCTACAGCTGCCAGCCCACACCAGAGCCACAGATCCAAGCCGTGTCTATCACCTACACACAGCTCACGGCAATACCAGATCCTTAACCCACTGAGAGAGGCCAAGGATCAAACCTGCAACTTCATGGTTCCTAGTCAGAGTTGTTTCTGTTACACCAAAATTGGAACTCCAACAATTGCTCTTTTATAAGGGAGAAAAAAAGCTGAATCCCTCTGTCAGGTAACAAACAACTCCAGAGAGATTAGAAAATCAAATGTGAAAAGTAAACTTTAAAACTTCTAAAATACATGTGGGAAATTATTTGTGTGATCTTTGGGTAGGCAGAATTTTTAGATAAATTCTAAATTCTAAGATGACATTAAAGAAAAAGGCTGGTAAAATAGCTCACATTAAAATTCAAATCTTCTGAATGATAAGTGAAAATATAAAAATGTGAAAAGATAAATCAAAGCTTTAGCACAAACCAAAAAATAGGAAATAGATATATATGAACCAGAAAATAGAAAAATATTTTGCAATGGATTGAAAAAATAGAATTCTATACAGCAACAATAATACTTAAGCTATAAACATAAGAGCAAGTAAGAAAATCAATTTGTAGATAAATTTAAATAACCCAATCCCATTTATATAGTATTAAAAGGCTAAAACAATGATTGAGAATGACAAAATCCCAAAATAGCAGTTATTTCTAGGAGGGGAGATGAATAAGAATATATTGTGTTAGAATATCATTTATCGAGATGAGAACAGTAACTATTATTTTTTATACCTTTCTATGTATGACCTCACAATTTTTTTTTTGTCTTTTTGCTATTTCTTGGGCCGCTCCTGTGGCATATGGAGATTCCCAGGCTAGGGGTCTAATCGGAGCCGTAGCCACCAGCCTACACCAGAGCCACAGCAACGCGGGATCTGAGCCATGTCTGCAACCTACACCACAGCTCGGGCAACACCAGATCGTTAACCCACTGAGCAAGGGCAGGGACCGAACCCGCAACCTCATGGTTCCTAGTTGGATTCGTTAATCACTGCACCACGATGGTAACTCCATGACCTCACAATATTATTAAAATTATGTATAACAGTAAAATTCAGTATCTAATTCTTTTCATATCTTAAATCACAAAAATGTACTTTGGACATCTGAATACATGTCATATGTTAAAATTGTTGAGGAGGATGTTCTGAGAAGATAGCAGCAACATTTTTTTCAATCACCTGTATCTCTCCATTTAGATAGAGTAATGAAGACAGAAAAAAAAATCTATTCACAGCATCAAAAACAAAGCTAAAGCTAGGTGACCATGTTCCCCTAAGATCTGAAATAGAGTCAGATGATGACACACACTGACAACAGCAGGAATTGTGTTGTTCTCAGAATTGTGGAAGAGGAAGCAGTGCAACATCTGGCTGAAATGAGTTCTGAAAAAGCCAAGAGGTGCTCACTGTAACGCTGGATCACAGATGTGAGAATGGAAGCTGACTGGGAGATTCACACATTCCAATAGACCTTCACAGTAAGGTGTAAAGGGCCCAGAGAATTCTGATATTTTAATTCTAAAATTTCACCAGTGATCTTCCTAACAAAACTCCACAGTGAAGATCACCTACTGAGAACTGAATCAAAATTGAGCAAATATGATACAATAGAGAATCCAAGCTAAGAGTACAGAATCAATGGGTGGTGGGGGGGGAATAGGAAAAAGACCTTGAAAAGTGCATTACATTTTAAAAAACTGTATGGAAACAATACAAGAAAGAATGATGTGGGGTTATAAAAGTATCCAGTATTATGCCTCCTCTAAAAAGTTCTGTTAACTAATTGAATGAAAAATTAGACAAGTAAAAGGATTGGATCCAACCTATTGCAAAGGTGTTAGAATAAGGAGCTAAATATATCCTTAAGGACAATTCAAAGCTTTCCAGAAACATGCTCGAAATTTGCAAAATATATAAACTACTTAAAAATTAGCTAAGAGACATTAAGAACATAAATATCAGATATTAAAAGAAACATTGGAATTAGAAAACTCAGAAATGTGACAAGAGGTCTCAGGAAATAACTAGATATGAAATTTTAAAAATATCATAAACAGAAGTTAAATTAAAAAAATAGTTCTCTCCTGGCTCAGTGAGTTAAGGATCAATTGTCACTGCTGTGTCTCTGGTTACAGGTCTGTGAGGGTTCAATCTCTGACCTGGGAATTTTGCATGCCATAGGAAAGGCCAAAAATAAATAAAATTTTTGAAAAACATAAAACAAAACAATGCATGTTTCCTTGAGCAATAAATAAGGTGATTAGGAGGAAAATCTTTTTAAATAACAATAAATGAATAAAATAAAATGATTTGAGGAATGACACATTTGGAATATGAGTAAAGAAAATCAAACATTCATAAAATTGGAGTGTCTAAAGACTAAATACTGAAAAATATGTATGAGAAATATTTTTAAAAAGAATTTGAATCTCTATAAAATGCAACTACAATTTTTGGATTATGATATTTAAAGTAGATGGAAGCAAACTGAAAAGAAACCAAAAGTCTTTCCAGAGTAGGAAAAATTTGTAGACAATCAGAAGAAATCTGATGAACGGCTGGATATTAGATGATACTGAGTAATTACTGTCAATATTGTAAGTGTGTCAATGCTATCGGGGCTATGTTCAAAAAAAGAATTTCTATCTTTTAGACATTCTTATGAAATATTTATAGATGAGATGAGGTTTGTGATTTGCCTCTAAATAATGCATTTATCAAGTGAGAAAAAGTGGTTGGTGGTCTAAACAAAATAAAGTGTGTCATAATAATTTTTGAGGTTGGTGAATGCTACCAGCAGGGGGCGTTATTATAACATTTGTACTCATTCTACATATGTTTGAATTTTTCACAAGATATACAAAAGTATGGAAATGTTATTAGAAGATGAACTTGATATTCTCTACTGTAGTATAGAGAAGAAGAAAAAATTTATAAAAATTAAGAAAAGATGATTCACACTAAGGTCAGACAATGGCACTCTTTTCCTCATCAGAAATAAATTATCCTTATTTATAAAGAAATCTTAACAGACACAGGCCTTAAGTACTTAATTGAGGAAATTTTTCATAGATTAAAAACAAAAGCATAAATACAGGGTTTTGTTCAATTAGTAATTTCAGTGAATGTATTGAGCACAGCCTATGTAATAGATCTCTTTTAGGTATAGCAGTAGATATATAAAAAAATTGAATAGACTTTAAATATTCTAAGAAAAATTAATATTCTAATAACGTTTTTAAAATAAGGATAATTAAAATAATCCCAAATTCAACCAGATGGTAAAAAGCATTTTCATTCTAAGAAACCCAAGTCAGTTTCATCCAAATCTACTTTCTGTGGCATGGAAGATGAGGGAAAAATGAGTAAAAATAAAATTTCCACCAGAGCCTATTAACTTGTAGCCAATTGAATTACAATGGGAAAGTGAGGAAGGGCCATTTGGGAAAAAGAAATAGAGATAATGAAAAAAAACAAACCAGCATAGAACCTGAGAATTATTTGTTAAATGCTAATTCAAGACATTTCATTGAAAGCTATAATGTATTTTATTTTGAAATCATATCCATGGAGTTTCTTCTTGTGGCTCAGCAATAACAAATCTGATTAGTATCTGTGAGAACATGGGTTTGATCCCTGGCCTCACTCAGTGGGTTAAGGAGCTGGCATCCTGTGGCTGAGGCATAGGCCAGTAACTCCAATTTGACCCCTAGGCTGGGAACTTCCATATGCAGCTGGTGGGACTCAAAAAAAAAAAAAAAAAAAAAAAAAAGGAAGAAGACCAAAACTAAATCATATATACTCAATTTTTGGCTAGGATAAAACATACGTCCTTCCTTTTTTGGGTTACATTCCTTTAAAAAATTGTTAACAAACAAATTATGTAAAAACTTCCTAAATTAAAAGTGGAAGACTACATTAGTCATTTCCTACAACTCACTGAAAAATATTGCCAGTGATTACCAAAAGAAGAGAGGAGGACCTTGAATAGAATGATCCCTTTTTTATATAAATGTGCCCATGTTAAAAATACCACTGCGGTTGTTATTTAAGTATGTTCATGTAAGAGGTCATTGTGGTTGTTAGCAGTGCTTAAGACACTAAAGAGCTAGTATTCTGAGTATTAGAAAAAATCCTATTTGTTTGTATACTATGTATATGAGCTAATAGGAAAGAAGAAATAACATATTCTGCAAGAAATGGAGCCACTCAAAAAGGTATCCTAGGTAAAAACCGGAAAATTGTGAAAAATAGTAAGTTGCTAACATTACATAAGGCCATTCCTCTTAAATAATAGTGATTTTTAAGTGTCAATTTCCATTTTACACTTAAGTCAACTTATGTTTTGTAGTCTGATGGCATTATTCAATAGTTTTAATAGAAAAATATATAGATATTATGGGGTGATTATTTTTTCTATAAATATTTTACTAAAGAGAGGAATATGGGTTTTGAAGATATTTCAATAAATCCTTAGTAATAATAATTTAAAATTAATCAAGAATACAAATTTTATGCTAGCAAATTGAATCCAACAATATAGTAAAAGGGTCATACTACATGATCAAGTGGGATTTATCTGAGGGATGCAAGGACTCTTTAATATCTTCAAATCAATCAGTGTAACACATCACATTAACAAATTGAAGACAATGAATAAAAATCATATGATCTTCTCAATAGATGCAGAAAAAAGCTTTCAACAAAATTCAACAATTTATGATAAAAATAATCCAGAAAGTGGGCAGAGAGGGAACCTACTTCAACATAATAAAGGCTGTATATGACTAACCCACAGCTAATATCCTTTTCAGTGCTGAAAAGGTAAAAGCATTTTTTCTAAGTTCAGGAACAAGACAAGGATGTCCACTTTTGCCATTTTTAGTCAAACAGTTTTGGAAATCATAGTCAAGGCAATCAGAGAAGAAAAAGAAATAAAAGGAATCCACATTGAAAAGAAGTAAAACAGCTATTTGCAGATGACATTATATTTTAAGTATAAAATCCTGAAGAGGCTACCAGAAATCTGTTAAAGCTCACCAATTAATTTGGTAAAGTTGTAATATATAAAATCTCTTGCTTTCCTATACACTAACTAAAGATTAGAAAGAGGAATTAAAGAAACATTCCCATTTATCATCACATCAAAAAGAACAAAATACCTAGGAATAAACCTACCTAAGGAGGCAAAAGACCTGTACTCTGAACACTATAACACACTGATGAAAGAAATCAATGATGACACAAAGAGATGGAAGGATACACCATGCTCTTGGATTGGAAGAATCAGTATTGTCAAAATGACTATACTGCCCAAAACAACCTGCAGATTCAATCCAATCTCTATCAAATTATCAATGGCATTTTTCACAGAACTAGAACAAAAAAAATGTTAAAATTTGTATGGGAACACAAAAGATCCCAAATACCCAAAGCAATCTTGAGAAAGAAAAACGGAGTTGGAGGAATCAGACTCCTTAACTTCATACTATACTTCAAAGCTGTAGTCATCAAAAGAGTACAGTAATGGCACAAAAACAGAAATATAGATCAATGCAACAGGTTAGAAAGCCCAGTAATAAACCCACACCCTGTAATTATTCAATCTATAACAAAGGAGGCAAGAATATGCAATAGAGAAAAGACAGTCTCTTCAAAAATTGGTGCCAGGGGAGTTCCCGTCGTGGCGCAGTGGTTAACGAATCCGACTAGGAACCATGAGGTTGCGGGTTCCGTCCCTGCCCTTGCTCAGTGGGTTAACGATCTGGCGTTGCCATGAGCTGTGGTGTAGGTTGCAGACGCGGCTCGGATCCCGTGTTGCTGTGGCTCTGGCGTAGGCCGGTGGCTATGGCTCCGATTAGACCCCTAGCCTGGGAACCTCCATATGCCGCGGGAGCGGCCCAAGAAATAGCAACAACAACAACAACAACAAAAAAGACAAAAAAAAAAAATTGGTGCCAGGAAAACCAGGCAACTACATGTAAAATAATGAAGTTAGAATATTCTTTAACATCATACACAAAAATAAACTCAAAATGGATTAATAGTATCATAAAGCCATATATTTTTAAACTGTTGGAGGAAAACACAGGCAGAAAGAACACTCTTTGACATAAATCACAACAGCATCTTTTTGGATCCACCTCCTCGAGTAACAAAAATAAAAACAAAAATAAGTAAATGGGACCTAATTAAACTTAACAGCCATTGCACAGCAAAGGAAACCATAAACAAATTAAAAGACAACCTACAAAATAAAAGAAAATGTTTGCAAACCAATGACCAACAAGGGCTTAATCTCCAAATATACAAACAGTTCATGCAGCTGTATATCAAAAAACACACAACCCAATCATAAAATGGGCAGAAGATCTACCCTCCTACACTTTTAGCAGGAATGTAAATTAGTACAACTCCTATGGATAACAGTATAGAGATTCCTCAAAAAATTAAAAATAGATGAATATGATCCAGCAAATCCTACTCCTGCTCATATATCCAGAGGAAACTCTATATAGAAAAGATACATGCACACCAGTGTTCATAATAGCAATATTTACAATTGCCAAAACATGGAAGCAATCTAAATGTCCATCAGCAGATGAAGGATAAAGAAAATGTGGTGCTTATATACAATGGAGTATTAGATAGCCATAAAAAGAATGAAATAATGCATTTGCAGCAAAATGAATGTATCTAGAAATGACCATATTAAGTGAAGTAAATCAGAGAAAGACAAATATCATATAATATCACTTTTATGTGGAATATAATTTTAAAATGATACAATTAACTTACCAAACCGGAACAGACTCACAGACCTTGAAAACAAACTTGTGGTTGCCAAATGGAAACATGAGTAGGGGAGTAAATTGTGAGTGTGGAATTGACATATACACACTACTATATATAGAATCAATAACTAACAATGACCTATTGCACAGCACAAGGAACTTTATTCAACATTCTGTAATAACCTATATGGGAAAATAATCTGAAAAAAATTATGTTACATGTATCTGAATCATTTTGCTGTACACCTGTAAACTAACACAACATTGTAAACGAACCATACTTCATTATAACATAAAAATTAAATTAAAAAATACAAATTTTAGTATGGAATGTACACTCCTTTGTCTTTCCATCAATTTAATGCCAACCAATACAAAAGATAAACTTCATGATATCTGTCAGGGGAATATGGCTGGAATACTTTTCACTGATTTTCCAGTTTATTTTATGGACTCACTGCATGATTATTAAGATAAACCTTGAAAGTTCTACACTGTGTTTGGACTAGTAAACACTTTATTCACTATTAACCATTTCCATATTTTTCACAGTTGGTGGTTTGGTGACTATTCTTTCCTTTATTAAATAATGATGATGATAATAACATTTTATGTGTATTGTGTACTTATGCCAGTCAGTATTCTAAGTGTTTTATACACACTGAATCCCTACAAAAACTCTAGGAGTAAACTGTTTTGGTTGCCCCTATTTTGGAGATGACAAAACTGTGACCGAGAAAATTAATTTGCACAAAGTCACATTGCAGAGAGGAAATGAGGAGAGAATTCACACTGAGGTGGACTGAGCCTAAGCCTGTAATTTACCACAAAGTACCAGCTTCATGGAAAAAAGCCTTACAGACACTGAAATATAAGGTGTGTTTAATACGATCTAAACCTCACATATCAGAATATCAAATAATTACATAAAATATATCATATAAATACTTCCACTTAAAATTACATGTTATAACCTAGACATTTTCCTTCTAAATAGAATATTTTAATATGTTTAAATTATTTTGATTTTCATTCTTGATTTTTGTTTTAAAGATTATGTATCTTTTTTTCTGAGAAAGATTTTATGTTTTCCAATTTAAACTTTTTTCTTTTCCAAACTTAAAGTATACTAGAAACACATTCTTAAAAAGGATTTTTAGAGGTGAGCCTATAAGCCTTGGCAAGTTTCCACAGTGAACTCGCTGATTAAATAGATCAACTTTTTCTCACTTCCACTGTCTTTGATTATAAATCCGAAAAGCTTATACTCTTTCAAAAATTCTATTGCCTGTCTGGGGGTCAGATTGAAAATTTGAGAGAGGTAATGTTGCCGGTTTAGAAAATTAAAATCCGGTACACTCAGTTAAAATTCAATTTCAGATAAACAAGTGATATTGTGCTGTATTTTATCTGGCAATACTAAAGGAGGGTCACAGAAAGGGTGAAAAAAAAAAGAAGCATCTCAATTAACATTTTGAATTATCTTGGGATATTTATCAGTTAAAATAGGTCACTGGAATTTGACAAAGCTCCAACAGATAGACCACATGACACACTGGCCACCTCTAGGCATCTCCTAACAAAGATAAATTAAACAGGAGCCATTTCCGCAGATTCTGATGGTCAGCTCCATGAAGGGGATAAAATATCATTGGACAGTAAGTATAGGAGTAGAAGTGCAATAATGTGGAGACAAATCCCTGTGTCAGAGCTCTACACAGAGATGAAACCATATGATTAGAAGGAATTTTTTTTTTGTCTTTTTTAGGGCTGCACTTGGGGCATCTGGAGTCTCCCAGGTTAGGTGTCAAATTGGAGCTGTAGCTTCTGGCCTATGCTACAGCCACAGTAACACCAGATCCAAGCCATGTCTGCAACCTACACCACAACTCACAGCAACACTGGATCCTTAACCCACTGAGCAAGGCCTGGGATTGAACCTATGTCTTCATGGATACTGGTCGGGTTCATTAACCACTGAGACACAATGGGAACTCCAGAAAGAATAATTCAAGATTCAGCTTTAGATAACATGAAATTTGTTAAAATTTCTCTCAAATGGTAAGTGGCATTGCTTGTTCTCCTCTCTCTTTCTCTCTCTCTTTTTTGTAGAATAAGAAAATCTGGAAAACTACCAAATTGCTCAGTATACCAAAAAGCTCAAGCTTGTCAAAAACATATTCTTTTTTTTTTTAAATTATCTCTGCCCAGTTTCTTTTTTTTTTTTTTTGTCTTTTGTTGTTGTTATTTCTTGGGCCACTCCTGTGGCATATGGAGATTCCCAGGCTAGGGGTTGAATCGGAGCTGTAGCCACCGGCCTACGCCAGAGCCACAGCAACACGGGATCCGAGCCGAGTCTGCAACCTACACCACAGCTCACGGCAATGCCGGATCGTTAACCCACTGAGCAAGGGCAGGGACGGAACCCGCAACCTCATGGTTCCTAGTCGGATTCGTTAACCTCTGCGCCACGACAGGAACTCCATCAAAACATATTCTGATGCTGTCATTGCAGCAACCCAAGCCACTGTGGCAGTGGGTTTGATCCCTCCTGGCCCAGTAAGGGAATTTCCATGTGCCAGTGGGTGTGAAGGAAAAAAATTATCTCTCTCACTCTACCACTCAGTGGCTTCACTAAATTAATGTTGAAAAAATTGAGACCATTGGTTTGAATGAATGCCAAAATATTATCTGCCTAGGCTGCCAATTTTTTGGCCAGTTTGATATACCTAGTGGTGTACCGATAAATTCATTGTGTGAAAGGATTGTAGGGTTGATTTCAGTATGTACTAATTTTCATAGTGTAAATGCTATTGCCATGGTAGATATCAAGCCCCCAAAACTAGCTTGCCAAATTCCTAACTACTCTTACAAGAGTGAAAGAGCAGCTCCAGGACAAGATGTGCACAGGTCAAAACCCTCCTTAGGATTAAAATGACAGGAACATGATCGAAAGTCCTTTCCAGAAATCCAGGAGTTTTAGATAAGTGTGGCAGAGCACATAAAGTGAGAAACCAATTCCTTAAAACCAGAAGAGAGGAGGGGAGGAAGAAAGATGTCACAAATGCAGGATAATTAAAATACTTCAGAAATGTATAAGTGCCACACTTTGCATGTTTATAGAAATTTCTTCAGGCAGCTCTTTAATATTCATATCTCTCAGGAGAATTTCCATGATAACTTCTTAATACCCTGGAACATTATTTTCTCTTCTCTTCTCCATACCATAACACATGGTATGTTTCAACTCTCAGTAAACAGTCAAAAATTTATTATAATTGATTGCTAATATCTGTTTAAATATCTATCATGTCTGATTATGATCTCTCTGAAGGCAGGGAAAGTCTTATTATTGTTTGTATCCTAGTCTCTCAGAATTTCTGCTCTATAGTAGATAATCGATAAAATAAAGCTTGGTAGAATTGAATACTAAGGAGTTCCCATTGTGGCTCAATAGGTTAAGAACTTGGCATAGTGTCCATGAGGATATAAGTTCTATCCCTGGCTTTGCTCATCAGGTTAAGGATCCACATTGCTGCAAGCTGTGGCATAGGTTGCAGATGTGACTCATATCCAGTATTGCATTGGCTGTGGAATAAGTCAGAATCTGCAGCTCTAATTTGAACCCTAGCCTGGGAATTTCCATATGCTGAAGACGTGGCCATAAAAAGAATTAAATACGAAAAATCTTGGCATTCCTGCTGTGGCACGGTGGCTTAAAAATCTGACTGCAGGGTCTCGGGTCACTGTGGAAGTGCTGGGCAGCACAACTGCAGTGTAGTTTTCAGATGAAGCTTGGATTCAATCCCTGGCCCCAGTAATCTCCATATGCTGCAATTGTAGCCATAAAATTAAAAAAAAAAAAAATCCTTAAACTGATTAGAAAACAAGTTGGTGTTTTTAAGATACTTATTTCAATTTTAATTCCTGCAAAGAAAAAAAGAGCCTTAATTTATCATCCTTATCAGAATGCCAAGAAAACTGAGTTTCATGCAATTGTTTATTGTCCTTCATCCCAAATGTTGATAGAATTTCCTTTTTGAAGGTGAAAAAAACTTTGTTCAATTATCTTTGTGGTGAACTCACAGAATCAGAGCTCCTGCTATAATTTTAGTATATAGTTTCTATGACTGGCATAGACACCTTCTCAACAGGAGTCATATCTTGTGATGAAAGTGTCAAGTTCACACACACTGATCTATTGCATACAAGCACAGCATGCAATTGATAAAAGTGTCCTGTCAGTGAAAGACTGATGAGGATGTATTACATTCCAGGCCTTATGCCTAGCTAATAATGAGAAATAAGAAAAACAAAGAGCATAAATGATAAATTTTCTGAATTTTTAAAAATGCCATTCTATAAATTAATCTTTTCATTAAAATCGAACATAATGTTTTTTTCTTAAAGTTCATCAATTTTTATTTCCCTAAGAGGTAAACTCAAGTAAAATCATGAATGAAAGAACTGTGGATCATGCTGTAGCCATTTTAAAAATATTTTTTCATGCAAATTATGTGATACAGTGATGTGTAAGCCTCCTCTACATATGTTATCGAACTGCATTTAAAATGAAATTAACAAGAATCATCTGCTTCTATTTGCATTATTGGAGAGTCTCAGGGAAGCAGATTATGAAAACACAATCCTTCAAACTCCAGGAGCCACAGGTTAAGAACATGCGTGAAATAGAAAAACCCAAAATATGTGTCTACTTATGTTATACGTGTAGTATGTAAAAAAAAGTTTCACATGAAATTTTTTTTCTTTTTTTTTTCTTTTTTAAGGCTGCACTTGCAGCATATGGAAGTTCCAAGGCTAGGGGTTGAATTGGAGCTACAGCTGCTGGCCTATACCACAGCCACAGCAAACCAGATACAAGCCTCATCTGCAACCTACACAGCTCACAACAATGCTGGATCCTTAACCCATTGAGCAAGGCCAGGGATCGAACCCACATCCTCATGAATCCCAGTTGGATTTGTTACCACTGAGCAATGACAGTAACTTTCCACGGAATCTTTTTCTAAACTGAAGCTTAAGACACAATTAGTATAACAAAAGTCGATGTAGTGCCTTTATTGAAGAATCAATAAGATGTAACAAATCGTGAGGACATACTTATATAGTTACACTGTTTTTTAACCAATTTATGCATTTTATATTTTACTTATTTTCAGAGGGTGTATTATTTTTGTTATTCTTACCATTGTTATTCTTTTTATTATGCTATATAAAATATTTAATGGTATATAAAGCTTTCTTTATAAATTTTAGTTGCATTGCATAATATACACAATTTTAATATAATGCTAATTTTTAAAGAAAAATTGAAATGTAATAGATAATACTAGATAGTAAAGATGAAAGCCATACACAATGGAATAAAGTATAGAATAAATTTCCTATTTGTCTCAGCATATTTTCCATTCCACTTCTCCAGAGGGAGTCACTTAATCTGTTTCTTAAGATCCATGATATAATAATCTGTGTGAATGTAATTGTGTTTAAATATATGTATTTTATTTTGTAAAAAAAAAAGAAAAGTTGAAATATCTTCACATTATTTTAATTAAAGATAAATATGCTTGTCAAAAATAAGCTTCAAGGTGGGAGTTCCCGTCGTGGCGCAGTGGCTAACGAATCTGACTAGGAACCATGAGGTTGCGGGTTCGATCCCTGCCCTCGCTCAGTGGGTCAAGGTTCCAGCGTTGCTGTGAGCTGTGGTGTAGGTTGCAGATGTGGCTCGGATCCTGCGTTGCTGTGGCTCTGGTGTAGGCTGGCAGCTACAGCTCCGATTCAACCCCTAGCCTGGGAACCTCCATATGCCGCGGGAGCAGCCCAAGAAATGGCAAAAAGACAAAAAAAAATAATAATAAGCTTCAAGGCAAATAAAATTACACAAATGATACTGCACTATATTGATAAAAGAACTAAAAGCAACATTTGTCAAATCAGTTACATGGCATAGATATTTTATTATTTAATTCTTTTGATTTCACTTGATATTTAGAAATATTATACCAGAATTTCAAAACTACTTTTGTGAAAAATGATATAATTAGGAATTCCAGATAATTAAGAGCTGGCCTATTAAATATTAAATGAGAGAGAAGGTGTAGGATTCGGAAACCAAAGCAGGTATCAATTCCTGAAGGTAAGTTTAAAATAAAAGATGAAGATCTAATTACAGAGTTTAGTTTTAATTAATATAGCAAGGGGAAATGCCAATGCAAACATTTTAAAATTTTGACATTTTTATTTTTATTTATTTATTTATTTTTTTTTTGGTCTTTTCTAGGGCCACACCTGTGGCATATGGAGGTTCCCAGGCTAGGGGTGTAATCAGAGCTGTAGCTCCTGGCCTATGCCACAGCCACAGCAACACTGGATCCAAGCCGCATCCACAACCTACACCACAGCTCACGGCAATGCCAGATCCTTAACCCACTGAGCAAGGCCAGGGATCAAACCTGCAACCTCATGGTTCCTAGTCAGATTCATTAACCACTGAGCCATAATGGGAACCCCTGACATTTTTATTTTAAGGCATTAATATTAAATCCTTATTACATAGTCTTTATTAGAAGAAGACTTGCTTATGAAATTGTATTTGCAATTTAATATAAACTTACTTTGAAGTAATTATCTGTAGTTTTCTTAATATTTTTCTTAGTAATCCTATTAATTATCTATATAGACTACCACATAATATTAAATCTTATTTTTAAATCAACTTGTCTGTTATTTAGGATTTGAAAACAATCAAAAATCAGAACATGTCACAGCTCAAGGAATTCTAAGAATCAAATTGTCTAACATCTACTTACACAAAAGCTGCAAGAATTATTATAACTTGATGATTCATATCCATTATTAAAATTTAGAATATATATTAAAAATATAAAATATTACTACTGATAATTTAGTATGAAGTATGACATGGATCTTCATTCAATTGTCCAGCAAATGTGTGTTGGGTAAGTAGTTTTAAATTTAACTGGTATCCTGTGAAATTTGATTGTTATGCTCATTATACAACTACAGATGTGATAAATTCATTTGAGTAATAAAATAAAATAAGATAAAATAAAATAAATAAATAAAGTTAACTGGTATTGTAAGACTGATTTCTAAAAAGACTATAATATTCCATATTTACACTACTAATATATGAATGCCTTATTATCTGCATGTTTACTAATAGAAATTGTTATTTGATAGTTTTTCATTTTTTACTTTTGTGAAGTGATTAATTATTTTTACCATGATTTGCATTTTCTTATCTCTTTGAATGTAAACACGATTTTAACTCTATATAAAACTCTGGACCAAAATAATAGATTTATATTTTTTTAAAAAAAATTCAAAAAAATTTTTGAGTTCCTAATATATATTATCACAATCAAAATTGACATGTGAGATAAGAGACAATATAGAGAATACACACATAGAAATATAGACACCAATAGAAACAGACTTAGTAACAAATATTAATGAAAAATAAGGCAGATGATTGGGATATGAAAATTTAAATAGGATTATCAGAGGAGGTACCATGGAGACTATGACTTGAATAAAAACTGAAATAGGATTGGAATTGAAAGAAAACCTGAGGCAAAGGTATTATTCAAGGACCATGTCTAGCTGGAGGGATTATAAGGATGTCAAATGAAAGAAAAAAAAATCAGAAAGATAATGTTACAGAAGTAAGGAGGGTAGATCATGGGGAGCCTGCAGAGCATGATAACTGGATTTTATTCTACTTTACATGAGTAGCCATTGATGAGTTTTGGGGAGAGAAATACTATGATTTGACCTATGATTTAAAAGAGATAAGTCTGCCTAAGGTATTGGGAACAAACTGTAAGGAGGCAAGTCATAACATAAAGGAGGAAAAATAACATTTCAGAACTTCATTTAATCAGACAATTAGAAGTTGTTGTGAGTAGGATCAAGATGGCAGAGGAGTAAAACGTGGCTCTGACCTTCTCCCACAAACACATCAACAAAAACCATCTACATGTAGAACTATTTGCATGGAAGCTCTGAGCTCTGACAGAACACCTTAAAAACTCAAAACAAACAAACAAACAAACAAAAAAACAAGACCCCTCTACTTAACTGACTAGAACAAAAGGAAAAAGAGAGAGAAAGCAGGATGGGATTATCATTCGAGAGAGAGAGAGCAGTGAAAGAGGAAAGGAATCTGCACCTTGGGAAGCCACCTAAGTGACAGGGCGATCATCCAAGACAGAGGAACATCAAAGCCTCAGAGAAAAGTGCAACAGCTGGATTGAAGAAGGAAAAGCAGAGAGAAAGCCAAGCATCATTGGTACCACTTCCCAGGACATCACAGCCTGAGACACTCAGAAGGGGGCTGGGCACTGAGACTCTTAATCTTGAGATCAGTTCTGAGGAGAGGATTAAAGTTAGCTGTGTGGACACAGCCTGAGGGGCTAGACAGCAGTGTGTCACAGGCTGGGGCTGGAGCACTGCAGCTGAGGAAAACTGGGAGGAGGTCTATAACCTCAGGAGAAGCAAGGCACAACTGTGGGAGGACAAGAGGAGGAAGGGTGGAATGCCACAGGAACATCTTTGCACGCATGCAGACTCTTAGAGGACAGGGCTACAGGGTAGTGAGGTGCCTCCTATGAAGGCTAATCATGACAGGGTGGCTCTTGCATGGTCAACAGGAACCAGAGGCAAACCGCCACAGTCATCTCAGACTCCAGAGGTGGGCATAGAATGCCATCATCAGGGGTCATGAACAGGCACTACCTGCAGCCCAAGTCAACTCAGTTCAGCACAGAAAAAGTAACTGCAACCGAGCACCACCCATTGTTGCTCTCAGTCTTCAGGGAAGACACACACCCTGCCAATGCCACTGCCACTGCCAAATACTCAGTGCACTACCTACAAATGCCTGAGGGTCACTGCCTCTTTTTAGGGCCCTGTAACTAGAAGTAGTCTGTGCCAACTTCTCACAGATTTTGCCACTGTCAATGGCCCAGCAACCATGTTCTACCTACTACTAGCTCTCCTTATTGCCTCCATCTCCCTAGAAGAATGTGGAGTACCCCATTAAGGGGATAAGAGCCTGCTCACACTGAGGAAAGAGACAACAAGCATCCAAAACAAAAGCAGCCCTAAGGCCTAACAAAATACCAGAGGCACTCTTGCATATAAATAGCCCTTCACATTTATAGTAGATGGGTTCCCTAGCTCACAGAATAACAAAAATACAAGCAATATAAATAAGCCCAGTAACTGTTCCCAGTTAAAAGAACATGATAACTCCCCTGAAGGAGCAAACAATGAAACATACCTCTGCAGTCTAACAGACATTGAGTTCAAAAATGCGATAGTGAAAATGCTGAAGGAATTAAGGGCAAATATGAGGTATTATAAGCATATATGATCAGTAATGCAGATTACTTTAACAAGGAACTAGAAAATATAAGGAGGAGCCAAGAAAAATTAGAAAACTCATTTGCAGAGACACAAGCTGAGTTAAAGGCACTGAAGAGCAGAGTGAATAATGAAGAGGAATGAATTAGTGACCTAGAAGACAGAATAATGGAAATCACCCAATCAGTCCAGCAGACAGAAAACCAAATGAAAAAACATGAAAGCAATTCAAGAGATCTATAGGATAATATAAAGTGGGCCAATCTACTCATAATAGGGATTACATAAAGAGAAGAAAAAGAAAAGGGATTGAATATATCTTTGAAGAAATTACTTCTGAAAACTTTCCAAATCTAAAGGAAATAGTTATGAAGATACAGAACAATAATAAAAGACAAAGAGAGGATTCTAAAGGCAGCAAATGAAAAACAGGGAGTTAATTATAAGGGAACCCCCATAAGGCTATAAGTTGATTTCTCTATAGAAACTCTACAGGACAGAAGAGAGTGGAAAGATATATTTAAGTTCTGAAAGGGAAAAAAAAATGCAGACTAAAATATTCTACCCAGCAAGAGTATCATTTTAAATAGAAGGAGAAATGAATTTTTGCAGCAAACAAAAACTAAAAGAGTACAGCAATGCTAATTCCATTCTAAAAGAAATAGTGAAAAGTATCCTCTAAGTAAAAAAGAAGAAATAGAATGGAATAAATCATGATTGGAAAATAATCACTTAAATAAGCCAGTATACAGATCTAAAAGGAAAAAAAAAACACCCATTTTAAAAGAGACAATAAACACAAGAACAGCAAAATGATAAGCAAGAAGATGTTAAAAAAGGATATGGATATCAAAATCATAAAATATGGGAAAAGAAAATAAGAAAATCTAGACTTTTTTTTCAGAATGTTTTTGAGCTTATATGTCTATCAGGCTAAAGCAAGCAGATATAGGAATGGATTAACATAATTGAAAAACAGGACAATCACAAATCAAAACCAATCAGTACACTCACAAAAAAATTAAAAGAAGAGGACACAAGAGGAGCCAAGAAAAATTAGAAAACTCATTTGAAGGGACACAAGCTGAGTTAAAGGCACTGAAGAGCAGAGTGAATAATGAAGAGGAATGAATTAGTGACACATTTTGAAGATGACACATTTTTTTAAAATGAAAAAAAAAATCATACAACCAAAAAATGAAAGGAACATAGGAGAAACATAAAAACACCTGGAAAACATGGTTTAAAATGGCAATAAATACAAATTTATCAGGAATTACCCAAACATCAATACACTGAATGCTCCAAACAAAACACATAGAGTGGCAGACTGGATTAAAAAACAAGAACCTACAATATGTTCACTAACAGAGATTCACCCTAGGGCAAAGGACACATATAAATTGAAAGTGAGGGGATTGAAAAAGACATTTCCTGTGAATGGAAAAGACAGGAAAGCAGAAGTCACAATACCTATATCAGCCAAAATAGACTTCAAAACAAAGACCACAAAGAAAGACAAAGAAGGACACTATTTAGTGATAAAAGATCCATGAAAGAAGAGGATATTATAATCATCAATATATATGCCGCTAATATAGGAGCACCCAAATACATACAACAAATAGTAACAGACATAAAATGAGAAAGTGATGGGAATAAATAATATTAGGAGACTTTAACACCCTACACACATCAATGGACAGATCCTCTAGAAGAAAATCAATAAGGCAACAGAAATCCTAAATGACACAATAGGAAATTTCAACTTAGTTGATATTTTCAGGACACTGCATACAAAAAAAATCAGAACATGCACTCTTTTCAAGCACACATAGAATATTCTCAAGGATTGACCACATGCTGGGGCACAAAACTAACCTCAACAAATTTAAAATATAGAAATTTTCAAGCAATTTCTCTGACCACAACGGCATGAAATTAGAAATCAACCCCAGGAAAAGAAATGAGGAAAAAAAAAAAAAACTGACTACATGGAGACTAAACAACATGCTACTAAAAAATCCAATGGGTCAACAAGGAAATCAAAAGGAAAATTAAATAATACCTTGAGGCAAATGATAATGAAAATACAACCATTCAGAATCTATGGGATGCCACAAAAGTAGTTCTTAAAGGAAAGTTCATATGATACAGGGCTTCTTCAAGAAAGAAGAATAATCTCAAATCAACTACTTAACCTAACACATAAATTAGAAAAATTAGAACAAATAAAACATAAAGTCAGCATAAGTAAGGAAATCATAAATAACAGAGAGGAAATCAATAAAATAGAGATTCAAAAAAAAGGAAAAAAAATCAATAAAACCAAGACTTATTTCATTGAAAGAATAAACAAAATTGACAAACCTCTGGCCAGACTGACTAAGAAGAGGATAGAAAAAACCCAAATAAACAAAATAAGAAATAAAAATGGGAAGTCACAATGGATAGTATGGAAATACAAAAACCCATGAGAGAATACTAGGAAATTTTGTATGCTAACAAATTTGACAACCCAGAAGAAATGGACAACTTTCTAGATATTTACAGCCTGTCAAAACTGAATCAAGAAGAAATAGATCAACTGAACAGATCGATCATTAGAAATGAAATTGAATATATTATAAAAAACAATCCCTACAAATAAAAATCCAGGACCAGATGGCTACACAGGTTAATTCTACCGAACATACAAAGAGGAACTTATGCCCATTTCTCTTTAAAATTTTTCAAAAGGTTGCAGAAGAAGAAACACTTCCAAAGACATTCTATAACACCATCATCACCCTAATTCCAAAACCAAAGAAACTACCAAAAAAGAAAACTATAGGCCGTTATCTTTGATGACTATAGATGCAAAAATTCTCAACAAAATTTTAGCCATCTGAATCCAACAACATATAAAAAAGATCATACACCACCACCAGGTGGGATTCATTCCAGGTTCACAAGGATGGTTCAACATATGCAAATCAATCAATGTCATACACCACATTAACAAAAGAAAAGTCAAAAATCACATGATCATCTCGATAGATGCAGAAAAGGCATTTCAAAAAGTCAACATCCATTCATGATCAAAACTCTTAACCAAGTGGGTACAGAGGGAACTTACCTAACATAATCAAAGCCATTTATGACAATCCCACAGCAAATATAATACACAATGGAGAAAAGCTGAAAGCCTTCCCACTAAAATCTGGAACAAGACAAGGATGCCCACTCTCACCACTGTTATTCAACAGAGTACTGGAAGTCCTAGCCACAGCAATCAAACAAAAGAAATAAAAGGCATCCAAAAAGGAGGAGAAGAGGTAAAACCTTCACTATATGCAGATGACATGATACTCTATATAGAAAACCCAAGGACTCAATCCAAAAACTGCTTTGGATGATCAACAAATTAAGCAAAGTAGCAGATATCAGATTAATATTCAGAAATCAGTCGCATTTCTGTGTACTAACCATGAAATATTAGAAAAGGAATACAAAAATATTATACCTTTTAAAATTACACCCCAAAAAATCAAATACCTGGGAACATCCCTGACCAAAGAGGTTAAAGGACTTATATGCTGAGACTATAAAACATTAATCAAGGAAATTAAAGAAGATGTCAAGATGTGGAAAGATATTCCATGCTCCTGGGTTGGAAAAATTAATATTGTAAAAATGGCCATACTACCCAAAGTAGTATGATTCAATGCATCCCTATCAAATAACCCATGACATTTTTCACAGAACTAGGACAAACAATCCAAACATTTTTATGGAACCACAAAAGACCCAGAATTTCCAAAGCAATCCTGAGAAACAAAAACCAAGCAGGAGGCATAACTCTTCCAGACTTCAGGCAATATTTAAAGCCACAGTCATCAAGACAGTGTGGTGATGGTACTAAAACAGACATACAGACCAACGGAACAGAATAGAGAACACAGAAATAAACCCTCACACCTATGGTCAATTAATCTTTGACAAGGCATGCAAGAATATAATATGGGAAAAGGACAGCCTTTTCAGCAAGTACTGCTGGGAAACCTGGACAGCTGCATGCAATTTAATGAAACTAAAACACTCCCTCACAACATGCACAAAAATAAAACTCAAAATGGGTTAAAGATATAAACATAAGACAAGACACCATGAAACTCCTGTAAGAGAACATAGCCAAAACATTCTCTGACATCAACTGTACAAATGTTTTCTCAGGTCAGTCTCCCAAAGCAACAGAAATAAAAGCAAAAATAAAACCATGAGATTTAATCAAACTTACAATCTTTTGCACATCAAAGAAAAACATTAAAAAAAGCAAAAAGATAACCCATGAATGGGAGAAAAGAGTTTCAAATGATGCAACCAACAATGGCTTAATCTGCAAAATATATAAACAACTCACACAACTCAAAAAAATAACAACCCAATTAAGAAAATGAGAATAACAACTGAATAGACATTTCTCCAAATAAGACATACAGATGGCTAAAGGCCATATGAAAAATGTTCAACATCACTAATTATTAGCAAAATGCAAATCAATACTACAGTGAGGTTCCACCTCACACCAGTCTGAATGGCCATCATTAGTAAGTCTACAAATAGCAAATGCTGGAGAGGTTGTGGAGTAAATGGAACCCTCCTACACTGTTGGTGGGAATGTAAATTGGTACAACCACTATGGAAAACACTATGGAAGTAACTCAGAAAACTAAATATAGAACTGCCATATGACACATAAAACCCACTCCTGAGCATATATCCAGATAAAACTTTCATTGAAAAAGACACATGCACCCATATGTTTATTTCAGCACTATTCACAACAGCCAACACATGGAAACAACCTAAATGTCCACTGACAGATGAATGCATTAAGATGTGGTATATATACACAATGGAATAGTACTCACCCATAAAAAGAACCAAGTAATGCCATTTGCAGCAACATGGATGGAAGTAGAAACTCTTATACTAAGTGAAGTTATGTCAGAAAGAGAAAGACAAATATCATATGATATTACTTATACATGGAATCTAATATATGATGCAAATGAAACTTTCTAAAGAGAAGAAACAGTCTCATGTACATGGAGAACAGACTTTTTGTTGCCAAGTGGGGAAGGGAGAGAGAGTGAGATGAACTGGGAGTTTGGGGTTAGTAGATGAAAACTATTGCATTTGGAGTGGATAAACAATGAGATTCTGCTGCATAACACAGAGAACTATATCTAGTCACTTATGATGAAACATGATGGAGGATACTGTGAGAAGAAGAAGATATATATATATATATATATATATATATATATATATATATATGGGTCACTTTGCTGTAAGGCAGAAATTGATAGAAGATTGTAAATCAACTATAATAAATTTCAAAATAAGTGGTTGGATTTTTTGTGTATTTTATTTTTTATTTATTTTTTTATTTTTTTGGTCTTTTTGCTATTTCTTGGGCCGCTCCTGCGGCATATGGAGGTTCCCAGGCTAGGGGTCTAATCAGAGCTGTGGCCACCAGCCTACGCTAGAGCCACAGCAACGCGGGATCCGAGCTGCGTCTGCAACCTACACCACAGCTCACAGCAACGCCGGATCGTTAACCCACTGAGCAAGGGCAGGGATCGAACCCGCAACCTCATGGTTCCTAGTCGGATTCCTTAACCACTGCGCCACGACGGGAACTCCAGATTTTTTTGTGTATTTTAAAGGAAATACCAACCGCTTTGGTGATGTGATGGTTAAGAGAAAAACGAATGGTCAAGACTGACTGTAAGATTTTTCACCTGAGGATCTGAAAGGACAGATTTATGGATTTATTAAAATGGAGAGAATAAGCAGAAGAGGAGGTTTTGAGGGGATGAAAATTGTTTGATATTAGGCATAGTAAGTTTAAGATATAATTTAGATAATCAAATGGAAATACTGAACAGACCATTTTATGTATATATATGTGGTGTCCTGGATAACACTAAGACAGACTAAAGGAGACAAACATCTATTGTGAACTTGTTCAAGACAGACTTGGAGAAGAATTTAAACTTCTTTGTGGGATCCTGATTTAAAGCTATCAAAGAAATCAGAATTGTTTAAGGAGATTATAAAACCAAGAGAAGCATGTGTTTTCAATCTGGCTTAGCTGGTACGCCATTTTATACAGAGTAAAATTTTATTACTGGAAGAAGGTAATCATTAATTGTAGTAAATTCACGTGAGAATATATTATACAAAATAAAAGGAATGAATTCTGTAGAATATATGTATGAAACAGAATAATATTTGTCATCCCTTTGAAAAGGAACATTATGAAATACAACATATAAAATATTGAGGGGAGAGGAGGAAAAACATGAAGCGAGGAAAAACATGAAGCAAGCAAACAGAAGGGATAGGAGGGTTATAATTATTTTCTTTATGACTATTATTTTTAGGTTTTAAATTCAAAGTCACTTGTCACATTTCATCCTAGGGCATATATATATACATACACACACCTTATGCAGATATACACACACATATTTGTACATACATATCTATACACACACCTGTGAATATATACACACACAGACTTAGTGTGTATATATATATAAATATTTGTTTGTATTTATATGTACATATATGCATTTTTTTGCTTCGAACATTTTTAAGTGTAAAAAATGTTACACAAAATATTGAGATCTCATTTGCACTCATCTCCAGTTTCATTTCTTAATGAACATCCCTGAGAAAACCATCATAATGAGTTCAATCTGTATCTTTCTAGTTTCTGACCTTATATTTTTGCCAGATTTAAATATATTCAGAGACAATACATACAGAATATTTACAAGTATGTTGCTATATTTACAGAAAATAAATGTCATTCTCTTATTAACTTGTTTGTATCTAAGATTATATTTTTCTACCTTTGGAATTAATGTAAAATAGTGTCTTCCATTTTATGTACAAGATAGTAGTCCATAACATAAATATTTGATATTTTAGGTGTACATTCTCTTACTGAGAGACATTTTTGTTGTTCCTAATTTTTTTGCTGGCTAATTGTTAATGATAACCCTCTGCTGATACTGAATGTGGAAGTCTGCCCTCAGAGCTTCTATTTCATGTACAGTGTATGTTTAATGGTCAGAAGCACTTTATGATGATGTTCCATATTAATTACATTTAATAATTAGGAAATAAGGCTCACGGAGAAATTAAATAATTTTCCAAGATCAAGGTGATATGAAAAGAGCCAAAATTTGTATATACGTGAAAGTCATTCAAGAAATTGCATTCTAACCAAAGCATTGTGTATTATATGCATGATTTGTAGAATTAAATCATTATATCACTTATTTCCCCATGTTTTCAGAAAGCAAATATTTGTCCCATTTATTTATAGCAATGATGATAAATACCATTCCCCAAATAAGCTAAAATTCAACCAATAAAAGGTTTTATTTATCAAAGAAGATAATTTTGAAAATATGTTTACTTGGTTTAAAAGATACAAAGAAAGATACATTTTGATATAAAAATGTCTGAATAATAGAAAAAATGTGCAGGATATGCACATGTGTTGGAAGTGGGGAGTTGATGGGTTTGGAGAGAAATCTCCTACAACAATGAAAACAGGTAAAGCTAAACTCACCCAAAAAGAGAGTGCTGCAAACCTAGAAATCCTCCATTTGAACATTTTCTAATAACCAGAGGTACCCTCACTCTTCCATCATATTTGTTTTCAAAAGAGAAGTACACAGAATGTAGCCAAAATTCTCCTTTAAAGGGGGCTTAAAGGAGCAGGTAGATATCTACTATTGTTTTCATAGAGTAAATGTGACTAAAAATGTATAACACATAGGTGTTCAATGACTATTATTTAAATATGTAAGATACATAAAGCATTGAGCACAAAGTAAACTTTTAAAATGTTATCAAAATGGAACATTTTAATAATAACAGTTTCAAGCTGGCCCTAAGATGTCAATACAGACTTTGTCATAGAGAAAGTTTATTTTCCTTCTATAGCACCCTTATTTTCAAATGTATATAAATGTTTTAAAACTAACACATGTTTATGAATGTTTCATTCAAATAGAATGTGTATTTTTTAAAAACTGTTATCTTTTAAACACTGCTAATTAGAGCAAAAACAAGGAAAATCTATTTGCTACATATATGACAGACAAATTGCATAGAAAATATATAATTCATGCAAATCTATAGGAAATAAAGCAGTAGAACGGGCAAAGTAAAATAGCATAAATATTCCACGAAGAGAAAATATGAATGACCAAAAAGCATAAAGATTAATATCATTAGGATTCAGGGAAATACCATTAAAATAACACTAAGAAATCATCACAAACCCGTCAGGCTGGCAAAGCTAAAAGGTTAGACAATGACAAGATTAGTCCAGGATATAGAGCATCAGAAAGTCTCATTTATTGTAGATGAAAGAGAATCTTGATACAATCACTTAGGAAAACAATTTCATATTACTTAGTAAAACTTAATGAGATCATACCCTGACAAGCAAATCTGCATTAACTCTATAACCTAGAGAAACCCTTGTTCTTGTTAACCAAGACCTGTACGAGAATGACTATAAGAGCAGTGTTTGTAATAACCAGAAACTAGAAACAACTGAAATGTATTTTCAAAGGAGAATGAAGACTGCATCATATCCATAAACAAAATACTGTGCAGCAGTGAAAAGAAATAGACTATGTCCTATACATTATTATAATTGTATTTCAAAAATATAATATTGAATTTATGTAGCAAGAAAGTAGATAATACAGGATAAGATATCATTTCAAGTAAACACCTCTTTTTCACATTTATATATTAAAGTAGTGACATATATAATCATTTATTATAATTTGTACACATGTGTGTATGTGCATATATACATACATATATTAAAAAAACATAATGATGAATGATCAAATAAGTCTCAGAGGAATTCTCTATGTATGATACTACTTATATAAACTTCCCAAGCTTGTGAAATTGAAAATATGTATTTTACTAATAAATATATATGTAGTAAAACATAAAGTGAAGCAAGGGAATGATAACACATTCAAATCAGAGATTATCTTTAGATTAAAAAGTGTGAGGGAGTTCCCGTTAAGTTGCAGCAGTAACAAATCCAACTAGTATCCATGAGGATGTAGGTTCCATCCCTGGCCTTACTCAGTGGGTCAGGGATCTGGCGTTCCCATGAGCTGTGATATAATTTGTAGATGCTGCTTGGATCCTGTGTTGCTGTGGCTGGGATGTAGGCCAACAGCTTAGTTTAGATTCAACCCCTAACCTGGAACTTCCATATGCTACAGGTGCAGTCCCCAAAAAGCAAAAAGAAAAAAAAGAAAAGAAAAGTGTGAGATATGGGATCAGATTATCACTGAACATTATAGGATGGACGTTTGTGATATCAGTAATCTGTTTCTTAATCACTTTCAAAAATAAATATGTAAGTTAATGAATGAATATATGCAAAAACAAATGAATGAAGCCAAAAGATTTAAAATTAAAGATGCTTCAGAGGGGCCATAAGGGAGGTAAACTGGGAAATGCTTTCATCTCCCTTTCTAGAGGCAGGAGGGAGGCTGTTCTTTTTTGCATGAGGAAAAGCACAAAGGGAAAATAGAAGATTCATTAATAGTTTCATGAGTCAAGTTTTATGACTATAGCTTTTCCCAGCAGGAAGAGAATTCATGATAACAAGGAAGGAGGTTGAGAATCAGGATTAGGGGAGTGGGAAGGAGATCAAAGGGAAGGACACTTATAGCATGTATGCAAAAGTGAACTAATTTGCTTACATACTAGTAGCTGATTTTTATACCAAGAGTTATTTTGCAATTAAAATTTTTAGTTTCAAAGACATACAGATTGACTAGTTGTTTAAAGAACTGTAAGTTGTTGGATAATGATCTCAATTTAGCTCACTCCCTTCACCCAAACAGAACTCTTTAACCCCAGCAATTATGACTTGTATTTTAGCTTTTTACACACAAAATAGAATATCATGATCAATAGCAGGAAAAAAGATGTAAAAGTAATGTTGTGGCTAATAGATTCTGTAACATCAGTGAAGTCACTGCATCTTTCTACCTATAATTACTTGTCAGTTAAATGATAAGATTACATGGGATTATATTCAACAGTCTCTTCTATTATCTTTGATTAGTTCTTATATCTTTGATTCCATAATTTAAATGACATACTATATTTTGGTAAATGTGAAGAACATGTCTACAAATGTCTTAAAAATAGAGTCTCTGTAATCATGAAATTTAACTTCCATTTTTTCTGTATCTGTTAAGCCTTTTTTTTTCTCTGAAAAAAAAAAAAATCCCTAATGAGACACACTGAATTCGTCCCGCTTCTATAAACAAAGATTAAGGAATGTTGAAATTATTTATATGTGAGCCAATATAATACCACATCTACAGATAGCAAATATTATGGTTATTGGTGTAAGAAATGAGTAATTTGCAAATAATATTTCAAGATGAAATTTTAAGAGTAATGAAATCCTCATATTCACAATCAAATTTCTACCAGGAGGAAATAATAAACCTTGCTTTACTCTTCTCTCATTTAAAGTTTACCTTGCCCTCTAAAAGTTAGGCTGTACCTTGCTGAAAGCTTTTCTGCCAATTTTAAGCCTGAAATGAAAGATTCATGATCAGAATTTTGTAGGTGCACTAGGTTCGATTCAATATGCAGATCATGATATAGATTTGTTTTAAAAGCCAATTATTGAAGTGGATTAGTTTTTTTATCATCATTACATCATTTCTGTTTGAAACTGAAAATGGTATCTTTTTAACTTCGCCCTCCTTCTAAGATTTTCTGCCACTAATGTTGAAAATATTCAGCTCCGATTCCATACATGGTACCCAACTCTTGTGAAGAGCAAAACAGTACGTCTCTAAACAGCAAAGCCAATGTGTGAATAATGCTTGGACTTTCCTTTGACTCTTAAAGGAAAGAGAGTTTCCTTTGGTAAGTGACACAAGAAATAGAAAGGAAAGGCTGAAGGCCTGAAAATAAAACTTCTCTATGCTTATCATAGAATGGAATAGGGCTATGAAGAACCTCTGTGGATTTTAATTGACAGCAGTGCTGAGCCCACCATCATTACTGCAATCAAGAAATAGTGGGCGAGTTCCCATCATGGCAGAGGAGAAACAAATCTGACTAGGAACCATGAGGTTGATGGTTTGATCCCTGGCCTTGCTCAGTGGGTTAAAGGTCTGGCATTGCTGTGAGTTGTGGTGTGGGTCCCAGATGCTGCTCGGACCCCACGTTGCTGTCTGTGGCATAGGCTCCCATCTGTAGCTCTGATTGGACCCCTAGCATGGAAATCTCCATATGCTATGATGTCACGGGTGAGGCCCTAAAAAGCAAAAAAAAAAAAAAAAAAAAAGGAAAAAAAAAGAAGAAATAGTGGGCAAATCATGGCCAACTGAAATAAAGAAATTGCTTTCTGGAATTGTATATTTGATACATTTATATGAGCATTGGACTAAGCAAATTCTCTATGAAGGGTTCCTCTTTCTTTCCTCCCTTAAATTAAAAACAAATGCTTTGCTTCCAAATATGCTTCCAATATGCTTATAAGACATATTGATCAATATCTAAGAAATATTATTTAATATCTAACAAAAATGGTCAACTCATACACTACATAAAAAGCTCATTAGGTCATTTTGATAACAAAACCTATCTCATCTTTAGTTTTACCTCTTTTTATTTTATTTTACTTTATTATTATTATTTGGTCTTTTTGCTATTTCTTGGGCCGCTCCTGCGGCATATGGAGGTTCCCAGGATAGGGGTTGAATCGGAGCTGTAGCCGCCAGTCTACACCAGAGCCACAGCAACGCTGGATCCGAGCAGCGTCTGCAACCTACACCACAGCTCACGGCAACGCTGGATCGTTAACCCACTGAGCAAGGGCAGGGACTGAACCCGCAACCTCATGGTTCCTAGTCGGATTCGTTAACCACTGCACCATGACGGGAACTCCAGTTTTACCTCTTTTTAAATGTATACCTTCTTAGAAGAAATGAAGCACAGAATACTGTAAATTCATTCTACTCGAAGTTTTTCATATTTCTTGAAAATAGATTATAAGGGGGGGCATATATGGATATAGGACAGGAACTCACAGGAGAGGTTAACCAAATAACAAAATTCTTTGTAGCTTTTTATATGGCAAGTACAACAGGCTATGACTGAGGTTTATAATTTTAGAAAGTTGAAATAAAGCAAGTTCTAAAAATGTACGAACTACTATATTGTATATTTCATTTCCCATTCTTTGGCAAGAAGAAGCAACATTTCACTTAACATAATTTAAACAATTTGTATACTATTTTCTATTTGTAAGAGTATTTTTCAATATGTATTAGCATATTTAAAATTATAAAGATAGCCATTCATAATTTACAAATGCAGAAACTAGGGTTGATATAATTCAAGTCCCATAGCTAGCAGATGGCAGAGCTAGGATGTGTTTTCTGTCCCCAAAATATGTTTTTTCCAGTTGCCAGCACTTCAAATTCAGCAAGCTTTATATTGGTCTTATCAATAAAAAAAATCATAACAACTCCACAATTTAAAAGAAATGTATGGTAATTATATTTTTGGAATATGGATATGTGAAATCATGGTATACATATAATAAAATACAGCTATTACTTTCTAGTCTCTCTTCTTAGCCACCTACTTAGTGAAAGAAAGGGCTGTAATTAGACAAGTTTTAACTTTGTGAATCTCAGTATTTCTAGGTTTTAATGTTCTCTTGAAAGTTTGATTCTTTCCAGTACAAATGCAGACACTAACATTAAACTCTACAGTACAACTTCCTATGCAGGTTGCTATCTGGGTTTCATAGAAAGTGTCTAAGACTACGTATAGTACATGAAGCATTACATGCTCTGGATGGCACATGTGTCATCATCTAGTTCTAAGTAGAAGGAGATGTAGATACCCTGGACTATGTTCTCCAGATCATGATCCTTCCCCTTGTGTCTTTTGATGCTTAATGCATCTATTACTCATCTCATGGCCATACCATGGCTCAGGGCCATCAGGATCCTGCTGGAGCAGATCCTCTATACGACTCCTCTGAAACAAAGATCTGCCCATTAATTCCACACTCTTCCATCAGAGCACACAGGAACTTCTGGATCTCTGCTTACAGAATCTAGGAAGCCAGGAGCTCATAGCCAGTCACTTCACACAATCGCTACTCTATCATTCTTTTCTTGCCAGTCATAGCCAACTGCGGACTTCTTCCAGAGTCATGCTTCTTAAACAGTTGACCATTAGAATCATCCAGGAAGCAATAAAATAACATTAACCCCCACCCTACTGTCCAAGACTGATATAATCAGATTCTTAACCATCAGAAAAACTAAATTAGAATTTCAATGTATGGAAACACAATATTGGAACTTTTAAAGATAATCCAGCTAATTTTAATGTGCAGTCAAAACCACTGTCCTACAGGCAAGCAGCCTTCCCTGGGCTGTTTCCAGAGGGTCATCACCCCAGGCTCTAGGACTGTTCCATGCTTGTCCATCTGGCTCAGCTGTGCCATATGACTCCTTTCTCTGTTCCACTACAGATTCCATCAGGGAAGGAAGAAATGAAGACAAATGCGACCTGTTCACTTTATGTCTTTGATTATACCTCAAACCTTAGTTTTAGTGATTACACCTTAATAGAACACTTTTCATGGAAAAAAACTATATATTTACATTTATGTATATATGTGTATATATATATGTGTGTGTGTGTATCTCACTTGCTTATCAGAATAAGAGTAAGTTAAAAGTTTTGTAAAAGAATTTATTGACAAAACAAATCAAGTTAAATAAGCTATAGAAAAATAATAAAATGATTGCATTTTAAATTCATCAAAAAGCAAAAAATTAATAATAGCAGTCCCATCCCAAGACTAAAAAGCAATATAATGAATTTGATTGTATAAAATTGACTGAAAGAGGAGTTCTACTTCCATTTAAAAAAATTAAAATAGGAGTTCCCATTGTGGCTCAGTGGTTAACTAATCCGACTGGGAACCATGAGGTTGTGGGTTCAATCCCTGGCCTCGCTCAGTGGGTTGAGGATTCGGCACTGCCGCGAGCTGTGGTGTAGGTCACAGACATGGCTCGGATCCCACATTGCTGTTGCTCTGGCGAAGGCTAGCGGCTACAGCTCCAATTAGACTCCTAGCTTGGGAAACTCCATATGCTATGGGTGAGGCCCTAAAAAGAAAAAAGCCAAAAAAAAATTTAAAATATACCTCAGTATTTTTAAGAAAGAAAATACTTATTTATAAAATTATATTTATTTTGGTTTTAAAAACAAAATACTAAGACTTTCTGCTCTGACTTCATCATTTTTGGAAAGTTGATAGGGTTGAAAGTTTTCTGTCCCAATACAGGTCATTTCCACTGAAAACTCTGTATGTACATCAAGTAACTGTCACTTCTGTCACCTGCAGCACTGTTTTTCCCTTTTAGAATATTAGCTAGAGGTCAAATAAGACAAAGTTTTCCACATAGGCAAGAGTGTCTAAACCATTTTTTTTTTTTTTACACATTTTACCCACTTAGGCAAGTGTTTTAAGTGCATATGTGTGTGTGCACGTCTCTGAGTTATGTCTGGTTTATATGGATAAAACTTCAGGATAACTCAAAAGAGGACTGTGCCCATATGTACATGGCTTCCCTTAAGCTCTTTGGCTTATTGCTCTGAAATCCCCAAAACACTTCCCAACAATTTGTCCAGCTCTATTCAACTGAGATCTTTGGTCCAATTTCCAACTCAAGAAAATTTTCCAGCACACAGAGTTTCTACCTTTTGGCCCTGTTCCTCCACTAGGACATAGGGATTAGGTCTTTTCCAACTCTTGGGGATGATGCCAAAGTTCAAATCTCACCTATGATCAAGGTCAGTTCCTAGCTGCCCGTCTTATTCACGTGAATCACTTCCACTCAATTCTACCATCTCTGCCTCTCCACATCTTCTTTTCTTTGGAGAATATTAGACTCTTAGTGTACCAAATGAAACTTTTCCTAGTTCTGCAGTTCTTGTAATTCTCCAAATACTGTCATTAGGATTCTATATTACTGTGTTTCAAAGAGGCCAAACTTTTCCTATATCTCTAAAATTTTTCATCTATTTGATTATGAAATGTGCATATATATATAAAATATATGTATAAAGCATATGTACAAATATACATATAAATATAAATACAAATAAATATGTAAAATGCTCCTCCATATCTGCTTTTTATTTTATTTATTTATTTTTTGGCCACACCAAGGCATGTAGAAGTTCCCAGGCCAGGGATCAACTTGTGCCACAGCAGCAACTTGAGCTGCTACAGTGAAAATGCTGGATCCTTAACCCACTGACCCATGAAGAACTCCATCCACATCCCCCTTTATACAAGAGCAAATGGCACATTATGTTAGAAGAGAAGGAAGAGTCCAGCTAACTTATACATATTTCTTTTGTTGTTGTTGTTCAATTTGGGTTTTTTACTAACCAATTTATATTTAATTTCTCTATATAAAGTTTTAAAAAGCAAAATAACATTGTTGTTATGACCCTGTCACCCTTCAGCCATAAAATATTTGTAAAATCAAACATCTCTGTAGTCAGTAACTTTATGCTGTTTGTAATTCAATTTGAAATAACTTTGGCATTCTGAAAGTTCAAGTTTAGGAAAATAGCAGTTGTTCTGATTGATAGGCATAATGGTGTGGGTACACACTTTATGTCCTTCAACAGTATTGCTATTATTGTTGTTATTATTAAAGTAAAAAAAAAAAGATTACTTAGGGCAAGAATGAAATTTTCCTGATTTCTTAGAATAGAATAATTTCTTTTTTTTAACTGAAGTCTAAGCTGTCAGTAAACAAAGATATGCCATTTAGGTCAGTATTTATAAGGATATTAGATTTCTTGCAAATTATATATCATAGTATAAATGTATTTTTGTAAAAATTCAATTTAATTGAAAATAACATCATTTAATAATTAGCTTATACTTATTTTGCTATTAAAATATCTAGTGATTAGAAATCTTTTTAATTATATCAGGACAGTTTCACTATAACCTAAAGTCCGTGAATTTAAAATTAAGAATTTAAATCTATAATTTATATTTTCTGAAAGCATTTGCAGTTTGATATTATAAACTGTACTTGAAAGAAGAGCTTAAGGAACTCAATTATATTAGAGCAACCTAATGTATTTTGCTAAATTTGTAACCACAATAGGAAATTGTCCTTCTACCACTCTCACTTTAGAATAAAATTAATGTTCTTTAGAACTGAGAGGCTTGTTTATTTAATCAGTGTGGTATAATTTAGCTTCTCACGTATTGCCACATGTCTAACTAATTTTTAATCAGTGATTTGATAAATTGCAGGATTTTTAAAAGCAACACTGTTGTGTTTCTCTAAGTGAAAGTACCACTGTCTCTCAACTATTCTCAAGAACTGATCATTATAATGTATTTGCAACTAATTAAATACTCTCTAAGGATTATGCATAAAGCTGACTTTGAAATGTTTCTTTAAATTTAATTGTGTAACAATATAATTACTTCATATTGTTCTTTAGATCCTCATTTCATGTATATACATGCAACCATCATTCTAGTAAATCTTAAAAGGACATTAAAATGTAAACATATGGTCTTGGAATATAATCTGAATCACTGGGATCTTGCCATTTCTACAACTTTATGGTCTTCTATTATTGCTCCTGGGCTAAGCTCATTAATTACCTCTTGGAAGTAGTAAATTTAGTGTTTAAATTAACTGCACCATAATTATGCATATACTGCTTTTATTTCACTGCTGATTCAAGAAAGATATTGACAGTATAACATTTTTAAAGATCTTTTTTTTCTTCCTCATTGGCATAATATTTGCTTTTTAACATTTTTCTCTGAGTTTTACTTTTTTTAACCTTTCAAAAACTATTTAAATAGATTATCCTTGGTATTAACTTGTTCATCAGCTAAAAGTGATTTAAGTCATTTAATAAAACAATATAACTATCCCAGTCAATATTGAAGTTCAAGGCCTTAGAATAGTATCAGAAAACATTTCAAATGTGACGATAGTCATAAATTTTTATGCTTGATGAAAAAAATCTAACTTACCAAGCTAATCCACCCAAAACTCAAGTTTCATCAAAATCTTTATCCCCTGATTGTAATACTATTAATTCCATGATGGCATTTGTTATTTGTAACACAGATGAACTAATATTTTGTAAGAGCATGTGGGTTGTATTTATTATGTGTTAAACAATTTTCTAAGCACTTTCTGAAAATAATTCACTTAATTCTTCTTTTGCAATTAAGAAAGACAAAGCATAAAAGAGATTAAATAATTTAGCCTAAATCAAATTAGGTAGAAAATAGAACCACGATTTCAATTATGCAAGCTGACTTGAGTTTCCCAAAATCAGGCCAACACTCCACTCCACTATCACAAAGAACACTGTATACCAAAATGAAGCAAAAGAGTACTATCTGCCATAGTCTAAATTATAATCTTCAGGGGTTTTAGGACCACCTAGATTAGATGAATCCAGGCTATACATTGAAGTGAGGGAACATCTGTGATTTCCATTCATCAGTGGTGATTCTGTTCTGTTGTTGTCTCTCCATTCTCAATATATTTGGACTCCTTGATATTCCCTGGCCAGTGTGGGCCAGTTTTATTGCTTATTTAGTCTTTAACTGAGTGCACATCCCTTTCTTTCCCTACTCCACCTAGATTCTAACTCCTGTGAGGCCGTGAAACATTAAGTTTAAGCTCACTTTGGTAAATGCCATCAATTTCCAAAGCAAACTTCATAGCTCCTCTTAATTCTCTGGCTATTTACTTACAGTTCGGAAATAAAACCTCCTTATTTTGTTTCCTGTTAACACAAGCACTTAAATTAAAAAAAAAAATTAGTTGTTTGCAGTGCAGACCTGATCTGTACTTGTAGTCCTCCAAAATATCAGAAAACCGGAGTTTAGTTCAGCTTTCTTCAAAAGCATAGTATTCAAGTTCCCCTCACTTTGACCATGAATGCCTGTGTTCTGTCTTATAGAATAAATATATTGAATATTCTAAGGAAACTTAAAATATACAAAGGAGGCCAAAGGACTTGCCATAACAATTCATATCATGTGGTTACCTGGAGTAATAATGTATGCTACACTCATAGTTTTCCAATAGGAATTACACCCTCAAAATTGTTCTCCCTTTATCTTAAGGTCTAAATATGAGAGAAATCTAGAAAGAAACACCTAGAACCAAATTTACAAAAATTTAAATGTATTCTTCTATCAAAATTAACCCATTTCATTTCTTAATTTGTATACTTATTCATATACCCAATTTTCAAAACTGTTTCATTTACAATCACTATGTTGCAGTTAAATATTTAGCAAGATGTATATGGAAAATACTAAACATAAAAAAATAAAAATAAAACATTGATAAATAAAATATTATTACTAAACAGGACAAAAATTGGGTGTTTAAACAAATTTCTTTGTCACTAATTAAAAGGCCAAGATATCAGATGTCAATAAAAACTATAATTAGTTGTAATAATTATAATAATTATTTTATTTCAAAAAATTTTGTATATAAAGAAAATTTTATGACTAATGTTAGGGAATTTGAATTTTGGATTGGTATTTTAAAATGTTAAAGTAGGAGTTCTCATCATAGCTCAGTTGAAAAGAACCTGACTAGTATCCATGAGGATACAGGTTTGGTCCCTGGATACAATTAGTGGGTTAAAGATCATGCATTGCCATAAGCTATGCAGCTCAGATCTTGCATGCTGTGGCTGTGGCTGTGGCTGTGGCTGTGGCTGGTGGCTGCAGCTCCAATTATACCCCTAGCCTGAGAAACTCCATATACAGCAGGTATGGCCCTAAAAAAAAAAAGTTAATTTAATTTATCAACAGTTTTAATAATGTAGATATTTAATGAATGCTTTAGAATATTTTGCTTCTAAATTGTATTTATGGAACTCTATAGTGACACAATATTCACTGGGAAAATGTTATTTTAAGATATACACTATTTATTAATGATTTTTTTTTTAAACGGAGCTGGAAGAGTCAGGGTCCCTGATTTCGGACTATACTACAAAGCTAAAATCATCAAAACAGTATGGCATTGGCATATAGATAAGTGGAATAGGATAGAAAGCCCAGAATTAAACTCATGCACCTATAGTCAACTAATCTATGACAAAGGAGGCAAGAATATACAATGGAGAAAAGACAGACTGTTCTATAAGTGGTGCTGGGAAAACTAGACAGCTACATATAAAAGAATGAAATTAGAACACTTCCTAACAGCATAAACAAAAGTAAACTCAAAATGAATTAAAGACCTAAATATAAGACCATACACTATAAAACTCTTAGAGGAAAACATAGGCTGAACACTCTGTGACATAAACCACAGCAATATCTTATCAGATCCACCTCCTATAATAATGACAATAAAAACAAAAATAAACAAATGGGACTTAATTAAACTTAAAAGTTTCTGCACAGCAAATGAAACCCTAAACAAAACAAAAAGACAACCCACAGAATAGGAGAAAATACTTGCAAATGAAGCTACTGACAAGGGATTAATCTCCAAAATTTATAAACACCTCCTATAGCTCAATGCCAAAAAAACAACCCCATCAAAAAAAGGGCAGAAGATCTAAACAGACAATTCTCCAAAGAAGACATACAGATGGCCAAAAAACACATGAAAAAATGTTTAACATCATTAATTATTAGAGAAATGCAAATCAAAACGACTATGAGGTTCTAACATGCAACGGCCAGAATGGCCATCATCAATAAATCCTAAAGAGTGTGGAGAAAAGGGAATACTACTACACTGTTGTTGGGAATGTAAATTGGTGCAACCACTGTAGAAAACAGTATGGAGATTTCCCAGAAAACTAAAAATAGAATTACCATTTGATCTAGCAATCCCACACCTGGACATCTATCCAGAGAAAACCATAACTCAAAAAGACACATGTTCTCCAATGTTCATTGCAGCACTATATATAATAGCCAAGACATGGAAACAACCTAAATGTCCATCAGCAGAGGAGTGGATCAAGAACATGTGGTACACATAAGCAATGGTACAACATTTGTAGCAACATGGATAGACCTAAAATTATCATGCTAAATGAAGTCAGTCAGAAAATGAGACACCAACATCAAATGCTATCACTTTCATGTGGAATCTAAAAAGAGTACACAATGAACTTCTTTGCAGAACAGATACTGACTCACAGACTTAAGAGAAAAATTTATGGTTTCCAAATGAGACAGGTTGTGGGTTGGGGGGATTCACTGGGGGGTTGGGATGGAAATGCTATAAAATTGGGTTGTGATGATCATTGTACAACTATAAATGTAATGAAATTCATTGAGTAATAAAAAAAATTCTAAGCCTCATAGATCTTATACATGTATCTCTATTTAAAGGGACTTATGAATTTGCTTGTAAGCATTAAATCAGAAGGTAAAGACAAATTTTCTACCATTTTCCTTATTTTAACATGTTTTGTCTGACAGAATATAATGGAAGTAACAGTGAGCCAGTTATATGACTAGGCCTCAAGAACTCTGAGAGTATCCACTCAATTTCTTGGAAATTGGCCACTTTCACATGAATAAACACAGGCCAGCCCAATGGATAATAACCAACCCATGACCCTCCACTTTGATGGCCCCAATGAGATGCCAATTTATTGCAGATACACGAGCAAGACTAGCTAAGATCAGTTGAGCCTGGCCCAGAGGTAAAGAATTGCCCAGCTGACCTGGAAACTCATGAGCCAAATGAAGGGTTATTGTTTCAAGTCACTGTTATGAGATGGTATGTTTTATGACAATAACAATGTAAACTCACCGAGCACATTCCAAGTGCATGGTAGGAGCGCAAAATGGTACATTTCTAATAATAACTAGGAGTTACTGTTGTGGCTCATTGGGTTAAGAACACGATATAGTCTCAGTGAGGATGCAGATTTGATCCCTGACCATGCTTCGTGGGTTAAGGATCTGGCATTGCTGCAAGATGCCACATAGTTTTCAGATGTGGCTCGGATCCAGTATTACCATGGCCATGGTGTAGCTCTGATTCAGCAGCATCTCTGATTCGACCCCTAGCGTGGGAACTTCCATATGGCACAGATGTGGCCTTGAAAACAAAATAATAATAATAATTAAATATCATCTAAGTTTTCTCTGTGTGCTAATGTTATATCATTCTATCTTTGAATGTTTCCCTGTCTCAATTCTACTTCTATTGATTTAATAATTCATTTAATTAGTTAATTTTTGTACCGTTAAAACAATTGATCTAAATGTACTAGGTATTGATTTTCACTAATAATTAAATTAATTTTTAGGTTAGCGTACCTAGCATTAGTGATACTGTATCTTCTCTTATATGTTCTCATCTGACTACCAGTATACTAGTGTCCATTAAATGAAATGAAACATAATTCTTTCCCCTAAAGGATAAATGTGAAATAATGCATTTAATCTTAGAAGAGAGAGAGAAAGTGACCTTGGTTTCCTGTGTTTATAGTTTTTAGTCATATAAAGTTCAACTGAGCAGCAAGGCCTTGTTTATTTACTCTTTTCCTGATGTGATATAGAACATAGAACTGCTAAAAAGTTTCAGAGTGAGAGAAATTTAAGGTTGGAGTGAGACTTAGACAATAAAGATCAAGAAGTGAAGGGATATAATAGAGTCTTCGTTTAAAATTAGGAAGAAAAACTGGACTAAGTATATTGATTTATATCATCTATAGTGTGTGGCTGTTGAAAAGCTAATCTATTAAAACAGTCAATTGATCACCCCCTCTAAGAAACTTACAAAATGAAACAAAATAACCAGAAAAATCTAGGCAACAGTATTAGTATTATCTAAATTATAATACAATATATGTATAGTTTACTCTTAAACAAATATGTTCTAACTACTTATATTCACTTTCAATATATTTTTTTTTTAAGTAAAAACTATGGTACTACAGGTTCTGTGGTTTGCTGAATCCTCTGATGTGGAAGAATTAGGAATATGAAGTGTCAGCCAACTGTAAATTATAGAAGGATTAAACCTCCACGTTATTCAAGCATCAACTGTATTGTCAAGAGATAAAACTAAAACAATTTAGTAGAGAATTTAATGTTCTTTATTCAAATGAACATAATTCACGATTAGGGGAGTACAGGGCCTTACAAGCAGTGGAGCATTGTCCCCAAGAGATCTGGGTCAAGCAAGACTTTGAAAAGGCAACATGGAAATGGCATGATTGGAGAATAGGTCAGGGATTTTCTTATAAGGCCAGCAGTTCCTATTTTCAAGGGTACGGTAATAGAGCTAAAGTTTAAATGAGGAAGTGTGATTGGTGTATGTTAGGTTTCCTTGACAGGTGTTTCCAGTAAGTTTAGGCTAAGGTTTAGATTCTTGTTGTGGGCCAGGCCACTGGAGTGTCCTCCATTTTGTGGGCCCCAATATGCAAATTAACTTTAACAATATAATATACATAAGTATTCTGTTCCCAATTCCAGTGTATTGGGGTGGGGGGTTCATACACCACCAAGCAATTTTCTATGACATCAGCTGGGTGTCAATTCTCTATGACAGAAATAAGACAAACAATTCTAAAATTCATATGGAACTACAAAGTACCCCAAATATCCAAAGTAATCTTGATAAAGAAGAACAAAGCTAGAGACATCATGCTCCCTGATTTCAAACTATATTACAAAGCTATAGTAATCAAAACAGACATGTAGAGTGATAGAACAGTATAGAGAGCCCAGAAATAAACTCACACATATGACCAGTTAATTTACCACTGAAGGGTAAAAATGAATATACAGTGTGGAAAGGATAGTCTCTTCACTATATTCTTGCCTCCTTTGTCATAGATCAGTTAACCATAGGTGCTCAGGTTTATTTCTGGGCCTTCTATCCTATTCCATTGCTCTATATTTCTGTTTTTGTCCCAGTACCATACTTTTTTTGTTGACTGCAGTTTTGTAGTATAGTCTGAAGTCAGAGAGCCTTATTCCTGCAGCTCCATTTTTATGTCTAAGGATAGCTTTGGCTATTTGGGCTCTTTTGAGTTTCCATACAAATTTTAACAATTTTTGTTCTATTTATGTGAAAATTTCCATTGGTAATTTGATAAGGATTGTGTTGAATCTTTAGATTTCCTTGGGTAGTACAGACATTTAAACTTAAAAGTTTTTGTACAGCAAAAGAAACCATAAACAAAATGAAAAGAAAATCCACAGAATGAGAGAAAATATTTGCAAATGAAGTGAATGATAAGGAATTAATCTCCAAAATACACAAACAACACATACACCTTAATATCAAAAAATAAAATAAAAATGGGCAAAAGATCTAAACAGATATTTCTCCAAAGAAGACATAAAGATCAACAACAACAACAAAAAAAAACATGAAAAAGTGCTCAACAGTGCTCATTAAAGAAATGCAAATTGGAGTTCCCTTCATAGCTCAGTGGTTAACAAATCTGACTAGGAACCATGAGGTTGCAGGTCTGATCACTGGCCTTGCTCAATGGGTTAAGCTTCTGGCATTGCTGTGAGCTGTGGTGTAGGTCGCAGAAATGGCTTGGATCCTGTGTTGCTGTGGCTCTGGTGTAGGCTGGTGGCTACAGCTCCGATTAGACCCCTAGCCTGGGAACATACATATGCCACGGGAGTGGCCCAAGAAATGACAAAAAGACAAAAAAAATGCAAATAAAGATTACTATGAGATATCACCTCATACCAGTCATAATAGCCATCATCAAAAAGCCTACAAACAATAAATACTGGAAAGGGTGTGGAGAAACACTGTTTGTGGGATTGTAAATGTACTGCACTATAGAAAAATTATAGAGATTCCTCAAAAAACTAAAAATAGAACTACCATATGATCTAGCAATCCCAATCTTGGGCATATATCTGGAGAAAACTATAATTCAAAAAGATACATGCAGTATGCCCAAAAAGATAGCACTATGAACAGTAGCCATGGAAGCAACCTAAATGTTCACCAACAGAGGAATAGATAAAGAAGTTGTGGTACATATATACAATGGACTATTATTCAGCCATTATAAAAGAATGAAATAAAATCATTTGTATCAAAATAGATGGACCTAGAGATTATCAAACTAAGTGAAGTTAGACAGTGAAAGACAAACATCATATGATACATTTTTATAAAGGATGCAAATGAACTTATTTGCAGAACAGAAGTAGAATCACAGATTTTGAAAACAAATTTATGGTTGCCATATGGGACAGTGTTTGGAGAGAGAAGAACTGGGAGTTTGGGACTGGCATATGCACACTGTGGTATATGGAATGACTGGCCAACAAGGACCTGCTGCATAGCACAGAGAACTTCACCAAATGTTCTGTGATAACCTATATGGGAAAAGAATATGAAAGAGAATGGATGTGTGTACAGGTATAACTGAATCATTTTGTCATCCAGCAAAAATTATCACAACATTGAACATCAACTATAAAAATTTAAAAATGAAAAAAATAAAAGTGGGCAGAGGATATGAATATATTTTCTAAAGAAGATATACACCCGGCCAATGGTTTTATGAAAAGATATTCAAAACCATTAATCATCAGGGAAATATGAGTCAAAATCACAATGAGTTATTATCTCACACCTGTTGGAAAGACTACTATAGAAAAGACAAGAAATAACAAGTGTTGGCAAGAGCGTGGAAAAAAGGGAACATTTGTGACTATTGGTGGGAATAGAAATGGGTGTAGCCACCTTGGAAAAACAATATAGATGTTCCTCAAAAGATTAAATATAGAACTACCAAATGATCCAACAATTCCACTTCTGGGTATTCTTCTGCACCACGAACTTGAAAAGATATATGCACATCCATGTTTATAACAGCATTATTTATAATAGCCAAAATATTCAAACAACTCATAAATATCCATCAGTGAATGAATAAAGAAAATGTGATGTACGTATACAATGGAACATTATTCATCCATTAAAAATGGATTTTCCTGTCTGTAACAAAATGGATGGACTTTGAAGGTATTATGCTAGTGAAATATATTAGATAGAAAGAAATAAGTACTATATAATCTCTGTTATATGTAAAACCTGAAAAAAATTAAAAAGCTTATATACACTTAAGGAGATTGTTTTTTCTTAAGGGTTGAGGTGGGCAAAATAAGTGAAGAAAGTCAAAAGGTATAAACTTCCAGTCATAAAATAAAGAGGTTATGGGGATGGAGTATACAGCAGGGTCACTATAGGTTATATTGTACTGCATATTTGAAAGTTGCTAAGAAAATAAATCTTAAAAATTCTTATCACAAGAAAAAATTCTGTAACTATATATGGTGATGAATGTTAACTAGACTTATTGCAGTGATCATTTTGCAACATATACAAGTATCAAATCATTATGTTGTACACCCGAAAATAATGCAATGTTTTATGTCAATCATACCTCAATTAAAAAAATAAAAAAGTAAAAATTTCAAGACTTAAAATATTTTTTCAAAATAAAGGATCAAAGACTAAAATCAGACAGTTATTCCATTTGTATAAACATGTATTTTATTTTTTTACATACTCTCTTTTTACCTGTTGCTATTTCTCTGAATGGTCAGTTTAGTCATTTATTTAATGGGATGATACTCTCCCCATACCCCAGCAATGCAACAAAGCAATGTACAATTACCACTGTCAAGATTAATATACTGCTTAATTTAATGCAGAGTTTTAAGAAAATTTGTTAAATATATATGTAATATATTTAATAATGGAAGTAAATGTATAATATATAAATATATTAAAATACATAAAAATTATAATTAAATAAACAAACCACTCCACTTATAAGTAATTACTTGCTCAGGCATTGCTCCAAGGGAAGTTTGCTACAATATTCTTCATTGAAATAAAATTGAATTTAAATTCATTTTATCTTGGCCATTCTTTAAAGTCACTCTTTCCATGGCAAAAGGACTTCATGAAAACAGCACTTCAATTTATAATGGGTCTCAGAGTATTCTTCCCTATCTTCAGATTTAAGGGGAGCCTATTAACCTGGTGAATCACAAGGTTGACTTCCCTGACTAGTGATTCCTATGGCTTGAAGCCACTATTCCCTCCAAAGCAACCTGACAGCATTTATTATTACTAGGTTTGTTCAACAGATTGTTCAACAAAGCAGTTAAATCATGGAAACACTGGGTCAGCCTATGCCTACTTTCTATTGATTTATTCAAAGCCCTGCTCAGAGATCACATGACTTCCAGCCAATCCCTTTGTGTATGAGAGGTCAAAGGAAGGGGTATAAGTGGTCAAAGTGAGGGTATAAGAGGTCAAAGGAAGGGGTACATCCGAGGATGCCCTTAATCAAGCTGCTATAATGTCTAGGGTGTCAAACATATTCTCCAATGACGCTTATTGAAGATAAGCTAGGGTGAGTATTAATCTTGATATCCCAAATCCCAAGTGAAGAGTTCTTGAAAAATACATATTTTCTATTTTTATATAAACTATTACCTCAATAAAGTGAAAGACTCTCTATGAGATTGTATCTGTCTAAAAACTCATATCTTAGAAGCACACTGACTCCTTGGCTGTGTTTACTTATAAAGGGTTAGGAAGCATGGTTTAGTGGCTGTGAAGTAGGCCATACGTGTCTATGTTCTGTGCCTGTGAGATATGCCTGCTAGAAATGATACAGGGCAGAAGTGTGAAGGAGTGAGGTGCACAAGTATTAACACCAACCGGACCATTCTTATACCATCTTTGTTTTATGAAGAGAAAAGTCACTTGTTACTTTAGAGCTTTAAATGTCTGTCTATAATGTGATCGGTTTTCCTTTCCCTTCCTGCCTTTCTCTCTCTCTATCTGACACATGCTCTCTTTACCCTTGCCTCACTCTATACTCGTATTGGGAAAGAGTCTGCTACAAAGTAAGACAGAGAATCACAAGTTATTATTCTCCCTGTGTCTGCCTAGGTATGCCCCAAGAACCCAATTTTTCCGTCTTGGCAATGTTCACATTTTAGGGCAGAAAGCATAAGGCATCAGCTTCAGGTCCAAGCCAAGTTCTTAAATACAGCACTATGAGCAATGAAGTGCTCAGAGTATTTTAATTCCCACTTAGCTCTTTAATGTATTGCTCAATTGTTCAGTCTCTGGAGTAGGGAAGATGAATGAATGGGCTCCCCCAAAATTCCTGTCACTCAAGTCAGCTAATAAGTTTAACAGGAGCATGACAATTATTTAGATTGTAAAAATTATATATTTTCTATATTCAGAATGTTGAAATATCACCTTACTTAATGAGCTAATGTAGTTTGATAAGTTCTTTAATTTATAGTTTACTGAGATATTATGAAATTTTAAAAGGTATGGCAGAGGAAAACACGCAGTCAGGATGTGATCATTTTATTTAAATGAACTTGAATAAAGTAATTGTTTAGAATCAGAATCTAAGAGAGTTTCTCTATTAACCAAAGGGCCACAATTCATCATATAACATCAGTATTGGATTAGAATATAGATAACTTCTGATCTGACTCCTTGCTCATACAGATGAAGTAACTGAGGTTCAGGGAGGTTAATGAACTTGCCTAAAGTCACTTAGCTCAAGTGAAAGTGAGGAAAGTATAGCCAGAGCTGATCAAGTTCTGCAAACTGAAGATTGGCCCACCCAATTCTGGGAGCATGTGAGTAAAGGCTCAAATAAGAAGTGTATTTATTTAATTAAAGCAGAATCATTCTGATTAAACATTAGTAGAATAGCATTTTTCAGGATGCATATTTTTGGACTAAAGTTTTAAAATAGCAAATATATTTAGGGCATGAGAGTCTGAAAGAACATTTCAAAGGGTTTCCTTAACTTTGAGATCTAGGTATGTTTATTTGTGGGTTTTAGAGATGCCTGAGTCTGACATAAACAGCAATACGTTGCAAAAGCATTGGGATTTTAAAAATCTGTATGCTACATTTTAAAATAACCTTCAAGTGTATATATTATCTCTATGCCCCAGTGACTTATAAGATACTTGGCACGGCTTTGAAACCAGTGTTCAGGTATTTCAAGATTAATCAAAGCAAAACTCTGAAAGAGAATGAATGAAAAAACATAACATGGTTCTTGTTTCTAGAGATGATTGAGCACACAGGTTTTACTCTAAAGTCCATAATGGAAGGTGACTGAAGAAGCAATTTAGGTATGGCCATTTCCTATTTTTACTTCAGCTGAAAATGTTAATCAGGCATACTGAAGAGAATTAGAGAATATAGGTGGTATTAATGGAGACATTAAGGATTTAAATATATCCATTTTGTTTTCTTTTTCATTTCCTTTGCTGCGCAAAAGCTTGTCAGTTTGATCAGGTCCCATTGGTTTATGTCACTTTTATTTCTGTTGCTTTGGGAGACTGACCTGAGAAAACATTTGTAAGGTTGATATCAGAGACTGTTTTGCCTATGTTCTCTTCCAGGAGTTTGATGGTGTCTTATCATATATTTAAGTCTTTAAGCCATTTTCAGTTTATTTTTGTGCATGGTGTGAGGGTATGTTCTAGTTTCATTGATTTGCAAGCAGCTGTCCAGGTTTCAAAGGAATACTTGCTGAAAAGACTGTCTTTTTCCCATTTTATGTTCTTGCCTCCTTTGTCAAAGATTAATTGAACATAGGTGTCTAGGCAAAAGACCTGAATAGACATTTCTTCAAGGAAGATATACAGATGGCCAACAAGCACATGAAAAAAATGCTCAACATCACTGATTATTAGAGAAATGCAAATCAAAACTACCATTAGATACCACCTCGCACCAGTCAGAATGGCCATCATTAATAAGTCCACAAATAACAAGTGCTGGAGGGGCTGTGGAGAAAAGGAACCCTCCTGCACTGTTGGTGGGAATGGAAGCTGGTACAACCACTATGGAGAACAGTATGGAGGTATCTTAGAAAACTATACAGAGAACTACCATATGACCCAGCAATCCCACTCTTGGGCATATATCCAGACAAAACTTTCCTTGAAAAAGGCACATGCACCAACATGTTAATTGAAGCACTATTCACAATAGCCAAGACAGGGAAACAACCCAAATGTCTATCAACGGATGATTGAATTAGGAAGAAGTGGTATATGTACACAATGAAATACTACTCAGCCATAAAAAAGAACAAAATAATGTCATTTGCAACAATATGTATGGAACTAGAGACTCTCCTACTGAGTGAAGTAAGTCAGAAAAAGAGAAAGACAAATACTATATGGTGTCATATCTGGAATCTAATATACAGCACAAATAACCTTTCCACAGAAAGGAAAATCATGGACTTGGAGAATAGACTTGTGGCTGCCAAGAGGAGGGGGAGGGAATGGGATGAATTGAGAGCTTGGGGTTAATAGATGAAGACTATTAACTTTGGAATGGATAAGCAATGAGATCCTGCTGTGTAGCACTGGGAACTCTATCTAGTCATTTATGATGAAGCATTATAATGTGAGAAAAAAGAATATATACATGTATGTGTGACTGGGTCACCATGCTGTACAGCAGAAAATTGACAGAACACTGTAAACAAGCTATAATGGAAAAAAATCATTATATAAAAAATAAATAAATATATATTTTTGACATCATTTTATTCAAAATTTTAACCTATACACTAGGTTACATTACAAAATCCCTCAACTCTATTACCTTGACAACTTAAATAGAGGTAGAGGTCATTAACAAAGGTGATATGTTATTCTATCCAGCACCTTAGATTAATTTAACAGGGCAATGATAGTTATTCACACAGTTTAACAGCTGTGTTGACCTTAAAAATATCTTAGAAGCTAACTTTTGACAGAAGGCCAAAATGTCTGTGTGATATTTTAACAGCAAGTTTTGAATATTTTGTAAATGTGCAAAAGTTATTAGCAATACATTTTTCATTGGTAATGATAAGAATGAGTATGCTGATAGAATAAAAAGAAGTGAAAGAGGATAGAAGAAGTGAGATAGGTAAAAGAAAAACAGCCTTTTGAAAACTCACTCTCCACAGCTATCAGACATTTTACCCTGGAAAAAATTTTCTTCATTAAAAATCACATTTTAGTTGTGGATTCAACAATGATGTAATCTTCTTTTCAGTCTTAAGTCTGTTACAGATTTATATAGCGAACATACAATCAACACATTAGCACCCAGGAAACCTGGGTTGGCAACATAAGAGCTCTACGATAGGGCTTAGAAACAGGCATATGTGACTCAGGCCTTGGTGCTGTCACCTGAAAGGCAATAGATCCATGACACTTTGCAACATGAACAAGCATTGCCTGGTACACCATTCCTTAATGAACTCCATAGATAAACGAACAACAATCTCTCCTTATAGTCTCAAATAACATGCTATATGCTTATCTTATATAATAAAATTACAATTTATCTATGTTTTAGTATGTATCTCTTCTATAAAAATATAAAATTCCATGGGAAGGCAACATTTTTGTCTTCTTTATTACTTTATTACTAGTGCTTAGCACAGTGTCTAGCACAATAAATATATGCACATTTTTTAAAAAAATCAATAAATGAACATTAATTATCCTTATCCTTATAGGATATCTATGAATCTTCAACTCTCAATTTCTGAATTCAGATGGATACACTTATCTTGGCTACATTCCATTTCCTGGGAGACTGTACTCAGTTTTTACCACATTGCCTACATTGATAAAGAGCCTTGCTATTTTCCAGAAATCATAAGGTCACACTCTTGACTAACTCCTTAATTAGATATTTCTTATACCTTGATGCATGCCAGAACCTCAATTGTAGCTTTGCAACACTACTTGGAACTTGGCTATTGTAGATGTGAGAACCTCAGAAGAGGTGGGAGGGTAGATTCAGAGAGGAAAAAGCGTTGCTTCTATCCTCCAGTATTTTTCCTGTTAAAACTTGCTTTTTTTCCTCATTTTTTATATCTCTATATTCCCCATATCTTACCTAAAGTAGTATATAACAACATGGCAGTTTATATTTACACTCTCAAGATTTACAAATAATTGCCAATACTCTGCTGTTTTTTGACTAGGAATCATGAAAATGAGACTAGTCATTCTATAAAGTCTTCAGACAATGAATAATCTCAGCTATGTCTTTCATAGCATCAATTATTTATCCTTGTATTAAACTAATGTTAGGTTTATACATACTTAGAGATTTTAACAATTTTAACACAGGTCCCATTATTTTTTATCTTGGTGTATGTATGATTCCCATGGTGAAGGGGTTTTGAGTCTTTTGAAAATATTCCTATTTTTAGCTCAGAAACTATTTTTCTTCAAGTGCACAATAAAGTTCTTTGGAAAACACCATCACTGCATCTCCGCTTTCCAGTTAACCAACTTCCAAAAACTGCTGTGAAATAATAACCCAGTGGTCTCCAAGAATTTGGAAGGGCGAAGAGATAAAAATCCTGTTAAGAGTAGCACATGGAGCATGAAGCAGAATCCTGTAATAGAATCTGAGTAAAATCAGACTCGGATAGAACATCAAGGGCAACTTTTCAAGAAAGACTGTATTGTCATGGATTTATTAGGAAGCACAGCAAAGCAGTGGAAAGTAAAGTCCACAATATGCTGTATGCTCAAAGATGTCTTATTTCTTTGCTTACTTTCTATCACGGCCTTTGGGAGAAAAAGTTGAAAAAGTTAATACTATTGCAGGGAAATTCAGACCATGAGAGGCATCCAGTTTCCATCCTGCTTCACAGCAAGGAATGCATTTAGACGTATCTGAGAACCATTCAGCGTTTCAACCCCAGGCAGAGCTTCTGGACAGCAAACAGAGAAGAGAGCTGGAAGTACAGCAGGGGTAGCTATTTTTTTCCACTAGTTCGGACATGACAATGTTTATTTTTAAATGCCAACAGTAGTTCTGGCACCTTAGGCAAGTGCATATTTCACAGTCCCAGGTATCAGCCATGAAAGTCTAGGTCTCTCCGAAGGACAGAAAACTTATTGAAGAAGGTCAGAGATTTCTTTTGTAAAGCCTAATTCTATTCTGAAAATAAAAAGAAATTTAGAAAAAGGAAGATAAAGAAGAAGGTAATGATTTATGTGACTACATTATAGCCATTGTAAATTTCCAAATTCAACTTAATTTTATAAGGCCTTGCACACAGTATGTGTTCAATATAGGTTAAATAAATTATATAACTAATAAAAACTAGGAAATATTTTAATGATACGTAGAATATGCTATAGTCAAAGAGCAGTTACATCAAAGATCCTATAATATTCATAGATTCTGAAGCATTCAAAACTCCTCAAACAGCTGAAGTGAAGCTCATATCCCCATTTGCTAAGTGTGAAAGTTGGAGAATGTAAATTTTTAAAGTAAGTCACAGTTTTTTATCTCAGGTCACAGCCACAGAACATCATCATTTAAAGTGTAAAGTAAATGAAGTTTGTCTTACTTTGTAATAGTGCTTTTACAGAACAATTTTCTATACAAATACCTGTCCTGGACACCACAGAACTTAAGTCCTGCTCTCTATTTTTTTAACCTCATTTCAATGGATTTTAAATCTCTATGCTTCACTTTCCTCACATCTTTAAATTATATTCATCCTTTATCTCATCTGTTCTATGGCTTCAAAGAAGTCATGTGTTAAACTCATTCTTCACTCCCTGCAGAGAGTAAGAAAGGCTCAACTGAACTCAGTCTCTCTTCTGTCCCTCCTAGATACAACAGGTATATTTTACCTGATTTTTGATAAAGCTTTAATTTTTAACCCAGGCATAAGCAAAATATCACTGAACTGTTCCTTCTAAATTTTCACTTAAGGGTTAGCATGAATGAGTATCTGATGAGAAATGTTTAGGTGAAAAAACAAAGGGCAGCAATGAAGACTCTGAAAGGCTTTTCTTAACCAATTGTGTGGAGACATTTTTCAGTCAGTTTATGTTGTCTTACTCTGTTACTTACTAAGGATATGTAGAAAAGCCCTAGGCTATCAAGTCTTAGGCTGTAGCTGAATGGCTGAGGAGCTAGAACAAGACATTAAATTTCCACCCCAAAGGTGAGCATAATCAAAGCCACAATATCATCTGTGAGTAATTATGGTGGGTTTCATATGACTGCACACTCTCTGGCACTCTCCAAATTATGAGGCAGTGGCTGTCCTCTTTCCTTTAGTTTAGGCAGGTTGAAACTTCTTTGACTAGCAGATAGGACCCACATAATGCAATGAATCTCTTGGCACAGGCTTTAAGGGGACTGAAATCTTCTGTTTTGTTCTTTTGGAGTGTTAAGCTACTATGTGAAATGTCTGTCCACCTGGATAGAGAGGTCCTGAGACTACACAGAGAGTAAGAAAGGCTCAACTGAACTCAGTCTCTCTTCTGTCCCCATCAAGATGCCAAGCATTTGATTTAAACTAATAGGAATCTTCCAGAACTTCCCAGCTGTAAGCAGAAGAGCAGCAAATTTACTCTGTCTTGCCATGTGGAGCAGAACTGTCACCCAGTCAAGTCTGCCCCAAATGCCTGACCCATAAAAAAATATGAGATAATATAATAGGTTGTTATTTTTAAGCCACTAGTTTGTTTTTTGGTGGTAGTTTATTACACAGCAACTAGTGACAAGAACAATGATATAACATACTGTGTCATTTTCACCAGCCTGGATAACCTGTTCCTTGTACCCACCTGGGAAAAGGCTAAACTGCTTTTTTTAAAACAATTCACACAAATCTGTGCAACGCTGGGGACCTATCCTCACATCAGACTATGAAGATCTAAGTGACAAATTTATAGTAATGCCCTTTAAGCAAATTGTTGCCGTGATAGATGGTTATTATATATTTTGATTCCCCAACTGTCTAATGAACAGAAAGAGTGGTTGTGCAGAATGAAGTTAAATATGTACATAAACTTAATTTGTGAAGTGTAAAATACATGCCAAAAATAAGTAACCACTACTGTTATGGTTTTATGGACACTTCTCTTTCAGAAACATTTTGTACTGGAAAACATTTAGTCTGAAACCAGAGGAACTAAATTCTAATGGTGTTGCTATAAGAAAAGCACTGTTACAGCAAACAACTGAACAAACAAGGAAACGTTTTTAATAGATCTGAAGGAAAAGGTGTTTTTTTAAAAAATGTTTAAGGTATGATTTATGTACTATAAAATTCTCCCTTTTAAGGTGTACTGTTCAGTAGGGTTTAGTACACATACAGAGTTGTGCAGCCCTCAGCATTATTTCCAGAACATTTCGTCACCCAAAAAGAAACGTACCCAGAAGTTACCACTTAGGAATAAAAATAAGTGGATGGTGGCAATTAGATAAATAATAGTTTAGGACAAATACATAGATTCAAACATAATGAAAAATCAAGGGAATGGCAAGTAGGGAATGGGGCAGAATGTGTATATAGGAAGGAGTTAACAGAACAGGCCTGAGACTGATATCACTAAAAAAGTCCTGTTTCAAGGGTTAGCTCTTCTCTCGTGACCAGGAGCTTGACTGGTAAACAGTCATTCACATTGATTTGAAAGTTTCTCTAAATAAGAGTATCTCATTGTATAACCTGTACAAATAATGTGATTCATACTGGTACTTAAGTTCATTCTGGGAGTCTGGAATTTTGGTATGCGACAGACCAAAGGTGCCTACTTTTGCCAATAAAACTTTCAGCACTCAGTCTCTAATGAGCTTTTCTGGCAAAAGACACTTAAATATTATCATAACTTGTTACCAAGGAATTAAGCACATTCTGTGTGACTCCACTGGGACAGGACTCTTGGAAGATTTTGCCTGGTTTCCTATGGACTGTCCCTATGTGCCTTTCTCCTTTGCTGATTTTGCTTTGTATCCTTTCAGTGTGTAAGTTTTAGCCATGAGTGTGGCCACATGCCACGTCCTGTGCATCCTCCTGATGAAACATGAAACCTGGAAGTGGTCTTGGAGAGTCTCCAACAAAATATGTTAAAAGTGATTGGTTCTTAATCACTCACAAAAGCATTTTATAATTCTGCTCTAAGATCTTTCAACTATCATCTTAATAATTATGTTAACATTAAAAATTTAACAGCTAAAACCATGGCCCAATTTCTAGGCTCTGTCTATGATTTTGTTGTTAGGGAGGCAGAAAATAAAATGTGTGGCAGAAATGAAGTTTTATCATGTAGCCTTGGAAAAGTAGATAAATTTAATTCTTATCTGCTAGAGAGAAGCAAATTGTTTAAATATATATATATGTATACATATATATAATTTGTGTATATATATATATATGATATAAAATAGATTTAAGAGTTTCTCTAGATTTGTCTGATCAGGATATAAAATTAACGAGGGAAGGACAAATATTATAAGTATGCATCGAGCAATAAATTGTTTTTTTAAAAATTCTATGGTCACAAAAAGTTTTTCTTCAGACCCACACCAAGGTAAGTGAGTTGATAAGTTTTATGACAATCTTTTCTTAAATATCCCATCATGGGAATTAAAAATAAGTAAATTGATTTCCCATCATGGCTCAGTGGTAAATGAACCTGACTAATAATCATGAGGACACCGGTTTGATCCCTGGCTTTGCTCAGTGGATTAAGGATCTGGCATTGCCTTGAGCTGTGGTGTAGGACACAGACACAGATTAGATCCCAAGTTGCTGTGGCTCTGATGTAGGCCAGCAGCTGCAGTTCCAATTCAACCCTTGGCCTGGGAACTTCCATATGGCTTGGGTGCAGCCCTAAAAAAAAAAAGACAAAAGACCAAAATAATAAATAAATAAATAAATAAATAAATCGATCGAGCATCACCAGGGTTCTTTATGAAAAGATGTATTATAAGACAGCACATTATTTATTTGAAAAGAGTAAAGAGTCATTAGAGAGAACTTAATGAAAAGGTATAATAGAAACTGCCTATGCTTAAACATGTATGGATAACTGTTTTCTTATTGAAGGTGGAAGGTCATAGAATTGAAGAAGAATTCTGATTACGGGATTTTTTTTCCTTTTCCTCTTTGGTGGAAAGAAGCAGAAACAAAAGACAAGAATATTCTGCAAAGTATCCCATAAATTTAAGAAATTACATTGAGACCAAACTTTTATAGGTGAGTGCTAATGTAAATATTATAAATAATGATATGGTTATCTATAGTCTGACAGCAATTTTAGATTATTTTTAAATTATAAACATAATACTTCATAGCTTGAAGAAGAAGCTATTGTGACCTTAGAATAACATAAGTCTTCATGTCTTGAAGACAAAATAACACCAAATCCACTTACAATTTCAAACTGTGATTTTGTTTAATAAAATTTTGTCTAAAGAGTCTATTTCTCTAAGTCTTACTCATAATTGAATCTTTTTTTTATCAATATGCTTTAGTGATTTGTTTTCTCATTTTCACTGTTTCTACAATAAAGTTCATATTAACTTAGAAAACAATGTAGTAAATCAAGCTCAATCTCTTAATGCCACCATCTGGAAATGACACATATCACATTCATCTTGCATTGTCAAAACAATTCACATGCTCTTATGAATATTCTAAGGGGCAGGGAAAGTAAAATTCTACTATGCATCTAGAAGGAGAACCAGAATGCTTTTGAAAAGCCCTAACAATTATTACAACTTATTTTGTGAGTCATTTAAAGATGTTTTCACCTCAACCTACCTAAGGGATGACATAGATAGTATTCTGCCATACAAATACTACAAAGAGACACAAAGAAGTCACTATGGTTGACTCAGTGTGCCCATGATATTACTGGTGATAACAAAATAAAGAATTTATTCATTTAGTAAATACTTACTAAAACCTTACTAATCTATGGTATAGATTAAGTGATAAGATTTAATAGAGAACAAGGCCTAATATCTTGCTCTTAAGTTTTTAATATAAGCCTATTTTTTCATATACATTTTGAATTTTTCATACAAATATTGAATTAATATTTGTCTTCTAAAAGTTACACATACTATCTTTATAAAATTTTTCAAAATGTATATTAGCTATTGGCAGATAACACATAGGTAAGGAGTACAAGAGTGTTATAAATGTTACTATTAAATTATATACCAGTTTTTCAAGGAATGAAGTGAACACAGAATAATTATCTCTAAGATGCGCCTCATTAATTACTGTCAGTGAATTGTGTATGCCCCTCTTATGAACAGAAATGATTAGATATCTTAAATTCAAACATGATCCAAGCAATATTTGTGATATGTTAACCAGCCACTGAGCATTGATGCCTTGGATTATCCTTAGTCTGGGACTTGTGTCTGAATGGCTTGTGTAGATAAGTGAAGATGAGCTGAAAGATTATATATCTAGTAAATATGAGAAAGGTATTTTCAGATTTTCCTGTCTACTCCCCTAAAAAAAATTCCAAAGGTAAAATCCCAAGACTTTACCCCCTGAATAATCTGAGATTGCCTATAATCTCTGAGACAAATATTAGCACTGAAACTATGTAGACCATTAGTCATATTGAACTGATGGGATCTTTCTGTTCATCTCAGAAGGCAACTCAGACACTGCTTTTTAGGATATTCCAAAATGAAGTTTTGTAATCACTCTTTAACATATAAGCATTTAGGATGTGTTCATGAAAAGTATCATCCACAATTTCTGCATTATAGGGCATGTGTCTAATAAGATACATTCATGAGAAACCTCTAACACCACCTCTACTACAGATAAGGGAGAATGATATGATGATTTACTATTGTTTAAAATTCATTTTGGGGTTATAGTTTTATACAAAGCTTACCTTGATCATATAGGTGGCAAGGGGAAGGGGTCAAGCATCACAACAAGTGAGTATTCAAGTACTGTAACCCACATGGCTTCTCTCTGACCTTTATAAACTCTTCCTGAAAAAGTTAAACTACTTGCTGAGCTGACAGGCAGAGGCATGAAGCCACTGAAATGAGCATTATTTTTATCATATTTTTTGTCGTCCAAGATTGGTGAAACTTGTTCTCTAGAGACTTTGATGCATGTACTCACTGTATGAGGAGTCTCATCAGAATCTACAGAATAAGAGGATATTGGGTAGAACACTGGGGAACTTTTTGTGGTGTCCTCATTACATTTGTGTTCTAAAGAGTAGCCCTATCTTTTGGGAAGACTGCTTCCATTTTTGTGGTCCTAGTGGGATTGTTAGTCTTCGTATTTATTTTCCCAGACTACAATGATGTTCATCTGATACAGACCCAGAAAAATCTAGCACTCCAAACTGCTGGTAATTGTTACCAGTCCATTGGCATGGAACCCAAATATGTTCAATTACACTGTTATCTGAGTTGGGAATCTGCCTTCCAGAAGTGTAAGACACTCTTTTTCCCCTAGAACAAATTACTTGAATAATATGAAGCTGGAATTGCCAATTGTCACTTTCTCTGCCATGTGAATAGAAACTACAAAATTAACTCAAGTGGATCTGTCTCCATTTGAGTTAATTCTCTTTTGGAAAGGAGATTTTGGATAGCAGTGAGACCTTTGTTCCGTTCTTGAGGCTCTTTTTTTTTATTCTGAGCTACTCCCACATCCTCCCCAGCTTCATGAATCAGAGCATTTCCTTTCTGTATAAATTTGTTGCATTAGATTCCTACCAATGATAAAAATTCGGCATTTAAAGAATAAGCAGAGGTAGAGGTGTCTACAAAGATAGTGCCATGTACTCCATAGAGTTACATAATTCAATGAAGGCATGATGACTGATCATATTCAAGAAGTAACTCCCAGGCTTTTCTTCATACTAGCCATAAAAACCACCTCTGGGAGAATAAAATAATGCGATTGAAAATACACTGACCTCACAGAGAAAGCCCAGGAAGGAGGAGATGACAAGTAAGTATACCCATAAAGGGATACAAAAGAAATCATGGAAGAAGATGACAATAACTTGAGATTTGGATAAAATCAACCAAAATTCATAAGTAACAATGGAGAGTATTTGAATTATAAATGTGTCACACTTTAGGCTACTGCAGTTTTGTTCTATACAAGATCTACTATCAAATAATTATTTTCCTAAAATGAAACTTCCTTCTGAAACACTAGAGCCAGCATTTTGGCAAGAAGTTTGATTTTTTTTTTTAATTATTTTTTTGCTGGTGCTAGAGCCAGCTGATTTTGCCTCCATGCCAGAAGTTTTCTTAGCCTTAGGGATACATAATGAGCACATTTCTACTAAAAGGAAACTGAGTTTTCACATTTTAAAAATGAAGATTTCTAATACATAGAAATAAGCTCAGTTAGTGCTGAGATTTCCCAAGAGATCTTAACAATGCATACAATTAAAATATTAAAATATTATAATTTTGAGTATATTACAATTACAGGGTTGATCTGGTGTTTTTTTATAAGAATTGAAACTCAAAATTTCTGAATTCCAATTACTTTCATCTGAAACAACAGAATAATAAACGCTTTGAGGGGGAAGAGGAGGGGGAGTGTAACGAAACACAACAAAACTCTTTTTAACCACCTAGAATTCATAACTGTCCCAAACTTTTTAGATCATCTTGATATATTGTATACAGTTCACATATTGTGTACACAGTTTTATACAGGGGAGAAAACAAAACAAACCAAACAACCCCCCACACACACACACAAATAAAATGGTATATCTCCCAGATTCCTTTGTGACCAGGTTACAGTCATGTACCTATGCCAGCTGACTTCTTGAAATATGGATGTGGGAGGAACAATATGAGGTAGTAGCTGTGTAGGAGAATCATCTTCTGGAACACAGCATAGAAAGGTACTGCTGATTCTGGAGTAGCTCCAAATGCTCACAGAGTGATTGGCTCTGAACAGCAGCTGTTGATGATCCTGGGATGTGGTGGGCATTGTTACTGATGACTTTGTCCTAAGTGTAACATCCCAGCTTGGTTTCTCTAGCCATTTCAGGGTCCATGTGTTATCAAACATCATGACATAAACCACTCTCTGCTTAAATTTGAAAGAGTGAATTTAGCTGATGTGATTAAGGACTAATGGCTTAAGATGTGAAGGGAAAAATTTATATCAGCAGACCTTTATGTACTATAGCAATAGATGATGGTGTTGTTTTCATGAGAATTGTTACAAACCCTTCAAAAATTCTAATCTATGACATTACTACACTTTTGTGTGTATGTTTCTTAAAAACAATGAAGCAAAATATGAATAAATTTTATAAAAATGCCAATTACTCTCCTTTCACATAATTGACTATTTATAATAGGTACTTTTGAATTTAAGAATAGGACAAATTTGTCCCCAAAATTTTAAGTACCATGTCTGAAATCATTCCATGAAAAGATGAGCAGGGAATGCCATGAGCAAGGAATGCTTTCAGCTAGCTATGAAAGCGAGAAGGGCGAGAGTGACTCTGACAAGCTCATGCATCTTAAATTCAGCTCCACTCTATGCTGCTTCCCAAGAGGATGCCTAAGTAGCACTAGACAATGAAGATATCTGGTAATAGGGTGCATTGATACAGAAACTTTACATGCATGTAAATGAGAACAGTCAAGTCCCAGAGGAATCAGCTAGGAACCAGAACTGTCACTCTTTGTGAAAGGAAAACATGCACATTGTAGCAGTAGTAGCAGCAATAAGACTGCAAATAACCGATTGGGAAACATGATAATTGGATTTTCTGATTCTCAATAAAACATGTTTCAAGAAAATTATATTGATGAGGGGACATATGGGTTTTAAAATTAAAAATAAAATCTAGAAGTGCCTTTTGTTCACATTAAAACGTTAACTTATCTTTCAATATTCAAACTCATTAAACAAATGATTATTGCACCAATTGCCCTGCCCCAAACACATGCCCCGCATCACACACTCACTTGCATCATAACACAAACACCTCCTATATTGGAAAACTCTCCTCTGTTTTCTTTGCCTGTTTCTAGCTTTGGTTTCTGCTTTCAGAGAGTGAGCTACTGAATGTTTTCCATTTGCAGTGAGAAAGCTCATTGAGATTACATTGGATCTCTGAAGTTAAAGTGCCATCTTGTGCCAAAAGAAAGCATCTCAATAGAGACCATTTTTAACATTAGCAAGACACATGCTCATTTTCATGTAATAGGGATATATCAAAAGCATGCAATGCTCTTAGTATTAAGCCACTTAAACCTGAACATGTTAATAAAAATACATATCTGTCTTCATCTCATTTTGTTAACGTCATGTTAAGCTTTATTTTGGGAAGTTTAAATCATGCATTATTCACGCATGCTGCTGCATTCTGCCTCTTGTTATTACCTTACTATCAGCCTAAACAGATGCTATAGACTTCATTTCTCACACAAAAATATTGTTTAAGACTGATGTAATAGTTCTTTAGTTCTTTCAGGACCAAGGGCAACCCTAGACTCTCTAAATAAACTTGTACTGCCTGTACCAATCATGCTACTTGGAACTGATCCATTCTATTTCAAGAATTCAAATGGCAGCAAGGCTCAAAACATCATTCCCAGGAGGGAAGGCCAATGCCAGCACATACTATGCTGCCAGTGCACAGTCAGCGATTGCAGGAGTTCTGCACAGTAAACAAAATGGTTTCCTGTATTTAGCCTGACAGCTTTCAAAAGCTATCTCATGGGACTGGAAAGGGGTTTTATAGTACTCGTCATTCTGACAATTGCACGATGTTAACAACACACAGGATTTAAGACTTTAAATTAATAATGTATAAGTGAAAAACATTTTTTAAATAAAGAATCTTAATCATATTTTAAAATGTAGTAAGTAATATAAACTATGTAATTATACCATAAACCACAGCCCATCATCTGGAACATATCTCTCTTGTAATCTCAACAATGATGAAAGAAAAACAGTTACTAAAATAGAGACACTAGTTTACAGAGAATGTGAAATCAAGCAGAAATCTAGGAGAGCTGATTCCAGGGTCAGTGATCTGATAGTGTCAGGTAAGACAGACTGGTGTCCAAATATAAGCTAAAATACACACAAAGGATCAATTAGATAATTGCTGTTCCTCTTGAAAAAAGGTCACGGAAAGGATGAACATGTTTAAGACTCTTCCATTTAAAAATATACTGTCTTAGTCTTCCTTTTTCTTATCCAAATGACAGTTAAACTCTTTGAAATAGCATTCTTTTTGTTTATAACACAGCCCTTCTAGGACCATAAAAGGAACCACCAGAAAGAGAAACAAATATATTCTTGAAATTATTCTTAACACTTTTTCTGCACCAAGAAATAAAGTTTTTGATGAATTTCTAATCTGCCTAATTCTGCTCTTCATACTGGAAGTTGTAGGAATTCATGATAACAGTCATATAAGCTATTGCTAGTATTAATTTCTGTGAAATATAGTAATGATATGGTATCTAATTTTATCCTTTTGTTTAAAGATTTATCAGGTAGTTTCAGTTTTATAATTAATTCTTTTATTGAGCATTTATTATATGTCTACCATTCAAAGGAGTATTAAAAAAAATCTTATTCAGTCCTCACAATTGCAAAGACACATAATGATAAAACCTAAGAGCTTACCAAAATTAAAAAGCTAATCAGAGTTGGCTAAATCCATTGAAACCACACTGTCAACCCAACTTTCAACAACTCTGACAAACTAACAAAAAATGATATGCTCTTTTTTTAGTAAAAAATATTGCTTCAATTAAAAGCATTGCAGCATTTCAATATACAGGTTATGTTTAGATGACGTGTATAGTTTAACATATAGAATATAAATGCTCATGGTGGTTTTGTTCAGGTTCCTTCTAACAGTTAATTAAATGAAATGCTATGTTAGGTTCTTCTGCTAAATATCTCAGACTCTGTACTTTTGAGTTACGTGACATCAGCTGTGCCAGGGCCTCCCAATATGGTTTTGTTCTGTTATAAAATGGCTTTCCATTGGGTTTGGCTGTTTTCTTTCACACAGTCCACTGTATACAGGGGACACAGTGGTGAGAGGGCTCATATTAGTGATACTCAAGACCTCTGAGGCAGCACTGGTAAGACCCTCCTCTCATACAAGATATACCCTTTCCCTTGCTCCGCTTCCCCTTCCACATTTCCACAATCTTTGTTTCTTTCTCTCCCATTTGAGCAGTGAGAGTTTGAGAGTAGACATGAAGAGCATCATCTCAAACGTGCAGGAGCCACAGTCTACTAGTTTTTAAGAGGAAAAAAAATGACATTTTATACGCCAAGGCACAGACACTGCTCTGTGGGGTCTCTCCAACAGACATTCAACACATTGCAGATGATATACAGTGCAGTGGATGAGGTGATAGTCTGAGAGGCAGATCAACTCAAGTTGTCTATTTGACAGGGGGTCCTTGAAAGCCATGACAAGGCTGGTGGCAGCTCAATATTTCAGTAAACAAAAATCATGTATCTTTATAACTACCAACTATCCTTCTTTTTATTTTTCCATATTCTTTGGGTTCATCAGTTGCTTCTGAGGACAGGACACTGTGGAGGGTATTTAAGTCTGAACTACCAATGACTTTGATCATATAATTCATCTTTTTTTTTTTTTGGTAGTCAGGCTTCCCTACTAGAAAAAGTGAGAAAGACCTCTCTCTCTCTCCCCCTGACTCTTTTTCTCTCTATTCATAAACATACGCACACATTCAAATATATTTACTTTGTTTTATTGCCTCACCCTCAGCGTATGGATACTCCCAGGGCAGGGATTGAATCCGCATCACAGCAGTGACCCAAGCCCCTGCAGTGACAACACCTGATCCTTAACTTGCTGCACTACAAAAGAACTCCTCAAATATATTTCCTATGTTATTTATACAAGGTAGCGGGGAGACAAGTGATTCCATTTAATTCATTTCTATTCAAAGGGACCAACAATACAATATATTGAATGCCTGACTATGCCTAGGGTCACAAAGTAAAGGAATAGAAAGTGCTTATATATTTTTGTATTGATTGGTTTTGAATCCCTAGTCATCCTGGCCTCAACTATTACAAGGGTAAAAATGTCTGCCTTCTGAAGCTTCTAACACAAAAAGATGAAATATAACTGTACACTTGAAAAAGGAGAGAAAGAATGTGCTTGCCTTACATTGCTTGGCTTGCCTCTAGATACAATTCTATCAAGGCAAGTGGCAACTTCTGACAATGTCACCCATATCTTCTCTCCTCTTCTTGTCATTCAAATTGGCAAAACCAAAACCCACAGCGGCAAAGTGAATTTAAATAAGAAAACAGAAAGCCTGAAATAGAAATATTTATGTATTGTGCAGAGGAGTAACATACACTTTGAGTTTTCCTCAATAGTTGCAAGCTCCTCTCCGACCTAGAAGGACTGGGACGGCATCTCACCCTAAGAGTGCAAGTCAGGGAAGCATCCTTTAAGCATTCATTTACCCCTGCTTCAGTGGCCCCTATTTGGACATTTTGGACATCAATCATGAACCTGGCACTAAGCTAGACCCTCAGGATGGAAAGGTAAGTAAGCAAGACCTCTATCTTCACTTGGCTTATAGTACTGGGTAGGAGCAGAAAAAGAGTATGCTGTCTCCAATCACAGGAAGGGGAAGGGGACCATAAAAAGAGGAGTCCCCTAAAAGTCATCAGAGCTGAGTCATAGGTATAAGTAAGAGCCATCCCATTGGAAAGTCAGGCAGTGCCAGGCCAATAAAGGCAGAGAACACTTCATGTGCTAAGGCCCAGAGACCAGAAATATTAGAATATATAGATATCAAGGAATTTGGCATTGGTGCAGACTTTCCAACATCAAGGTCATATACTGCTTTTTTTTTTTTTTAATTTTTTTCCTGCTACATTTCCTCACTTGTATAAATATACTATTCTTTATACATAGGGGCCTCATGGCCTCATAATGATTCTTATTTTTTTTTTAGAGTTTTTTTATGTTGTGCCAATTTCTGCTGTACAGCAAAGTGATCCAGTCTTATGTATATATTTATATATGTGAATATATACTTTTGTTCTCATACTATCTTCCATCATGTTCTATATCAAGAGACTGGATATAGTTCCCTATGCTGAACAGTAGGACTTCATTGTTTATCTACTCTAAAGGTAATAGTTTGCATCTGCCAGCCCCAAACTTCCCATCCATTCCACTTCCTCCCACCTCCCCCTTGGCAGCCCCAAGTCTGTCTCCTATGTCTGCAAGTCTGTTTCTGTTTTACAGATAGTTTCATTTGCGCCATATTTGGGGTTCCACATATAAGTGATATCATATGGTACATGTTTTTCTCCTTCTGACTTACTTCATTTAGTATGAGAATCTCTAGTTCCATCCATGTTGTTGCAAATGGCATTATTATTTTTTATTTGTTATGGCTGAGTAGAATTCCACTGTATATATGTACCACATCCTCTTAATCCATTCATCTGTCAATGAACATTTAGGTTGTGTCCATGTCTTGGCTATTGTGCATAGTGCTGCTAAGAACATAGGGGTGCATGTATCTTTTTGAATTATAGTTTACTTCATATCAGGAGCTTTAGCACTGTTAAGATGAAGCAGATGATTTCACTGTATTTTCTCTTTTATGCAGCCAAAAGATCACAAGGCCCCTCATCAGTACTTGTCCCATGAAGCTATATTATAAAATGTCTGATGAAGAGTATAGGGTACACAGAGGCTCATAAAACCACCATAAACTAATTTATATTAAGTTGAGTACTGAGAATAAATTATTCCACATCAGTTTCTTCCATTAAACCACTGGAAGTAACTTGGAAGAACTTTTGTCTAATATTTATAAACATTTGGGCTTGCTAAATTTCTAGATAAACATTTAAAATCATTTATCATGAAGATGATCTGATACATTTTGGCAGACGAGCAGCAACTCTTGGTTCAAATATCTACTTTTAGGTTAGCATTTTGAAGAAAAATTTTAAATCTAGGTTTGCTAACAAGTAGAGTATACATTTGTTGCCATTTTCCTTTTAAAATTATAAATTTTGAGTTTCATATGTTAAAATGTCCAAATTTGCAATAAGATGTCAGAATTGATAAAACCAGTTTATAGATGCATGGGTTTTCCTTTGACCATCAGTCAAATGGCCTCCCTGTGAAGTCCAACTTTATTGTCTATAGTTTTAGAGGGAAAAAAAAAACCCTGTTTTTCTTAAAAAAATAGATTTTATAATTGGAGTTATATTTTACTACTGTCATTTGAACTAGAATCTAACTTCTACTTTCTTACTGTACACCTCATCTTCTTCTAAAGTTCTATTTGAAAATCATGGTTCAGTTCACATTTTCTTTCTCTGACATCCTCACCCCTTTTTCTGCTTCTTGTTCTGAAAGAGATGCATGAAGATATGGACTATGATTTTCATAAGACAGAATCACTTTTTATGAAGTTCACTCTTAATGGTGGACTTAAAAGTATGCCTAGTGTCATAAGAATCATAAGAAAATATCTGCCAAAGGAGAAATAAGATAAAATCCCCCAGCAAATGAAAAGTGAATACAATTGTTCTAGTGATATTTTCAAACACTTTCTTCATGATTGACAGCACATATGCAGCAGATTTCTTACTCTAGATAATTTTAAAATCCATTTCAACATCAACCCCATGACATGCTACCTGCACAGGCAATGAATAACATGATCAAAGATACCAAAGAAAGTAGAAATAAAAATCAAGTCTATTTTAGATATTTATACCATCAAGTAATTAAAATGATTTGAAATAATCAGAGTTCATATGCTATGTTCGTTGTTTATCAAGTATTAAATGTAATTATCCTAGCCCTTTGCTAGCAAATAGGTAACATTAGTCATCTCTTTATAATAAATACTTTCAGAAAGAAAAATATTAATAATTAGTAATAACAATAATTTCTTTGTACTCCACTATTTTAGGTTTTTTTCCCAACACTAAGTAAACTTCATCTTGGGCAAAATGTTAGTGCGAAAATTGATGATTCCCTCAAATCTTGGTACCTCTAAAACTTTATACCATAGTTAGACTTCAGCTTTTCACACAATTATTGGTCTTGTTAGATGTGTATTTGGCAAGATGTTAGTGGAAGTGTACCTCATCACTTCCAAAGCACCCCATAAAAATTGCCTTCAAATAAATGATGTGGAGAGTTAAAAATAGATGTGAGATTTTCTACAATGGCGGGGACCAGCTGAGGCTGCTCACATCAATACTGAGATGAATGGCAAGTACCTGGAATAATGGGCTAGAGAAGAGTCACTTGTGATCTCAATTTAAGGATATTGTGAGCACCTATATCCAACCAAGAAGATACACACCCTCCAGGCCTATTGCCATATACATACCCAAAGACAGAGCTGTAAAAAAATCTAGAAATTATTTCTATATAGAGGCTAGGGAAAGAAAAATAATGAAAGATGTCTCTAAAAATGAGTGCTATTGTATCTAAAATAATAAAAAATAAAAAAAGTTTGGGGTTGGTAGATGCGAACTATTATAATTAGAATGGATAAGCAGTGAGGTCCTATTCTCTAGCACACGGAACTATATCCAATTTCTTTGGACAGACCATGATGGAATATAACATAAGAAAGGGAATGTATATAGATGTATGGCTGCATTACTTTGCCATACAGCAGAAATTGGTACAACATTGTAAATTGACTATACTTTAATAAAAAAATAAAACAATAAAATAATAAAATAAAAATGAGTGCCTGTAGGAACATAGGAAAAATGACTATTTTTCAGAAAGTGACTTTAGGAAAACAGTTATAGAAGAAAAAAAAAACAGTTATTATTATTTGAGATAGAGCACAAGGAGAAACCAGGAACCAGAAGAAAAAATAATCAGATAAAATAAAGATATGTGTTGAATTTCATTCCCTAATGAACTAGATACCTTCCAAAAGCATATCTGATGTGAAGTTAGCATAAAAGTAAAAGCAAAAAATTTTGGAGCGGTGAGTCCAATATACTGTGGTATATATTAGAATGAGCTACATTCATTTTAAAGGCTACTTCATGCATTGCTTTTCCCATGATTCTGATTCACTGATTTAGAGCTATCTGAAGAGTAATTTTGTTTATTTTTCTTCTTCAATTAAAATCATCCCCTGTTGAAATGTTTTTTAAAACAAGGTAATATGATAATGGATTTGATTTTGAAGAATGTCATTAAAGTAATACTTTGAGGACAAGTGGGAGAGTTTGGATTTCCCTAGAAATAAGCGAAGGCTTTTTTTAAAAGTACTGTTTTAATGAAGGAGATATAACATAGATCAACATTAGGGAATCTCATGCCTAACATGAATTTAAAAACTATTTTCAGTCATTATAAGAATTATCATCTTACAGAAAGTTCCTTAACAGCAAAAACCAACAGATGTAAAGGAGATATAGACACAGGCACACATGTAGATATCCACACATATCTGCACATACACAGACATACATAAAGAAAATAACAGAAAACTTCGGAACTTTACATAAGCTTAGATAAAATTAATAGTTGTGTGGTCAAAAGCATAAATATTTAATTTGATGCAATTTTAGGCATTATTTTCTGCTGCTGTTGGTAAAAATAAGAATTGTAATAAGATGACTTGTAGGATACCTACATATTTAATAGAGTTATTTCATCTATTTTGATGTAAATATGATATTAAAAACTAATAATCAAACTGTAGCTAATGGGAACAGTTCCATGAGAAAGACTCTCTTACGGTCATTTCAGAAAAGCCATATTTCTTTGGTTGTTTTGGTTTCACTTTCATCAATTTACATTTTTCACTTGTGGAGGTCATGGTTGACCTTCCTACTCTCAAGAAAAATGATACAAAGAAAAGAGAAAATAAAAAATCTTTATCACAGGTGTGAGGAGAGAAATCCCACTGTGATCCATTCCCTCCCCCATGAATTATAGAGGAGGAGCTACTTTGTCATATGTAGAAAAAATAGTATTTCCTAATTCATTCATTTCAGCTATCTAAAATAGATTTATAACAGCTAAAACAGACTATACCATCAAAGCAAAGAAATATATCAAGAATTAAACATTATAGCTTAAAATATCTGTGTGTCTTAGCATTAAAGCTATCTGATTATAGGATAGTTTGGGTTTAAAAAAAAATTGTTTCTTTTTAAATGAAGAGATGGAGTTCCCATTATAGTTCAGTGGAAATGCATCTGACTAGTATCCATGAGGATACACGTTCAATCATTGGCCTCACTCAGTGGGTTAAGGATCCAGTATTGCCGTGAGCTGTGGTGCAGCTTGCAGTCAAGGCTTGGATCTGGTGTTGCTGTGGCTGTGGTATAGGCGCGCAGCTGCAGCTCCAGTTGGACTCCTCGCCTGGAAACCTCCATGTGCTATGGGTGTGGCCCTAAAAACATAAAAATAAATAAATAAATAAATAAATAAATAAATAAATAAATAAAAATAAAAAATGAAGAGAAACTACTTATTTTTAGAAGTAATTTCTTTCATTTATGGATAATATTGTAAAATACCCTATATTAAGACGGATATTACTATTTACTGAATAAATGAAAGATGAACCAATAAAAAAAGAACCAATAATCGGAAGCTCTAAAAACACTTTTAAAAATCACTATTCATGGCCCTGTCTATTATCTAGTAAGTTTTAAATTGCTGTATAAGATTAATTTTCAATGTTTTCCTGAAGTCAGTTACTTTTCTAAAATATTTCATACTCAAATATTTAATATTCTAGCCCTATAACAATTTATGAGAATGTTAGCTTTTAATATAAATGGATTGTGAAAAAAGATATATATTTAGTTATTGATCCAGACCACTTAAGTCTATTTGTCAACTTTCTTGACTATTTTAAGACTCCACCATGATTTCTAACACCAGTTATCAGTATTTATGGCAAAATTATCCTAATCTTTACTTCTGAAGTATTCCTTGAATTTATTTTCAAATAATAATAGTTGTATCATTCCTTTTGTGAGAATAATTATCTAAGATATGTTTCTTGTCATTTTCTTTCTAATTCTGCCAAATGACACCCTACACTATCTCCTTCTGAACTGGAGTGACAAAACTGACAGGTGTTGTCAGCAAGAAGTCTGATGATGGAGAGATGTGCTTGTCTTCTAATAGACTCAATAAGGCATAAAGGAGAGGCAAAGTAGCAGTGTGTGTAGCTTGGGGAAGCCTTTGGCAATCCCCCTTTGAAAGCTGTGAAATTTTTGACTACTCCGATTGAGGCACAGATATTTACAATCTGCACAGTTGCTTTCTTAAAATATTCAGCCAAAATGCCTGATGGCATATTATTATCTAGAAAACCATGATGCATATCATAATGAGGCCCACATCATCAGATTTTTTTTTGTACTTACAAAAGAAAAAGCTGTGGTAGAGTGTTGTTAGAAAAATGACATAAAATCCATCTTAAGGGTCTGTTATCTCTTATTTCCTCTGCAACTTTGAAACTGTGCTGTGAGCATCTTCTCAGCGGCATACATCTCCAGCCTGCTGTGAGTCGTTACACCCTCAGCAAGACTTCCTCCCCTCTTCCTTCCACCTTCATTTAGTTCCCCTAAGAAAACACTGTGTGCTGTGTACTCATTTTCCGCAAGCCCTTGGATCCTGAGCTGAGCCGAACGGAAACTGACCAATTCTGTAATGAGCAACCTCTTCAATTAGTCATACTGTCACCTGTGATAGTAGAAATTTTTCTCTGTGATTCTAAACATCAGCTGTCATTCGTATAATGCCAGGTGCTTGGCAAAACACTCTGTGGAATTTTTCATCCATCTGTCCAGTCTTAGAAGCGACCTTCCATTACTTTCCTTTGTACACATGTTATCTTTAAATAGGGCATTTGCATAACAAAAGAATGCCTCTGAATACACAAGGAAGTTTCATGGGGACAGAAGAAACTGTATTACATTCTTTATAATTCATATGATATCGAAGGCTGTTGCCATTCAGCCTCAGGCCACCAACACTTCAGTGTATTTATTTAAGGGCAGCAAATGCTAACTGTTAACAAAAATACAGCTCTCTCTTTTATCAACTACAAATTTATTAGCAACAGAAAAAAATCTATTCTGGAAATATATATTTGTATTGCAAATGCTTAAAGGAGTAACTAATGAGGCCATTTATTGTCCAAATTTGACTAATTATTATGCCGAGAAACTGCCTAGGAGCCACTATGTGCTTAGAAATTAAGCATTTTCAGTAAGTGCATCAAAGGAGTTGGAAACAAACTAACAGCATGAACTTCAGAAATCTGTCTATTCATATTGATCCCGACTGGCATGGTGTTACATAGAAAAGTAGCTACAGGCACTTTAAAACAAATGATTCACAAGCAAATGTAAAGAAATAATGAACAGCCTCCCAAGGAGAACTAGAATGACCATATAATTAGTCCTCCAAACTGAAATACTTCTGAGAATGAAAGAGGCCACCATTAATACAGGACTGCAAGCATAAAGCTGGATGTTCCCAAGCAAACCAAGATGTATGCCTTCTGTGTCTCAACTTCTATTGCTCCACAGGCCCTAAATAAATGTTGAAGTCATCACCTATTGCAAAAATTACACATTTCTTTAAATGCTTCCATAATATTGCCCCATCCTACCATTCCATTCTTTCATTCTATCATTCTAACATGAACCCATTGCCTAAGAATTTTGTTTTGGTTGGCCATGGCTCTTCTGAAATTCTTTTCCTGGGACTATAGACTCTGCTTGGGAATGAGGTCCTGCAACTGAATCTATGAAAGGTAAATCTCTCTTGTAAGACAAAGTTGAGTTAATTCATATCTTTTGATGGCAAATAGCAGAGATGCTTTAGGCCCCTTTATGTTGTGGAATGGAATAAAACTTCCATAATCAACTCAGTTCTGAGGAATAGTTCCCCTGTCCATTTCTCTTTGCTTTTTTTAGTACATAGCATTTTATCTCAAACTCCTTTCTTACTGACAGTTCGACTACCTCAACATTATCTGGCCTAAATCTTAGAAGGAGTACTTTTGATGGACTTAGCTAATAATCATCTTTCCCGGAAGTCCGAGATTCCATACACCACTTATAGAAGTATGGCACTTGACTCTAGAAAAAAAATACTGTTCATCTGAAAGGACAAATTAGCATGGTTAGCAGTGGACCCTGTTAATTTGGAAAAAAATATGTCATTGCAAGCACGGTGAAGAGTATGGAGCACTTCAAACCTTTCTCTCTGTGTGAAACCTTCCTATAATCTTCCCATGTAATGTCTAGTTTTCCCTACTGAACACTCTCATAGGATTTTGTGTTTCTACTTGTCACTGAGATATGTCTGTTGAATCAGAATATCTATGTTTTCGTTTATCTCCCCAACTAGATCATGAACTTCTTTCCCCCTCCCCAGCTTTGTTGCGATGGAAATGACATAATGCACTGTATAAGTTCAAGATATGCAATGTGTTGATTTGATACACATACATTGCAAAATGATCATCACCATAACATCAGCTAACAGCTTCATCACATCACATAATTACCATTTTTTGTGTGGTGAGAACATTTAAGATTTATTCCCTTAGCAATTTCCAAGTAAGTATATATGCAAAATTATTAACTATAATCACCATGCTATGAAATAGATTCTCCAGAACTTATTAATCTTTAAATGGAAGGTTTGTACCCTTTGAGCAACATTTCCTCTTTTCCCCCACCCCCAGCTGCCAGTAAGTATCATTGTATTCTGTTTCTATAATTTTTGGCTTTTTTAGATTCCATTTATAAGTGATATCATAGACTACTGGTATTTTTCTCTTTGCCATTTCACTTAGCATAATGCCCTCAAGGTCCATCCAGGTTGTCACAAATAGCAGAATTTCTTGTTTCTCTTAGATAAGTGCTATTTCATTATATGTATGGCCCACAGGTTATTTCCATATCTTGGCAATTGTGAATAATGCTGCAATGAATGTGGAAGTGTTGTTCTCACTTAGAGACTGTTTTCATTTCCCTTGTATGTATACTCAGAAGTAGGTCCACTAGATGGAACATGAACTTCTCAACTTGCTGTTTCTGTGGCATAGTAACATGGCACTTAGTATATGTTCAATAAATATTTATTCCATTGAACTGATAAATTAGTAAGATATACTAGTTCAATGTAATTTAATAATGACAATGTAAATAGAGAAGTCAATAGTCCTTTCATTTTAAGATGATGAGAAATAAGTCATCATTCGTCTCACCTCTCATTCCTTCCTTGCCTCTGTCTTCCTTATGCTAGACAGAAATATAGAAATAATGGATATGTGTAAGACTATTCACAGGATACTAATCAAGGTATCAGAAATGAAAATTATGGTAGCATAAATCATAGATTCTTAAAGAAGTATCTATCAAATTAATTTAAAGTTTTATCCTGGTTTTGAAGGAAAATCACTTTGGTTTCACAAATCAACATAACAAAACAATTGGGAAACTCCACCATAAAAAGATCAGGAAAATACAAGTTCATAATGAGCAGAAACAAACAAAAACCCATCTCTTAATAAGCTTCATAGCATTTTAAATACTATTCAGTAAGGTTTGGTTTAAATAATGTTATGATAAACTATATACACACACACACACATATATATATGTATGCATATGAACATATATATATATTTTTTTTCTTAAGGAAAAAGACTTCGCAAAAGTGGACTATTGCCACCATATAACTGAAAATTCAGGAAATGCCAAGCTTTGAAAAGTCATTACATGAATGTATGAGGGAAATAAATAGAGATCACAATTAATCTGACTCTGAGAATTGTCATATGAATTAATATAGAGTTCAATTGTCAGCATATCACAAATCAAATTTTGTCTCTAGAATTATATAACTATTATCACTGGTTCCTGACATTGCTAATTTTTGTCTTTGCAAAAATAAATGAGCCAAACTTTCTTCCACAAAAATTATGATAGAATCTAAACTCTTTAACCTCTTCCTTCATTAGGATTTGAAAATTTCAGAGACTGCTGTGTACACTTTAACATGATTGGATCTCTTTACCCTTATCCTTTAGGCCTTAAGAAATGCTTTCCGAGGATGACCAGGTTTATATCCTCCCAAGTGAAAATCTTGTTGGTTACCTGAAAACACCATTTGGTTGTACATCCATCTATTAGGAAACTAAATTTTGAAACCAAAATTACAGGGGAAATAAATACCAGATAAAAGTGGGTAAAAATGGGTGGGAATAAAGAGAAAAAAACAACAACTAAACAAAGAAAAACTTCATTGTGGAATATTTTGGTACTAATAAAATACAAGTGTTCAATATAATTTTATTTTCACTACAAGCAGTTAAATATAAAATATATAAATGATGTGTTAAAGGTGTTTTGAATCCTTTTCCTCTTACATTCAGGAATGAGTTCCTGTTGTGGCTCAGTGAAAATGAATCCAACTAGTATCCATGAGGAAGCAGGTTCGATCCCTGGCTTTGCTTAGTGGGTCGGGGATCCAGTGTTGCCATGAGCTGTGGTGTGGGTTGCAGACGAGGCTCCAATCCCACATTGCTGTGGCTGTGGTGTAGGCTGGCAACTGCAGCTCTAATTCAACCCTCGCCTGGGAGCTTCCATATACCATGGGTGTGGCCCTAAAAGGCAATAAAATAAAATAAATAATAATAATTAAATAAAAATTTTAAAATAAAAGAATGATTAAGATTTCCAGGTAGGGAAATTTTGTTGTGTTATATTTCTGACTCAAGGTAAAGAAGTTTGGGATGAATTTTCTCACTGAACTTCTGTCTAGTGTAAATGTAAATGAACACATCAGTAAGAAGGGGGTGGAAGGAGTGTTATAGTAGAATGATAAATGCAGAAAAATGCTTTTTTCTTCTAATGCATTGCAGATACCATTCAGCAGTTTATCTGTACAAAAATAAAATGTGACCCTCTATAAAACAGCCAAGGTCAGTGAATATTGGTCATGGAAGTTGTTTCCCTCATGATTCAGTCTTTTACAAGATCTTTTTGCCTTTTTAAGATGAATAAGACCTTTACAAAGGGTGTGGGATCCATTTAAATCTCTTATTCAACTTTTTAGCTTTTGCTACATGCATTCTTTCAAAACTTTTGTTAAATAAAACTTTTTAACATGCTATATTATTTGGAAAACTAAGGATTTTGATGTTTTTTTAAAAAAACTCTTATTTGTTACAATTCTATGTTTCAAGTACTCATGTTGCAACTGAGTAATTTTTTGTTGCTACAAATAAAGGATGACCTCAATTGACTCCATAATGTTTGAATCTCTCCTTGGAGTAAGGAGGGACTCTACAAATGGAAATAGCATGAGGCAGATTACATATTTGAAGATCCCTTCTTGCTTGAAATTTATATTCATCAATAAGTAACTTAAAGTTTACATTTTTACAATTAGCAGTTTTTAAGCTTGACAGTTTGTTATAGCTTGCTACATTAATTTATTATGAGGTCACTGTGCTTGACAAGATATTATAAATAACAGTTCAAAAATACATGCTCTTTGGGAATTCCCTGGTGGCTCAGTGTCTTAAGGATCTGGCATTATGACTACAGTGGCTTGGGCCACTGGTGTGGTGAAGGTTCAATTCCAGACCTGGGGAACTTCCACATGCCACAGGTATGGCCAAAAACTTAAAAAAAAATAAAATAAAAGTACAAGCTCTTTAAGAGCAGACTTTCCCCCTTATCCCCCCTCTCTGTTGTTTATTGAGTGCCTAGAACATCCTGACACATAGAAATTCCCCAATAAACATTTGTCAATGGATGGGAAAAAAATAAATGAATGAATGACTCAGACATTGAGTCATTCATTCATATTCAGTCATATACAACACAGAGTTTATTTGAAAGAGCAAAGTTCAGTCAGTGTATGTATTCAGTCATATACAACACATAGTTTACTTGAAAGAGCAAAGTTTTTTTCCAGAATATAAAGAAACGTGAACTCCAAATGGATATCGAACTCAAAATTTCACATTTGGTTTGTATTATTCCTGAGCATGTAGGTTGATTTATTTATTTTTAAATTTACTGATTGTTAAATATAAATAGAAGAGAATGAGAGACGCTGAGTCCTGAGGAACATCCACTGTGGTTCATGCATGTCTTTATCCCCTGCAGCTACCCCTCCCCTCCCACCAGCACTTGACTTTAGCCACAAACTCCCTATCTCTCTTGCCCTTGATAAAAGCCAAACACCTAGACAAATACCTATTGATTTAAAAAACAAATTTATTTATTTTCTGGGTACCAGCTTTGAACAAGTCGTCTCAAAACTAGCCTAACTTTAAGTGGCTTCCTCCAATTAAAGTCCTGTAAAAGAGTCAGTCATTTTTTCCCAAGTTAGCCCTCAGCTCCTGTGCCAGCCTCATGCCTGTTATTTTCAAGTAAAGACTTATGGTAATGTGTGTATTTCTTTCCAGAAAGAGAGTCATTCATTTTGGTGCACCTCAGATATGTGTGACCACATATATTCAATGCATAGGTAAGTACACTGAGGTCTTAACCTCTATAAGGAAGGTAGTGTAAGCAAATGTTTCTCTTTTATTTTTCTCACTCTATGGCCATCAAGCCCTGAATAATTTATAGAAAGTATATTTATCTGTTTTAAAATGAAAGGGAAAAAACACAAAATTGCACAACTTTTTGTTTTGAATTATTCATAAAGAATGTCTTCTCAGTTTATTACAACTCCTCCAATTATTATTTTTTATATAATTTCAATTAAGGATTAGTTCTTTTAGTTCTGGGACAACTATTTGAGAATAAATTACTCTTTGAGGGTACTGTGGTTTGGGTTTTTTTTTTTTTTGTCTTTTTGCTATTTCTTGGGTCGCTCCCGTGGCATATGGAGGTTCCCAGGCTAGGGGTTGAACCAGAGCTGTAGCCACCAGCCTACGCCAGAGCCACAGCAATGCGGGATCTGAGCCACATCTGCAACCTACACCACAGCTCACGGCAATGCCGGATGGTCAACCCACTGAGCAAGGGCAGGGACCGAACCCGCAACCTCATGGTTCCTAGTTGGATTCGTTAACCACTGCACCACGACGGGAACTCCCTGGTTTTTCTAAGACTTCCTCAAGAAAAGGATGAGCACTTTAGGTACGAGATAAGGAGACTTTGGTGTTTATATTTCTAGAAGTATCTCCAGAAGCACTTAGACCCATTAATACTCATGATATTAACTGGCAAACAGGGTTGTTTTTTGTTTTTTTGTTTTTTGTTTTTTTACTGGCAATGGAGAAGCTGGGCCCTCTGAATACTTACTGGTCCACTTCAGTGTCCACAGTAGGAAGCTGATTACCAGGCTTTCTGCTAATTTCTCTGTTGGCACCAAGATGACCAGGATCCCAGAAGGTATCCCTAGATCACAGAGAACAGCTAGCAATGTGAGTGGCTTTACTTACCCTTTGTGCCCTGAACACCCAGAAATAATGTGCTCTTGTCTCTACCCTGTCCTACTTATCAGAGTGTTTCTAAGATTACTCTTTATTAGTCATTTGCCGAGTTACTAAGCCCATCAGATCTCAGTCATGTTTTAAAGTATAAACTTCCCCAGTCATTTGTCTTTTCCTGAAATGTTATCCTCAAACTTATCTGTACTCCCTTCTCCCTCATCTAGTCTTATTTCCTCTAAACATTTTACCATGCTCCCCAAAATGTTTCTCACCTTATAAGAAAAGTGGTTTTAAAAATTAATAAAAAAATAAAAACCTACTTCGACTGTTACTGAGGATCCCCCTCCACTTTCTTGCCATAACTGGATTCTGGTCCCTTCCTGTGGCCACTGATTTTCCCAGAGCTTCCCAGAATAGAGGCTTTTCACATCACATGACTTAGATATCAATGAAAGTGTCAGCATTTTACTTTTTTTAAGTGCTTCTTCCAGGCTTTTCTGGCACAACACTCGTATGAATATCTTCCTCCATGGACAATGAGGACAGACTGAACTCCACTTTGTCACTGTCACTACTGACCTCCTGATTACTTCTTCTGTTTCAGAGAGGAAATGTTAGCCCTGGCCCATGACAGTCCTGTCAACTACAGCTCTATTACTCATTCAGAGATGACACAAACAACGGCCTACTTTCTTATGTCTTCAGTTTCTCATTTTCTGTTCTTATTAATTCCTCTATTCCCTTTTAGCCACCCAATTTCATGGCCATCCCAAAGCACTTTTGGTAATTCTAAGCTATTCTGTTTCTGAAATTTAGAATTTAAAGGTATCACTTTCCAAAAACTATCTGCTATCTCCCTTTGGTTCTCTCTTATAGTCACCCCCAAATACCGGCTCTTCACCCTAACAGGTATCCCATGTTTGTGGCCCTCCACATTCTCTCACTCTCCCAGAACTTCCTTCCTCTACTCTAGCCTAATCGATTTCATGGTTTATTATTTCAATCTACCTGTTCGTTTGTCTCTCTGATAACAGCTACCCAGTAAAATCCAGTTTGGAATCACTCCACCACTCAGTATATTTGTACCTATGCTTGGGATGTTCAATAATTCTTAAAAGAAAAAAAATCACAATGCTATAGATGTTAACAAAGTCATAGCCAAATTTAGCCCAATTCTTTAAACTATACTCTAATTTAAAAAAAGAAAAAGAAAGAAATACAGGGATACAATTGTACTTCTGGGTATAAAAAGCAAGACTTTAAAAGGAATAGTAATGAAAAAATTTAAACATAAACTATTTTAAGGTAATCATTTTCCATGTCTTCACCTTTCATAAGGATTCCAATCTAATTTTTTTTTTCTGTCTTTTTGCTATTTCTTGGGCCGCTCCCGCGGCATATGGAGGTTCCCAGGCTAGGGGTCAAATAGGAGCTGTAGCCACCGGCCTATGCCAGAGCCACAGCAACGCGGGATCCGAGCCATGTCTGCAACCTACACTACAGCTCACGACAACACAGGATCCTTAACCCACTGAGCAAGGGCAGGGACCGAACCCACCACCTCATGGTTCCTAGTCGGTTTCGTTAACCACTGCGCCACGACGGGAACTCCCCAATCTAAATTTGATCTTTTTGACAAACCATCTCTTTTCTTAATAGCCTTTAATCTCACTTACAAAAGAAACACATATCATTCACTAAAGTGGATTCATACCACGAAAATATTTTCCAAGCTCTAAACAAGAGGAAGCCTCTTTAGTGATTGACCACAATGCTATAAACCTTGTCTTTCTTTCTTCCATTTAATAATTTTTGTTACGGTTTAACAAAGCAAAAGGGGCATTTTGATCTCCATTGGAGTACTTTTATGTGATAGTGGGTGAAATAATGTGTTTTTTATTTTAATACATTTCCTCTTTATTCTTCAGTCAACTTTCAATAAATGCTCTTGAGAAGTATTTATTAGCCCCCTCTTTCTGCAGAAAAATTTCAATAAATACTCTTTTTTTTAGGGCCACAGAGCCTATGGAGGTTCTCAGGCTAGGGATCAAATTGGAGACTATGCCACAGCCATAGCAAAGCTGGATCCAAGCTGTGTCTGCAACCTACACCACAGCTCATGGCAACACCAGATCCTTAATCCAATAAGCAAGGCCAGGGATCAAACCTGTATCCTCATGGATATTAGTGGGGTTCATTAACCACTGAGCCATGATGGGAACTCCTTCAATAAATACCCTTGAGAGAGAATTCCCATGAATATAATGAGACCATAGATGAGAAACACTAAATATTAAAAATGTTTCTTCCCACTCACTGCATATTTTAATTCAATAAATTATTTTTAGATATTCTTAATTTTCATTTCTAAAATATGTCACTACCTGGAAGGAATCCACCTTTAAATAGCTAAAGTATGTCTTGGTGATGCAGACTCTTTCACATATAACTGCATTATTTTCCAAAAGTACTAAATTTTTCAAAACATATTAGATAAACATTAAGGATAAAATTATTATATAATTTTTTTTCATATTCAATGTAGTTGAGACTTACTTTATAAAATCATATCATATGGAATAAATATTCTAATTATAGTCAATCTTCATCTTCAGTTTGTGAAATGATTTTATTTTTTTAACTTCAATAAAATAAATACATATATATATATACATATACTTACTGTTGAACCAACTTCTTTTTAGAATTATATACACTTCTCTTTTATTAAACAATAAATTCTATGAAATTGAATTATTTATGATTTTTGTATTTTAGTCTTGCTTTCTTATCCCCAATAACTAAAAACCAGATTTTGATAGGTACACACACACACACACACACACACACACACATTTATAGAAAAATACTATAATCTTTTTGTCAGTCTTCAATTCATTTGTAAATTTCTAATTATTATATATTATATATCACTATATGTTATATATTATAATATTCAAGTGAGTGAATGAGAAATAACATATTTACCACTGCTACATAGTTATAAAATATGTTAGTTGAAATAATTCTAATTTATTTAAATATTTGACTTGATAGTTTTAGTTATATATTTTGCAAGACAGGCTATATTGCATTCTTCATTGCTTTTCTATACTACTCTTCAAAAACGATTATTATATATTTGCTTTGATTGAAAAATTTAGACTTTTTTCTGACAGAAAGTTATTCTGATCTAATTAACTATTTTGACAAAGAAGACTTGCCTGTTAATTAGTGTGTATGGCAGACATTCTTCATTAAAATGAATTAATTAAGTCCACAGATAAAAGGAATTTAGGAGACTATTTACAGCCCATGGACTATTTACAAAAAAATGTCAAAGTGGTAGTAATGAAATAGATATTACTTCCATTTTTCCCATACTCTCTGGATATATTGTGTTGAATAAAGTGCCTCCAATAATATGTACAGTTGGTTCTAATTAGTTGTGATAGTTCTATAAAATCACTATGAACACTGAATTAGTAATTAGTGAAATATTGTTCCTGAAAGATATGTATGGAGTTAGGAGCCTGTGGGCCTCTGGTCACAGAATTTTCATCAACTGATCAATATGTAACATTGAACTCATGACCAACAACAATGTAACTCATGCCTGGGTAAAGCATATCTAAAACATATATTTCCCCTGTAAGACATATCAAGTAACTTTGTGCTTATGGGCTCTACACAGGACTTCAGCACTGAACTTGGGGACCATTTTGAATAGCAAAATCACAACAAAAATGCAAAAATGTAACACAATCTAGACCACAATAGGACTGAGAGTGGGAAAAAGAAGGTAAACCATCACTTTGTATGACCATTACTGGAAACATTCCTTTCAGGTGACTCAAATTTTCTGCCAACCCAACATACCCATAAATGACCATGAAAGTAAAAAAAAAAAAAAAAATCTATCAATTTTGCAGTTACAGATAATTTATCAAATAGGCAAATTCTCAAACATGGAATACATGAATAATGAGGATTTAGTATATTTTGGTAAAACTGTCACTAATTGGAAAAAGCTTTCATGAGTCAGAACATAAGCAACATATGTCAGCCAGTATTCCACAATATACAGATCTCAGAGAAAAAATCTCTGAGATTCTTTCTGTGCTAAGTATCTGGGGAAGTGTAAAACTATTTTTATTTGTCTAGCCAATTTACTTATTTAACCAATTAACTGAACTCAGTCCTTTGACTTAGGAACTGAATCATGTGTTAGGAATTACATTAATGCCATCAAAAATGTGTTAAAGAATAAGATTCGTCCAATAAGATTCCTACAGGAGAGGAAAAAAAATTAACTGGGTAGAGGAGTTAAATTCTAATGAAGTTGAAATAAATCAGACACGGAATACGGTAATTCAGGAGACAATTATATGTTTGTTTATATGCATTTGTGTGCTACCTGAACTTTATTTTTGTTATACCTAAGTTTACAATTTATTTATTATTTATTTATTTATTTGCTTTTTAGGGGCACACGCATTGCATATGGAAGCTCCCAGGTGAGGGGTCATATCAGAGCTGCAGCTGCCAGCCTATACCACAATCACAGCAATGAAGGATCTGAGCTGCGTCTGTGACCTACACCACAGTTCACAGCAATGCCGAATACTTAACCCACTGAGAAGGCCAGGGGTCAAACCCATGCCCTCAAGGATACTAGTTAATTTCATTACCACTGAACCACAATGGGGACTCCTACACATTGTTTGAGAAAAAAAGTTTCCTTTTTGAAGACTATTAAGGAAAATTAAGAAAAGGGACTTGGGTATAGTTAACAAAAGGAGCATAGACCTGGCAATGGTGTGAAGTCAAATGGGGTGAAAATCAAAGAAGGTGCATTCTCAGGACTGTCAGCTGTAGAGATTGTCATTTGCAGGTTCTTTTACTGAAACTTCTCCCAGACAGTAACCTGAATGCATGCTGTGATTTGGCTTGGGAAAAAGTGGAAACATTTATTTTTAGTGACTATTTGATAGATAAGTTTTAGATACAAAACACGTACCCCTTGTCAGATATTTAGTAATTGCACTGAGTTTTAACTCAGTTTTACTGCTCCCTCCACCCCCGAAACTCATGTGTACCTGGAACCAGTGAATATGATCTTATTTTTTTAAAAGCCTTTGCATATGCAATCAACTTAAGATGACATTATACTGGATAAGGGCAAGGACTAATTCAGTAATTACTGTCCCGAGAAGAACAGGGAAATTTGAACAAAGGCATACACAGAGGGAAAATGATGTGAAGAAATACATGGATAATGGTAGCAACAAAGGTAGCAAGGCAGTGAGAGCAGTGATGCTCCTGTAAACTAAGAAACTCTGAGGGCTGCTGGCAACTACCAAAATCTAGGAAGTGTCCTCTCCTAAAACCTTCAGAGAGAGCATAGCCCTGCCAACACTTTAATTTCCTGGAAATGGGAGATAAGAAATGTCTGTAGTTTGAAGCTACCCAGCTTGTGTTTCTTTGTTATAGAAATCCTAAGAAACTAAGAACCCAGTGTGAAACCAAATGTATACTCATGTCTTTTGGTATCTGTAAGGGGATTGGTTCCAAGCTCCCCCTCATATATCAAAATCAATGGATGCTCGAGTCCTTTATATAAAATAATGTCTTACTGCATATAACAAATGCACATCCTCCTATATACTTTAAATTATCTCTAGATTACATTTAATACATAGTACAGTGTAAACACTATGTAAATAGTTGCCTACGTGTGGCAAAACAAATTCAAGATTTGCTTTTTGGAAATTCCTCTAGATTTTTTCTGAATATTCTTTAATCCAAGGTTGGTTGAATATGCAGATAGGGAAATTGCAGGTATAGAGGGTCAACTCTATACATTTACAGTCATGACTTTTCCATTGAAATATGTGGCCTTCTAATTTTTGGACTATGGAAATGTCACCATTTAATATGGTACTCTCCTTATCTTTAATAACTGCATAAAAGTAACAGTAGAATGAAGCTGGAAAATGAAATTGCAACGAATCTCAGATGATATGGTCTGAGGCATTAATGTGCAGATCATAGGATGGGAAAAGAAGAGCAGAAATAATGCATCTGAGGGCAGGGGAAAGGCCATAATAATATACAATGTATTTTTAATAGTGTCAGGCATAATTTAAATTAAACACAAGTTAGTCACATTTTTCCATCGATTTCTTATAAATGGCAGACCATTTTTCATAAGGAGATGAAACATTTATAATGGTTTGACAAACTTTAATGGTACCCAGATAAACTTAAGCCTATGGCCTTTTAAGCCTTTGTAATAGCATACATTTCATTGACAGTAAGTAAATTAATATCCACTATTTTCTTTATTGTTTCCCTTTTATTTAATTCCTTCTAAAAATCAACTATTGGCTTTTAAATTCATGAATTTAGTACTATAATTTAAGTATTTCAGGGGGTTTATTATTTTCAATTTCAAAGCATTTTAGCTACCAGGGAAAAAAAGCAGAAAATTACAGACTTCAGTGTGTTTTAACAAGAATCCTCATGAATCAAACATATTGAAAGATGAGAAGCTCCTTATAGAATTTCTGGATTAGGCAATAAGCACATAAAATAGTTATGATATAAATGGGAAAATAAAATGAATATAGTAAGCACAAGTAAGAAAAATAAAGACTGAGAGAGACTATTGTAAGAGCCCAATACATGCCCAGTGAAAGGGTCCATCATAGCTCATTTCCAACTAACTACAGCCCTGTTGGAATGCAGCTCCAGGGATCCATATGGTCCAATTGCTTTTTTTCAAATAACCACTGGAATTCAAATATTTAGTTAAATATAACTATCTTTACAAGTTATAAAATAACAAGTGTTTATTATCCAGAAATCATAAAAACATAGGAAATGTAACCTTTTTGTGTGTAATTTTTAATCATGGCTTGAGAGAAGACATATCATATGTATGGGTCTTTATTAAAAAATTGCATTCTTTAGTTCCTGTGAAGTCATCTTAATGTGTTGCACCAAATTTGAAACTAAAAATTTCAATTCCTTTGGCACCTATATTTTTGATCAACTTCTTTGTGATGCAAGATAACATTTTCAAGTTAAAAATTTAAGTAATCTTACAGATTATATTTGAGGCTGAATGGTTTTAAGGATAACTTCTTGCTTTAGTAAAATCTCACTACCCTGTCACTGAGTATCAGTCTTACAATCTAAACTTGTGCACCAAAAGTTCTTGGTGTAAGTTTTTAAAATTTTCTCATATATTTGGCTCACGCACATAGAAGGAAACATTCCCAAACAGAAGTTTTTTCCTTTACTTGTACTGGAGCCACATGTACATTAAGAGGGATTATTGTATAAATTAATATGATGTCTCACTGTTGTCACTGGATTTGTTCTCCGATTGGAAATAGAACACGAAGCAGACTTCCAGTGTTGTCATACTCAAACCACTTACCAACAGTATTATAAAAGTCTACAGGTGATCACCCTCCAGCCCACATTTCTGCTTCTTTAGTGTTTACTTTTGATGTTTTATTTGTGATAGATACCTCTTTGACAGTTATTTATACTTAATAACTTGTCCCCCACTTAGCTCTGTTGTATTCCAATAGGTCGCATAACCCCAGGGAGATTTTTTTATGAATAAAATACTGGGGAAAAATGATACGACTTTTTGGTTGCTTTTATTGGAAAGTTATTTCTCCTCATCTGGTGATGGAAACTGTTACTTGAATATTAGCATGATACTCTCCTTTACTGCCTTAGAAAATGTTTTTCTCCAGTTTATCTTGGCTAGGAATAACTTGGCCAATAGCTATACTAGATGAGTAAAGAGTTCCCCCAAAATGCTATTCTACTTAGCTAAAAATCTTTTCTCTTCAATTAGCATATGGATGTTCAAAACAGAATTGCGAGACTCTACAAACTGATAAGCAACTGAAGGACCATGCTATATAGAGTAGCTTTCAAATATTTTATAATAACAAGAAAAAATCTGGTCGCTATTTTTTTGGTAGAGATAATATATAAGGTGAAAACAGCACTAAACTCAGGGTCTAAAGATGATGATGCAAATTTAGGGAAATCACTAAACACTATTCTAATTTTGGACTTAATGACTCTGAGACCCCATTGTCCAATACTCTATGACAGAGGATTAAACATTTACTGCTCAGACCTCAGACTCATGGAAAACCTATGTGTGAATGAGACAAAGTAGGTGAAGAAATTTTGTAATAACAAAATGCTATCCAAACACAATGAATCACTACTATTCAACACTACTCTTAGCTTCCTCCTCCAAGCTCTCTTTATCACACCTCTTCTGGATAAAAATATATTTCCAGCGGTCCCACTCCACCAACCAAATTCTCAAAAATTGAGGCTGAACTAGAAGCCAATGAAGCTGGCACTTGGCTATAGACCACAGATCAAAATTATCCTGAAGTCTGTTTCATGGACAAGGACAGTTACTGAAAGAGTAGACAATTCATTATCATGAAGGAAAGCTGGAAATCAGAGGTTCTATAAGAAGCACAGAAAATATGAGTAAAAAGTCTACATGAGGTCCTACTGTACAGCACAGGAACTATCCAATCTCTTGGGGGTAGAACATGATGGAAGATAGTATGAGAGAAAGAAGTGTGTATATATTCATATATATATATGAGTGGGTCACTTTTATGTATGGCAGAAATTGGCACAAAATTGTAAATCAATGATACTTTAATGAAAAAAATTTACAGAAGGAGAGCCTTGGGATTTTCTAAGACCTAAGTGTCCAGCAGGAGGACATCATCATGGGGCACTTGCTGTGGAATATTGAGAAGATGGGAACAATCTGATACACTTCAATGTAAGATAAGAACGACACTCTGTACACATTTTGGCATTCATGTCCTAACTCAGCCTCTCCAACATTCCTACACAGTGAATTCAGATCTAACATTGACTGATCCATCTGGAGAGAAGTATAACTTTCATTATCCCATATCAAATTTCTCCTATTATTCTATCATTTGGATTTATGCTTCTGTCAGTTCTAACCAATGGTGAGAAAACACCAGAAGCAGGATTAAAGTTTTAAAACCTTGAAATTAATTTGTAATATGTTGGTGTTGAAAGAAAACATTAATACCTTTATATCCATTTATTAATCATTTTTCCCAGTTCCACTTCTCCCTAAACTGCACTCCAAACTGGGTTAGGTGCACAGATAGAAAATAGAATCTTAAACATATTTTTATACATACCTAAGAGTCTTTAAAATATTATTCAAGGTTATTTATTTAAATAAATGCCTTGTTAAATTAAAAAGAAGGAAAACAAAAGAACATCTGAAACTACTCAGGCCATAAAATATAGTTTTAAATAGAATAGGTTTTTTTGAAATAACTGATATAATTTCTAAAAATGATGAAGTATTAAAAATAAAAACAAGGAGTTACCAAAGTGGCTCAGCAGGATAAGAACATAACTAGTATCCATGAGGATGTGGGTTCAATCTCATGCTTCCTCAGTGGTTTAAGGATCCCACATTGCCACAAGCTGCTGCATAGGTTACAGATGTGGCTTGGAGTCCAGGTTGCTGTGGCTGTGGCATTGGCCAGTGGCTGCAGCTCCTATTCAACTCCTAGCCTGGGAACTTCCACATGATGCAGGTGAAGCTATAAATAAATAAATAAATAAATAAATATTAAATAAATAGCATTTAATTATATCAAAGAAATCACAAGAAGGAAAGAGTGAAACAATTTGTGGCAGACATAGTTTATACTGAGTTTACTCTCTGTCCAAAATCTGCCAGGCTTTCAAGTTCCTTTCCTTAGGACATTACTTTTTTTTTTTTTTTGGTCTTTTTAGGGCCACATCCGTAGCATATGGAGGTTCCCAGGCTAGGGGTCTAATCGGAGCCATAGTCACTGGTCTATATCACAGCCACAGCAATACCAGTTCCAAGCCATGTCTGCAACCTACACCACAGTTCACTGCAAGCTGGATCCCCGACCCACTGAGCAAGGCCCAGTATCGAACTTGCGTCCTCATGGATACTAGTCAGACTGGTTTCCGCTGAGCCAAGACAGGAACTTCAGGACATTAAATTTTTAAATTTCTTTTTCCTAAATGTGGATATACCATAGAGTACTCTGGTTCTCATAGATAGAGATCCAGATTTTTTTACACATAGCTATCCATTTGTTACATAGCTAGTTGAGCAACTTATTCCATTTTTATTACCATATAATAATTCCCAAATATAGTAAGTCTATTTTTACTTCATTTTATTCCACTTATTATTCTTGCAATAGTACTATAATTTTGAAAACTATCTTAGAGTTCATCTAGCTTCTTGATCAGTGCTATCCAAAAGAAATATAATTGACTCGCATATGTACTTTGAAGTTTTCTGATAACCTTATACAAAAGGTAAAAAATAAATCTGGTGACATTAATTTTCTTTATATATTTTATTTAGCTCAATACATCCACAATATTTTCAGATATAATTAATTATATTACAAAATGCAATCAAGTATAAACACAACCATTAGTGAGATAATTTACATTATTTTTTCATACTAATTATTTGAGATCTAGTCACCTGCCCTGGTCATCCTGCCTTTAAAAATGTTTTGCTTTGCTGAAACACTTTGGGGAGTTAATTATTTTTCTGAGCAGAGACACCTGTTCTCCTTGCATAGCTTTGCGGTAAACCTTTCCATCTTTTAGACTCCAGTGACTCAGCTTGGTATGGTTTGGCCTCACAGGTGCATGAAACTGGGTTTGATAACAATATGTCAAAGTATTTGTTGAATTGATAAATTTAAATGTTTTACTTACACATAAAGTTTAAAGTAACATGATAGTAAATGTATATATTTTTGAATTTATCCCACTATAATTTATATATTTTGATTGTTTAAAAAATGAGTAAATTTTATATATAATTTATAGCCACAATTTCCAGGAGCAAGCTTAATTAATTAATTAAACATAATTGTGCTTAGAACATTCAGTGTCTTAATCTTTTTAGCAGTTCATTGGTGGGTGACAGTGAGAAAATCTGAAAAAATAAAATGAGCATATTGTGATTGTTCACAGTTATAATGAAGAGTTTAAAAAATCAAAAGTATTAAAAATAAATTCAAACTGATTTTAGATGTTTGTGAATTTAAATTTTATATTTTCTTCCACATTACTATTAAGTAAAAAAAAAATAAAATCCAACTTCATTTTAAACTGCTGGAAATTCTCAAAGGATTTTTCTTTCTTTTTTTAAGAACAATTGTTTATATTTTTGACAGTTAAACTAAACTATAATTATCACACTATCTTTCAAAGAACCTTTGAAGTTTTAGAGAGATCTGAATTTATACTGCCTAAGTGTTAGGAATCATTACTCTGTAGTTGTCTCAACAGATGATATAATAGAGCAGATAGAAAAAACAAAATGAAAAAAAAAACTTACAAAATAATGTATAAAAATTAAAAACAGCATTCACAAAAGGGCTGAATTAAACGCATCCTTACATAATAATCTCAGGAGTTAACTGTATTTTAGATCTGACTTATAGTAGCTTTTATTCAGAGTGCCCAATGAAAAATATAACATCAATTAAAATAAGCTATAATTTTTTAGAATTTACTACATGAAAATTACAGTGTTAAGGATATACATTCCAAAAATTCTGAGAACAAACTTTCTCATTCTGTGACCTTCATTTAATTAAATGAGAACCCCACACATGTAGTTTGTCCCAAACTAAATGGGCCATATTAGTTAAAGGGAAAAGGGCCACAAAAGATATCTGGACTCCAAAAGTCCTGTTACTTCACAAAGAAACAGTCTTTGTAGCTTTACGTAAGGATCTTAATATAAGGAAATTATGCTAGATTATCCAGCTGTACAGATCTTCAAAATATAGAAGCATAGGGACATTATACATTCACAAAGGAAAAGGTAACATGGGGATGTAAACAAAGATTGGACTGACAGGGCCGTAAACAAAGGAAGGTCATCAAAAGCTGTTAGAGGTAAGACATGGGTCTGTCCTGGCATCTCTGGAGGAAATGCAGACTTGTTAACATCTTATTTCAGCACAATGATAATGATTTCAAACTTCCGGCTTTCAGAACTGGGAGGAAATCAATTTCCATTGTTTTAAGCCAATCAGTTGTGGCGATTTATATTGGCAACCATGGGGAATTAATATAGATTTTGGGAATATGCAGTTAGGGTGTTGCTGTAACGAATACCTAAAATTATGGATGGCTTTGTAATCCGATAGTGGGAAGAGATGAAATATCTACATAGACCATCAAAATTGCTAATTTTTTTTTAACTGAAAACTATTGTGTATAATACAAAGAAACTAAAATGTTCATGCATTGCTGAGGGTGGAGTGTATAGGATGGTACATCTATCTGGAAAAGAATTTGACAGTTTCTTAAAAAGTTAAACGTACACTTAGAACTCAGCATGCATAAATTATCTATCCATCTATCTACCTATCAATCTATATTGTATACCTATGTGTGTGTGTGTGTGTGTGTATACATATATATAACCAGCAATTTGATTCCACTTTAAGATATTTATCCAAAAAAGAAGTGGAAATGCACAGCCATGCTATTATGAGCTAAATGTGTCTCCCCCTTCCCACATTGAAACCCTAACCCCCAATGTAATGGTATTAGGAAGTGAGGCCTTTGGGAGGTAATTACATTTAGATTAAGTTTGGATAAAGTGATGAGAGTTAAAATCTGATGATGAGGTAAGCGCCCTTATGAGAAGTGGAGGAGAGACACAAGAGCTTCCTTTCCCCACACACACTTGCACCGAGGAAAGGATATGAGAGCACACAGTGAAAATGTGGCTATGATATGGGAGCACACAGTGAAAATGTGGCTATCTACAAGCCAGAAAGCGGATCCTCATCAAGAACCTACCAAAGTTGCCAGCATCTTCATCTTAACTTTTCAGCTTCCTGAATTGTGAGACAGAATATCTGTTGTTTAAAATCTACCCAGTCTGCAGTGTTTTATTTTAGCAGTCTGAGTTGACCAAGATACACACAAATCCTTATGCAGTAATACTCACAGCAGCTTTATTTCTAATAGAAACAAACCAATAACACCCTAAATGCTCATCAGCAAGTGAAAGGGTAAATAAATTGTGTGATATCCATTCAATGGAATACTTAGTTACAACATGAAAGAAAATGCAGATACACACAACAACCTGGATAAATCTCAAAATCATTATGCTGAGAGAGAGGAGCCAAACACAAAAGAATACATACTGTAAGATACAACTGACAGGAGACTCTAGAAAAAAACAAATGAATTTGCTAGTGACCAAAAACAATTCAATGGTTGCCTGGGGCTTAGGTATAGGTTGGGAGGTGGAAGGTTTTGACTGACTTGGGCAGACTAGGACTGGGAACAAGAGAAGTTTTCTTTTTTGGTGAGAGGAAATGTTGATTGTGAAAGTGGTTATATGGGTATGTATGTTTTTGTGCATGTGTACTTATCACAAATTCATCAAACTAAACACTTGAAACTGATGTACTATTTTATATAAATTATACCTCAACATTGGTATAAAAACATTAAAATTTAAAAAAAACAATATTAAGTGAAAACAAAGTGTAAGATGTTAAAATATAAAAGAATTAGTGTAAAATATAAAAGAATAAGAACAGCTGAATAGATTAGTAACTAATACATTGAAATCATGACCAAAGGCCACCTTACACATCAAAAAGATGCCCAGATCTAGTTGGTTTTTATAGGTAAGTTTTCCTGAAAGTATAACACATGTATAATTTCGATCTTATATAAAGTGTTACAGCAAATAGTAAAAGAGCAAAAATTGGAGTTCCTGTCGTGCCGCAGTGGTTAACGAACCTGACTAGGAACCGTGAGGTTGCGGGTTCGATCCCTGTCCTTGCTCAGTGGGTTAAGGATCCAGCATTGCCGTGAGTTATGGTGTAGGTTGCAGACGTGGCTCGGATCCAGCATTGCTGTGGCTCTGGCGGAAGCCAGTGGCTACAGCTCTGATTAGACCCCTAGCCTGGGAACCTCCATATGCCTTGGGTGTGGCCCTAGAAAAGGCAAAAAGACAAATAAATAAATAAATAAATAAAAGAGCAAAAATTACCCTATTTATTTTTATAAAACTGTTGTTACTTTGTTTATCAAAGTGGTTTGGGAAAGTATGAATAAAAACATCATAGGCCCTACTTACATTTAGAATCACATAGGTAAACATCCTAAAGAAAAAAATCAACTAATTTCCATTACATACATTAATCATATTGGTAAGAAAAAACATGATTGAAAAGGGTTTATTTTGCTCACATATATGAAAAGGTATGGAGTGATTAAATTTGGCCAGTAGTATGGGACTAATCAGTCATGTAGATTTTGGTCCAGTTTCCCCAGAACAACCTCACCTCTGACCCTCAGAACAATGAGAAAGGGTCAGCGTTCCCACAAAGCAGTCTCCCTTTCTTTGGTAAGCCATCCACATCAAATGAAGCTTGACAGTAAAGTGTTTTGGCTGCTTACTATACAAGCAGGGCTGTCGTGTTCTTCCAAGTCTTTTTGGTTGCTATTCTCCAACTGTTCTTTAAGACCGTTTTATGAGAAAAAGCAACACAACACAAAAGTTCTGCACACCCAGTGAGCTGTGCTCCAACTTCTGCTTGACACACAGATTTTTATTCCAGCCCATCTTGCTGTCAGTCATCCGTGTTGAGATTGAAATAGGCTATTTGTTGTCCTTGAAGCATGATCAACTTACACCAATCTATGGTGACAAAAATTAGGAGGACCATCTGAATGCCCTAATTTCCTGCTTCACTGCATGTGCGCATAACTTCATGTGCTCCCAAGGCTTCCTTTCAATTTGAGGTAAACCCTTTCAATCGGTGTTTCTTAGAGCATTTGTTGCTTGTAATGCATATTGGACCCTTTCTTAGTTACAAAATGCATGATGTTCTCTCCAATATTTTTGTATCTTTTTGTTTATTTTTACATGTATTGAGGTGGGTGATGATGTAAATCTCTATTTATGACACTTTTTTTTTCAGTCACTGTGTTGATAGATACATTGTTATGTACTTGCGTTTGTAACGTTATATTTGGGCTGTGGAGAGTGTCTTTGCCTCTTCTTTAACTTGTTTTTCATATACAGACATAAAAATATTAATCAACCATCAATAGCTATTTCAATTTAGAGTTTTTTCCCAAGTCATAAGGATGAATAGAATTGTATCATTTACATTCTTAATCTACTGTATGCATTTAATAAATAGCTAAATTGAATTTAGATATGCAGCCCATTTCTGTGAAACAAATTGCGTTTACGACCAATGATCTGTCCCTCATTACCAGAGAACTCTTAGAGGAAATTAGATATATACAATATTTAAAAAATACATTTCCTATTACTCTACTAAAAATACTTATTTATTAAATCAGAATAAGGTTGTTCAACTTTAGATTTCTATCTGTAGTAATCTAGGGAAGGTTTCAGTTCCCAGAAAAACAATCAAAAAAGGAAGTTATTAATGGGGATGACAGTATTTGTCTTTTACCAAATGTGCAAAGTGAATAGGGGACTACATTGAAATAGATCTAATCAAACTCCTTCTTTCCTCGTCAGATGGACTTAGTTTCAAACTTCACTATGACTTAACAACAGATGAGACTTTACTTAATCTCTCTAAACTCCAGTTTCTTCATCTGTAAAAATGGTAACTTTAAAATCCAACTCATACTGTTGGGAGGATTAAGTGTTATATAAAGGGATTAGCACAATGTGTAGTTTATAGAAAGCACTGAACATATAATAGCTATGATTACCTGTATTAATATATTTATTTCAGTTGGTTATTTAAGAAAGAAAGATAAAGTTGAGCTTCAGTTTTCAAAATTGTAAAGTGGTAATAGTACCTGCCTCATAGAGTTCTTGAAAGGATAAGAAAGATTTGAAAATGAGATGAGAAAACCATAGTCTATTAGAAAACTAGCAATAAATGCAAAGAACAATCAGGTGGAGGTCAGAATGCCTTTTCCCTTTTTTTTGTTTTATTAAGCAGCTGTTTCATTTTTGAGAAAAAAATCTCTTTGAGACTTGATTATTTTTAGAATGAGAAAGTCGTGAGTGAATTTTGTTTTGTTTTGTTTTGTTTTACTTCAAGTTCTATACTTACCTGGACTAGAAACATGTGAAAAGACATTCTGGAAATTTTTCTTTGGTTTACACCTCTTGCTGTTTCATAAATTTACTCATTCAGATAAATCTCAATCATAGAGAATATGTTTCATAGCAAGTAACATATCCATTTGTCAGTATAAAATAATTATATGCAATAATCTTTAATATTATCAGAAATTTATAGAAATAGAACACCATATTATCACTATAAATTACTTTGTAAGAGTCAACCAAAGTTTTTAAAAGTGGTAACTCAATAGGCAGTCCTTGTGGAATGAAAGAATATAATTTATATACATTATTAATACTAAAATACCTAAAGAAAATCATTTCATCTTTAAAATTCTTCAAATCAAAGCACTTTAGTGGAAACTTTAAAAAATAAATTCGATATATATGAGTATTTTGAAAATCTCTATGTCTGAATGTCTTTCCTAAAAATTATTTTGAATCTCCAAGTCTTAACTATAAAAATATTAAACTAATGGAAATTAATATTTTTAAAAATATTTTTATATTTTTGCTCTATTTAACTGTCTAGAAATTCATTTTTGTAGGATTTTAAATCTTCCCTATTAATTTTATAGCTCTTATCATTTGTTATTTATATTTTATATGCATTATTTGGAAATAACAGTATTTTATTTGAATACAACTATTAATAAATCAAGTTTTTAGTAATATTTTATAATAGTCCATTAAATTTACATCAATTACTTGAGGAAAAAATAGCAAAAATAGTGTATTTCAATGATTAGCATTGCCCCAGAAACTCTAAACATTATATAAAATATAAGTTGTGTTGAACAATGAAATTTCTATGTAAGAATGTAAGAAAATATAAATTTTATTTTTTAAAATACATTTTTTATTAGAGTATAGTTGATTTACAATGTTGGGCAAATTTTTGTAGTGCAGCAAAGTGATCTGATCATACATATATATAGTCCTTTTGTTTTTTTGAATATTATTTTATTTATTTAAGTTTTATTGAAGTATAGTTAATTTACAAGACTGTGATAATTTCTCGTGTAGAACAAAGTGACCCAGTCATATACATATATATATACACATATCCATTATTTCTCAGATTCTTTGCCCCCAAAGATTATTACATAATACTGGGTGGAGTTCGCTGTACTATATAGGAGATACCCATTGGCCAATTATTCCATATACCTCAGTGTGCATATACCAATCCCAAACCCCCAGTTCATCCTTCCCATCCCTTCACCTATCCTTTTTTGTAGCCATACATTTTTCTTTTTGCTTTTTAGGGCTATACCCACTGCATACGGAAGTTCCCAGGCTAGGGGTTAAATAGGAGCTACAGCTGCTGGCCTACGCCACAGCCACAGCAACAAGCCACATCTGCTACCTACACCACAGCTCACAGCAAGGCTGGATCCCTGACCCAGTAAGTGAGGTCTGGGATCAAACCTGCATCTTCATGGATACTAGTCGGATTCATTTCCACTGTACCATGATGGGAACTCCCATTAACCATGAATTTTTCAAAACCTGTGAGTCTTTTAGTCTGTGAGTTTCTATTCTGCAAATAAGTTCACTCGTATCTTTTTTTTTTTTTTAGAATTCATATATAGGTGATATATGATATTTGTCTTTCACTGACTAACTTCACTTAGTATGACATTTTCTAGATCCATCTATGTTGCTGCAAATGGAATTATTTCTTTCTTTTTTATGGCTGAGTAATATTGCATTGTATACATGTACAACATCTTTATGCACTACTCCGTTGATGGACATTTAGTTTTCTTCCATGTCTTGGTAATTATAAATAGTGCTGCAATGAAGTTGGTGGTGTGCATACCTTTTTGAATTATAGTTTTCTATGGATAGATGCCTAAGAGAGGGATTGCTGGGTCATATGGTAGTTCTATTTTTAGTTTCTTATGGAAACCTCCATACTGTTTTCCATAGTGGTTGCACCAATATACATTCCCACTAACAGTGTAAGAGAGTTCCCTTTTCTCCACACCTGCTCTAGAAGTTATTATTTGTAGATGTTTTGATGATGGCCATTCTGGCAGGTGTAAGGATGTACCTCATAGTAGTTTTGCTTTGCATTTCTCAAATAATTAGTGATGTTAAGCATCTTTTCACGTGTTTTTTGGCCATCCATATGTCTTCTTTGGGGAAATGTCTATTTAGATCTTCCAACCATTTTTTAACTATTTTTTTTAATTGAGCTGCAGGAGGTGTTTGTATATTTTGGAGATTAATCCCTTTCAGTTTCTTAATTTGCAAATATTTTCTCACATTCTGTGGGTTGTCCGTTTTTTTAATTGTTTCCTTTGCTGTGCAAATACTTTTAAATTTAATTAGGTATCATTTATTTATTTTTTTTATTGTCATTACATTAGGAGGCAGATCTGAGAAGAAATTCCTATGGTTTATGTCAGAGAGTGTTCAGCCTAAGTCTGGCATGATGCTTAGGACTTTAACCAATTTTGAGTTTATTTTTGTGTATGGTGTTAGAGAATTTCTAATTTCATTGTTTTGCATGTAGGCTGTCCAGTTTTCCCAGTACCACTTATTGAAGAGACTGTCTTTTCTCTATTGTATATTCTTCCCTAATTTGTCATAGATTAATTGACCATAGTGCTTGCATTTATTTATGTGCTTTCTATTCTGTTCCATTGATCTATATTTTTGTTTTTGTGACAGTACCATATTGTCTTGATTACTGCAGCTTTGTAGTATGATCTGAAGTCAGGAAGCCTGATTCCTCCAGCTCCATTTTACTTTCTAAGGATTGTTTTGGCTATTCCAGATCTTTTGCATTTCCAACAAATTTTCACATTTTTCTGTTCTATTTTTGTGAAAAATGTCCTTGGTAATTTAATAGGGATTGCACTGAATCTGTAGATTGCTTTGGGTGTCATAGACATTTTGACAATATTGTAGAGTATAGTCATTCTTCCAATCTAAGATCATGGTATATCTTTCTATCTGTGTAATCTTTGATTTCTTTCATCAGTGTCTTATAGATTTCAGGCTATAGGTCTTTTTTCCCTTGAAGTTGGTTTATTCATAGGTATTTTATTCTTTTTGATGCAATGGTAAATGGGATTGTTTCCCTAATTTCTCTTTCTGATCTTTTGTTATTAGTATACAGAAATGCAGTCAATTTCTGTGTATTAATTTTGTATCCTTCAACTTTATCAAATTCATTGATAGCTCTAACAGTTTCTGGTAGTAACTTTAGGATTTTCTAGGTACACTATCATGTCATCTGCAAACAGTGCTAAGTTCATTTATTCCTTTCCAATTTGGATTCATTTTATCTCTTTTCCTTCTCTAATTACTATGGCTAGGACTTCCAAAACTATGTTGAATAGTAGTGTTAAGAGCATACATTCTTGTCTTGTTCCTGAACTTAGTGAGAATTCATTCAGTTTTCCACTGATGAGAATGATGTTAGCTGTGGGTTTATCATACATGGCCTTTTTTATCTTGAGGTAGTTTCTTTCTATGCCCTCTTAATGGAGGATTCTTATCAGAAATAGATGTGGGATTTTGTCAAAAGCTTTTTCTACATCTATTGAGAGAATCGTATAGTTTTTATTCTTCAGTTTGTTAATGTGGTGTATCACACTGATTGATTTGTGGATACTGAAAAATCCTTGTACCCCTGGAATAAATCCTACTTGATTATGGTGAATGATCCTTTTAATATATTGCTGGATTTGGTTTGCTAATATTTTGTTGAGAATTTTTGCATCTATGTTCATCAGTGACATCAGCCTCTAATCTGCACCCCCCACCCCCCTCACCTTTTTCATGGTATCTTTGGTTTTGGTATCAGTTTGATGGTAGCCTCATAGAATGAGTTTGGGAGTGTTCTCTCCTCTGCAATTTTTTTGGAATAGTTTTAGAAGGCATAGGTGTTAACTCTTTTCTAAAATTTTGATAGAATTCACCTGTGAAGCCATCTGGTCTGGGACTTTTGCTTGTTGGAAGGTTTTTGTTTGTTTGTTTGTTTGTTTTTGTCTTTCTGTCTTTTATAGGGCCACACCCACGGCATATGGAGTTTCCCAGGTTAGGGGTCTAATTGGAGCTGTAGCCGCCAGCCTACATCACAGCCACAGCAACGCCAGATCTGAGCCACATCTACAACCTAAACCACAGCACACGGCAACACCAGATCCTTAACCCACAGAGTGAGGCCAGGGATCGAACCTGCAACCTCATGGTTCCTAGTCAGATTTGTTAACCACTGAGCCATGACAGGAACTCCAATGTTGGAAGTTTTTAAATCACAATTTCAATTTCAGTACTTATGATTGGACTGTTCATTTTTATATTTCTTCCTGGTTTAGTCTTTAAAATTGTACCTAAGGATTTGTCCATTTATTCAAGGTTGTCCACTTTATTGGCATATAGTTACTTGTAGTAGTCTCTTGTGATCTTTGTATTTCTGTGATGTCCATTGCAAATTCTTTTTTATTTCTAATTTTATTGATTTGAGTCCTCTCTCTTTTTTTCTTGATGAGTCCAGCTAAGGGTTCATCAATTTTGTGGATCTTTTCAAAGAACCAGCTTTTAATTTCTTTGATCTTTTCTACTGTTTTCTTTGTTCTATTTCATTTATTTATGCTATCTGTATGATTTATTTACTTCTGCTAACTTTGGGTTTTATTTTTTCTTCTTTCTCTAGTTGCTTTAGGTGCAAAGTTAGGTTGTTTATTTGAGATTTTTGTTTTCTCAGGTAGGCTTGTATTTCTATAATCTTCCCTCTTAGAACTGCTTTTGCTGCATTCTATAGGTTTTGGATTGTTATGTCTTTGTTTTCATTTGCTTCTAGGTAATTTTTAATTTTCTATTCGATTTCTTTAGTGATCCATTGGTGTTTTAGTACCATGTAGTTTATTCTCCACATGTTTGTGTTTTTTGCAGTTTTTTTCTTGTTGATTCCTAGTCTTACAGCATTGTGATCAGAAAATATGCTTAATATAATTTCAGTTTTTTAAAATTTACTGAGGCTTGATTTGTGAACCAGAATGTGATCTATCCTAGAGAATGTTCCATAGCTCTTGAGAAAAATGTGTATCCTGCTGCTTTTGGATGGAATAGTCAATAAATATCTATTAAGTCTGTCTGGTCTAATGCATCATTTAAAGCCCGTTTCCTTGTTGATTTTCTGTCTGGATCATCTGTCCATTGCTTTAAGTGGGGTGTTATTCCTCCACTATTATTGTGTTATTGTTGATTTCTCCTTTTAAGGCTGTTAACTGTTGCCTTATATTTTGAGATGCTCCTATGTTGCATGTATATAAATTTATAATTTTTATTTCTTCCTCATGTATTTATCCTTTGATCATTATGTAATGACCTTCTTTGTCTCTTAGAGCATTATTCATATATAAAGAGAAATATAAATTTCTTACATGAAATTATATTCTTATAAAATACAACTTCTTACATTAAATTAAAACTTCTGAGGGAAATGGTATAAGTATTGAGAGCATTTACATAAATCACAATAATATATATTCACATTTTAATTTTACCTTAATATTATCTTAAAATCATATGATGTTTTTGTATCTCATCCACACACTGAAGCTATTATTTTTCTTCAGATATACTAAATTCTAGAATACTTTCTCATTTTGAATCATTTCATTACAATAGGCCGAGTATTTTTAATTCATATAAAAATATAGTTTAATTTCTATTTTAATAATAAATAATTCAATGCTTCCTTTTCAAATGTATACTATGAGAGCAAGAATTCCTTCTGCATCATAGATCAGGAACTTGATGTAAAGCTCAGCTGTATTTAAAATACCATAACACCATCATCATGTTATACATTCCAGACAAGAGGGAGGATGGGATGTCTTCCTGATGGATTAAGGGAAAGATCACAGGGTTGAGGGACAGAAATATTGGATTTGAACCCAGACATGCCTTGTATTAAATGTCCATGTCATCAAATATCTCTGTGTCTTACCTCTGTCTTCTGGGACACTGAATGAATAAATTAAATTTATTTGGAAAAGTCATCCATGGATTCATCATTTTCTTAATTTGGAACACCTAAATGACTAGTCAGGACTGATTGCTTTGTCTTTAAGTTCAAACTGAATCTGAGCCAATGTGACCTGTTCCCATTGATTTCCTATCATTCAAGGTCCCGTCAGTTAATAGGAGTTAGTATGAGCATCCAGTCACAAAGGTGGAAGAAAAGAACATCAATACTACTCTTGGTGGGACCTATGGCATTAGACAACATAACTGTTTGTCAAAAGATGGAACCAAGGGGCAAATGTAGCTACTGTAAGAAATTCCATCCAAGGCAAGAGAGGGAAAACTATCCTGTTATTTTCCTTTCTCCTACCCTCTAGTACCTTGGCACTGATTTTTCCGGCACCAACCAGAAAGCAGTCTGGGAAAGATAGTGTCTAGTTTTTTGTGCTTTGGTATACAAAGGTTAGTATGGGGATAGGAATAGATTTGAGAGCAAACAGGCAAATGTTCAGCACAGGTCCAAATGATTTATATGTCTAGGCTAGCCTTTTTTCAGATGATAATAGGCATTTTCAGAAGGAAAGGGTACGTATTAGCAAAGTAACACTGATAAAATGTCTTCCCTCAATCATACATGTTCCTAGTACCTCATCTATTAGCCTGTGAGTGCCACTCCTTCCAATTTCAAATTTTTGGTTTCATGGAATGAATATAACATTTCAGAAATAATAAAAAAAATAAAAGAGCTGATTAAAATAGTAATTATTCCTTCCATCTGTCTTGCTATCCCTTTTGTTCCCCCTTGTAGGAGGAGAGGCTGTACCCAAGCTTGGCTTTCTTACTCAGAGAGGAATTAATACCATGACACTAGGTGTGGGCATCAGATAAAGGCTATAAATATCATCCAAGTCCAACCAGTTGAACTGGCACCAAGAAAATTTTCAATTCATGACTTCACCAAAAACACACTTAAAAGTTTGCTTTCCTGTTTGCTCTGATATGTTGGAAAGGGTTGCAAGTATATCATATTCCAATGGCTGCTGTAATAAAGTTTCACAAATTGAGCAGGTTAAAATGAAAGCACTGTATTCTCTAGCCATTTATGGAAGCCAGAAGTCTGAAATCAAGAAGAGCCATACTCCCTTAAAAGGCTCTAGGGGAGAATTTTCTCTTCTCTCTTCCAGCTTCTGGTAGCTGTCAGCATTTCTCAGCTTCTTAGGCTTGAGAGCACATCACTCCAATCTCTTCCTCTCTCATCAGTATCTTTCTATCTTCTTTCTGTGTCTACTGCTCTTCTATCTGTCTCAAACTTGCTCTGCCTTCCCCTAATAAGGATACCTGCTATTGAATTTGGGGTCTGCCCCTATAATCCAGAATTATTCATCTCAGGATACAATACCTGATTTGGTAACATCAGAAAAGACCCTTTTTTGCAAATAAACTAACAGTCATGGTTTCCAAGGAATTAATTTGGATATCTATTGGTAAGGAGGCTATTCTTTTCATCTTACCAGGAAGAGGGAGCAGGCCTTGCACTGGAATGTAGATTCCCACTGCAGACCCAGCTCCATTATATTTCTCTGTAAGAAAATGTGAGAATCAAAAGGAATCTTACTTTCTCTTCTCTTGTTGACTTTTAGCCTATGTTAATGTCCAAGCACTTTTCACAATAAAGCTAATGTCTTTAATCAGAACCATGTACTGTTGGGGAATTAATGGTGGAGACCCAGAAAGGATGCCTACTGCACCACAACATTGCAATGTAGCAAACTGTCTCATTGTATGTGTTTAACATACACAAATCATGCAATACAGACTCATATGTCTAGAATAATATAATGGTGTAGCCCACAGAACTAAGAAAATGATAGCATGAAAAGATACACAATGCATTCTTACTAAATCTTAATTCTTCCATAACCTTAAATTCTCTCCTCTTCCTGTGCCTGCTCATGAGGATACCATTGTTGCAGGTTGATTGCAACAACTAATTCCTTCTTCTACTGTGTATAACCTAGCTAAGACCCAACTTCATTATTTCACCTTACTTGGAAATAAAGAACCACAATTAAATCATATTTTCAATCTAACCTGTGAATAAATACTTAAGGGTCATTTTTCATGATAGTTTTCTAGCTGGCCACAGGCTATAAATTAACCCCAGAGAACAACTGCAGTCATAGTAGACAGGAATCAGTACCATGATGCACCATTTGAGCATGTGCTCTACAGTTCATGTCTTGACTGCATTTTTTATCCTAATTTTCTTAAGGATGGGGCACTGTGAGATTGTTGAGGCCTTCACAATTTGGGGAACAATTCTGAGATTACACATGTGTTTCTGTGTGTGTATGTATGTGTGAGCTTGTGTATACATACATATGTGAATACACGTGCATGCATGCACACACACACACAAACATATATACTTCTGTAACAGTTTAGTAGCCGCATTTCTCCTTGTTTGTGTGAGAAATATTTGAAAGTTATATTCAAACAAAAATCAAACCTATGAGGGGAAGAAATAAACCCATCTGATCTGAAAAGAAGGACCTAGTCCAAAGAAAAAGTTGAAAACTAACCTTTACCTACCAAGTAATGAACAGACATGTTGTCTTAGCAAATCACATTAATTTCTCCCTAATGGAGAAAACACTTGTAACAGTGGAATTATCAACATTGTCATTTAAAAATTAAGGAAACTGAGAAATGAACTTTCTCTCAGTAAGCAGCAGAGCCCTGAGTCCATACACATGGGTCCTGCACTCCGCACATCATTGGCTTTTTTGACCATATGATTTTCATTTAAGTTTTACATGTTGTAAGAGCATGAGTCAGCATGACTACATTTTTACTATAACTTGATAAAATAAGCATTTTTCCAAAGCATTTGAGCTTCTCGGATTCATTTTCAGATGCAGAACAAAAGCAGTGACAAGAGCACTTGAAGTGCTTGATTTGAGCACATAAGAAAGATCAATCTGGACTTGTGTGGTCACAACAGAATAAACAAAATAATAGAGAATTATTATGTGCTTCATATATACCAGATACCATGCCTAGCGCTTTGCATGTATTATCTCATTTCATTCTTAAAATGACAATTTTTTTATTATTATTACTCAAATGAATTTATCACATTTAAGATGACAATGTGATGGTCACCAATATCCCCCTTTTATAAATGAAGACAAGGAAACTTTATTTTAAGCAAGTCATCCAGCTTCAGGCAGATAGAAGATAAAAGAGCCCCAATAGAAATCATCTGGTTAAGATGCAATCAGGTACCTGCACTGACATTAGAGAGACAAAGTAAGTGATTCTGGATAAGAAGTGCCTTCAGAACACTGGCAATATTATTGCATGAGATTAGGAGAAATTGAACTTTTTGTATGCGTGGCTAGGTCAGCTGATTCACAGGCCATTTGTTTTTTTCACTGATTCATCTCAGATTTTCGGTATTGAACTATGTAAGGAAACAAAAGTGACTATAATTACAACTACATTTTAAATATTAGTGGTGTGAGGATAATTCTTTTATTGTGTATTATTTTAGAGCATTATGATCCATTTTATTAATTATGACACTACATATGATATAAAGTATAACTATGTTCTAGGAAGAAGTTAATTAAGATCATATCCAGCTCATTCCAAATAATTTTTCCTTAATAAAACATACATCCAATGCAAGTAGGTTTATATATAGGCTACATGCAGCAAAGAAAACATAAATCCAAGAAAATAATTTGAACATTACATGAAGGTTATCCAAAAATTTCTTAAATGAAATTCAAGAAATGAAAGAAATTTTCTCAGAAGTTTGTAACACGTTTATTGGAAAACATGTTTTGTAATGATTAATGTTTAATTATAAGAAAGTCTTTATATTATTAAAAAGTCTAGGCATTATAGAAGATAGAACAGAGAAGAATTTCATTGTTTAGTTTGGGGTCAGCAACCTATGGCGCACAGCTAGATGTGGCATTGCTGTGGCTCTGGCGTAGGCCAGCAGCTGCAGCTCTGATTAGACCCTGAGCCTGGGAACCTCCATATGCCGCAGGTGTGGCCCTAAAAAGACAAAAAATTAATTAATTAATTAATTAAGGACTCTAAGTGCTAATCTTTTGGAATATTTCACTATCTTAAAAATATATACTCCTAATATCTATATTACTGTCTCTTTCTTCTATAATTAGGGGGCACTTCTTTTATCACTTGGGTTCTTTATTCCTCACAGTATTTTTCAGGTTATAAGTGCTTGACTTCTTTTTACTGTATTTAGAATACTTGGACACAAAAACACTGATATAGAAATCAACGCATATTTTAAAAACCTTGCTGAACATATGAACCATATTTATGTCTCAAGGCATGAAAATTCTTTAAGTTTATGAAAGATCCAGGAGAAGCAGAAAGAGAGAATAGGGAAGGGAGGAGAGGAGAGCAAGAGAGGCAATGGCATCTGAAAGAAACACCGGTAGTTCCTGTAGTGGTGCAGTGGTTAACAAATCCGACTAGGAACTATGAGGTTGCGGGTTCGGTCCCTGCCCTTGCTCAGTGGGTTAATGATCCGGTGTTGCTGTGAGCTGTGATGTAGCTTGCAGACGCGGCTCGGATCCCACATTGCTGTGGCTCTGGTGTAGGCTGGTGGCTACAGCTCCGATTAGACCCCTAGCCTGGGAACCTCCATATGCCACAGGAGCGGCCCAAGAAATAGCAAAAAGACAAAAAAAAAAAAAGAAAGAAACACCGGCAAATACCGACAAAGCCCCTGGCCTGACATCTGCTTTCCAGTCCTAGTCTCCATATCTGTGCTGAATGAAATGGTAGAATCAGTGCTGTGACCATCTGCACCAATTAACTGAACACTAATGTTCTTGCTGCAGCTGATGGTTGAGAGCTCTGCAGCATTATAAAATGCCTGAGAATTCTATTTGCCATTTTGTGGAAAGGGGTAGGCAACATTGATCAAGGTTATAACATAAGAGCTCATTCAGTTCAAAGCAGTAGAGAGACATTAATACAACAAATATTTTCAACTAAAGAATAAAGGGGTTGGTGATGCATCAGATGTACATAATTATGAACAGTTGCTACTTTCTTAATTGGATGACTGGGGAAAGCTCTTTAGCTGTAGGCATCCAACTGCCAGGGTCAAAAATGCTCAGTGTGTGCACTGATGTCTGATGCATAGTGTTCATACCCATAGCTCTTGCTATGTGTAAGAGTATTCACCTTTAACCTTTCAATAATAAAAGCAAACCAGTCTAATTTATATTATGATGAGAAGTAGAAAAGTAACATGTTAACAGTAAATGAGGAAGATAACATTTGCTTTAAAACCTACGTCAAATTCAAATCAGCTAATTAAGGCACAAAAAAGATCATTTTGTATTATTTCCCGAAGCCACAACTTTTTAAATTTATATCTATTATAGTTTATACAAAAATGTGGACTTAATATTTGTTCCAATGGATCAGGAGGTATGTATATTTGTACCAAAATATTTTACTTACATCTATACAGGGCTGTCGGATTATTATGTAAACAGATTAAAAATATACTTTGTCATCACTGAAGCAACAGCCAATGGAGCAACTACCTTTGTAAATTGGTCTGCGGTTAGTGATCCAGGGAGAGCACTGGTATTTTCATGGTCCTGTAGAACTGGTCTTCATTTTCTCTGAAATTATTTGGATACTTCTAGTCAATTTCACACAGTCCACTGTGCAGCACATAGTTGCCTGTCAGCCATCCTACATTGCTTTTTATAGCAACTTTCTATAATAAATGAAGTAGATTTTATCCATCAAATATCTAACATACAGTAGGGAAAAATGCAACTTTCAGAGTAGGATTAAGAAGGCATTTCTTCCAATGCACCACTACATTGAAAAAAAAAGAAAAGCTAGGTTAAGATTTAGCTTATTTCTCATATAATACACTGCAGTTAAATCAGCAGGGAATTTATGTCTGCCACAATGAAGTTACAGTGAACAGATATAGATACTGCAATCTGGTCCCTTTCTAATTGTTCTGTCATTCAAAACATATTTGTGTGAAGATTAAGGAAAAAAAAAGATGATACTTAAGGATGGGTATGGCTGAGATATAAAGTGAAAAGCAACTTTATCCCCCAGATGACTCTTTCCTACATTCTTTCCTTTGTGTCTATGAATTTCAATACTGTGTTAAGCACAACTATGTTGTGCTATAATAATAGAGTCTTTCAAAATACCATGGACTAGAACATGCATTGCGCCTTCATGTTTTATGACACTGTTTCCCCAGGCGGCCCAGCTTACTGCACCTCATCTCGCCCCAGCTTTAGCATTAGAAGGAAATATTAAGAGTTCCATCATTGCCTGAAAGGTGAAACACATCTTTAAAGGCTCCATAAAGGCAGGAATAGAAATATTATAAAAACTTCACTAGGGAATTAAAAACACATTCCATATTTGTTTCTTAGGTTTAAGAGTAAATGCCTAAGAATATGTTCAAACAGTAAGTTTCAACAAAACATTGTCATGCACTGGCTTTACATATAATCTGAAAATCACTTACTTTTCCTAATTTCAATTTGCATTGCAAAAACATGTGATATAGAAATATAAAAGCAAAAGAATGGCCAAATCCAAAGCTATATTATTAAATTTTTCATTGATAGCCTACTAAATAAAATTCTCTTAAATAGCATATGTACTGGAGTACCCATTATGGCTCAGCAGAAACGAATCTGACTAGCATCCATCGGGACATAGGTTCGCAGAGTGGCTTAAGGATCCAGCATTGTCCTGAGCTGTGGTATAGGTTGCAGACATGGCTTGGATCTAGTGTTGCTGTGGCTGTGGTATAGGCCAGCAGGTGTAGTTCCAATTGGACCCCTAGCCTGAGAACCTCCATATGCTGTGGGTGCAGCCCTAAAAAGACGAAAAAAAAGTAGCAATGTACTAAAACCCTACATGACAGCTGCAATACAGCATGGGCATTGGTCTGTTGCATCAATGTCTTAAGCCCATTAAAATTAGTATATATTTTCTAATATTATCAAAACTTCCAAGTTTCAAAATTAGATGGAACAAATATTCTCTGCCATATAATTAATATCCATGAGGGTAAAAAAAATTTGTATTTGCCACTGATAAAGATGAGTACTCAAGGTTGTTTGTGATAAAAAATAAATACTCAAAAATATTTTAAATAAATAAAATTGTAGTTATTCTTAAAAATAAAAACAACAAGAAGATAGTATTTTTAGAACATCTGTGTTTGCCAACTCATTATTTTTTGTACTTTATAAAATAAATTCTGACAATGTCTTTTACATGGTTTTGTTGTTGGCTATATTTTGTAGTATATTAATTCTCCTTAAATTGGCAATCCGTTCTTATGGGCTATGTCCTCCTTCAGATTCTTATGTTTTGGTCTTCTATGTTTGAAGTCTTAACGCCCTGCACCTAGAATGTGACCTCATTCGGAGATAGGATCTCCAAGTTTAAATGTTATCTTCGTGTTTTTAATCTAATATGGCTGGTGTCCTAAAGAAAAGGACATGCACATGGAGACTGCCATGTGAAAATTAAGGCAGAGATGAGGATGATATTTTTACAAACCAAGGAATAATCAAAGATTGCCAGTTAACCAGAATAACCTAGGGGAGAGGCATGAAACAAATTCTCCCTCACAGGAGTCAGAAGAAACCAACTCCTCTGATGTCTTCATCTTGAATTTCTAGCCTCAGGATCTGAGACAATGAATTCCTGCTGTTTTAAGCTACCCAGTTTGTCATGTTTTGTTATAGCAGGCCAAGGAAACTAGTAATATCCTATAAGGTTTGTTTGATGGTTCTTTCTCGGGAAATATAATAATTATTCATGGCATGCCATGAATATGATACCATTTTATTTAATGAGAAAATATATTTTATTTAAAAACATTATCCTTATCAAAATAATATATATATATTAGACCTGTTTCCATATTTAATAGAAATTTTTTCAACCCTAGAAAGTTTTCCAATTAGCTTTTTGATATATTTAACAAATAATATTTTGCAATTTTCTATAAATATGAACTTATGTAACATTTACATGTGTAAGAGAAAACATGTTTTAAGGTCATGTTTTAAACTCTCCAATTAGTTTTGGAAGTTAGCGTATTCACAAGTTTAATATCTTTTAATTACCATGGGCTCTTTTAGTCAAATATCCAAAAAAACCTTTTTTTTTTTTTTTTGGTCTTTTTGCCATTTCTTGGGCTGCTCCCGTGGCATACGGAGGTTCCCAGGCGAGGGGTCGAATCGGAGCTGTAGCCACAGGCCTACATCAGAGCCACAGCAACGTGGGATCCGAGCTGCGTCTGCAACCTACACCACAGCTCACGGCAACACCGGATCCTCAACTCACTGAGCAAGGCCAGAGATCGAACCCGCAACCTCATGGTTCCTAGTCGGATTTGTTATCCACTGAGCCACGACGGGAACTCCCCAAAAAACCTTTTGTAAACTGTAAAAAAATAATATAAACAGAAGATAAATGTAAAGTAAAATAAATATAAAATAACTTTATTGTACATTTATAAAGATTTCATAATTAAAAAAATGTTTTATAAGTCCTTTAATCCTCACAACAACTCTATGGGGCAGTATTTCTTTTTAGGGCTGCGCCTGTGGCATATGGAAGTTACCAGGCTAGTGGCCAAATCAGAGCTACAGCTGCAGGCCTGAACTGCATCTGTGATCTAAGCCACAGCCTGTGGCAATGCCAGATCCTTAACTCACTGAGTAAGGCCAGGGATCGAACACACATCCTCACCACACTCTGTCAGGTTCTTAATCTGCTGAGCTACACTATGAACTCCTGGAAGAGAGTTCTGAAAGAATTAAGATAAAATGTAATGTGTATATATATTATATATACATATATATATACACACACACACATATATATATAGTAGATAAAGAATAAGGACCTACTGTGTATAGCACAGGGAACAATATTCAATACCTTATAATAACCTATTATGGAAAGCAATATTAAAAATAATTTTCATATATGTCTATACACACACACACACACACAAGCATATAACTGAATCACTTTACTATACACTTGAAACATTGTAAATCAACTATACGTCAATAAAAAATTTTAAAGTAAAAAAATAAAACTTTCCAAAAATGTAATACAATGTCCTTTTTGTGATAATGATAATTATACTGCTATTGTGTGTATGTATTATAAGAAAATAATCACCCTAGTACTTTAAATCAAATCCCAACCTAAAGTCTTTTAATGGGACTTGGCAGGGATAAGTGTCTTCAATTCCAGTTTTGTTTAAATTTTAAACTCTTCAAATTAACTACAATTGGAAAATGTTTGCTTACTTTGCTCAAAGGTCTCGCAAGCTCAGCACAATCTTTTCAGAATACAAACTCAACTTTCTGCTTTCTTTTCTCACTTTATGCAATGCTTCAATAATGTTGTTTAACCTTTTAAAATGTCTCTTTTTAACTACCAATCTTTTTGTGTGTGTACTGGATATCTCACCCATACTCAGTGAAACTTGCTCACAAATCTGTAGCTATGATTACTCATGACATAAATGTTAAATTCAAAGCATGTCATTTAACCTTGAGTTTAATATGTTTAAAATAAATTACTCTCCACCTGTAAAGTTGAAGAATTAAACTATGTGCTTTCTGAAATTTTATTTTTAAATAGTTTGTCTTTGCAATTACTCTTACTTTGCCGTTAATACTTTGGGAAATATTGGGAATCCAATTCAGATGACCTATCATAGCAACAATGCACTATTTAAAAATAATTTCCCTAAATATTTCCACTTGTTATTTAAAGCTACTGCTCATACGTCTTTTTAAGTATTTTTACACTTAATTGTAAAGCTGCATGTAAATAATGAGAATATAATAATTTTGGTGGTGCTTTGTTTACTATAAACTGTTTCTAGTACTGAAAATTTATATTTTCTTTTACCTCAATTGAAATGAAAAAAATTCTCCAGGGTGGATCTGAGTTGAAGTATGTTTTTGGATGATCTCCTTTGATAATTAAATGTACTGATGAAAACTGAAAACTCTACAGTGCCCAGATAAATTCCTCTACATTGATTAAAGCAGTTTTTCTCCTCAACTAAAAATGTATAAATAACATTTATTTATAAATAAATGTATAAATAACAGAAGTTGATGCTTAGTCACTGATACATAGCTATTCTAATGATAAAGCAGCTTCTGTGGACAATCTTGTAATATTATTATTATTCAAAAAGCTGCTAAATAGCCATATTTGCTTAACGGCGAACATTCGAATACAGAAAAGTTCTCTAGAACTCAGGGATTTTCTCCATGCTGTCCCACATGGCATCAGTGATTCTGGCCACAGTGGACAGGTTACCTCATCACCATGAGAGTGTAACTCTTTAGATTATTCTAGAAGTATCATGCTTTGGCTTCATTTTATTTGACACTGCATTACAGAAAAATACAATAACCTTTGAACTTTCTTCTTTCCTTTTTTTTTGGCTTCCTTTCTTTTTTCCTTTCTGACATAATTAATGCTTCTTATATACAAATAAGTTATTATTTTATATTTAACATTAGTGAACATATTAATAAATATACTAAAGGTCAGAATATAAAAGAATCACAAGGGGAAAATACTAACAGAAACATAATTGAAAAATAACCTCAAATAACCTCAGTTTATGTGCCAAAAGATAGATTTTTTTTTTTTTTTTTTTTTAGGGCTGTACTCATTGCATGTGGAGGTTCCCAGGCTAGGGGTCTAATTGGAGCTGCTCTGCTGCCCTTCACCAGAGCCACAGCAACACCAGATCTGAGTCGCATCTGCAACCTACGCTACAGCTTACAGCAATGCCAGATCCTTAACCCACTGAGCAAGGCCAGGGATCGAACCTGCAACCTGGTTCCCAGTAGGATTCGTTTCCACTGCACCACGATGGGAACTCCCAGAATTTTTTTTAATATTTGAAGATATATTCAATTTCTAAACTTTCCAATTGCAAACTCCTAGTGCTGTCTTAAATAGATAATTTCTTGCAGTTCTAGTGATTGCCATAAATTTATTAAAGTAAATGAAGACGTTCTCTACTAAAGAATAATGTTTAATTGGGAATCCTTTGCTCCGAGAATATTCCCAATCCACTGTAAATGGAATCTCTCACCCTCAAAATGTAGTAGTGATTTCATTTTCAAGAACCTAGTTTCTATCACATTAACGTTAATGAATTTGAGATCAGATTTGCACATGGAAAATCAATTAAAAAGCATAAATGCATTTCAATAAGAAGTCTACTAGAATATTCTGTGGCATATAAAATGTATCTAAAGATACTATCGACATATCAAAATATGTCAACTATTAGTCTGCTATACTGCATAAAGTAGATATTCACAGTCTTTTGTTGTTCTTAATAATGTTACTAATTACATTATCTTTCTTTGAATACTATAGAATCTGTACACAATATATACTTTGTAAATCATAAGTGCCCTTTCAAAGATCAGATGAACATAAACTCAGTAGAAAAACAATGATTATTAATTTCAGCTAAAATTTAGAGCTTAAAATTGCCACTTCCTGATTACTTTCTTATATGCCTTTCTTAGCAGTGAGAGGGCAGTGGCTATAAGTTTGCTAATCTTTACATTCTTAATATAAATGCTAACTTAGAGTCTCTGCCCAATAAATTTATCTTTTCAATTAAATTACATTAAATTGGATATTATGCAATAACGCATGTTTGAACAAATAAATGAATTTGAGTCAGTTAAAAAGTCATAATCTTCACTTTAGTGCCTTTAGTGTCATTTCAGTTAACTTAAAAATAAAATATTATAACTGCATTGTCATATCAGCATTAATGAAAAACATTTAAAAATAAATTGAATTATATTTAAGATGCAGTAAAATTTTGCAGTAAAAATGGTTTGTGCCTCTAGCTGATAGAAAATAAGTTTTAATTTGAATAATGAACTTGGACTTTGTCTAGTCCATATTTCCTATAATAAAATTTTGAAGTGTAACAGTTATAAATAAAACACGGACATGTAAATTAAAATTTCTTACAAATATAAGTATTAATATTTAAGACATTGAGGTCTTCATGAATTTTTTTAAATTACTGACTTTCAGAAATATGAAAACTTTTAATTGAATGATAAAGCAAAGCAGGAAGGCCTGGTTCATAAGGAAGTGCCTGGACAATACACAGATGGTGGGACTTCATTTCAGGTTTGGTGCACTGCCTGGAACAGCTTAGAATCAAATGCACACAGATCTACCAGCAAGAAGGCAGGGAGGAACACAGATAGTATCAGCCCTTGCAGTTATTAAAAGACAATCACTAGAAGTTTACAAGATGGGCTTTTGAAATACCATATCTTCCTTAGCATTTTAAACAGGAATCCTCTGGAGTTACCCCTATTAAGGAGAAAGTCTTAAAATTAAGTGGGCAGCAGGTGTACATTCGTGTAGAGTGGGAAGGAAAGGAGGGGTGAGGTGACCTCTGGAAGTTGCTGGCTAAACTAAAATTCAACTCAACCCTGAAAAAATATTTTTAACAGCTTGCATTTTTGTTACCTTAATTGAGTTCCTTCTTTATTCCAGATAAACCACAGAAATCCTCTCTCTCTTTTTCCATCAATGAGATTCAGAACCTCTAAATTCCTATTTTATTGCTTATTAAATGTTTGTCAAATGAGGAGCTTGCTCAGGCCTGTTAATTGGTGTGGTTTCCCATTTCCTGTCATACTGACTTGGCCAGAAATACAGCAAAACAAAGATCTGCTAATTAGTTGTGTGTGTGTGTGTTACAAGTGATTTCATAGTGCAAATGTGCACAGAAAACATTGAAAATGCTTTTCATTTATTTTTTTTCCTTTTCTTTAAATTTTGTTTTTAAAACCTCTGCTTAATAGACACTAGTGGCGAAAAGGTAATACAACAGTTTTACGAAATTTTGCCAAAATTAATGAATGAGATTAAATATACATAGGATAATATTTAGGATAATTCATATGGTCTAGAAAAGATAGTAATTTCAGCATAATTATTCAGAGATACAACCTTTTAAAAAACACAGTAGCTATGTAAGGTGACTTTGAAGCAACTATTACATATAAATTAAGAAAGGAAATAAAAAACACTCCACAAATGATAGTAATAATTGGAATGGCATGATTTTACCAATGCATCCAACTTCCAATATTTTTTACAGTGAAATTGATGCTGATACAACAGAATGGAATGTGATCCATAGATACCTGGATTCAGTTCTCTCTGCCCAGTGTTTAAGGCTTCTCTGGAATAGAGGTTCCCCCCCAAAAACATTCTGGTCTTTAGCAGCAAGTGAGACAATTACTGTGGATGTAAATATGTTGGAGAACCAATTTTTTCATATTTTTATTTGAAATAGAAATATCTTTGCATTTTCCTTCTATATTGAAAAATATGTGTAATCTACCCTGTCTTTCTATAACAGGAAACTCGAAAGGAAAGTGTAATATGAACAGTGTTTGGGCACTTACTGTATGAGAGGCCCTGCCCCTGAACATTATCATTGATGTTTTATTATACTTATTAATCACATTTTACTGATATGGAAACTGAAACTCAGAACAAGTAACTGTCAAAAGTCACAGAGTATAAAAGTGCTAACTGAATCTGGGTCTGCGTAACTCCAATAATGAGAGCTCATTTTATTGAGAATCGACTATGCCAGGTTTTGTTTCAAGAACTTTACATACTTAACACATTAAACTTATACAATAATCAAATGAGGTTGCCTGTTTTTCATTGGTGAGGAAACTGAGGCACATGCAGGTGGTAACTTGCCCACCACTATCCACTTAGTAGAGGGTAGAGCCAAGGTATGACCATAGGCAGTCTGGCTGAAAAATCAGCTCTGAGCCTCCTTGTTTTCCAGCCATTTTTTTGTTTGTTTGTTTGTTTTTTGTTTGTTTTTTTACTGCCTTAGGAATTTCATTCATACAGCAAATACCACTGGCTCCTAGTGATTAAGCGCTGTTTCAGGTGCTGTTGATACAAGGGGAAACAGATAAGACTCATCTGACTGAGGTCTTCAGGAAAGACTACCTACAAGGAGTTTTCCAGTCTGAGATTTGGAGGGCAAGTAGGGATTAACATGAACAGAGAACATATGAGTGAAGAGCCTTGGGATGCGAGGAACCACAGAATATGTGTGGTACTTGAAGAAGGCCAAAGGGATGGGCTGGCAGAGAGCAAATGGAAGAGATGTGCTAAATGGGGCTGGAAAGGTGAGTGTGGTGCTAGACTTAGGCAATGCTTGTTATTCAGTTACACTTTGTCGTATCTGATACTAAACAGATAGCCTTTGAGAATTTGAAATCCAGGGGAATTGCATGGAATTCTGGGACAATGTCAATCCAAGGAATCCATGTTGTCCATATACCCTTCCAACTCCAATTGAATGATTTGTTAGTTTTACTTTTTAAGCTGCCCCTCAGGTTTAGAGGTAGGGGTGTAGAGGGTTCGAATGAGATTTTTTTTTGTCCTGCTAGAACCTAGGATAATGAGAGCAGGTAAAGATTTCCATTACTCCTAGTCCCAGACCCTGAAATGAGTCAAGAGACTTTCAGTTGAGAATTTCAAAGCAAGGATTAGTTGTGTTTGAGCATGAACTTGAGCTTCAATGAGAGAGAGGCACTAATACAGTATATATGGCAATTTGTGGACTCCAGAGCAAGAGCATCTATATACTCTGCCTTTGGAAAACTAGGAAAAGGTACCTACTTATGATGAATATGAGAAATAAAGTATCTCCTCTGGGCTGACAGCTTGGTAACCAGATGGTGTCCTTTGTATGGAATACTAGGTACACCCTCTTCCAGGTGGATAAAGCCAAATGCTGTGCAGGCTTGGGGGAGCAGACCAAAAGCTGGGTTTTGGCCTGGATATTTTTTCCCTTTGCAAAACTAATCATAAGTTGCAATCTTGCTCTGAGTAGGAAAGAAGCTAAATATTGTAAGTATCTTTGGGGTGATCTGGCTGCAAGAGGAGCCGCAGAAAACTAAAAAGTTCAGCAGAATACACCTGAATCTTGAAGGCTAGTGGGTGACAACTTTTGCACCCTCTCTGATAATAGAGGAATGACAATTTTAAGATCTGTAGGCAGCTGGCACCCAGGGAGAAAAGCTAGTCATGCCTTTACTTAAAAGCTTCTTCCAGCATAAAGTATCTCAGCAGCTAAGCAAGGGAAGCAAGCAGGTAGACAGACAGATCATGAAAGTCCCCTCTAAATGGAATATAATGGTAAAGAAACCATTGACAACTTGAACAAAGATGAAGAGAAAGGGCATTTGCTAAATTATAGTATCAAAAATGATTTATAAAAATTGAATACATTGTTTTAGAATTAAGATATTCTAGAGATGAATTGAAGAAGAGGATTGTTGTGTTTGAGACCTGATTTATTGGCTTTGGAGATTGAGAATGTGGGGTGGAACATATGAAGGAAAAGATTTTCCAGACAGAGTGAGTAAAAAAAATTATAAAACTGAAAAGGAAATGATTGAGGAATGAAAATACTTAACCAAATAAACCACTAATAGGAAAAAACACTAAACATGGAAAGAAGGGAAATTCCATACCAGTAAAATGCTTAATTTATGAAGAATAAAAATATTGTCACAACAGCCCAAAAATATATGCCCAACATATTAATCCAAAAACTATTATAAATGAAATTTGAATATGATGAATATGAAATAGTGGGAACATTTTAATAACTATTCCAAAATCTGACAGAAGTAGCAGCTAAAAATAAGAAAGGGCATAGATGAACTGAATAAATAAAATTATCAAATTCTATTTAATAAACCTACTAAAGAACATATAGTTTTGGTTTGCCATGGAAATATACCAAATTTTTAAAAAATATTATATACTAAGAACAAATAAATATTAATAATTAAAAAAATAAAACCAAATTTCATGGGCATACTCCAAAAATTTAGAAATAAAGAATAAATATTAACTTAAAACACACTGACAGTTTGAAAATTAAGAAACATAGTGTTAAATATACCCAGAGTCAAAGAACTTTTTTAAAAATTTAAATTACAAATTATGTAGGAAATGATATAAAATAGAATGTATTTTATCAAAACCTACAAAATACAGCAAAAATACCTTCAAAAATGTCAACAACATTAAAGAAATATTAAAGATAAAGAGAAAAATGCTCAAACATGAATTTTAGTATGAAAACACAAAAGATCCCAAATAGCCAAAACATTAAGAAGAACAGAGGTGAAGGAATCATGATCCTTGACTTAAAATTATACTACAAAGCTAAAATCATCAAAAGAGCATGGTACTGGCACAAAAAAAAACAGATGCATAGATCATTGGAACAGAAATAAACTGATGCACCTATCTTCAGTTAATCTATGACAAAGGAGGCAAGACTATATAATGGAGAAAAGAGTCTCTTCAATAAGTAATGCTAGAAAAATTTTACAGTTACATGTTAAAGAATGAAATCATAACATTCTCTAATACCATATAAAAAATAAACTAAAAATGGAATAAAACCTAAATGTAAGACCAGATACTATAAAACTCTTAGAGAAAAAAGTAGGTGGAACATTCTTGTACATAAATCACAGCAATGTTTTTCTGGATCCACCTCCTAGAATAATAGAAAAAAAAAAAGCAAAATAAACAAATGAGACCTAATTAAACTTAAAAACTTTGCATAGCAAAGTAAACCATAAACAAAATGAAAAGATAACTTATGGAATGAGAGAATATATCTGCAAATCATGTGGCAGACAAGGGATTAATTTCCAAAATATTCAAACAGCTAAAAAAGCTCAATATTGAAAAACCTGAACAATCCAATCAAAAAATAGACAGAATACCTAAATAGATAGTTCTCCAAAGAATACATGTAGATGGCCAACAATCACAGGAAAAGATGCTCAATATCACTAATTTTTAGAGAAATATAAATAAAAACTACAATGATATATCACCTCACACTATTCAGAATGGCCATCATCAAAAAGTCTATAAATAGTAAATGCTGGAGGAATTCCCTTTTAGTGCAGTGGGTTAAGGATAGGACATTGTCATTGCAGTGGCTTGAGTTGCTGCTGTGATGCATGTTTGATCTCTGGCCTAGACACTTTCATATGCCATGGGCATGCACCCTACCACCAATAAATAAATACTGGAGATGGTGTAGAGAAAAGGGAATCCTCCTACACTGTTAGTGTGAATGTGAATTAGTGCAGCCATTATAGAGAACAGTATGTAGGGTTCTTAAAAAACTAAAAATAGAGTTACTATAGCATATGGTCTAGCAATCTCACTCCTGGGCATATATCCAGAACAGAGGAAAACTCTAATTTGAAAAGATCCTGCACCCCAATATTCATAGCAGCACTATTTACAATTCTCAAGACAAGGAAGTAACCTAAAGCTCTATCAACAGGTGATAGGATAAAGAAGATATGGCATGTATACATACAGCAGGATATTAGCCATAAAAATGAATGAAATAATGCCATTTGCAGCAACAAGGATGGACCTAGAGGTTATTATACTAAGTGAAGTAAGTCAGAGAGAGAAAGACAAGTATCATAAAAACTCAATCATTCCCATTGTGGTGCAGTGGAAACAAATCTGACTAGCAACCATGAGGATGTGGGTTCCATCCCTGGCCTTGCTCAGTGGGTTAGGAATCCAGCCTTGCCATGAGCTGTGGTATAGGTCACAGACATGGCTTGGATTCTGTGTCACTGTGGCTGTGGCTCCAATTCAACCCCTGACCTGGGAACTTCCATATACCACATGGAACAGCCCTAAAAAGCAAAAAAAAAAAACAAAAAACAAAAAACTTTTTTTGTGGAATCTAAAAAAAGATTCAAATTAACTCAAATTAATTTATTTACAAAACAGAAATAAACTCACAAAGAAAACAAACTTACGGTTACCAAAGGGGTAAGGTGAGGCGAGGGAGGAATAAATTAGTAGTGGGGGATTAACAGACACATACTACTACATACATAATAAATAAGTAATGAGGACCTACTCTATAGCACAGGATAAATATATATATATATATATATATATATAATTTAACATCTTATAATAATGTATAAGGATATGAGAAAAGAATATGAGAAAAAAATATATATATACATATTCAGAGGCATATATAACTGTATCAGTCTGTTGTACATCTGAAAGTAACACAACAATGTAAAACAATTATACTTCAATAATAATAATAAAAAAACAGAAACATAGCAGTCTTTCTTTGAAAGGAAAAAAGCATAGGCAAAAAAAAATCAAAGAAAGTAGGAAAACTGAAATGATAAAAAGGAACTTAATCAAATACAAATAGGATATTAAAAATACCCAACATAGGAGTTCCCGTCGCGGCGCAGTGGTTAACGAATCCGACTAGGAACCATGAGGTTGAGGGTTCGGTCCCTGCCCTTGCTCAGTGGGTTAACGATCCGGCGTTGCCGTGAGCTGTGGTGTAGGTTGCAGACGTGGCTCGGATCCCGCGTTGCTGTCGCTCTGGCGTAGGCCGGTGGCTATGGCTCCGATTCGACCCCCAGCCTGGGAAACCTCCACATAAGATAAAAAAAATACCCAACATAGCCTATTCTATTTATTTTATATATTTATTGTTTTAATGTGATTCAGTTTATTCACATATTTATTCTATAATATCATCTTAATAAAATATATAAATAGGAAAACAAAGAATCCAAGAAAGCAAGTGTTCAAATTAGAAATGGAAGACTTGTCAACAATACATAATACATTCCAAGAGACTAAATTTACATCATTCTTTAATAATAATTTTCCCAGGGCTGAATTATGAAGTCTTTTAATCATGCTAAACGTTCTCTGTTGACTTCACTACAGGGGATTGATGGGGTACAGAGTATTAGCACCATTTAGGAGAACTGGGCCAAAGAGTAGCTCTGTATTTTATCCTTTTAGGAGTTTTCACTGAATTCTTTCAAGCCTAGACATCGTTTTAACAAACTAAAAACTGGGTAGCTATACATGGTCTTTTATTTTGAGAATAAGCACTTTATCTTTCCAATAACTTGTGATAGGGCAAGTGCCCTGCCTTTTAAAAAGTACTACTGATACCTTAATCTGTAGAAACTGTATGAGTTTTTCAAAATGCTTTTGCAAGTTTTATCTCACTTCATCTCGACAAGAGACCTGTGAGCCAGGCAACCCCATTGGAACCCTGATTTCTATTTTACATAGAAAGAAAACAGAGACACAGCAGAAACTTAAATCTGGAGATTTTTTCCACATTCCACACCTAAGCTCACTTCCTTTTTTCTACCTTACTTCAGTCATCATTTTAAATAACTGTATACCATCCTATTGTTAACCATCCAGATCTTTATTGGGTATTTCTGCCATTTATAGTATGACCGATAATAAGTCATATATAACTGACTATTTGAGCTCTGTACAGATTATTTTGTTCTGTAAATGCAGTTGTTTCCAAAAATCCCATTTTTGTAATAATGATAAATTTAATTCTTATCCTATGCTTTCTAATGAAATCACAATCTCCATTTTGACTTCATCTCTCTTCATTTCACATTCTGCCCTCTATACATCTACCTAATGTTCCTTGCTGTTGATTTATCACTTGAATTATTTCTTGCAAACTGATTTATCACTTTTTCAAACTATAATCTCTGCTTATTCACCCTACTCCCAGTTTTCATTAAGATGCACACATACAAGAGAGGATAAAAGAGAGACAGAAAAAAGACAGAAGGAAGAACAAAAAAAAAAGGAGTAATACCCTGGATAAAAACTTAACTCAGACACTCAGAGAGAATCAATTGTTCAGCCCTATGAGCTAAAACATTTAAAAAACATCTTTGCAATAGATGTTTCATCTACTTCATAATTTACTTTATCTTTTGAGCTCTTTAACTGTTTTATTAAAAGCATGCTCACAACCCCAAACTTAAGCCAGGAAAGTTTACAAAGTCACAAAGTTTATAAACATTTGAACCATTATCTGTTAATGGTGGGTTTTGTGTGTAATGAACGTGGGTTTTTCTAAGATCCTGTGCCTGGGAGGAAATCTTGAACTGGTTCAAAATTGCACCAACCAACTACTAACACCTGGAAGATCCCTCTCTGGGGGTGGCAACCCCATCCTGCACACATGGAATGGGATGGAGGTGCTTAAAAGTGCCCTGAAGTCTGAAGATGGGAGGCAGTCCACAGTGGACAGCTTGAATGGAACAAGCATAATTTTGAGAGGGTGACAAATTGCTAGACAATTTGTGGGTAACAAATGAAGACGTGGTACTCCACAGAATAACATCAACACCAACTACAATTCCACATACAGCTTTCTATTAATAATGAGTTGGATGGAACTGCAAACTGAGGAATTTGGGAAAAGTGTTGAACAATATCTCAGAATGTAGATAATACTGGGTAGATTTAGTGAGTAAAAAGATTCTTACTGTATAGAAAAAAGGATATTTAATGGGAAATCACTTCTACTAGTTAAGGCAAAAAATGATAGATCATGAAGGATCCTGAATATTGTGAAATAACACATCAGTGGGGGATGACAAAACTGGAGCCATCCTTTATGAAGATTGCCATCCTTTATGAAGATTCATCCTTTATGAAGACAGACAGGGGGATTAAAATGGATAGGAAGGCCAGTTATGAAGTTACTGCAATAAAGCAGCTAAGAGAAGCTATGGCAATTACCGGAAGAATGGAGACAAGTATGAAAGATATTCCAGAGTTGGATCTCAGTGGTCTTGTGACAGCTCTACACAATAATAATCAACCTCCCTTATATTGCAGAACAAGTCCCAAAAGAGTGAGGAGTCCACCTTATTATCCAAAGAATATCCTTTGTCAGATGCTCTTAATTTGAAATCTATCACTTTTGGAAAGCTGTCCCTATCAGCGCTATGCTCTCTGATTTTCAAGTTTAGTAAAAACTATGTCTTTACACAAGTACTTATTAAAGACTATATCTACTAACAACAAACATTTATCAAATTTATTAAGCAGCATAACACTTTCTTAGGCTCTGGAGATAAGCAGCAGTGAACAAGACACATTTTGTGCTCTTAGTCTACCATTTAGGAAAGTGGAATAGTTAATACACTAATATGTAAATAAAATATCAGATGATGACAATAACCACAGAAAAAAATAATGCAGGGAAAGAAGAATAGTGAGGATTGGAGAAAAGTTGCAATTTTAAACAGGGTGGCCAGGGGAGTCTTCTGAAAGATGACTTTTGAGTAAGGTCTTAAAGGAAAGGAGGAAATGAACCATGTGGATATAGGGGACAAGAGATTTGCAACAGAAGGAATAGCCAGTTCAAAGACACTGAGTCAGAAGTGGGTCTAGTGTGTTTAAGCAAGTGCAGAGAAAACTAAACAGCTGTAGGAAGGAAGGTAGGAAAATATATTAGTTGGAGATATGATTAGAGACATCTTGGGACCAAACTATGTAGGATATTGTAGTCATTGTAGAGATGTGAGGTTTGGCTTTAATTCTGGTAGAGAATGAATCTCATTGGAGGGTTTTGAGCAGAGGTGTAACAGGGTCCAACTTAAGTTCTCAAAGGGTGACTATCTGCTGCAGATATTGGACTATTGGGGGGAAGGGGCAGAGCAGGATGGTCATTTGGGAGGCTATTGCAAAGAAAAGATAAAAATAGAAGGCAGTGGCCTAGACCAAGGAGGTGGTGGTAAAGGGGTTCAGGGTGGTCAATTTCTCTATCTATGTTGAATAACAGAAAAAAGGCAAAAAATCCTTAGCTCCAGTTACTCATGAACAAAGTTCTTTTAGTTATTCAGGTATAAAGGTGAATATTTGGGCCTTAAAGTGAATTTAAATTTTAAAAATGATTTAAGCCAAACTATTCAGACAGTCCATCTCTCCAGGGCCCTAGTGAATGGTCCACAGTCATCAAATTTTTTGAGCTGCTTTCAAAGCATACTGTAACATTAGCTAACCTGTACAGACTGATGTATGCATATCAATTAGTAAAACATTGCTCTTATCCAGAGATACACCACCATTCACGTGCATATTCAAAGATTTCCCAGCTAGTTCACCCTATATTCTTAGAACTCTTGCTTGCCCATTTTTCACATTTAGTACAGGTGCATTTAACTGAATTATGTAAAGATGATGACAGACTATCTGACATCTAGAGGAATAGTGTCAATTCCAAAACTTTTTAAAATGCAAAACCAAATTTTAAATTTAAAATAACGCTTGTCAATGTCATTAATATGAACTGCATGTCATGATTAACGAACTGTGAGCAAGCATACTTAAAGAGACAACTAGTCCTGGACCACTTCTGAGATTAACCAAGGAAAAGCTTAAGAAAAATTGATATGCATAAGGCTAATTTTAAAGTTTAATATTAATGTGTGTGTATTCTTACATAACATAAAAATCTAACAAATACATAAATTTTTTACTGACTTTATACTTAAAGGAACAGATAGAAGACACCCTTGTACTAGGGATAACAGTAAGACTTCTAATATTTTTATTGCTTGTAATATTATTAAATCATTATTACTAACAGTAAATAAATGTGTATAATATTAACTTGTTAAAATAAATGTATTATTATTATTATTATTATATTTCAATACATTAAAGTGCATTTGTTCGGGTTTCAGTTTCAGTTGTTTGAATAAGCACACTCCATTGTGTCTTTTCCTCTGAATGCAATTATAAAACCTGGGCAGACTTCATGGAGTTACTAATTGAGGACTCTGCAATTTACATAGTAGCAGGTAGATGAGGAAGAAGATGGCAATTTGAAATATCAAGTATCCAGTGATGAGTTTACCACTCTCCTTTTTCTCCAGTGTCCCAGTCTAAAGTCAGGTAGCCCCAAACCTGGAAGTGGGCACTGGGGTGCAGAGAGAGAACTCTATCAGAATTTCTCTAATCTTGGTTCCAGATAATCCTGTAGCTCTGGTAGTAACATCTCCAAGGCGACCTCCATGGGAACCAAAATTATCAGAGAGCAGGATCTTTCTGTCTAATCAGTGCAGCCATGGTCCCAAGTGAGGACTGAATTACCTTGACATTTTTCCTTGCAATTTTGTCTTAGCTCCAGATGCTGGCACAGCCATGTGCTGAGTAGGGTGAGTAAAGCCTGGCCTTTCTGGCAAAAGGACCAACAAGGGAAGCCATAGGGAACAAGAAAGTACCCAGGAAATTGCAGAGGGGCTAGGAAAGCAAGCCCACAGAGTTATTTATAAAAATCCTGGGCTCCTTTCCCAGAGCTAGGCATGTATGAATCTGAACCTAGTCAGCAAACTAAGACTTTGAGAACTGAACTAATAGAAAATCTCCTGGCCCATACAGGCCACTGAGTAAATAGTACTGCATAGGCTTTAACTGAACTGAACTTACATTGAAACCACAGCCAAACTGAAGGCAACTGAGCTATTATTTTTCTGCACCATATGCAATCAACATTGCTGCTTTCTTTGCTGGAAGGAAAATGCTTTCTTATTAGTGAATAGCATAGTCTAACAGTATGGTTACTCTATAACAACAAATCTGACATAATTTATATAATTTACTCTGCAAATATGGTAGTTGACAGTGTTTACCTCTTAATTATTAAAATGTTCACTTTTCCTTATTTGTTTATTTATTTATTTGCTTCTTAGGGCCTCACTTGCAGTTTATGGAAGTTCCCAGGCTAAGGGTCAAATCAGAACCATAGGTGTAGGCTAGCAGCTATGCCAGATCCAAGCTGTGTCTGTGACCTATACAACAGGTTACAGAAATACTGGATCATGAAACCACTGAGCTAGGCTTGAGATCAAACCTGCATCCTCATGGATACTAGTTGGGTTTATAACTGCTGAGCCACAATGGGAATTCATCCTTGTTTATTTTAAAATAAAATACACATTAAAGCGATATTGGAAAATATATATTTTAAATAAAGAAAAAATGTTTAAAGGTTTCTCACTCATTTGCTTCCATTCTATTTTTCTTTTTTTTTGTTGTTGTTGTTGTTGCAAAAGTTTGGCTTATTTTGTTTATAATTTTTAAAACTAAAAAAATTCACTTTTGGAGTTCCCATTGTGGTTCAGCAGGTTACAAACCTGAGTAGTATTCATGTGACAGTGGATTCGATCCTTGGCATTCCTCAGTGGGTTATAGATCCAGTGGTATAAGCCGCAGATGTGGCTCAGCTCTGGTGTTGCTGTGGCTGTGGTATAGGATGGCATCTGCAGCTCTGATTCAACCCCTAGCCTGAGAACTTCCAGATGCTTCAGATGCAGCCCTAAAAAGAAAAAAAAAAATTCAGTTTTATATCAAAGATATCTTACGGATATTTTCTGGTTGATATTATTTTTATTTCAAATATAATACATGTAGAGGATTGCTTACAGGTTTTTGTCATTTTAAATGGTGATGCAAGAAAAGTTTTTGGCAAATTTTTTTTCACATTTACACAATTTATGGATCTCTTTCTCTCTCAACAGATATATTGAGGTTTAATTGCCAAGCAATGCATTGCATATAAAGTTTGAAATTTGATAAGTTTGGATATATGCATACACCCTACAAACCATTACCACAATCAAGATGGTGAACATATACATCAGCCCTAAAAATTATCCCTTTGTAATACTACCCTCCTACCCCTCAACCTCTTCCCTAGGTATCCAGTGATATGCTTTCTGGCATTCTAGATTGCTTGCATTTTCTGGAGTACAGGTATATCTTAAGATAAATTTATAAACTACAATTTACTGTGACATATATTATCAAAATGCTTTCAAAGTGTTTATATCAACTCATTTATTCAGCAACAAGTGTAAGAAATTTTTTCTACACTCTTGCCAAAGATGGATTTTCCTAAACTTGTTGACCTTTTTTGTTATCAAGGAAGGAAAAGAAAGCCTTGCTGTTGTCTTCACCTATTTTCATTGAATTGAGTGAAAAGAAAATTTGTGTCATGTTATCAGTAGTGAATGTTTATACGTCTTGTAAAAATCTCCTGTTCATGTCATTTGCCTAGTTTTATATTGGGTTGCACATACTTTTGATTACTAAGACCAGTTTTTATTTTAAAAAATTAAGATCTTTTCTATTATAGATGATTTAACTCCTTTTTAAAAAGCATTTTGGTCTCTTCTTCCTAACAATAAAAGACTAAAATTTAATATATAATAAGGGTATAATGTCAATTCAGTGGAAATAAAAGATTAAATTTTGTAAGTAGTTTGAGAGTAATTAATAGGCATTTTATAAACAAACAAATAAAGAGGAGAGTTCCTGCTGTGGCACAGTAGATTAAGAATCCACAGCGGTGGCTCAGGTTGCTACAGATGTGTGGGTTGTATCCCCAGCCTGGTGCAGTGGGTTAAAGGATTGGTGTTGCTGCAGCTGGGGCTCAGAATCAATCCCTGGCCTGGGAACTTCAACATGCTGTGGGTGTGGCCATAAAAATTTAAAAATAAATAAAGAGGAAATGTTCATTCTGTCCATAACCCCAAAATTTCCCCTAAAATAAAATCAGCATGCATAAAAAAGTTACTACTGTTTCAGAAGAATGTTGGTAAATGTGCTTGTAATCATAAAATAGAAATTTTATCTAAGAAAAATCAAATTCCAGAAATCATATGATTAAAACAAATGCTTATGTAAATAATGAACATTTCTGTTTCTAAAAATACTTAGTATTTTTATTGGTCAAAGTTGCATTGTTTATAAACTTGACTAGATCTCATTATACACAAATTTATACACAAATACAACAGAATTATTTTTCTATATTTTTTATATTCTGCTGATCCTGATTGTATGTTTAACTGCTTTATTTAGCGATACATTACAATAATATATTTCATGATTAAAATAGCATTTGCAAAATGAATGAAGATTTCACTTTTACTAGGAATAAATTATTTACTCTGAAAAAAATCATAGCTTTAATTAGAGCAAAGCTCATCATTCGTATAGCTTCAAGAATTCTGGAGTTCCCATCATGGCTCAACAGAAACGAATCTGACAGGCATCCATGAGGATGCAGATTCGATCCCTGGCTTCGCTCAGTGGGTTAAAGATCCAGTGTTGTTGTGAGCTGTGGTGTAGGTTGCAGATATGGCTCGGATCCTGTGTTACTGTGGCTGTGGCATAAGCCAGCAGCTACAGTGCTCTGATTCGATCCATATGCCATAGGTGCAGCCCTAAAAAGCCAAAAAAAAAAAGAAGAAGAATTCTTACAAAGTTCTTTTCACTGTTCAGTTAGAATAGTCTAACAAGGATGATATTATTTGGCAAATTAAGAAATGAGAAGGGGCAATTCTCATTTCTTATTTAAAGCAGATGAGCCAATATATACAATACATTTACAATTTTCCAATGGCAAGTTTAAGATGTGGGATTATTAAAGTTTTCTCTCAAATATGTTTTCATAAGCAAAAATATATTCAGTTTTAAAATTAGAATATTACATTAAATTTTCATTTTTTCAAAATACTGTACCTAACAGTACTGTTTAAATTTACTAAAAAATTGTCAATATCTGAAACACCTGGCTGAGAATAACTTATGAATATTTCAAGACTTTCTATTAATCACTAATCCATTTTCAGTAAGTATCTCCTAAAAATAATATATTATTATAAAATAATAATAATATCATGCTATGATACATTCGGCATGAAAAATCTAGTTAAACTATTTAACTTCACTTTCATAACTTCTTTAAAAACACCATCTCATTTAGTTTGTAGATTCAAGGGATGTTAAAATATTTGAATTAATATCACAACCAGTATTATAGCATTTAGTCCTAATTTAACTAATACTGAACCCAACATAGTCTGGAAAAAACTTCATTATTTTTGGCCATTCTAAGAGGAGAGACTAGGAGGCCTGAGAGAGTTAGGAGAGACTTTGTGACAAAAGTGTTAGAAGCATTATGTGTTCCAGGAAACTTGACTCCTTCCATAATGCTTTAGCTTATGAGGGGAAGAAGGGCATGCAGGTAGGGTTGGAGGGTTAGCTTATATTAGTTACTGGGGCCACAATGAAGGCCTTGGATGCAGAGAAAATTTTTTTTTTCTTTCCTCTTTCTTTCTTTTGATTTTTCAACTGTAAGGCCAATATTTCTTAATCATTTAAAAATCATGTTCCCTATTTTTTAAGACTGAATAATATTTCATTGAATATACATATAAACTTTTTTTTATTCATACATCTATCAATGAACATTTAGGTTGTTTCCACATCTTAGGTGCTGTGAATAGTGTTGCATTGAACACGGGAGTGCACATATCTCTTTAAGACCCTGATTTCAATTATTTGCATAAATACCAAAGAGTGGGATTGCTGGATCATATGGTAACTCTATTTTTAATGTTTTGAGTAATATTGAGTAACCTGTATATTCTTTAATAGCAGCTGTACCACTTTTCATTTATACCAACAGTATATAGGGTTCCAATTTCTCCTCATCTTTATCAGCACATTTTTGTCTTTTATTTTTTTGAAAACAGCCATCCTAAGGAAATTTTGCAACATGCAATAACATGAATGAATCTTGAATACACTAGGCTAAGTGAAACAAACAAGTCACATAAAGACAAATTCTACATGATTCTACTCATGTGAAATAGCTAAAGCAGTCAAATTCATAGAATTAAAGAGTGGAATAATGGTTGTCAAGGGTTGTGGGGAAGGAGACAAGGGTCAAAAAATTCAACTGAACACAGTGAATAAACTATAGGGATCTGCTGTGTACCATTGTACATAGAGTCAAACACATTGTACTGCACACTCACAAATTTGTTAAGAGAGTAGAACTCATGATAAGTGTTCTTACCACAATAAGATAGAATTAAATTAAAATTGAAAAATTAAAATGTTTCTCTATTTTTTTAGTCCCTCTGTACATATCCCCACCAGCCAAAAGGATTTTTTCTAGCAGTTTGAATAAAGAAAATAATAGATGTATTGAACACACTTCTGTATGTTATGTACTAACAGCTCTTCCCTCCTTTGATTTCTTCCCTCAGAGATGACATGCTTCTCTCAATTTCCAAAAGTTAAGAATCCTTGCTACAAACCTTGAGGAGATCATCATCTGTTAAACAAATATTAGGTAGTACTATATGTCATTCAACCAAGATTTCTGAAAAGAATGAAGAAATGCAGACCTGTGACAGGCATATTTCTTTGGCAGCACCTGATGGAAGGACCACAGAGATTGTGATCACTAATGTTCACATATGCTTACAGAGAAGAGATATGAAACAATATGGAAAATACCAGTCATAAAAATATGTGAGGTACTATAGAATGGGTAAATGTTAACTGAATACCTTAAAGTTGAAAATCTTGTGCTAGGTATTCATAAAATTTTACTAGCTCATGTTTGGTGCTAAAACCATCTTTGGTTTCCAAGAGCAGATGTGTATCTGAGTACCACCATATCCTACTTCCTGTGCTTCTGGAATGCACACAAGTTGGTAATGTTCAGTACAAGGAGAGGGAATGTAGGGTCTTGATTGTGGTTTCCAGCCAGTTCTCATGTCCTCTAGACAGCCAGTGGTAAATCCCAACCCCCTATATCTCAGAATAACATTTTAAACTTAGTTTGGCTTAACTGGAAAAGTTTACTCTTAGATGAATGAAAATCATATCTGTGTTCCCCATTCTTCGTAGCTGACCGTCTCAGCACTTACATCCCAGTGCCAAAATCAGCAGTCACAAGCGAAGGATTCTAAAGGGACAGGGTGGAGAGGTCTTCAGTTGGTTGTAGGAAAAGCCTTAGATTCACATGTAAGTAGTCATCCACCCCCAATCTTCCACCTACTTAAAGAATGCATAGCTCTACAATTCTTCTTCAAGGCTCCATGATTTCCTTTACTGTCTTTTTATCTTTCATGATGACCTTGACATTCATTTTGAAACCATTTGACCTCTATGCAACATACTGAGGTGATGAGAAGCATTGAAGACTGTCCCTTGACCTGGACTAGAGTTTAGTTTATGTTAGCATTTCCATTATAAGCCCTTTGGGAGGCTATTAAATATGGCCATCAAATTTATTCAAGTATAAGCAAGCAAAGCTCTGTATAGTTTTAGCTTTATAATTGGGGGAAAAAGTTACCATATTATCTTAAATTGGTTGATCGATATTTCTTTTAGATTGTTTTATTCACACAAAAACATGGTACTATATTTTTAAGTATACATGGAAATAAATTACATTGGAGCAATAACCACAAATGTGTATGTTAACTATGTGCTATTTTTTTAATTTTCCTTAAACTCACACTGTAGAACTTTAAAATATATTCTGACATGTTTGCCTTAAAATAAAGAAAGAAGGTATATTTGGAGAAGTACCTTGCTACCTGTGTTTTTCCCCTTATTTCAGTGATTCTAAAAAGAGACATATTTATCCACAAAAAAAAGCCTCAAATAAAAAAAAAAGTTAAACATACATCTTAACCCCTCTTAGCCTTAGTTTTACATTGTAAAAAATAAGAATGATAATGGTACTTTTCCAAAGAGCATTGCTATTATGTCATTTTTACACAGGTTTTTGATAGAAGGAAATGTATAAAAATGATAGCTGAAAAATTAGTGAACCAGGTCTAGGTATGGTGTTCTGACCTTGGAAATCTGGAAATTATAGGAATATGTTCAATTTAGTTCACGTATATAATCTGATACAAGGTCCTTCCCTTCTCTAATCCTGAAAAAGGAATATATTTATTATTAATAGCTATCTTATAGAGGTTTAATATAGAGGAAATAAATCTATTCTTTTTAGTAACCCATATCTATTGTTTTGCTTGTGTAATTTTTACATAGTTTCTATTCTTAGAGACTTTCAAATGAACTAGGACAATAAATTCACTACATTTTGAGAACAGTTTATATTTTTCTTTTTGATCAATACTTTCTGTGACACACCAGAGGATTTCATAGCTGCCATGACAACCATGGGTTTTCTGAATTCAGTTTCTGGTTCTGAGCATTTTATAGCTTTCAATCAGTTGTAGAAATAACCACTTCATTATGGCCCAGTCAGATATATTAGCATGGTCAAAGATCTAAAAGGAATTAAGACACAAACTATCATTTTATGAAACATGAAGGAGAGTTCCACATAATGATATTATACTTTAAAAATAAGGTAAAATCAGTTAGAATACAAGGCATATTTATAGAAAATATATTATTTTTAGTGTATGTTCTCAGATGTCGTACTCTGATTTCTTTAACTAGTAAAACTAGTATGAAAATATAACAGTTTCCTTTAAAGGATTTAAACAGTTACTAATAAGCAAGGCTTAAAGCACAAAAAAGGGAGCATGAGTGGTAAACAATATCTATGTGAGATAAATATTTTAGAAACTGAAATGTAAGTCTTTTCAAATTGAACTGCAGAGATGAGTAACCTGTGGCATCCACAGCTATTCTGAGTGGCTTTACAGTGAGTGTTCAAATTATACCCCATAAAAATGTTGAGACACACATTCAGAGGCAGCTCAATTCTCTTGTCAGCCTCACAAAGAGGAGGAATGACAGCCTCTTTGTTGGGTACTTAAGCTGGAAGCAGTGAGGAGAGAAAGGGACTAGAAAGAAAAAGAAAACAACATTAAGAACAATAATAAGACTTCTCTGAGCTTTTGAGCCCAGAGTCACTGCCTCAAGACTTCTTTTTCAGCTATTGCTCTGATTCCCAAACATCTCCAAAATCTCTTCCAGCTGTGCCTCTTGGAACATTGGTAAGATGAGAGTGGTAAGAAAGGCTTGTTCCCATTTCCAGTTCCCCCACTCTCTTCATGCTTATTATTCACATCAGCAAGAAATCAGGCATGATACTTTGTAAGCTGCATGGATCTGTATCCAGCAGTGAGAAGGGTGGAGAGGGGCACTGTGTTACCTTTATTTCAGGCATCAAACAAAATATACCTGTCAGCAAATTAGCTATCTTACCTTCATAGTCTGTGTTTCAACAACAAGCTCACTTAGTAAAAGGAGTGGGTCTGATTGTGAAATGCATGTGAGGATATGTTTGTATGCATTCTGTGATAGTCTTGCCGGATTAAGGTAAAAATGGTTTTCTGTTTCAATCCCTAATTTTCACCTCTGGCTAACAAGGGAAAATAAAAAATAAAATAAAAAGGAAAAGGGAAGTCAAGAAGAAGGAAGAAATTATCTGCAAGGAAGAAATGATGACTCCAGTTTCCACTACCTTAATCAAGGAGTACCCAAGGAGTCAAGTACAGTTGCTATTTAATTTAGCCATTTGCTTTTAAATATAAAAGGTAACACTTACTGTCATAGACATCCCTTCACAACCCTCTCCCAAACACACTGTTCCTTCAGTACTCACAACCTCCCTGTTGTAAAGAAGGAGCCAGAGAGGAAAAGAATATTCTGGCTCCCACATCCTAGGGAGATTTTACTGACAGTAGGGTGCACCCCAGTAGCCCAAGAGGAAGCAAAGCCTGGAGGCTATCTAAGGGAAATAAGAATCCATTAAATTTAATGTAACCTGTACCCATTCCATAAATTATTTGCAGTTATTTTCTATTTTGCCTTAACAATGGAGGCAAAGAAATTTAAGCAAGACAGTTATCTCCTTCCAGTTTAGAAGCTACTTGTCCTCAAGGATCTTGAGGCAACATGGCAGGCCTTGTCTATGGAGACACCTGCTCCACTAGCCATACAGAATTTGTAATCCCTTTTGAACCACAATGTTCATGGCATCTTGTTTCAAGACAAAGTTGCCAGTCCTCATATTGCAATGAAAACTTAGGCATAGATTAATAAAGCTGATGTAAGAGAAAATGAGACAGAGAAAGAAATTCAATAGTATTCACCTCTTCTAAGGCCCAAGTCTTTCATTTTCTGCTCAGTTATTTGGAAACAGAATACATTTTGACAAACCATTTTGATAAGTCAATTTAATGCAGCAGGAAAGAAATGACCTTATTAAAGCATCAGATTTAAATCCAGTTTGTTTGCTTATTTATTTATTTATTTATTGCCACACCCGCAGCACATAGAAGTTCCCAGGCCAGAGATCAAACTCATAGCATAGCAGTGACTTGAGCCACCACAGTTGACAATGCCAGATAATTAATCCACTGAGCTACTAGTTTGTGTTTCTTTTTCTTCAGTTACCAAGGGCTTTTGCTTTATAACTCATTCATAAAATTCTGATTGGATGTTACCTTTATAATAAGACAAAACAAAGACATATTTTAGATATGTGATAGATGTTAGTTTCTAAGTGGAGATAACTTTGTCTGCCAAATTGTCACTTTAAAGAAGTTTCACAATATTATATGTAATAATTACAATGAGAACTAGTTGATAGAAATGTAACCCCCAAAACTGGGTGTTCTAGGTCATTTGGATGCAGTAGATACTATTGTGTTTCAAATACCACTTTTCCGTAGGTCTTAAAGGTTATGTGAAAAAAATAAAAGAATTTGATATAATGCAACCATAGGTACAGGCAAGTCCTGAGAGGATGTCCAAATGCTTTTTGTAACAATTGATGGATATTATGATATTTGCAAGGGGGTGAGGTACTGAGTCTTAGATACATGAATTGTACTGCACTACATTGGATTGGGCCTTGTCCCAGTGGTCTCTAACCCTCTGTCTCAGCTTCAGTCCAGATCCTCATTTTGGGGTGAGGTCAGTTTTGTGATCAGGTGAAGCTGAGGACAATAAAAGCTGAAGGCTTAAATGTCTCTTTAAGCCATGTCAAAAAACAACCCTGCCTCAAAATTGTACACCCAAGTGGCATGTCAAAAAGCTCCTAGCATCGAAATGCTTTTGTCAAAGAAGTTGCCTAGGTCAAAAGAGCCCTATCAAAATGTCATATACACATCTAACTCTTCATAACCCAATACAAAAGATGAAGGCTTCCAAAGATGACTAAGAATCCAAGATGCCATCGAATGGCATCAGAGAAGAACAGAGAATGTATGAATACTATGGGGATGGGAAAGGAGATAAAAGAATAAACAAGAGATAAGCAAGCTTTGTAAGCTAAAAAATTCCTTCAATCCCTTACGGGTTTTTACCCTTAAAAAGACTCATTCTAGTATGCTTTAATATTACTTTAATCAAAACTTCTGTATAAGCTTTCACAAAGATTTGCATTAGCTACTTGATAGAATGGTAAGGTTTTTTCCCAACCATCTTAAAATATGGCTTCCCCCAAAAGTAGAAATTTAAATACCTATCAAGCATGGAAATAAAGTACTTAGTAAGGATGAAATGTAATACAATTTTCTGTTAAAGACCAAAATCCCATTTTAAGAAAATCTTAATGGCCATAGGGATAATTTATTTTTTTCAATAATAATATATTTTGTAAGTGGTTCAATCTGAAGTAAGGATAACCAAGGGCATCATTTTCCTGTCAGAAACAAGATATATTAGAACAGCTAATAGGCCTTTTTCATTTATAATTTCCATATCTCATAAGTGAAGAATATTCTGACTTCAGATTGAGAGTTTATTTATTTTTTTTATTTTAACCTCCCCTAGCATGCCTTATTACAAAAGGGATATTTGTGTTGTTTGCATGGGGAACATTTCAAAAAGGCTTTCTTAATTTATTTACCTCGACATGGGTCTCTGCCAATATGCTTATATGGTACCACATGGAAAGTATTTTCTCTGACCTTTTTTCATAATGATGCAGTTTTCTGTCTTCCCTTGAAAATTCCCCACCAGATTCCAGCATGATTAGGCTCTATTATTTCCTTCTTTCAAGGGCATCTAATGTCCTCTATATTCTCTTCACTGGTAGTGAAGAAGATGGTCCCCAAAATTGGACAGCTATTACTGTCACCATTCTATTTCTGGAGGTTGTATTTTTACTTTATGCTCCTTGTTTTTTCCCAATTTCCAATTTCTTCTTTCTTAGTAGTTGTTCATATTTAGTGTTGATCCATGTTGATCCTTCACTGACAGTTTATATTTAAGGTTGAAGATAAAGAAATGGTGCATTCATATTCAGTAATGAAGTGTTGGGCGAATCTGGGCCTGCTGTCTAACCTCACCATCCCCTTAGTTCTGACAATTTATGAGTCATCCTTAGCTGGATCAGTTGTGGTGGGTAGTTGATCTCTAAGACAACTTCTAAGCTTTAATACAGGTTCACTGATTGGGCACATTGATAGTAAAGCTGCAAAGATCCACACCCTGACAATTTTGGTTTAAGAAAACCCTGCCAACTAAAGATCAAATGGTTTAAGTGGGAACCTATAATTGTAGGGGAAGAAACAAAAAGATAAATATTGGTATTTGTTTTTCAAATTCCTGAGACAAACAACATTTCTGCAAGAAAATTACACCGCTGTTATATCTAGGCGTAGATTATAAAAAGCAATAGAAATAAAGAATAATAATGCCACCAATTGTAACCTGTTTCCTAAAGCTAGTATAGACCCTATATCATTTTAAGAGTCTTTTACTTTTCATTTGTTTCCATTTTTGTTTTTGTTTTCTGTCTCAGGACTTTTCATTCAAACAACAAAAGCTGTGAAAGGATAAAATGTATTCTTGACAAAAACAGGTGCTAAAAATATAAATAAAGAATACGTGTTTGCTCTATATCTGCTGGGGAAGAGGGATGAAAAAAAATCATCTTTCCTTTGCATTTCCTGAATATAAACAGAAATGAAGAAAAGATACTACACTTTTTTTTTTCGTCTTTTTTTTAGGACCACACCCGTGGGCATATGAAAGTTCCCGGGCTAGGGGTCAAATTGGAGATATAGCCACTGGCCTATACCATAGCCACAGTCATAGCCACGCCAGGTCAAAGCTGCATCTTTGGCCTACACCAGAGCTCAATCTTTAAATGATTAAGTGAGGCCAGGGATTGAAACTGCATCCTCATGGATACTAGCTGGATTCATTTCCACTGAGCCACAATGGGACCTCCATATACTACACTTCTTATAAATAAGTCTCAAATATGACATTTACTATTTAATAAAGTTATGTATAGTATATGAGATGATATACATTTTAATGACAAATGAATCAGATTTTATAATAACTTTGAGTTAAAAGGGACATGAAAAAGGAGTTTATCATGATTATGAATTGTGTATCTTATACACATTGAGAAAACAATACTTAAATTATTTTCCTAACCAACCATTGTTTAACATTCACATTATATTTAACTCTTCACATAACCTGGTTAATTTTTCCTTTTGTTTTATAAGTGTGGAAAGGGAGTGGAGTGGAACACCACAGCTGGGGAGTGGAATGCCACAGCAGAAGGAACCCAGGAGGAGGTCTGGGCCCACACAGAAGCAAGGCGCCATTGTTGGGGAGGGCAAGAGGAGTAGGAGTGGACTGCCATAAGAATCTCCTCAAGCATGCATGGGCTCTCAGAGGGTAGGCTGTCTCTGGCTCAGTCTACGGGTGGCAAGAGGCCACTTTTATAAGCTATGGGAGACCAGACACTTCTTGTGCAGGCTACTGCTGGCTGGGCATCTCCTGTGTGGGCTAAGGGCAGTGGGGGGCTAAGCACAAAGTGGTGCCTCTTACATGATCTATAGGCATCAGGGACAAACCACAGCAGTCATCTCAAAAAAAGGGAGGAACAGCCTGCCACAACTAGGGGTCTGTGAACAGGCTCCAGGTTGGCAAATAAGACATCACTGCAATCGAGCACCACGAGTTGTTGCTCTCACTCCCCTGGAGACACACCCACCCTGCTGCCACTACTACCAACCACTCCAGACAGCACCCAAAGCATGATAACTGTCCCTTCCCAGGAGCCTACAACTAGGAGCAGCATGTGCAGCAACTCCTATAGGGGCTAAGTGGAATGGGATGCTTCTTGCATGGTTTACAGCTGGTGAGGGCAAACCACCACAGTTATCTCTGACCCCAGAGATGGGTGTGACCCACCACCACTAGATGGTCCATGAACAGGCACCACTTGCAGTCCCAATCACCTCAGATGGCACCATAGAGGAGGGCATTGCGACCAAACACCACATGTTGCTCTCACTCCCCTGGGAAAATGTACAAACTGCCATTGTCACTGCCAACTGCTCTGTGCAACTCCTAAATCTGCCTAAGGCTCATAATCACTTTCCATGGCTCTACGACTAGAAGTAGCTTGCACCCCTTCCTGCAGGTGCTTGCTACTCTTGTGTGGGCCCAGCAACCAGGCACTGACCACTACCCCAACCCATTGCCTCATTCTCTCTGGAAATACAATTAGCACCCTAGGGATAACAGCCTGCTCACAACAAAGAGACAGCAAATATCCAAACTCCCACACCAAAAATAAATAGTAACCCCCCACACACACAAAATACAAAGGGGTACTCTTGCATAGAAGTAGTCCTTCAAGACTATAGTTTGGTTTTCCTAAAGTCACAGAAAAAGAAAAACATAAGCAAGATAAAGAAGCTCAGGAAACATTCCCAATTAAAAGAACAGGAGAATTCACCTAAAGCAGCAAATAATGAAACAGACCTCTGCAGTCTGACAGACACAGAGTTCAAAAGGGAGATAGGGAAAATACTGAAGGAATTAAGGTTGAATATCAAGGAATTGAGAGTGTATATAGAGTGAATGCAGATTACTTTAGAAAGGAAATAGAAAATATAAGGAGGAACTAAGAAAAATTAGAAAATTCATTTGCAGAGATGCAAACTGAGCTAAAGGCACTAAAGAGCAGAATGAATAATGCACAGGAACAAATTAGTTGGAAGCTAGAATAATGGAAATCATCCAATCAGGACAGCAGACAGAAAACCAAATGAAAAAAACACAAAAGCAACATAAAAGATCTATGGGATAATATAAAGCAGTCCACCCTATTCATAACAGGAATTCTAGAAGGAAAAGAAAAAAAAAAAGAGGATTGAATATACATTTGAAGAAATTATGTATAAAAACTTTCCAAATCTAAAGGAAACTTACATCAAAATAGAGAAAGCAGGGAGTTCCCTTCGTGGTGCAGTGGTTAACGGATCCGACTAGGAACCATGAAGTTGCGGGTTCGGTCCCTGCCCTTGCTCAGTGGGTTACCGATCCAGCGTTGCCGTGAGCTGTGGTGTAGGTTGTAGACGCGGCTCAGATCCCGCGTTGCTGTGGCTCTGGTGTAGGCTGGTGGCTACAGCTCCGATTCAACCCCTAGCCTGGGAACCTCCATATGCCGTGGAGCGGCCCAAGAAATAGCAACAACAACAACAACAACAACAAAGACAAAAAAAAATAGAGAAAGCACAGAGGGTCCCAACCAAGTTAAACCCAAACAGTCACACACCAAGACATATTATAATAAAAATGGCAAAAGTTAAAGATAAAGAGAGGATTCTAAAGGCAGCAAGAGAAATACAAAGTGTTAATTACGAGGAAACCCCCATAAGGCTATCAGCTGCTTTTCTCTACAGAAACACTTCAGCCCAGAAGACAGTGGAAAGAAATATTCAAAGTTCTAAAAGGGAAAAATTTGCAGCCTGGAATACTCTACCCATTAAGAATTTCATTTAAAATAGAAGGAGGAATAAAGAATTTCTCCAACAAACAAAAGCTAAAAGAGTACAGCAATACTAAACACATTCTAAAAGAAATATGGAAAGGGCTTCTCTAAATAAAAAAGAAGAAAGAAGAAATAGGATGGAGGAGATCACAATGGGAAAACAATCACTTAAATAAGCAAGTATACAAATCTAAAAGGGAAAAAAAAAAGCTACTGTAAGAATGACAATAGACATGAGAAACAGCAAAAGGACAAATAATATGTTAAAAAAGGACTTCAAAATCATAGAATGTTGGGAAGGAACGTAAGAAAATATATATATTTTTTTTATATATAATGTTCTTGAGCTTATATGACTATCAGGATAAAGCAAGCAGATATAAGAAGGGGTTAACATACTTAAGAAACAGGCAACCACAAATGGAAACCAAACATTACATTCACATACACTAAAAAGAAAAGTATACAAGTGTAAAATAAATGGAAATCATCCAACCACAAAAAGAAAGCAACAAAGGGGAAATGTAGAATCAACTGGAAAAAAAGGGCTTAAAATAGAAAAAAATACATATTAATCAAAAATTGCCTTTAATGTCAATGGACTGAATGATCCAATCAAAAGACACAGAATGGCAGATTGGATAAAAAAGCAAAAGCTTACAAAATGCTGTCTACAAGAGACTCACCTTAGGGCAAAGGACACCTATAGATTGAAAGTGAGCAGGTGGGAAAAGGTATTTCATGCCAATGGACAAGACAGTAAATCAGGAGTTGCAATTACTCATATCAGAAAAATTAGACTATAAAATGAAGGCCATAAAGAAAGGCAAAGAAGGACACTATTTAATGTGTCCTTCTTGAATGACCCATTTAAGAAGAGGATATTACAATCGTCAATGTATGTGCCCCTAATATAGGAGCATCTAGATACATACAGCAAATAGTAATGGACATAAAAAGAGAAATTGATAGGAATACAATCATAGTAGGAGACTTTAACACCACAATCACATCAATGGACAGATCGTCTAGACAAAAAACCAGTAAAGCAACAGAGATCCTAAATGAAACAATTGAAAAGTTAGACTTAAATGATATTTTCAGGACATTACATACAAAAAAATCAGAGTATACACTGTTCTCAAGTGCACATGGAACACTCTCAAGGATTGGCCACATACTGGGGCACAAAACTCACCTCAACAAATTTAAAAGTAAAGAAATTAATTCAAATATCTTCTCTGACCACAATGACCTAAAACTAGAAATCAACCACAGGGAAAGAAATGAGAAAAAAACTGGCTACATGCAGACTAAACAACATGCTACTAGAAAACCAATGGGTCAATAAAGACAACAAAAAGGAAATTTTAAAAGCTCAAGAAAAATGATAATGAAGACACAACCGTTCAAAATCTATGGGATGCCACAAAAGCAGTGCTTAGAGGGAAATTCATAGTGATACAGGCCTTCCTCAAAAAAAAATCCAAATCTCAAATCAACAACTTAACCCACCATCTAAATGAATTAGAAAAAGCAGAATAAACAAAACCTAAAGTCAGCAGAAAGAAGGAAATCATGAAGATCAGGGAGGAAATAAAAAAAATACAAGTTCAAAAAACAATAGAAAAATCAATAAAACCAAGAGCTGGTTCTTTGAAAAGGTAAACAAAATTGAAAAACTCTGTTGAGACTCACCAAGAAGAGAGCAAAGACTCAAATAGACAAAATAGGAAAAGAAAAAGGAGAAACCACATGGTTACTGCAGAAATACAAAAAACTATAAGAGACTGCTATGAACAAAAATATGCCAATAAATTTGAAAACCTATAAGAAAAGGACAACTTTCTAGAGAATTACAGCCTACCAAAACTTAATCAAGAAAAAATAGACCAACTGAACAGATCGACCACAAGAAATAAAAATCATTACAAAAATCTTTTCTTCTTTGGAAATTTAGATCTTAATTAACTAGCAAAGAATAGCAGGGTTATCAGTTCCTTCCTTCAGCTCTATTTTAATCAGTTAATCATGTTCTTTAATATATGAGGTTTGATTTCCCTTGAAACTTAAGATATAGCAGGGAATCTTTTGTAACCTTCCTCCTATTCTGTTCATTATTGTGTTCCTTGTTTGTAAATAATTATACAGTTACCTGGTTGATCTTATCACATGGCTAATGCACTTTTAAAAGATTATCATTGGCTACTAAGTCTAAATTTACAGCATTCAAAGCTTACTACATTTTGACCCCAAACTAATATACCTCTTAATATTTATAGCACTTAGCTTTAGCCAAAATTATCTAAATTTTGCTTTCCTTTTTGTATGCATCATATACTTTCTTACCTGTGACTTCGTTTGAACTAACTGCTCTGTGGTTCTTCAGGAGTCAGCACCATAATTTTTTGAATGCTAACTATGTGCCTGACACAGAGTTCAGAACTTTACATGCATTGACTCATTTACTTTTTGCAATAGTTTCAATATATATTCAACTATTTTTGTATTATGATACCCATTGTATAAATGAGAAGACAGGGTCAGAAAGGTATAGTAATCTGCTTACAATTATATAGTTAAAATTGGGCAAAACTAGGCTTCAACCCAGGGCTGTCTGTCTCCTAAGCTCACCTGTTCTGTAGCTGGGCTCGTGATCCACACTCAACGCAGCCTTATGCAAATATTGAAGGCCCATTTCAAACCCTAAGGTGGTGACAGAGATCTGATCTCCACTTCACTCTTTAACTTCTGACTTCATCAGGCTCATACTATCCAACCTACTAACTTTGTGCATATTAACTATTTTACTTCATCAGATGACCATGTCATTTTATATCCTCACCAACTTTTTTTTGTACCTACACTGTAATCTTGCTGAAGAATTTCTATTTCATTTTATCTTAATAACATCTATCACCTTGTTTTTACCCTAATATAATAACTTTACAAGTTATGCATGGTCCCATCAAATATCGCCTAAGGATAGGATTATTAAAATATAAATATGTATGATTTTAAAACATATAATTAATAGTCATAATCACTTTGGCCCTCCACTTTATTCTTTATATTCATAAATGATATAATAATATAATTAAAATATTTTTGTTATGATGAAATAGTAATTATGAGGCCAGCTTCTTTGTATCAAGTAAATACAATATGACAAATACTCATGAGATTTATTTCTTATAACCACCTATAAGCAATAAATGCTCACTTTTACAAGAGAAAGGCAGGGATCAGAAAGTTTAAGTAGGATACTTCAGACTTTGGAAGTGAAAGAGAGAGCTGGGATTCAAACTGATAACCTTTGGCTGTTAAGCCTATACTCTTTTTACCATAATTTTGAAGCGTATACCAAATGTTAAAGTGCTTTGCTTATTGCAAGTAGTAAAAAAAAAATATTTCCTTGAGTTTAAAATGCAGTCAGTTAAAATATGATTGAGTTAATAGCTTTTTTAAAGAGGGAAAAAGATAACTATTACCATAAGTGCATAACTGATTTTTTTAAGATTAATGTAAAATTATCAGAATTTGGAGTTCCTGTTGTGGCTCAGCGGGTTAAGAACCTGATATAGTGTCTGTGAGGATGCGAGTGTGATCCCTGGCCTTGCTCAGTGGGTTACGGATCTGGTGTTGCTGCAAGATGTGGCTTGGATCTGGCATTAATATGGCTGTAGTGTAGGCTGGCAGCTGCAGCTCTGATTCAACCCCTAGCCTAGGAATTTCTCTATGTCACAGGTATGGACATAAAAAGAAACACCTTATTTTAACAATTGAGAAAGTAAGTAGTTATATTTGCCCATTTAACATATGTTCATGAAGAGCAGGAGTTTCTTGTTCATCGCTGAATTCTCATAATTTTTCTATGGACCTTACACTGCAGAGACTTAAGAAATGAAAAATAAATGAAGAGATGGAATCCCTTGGTGGCTCAGCAGGTTAAGGATCCATCATTATCACAGCAGCTATGGCTCATATTCAAACCCTGGCTGAGGAACACCTTCATGCCTTGGGCACATCCAAAAATTAAAAAAATAACAAGTACAGGGAAATAGTTCAATACTTTCTGTCACTGACACTGAAATAATGCTACAATTGTGGTTCAAATAAACACATAATATGATTTATATCTAATGTTTCTGCAGTCCTTGTAACCATGATGAAATGTGCTGACTCTGGTGCCCCAATTTATCTGCATGTGATATTTCATAACATACTGTAAATGCCTATCTGTCAGACTGAACTCTAATATGTTAAACAATTTTTATTTCTCATTTCTGAGTGATATCAGCTGTTTCTACAGAAATTCATATAACATGAATTAGATAAAAGTCATTTAAAGTTTTTCACTATAACTTGACTTACCATAGTTGGCACCATTAAAGATGGAATGTATGCACAAAATGGATCAGAAGGGGAACTTATATTAGAATGGGGAATAAGAAATCAATGTTAATAAGTAGAAAAATCATATGTGAAAGAAATATGAAACCAGGAAAATACATAGAGGTGACTAAGACCTTGTAAAGAAACAAACAGAATAACAATGCAGGAACTGCAGAGATTGTTTATTACTGTAACAAGGTGAAATCTAAACACAGTAGGGGTTTTGGTGAGCATGATTTAGATTCAGATAATGTGATGCTGCCATGGCAGGAAGATCCTAATTATATAATACAAACAATTCTTAAACAACTCAGGGGTTAAGGGTGCCAACTTCCATACAGTCAAAAGTAAAAGTCATCCCTGTTCCATGGTTTAGATTCCACAGTTTCAACCAAGACTCGACAGTATAGTACTGTAGCATGTCTTTGTTGAAAAAAATCCACTTTTAAGTGGATCCGCACAATTCAAACCTATGTTGTTCAAGAGCCACTCTAAAATTATTAAAGGAAAGCTAAATTCCAATGAAACAAATAGTATATAGAGATGGAGTCACATGTTGCCTAGCCCTACCATCAGAAAATCTGGACAGAAGTCCAAGATGGATGGTGCCCCAGGAAAAGAATAGATCCATTAGGGTATTAATTTGTACTATTTATGAAAGATTAGGAGGTTAGGTTTAGCTTATCTGCTAGAGTCTCTTGGTATGGCACTGTTTCTTATTTCTCCTACTCACAGTGGTCAAGGTCAGTGTAGGTAATTAATTACACAGCTGTATGTCTGTTGTATGTAGCCAGTTTTACCCACTGACACCAATCCTTAGAAGAAAATGTAGATTACTAAGTCACAGAAAAATAATGTCTTTATGATGTGGTGTGTAATCAGTATCAGACATTTACTATAATCGTTTTCCTGCTCCTAATTATCACCCTGGAGAATTTTGTGCACAAGAGGGAATTAGGGGCGGAGGGAGTAGGAAGCAATTAGTATTGAGGATTTGCACAAAATTTGGATATTTTGAACATAATTAGCTTATACATGTTATCTTTATTTAATGCTTAGATTCACCATGGAACTAGATATATTCAGAGACACTCAAGTCATGGTGTTTTTTTTTTCTATTTTAGATATTTGGATTGTATATCTCAAGGTATAATATACTCTTCTGAGTTAAGATTGTCCAATTCATATTCATTAAGTTATCATACAATGGCTAAAAAGCACTATAATCAGATGTGTCAAGACATGAACAATGCAGTGAGAAGTGTTATATCTCTTTCACATACCAAGGGAAATAAGCAGGGTTTGGGCCTCAGACAGATGTCACTGGATTCACTGCTTTACCCTTTATTTCAGAAAATTATTTTTACTTTATTAATCCATGGAAAATGCCATCATTGTCTTACTTATCTCACCGCCCATTTTAATTTAAAAAACAGGTATTATGATGTTTTACATTTTGAGAACTTTTTTTGATATGTGGGATTCTTGCAGCCGTCATATGGTGCTTTTGGCTTTTCTCCCCAGAGTGGATGTGTACAAGTTAGGAAAGGAAGAATGGGAGGCATATTTATCTGTAGCCAGAATCAACTGTGTTTTGAATTTTATAAAATAGCTAACAAAACTCCTGACAAAGAAGATATGTATGTGTGTGTAGTAAAGAAACTGAGAACACTGGTTGGGTGCCAAAATACCTTAATAGACCCTCAAGTATGTGATGATTCCAGTTCAAGAAGTAACACATTGAATCTTAGATACTGTGTTTTTAGCAGTTCCTTATTTCAAATGCATGACAACAAAGACAATCACAAGTCCAATCCCAAAAACACATGGTAATACTCAGTTACAAAGTGTTCATTCTGGGTATTCAGAATGCTTACAATATTCTTTTACATTACTATGAAAGTAAAAAGCAAAGATAATGAAATATTTGTAGAAAATTTTGAGGCACCTCAGAACAGATCCAAAGATGAAGAGAAATTGATTAAAAGATCCAGCTAAGCTCTAATTTTCTTGCCTCATATCAATTTATACTATTACATAATTTTAATAAACCAGGGTCAGCATGAAAAATCAAACTATAAGATCCAAACCTGCCCCTTCTTCAGTAATATTATTAATCATACCAATATCCAAAATACATTTCCAATTAACCTTGTATTTCCTGCTGAAATTCTTTTATGATAAGAAGAGTTATATCAATAAAAAAGGTTCTTAAAAGTAGCCAGCACTCTATCCAGTACAGCAGCATGCATAATTATTGTTATGATTATAAGACACTTGGCTTACATTTAAATTTTGTTAATTACATCAATATGTAGTAAAAATCCAGCATCATTGTGAAATGTTGAGATCCTATAACATTTATTATGCCTCTTAGCTAATCTTTGTTTTGGGTATATTATTAAAATTATGTTCATAATATGGAGATAATGAAATCACTGGTCAGAAGAAAATACTGATTTATCCCAGTGATGTACTGAAATAGCCAATCTCCCCTACCCAAAATGGTTAGTGGCATGTTTCTACAAATTCTCTAGAGTCAGGAAAAGTATAAACTCACTCTGTAAAAATGTTTATTTTTATACAAAATTTTAAATGGAGCAATGATTGCATCCAGTAAGGTATTCCCTACTCATCCATCTCCAAGAGCTAAACTGTTTTCTAGGTTGCTTCAGAACTCAAAAACTGGAAGGTAGTAGAAATCTATAATCCAAGCTTCCATAAGTTGCTTTTTCACTTTTTCTAATCATATTTCTTCAGACTCCACGTAACCCACTGAAACCTTACCATTAAAATGAAATGAACAAGTCTCATTTCTTCCTTGCCCCACTCATTTTCACTTTTCTGAAATTTTCCAGTGTCAATCCCGACAGCCTGCAGGGGTTCACAATAGTTCTTTTTCTGACTTGGGTAACCATTTGGCTTCCCTGAAAATATTTTTATTTGTAAGCTTAGAACCTGTTTTTATTTGCAAGAGAGATTGAACATGCGTTCTACCTTCCTTTGGTTTTTAAAACTCTTACGTTTGTCATATGTCCCGAACAGAACTCCAAAGGAGCTTTGTTGCTCAATAATATAAATTTTACAAAATATGTCTAAATAACAGGGTTTTCAGGGCCGATGAAAATTATGTTATGCTCTTTGATATTTTGTAACTCTTAGCCATGTAAACTCACTTGCTATGGATATTGGCACAGGGCATGTCAGATAGTTATGGAATGTACATACGTGTATATGTGTAAAGTGCCTAATTTAAAGATATATGTGTATATAAGCAAATATGTAATATTGCAGTATGTCAGACTGAAAACACTTATATAAATGTGATATAATTATCATATCCCTATATTACAGGTAAGGAAACTGAGACTCATGATTGTAAATATTTTGTCCAAGGTCACAAAAATAGTAAATGACAGAGACTAAAACTGATTTGGAATGACTCCAAAGTCAATACCTTTTCTACAATAATGTTTTTGTCTTTCCTACACAATCCCATAAGAATTTCTTTGGATTTTCCCAAATCAATGTTGATTTCTAATCTATTTGATCATATTATATTTTAATATTAAGGCTCTATTCCAAGAACTAATTACTTCATTTTTTTCAATAATTGTCTTTTAAGGTCAATTTACTCCACTTCACTTCTATGGCAGTTAAAATTATTTTATTGTCATTGTCTGCCAACTCTAACAGCTGTGACCATTTTGAGTAGGTTTCAGTTGATTGATTATTCTTCTCATTATGGGTCATCTTTTCCTGCTTCTTTGTATGCCTGGTAACCTTTGACTGGAAATTAGGAATTGTGAATTTCACTCTCTTAGATGGTGAATATTTTTGTGTTCTTATAAATACACTTTCTCTGGGATGTATTTAAGTTGCTCCAAGACAGTTTGACCCTCTCAGGTCTTTCTTTTATGATATGTTGGGTAGGCTTCTTGAAGTAACTAACTGGTCTAGAGTTAATTAACCCCAGCCCTTAAAGCACTGTTGTCTCCAGTTACCTCAAATGATTCCTTCCTTGCCTTTGGTCATGAGTTAGACTGGAAAAATACATAATTGTTGAGGTATTGGGAATAGTTGTCCAAAGGTAGTTTTTCCATATCTGGAAATAAGTATCTATAGATCTGATGCTTCTCTGGTCAAATCATTCTTACCTTAGTCAGCTTAAAAGAGGTTCAACATTTCCTATTTAATATTTATCCAGTGATTAAACCTAATTTTTATTTTAGCCCCATCTTCTTCTGGACATTTTCCTTCCTGTTCCTCTATAAAATTTAGTTTCTTCATCTGTAAAATAAGAAAATTAATAATATTCATCCACACAAGGTTATTGTGAAGGAAAAAAATGAGACATGCATGTGAAGATTTTAGATGTTACTGGCATGGAGCACTCAGAGAGTTTAACAATTATTATCATTGAGTGCAGGTGGAATTCCTCTGCCTGATTTTAAGGTTCACTAGCATCCGATTTTGCATACTCCTCCCCATCTAATCTCACAATTTCTTTTGTCTCATTCTCTTCACTGACCATACAAACCTTCATGACTTTCCAAGCCTCTGCCTTATTTCTCCCATTATTTCTGGACCTTTGAAAGCCCTTTCTTTCCACAATTTCCATTCCTTTATATCCTTCTCCACCTGTTCTTCAGCTCAAGCCATTCTCTCCAAACCTTTTCTGATTTTCCTAGCTGCCTTGATCTGAATTCTTATAATATATAGAGTCTATATGACATGATTTAGCAATTAATTTCACAGAATTTTTCATGCCTAATTTCCTTCCATGAGCAACTTCTCTTTAAATAGATATATTCCTTAAAGAGTTTTTTAAGAATCTTGTCTTTCTCGTAACTTCCACTCTACCTCTCACAATTAACTGATTGACAATACTTAGTAATTTATTCACTGACATGCTTTATAGAGAATATTGTTTTAACAGTGCCCTTTTTTTCTTTTCTTTGTATATTTTTTAATTTTATTTTTTCCCACTGTACAGCATGGGGATCAAGTTATTCTTACATGTATACATTTTTCCCCCCACCATTTGTTCTCTTGCAATATGAATATCTAGACATAGTTCTCAATGCTACTCAGCAGGATCTCCTTGTAAATCTATTCTAAGTTGTGTCTGATAAGCCCAAGCTCCCGATCCCTCCCACTCCTTCCCTCTCCTGTCAGGCAGCCACAAGTCTATTTTCCAAGTCCATGATTTTCTTTTCTGTGGAGATGTTCATTTGTGCTGGATATTAGATTCCAGTTATAAGTGATATCATATGGTATTTGTCTTTGTCTTTCTGACTCATTTCACTCAGGATCAGAGTCTCTAGTTCCATCCATGTTGCTGCAAATGGCATTATGTCATTCTTTTTTATGGCTGAGTAGTATTCCATTGTGTATATATACCACTTCTTCCTAATCCAATCCTCTGTTGATGGACATTTGGGTTGTTTCCATGTCCTGGCTATTGTGAATAGTGCTGCAATGAACATGCGGGTGCATGTGTCTCTTTTAAGTAGAGTTTTGTCCAGATAGATGCCCAAGAGTAGGATTGTGGGGTCATATGGAAGTTCTATGTATAGATTTCTAAGGTATCTCCAAACTGTTCTCCATAGTGGCTGTACCAGTTTACATTCCCACCAGCAGTGCAGGAGGGTTCCCTTTTTTCCACACCCCCTCCAGCACTTGTTATTTGTGGATTTTTTAATGATGGCCATTCTGACTGGTGTGAGGTGATATCTCATGGTAGTTTTGATTTGCATTTCTCTTATAACCAGCGATGTTGAGCATTTTTTCATGTGCTTGTTGGCCATCTGTATATATTCCTTGGAAAAAATGTCTATTCAGGTCTTTTCCCCATTTTAAAATTGGGTTGTTGGCTTTTTTGCTGTTGAGTTGTATAAGTTGCTTTTATATTCTAGAGATTAAGCCCTTGTCAGTTGCATCATTTGAAACTGTTTTCTACCATTCTGTAAGTTGTCGTTTTGTTTTCTTCTGGGTTTCCTTTGCTGTGCAAAAGCTTTTCAGTTTGATGAGGTCCCATTTGTTTATTTTTGCTCTTATTTCTATTGCTTTGGGAGACTGACCTGAGAACATATTCATGAGGTTGATGTCAGAGAGTGTTTTGCCTATGTTCTCTTCTAGGAGTTTGATGGTGTCCTGTCATATATTTAAGTCTTTCAGCCATTTGGAGTTTATTTTTGTGCATGGTGTGAGGGTGTGTTCTAGTTTCATTGCTTTGCATGCAGCTGTCCAGGTTTCCCAGCAATGCTTGCTGAATAGACTTTCTTTTTCCCATTTGATGTTCTTGCCTCCCTTGTCAAAGATTAATTGACCATAACAGTCAGGGTTTATTTCTGGGTTCTCTATTCTGTTCCATTCGTCTGTCTGTTTGGATACCAGTACCACACTGTTTTGATGACTGTGGCTTTGTAGTATTTCTTGAAGTCTGGGAGGGTTATGCCTCCTGCTTGGTTTTTGTTTCTCAGGATTGCTTTGGCAATTCTGGGTCTTTTGTTGTTCCATATAAATGTTTGGATTGTTTGTTCTAGTTCTGTGAAAAATGTCATGGGTAATTTGATAGGGATTGCATTGAATCTGTAGATTGCTTTGGGTGGTATGGCCATTTTTACAATATTGATTTTTCCAATCCATGAACATGGAATATCTTTCCATTTCTTTACATCTTCTTTGATTTCTTTGATTAAAGTTTTATAGTTCCCGGCATGTAAATCCTTTACCTTCTTGGTCAGGTGTATTTGATTTTGTGAGGTGCAATTTTAAAAGGTATTATATCTTTGTATTCCTTTTCTAATATTTCATTGCTGGTATACAGAAATGCAACTGACTTCTGAATGTTAATCTTATATCCTGCTACTTTGCTGAATTTGTTAAGTAGTTTTTGGGTTGAATCCTTAGGGTTTTCTATGTATAGTATCATGTCATCTGCATACAGTGACAGTTTGATCTCTTCTCTTCCTGTATGGATGCCTTTTATTTCTTTTGTTTGTCTAATTGCTGTGGCTAGGACTTCCAAAACTATGTTGAAGAGCAGTGGTGAGAGTGGGCATCCCTGTCTTGTTCCAGATTTGAGTGAGAAGTCTTTCAGTTTTTCTCCATTGAGTATTATATTTGCTGTGGGTTTGTTATAGAGAATGTTTATTATTTTGAGCTTCCTCTATGTCCCTAAGCAAACTAAGAAATACTACATTTAAGAAAGAGCTCTTTAGATTTCCAAACCATTCATTTCATATTGGCTATTTTATTGCCAATAGGCTTAAAAGCATTTTACATCAGCTTTAACAGCATATATGTAATTATATGTAATTGATTAGCAGAGTTGGTTCTCATTATTCACATTACTCACTAAAATTTATTTGTAACCCCCAAATCAATATTTGTGGCACTCTCCCAGTCATTTTTGGGCATAGGCAGAGTTGGAAAAAATATGCTTCAACCAACTCATTCCCAACTAAGCTCAAACAAAGAGACACCCTTTTTGCTTGGGTCACCTCTCAAAACTGAAGATGAATACCCTTTCCCCAGTATATTTAGTGACATGTTTTTGTATTTTGTACTTTCTGTTCATGGTTTCCCTTTTCAAACTGGCCCGTGAACATCGTGCTAAAGTGCTGCCTAGTCCCTGAACACAAGTAAGCTGTGCTGTGCCCCATAGAGAAAATATGTGTGTTAAAGATTTATGTTCATTCAAAAACGAGTTAAGAGTTGTCAGTACTGGAGTTCCTGTCCCATCACAGCAGAAACAAATCTGACTAGGAACCGTGAGGTCGTGGGTTTGATCCCTGACCTCACTCGGTGGGTTAAGGACCCAGCATTGTCATGAGCTGTGGTGTGGGTCTCAGATGTGGCTCTTAACTGGCTTTGCTGTGGCTCTGACATAGGTGGGTGGCAACAGCTCCAATTAGACCCCTAGCCTGGGAACCTCCATATGCCACAGGTGTGGAATTCAAAAGCCAAAGACCAAATATACACTCAATAAGGCAGTGTATTAATCACTGGATGAAAATGTTGTGACCAGAGGATTGCTGGACCCTAACCCTCCTTTTCCCCCAAGCAATGGTTTAGTATCACTTACATTCAGTGTTCACAGTGACTGCATAAAACATAACTATTGTGTAACTATTGTGAATGATGAGAATTGGCTATAGTCAGTGTGTTATCTTACACTGTTAATGAAATGTATCACAAGATTTTTAAATATTCTCAGTAAAACAGAGGAACTTTATATACAAATGATTATATAAATCATTTTATTTTATGCATCTGGATGATTTATAAATTTATTTTGAAATGCGAATGCTTCTCTTTAATAAAAAATAAGTTCTTGCCTTCACTCTCTAAATCTAGGACTTTAAAAGCATCACATAGAATATTACATCTGACAGATGACATGATTTGTAATGAACTAAGTTAAAAAATAAGAATCACATTTTTGTTTGTTCTGACAATAATCTTCAATGATATTTCACAATTGCATTACATAAGGGGTTAATATTCTCTGAAAGTAATACAAAAAGGCGGAAGGAGAGGGAGGGGGATGGACTGGGAGTCTGGGGTTAATAGATGCAAACTATTGCACTGGAGTGGATAAGCAATGTAATCCTGCTATATTGCACAGGAACTATACCTAGTCACTTGTGATGGAATATGATGGAGGATAATGTGAGAAAAAGAATGTATGTATATATGTATGAGTGGGTCACTTTGCTTTCAGTAGAAATTGATAGAACACTATAAATCAACTATAATGGAGAGATAAATATCATAAAAAAACATTTTTTAGGATAAACAAACCAAATGAATACCTATTTCTCAAATGGAAGAAAACCTCCAATTAAATTGATATGTATGTGTTTGTTCTATATTTTCTCAATTGATCCAGATGAAAAGAGGCTAAAATAGACTTTTTCCAATAGTTATAAATCCTTACTGATATCATTATATTTTAAATAGTGACTAAAGTTACAAAAGAAGTCTCTGTTTGAAATTCTGAACGTGGTTATTATTAAAATAAAAATACTCAGAAAATTAGCATATCTGAGGTGATACATTCAGCCTATTTATGAGTTTGTATACAATGTTAAATGAAATAATGTGTGTTAAATATAAATTGTATACACTATCTGGAAAATTCATTCTATTAAAAGTATTCACTGAGACACAGTTTAGGAGCTAGGGAGGTAAAGATGTATTAGTTATAGTCTAAGTCTTCAAAAGGCTTACAGTTGATTGTAAAGGAAAAAGAATCACAAGCAAACAGTCATAATAGAATGTGCTACTTCTAATGATAATGACACTTCGGAAACAGAAGTTTCTAAATTAGCCTAAGGAAAAGGTGCCCCTCAAAAGGGTTTTGAAAATATGTATCAGCTTTATTCATTTTCTCAAAAAATCTGGTAACAATCAATATGTTTTCCAATAGATGAATGGATAAATGAACTGTGGCACATCCAGATGGTGAAATATTATTCATCAGTAAAGGAAACCTGTTAAGCTATGAAACATAGAGAAACCATGGGCTTTACTTAATACAACAGTATTGGTTCCTTCATTATAACAAAAGTATTGCACTACTGCAAGATATGAATAGAAAAAACTAAGAAAGAGGGCTATATGGTACCTCTCTGTACCATTTTTTCAAATTTTCTGTAAATATAAAACTGTTCTTTCTAAAAGTTGATTTAAAAAAAAAAAGTAGCATCTAGCTAGGCAAAACTGGACTGGGTAAGGATTGCACTTACCTGGGACAGTGGACAATGTGACAAAGAAACAGCAGAGAATGGTAGCACATTTTAAGAAGTTCAGTGTACATAGCTTGGGAAACACAGTGCAATGAGAGATATTTGGAAGGAAAAAGGCAGTTTTTGCCAGCATGAACTGCATGCTGAAGTGGCAACACTAGGCTGTCCATGATGTTCCCACCTTCATCATATACAAACAATTCACAGAACACCAACATCATATATATGCATTTTTTTTCTCAAATTATCTTCTATCATGTTCTATCCCAAGAGACTGGATATCTAGATATAACTCCCTGAGCTATACAGTAGGACGTCATTGTCTATCCATTTTTTTTAAACTTTTTAAAAAATTACAGTTGATTTACAATGTTGTGCTGATTTCTGCTGTACAACAAAATGGCCCAGTCATACATATATGTATACATTCTTTTTCTCATATTATCTATCATGTTCTATCAGAAGAGACTGGATATAGTTCCCTGTACTGTATAGTAGGACCTCATTGCTTATCCATTCTAAACGTAATAGATTGCATCTACCAACCCGAAACTCCCAGTCTATCCCATTCCCTCCTCCATTCCCCTTAGCAACCACAGGTGTGTTCTCTATATCTGTGGGTCTGTTTGTGTTTGTAGATAGGTTCATCTGTGCTGTATTTTAGATTCCACATATAAGTGATATCATATGGTATTTGTCTTTCTCTTTCTGACTTAAGTATAAGAAATTCTAGTTACATCTATGTTGCTGCAAATGGCACTATTTTGTTCTTTTTGTGGCTAGGTAATATTCCCTTGTATATATGTGCCATATTTTCTTAATCCACTCATTTCAATGGACATTTAGGTTGCATCCATGTCTTGTCTATTGTGACAAGTGCTGCAATGAACACAGGGGTGCATGTATCTTTTGAATTTTTGTTTTGTCCAGATATTTGCCCAGGAGTAGGGTTGCTAGATCATATGGTTGCTCTATATTCAGTTTTCTGAGGAAACTCCACACCATTTTCCATAATGGTTGTACCAGTCTACATTCCCACCAAGAATGAAGGAGAGTTCATCAGACAGGCACTCTTTAACATGATGGAGTGAGACAAAACCAAGACCACTCTGTAATCATGTCTGAGTAGAAACAAAAATAAGAACAGAGTAAACCACTTTTTACCATTCTCCTTTCCAAACTCAAATGAATGACTCTTGCTTCTTAACCAATTTCACCTTTAGCACCTCTCCATTTCCTCTGACTCCTAGATTAAAAAAAAAAATCACTGAGATATTTTTAAAAAAAATTTAAATTTTTTAAAAAGATACACAGTCTTGCATTTAACCTACTTCCTGCCAGCACCCAAAGCAGAACAAACCTCCTGCTTTCTTAAAACCTCCCCCAAATTCTTAACACAAACTCAAATTCTCTAACCAGACCCTTCTCACACCCCCTAACTGTCCTATTGTTACCCATGGTGGATGGCTTTCCTTGCTGTAGCACTAATAACGGAACTTTGATGAGAGGTGTATATGTTCCTGGGGTCTTTGTCTGGTGGACACTGGTGAGAAAAAAATAGATATGGGCCAGGCACATGATTGTTTGGCAGCCTGGACAATCATGTAGGCAGTGGGAAGACTCACTGAAGAATAATATGGTTTAAATTGCATTTAAAGTGTGCATAGTGGATGTGTGGACAATGATTTTGAGTACAGGTTAAGGACTACTGTCAGCCAGCTTGAATTTGCAGATAAAGTGATAACGAAAGGGAAAGTAATGAATTTGAGAAATATTTATTAGGTAAAATCTAGTCTTTAGTAATTGATAATGCAAATAAGAGTGAGAATAAGGACTCAATCAAGGATACTGATTATTGGTTACTCACATTATTATTTCACAATTGATTGCCCCATAGGGATGCCCACACTACAGCCCTGAATCAGAGTGGCAGCCTGAGAACTGAATAGAAGTTACTCACAGTTAATAATTTGGCTGAAAATACAAGACAAATCACTGTCTCCACATTTAAAATTCCATCATGGTAATATGATACCTGTGCTTTAATTACGTTGGAGGCCTTTTTTAATCTCAAAGAATGTATGGTATTTGCTTGACAATGAGAAGAAAAACTAAAATGTACGTTTGATCTTTTGTATAGGAAGAAGACCAAGAGTTGAGAATTTCCCAAGAAGAATGCATTCCAGTCCTAAATAAATAAAGATGTATCCTGATGAAAAAAAAAAAAAAGATGTCCTCGGAATATTATTAGTTCTGCCAGATTGAAAACTTCACAAGGGCAAGGAGTGTGTCTGCTGTGTTTATTACTTTATTCTTGGCACCCATCATGACATCCTCCTGCATCTAATAGGTGTTCAGTCATTAATTAATTAATTAAAAGAGAGTGTATCCCCAACAGAGGCCAACAAGTCCAATGACTGGCTGTGGAAAGAGCTCTTTAACAAAGAAGCAATATGAAATAGAAAGAGTGATTTGCAGACCAAGAGCACAAAAGTCGAGAGTGGCTGTGGTAGCCAAGGAATCAGGTCTAGTTGCACAACACCTGAAGGCAAAAGGGAGTATTCTCACTGGTAGTTTCAAGACAGAGAAGACGCAAAAGAGCAAGCACTCGGGGGATAGAAAAGCTGTCTGTCTCTGAATTTTTGACAACAAAGTCTTCAAACTAGGTACCAATACTAGGACACCAGAAGTTGAGTCAGCCACAGTGGTTTCCCCAACCAAGATAGGTGTATTCAGAAGGTGAGTCATTATCAAGGGATATATGCACACTGCCCTTCTACCCTACCCCAGATTCTCACAAATCCCATGAGTTTCTTTGAAACAGAAGTGCAAAAGTATGAGAGACCCCTTTGCAAACCACAGGAAAGCAAGTGATTATAATGGATTAAGAGGAAAAGCAGTGAAATTAAGTTAAGAAAGCCTTATTAGAAAAATAAAAGCTAAGCCTCCATGCAAACAAACTGGTTATCAAAATTAAACTTGAGCAGTGTAATTTTTTGTAAGTACTCCTCTATATCTAACTTAACTGTTAAAGAAATTCATTTTATTATTTATTTCTAATATAAATAATCTCATACATATAACCTTAAAAGTAAAAACATCTGGTTAAAAAATTAGTTTCATTTGATGAAGAAATATCTGAATACAGATAAATTCTATCCAAGGCAAAGGCAAAGTGTTAGAAGCCCAAGAAGTAAATATATCATCCATACCTTCCCCAGACTCACAATAGCATAAAATGAAAAAGTTTTCATATTGAAATGACATCAAATGTCTATGTATTCTGAAACAAGCTAATTGAGGCCATTTTTTTTTCCTTTCACTCCCTCTATCTTTTTCTCTGTGGGCACCATTGTTGCACTCTTTCTATTGCTCTTAACTTCAGTCCATCATCAGAGAAATTACCCCCTAACCCCTGCAGCCACTGAACTACAAATGCAAAGGTGAATATTCCTTCAAAATTTTTTTGGATTCCTGTTTATCAAGCAAAGAGGAAAGATATAATTGGATCTCCCAAAGTTAGCTACACTAACATTTAATACATAAAATGGTAGAAAATAAAATGACACTTTTTTTGTAGCTAATTAAGGAAGCTAGAACATTTAGGGAAAATTTCAATCAGTAACCAATCAGTTGTTTTCAATAAGCAAAGAGTGTTTGAATTTTTAATCTGCTGAGACATTTTGTTTTCATGTGAACATCATTTGTCATACCTATGGCTTCCCTAAAATAAACTGAAGCTCCTTCCCCATTAGCTTCTTTTTAGACAAATGCAATTTGTCCAAAAATTTAACATTATCAAAATCTCTGTATTAATTTGCCCTTTATAATTTTTTTGCATTTTTCTCTAGCTCAAAATCTGTTTACATCTTAGTACAAAATTTACTAAGTATTGCTTGTTTGCTGTGTGGATTCATCATGTAAAATAAAGTCCTTTGAAACAAAGGAAAAACATTTTTTTTTAAAAAAAGCATATCCAAGAACAAAAAATGTATACATCAGAAATACAAAAACAAAAACTCATACTACCATGAATGAGATACTTTTTTAAAAAGCATAGAATTTTTTGGAAGTATAAAATGGTAGATGTAGAAGCATGGAAAAGTATATGACTACAGGTGGCAGGCTATCAGTGATGTTGGTCCAAACCTTCATATAATATCTATGTGCATGTGAACGTAGCTTTGTATATGTATTGCCATGAATTCCCAACCAACATGCTGGAATGCAAGTAAAATAGGGAAGTTATTAGTCATTTTTAACAAAAATAAGGAATGAAAGCATAGGCTGTGGTTTACAGAAATTTAAACTACTTAGGAATTTCTTTGACTATTTTGCTGAAAACTTGGTATTCACATATGTTACCGTACTCCATCCATTAAATAGGTCAATGCAAGAATTGTGCATCCCGTTTAGAGCTGTATTGGTAGACTGTAGATTCACTGAGAATTTGACTAAAAAGTTATAGATCCTTTCTCCAGAAATTTACACTTAAGCCCACCTCTAGCATATACTAACAACAGGTTCTTAGTTACAATAAAAGATATTGCATATACCCCAGCTTCCTGGCTCCCATATTTTGAAAATCTTTTCTTTTTTAAAGAATATATTGATAGCAAGTAGCTCTCCTTTTGCTAACAGGGAAGAGCCTTGCTGAGGCAATGAGAACAGTAGGTCCTTCTAGAACTAGACTTCAGGGAAATCTGTTTTGGCTCCAGGATGAGAGAAAGACTGTAGGACAGGCAGAATGAAGAAACTTAGCTTTGAATATGCTGATTATGCTTCCCAGGGAGTTTACTTCTAAAGTCCTTCAGATAATTGGGTGTTAACTGAGAGATATTTTAGTGACTTCTACTGAATATAATTAACAATAAGAGAGATATTCTAAATCAGGCTCCGAAAGAAAGAAAAACAAACAAATAAAAAACATCTGGAAGGAAAAATGAAAAAATATATCATTTTCAAGCACAGTCAAGAGAACTATGGAAAGAATGCTGATTTTATCAGAAAAAAATATTTTATCCAGTCCAGTGTAGCTAATGAAACCAAAATCATATTTAAAAGTATTTCAAAATATCAGAATGCATATTCTTCCTGATTATGGAAGGAGAAGATACTCAAGAGTTTGAAAAAGGATTCAGAAGGAAATTTACCACTCTGCAGAGCCATTTTTGACTAGAGACACATCATTGAAGAGAATATATTTAGCCTTGCCTAGTTAATAAACCATTGGTGGAAAAAAATAGCAAAGAAATTAACTGACCTTCTGGATCTTGTCAGAAATCCTGTCAAAGAGGTGGCAGTGGAAGAGTGACAGAGTCAGTGACTAAATGACAATGGCTGGAAAGACTATGATTTTAATGAAATGTATCTGGAACAGATGTGCTTAGAGTTATTAGATAATACTTTAAATTCTGTTTTGTTATTAGCTCTTCTGCAGTTGCCAGTATCCTGATGTCCAGGTGTTTGCAGATTTGGCAAAGAGGAGAGAGAGAGTGACGTAGGTATACACATATATGTGTGGGAGGTTGGGAACCTTTCCCATCTGCCCTCCCTCCATCACCCTTGCATACTTCCCTTCAAAATCCTTAGCCTGAGTGCTTCTCACTAGCATATAGTATGTCAGTATTGCCACACTCGCCAACATTGCTACTTGATAAGTATTCTGAGGATATGCCTATTTTAGTGTTGACCATTTCTAGATGCAGATATCCTCCAAGTTTATGTAAATATTACACAATATTTAATTATATTAATTAATTATACTGTCATGTCATTATTTCATTTGGTTTACATTGTATTCTTTTATGTTTTATGTTTTGTTATTATATAAAATATATAATTATATAAATATACAATATAATAATATACTATATATTCTTACAATAAAAATAAATAACAATGATCTGATGAAGTTCTATTAAAGGAAACACAATTATAGTGAAGTTTAAAATTTTTGCACTCAAAACAGTTAGGAACACAGTAACATGGTCTGACTGAATGTTTATTTCCCCCCACCTAAATTCACATGATAAATTCTCGAGGGATGGTATTTGGAGGTGAGGCCTTTGGGAGATAACTGGGTCATAAGAATGGAACCTTCATATGGGTTTAGCACCCTTATAAGAAGAGTCAGGAGAAAGATGACTTCTTTCTTTCATTCTCATATGAAGCCTGTATCTGCAAACAAGGAAGAAAGCTTTCATTAGAACCTGACTATGCTGGCATCCTGTAATCTGGAAATCTGGAGACTTCCATCCTCCAAAATGGTGAAAAATAAATGCCTGGTGTGCAAGCCACCTAGTCTCTGATATTTTGTTATAGCAGTTCAAACCAACTAAGACAGTCAAAAGATAAGGAGCAAAAAATTAGTGGAATCATTGAAATGATCTTCTAAAAGACAGAGTTTTAGTTTTTCATTATTAGTCCAATTTTTATTTTATGAAGATCTAGATCTTCTTTCGGATCTTATTGGCTCTTACTTTCAATAATTCTAACTTTTGGATTTTTAATAATGTTTAAAAATGTTGCCTTAATGTAATTTTAGAGCCCAACCTAGTTATTTTATATAGTAAGCAACAAAGTGTTTACTAAATTACAATGATTTATCTCATTCTTCCTATGCTGTAAGAAGTTAATGGTACAATATTCTTACTCAAGTTTTCAACCTTTCTTCATTAGTAAGACTCACTTGTAGCCATTGATCACCATCATGCTGCAGTGAAACTAATAAAACAGTGATCCCAAAGCTACTGTTAGTTTTATGTATCAATAAGGAGATAGATACAAATTAGTTACTGATACTAATCAGCCTCTCTTTGACATTTACAAACCCACAATTGTGCCAGCACGGAAAATGTGTTTACTATGAAATTTTATCCCAAACCTCATGAGCCACTTAATTCTGTCCACATCTTGGACACCTCGCCTCTTTGGTCACTTGTTAGAATTTCAACCACTTTTATCTCTAAACTCTCTCTCTCTTTCTCTCATACCACATACATTTTCCTTTGTCTTCTGACATTTTCTATCCCCACCCCACCACTAATCTTGATTCAGAATATTTCTGTTTGTGTTTATAAAGGCAAAATTCTCCCACATCTTTCTTTCATTTCATAGAGTATCCTCCTTCTCCCTGACAGGGAGTTCTGATTCTCCTCCAGGACCTAGTACCCCTTACAGCATTGATTTTACTCCAAACTCAAGTTTCCGCTATGTCAACACATGGAACAGAGAGGAAACAAAAGAAGACAAAGCAGAATTCTTCTCACAATATCATTCTTCCTTCGCAAAAAAAACCCATTTTGTCCATATATCAGTCTCGACCCACTGTTGACAAAAAGGTGAAAAATTCTGCTCTATATCTTGGGACCATTTGCTCTTGGATCAAATTCTTCAGCTAAATTGAATACTGTTCATTGTCATCAGTGACCTATCATTCATGATTTCCTCTATTTGCACTTTTAAATTCTAAACACAGCACATAAAAGATGAGGAGGTTCCACAAAAAATATCCATATGTTAAAAGGTAAGAGCAAGTTGCCCATTAGTTTCCTCTTAGGCTTTCTCTTGTCCTTTCTAATATTTTTTCAATTACTTCAATTATTTATGTGGTTTTTCTCTTGTATACTTTGTCTGTATATTTATGAGTAATAGTCAAACTAGACCTAATATTCCAAAGATTTTTTTTTCCCTTTTCCCCTCTCTTCCTTTCTTCCTGCCTTCCTTCCTCTCTCCCTGCCTCCCTCCGTGCCTTTCCTTGTTCTTTTTTCCCTAAACTATTGTAAAGGAGGATCTGAGGCAGTTAGTGATATTGTTTAATGATACAGGATAAAAGAAGTAAAGCATTTGTAGCAAAGGGAAAAATGAAATAGAAGAATAAAAAAGAATTGTAATAGAGTGAAAGTTTCTCCATAAATTTATAAATTGAGGTCAAAATTTGTTTCTAAACTTACAGTGGTGAAAAGCAAATGAAGCAGAATAATCTCAATGATATCATGAGGTAATTAATTTACTCAGAAGAAATGCATTTTTTGCTGGTACAAAAGTCTTGGGCCATTTTTTTTGTGCGTATCTTTACTATGTATTGCTCAATGTTCTCAGTAACATCCTCGAATGCAATTATGATATGAAATCGAATACAGCTCCATCTTAAAACTTTGCTGGGTGAAAGCTGAGTTAAAAAAAAAAAAAAACTGTAGTGAAAGCAACAAGGCAGATATTCAATATAAAATGATGAAGTCACAGAAATCTCTTTTGGTCAAGTTTGATTCAGGATAAATTTCAAACTGGTGAGAGCAAGAGTTTTCCTTTCAACCTACGTAAAATAATAACCCAAGAAAATTATGAAAAATTTGTTTTATTTTCCACACTCAAAGTTGTTATCCTTGAACCCCAATTTGAACAACACTTATTCAAATAACAAATAAGCTGTTTTATCCCTCAAGATAACTTTCACAGTTATTTCTCACACGCAGACTTGGATAAAAGCTTGCCTGAAGAGGGAGATCCCCTTGTGGCTCAGTAGTTAATGAACCTGACTAGTATCCACGATGGCAACGCAGGTTTGATCCCTGGCCTCGCTCAGTGGGTTAAGGATCTGGCATTGCCATGAGCTGTGGTGTAGGTCCCAGACACAGCTCAGACCCCACATTGCAGTGGCTGTGGTGGACGCTGGCAACTACAGCCCTGATTTGACCCTTAGCCTGGGAACCCTCATATAACACAGGTACGGACCTAAAAATAAAAAAAGTTTGTCCAAAGAGAGTGTAAAATTAAAATTTGTGGTTTGGAGTTCCCGTCGTGGCGCAGTGGTTAACAAATCCGACTAGGAACCATGAGGTTGCAGGTTCGGTCCCTGCCCTTGCTCAGTGGGTGAAGGATCCGGCGTTGCCGTGAGCTGTGGTGTAGGTTGCAGACATGGCTCGGATCCTGCGTTGCTGTGGCTCTGGTGTAGGCTGGTGGCTACAGCTCCGATTCAACCCCTAGCCTGGGAACCTCCATATGCCGCGGGAGCGGCTCAAAGAAATAGCAAAAAGACAAATAAATAAATAAATAAATAAATAAATAAATAAATAAATAAAATAAAATAAAATAAATAAAATAAAATTTGTGGTTAAGAACCCAGAGTACCAACATTCTGTGTTACTGATTAACAGTAAAATTAGTGGATAAGAATAAAGGTGCTTCTTTTCATTTAAAAAAAAATACAATTATGTACCTAATCAAAATTGATGCCTGAGAAAAAGGAGGTTCTATAGGGGACAAAATTCTTTCTCAGAAAATAATTTGAATCTATCCCAAAACAAAAGCAGATGGGTGACTCTAAAAAAATCTATTAATTAAAAAAATGGATGAGTGATATTATAGAAGTCTCTAAATTTCAGCAGCTGTTTTGTAAAAATGTTTACCCCAGAAAACTCATAGAAAAGTTAATAGCCACCTATCAGGAACAATATATATACAAACTTCAAGCCACTACAGTATGCTGATAAAATCTCAAAAAAAAAAAAGGAAATCAACAAAAAGGAAACAATACCTGTTTCATTCTTCATCTTTAAAATAAATTGGCCTACTTATGCTATTGACTGTATCAGTTAAATGCTGAAGAATTTCAGTTATAATCACCTTGGTTCTAAAGATGTTGTTGCTTATCAAATACCAAACAACATTAACATTTTCATACCATTTGGAATTTGTTTTCTGTTTCCTTATTTTCCTTTTCTTCTCAGTCATCTTTTGGGTTTCTTACTGTATGCAGGATTCCTCTTTTACTCTGGTCATCCGAACAAATGCTGAATATGTTTAATTCTTAGGCGCACCCAGCATAGCTACACTACCATTGTAACTGTCAAACCAGGTATGTTTAAGAGGAGCTAGCTCTGGTATCCATTGCCACGTACAGACATCCTCAATCTTAGTGAGCAACAATAACTATTATATTATGCTTCCAGGAATTCAAAGAGCACATAGTGGGGATGACTAGTGTGGGGCCTGCAGGTGGGACAGGAGTGGGAGAAGGGGAGGATGACTAGATGGAAGAGGGCAAGAATCAGAGCAGGCTTCTTCTCTCCTGTCTGGCACCGGGCTGGGGTGACCCAAAGTACCTACACATGGCTTAATTATAGCACAGTTACCTCTGAGTAGTTTGACTTCTTCCTGGGTAGCTCAGGGTGGAAACGAATGGTATTCACACAGTCCCTGTGACCTAACTCTAGGACTTCACACAGTGTCATTTCTTTAAAATCACCACAGAATAAGGGACTTAACTGCCAGAAAAAAAAAAAAAATCAGGACTAAAGATAGGGAGAGAGGTGGAAAAATTGGATACAGTAGTCACAGTTGTTTCAATTATATTTCAAATAAGTAAAATGTGCCCTCTAAATGCATCATTTCACATAAAAAAACTGACAACTCTGGAGCCTTAAAATTATCATTCAAAATAACTGTCTGTGTACTTTAGAATTTATTTTTCTAAAGTATTTTAAATATATAGGCAAGTATGCATAATAATAAAATGAAAAGCCATGTACACAACATCCAGCCCTTTAAAATCTTAATGTATTCTTATATTTTCTTTAGAGATACTTTTTCAAACACTAAAAGAAAAGATAGATTTGAGGCACCCTATGTAAACATCTTAATCCTATTTTCCACCTTACCTCCCTAGAATTAACAACAACAGTTGATTTGGAGTCTATTATTACATATTTTAAATTATATTATTACACATGCATACAGCCATAAAAATATACAGTAAGTCTATGTAGTGTTTTGAACTTCGTGTACCCAGAAACAGATTGAGAACTTACACAATACCAGATACTGTTCAAAACATTTCACATTTTTAGTTTAGGTAAGAAACAATGGTCTTATGAATAGAAAATATCACACACATACACCCCCCTGCTCCATCGCAGATGAGAAAAGTAAATTAGGCAAAGAGGCATTTGCAAAGAACTATAGAGGTATAAGATTCCACCCTACTTACAAGCTAACAAGTTAGCCTGCCAAAGAGTCTTAGATATTGTGGAAGACAGGAGACTCCTGGGTTAGATGAAAGACAATGTACTGCTCACAGTAATGCAGTAACCAGAGTACTAGTATTTCTTACATTGGCTCTCCAAATCCAGTTCCCACAGGCCTTCATGAGGAAGGTCAGATGATATCCGCACAGGCAGTGGATTGCATATTAAAGAGGGGCAGTGAAGTGACAGAAAATTTAATACTGAGTTATAAGCATGCCTGCCCTTTGCTCCAGAGGGAGACACTATCTCTATCTTCAAAGACTATTCTCTATACAAATATCCTTGAAAATATAGTTCTAAGCCAAGTGATCACTCACAAGAGTGGTAGAAATGCATGAGACCTGTGGAGAGATGTCTCACACCAAGATGAAGTAGTTCGCTCAAGGCACATAATTGTAAGGGTTCTAAAAGGTTTGAAACAGAAGTGACTGATACCAGAACCCATGCTCTTCACTGCTGTGTTATCTCACCTCTTCAACAGCAAATACGACTTGTTTTTCAAATACTGCCCAACATTGGGATGTCTTTTTTTTTTTTTCTTTTCTCTAATCTGATGGAACTAAAATGCTAACCTGATTAATGAGAATAGCAGTGAGTTTGAGCATGTTTGTTGGCCATTTAATTATCTTTTACTATGAACTGTCTGATTATATCCTTTGTTACTGCTACATACTTACTTTTCTGTCTTCTTTTCTCCATTTATAGAAATTTTTATAAATTCTGGAATGCAAAACTTCATTGTTTGTGTGCTTTGGAAAAATCTTTTCTGTAGCTTGTCTATAGCTTGTGCTTTTTTCTACAGGGTCTGTGTTGTATAAATATAAGGAAATGTAAAACATTTCATAGCAAGGAAATGCTTCAGTGTTTTCCTTTACAACCTGTACTTTCTCTTTTTTAGAGAAATCATTTTAAGGAAATCTTTTCTTTCATCAAGTCTATAAACCTATATTTTTGTTGTTTCCAGTCATCAATAATCTTTGGTTAGGAATGACTGTTCTAATTTGGTGTACTTCAAAATACCTAAATATTTAAATTATTCTCAATTGTATGTCATGAGCGATAACCTACCTCTGTGGGCAGCTATCTGTCATGGCACAAAAACAGAAAAGAAGAACCTGTAGGCCTCAGAATGAGTTTCTAAACACTGTTTTTGTGTGTCTGTGAGCTGTTACGATTTATATCTGAGGGGAGTAGTAAGCACAATTACACAATAAGAAAAGTAACTAGAAAGGTAGGTAAAGGTAAATAGTTACAACATTGAGTTTTATAATTCTTGTTATACCTACATAGCAATCTTCTAAAACAAATAAAAAATAAAGCTAAATAGGAGTTCCCGTCGTGGCGCAGTGGTTAACGAATCCGACTAGGAACCATGAGGTTGCGGGTTCGGTCTCTGCCCTTGCTCAGTGGGTTAATGATCCGGGGTTGCCATGAGCTGTGGTGTAGGTTGCAGAAGCGGCTGGGATTCTGTATTGCTGTGGCTCTGGCGTGGGTTGGCGGCTACTGCTCCGATGAGACCCCTAGCCTGGGAATCTCCATATGGCTCGGGAGCGGCCCAAAGAAATAGCAAAAAAAAAAAAAAAAAAAAGAATAGTATATAAAAAAATAAAAATAAAGCTAAATAATTAGAAGTCACATTTTAATATCAAAATTATTCTGAGTTCTAGTGTGATGTGCATAGGCAATTTCACTTTTTTGATACACTGTTTAATCTTTTCATCAAAAGACACTGATAATTAACAATAATTATATGTCTTAAAAATTTTAAATTGACCTATCACCAACTCACTTAGCTTTTTTCCTTCGCCTTTATCAGCTGGTGAGGTAATGTGGCACTGCTAACCTTTTCATTTTGATCTGTTTCGACTCGGCTCTTAAATCTAACATTTCAGGAATGCATGCCATTCCTTTTTTTCTTATAAGCTAACTACCCATATTGAATATGAATGTTTCTAAAATAGTGGACACCAGCTAAATATAGATTGATTTGGTTATATGTGACATAATTTCATTCATGTATATTTTTTTCCCTTATGGAATGTCAACTAACTTTAACTATTACTTTTTTGGAAGAAAAGAAAAATAGTGACCACTATATAAAGATAACCTAAAATTAGAACAATTATGTTGAAGGTGTTTCATCTTTTCAAATTTAAGAATGATATTAAAAATGTAAAACTCTATTATTTTCAATCTGTAAAAATAATTTATATATGGCTGTAGAGATTACAAGTAACTTCATTTTTTGTTTTATTTTCGTACTTTTATCTGTATTTTTCTAGATTTGCTATGATTATGTATATTCTTTCAGTAATACTATTGATATTACTAGGAAAAATATATTTGGTTTGATAAATAAATGTTTATAAATTTATTTTTCATCTATGACATACATTAATATATCCTGCCACTCTTTGACTTGACAGGAAGGTTATAGAATCTATGATGTTTAAATTTAATTCTGATAAGGAAAAGTGCTGCTAAGAAAAAAGGAAAAACTCAAATAAAAAGCATAAAGAAATAATGGAAAAAATAAAAATCATTAGATAAAAAAGAAATATTTCAGTAATGGAGGGATACAGCATTCAATAGTGATATAATTTAACATGGAGAAAAAAATAGTCATTGTCCCATGTTTATCTACAAATCCAGTGCTGTCAAAAACTTGCAGCTGGAACACATATTGTTTCTTATAAAATACATGTGAAAATGTCTATAAAGGGCTAATTTAACTTAAAGTACAAAAATAATAACAGAGACACATTCTCCATGCCAAATACTAACACATAATGCAGAGACCAAGTAATTAAGATGGTGTATAATGCCACATGAGGAAATAAGTGGAATGGAATATAGAATTCTGATATTTAGTCAATATTGAAATTATGGTAACAATTTATAAAAGAGAGGAGTAGGAATTACAGATTGCTTAGTAGGTTGATATATGTAGAACTAGCTTGTTCTGTGCAGATAATATTCTTTAATGTACATACTATACAAAGATAAATTGCACAAGGATTAAAACATATAAAACTTTTATAGAAAACAATAAACTGAGCAGTAGTAGAAGAACCTCATCTAGGGAGTAGGAAGGTTTATGTTAAAAGATCCCCAAAGCACAAAATCTGGAGTGAAAAATAAGGATTCAAGTACCTCAAAATCAAGGATTTCTGTTCAACCACAAAGTTAAAAATTGATTAAAAATAAGATACAATATTTGTAATATCTAAAACTGATGATATTAATATCTAAAATACACCAGTACACACACACACCACAAATACAAAAGATAATTATAGAAAATTCAGTAGAAAAGAAGAGTAAGAGAAATAAAGAATAATTTCAAAGAAAAACTAAACTGGAAGAATAGTAAAGAGATACTTAATCTCATCTGTCATCAGGGCAATAAAAATTGAGTGAAAAAGTTTTTTATGCCTAAAAAGTAGAAAAGGAATACCACTTAGTGTTAGCAACAGTATGGGGAACTCATGAATTTCTACACAGTAATTAGGGGTATGAATTGGTATAGCTATTCTGCAAGGCACTCTGGAACATTACACTGAAATTAAATATATGTGTATACTAAGACTTAGAGGATAGTATTGTGGGTATACAACCAAAAAAGTTCTTAACTACAACTGGGATCTGAACTTTACTGTAAGGATTTATTCTAGCAGGCCATCCAGCAGATATTGCCAAAGTAGTTTTATTAAGATGCCTGCATGGCATTAACCCCTGGTCAAGGCATGAAACATGGCTTAGCAGTGTTACCTTGTGACCATGAGTCTGAAGATATTCGGAGCAATTTGTACCAATTTCCCAATATTGTTACCAATGATAGATTTAATGATTTGAACATTGTCTCAGTTAAGTGCTCCCCTAGGGAACTCTCTGGTTTAATTTGATTGGATTGTTTCCCTATTCATTTCTAACTAGCTGGATTTATATTACCCTAAGTTTTTGTTGTTGTTTTAAAGATCTCAAAATATGTATGTATGTATATATGGCAAAATATGTCCCCTGCCAAGAACTTTTATAGAATTTGTGCCATTGAATCCTCACACTGAATGCTGATGCAGATTCCCCCTTTTTATATGTAGAGTGAATTTTTTGGCCCAGATACTGCCACAGAAATATTTAATGTCCAGAAAGATCAACAAGGCATGAATCAGTTTTAAATGCACTTCAATCAACGTTTTTAAGACTATGAAGAAATTTTTGTTTAGTAACCATTAATATACTTTCAAATCTTTCCTTCAGGGACCCCAGTTACATTTTCTTAAATCTCCTTTTACTTCCTTATCTATTATTTCCCTCATTTAATTTGTGTGTGTGTGTGTGTGTTTTGTTTTTCTCATATCTAGACTATATGTCTCTGTTCTCAGCATTATCCATTCTTCTTCATTCTGATTCTAAAGTGACTTTACTACTCTGTTTTTTTCATTTATTCTAACATATTCCAGAGCATTTTTCATCTCTTTCTAGGATTTATCACCTCTTCTTTTAGTCCTTTTCACCAGATATGATGTTTTGGTAGCCCCTCCTAAACGTAAATGCAACTAGTTGATGTCCATTTGATAGGTCAGTGTTTTTGCAACCTCTAGTTGTTAATTCTTTCCCAGCCTTCTAATTTACTTTATTATAAAATTATTCTGGTATGTGACTTTCATCTCTAATTTAGTTGTCATGTTCATTTCCTTTTATTATTTAATCATCTTTTCTCAAGTCTCTGGTTAGTTACTTTGTGGTTGTTGGTCATTTTTAATGCAGTTTTTCTTTGCAAGCTATTTCTCTGTTGACAATACTGGAGAGAAGGTCCAAGGGAGTGAAATGGGTCAACAAGCCACTTGGATTTGGATTTCAGTCTCTTTACTTTTAACAAAAAACAACCTGCATTCAACCCAATGGGTGGGTCACTGTACCAAACCAGCTATAAGTGATCTATGAGTGAGATTCTGTACAACACAGGTCCTACGTATCATGATCTAGTATCTCCTTTTATTTAAATGACAAAACCTCATTATCAATGGAGCTAATATCAAACAGTTTTCCACCTTTCACTTGTCACATTGGTAAGAAAGTGTGTTTCCATCTTGATTCTCTCCTTCCCTGCTGGTCTTTGATATGGAGGTGTTATTTGGGAAAATCCAACATGCTCACCAAGCAGAATGGAGAAAGCAACTCTTTTGGATCTGTCCACATTTTTTCTTATTTCGACTATGTTTTCATATCATGTTTAATTTTCTTTTTAATATCAAGAAGCATTATCTGAGAAGAAAGGGTAAAGTTCCCATTAGTGAGAGATACTTTTTCTGCCTAACTACCATCCATTTCTCCTCCTTCTGAGCTTGTGTTCTGGGTTCAACTGTGCCTCTCCACCCCCTGCTGCCAACAAAAAATGTTAAAATCCAAACCTTTTGTACCTAACTTGATAATAGAGTCTTGAGAGCTGTAAAGGTAAAATGAGATTATATTGAATCAGGGTGTGCCTAATCCAATATGACCTATGTCCTTGTAAAATGAGGACAAGATACACAGACTGAGAAACACACAGAGAACACCATGTCATGACAGAAGCAGAGACTACAGTGATGTGTGCACAAGAAAAGGGACATCAGGGACTGCCAGACCTATCAGAAGTTAAGGGAAAGGCATAAGACACGTTCTCCCATAGTGTATAGAGGGATTTTTGACTTCTAGCCTCAACAACTGTGAGATAATAAATTACTATTATTTGAAGTCATCTATTTTGGTAATTTTTAATGACTAACCTTAGGAAATTAATACAGAGGGCAACATGATAACTTTGGAGAACTATCAGCCTGCTGTCACATGTAATCTATTTTTATGGCTTGAAAAAGTGTCTATTCTTTATTTGCTTATTAATTCCTCAAGAATAAAAATTAATTCATGAATTATTGTATAAATGATTAAAAAGAAATTTATATTACTTACATATATTAGATTGAACATAGTAGCCAAAGTGTCTGTAGAGACATAAATTTGTCTTTCATTCATTATCTCTTAGTGGCTTTATGTTCTATTTTATTTCCATTTCCCTAAAATATTTAAATACACATTTTAGAGGTATAATCCCTTTATTATAGAGGGCATTAAACATTTTCTTGAGCAAACAGCATGCTATCACAGAAATCCATTCTAACTAAAGGGGGATTTAGGGAAAGTTTATAAGGATTTCACATAGAACCCAAGAACAAGAAATCAAACTGGGTCTTCCATAGGAAGAGACCAGGGAAGCAAAGAAATAGTAACCACAGTATATATTTTCTCTTAGTTTTCCTCTCTTTTTCTCTGAGGTTGAATGGTCTGTCATTTCTGCTTACCTTCTCTACTTTTACAGATTAGAGTTCTCTGCTGATTCATCCATTTTCATGCTGTCCTTAATGGTCACCCCAAAACTGCCATCTCAGCTCCTGAATCTACTTGACCTTACAGATCCTGTTCCCAGAACTTGGAATTCAGTATCTATGCTCTAAATCAAAAATTTTAGTAGAGGGAAACTGGTGGATCTGCTTAAGTTAGACACTGATCTCTGATCCTATTAAACTGTGGCCAAAGGATTGAATTTACGTAAAACACAGAGCTGCAAACTTTAGGGTTATGGAATAGGCAGAGTCTTTAAGAAAGGGTTGTAAAAACAAGAAAGAAGTACTCAGTGTTTCTAAAGCAAAACTCCAAAGCTTTATAGATTTCAAATTGTTACTGCTTTTTTAAAGTCTCATTAAGATATACTTGTTCTACTTTATTTTAAAATTTTATTTAGTTTTAAATTTGATTTAAGTGTGCAAATCTAGGAAATGCTCCATAACTATTTGAATGGATAACTATAGTTGCCCAACTTAGTGAGCAAAGTAAATGAGATTTGAAATTAGAAAACCTGGAGACCAAGACCACTACCACTCATAAGACATAAAATCCAGGCAAGGCTTGTAACCTCTCTCACCTTCACATTAGTAATCTGTATGCAAGTGAAAATAAGAATACATACTGTAAGTGGTTAATGTGAAGAGAAAAAAAAAAAGTTCATCTAGAGCAAAGGGGCTCAAAGTATATGAAGTGTTATAAACTGAATATAATGTCATATCCCTTTGTTGTAACCCCTCTAACAGCTTATGCATAGCAAAGCTGTTAGAGCAAATGCTCTGCAATTGCCACATTATAAACACTTGGATGCCAGCTGTACATTGACCAATGTCCATTTGTATTGTAACCTTCTATTACTATTATATAATCAAGTTTCTTTTAGTTGCATGTAACAAAAAAACGACTCTTGCTCAAATAAGCATGGAAATAAACTGGATTAAGGGTCTAAGTCCTAACCAGGTATTGGAATGAACAAGAACCAAGATAGCACTAGGGACCTTGTCACATCCAGAGAGCCTCCAATAAACAGTATGTGGTAGGAATATAATCACATCTCTTCCGAGTATCACTCAGTTCAAATAGTTCCAAAGTTTCTTGAGAGAGTGGTATTTACCCACGGCTAAAATTTCTAAGTCTGGATCTATCAGCATCATACACTGAAAATATGGTTCCTGAGGACCACCCTTATTACTGGTGGTAGAGTCAAGAAGGCAAAATCAACATGAGACAGGTAATCTTCCCAAGAGATATCTTCTATAATTAAGCAGCAGGCTTTTTTATCACTCAATTATATAAATGCCATCTTTTCCATAACAAGTATTCTTTTCTTTTTTTCTTTTCTATCTCGAATGTGACTGATCATAGAAAATCTGTCTGCGGATGTATTTATCCATATCCTTTTCCCCTGATTCCTCATCTTCTCTCATCTTTGTATCTTTCTATTCATGGATTGATTCTATTGTGTATTTACTGGTCACATTTCTCTATCTCAGGATACCTTATAACAAGCCCAATGCAAGTTCAATCAACAAACTCCTCAGCAAGAAATTTGTATGAAACCCAAATCCAAATTTCTGGGACAGATGGGAAAAATTCTTGTTACCCAACCTGAGCTGAGTGTCTATTCAGCTGTGGCTGAGAGGCAAGTCACAAATGCTAGATGCCTACTTAGCAGGGCTGCCAGAGTGATCTGAAAACTGAAGGAGGTATGTTAAGAGCTGTAGGTATTTAATTTTCCTGAAGGGAAAGAGCATGAGCTGGGCTGGTATACAGAAGGTGCAGTTGATAAGCTCTAACCCATCCAAGGAACTCCAGAGCAGTTTTAACAGACACGTCCATCTGTATATCCTGTGAGTACTTTAAATTCAGTCTTTCCAAAACTGAGCTCATCATCTTCAGTTAGGCCTCCAGCCTTTCATATTTCCACTGAATGCATCATCTCCCACACTGAAAATGCTATAGCCTAGGTGTTCCCATTGTGGCTCAGTAGAAGCAAATCTGACTAGCATCCATGAAGATGCAGTTTCGATCCCTGGCCTTGCCATTGGGTTAAGGATCCGGGGTTGCTGTGAGCTGTGGTGTAGGTCACAGATGTGGCTCAGATCTGGCATTGCTGTGGCAATGGCATAGGCCAGCGGCTGCAGCTCTGATTTGACCCTTAGCCTGGGAACCTTCATAAGCATTATACCTACAGTGCCTTTCGGTTTTGTTTGTGCCTTCATTTACTTATTTCCATCACTCTTTCAGACTCTTATTACCTAACCAGTATAATATTTTCAAAGAAAAACATTTCCTAATCTCTAATATCTGTTCTTTAAATCCATTTTACAAATCGATGCCAGAAAAATTATTCTCCAAAGATCAGTATTCAGCTCAGGAAGCTTCAATACTTGGAAAACACTCAGTTCCAAATTCCAAAGCCTATATTTAAAACAATACCTGCAATATATTCCTATCTGATTTCTTTGTCTGATCCAGAGCTGGCCCCTCTATGTGGGAAAAATGTGACATTTACAGTCTCTATTCTGATGATTTGTCAGTGCATGTAGGAATTCCTCTAGAGAAACTGAAACTCTTCTCTTTCTTGCCACCAAAGTTGTGCTGATACCATTATTTCACTGAGACACTTTGTTATCTAGACTGGCCAGAGTTTTATGCATCAGCTTAAGAGGAAAAACAAAAAACAAACAAACAAAAAAACAAAAAAAAACTCTTACAAGATATATTTTCTTGTACCCTCTTCACCACAAAATATGGCAAGCATCTCTTCTTAATGTAAGTAATCATTGCAAATTTTATGTGCCTGTTTTCTACTATGTTTCACATTCTGACATAGGTATGTTTTTAACAGTTTTCATCATATTTTCCTCTCTTCTCCATCAAAAGAGAAGAAGGAAAGAGGAAATGAAGGAAGAAAGAGAATGGGAGGAGGGAGGGAAAAAAAGTGGGTGTAAACTCCTTAGGAAACTCCATGAAGAGACTGTCTTAGTCATTTCTCTTCTCCTCAGGGCCATCCAAATACACAGAGCACAGAGGGTAAAACTAAGGGTTCTTGAATAGTTGTCAAGCTGGACCACAGGTTATTTGCACTTGGTTTGCCTGCTTTTCAGAAGGAATCCATACATACGATGTGCAATAAAGAAACCAAGTCCTTTCATTGTCTCCCCATGAAATCTTTTGCTCAAGGTTGGTTGCTATATGTATTTTTATATAAAAAACAATAAATTTCCTTCTTCAAAAGCAGACCCGAAAGATCATTCTCCTGAAAGATTCACTTAGAAGACAAGAATATATGATGACTGAAGCTGCATTAAGGCCAACACTTCAGCCCCTCAAAAACAGAAAAACACAGAGCTAGGGCTTTATTCTAAAACCAAATGACACTATACTAATAACTAGAAAGCAAGTCGATAACTATGACCCAATTTGGCCCCTTTACTCTGATGAGTTATATTAGTAACTTCCCTTTATATATAAGCAGGGTGATGGGTAGATATAGAACAAAGAGATGGAGGTTGGCTGAGGTTCAAAAGTGCTCCCATCCCCACAGCCAGAGGACACTTCCACATTGGGCAGCAGCTTTATAAATATGAATAGCTAAAAACTAATTTGGAATTTAGATTCTATAATTTGTAGCCTTCTAATGGTAATTATTCTAATATCATCTAATGTCTATGAACACCATAAGAAATTTTTCAAAAATCAAGTCTTCTGACCATAGATTTTATCTTCAACATCCTGCATGACATTCCTTGGATTCCTCACAAACTGAACTTCCTATCAGAAATACAATGGCATACATGGAAAATCGAAGATTTTATGGAAATTGATTTTTTTTTTTGTCTTTTATTGCTATTTCTTGGGCCGCTCCCGCGGCATATGGGGAGGTTCCCAGACTAGGGGTTGAATCAGAGCTGCAGCTGCCAGCCTACACCACAGCCACAGCAATGTGGGATCCAAGACACATCTGTGACCTATACCACAGGTCATGGTAATGCGGGATCCTTAACCCACTGAGCAGGCTAGGGATCCCACCCGCAACCTCACGGTTCCTAGTCAGATTAATTTCTGCTGCGCCATGATGAGAACTCCTGAATTTTTATTTTCTAATTGTAGTAGTATGAAAGACAGGGGACTCATAAAATTTCTTCCTTTTATAGATAACTAAAAATAATACAAAAAAATTAAATCAGAAGTTCACTAAGCTATTTAAATGTCCTAATTTCCCAAGAGACAAGCAGCAGCTTTCAACTTGTTCTATTTCTACTTTTAAGTGTTGCGTAAATTATATGAAAATAGCAAATTGCATGTTTTTTACTAGTTATGGATGAGAAAATAGCAGTTGCTTAGATAAAACCCTGGAGGCTTTCTGGGACCATTTCTCTACAATAGGGGAATAATTATTCTAATTTTGGCAGCCCTGAGAAAGAGGGAACACACATACAGTAAAAATGAAACCGTATGAAGAATGGAATAGAAATATTGCTTCAGTATGTTCAATATTAAGATATTTTACCTTGAAACATTTGGAGTTTGAACATATCATACAGTAACATCTTTTAAAACTCAACTTGCATAAGCACTATATTCTAAAGGACTATATAAAATCCCATTGCTAACCTGTAAGAGAAGGGTGGTTGAAAGTAATTTAGAAATATCCTCTTCAGATATCTGTAAGGTGAGTCTTATTTCATGAATATCAATTCATTCTTTTATAGTTTAACTAAAATAACAGCTTTGTGTACATTACTCTTGGTTAAAAAAAAAAAAAAAGTCTGCCAGAGCAATGTCACCCTCAGCAATATGTTTGATCTATATTTTTTTATTTTTATTTTATTGGAGTATAGTTGACTTACAATGTTGTATTAGTTTCAGGTGTACAGCAAAGTAGATCAGTCATACATATAAATATATCCATTAGCTTTTTCCGTATAGGTTATTACAAACTATTGAGCAGATTTTTCCTGTGTTATACACTAAGTTCTTATTAATCATTTATTTTATAGTATTGCGTATATGCTATTCTCGCCCTGCCAATTCTCCCCACCCCGCATGGTTTTGCCTATGGTAATTCTAAGTTTGATTTCAAAATCTGTGAGTTTGTTTCCGTTTTATAAATAAGTTCTTTTGTATCGTATTATTAGATTCCACATGTAAGTGATAGCATGTGATATTTGTCTTTCTATGTCTGACTTTCTTAGCATGATAACCTCTAAGTCCCTCCATGTTGCTGCAAAAGCTTTATTTCTCATATTCTTGTGCCCAAAGATTTGGCACTAAGATAACTTATAAAGTCACTTTGTTATATTTTAATCCACTTATCCTGGTCTGCCGAGAAAATTAATGTATTCCTAAGGAAATAAAGCCTCCCTACAAGCCTTGAAATTAAGTTTTGTTCAAATGTTTATAAAGTGAAAATCCTAAAGGATAGTTAAGAGTATGCAAGACAGCAGGTAAGAAAGATAACATAGGCTGTCTACATATAATGGTGACTAAGTTGTTTTGATCTAAACCTTTATTTTTGGCAAACGACCACCTACACAAGAAGAATAAATTAACAATCCTCCAGAGAGGAAGCAAATAACTTCTTACGTTTATCTAAGCGGGCATGTGGAGGAGATGTGAAAGGAAATTGTACTGTGGAACAGAGGAAACAACCACAGATGAAAGGTCTTCACAAATTTGGAGACAGCCTCACACACTGCAATGAACCTAGAAGATCATCATTCCCTGCCCTATATTCATATAAAACATTTATTCCAGAAACACAGACTTTTATAAGAGCATTTTGTGATAGCACTTTTATAGATGACATTAGAAGAGGCAGTTAGGAGAGTTACAGCTTCAGAATGTGTACAGACTTCTGAAATAGCAAATACACAAACAAGCCTGACAACCCATCACCACAACAAAAATAACACTTTCATAGCCATTCATGGTACCAATACATTAAAAGGAGACATACAAAATTAAATAGTAATAGTATTATATGATGATCTCATCACAAAACAAAGAGTTGCGAGATACTTGAGGATTATTTACTCAACACATTTATTAACCCCCTACTAAGTGCCAGGCACACTGGATACAGCAATGGGTAAGAGTTTTAAAATATCTCTGCCCTTAGTTCTTGTAAAATATATGGAAGAAGATAAAATTACATAAATAAGTAATTAATTATATAATTTACAACTGTGAAACCCACTGTGAAAGAGTACAGGGTGCTCTCAAAGTATATTAGAATGGATTCTGAGTGTTAGAAAAATCATTTGGGGAAGGTCTGCAAAGAGGTTTCCGAAGACATTTCATCACCTCTTTGACCCTTTACCTGACATCTGTCCTCACTGATCATCTATTCAAAACAGCGCTCCGTGTTCTGACTTCACTGTGGTGTCATGTGTGGTGGTGGGGGAGGCACTTGTATAAGGGGGAAATGATTTAGAACATTGGATGGGGAGGTCTCATATCAAAAATTCTAGAGAAGCCTGCTATTGGTCTGTGACTCTCCACTAATTCACCTTGAGCCATCTTTATTTCGTGATACTCCTTCTCTACTGCCATATTCTCTCAAACCAATAGTAATCACTTAATGAGTATTTTCCATCATTTCATTTAATCCTTTATGACACTCTTATTGAGTTAGATGCTATTTTTGGTACATTAACACAAGGATCCTAGGACTCAGAGAAGTTAAACCTCAATGAGTCACCATACAGGATGAGCAGATACTATGAAGTAAATACATACTGGGTTCTCCTCCCCTGGGTCCAATCCAGAGAACAGTGATGGTCACATATGCTGCATCCTTTGTTGTTTATTGCAATTTTGACAGTCAATTTTAAATGCCTAGGTCTTATGCCTAAATCAGAGTTTTTGTGCATAAACATTGTGTTAGAGATTAGAAGAAATAAATTATTTTAAAGCTTTCCTATGGAAATGAGTAGACTTCAGATATTGCAGGATGTTTCAGAGAGACTAGTGAGCACTGAAAAGCAGATAAAAATAATAATCCTTTATCTGTTCCCTCCAGAATGCCAGTTTTGTTACCAGGGTTGATACCAGATTATGGTTAAGAAGATAAAAAATCACTTTGGGTGTTTTTGCTTCGCTTGTCCATATTTTCCTAAGAATCTAGCATCTGATTAAGTCAGCTTTTCAGTGAATTGGACATAATGGCAGTGAATTGCTTCCATAATGTGGACTCACATTATAAACAAAAATTTTAGTTGACTTTGCAATACCTCAAGTTAAGGAAACTCTTTCAGTTTTTGAGAGCCATTCCCCAAGCAGGAGGATCCCATTTACTTGCGTTATGACAATGCTGGTGCCAAACTGAGTTGTCTAGCTGAGAACTTATTTTCCTATTCAGGTAAGTCACATCTTACAAACTGAGGAAAATTAGTGTTTCTCCAGCCTAGCTGCACATGGTCATCACAGGATAGGATTTAACAAGTACAGAATCTTGTTCTCACCTTCAGATATTATGATTTATTTGACTCATATGGAGCCATGACATTGGTTTTGGTTTTTGAAATCACTTCTAATACCTAATGAGAGCTAAAAATCAATGAGCTCTGTTGGCAGAATAAAAACAGGATTACCTCACCAAATTCACTCTAAGTTGACTTGAGAAAGGGGAGAACCTCCTAACACTATTTGGTGGCTGTGGCAGAGTTGATGGTATGGCAGTGACAGATCTGTTGCATATCTGTTTGTATGTGTTTGGGGGGAGAAGTAGCTTAAAATTATGCATTTACACTGGCCGTGGGGACATAAGATGTGAGTCCACCATCAGCGAATAAATAGGAGTAGAAAAGCATTACTATGGAAAAAAAAGTCGAAATTTTGAGCTTAAATAAGTCTGTGATGAGTTTCAGGAAAAAGACACAAAGGCCTGTTTGCTAAATCTGAGTATAAATTTTAGGAAGGCCAGTAGAACAAAAAATTAGACAGCTCCAGTAAGAGGGAAGGATGCGAAAAGTTATCTCATTAGGTTGGTACTTTTACTTTCTCTTCTGCTCTGCTACTGTGCTCCTCAAATTAATGATTATTTACTGACTAATCAAGTTATAGAGACCATTATTTGAATGGCATTCATTTTCTCAACAACTGTGGAAATGGGTACATTTCTCAACAACTATGGAAATAGGTATTTCTCTCAATGCTTGATTGTGAATGTTTGTGCTAGTAAATTATCACTGAAGGGACTGAACAAGATAGAATAATTAAAATTCTTCCCCAGCTTGCCTTAAATCTAAGGTCACAGTTGTGGAAAAATCAGCTGAAGTGCTAGCATACTCTTTGTCTTTTGCTTTTCAGCTCATTTTTTTTCATTGATTTTGTGCTGATGAGACTTTGTTTTGCAGTGTTTATTTACCTTTGGCCAGGATATTTAACCTCACACAACGCAGATTTTTCATAGCTACAAGCTGAATTTACACAGTGAAGATTTTCCATCACCTTTCACTAATTTATGCTCCAGAATACAACATTCATCTTATTTTCCATCCCACACAAATATATATAATTTTATTTTTATTTAAATCATATTCTGCTTTATTACCATCTAAATCACAGCATAAGACAGAATAAAGTGGAGAGTGTAGAGAAAATGATATTTATGAAACTGGTTATATTATCATTGATGCAAGCAAATTCAAAGGATATAGTAGGCTTAAACAGCACTGGAATTATATGAATCAGTGGCTCTCAAACTTTAGCATGCATCAGAATCACCTGGAAGGCTTGTTAATATACAAATTACTATGCCCCCTCCCAGGATTTCTGAAGCAGTAGATATGAGATAGGTCATTGAAAAACAATGCTAAATAATTATCTGCTACTGTAGATCTATTCCCAACTCCGAGTTTAATAAGGTTGTTTTGGTAGATTGAAAATGGCCATGTTAGGAGTATTTATACCGTGGAAATCCACAAACACTACAAGTTGAGGATTCTCTCCTCTCTCTCCCTTCATCTTCCATGACTGAGTTTTTAAACATTTGCCAGCAGACCACTGGGAACATTGGTATTTTTTAAAGCCCCTTTCTGACACACATGTCTGATGAATATTGAAAACCAATGTTCTTTGGGGTGAATTTCCAGTAAGAAAAACAAACAAACAAAAATACATACATAGTACTTGGTGTGGGAATATATAATCATCACATATATTATTATTTACAAAAAGGGAACAAGAGTATGGGTGATTGGTTCTCTGGGAGATATTAACTAATGGAGGAACGCTGGTTTGAGCTTGGATTTGAATGCACTGCAGGTCTTAAGACAGAAAGCAGCAAAGGGTATTTGGAGAGAAAGAATATTTCTGTTGAGAACTATAACAAACTAGGGGACATATTTGAGGAACACATTAATTTCAGATTAATTCCATCAAAGCAAATATATTATTGAAATGATAACATTTGATTAATATCTTCCCCACCAGAACATAGGCTCCAGGAAGTATTTTGTTTACCATGGTATATCCAAGCTCTAATACAATTTCTGATACTTAATAGGTGTACAATAAATGTTTGTGTATGAATAAATGAAAGTATATCCAAACAGCCTAATAGTGAAATAAAAGGGAGTCATTATTTACAGGAACTGAATTTGTAATATGAAATTAGTACTTAATTTTTCTCAGCTGAACAAAGAACCTATAGTTACATTTGAGAAAAGAGCAGGGAATTAGAGGTGCCTAAAGGAACAAATATTTGTGGAAAAAAGAAACAACATTGATTTTCAGAAAAAAGATATGTCAACATGTAAACTTAAGACATCATAAAATCTGGCAATTTTTCAGAAAAAAAATTTTTGAAGAACAACGAAACAATATACTTCATTTTAAACCAATTTAAAATACTTACTGGACCCTACCATTTAGAAGTAGGCATTACTAACCCAAGTTTAGAAAATGATAAATGTTATTTTATTTATAAAAATAATTGTCAGTCCTCTAATTTACCAAGAAGTGTCTTGGATATGTAATCTACTTAAATCAAGTATAGTCACAGACTCATAATTTTTAAAAAATTTACTTAATGTTTGTTCATGTACTCAAATCTTTCATAGGCCAATATCCAGAAAAACTTCAAACTCCATAGGTAAAATTCAGATGAATAGTATTATGCAGGAAAAATTCTTAAAACTATTTAAGATTACATCTTTCCTAAAATAAAGAAACTGGACTTAAGCCAAAAGGACTAGCTACAATCACAAAACTGTGAAGAGGTGGAATTCTACTGATTGTTTAACAAATTGGAGAAAGATACTTGAAAAATCCAAAAATATGTGGAGAGTAAGTAACACATGTCCAAATAACATGAGTCAAAGAGAAAAAGTCAAGAGAAATTTAAGACTATTTCAAACTAAATGAAAATATAGCTTATCAAAATTTATAGCATTGCAGAGTTTCCTGGTAGCCTAGTGGTAACAATTCAGTGTTGTCACTGCTGTGGCTCAGGTTTGATCCCTGGCCTTGGGAACTTCTGCATGCTGCAGGCAAGGCCAAAAAAAAAAAAAGAAAAAAGGTATAAAATCAATCATCTAAGTTTTTACTTTAGAAAAGAGCAAATAAATCCAAAGTAGAAGATGAACAGAAATTGTAAGAATTATAGCAGAAATCAACAAAACTGAAATAGAAAATCAATAGAGAAAATCAACAAAACCAAAGACTGGTTCTTTGAAAATACCAATAGAATTGAGATGTTTTTATCTGGATTAACAACAACAACAACAAAAAAAAAAACAAAAACAACAACAACAAAAAAAAACAGGAAAAAGAAGAAAAAAGACAAATGATTAATATAAAAAATGAAAGGAGCGGTGAAGTTATTACAAATCCTATGGACATAGAGGATATAGTTTAGAAATATTATGAAAAGCTCTCTCCCTACACATTGGATAACTAGCTGAGATGGACCAATTCCCTTAAAGATAATCTACCAAAACTCACACAAGAACAAAGACAATATGAAAATGTCTTCATCTACCAAAGAAACTGAATCAACAATTACATTTTATAAAACAGAAGCACTAGGCCCAGTTAGTTTACTGGTGAATTATACAAAATATTCAAAGAAGAAAGTGTACCAGTTCTCTATAATCTCTTCCAGAATGTAGAAGTAGAAGGAATACTTTCAAACATATTCTGAGGCTAGCATTACCCTAATGCCAGGACCAAATTTTACATTTACTACAGACCAATATTTCTCATAAATATAGATATAAAAATTCTCAACATATTAGCAAAGTTAATCCAAAAATGTAAGAAAAGAATTAATAACATGACCTGTTATTACACAAGGCTGGTTTAATGTTCAAAATCAATTAATCACATCGACAGCTGAAGAAGGAAGAAAAATTACATGATCAAATCAATAGATATAGAAAAAGCTCTTAAAATTCACTTATGTCAAAAATTCTCTGTAAACTATTAATAGAAGAAAACTTCTTCAACTTATAAAGAAACTCTACAAAAAGCCTATAGCTAACATTATTCTTAATGGTCAGAAACCCATAGCATTTCCCAGTTAGATCAGAAGGCAAGGATGTCTCCTCCTACCACTGCTTCTCAACATTATATAGGAAGTTCTAGCCAATACAATAAGATAAGGAAATAAAAAGTTTAGAGATTGGGAAGGAAGAGACTAAACTCTCTTTGTTCATAGAAGACATAATTGTTTATGTAGAAAATCTGAAAAAAAGTCACCAAAAAATCCACCTGTATCTAATAAGCGATCATAACAAAGCTGCAGAACATAATATATAAAAGTCAATCATATGCTATTTTTCAAGAAAAAAACAAAATCTAACCTTAAATAATTGTTTTAGAGAATAAAAAAAGCATTTATTTTAATTTTACGCCAAAATTTAAGAAGAATTTTATGTAAACAGAAAGATATAAAACTAAAATTAGATAATTTTAAATATTTAACCAATTGGCAACAGCTTAAAATTGTGTAATTCCTAAAATTTTTGAGGAAAAGAACTGCAATCCCCATTCACTGCTAATAATACCACATACATTGTTAAAATCACTTTGGAGATGATGGAAACATTATCTAGTAAAACTGAGGTTAACTAATCTTTGATCTATTATAAGTTTCACCTCTAGATGTATTACATAGAAAAAACTCCTACACAGGAGTTCCTGTTTTGGCACAGTGGAAACAAATCCAATTAGTATCCATGAGGAAGGGAGTTCAATCCATGGCCTTGCTCAGTCAGTGAGTTAAGGATCCAGCATTGCCATAAGCTGTGGTGTAGGTTGCAGACACGGCTCAGATCCCACGTTGCTGTGGCTCGGTGTAGCCCAGGCAGCTGTAGCTCCAATTTGACCCCTAGGTTGGGAAACTCCATATGCCTCAGGTGCAGTCCTAAAAAGCAAAAAAAAAAAAAAAAAAAAAAAATTCCTGTGCATAGTTGAGGGGAAAACCTTATTATGAAGTTCATAATAGCAAGAACATTTTGGGAAAATTGGAAATGATTTAAAGTTCCATCTTTCAACAGAATCATAGTCAAATAACAGGATATGATACAATGGTTTAAGTGAATGAACTAAAGTTACATATATATCAACATAAAAAAACCTCATTGATATTTTGAGCAAATAAGCAAACTGCAGAAATACATTGCTTAACCAAATTTTAAATGTGGCTAAATCATATTATTAGTGGCACACACATTTAAAAGTTAAAATAGAAAGGTTATCATAACAAACAAAAATACTAAATTCATCTGGAGAGAGAATAATCGAATTAAGGAGATAATTTATAAACTTATTTTTAATGTAGAAAAAAATTCTAAAATTGTCATTTTGCCTACATCCAGAGATGGGTAAAACTGTTATCAAAACCATATATCTAAAAATCTTTCTGCACCCATCCTCACGTTATGCATGGCATTGCTAGTACTATAAGAATACTTAATATCCCTAAGCAAATTAAGTAAGGCCACAAATTCATTGGTCTTCCTATCTTAGAGAATTAGAAACTTTGTCTCCTTCCTCTTTAATCTGGAGAAGCTCTGTATCTGTGGTCCAACAAGTTATGTTGGACGTTTTGTTATTCTAGCTTCAGAGCTTCATTCTTAAAAAACTGGTAGCTTCCACTTCCTACCACCGGGATCCCTGAGCAGCCTTATAAAAAATCTGATTATGTTGAGACTACCATGTGAGAGAAAACACACACAGGTACTGTGGTAAAGAATTCCTGTTGGGCCAAGCTTTCCAACTGCCTCTACCAAGAAAATAGACTTGTTAGAGAAGCCATCTGGGATCTTTCAAACCAGCCATTAACCCTAAATAACCAACTGACCTCACTAACTTCCATGAAGAGGAGAAGAATAACTCACCTAATTCCTACTGGATTCCTGACCCCAAGAATTATGCTAAAATAAAATGGTTGTTTTAAGTAACAAAATTTGGGAGTACTTCAATAGATAACTGGAAAGATCCTTTGAAAATGCTTGTAAACTCTATGGCTAAGTATTAATTTGCCATAGTTATGGCATGGAAAAACAGTTTTCCAGCACCCTGTAGATGATCCTATCATGACAAAAATAAAAACAAAAACAATATGCTATTTTGAATTCTTTTAACAGGAATTACCTGCTATAAAACATTATTTTCCCCTCTATTATGTTTTCCGTATATTCTATTCACAAGCCACTAACAATCATGCTAATTCTTCCTGCATTGGCCATATGGGTCCCAGGAAACCTTTCAGTTATTTGTATTTTTCTGCTTAGCCTCATCTATTTCTTTTATTTACCATAGGCTGTACTAACTTCACGAATCCTTAAGGCATTGCAAAAACAAATGAGAACCATCCTAAGGTTGACATTCCATGCTAAGGGACTAGCAACTTATAAAGCCCCTAAACAGAAACAACTTTAGGGTGAAGAAGAAATGAAATGGAAAAAGCACTAAAGTCTATGCTAAAAGAAGACAGAGACATAGGACAAAGTGGCATATTGAGCAGGTTAAAATGTTTGCATTTGAATAAAAGCAATGGAGAGTCTTTGGAGGATTTAAAGCACAGCTTGATATTGAAATGAGTTTCATAACTACCCCTCTGGCCTCTGGGAGGAGGGCACATTTTGAGGAGTGCTTTTCCACTTACTCACTTTCAAACCCAGTTCTGAGAGCTGAAATCTAGTTCTCATTTTGCCCAGCCATATTTTGGTTGGACTCTCTGATTAGCTCACCTTGCCTATAAAGCTCTAATCATCTTCCTTACACTTGCAAAGCTGTGTGCTCACACTGCTATTTTAGCATATTATGCTTGATTATAAATAGAGTTGGAATAGTTATACTCTGTTGTTCATTTGATCCCGCTCTGAAACACGACTTCAATATTCACCTGATGTTATGTTTTAATTCTTCCAACTGGGGGTAAATAATTTCCTAAATCTTCAAATTTAGCTGTCTACAAGCTTATCTTATAACTTTTCTCCATATAACTTACATTTGGTTCCTAAAACTATTATTCACTCTTGGCAAGGACAAATATGCCTTATAAGAGTTTTTCATTATATCCCAAACTTCTAGAAAATGATTGGGATTAACCAGAAGCCATGTATCCTGACCTTCATGTAGAGCCAAAGCATACAGGAGGTCTTCTTATTTAAGGGATTAATGAAGTTTTTAGCCTAAGGAAAAAAGCAATATTTAAAGAATCTATAATTTTTGGAGATTAGCTCATCAGTTTCAATTAAAAATTAATTTTTAATATAAGCCTCTATTGATTTAAAACATTAAAATTTAAAAAAACAAATCCAAAGTTATAAATTCATAATGAGTAAAGTATGTTTTGACTTCTTAAAAACATTTTGCTTTTAAAAATTTTTTTTCTCTTTACAACTGCACTTAGCAGCACCTGGAAGTTCCCGCGGCAGGGTCAAAACTGAGCTGCAGCTATGTTCTATACCACAGCCATGACAGCACCAGATCCAAGCCACTTCTATAGCTTGTGGCAACGCTGGATCCTAACCCACTGAGCAAGGCCAGGGATTGAACCTGCATCCTCATAGAGATAATGTTGGGTCCTTAACCTGTTGAACCACAAGAGAAATTCCTAAAAACATTTTATAATATACAAATGGGAACTAATTAAACTCAAAAGCTTTTGCACAATAAAGGAAACCATAAACAAAACAAAAGGACAACCTATGGAATGGGAAACAATATTTGCAAATGATATGACTGACAAGGGGTTAATATCCAAAATATATAAACAGCTCATACACTGCATTATCAAAAAGAAACTCATTCAAAAAATGGACAAAAAACGAATGGACATTTTTTCCAAAGAAGACATACAGATGACCAAAAGACTCAAGAAAAGATACTCAACATCACTAACTCTTAGAGAAATACAAATCCAAAAAACTACCTTATGCCATCATCAAAAAATCTACAAATAATGGGATTTCCTCTTGTGGCTCAGTGGGTTACCAATCTGACTAATTTCCATGAGGATGTAGGTTTGATACCTGGCCTACCTCAGTGGTTAAGGGTCCAGTGTTGCCATGAGCTGTGGTGTAGGCTGCAGATGCAGCTTATCCCACGTTGCTGCTGTGGCTGTGGCATAGCCTCCAGCTGAAGCTCCAATTTGACCTGCAGCCTGGGAACTTCCACATGCTACAGGGACATCCCTAAAAAGCAAAAAATAAAAATAAAAAAAGTCTACAAATAAATGCTGGAGAGGATTTGGAGAAAACGGAATCCTCATACACTGCTCTTGGGAATGTAAAATGGTTCTGCTATTATAGAAACCAGTATATGAGCTTCCTAAAAAATTAAAAGTGGAGCCACTACTATATAACCCAGAAATTCCACTCCTGGGTATATATCTGGGGGAAAAAATAAAAACACTAATTCAAAAAGATATATGGATCCTTATGTTCATAATGGCATTATTTACAATTGCTAAGACAAGTTAGCAACCCAAGTGCCCATCAATAGCTGAGTGTATAAAGAAGAACTAGTGCGTAATATACAATGGAATATTACTCAGCCATAAAAATGAAATTCTGCCATTTGTAATTAACATAGATGGACCTAGAGACTATTATTCTGAGTGGAATAAGCCAGACATGTAAAGACAATTGTGTATGATTTCACTTGCATGTGGAATAGATATAATACAAACAAATATATATGCAAAATAGAAACAGGCTCATAGAATATCGTAATAGAATAAATAAACTAATAGAATATTGTAAATCAACTGTACTCAATTAAAAAGTGTTTTGTGTGAATGTGCATACATATATATAGGAATAAATACATTAATTTAAAAAATTATATTTTATGTAGTGGAATAACTTGATGAAATACACAGACGTGCAAGGCAATAAGGAGGTAATCTAAATTTTTTTTGAATCAACGAAGGTATATGCCCCATTGACAGAATGATTAAGCTGTATAGTTATCTGGGAATTGCATAAGCAGATAGGATAAATCATCTTGCAGCCACTTAAAGAAATCACTGAGAAATGTCACAAGTAGTTCCCCATCTAGAAAATGATATAATGTGGCCTTATTTTATGAGATTATTAAGGGAACTTTGCCTCTAGAAACTGGGAATAGCCCTTTTCTGATGGCTGCAAGATGAAGATCTCAGTCCTACAAATACGGGAAATGAATTTTGATGATGGCAATCTGAATGGGTAGGAAATTAATTTTTCCTTAGAGACTCAAGAAGAGAAAGCAATTCTGCAGACATCTTGATTTTAGTCTGGTGAGATCCAATCTAGACTCCTGACCTGACCTGGACAGTATAAAGTAAATACACTCGAAAAACTACACTGCAACGAATGAAATAATTTTGTTTGAGTTTATTTTCTACCTAGTAAATAATTATTTGAGAAGGAAAAGCTGCTATTGAGAAACTCTCTTAATTTAGTATTATATTCAACTCACAGTCTGTATTTATAATGTATTTACTATGTTCCAAATGAGAAGTTAAATCTTCACCCTAAAATAACTTAATGTTCAGTGCAAATCCAGTTACTAAGATGGAATATTTATAGATTTCCTAGGGAATAGCCAGATATTCATTCAGATTGTTCCAAGTATAGGATGCAGAAAGAAGTAATATATAAATTTAAGTATCTTGGTTAAATTTTGATTGTTAATAAATATGTATTTAACTAGGTAAGAAATGGAGATTCTGCTGTTTTTTGGAAAAGAAAGGGCTATGATGAAATCCTACTTTGGGAAGAGTAATCAGGAAGTTGGTATAAAAGAATATATTGCCCAAATAAAAATAAATTAGAAGCATAAATCCCAGGAGTTTACTGAAATAGTTTAGGGCATTCAAGCAACAGAAATGAAAAAATGAATCCAATGACAATATAACACAGAAGTTAGATATTTTTTACCAAAATTTGGTAACAAATTTTATGCGAGAGTGAAGGGAATAGATAATTAAATAATTTCCTATTTACGAATGAGTATGACTTAAATATTGGTGACATTTCCAACAGAAATTTTGAAGTCACAAGAAGAAGCCAAAAAAAATTTAATATTGCTTTAGGCCCATCATCAATATCTGAATGAGGATGAAAAAAAATTTACCTAAATATTGGCTGCTTTCTTTTTTCTAGATGTACACTTAGAGTATTTTTTTATATATGGTTATTTGATACAATGTTTTTTTGACACTGATATTATGCTATAGTTACTTGACAACATGACCTTAGCTAGTTCAAATTTATCCTCTAAATACTTAGCCAAGTAATTCTTTATCATGACTGAGACACTAAATGATTTTTCCAATTAAATCTGCAGATGCCTTAACATAGACATTACTGCTTAGTGTTTCTAACAGTGAATGTTTAAACTGTCTAGGAAAAACAGTTTTCTGAGATATTTTTAGGAAATTGATAGCTATAGAGATAGAGAATGCAGATATTGGTATGCAGTGTAACATTCCTTCACTTCAGCACTTCTAAATGTACAATGGTCTGGTTAACTATGAGTTGATCTAAATCTGTCTTAGACTGTTGGCTGCATGCCCATTGGCTTGGCTATTGAATTTGTGATTTGATGATCCACAGAGTTATACAGTCTTGTGGAATTATTATAGTGGTCAAATCTCACATGTTAATGAGTTTGTCATTGCTTTATCTGATCACATGTAAATAATATTCTCTAGCTTTTAGGATTACTTTATAACATTTTACAGTGTTTCTGAAATACAGAATATCAGAAAACTGACATTTTAAATTAACTTTTTCTCCTTTTTCCTACTAATGTCATTTCTTTCTAATTCTAAAGTAAAAAAATGAAATTCAAAGTCCCAATATGTGAGGAATAAAAAGGCAGTATTTTCTATGGCTAATCTGTTTTCAATTTTAAAAGAACTGTCTCATGATAGAAATAAGCATAAAGAGGCAGCAGGTAATCTTTCAGACATTACAAATTGCTTCTAAATTAGAATATTTTTATGATTGTTTCAATATATTATTTAATATTTGTTTGACCCCTGGGGTGGACATTTACTTGAGTGCCATAGAGATAACATTATCATCAATTAAAGTATGCTCCCTCAACAGGGGAAAGAAATCAAAGCCTTTCCTTTTCTTAATCATGAAATTCTAGTTTAATTCTGCTGATGCTATTTATTTATATGAAAATATGAAAAAAAAACATTGGAATTCAAATATCCATTATTTAGTAAGTGATTGATGTCAAAATGGATTGTTGACTATCCCTAATACCTCCAAGTAATGACTGACTCAAGTACTATCTAGTAAGGTTTAAATGATTAAGTCAATGTGAGACTTTTAAAATTTGAAAACAACTATATGAAGACATTGGCTGCATGTATAGGTTGGTACTAACTGAGAACAAAGCAGATTGCTTCTAAAACTATTTCTTCATTCTTCAGTATATCTCAAATCTATATCAAATTTGAGAATACACAAGCCACAAGTAGGGAAATGATACCTAAAAAAAATTGTCAGTCTATGGACTTATTTTCAATTGTAATTTATTGTTGCAAAAGAAAAATTCTATCTTCATGATTTATAAATTAATTCAGCATTACTGAGGATGTAAAGAGTACAATTTGATTAATTTCCCATTAGGATAATGTTCCTGAACCCCAGCTTGAGAACATAGTTTCATCACTGTCTGTAAACTTTGTGCCCATATTAATTTAAAGTGTAATCTCAAGGTCATTATTCTGCAAAGTGGATGTGAGAGAAATCAGCAAGATATAAAGCCCACTGATATTCTAAAATCATTTTCATTGTCTTCCAGTCCATTCAAATTATGGCCTATTGTTTACTGTTGAAAAGGGCACTTCCCTAAATTACATGAAGGATTCAAACTGAAAGTGTGGAGCAGGACATGAGCTTCCAATGTGATCAATAATGGATATCTGTGAAAGAGGTATATGGTTGATTTAATTTAGCATAGTCAATTCAGCAATAAAGATCAAGAGACTTAAAATTTGCATATCATTTGACCTAGTAATTGCACTTCTGGGAATTTTTCTTGAAAACTTAAGTCTACAATTCAACAATAATTTAGTAAAAAAAGATTTTCATTGAAATGTTTCTTTTGGTTAATAACTTTTTAAAAAATTAAATATTTGGAGTATAGATTAAATATGTATGTTATAGTCACAAAATGAAATAGTAATTATATAAAAAGAAAAAAGTACATCACATGGGGATGTTCAAAAGTATTAAATTGAAAACTTCAGGTTGTATACATTTAGATATAGATCTATTGATATATGTAGATAAGTATATATAGAGAAAGATGAATGATAGGTGATAGGAAGATATATAAACATTAAAATATTAACAGTGAATACCCGAATAGTGATAATTTCTTTTTCTTCTGTGTTTTCTTTTGTGTCTGTGGCTTTAAAATTTTTTACCAGCAGTACATATTTAATTTTTCAATAAGAAAAATGTAATTCTTAAAAAAAAGAAAAAAAAACAAAAAATACAGATTCACAGACTTTGAAAACAAACTATGGTTACCAAAGGGGACAGATGGAGGGGAGGGATGGATTAAGGGTTTGGAATTGGTATATGCACATTGTAATGTATGGAATGATTGGCCAACAGGGACCTGCTGTATAGTACAGGGAACTCTAACCAACATTCTGTGATAATTTATGTGGGAAAAGAACCTGAAAGAGAATCAATGAGTGTATATATATATATATCAGTGTGTATATATATATGTATATATCAATGAGTGTATATATTTATATCAGTTTTATATATATATATATATAACTGATCATTTTGCTGTACAGCAGAGATTATCACATTATAAATCAACTATACTTCAATAAAACTTTAAAATAAAAGAAAAAAGAAAAAACATAATTGAGTCAGCCTAAACAATATGTCAAAAAAACAAACATGGTATATTTTTATTTTTATTATTTTATTTTTTTTGTCTTTTTGCCTTTTCTAAGGCCGCTCCCATGGCATATGGAGGTTCCCAGGCTAGGGGTGTAATCGGAACTGTAGCCACGGGCCTACACCAGAGCCACAGCAACTTGGGATCCAAACCGTGTCTTTGATCTACACCACAGATCCTTAACCCACTGAGCAAGGCCAGAAATCGAACCTGCAACCTCATGGTTCCTAGTTGGATTTGTTAACCACTGAGCCATGATGGGAACTCCATGGTATATTTTTAAATAATTCAAAATGTGCTCATTTCCAAAAACCCCTGTACAAACACACACACAAACACACAAACACACACCCCTGATGCCACAAATAGGAATAAATTTCAATTGCTCCTAAACATTCAGGGACAAAAGGATACTAAAATGGTGAAGGTTAGTCACAAATGACCAACACATAAAATTGAATCTGAAAAACTCTGTATATTTTAGGATCAGCTTGCATAAAGTATTTACATGAAAAATTACCAGATTAAATTAATTGTCAGAGTTTATTCAGAGAATAATTACGTCAATAATTAGTGGATTTAAAATCCTATGTGAATGAATTTTAAAAAGAACTTATGAACCTACTTAGGATGATCAATGCCAGACAATGTCAAGGTGTTTCCTTTTTCTGAGCATAAAGCATGACCTCTGGGCTCATGTTAGATATTTTTGATGCTTGAGCTATAAACCACCAATGTTATGCTTTCTGTATGCTGTATTTATTCACTATCGGACAAAGGCAAAGGTCAGACCTCTGAAGAATTATATTTTATAGAAGAATTTCTATCAAGTATTCATTTTGGTCTTACTGAAATATCTTATTTTTCTAGACTTTGATTAGAATCCTTTTGATTCTAAAGGGACTCTCTCAGAGACATTGTTTTGATGAATTCTATCTAGACCAAAAATAATACATCTCTAGAAATACATAAAATATTGTGTAAACATATAATTGGACCATATTTATCCTTTGTATATACAATTATTTGAGATGACAGTGTTTTTAGAATGAAATTGTAATGTTTAGATTTCAATGTACTACTAAAGAAGTATCCTAAACAACCTCTTTGACCATTAATTATATGTTCTAATTTTCCTGATATTACATGTATATTTACTTATGTATTATACATGGAAGCAAAATGACACCAAAATTATAAGTTTCAAAATGGTAAATAAAAACTCAATTTACAAAAGTAAATTTTCTATGAATTTTCCTATTCTGGGCACCTCATTCATCAAAACTGAAAGTATAATAGAGGCTACCAGGGCTTGGAGGAGAAAGATGGAGGTGTTATTGTTTAATGGGTACAGAATGTCTACTTACAATGATGAAAAAGTTTTGGAAGCAGATAGGGTAATGGCCACACAACATTGTGAATATATTTAATGGCACTGAACTATACATTGACAACGGTTAAAATGGTAAGTCTTATGTTGAATGTGTTTTGCCACATACAATTAAAAAAAAAAAAAGGATATGAAGTTCCCTCATGTATCAGTGGGTTATGGATCTGGTGTTACTGTTGTGGCTCTGGTTACAGCTGTGGCACAGGTTTGATCCCTGGCCCAGATTCTTCTGTACTCTGCAGGGGTGGCCAGAAAAGGGAAAAAAAAATAAAGTATGTTTTATGCTGAGCAAATTCTAGAAAAGTGCAAAGGTAAATTTGAAAAAAGAAAGAGACTTCTGTTAGCTCCTTATTTAACAGATAAGCACCAAAGGTCTAAGCTGATCTTCAGAAATTCAGACAGTAGCAAAATATGGTCTGAATTCAATTACACCTCAACCCACTTTCTATTTAATAGATTTAAATGATCACCCAACTGAGTATCCAAGAATACCACAAACAAAACACACTAAAAGATGAAGTAATCATTTCTCCTAACGAGCTCTTCATTTGGAGTTCTCCAGTTTGTCTAAAAGAAACATCCTCCCAAGCACACATAACTTCCTACAGCCAGTCTCCCATAAATTATATCCCTTGAATCTTCCCCGTTTCTCTTAAATTTGTGACTTTGGTTTCTTGTCCTGACCCTACTGAAAATAACAAGGCCCCAGTTGTTCCTTACCTCCTGACACTGTCAGGCCCACTGATATCCAGCCCTCCTGGATTGTATTGTGTGACATTACATGAAAATATATTTTATTTTCCTATTCCAATCCAAATTTGCCTATGACAGCTTATACATCTCTGAACTTAGTTCCAACATTCCAAATACTATTTCCTCCTCATACTTTCATGCAAAAATTATTCATTAAATGCCAAGCATGGTACACTGTGTTAGGTTCCAAGAGATTGAATGGTAAGCCAGAGCTGATGCCAACCAATGCTTTCCTTAAGTAATTTACAGATATGTAAAACAGACTAATGTTAAACAATCATAAACTACTTGAGTGCTATTTCTTTCCCAATAAAGTCACAGTATCAGATGCTAAATTCCAAGGAGAAATCAATCCTGAGGATAAACCTGAGATTCTGGATCTTTATCTAGAGGGTAGAAATTGGTTTGCATTTGTACAGATTGAAAAAGCCTACAAACTCATTATCACCACAATGAACCACAAAGAAATGACCACTCCCTTAAGAGTGATTAGCAACAAGCCACAGGGCAGAACAATTTTATGTGGAGCTTCCTCTTTTGTAATCACCGTTGGGCACTTAACAGCTGTGGACTGAAAGTTTGTATCCTCTGAAAGTTAATGTTGAGGCCTTAATCCCCAATATTTGGAGCAGAAAACATTGGGGAATAATTACAGTTAGATTACATCAGGAGGGTAGGGTCCTCATGATAGAATTAATGTCCTAATAAAAAGAAAAAAATGAAATGTGAGAGTTCTCTTTGTACATAGGAAGATACAGGAAGAAGGAAGCCATCAACAAGCCAGGAAGAGGAATCTCACCACACAATGAATCTGCCTTGCACTTTGATCTTGGACTTCACAACCTCCAGAACTGTGAGAAATAAATGTTTATTGTTTAAAGCCATGCAACATATGATGATTTGTTATAGCGGTGTGAATGGACTAAGTGATCAAACAGACATTAAGAAACAAAATAAAGAAAACCCTATTATACACATTTTTTTTATATAAAACTGAGAATCTTAAATAGACAAGTTGCAATAGCAAAAATTTATATTCATGCCTTAGGTGTTACAAAAATTTCCAGTTACTTGAATATGTGTACTTGAAGAAAAATGCATGCTGCTATGTTTCATCACAGATATAAACTAGTTAAATGTGGTTCTCATCCTAGAAAACTGGGGTGTTTTATTTTATTTTGTCTTTTTAGGGTCACACATGCAGCATATGGAGGTTCCCAGGCTATGGGTCAAATCTGAGCTGTAGCCACTGGCCTATACCACAGGCACAGCAACCCTAGATCTGAGCTGCGTCTGCAACCTACACCAAGGCTCATGGCAGTTGGGCCCTTAATTCACTGAGTGAGGCCAGGTATCAAACCTGCATCGTCATGGACACTAATCAGATTCATTTCCGCTGAGCAATGACAGGAATTCCAGGATCTTTTAATTTAATGAAACACAGGTAGTATGACTTTTTTTTCTTCATGTTTTGATATGCAAATTTGTTTCCTTGTGGAATGTGGCACTATGTCATATGTTTGTGCATGTTACCACTAATTTAAGGAAATGATGGTGACTGAATCTATTCCTTATATATTGTAAGAGTAACATTTGAAGTACAAACAAAAGATTCAAATTTCCTGTTATAAAATAAAGTTATAGGGATGTAGTTTACATCATGATGATAATAGCTAATAATACTGTATTACCCATCTGAAAGTTGCTAAAAGAGACCTTAAAATCCTCATCACAAAAAGAATTTTAACTACATATATTGGTGAATGTTAACTAGGCTTATTGTGGTGATCATTTCACAATATATACAGATGTCAAATTGTTATGCTGTACACCTGAAACTAGTAGTGACGTTATATGTCAATTATACCTCAATTATATATATTAAATATATTAATATACATAATGATATTATACTCAAATATATATACTACTCCTGCAACTGTATGCCTGAAACTAATTGCAATATTATATGTCAATTATACATTAATTATATATATTATATAATATTGTATATTATGTTATATCATGTATATTTATATTATATACATATTAATATATACTATGCACTCAATTATATATAATATATAGTATGTATATTGTATGTGTATATCATATGCATATTAATATACATTTACATTATAAATATATATTATATATTAATTATATATAATTATACATTATATGTTTATATTATATATGTTTTACATATTTTATAATTTATGTATTTCTATATTTATACGCTATACATATAGTATATAATATATTTATATATTATATATATTAGTACATATAATAAATACATATGAATATACATTATATACTCAACTATATACATAAAATTTATATAACGTATATATTTTTATGGCCTCAGCAGCAATATCTGGAAGTTCTCAGGCTAGGGGCTGAATGGGAATTAAAGCTGAGGCCTATGCCACAGCCAGACAACACAAGACCTGAATTACATGCATCTGTGATCTACACTGCAGTCTGAAGCAATGCCAAATCCTTAACCCCGCAGTAAGGCCAGGGATCAAACCTGTCTCCTGAGAGACAGGTGGGTTCTTAGCACACTGAGCCACAGCAGAAACTCCCTCAATAGTATTTTTTAAAACATGATATTTGATATGAAACTTGAGGAGTCTTAACACACTGAAACCAGAATAAAATCTTAAAGCCATAGCTCAAATTAATTTTAGAGCATTTTAGAGTTCCCGTGATGGCTCAGTGGTAACAAACCTAATATCCATGAGAACACGGCTTCTATCCCTGGCCTTGCTCAGTTGGTTAAAGATCTGGCCTTGCTATGAGCTGCAGTGTAGGTCACAGATGCGGCTCAGATCCTACGTTCCTGTGGCTGTGGCATAGGCCAGCAGTGCCAGCTCTGATTAGATACCTAGCCTGGGAACTCCTAGCCTGGGTACTTCCATATGCCATGGGTTGGCCTTAAAAAAAAAAAAGAAAAAATATTTTAGAAAGTTTATTTTCCCTAATAAAATTTGATTCATTCATTTCTTACATACTTATATTTTTGAAATAGATTAATAATAAGTATCTTACTTATCAACAGTATGATGAAATGCTTTTTCCCCCTTTTCTAAGTAAAGCAGAAAGAATGTAATTATTAGGGAGATGAGAAAGAAAATTGAAAGATTCAATTCTCTGGTAAAGAAAGTCAAAGTAAGAAGAAAGTATAATTTCCAGAACCAGTTAAAATTCTTTAAAACCACCACCACAACAAAATTAATTGAACCTAAAGTTTCTAATCTAGAAAGTTTCTTAAATTCCTTGAATGCTATGTTCGTTACCTGTGGCAGCTGCCTGAAAATATTTACTGTTAATTCTAAAAAGGAAAAAGGATTGTAAGTGGGCTACGGGATAGATGTCAATCCACACACTAATCCTTCCATAGCTTCCTCTACATAGCTAGTTCTGGAAGACTTCTGTCTGAACTTCTAACATGCACTTGCCTCCAAGGTTTCAGTGATGTTCTGCTGATAAGAGACAGTAGCCAGAGAAAAGACGGTAGAAGAAAAGATGCCATTTTCTCTTCTAATTCTTACAGTGGCTTCAAGGAGCAACTATAGGCATTGACTGAGAAATGCCTGTGAGCCCCTAACAGAATGGAAATGTCCAAGATAATGTCAGCAGTAGGTCACTGGGATTGGTCACAGAGGCCTGAAATTCCCAGCAGCAGCAGCAGCAGCAGCAGCAGCAGCAAATACAGCCCTGCCAGTGGGACTGTGGGCACCCGGTTCCCTGCTCTGCATCAGAGGTAGAAGTCCCAAAAGCAGCAGTGGCTGCAAAATAGCTACAGGAGGAGTTCCCGTCGTGGTGCAGTGGTTAACGAATCCGACTAGGAACCATGAGATTGCGGGTTCGGTCCCTGCCCTTGCTCAGTGGGTGAAGGATCCGGCGTTGCCGTGAGCTGTGGTGTAGGTTGCAGACGCGGCTCGGATCCCGCGTTGCTGTGGCTCTGGCGTAGGCCGGTGGCTACAGCTCCGATTCGACCCCTAGCCTGGGAACCTCCATATGCCCTGGGAGCGGCCCAAGAAATAGCAACAACAACAACAACAACAAAAAAGACAAAAAAAAAATAGCTACAGGAGCCTCAGTGACAAGTATATTGTAAACTGTGGATAACAGTACCCTCCCCTTTTTGCACTCTGCTTTACTAATCAATTCCCTATATTAAACATCTGCCTTTATCAGTATGATTAACTTCCCAAAGTCCCTCGATGTAATGTGTTTGGTCCAGCTGCCAGGACTGGCCTTAACAATTATTGGTTAGTTGACTAGCAACTGGACTCAACTGTGATTTACACTAAATGAGCTTGAAATGTCAGAATATCCTGATTATAATACAGGAGAAAGATCCAAAGACATAATGAGATACAAATATCAGTGTACATAACTGAATTATGTGCAACCCATCTACCAATTCCCCAAATATCTCTCAAATTTGAGAACTGCATTAATGAGGATGATGTGCCTGCCTTCTTAGAAAACTTCATATTTGTTCCCTGCAAGTTGGAGAATCTGGTGGGAGATACTCCCATTGAAATATGAGTTTCTAGGCTGGCAGAGACCACATGCCAGCACCTCAGCTCCTGAGGCATCATGACCACAATTACTATAATGGAGAGCAAGTCCAGAGCAGTAGTCAGAACATTTTGACCCACAGACATCTTTGGTTCTGGCTAACTGATCACTAGAAATAAATTAGAGGTCATTCTTCTAGATGGTTTGTCAATACATAATCACAGAGAAACACCAGGGCTTGTGAGCAGAGGTTTGATTTCATAATCACAATGGAGAGTCTCATCCTTTCACCATTTCCATTCCAGAGCTAGATCATAGACCCTTTGAAGGAAAGAGAGGCCAGGTCCACCTAAAGAAGGGCCCTGAGATATCACGCCAAGAATGGTCTACAGACCTTTCTGAAAGTTCCCTGATGGGACCACTTTGGCCACTTACCAGGGAAGCTAGATCACACTGGAAAAAAAGAAAAAAAAAAAAAAAAAAAAGCACAGCACCCTGCATTCAGAGATTGATGGACTGACACTGACTTGTTGTAAACTGGGGACCCAAAATACTATTAGGATAATTAGTAAAGTTGAGGCCTGTGGGAATTAGGTGATAAATGGAGTTATGGCCTGAGTCTTTACTTCAAAGGACCCAATAGATTTGCCAACCCAGCTTTGGGTAATTTCCCTCATTCCTGAAAGCCAAGCTGAAATAAACAAAGCCATAGAATTTTAGCCATTTTATTTTAGAGAGGGATAGTACACTCCACAGAATATAACAGATTGTCAATCATATGGAGAAAGGAACACAAGTTGAATTAAGGGGATCTGTGAGAGAAAAGGTAAGCTCATTTTGCTGGTTAAAGACCAAGAAGTATACCTGGGAGTGTAGCTAGAAGGAGACCATGGGAGGCATTCCCACAGGTAGCCTACTTCATTATTGGCTTCAAACATCAAAATACAGCATACACTCCATAGACAGGGCTCCAAATAACTACCTTAACAATATTTGAAAAAAGTGATAGGTCTATTTTGCCAAAAGCCCCTCTCAGGCAATATTTTATTTCCATTAGCAGCCTGTTTTTTCCCTTGTTTTTCCTCAAGCTGCATTTAATTTCCTTGAACAAACTCATTGCGGTCACTGTGAAGACAATCCCATGACATTAACAGATGAAAATAGTATAAAAGGACATATGTCTTGTTAGCTATGTTCCCTCAAAAGACTTCAGGGCCTAAGATAGAACCCAAAGTGTTAGTGTGATTAAATGAAAACCACTCGGAGGAAACAAAACAATTTAAACATGTCGCTCAAGCCATCCCTATCGGTTTCAATTGCCCAGGAATTCAGTTGTTGAAAGTTGTGGCATATGGCTTTTGCATGTCATGATGCTAATGGAGTATCAGTCAAGATGTCAGTTACCAAATAAAACACAACATTCCAATTATTCCAATGATAGGGGAGCAAAATTCATTGCCCCAAAAAATGTCTCTTTGGTATGAAGATTAATTTAGGCTGATTACCTTTAAGGAACAAGACTCTGGGAAGTCTTTCTTTTTACCTCTCCCTAGCTCCCTAAAAATTTAGATAAAGAATCTGTTCTGAGAAGAGAGCTGTCACCAGAGATACCTGTGCAGGGCATCAGTTGGGTGCAGGAGAAACACTAAGCAGAGCCTGGAGATCAGAGTCCACTTTGCGTCCCCTTGCCTCTGCAGGGCCCAGCAAATACTTATTTACCAAACATATGCTTCTTTATTTCCATGTCAATTGCCTTCCTCCCATTTGATATCTCAAACCACTGCCTCCAATATCCTCTTTTGTCATTAGCTGATGATGGTATTTAAGGTGAGAGTTTCAGCCATGTTGGCAAGTTACTCAATTTTCCTGGCTCTCTTCCATGTGTTAATGTTATTAAACTTTTGTTTGATTTTCCCCTGTTAACTTGTTTATGTCAATTTAATTCTTGGACCAGCCAGAAGAACCTAGAAGAGTAGATGTACCTTTCTTCCTCCCCCAACAATATCAATAAATATTGTAAATAATAAATTATTACATCTAGAGCAAGACATTTAGTTATAATATGCTGTCTGAACTGCACCAACATTTAAACATTTTATTGATTATAATACTAATTACATCATATATATTGTAAGACTTTTATAAAAATCTTTGGCTGCATAATATTAAAAATTGAAATAAATTTTCTGTTGGATTTATGCAGAATCTTCAAAGAATAAAATATATAAATGAAAACCAGAAAGAAACTTATGAATTCAACCAAAAACATAAAACATGAACTTCTTAGGTAATGATAATGAAACATTTCAGGAAGTTTAAGTTAAATATTATAATGTGTGTGTGTATATAGCCACTTCATTTCTGATGAATTTTTCTTGATGCTTAAAATTAAAATATATTACTGAAGAAGACATTTAACTCTGTGAAAATAATGAAATGTTTAATAAAATATTTTAAATATCCAATATGTACATTACACATTATTGTATATAAATATATATACATATATTTATGTAAATACACATAAATATTTGGGTACTAAGTTTTAAGCATCTTATAAAATTTTCTTATAAAATAGCCCATCTAATCTTAACAATCTATGAGGCAAGTATTATTTTTTGTATTTTATAACTGATTGAATTAAGCCTGAAAAAATATAGTTGCTTAAGTAATTTGCTTGAAACAGAATTTTCCATTAACTAGATAATATATGAACTCAAGTTTCTTCAGAAAACCAGTGTTGTTTACATGGTGCTATTGCTTCCTTTTTGAAACTTTAAATTTTAAAACACACATGCACACACAAGGTATTGCATAAAAACATTTTATATATTTCCACATACATATTTTTTAAAAACTCCTTTAAATGTATCTCATACAATTAATTACATCATTAACTATTCATATGCCAATAATATTTAGTTCAGATGGATATTTTCATAGGGATATTTCCCTAGCACAGTTATTAAAATAAGTTCACTAGCAGATTTAAATATACCACACAATGCTTGCATGTTAACAGTTACTTGCTTGCTAAATAGAGCTATAAATATTCAATGAAATGTAGATACTGTATTGCCAGCTTTTCTTTCAGTGTATTCAAATACATTAATATATTCTGAAACCTATTAGAATGGCAAGAGTGAGTTCTATGATATTTTGTGTATGATACTCCATTTCTTTTTTTTATTTTTTATTTTTTTTGGTCTTTTTGCCATTTCTTGGGCTGCTCCCATGGCATATGGAGGTTCCCAGGCTAGGGGTCGAATCGGAGCTGTAGCCACCGGCCTACGCCAGAGCCACAGCAACACAGGATCCGAGCCACGTCTGCAACCTATAACACAGCTCATTAACCACTGAGCAAGGGCAGGGACCAAACCCTCAACCTCATGGTTCCTAGTTGGATTCGTTAACTACTGCGCACAACTGGAACTCCCCTCCATTTCTTGAATACAGATCTCATTTTAAGAATTATGGCTCAAATGCATTATGGCCTCATGTCGTATAAAATGAGTTATCAACACAAATGTAAATCAAATCATTTTTAGCATTTTGTTCCATACTCAAAGGTAAAAGAAATCTTTTGTTCTATATGTAAACTTTTGCTAGGGATCAAGAAATATTTTCTTTACACGGACATGTACTTTTGATAGCATTATTTTACATTTCTACACAAGACAAACATGGAATAATCAAATATTACATATTATATTGGCTTGTTAAATGTGTTTTTAGGTTTTGAAAGTTTATTTAGCAGCTATAAAATGGAACAAGAGCTTTAAATAAATCCATACAAGTAAGCTATCCCTCTGTTGATCCCACTATCTCCCCTACTCCTTGTTTTCTCTCCATAACATGATTTTTTGTGTTAATCATTTCTGGGGAAAAAAAAAAGATAAGCAAAAAACTTCTGGATAGTAACTTTCAAATCAAATTGGAAACATTTTCATGATGTAAAAGAAGAACTGAAAATAAAGTGAGAGGACAAGAGATTTAACAAAATCTCTTCTCTGAAATTTCATGCATACACATGGAATAGTCTAAAATGTTTATGATCTGCCAAATTCATGTAAGAAATGACATTTATGAAGTGTCAGGTATTTCCTTAACCCAACCTTTTTTCTGAGTCATTCAAAAAATTCTGTGTTTGCTCTCCTTTCCCTTCTTCTGCATCTTCCACAGTATAGATTAAATAGAATTGGGTAATGTGGGTAATCAACTTACCACAAGCAATACTGATTTCAAAGTAGAATATTTTCATTATTTTATGAGAACAAATTTGATCAGGAAATAGATTAACTGAAAATATTTCCTTGAAACACAGCTAAGATGAGTTTAAAAAGAATATCATGGAGCTCCCATTACAACACAGCAGAAACGAATCCGACTGGGAACTATGAGGTTGCAGGTTTGACCCCTGGCCTCACTCAGTGGGTTAAAGATCTGGCATTGCCATGGGCTGTGGTGTAGGTCGCAGACATGGCTTGGATCTGGCATTGTTGTGGCTAAGGCATAGGCTGGAAGCTGTAGCTCACATTAGATCCCTAGACTGGGAACCTCCGTATGCCGTGGGTGCAGCCCTAAAAAAGCAAAAATAAATAAATAAATAAATAAAAAGGAATATCGCATGTTTTGTTTCTTTCAGTCACTGTCCTGTTGAGAATAGATTTTAAAATCTCTTAAAAGATGATCTTATAATAAATAATTCATAATTTCAAAATGCATTTAAAATCACAGAAGCTCTGAACTCTACATATGACACAAAGTATTATTATTTCACTAGAGGTGTATATAATAACTATCATCTGAATATATTAAATAAATATTAAATTACCATCTTAATAATAGGCTTATCAGATCTGAGTTGCTGCTTTGTTGCACATAAGCTGCTATTAATTGCTTTGATTGCTTTCCCAAAGATGATCTTCACACAAATGATAATAAAAAGTGCCTTTAGTTATATGCATCACATAATAAATACTCATTATACTGCATTAATACCTGCCATTACCCTCTCTTAAGCTATTATTAGTGAAGATTCCCCAGTCACCAGAGTACATTCCTAATCTTCACTAAGGTGGAAGTTTCAAACTGTGCATTCTCAGTAGGTATCATGATACAAGAAGCTTCTCAGCTTTGCAGCAGGATAATGTTTACTGCTTTGTGGCAGGGAATGAAAGAAGGTTGGTTGGTCAAAACCTGCCCTTGCAGCTTGTCAGCTGTTATATTTGAATATAGGGTGCTTTGGATCAGGCACTGAGTGTCACAAGGGCTTGGGGGACTAACTAATGAAAAAAAAAAAAAAAATCAATGGTCTGTTGTTTTTAAAATGTCAGAGAGAACTAAGAAAATATCTCAAATGTCAAAATGCACTTGAAATAAGATATAGTGATCCAAAGGCACCGAAGTAATTTAGGGTTTCATACACAAAAGCCCTGAAGCAGGGCAGTGAAAGTCCTTCAGTAATCTGTAGGTCTGTATTGTCTGAAATACTGTACTTGGTTCAATTCTAAAAAAGTTCTTAAGGAAATGGAAAGGCTTTAAAGAGGAGAGGCAGCAATAATTATAGTACAATGACCAACAGTCTGGAATAAAGCAATATAAAAAGTAATTATGCCTGGAACCATAAAACTCCTAGAAGAAAACATAGGTAGTAAAATCCTTGACATTGATCTTGACAATGATTTTTCGGGTTTGACACTAAAAGCAAAAATAAACAAGTAGGAAAACCTCAAACTAAAAAACTCTGCACATCAAATGAAACTATCAATAAACTAAAAGGGAACCTACTGAATTAGAGAAAATAGTTGTAATCACAATTGTGATAAGGGGTTAATATCCCAAATATATAAGAAATTCATAAAACTTAATAGCAAAAAGCAAACAATAATTCCATTAAAAATAGAGGATCTCAATAGACATTTTTCTAAAATAGACATGCAGATAACTAAAGGTTCATGGAAACATGCTCATCATCACTAATCATCAGAGAAATGTGAATCATAGACACAAACCTGCACGTAGAAAACACCTGTGAGAATGGCTAATCTCAAAAAGACAATAGATAACAAGTGTTGGCAAGAATGAAGAAAAGAGAATCCTTTTGCACTCTTGGTGGGAATGTAAATTGGTGCAGACACTACAGAAAACAGTATAGAGGTTCCTCAAAATTAAAAATAGAACTGCGATATGGTTTAATAATTCCACTTCTGAAATAGTCACCTGAAGAAAGTAAACTCAAACACATATATGCACCGCCATGTTCATTGCACTATTATTTACAATAGCCAAGATATAGAAACAACCTAAATGTCCATTGACAAATGAATGGGTAAAGATGTGACATATACATACATACATACGTACATACATAAATGCATGGAAATATTATTCAGCCATAAAAAAGAATGAAATCTTGATACTTGTCTTAACATGGATGGACCCTGAGGGCATTGTGCAAAGTGAAATAAGTCTGACAAGACAGAAGACAAAACTATGTGATATCACTTATATGTGGAATCTAAAAGAAAACAAAAAGCAAGCTCATCCATACAGAGAACAGATTGGTAGTTCCTAGAGGAAAGGGATAGGAAGTATCGACATAGATGAAGGGAATCAACAGGTACAAAATGGCAATTGCAAAAGAAATTAGTCATGGGTAGGTAATGTACAGCCTAGCAAATATAATTAATAATACTGCATTGCATATGAGAATTCCTAGGAGAGTAAATCTTAAAATTCTCAGCAGAAGGAAAAAAAGTCTGTTAACTATGTATGGTGATAAACATTAACCAGAGAAATTGTGGTGATCATTTCATAATATATACAAACATCAACCATTATGTTATGTCTGAAACTAAGATAATGTTGTGTGTCAATTATACTCAAATTAAAAAAAATGATTATTAATCCTTCAACTCTTCTATCCAGCTCTCTTTTAAATCTAAGGAACACACAGAATCCAAATTAGAGGCAGGTTGCCTAGGAACTGGAAAAGACATGTTGCACAAACGAAGGATGTTCGTTAAGAAGGAGGTTCTTGATTCCCCTGCTGTGATTTTCTTAGTAAATCCAGTCCATTCTCCTTACCATTCAAGAACTTCTCTGCTTGATCAACTTGAATGCATTTCAGCATTGCCAATCCAGCTCCAAAACTGTAAGTCCTTTCAGAAACATACTGTTAACTGGTCACAGTATTTGAGCTATTTCCATGGTAGATAATCTGTTGAGTTTAGCATTCAAGAGGATGAATCCCTCTTGAATCAGCTGAAGCAGATAGGAGAATCCTTCAATTGTATCTAAGAATAAGCTTTGAGGAAAAAAAATAGAAAACATGCCCCTTGCAAGGTTGTTAAAGCAGCAGCATCTATGCCAGTATAGTCAGGCTGTTCAACTTTGTGTGCAGCAATGTCTGAGAGTCTAGTACTCACTTCTGTACCATCTGTGTCAGGCACACACCCCTGTTCAATAAGATTTTCTGATTGTTAGAGTCTTTTATAATTTTTTATATTTTATTCTTATATTAAAAGCCAAATCCAGATATGTATTTCCTGCCACTGTCTGTATTACAGCATCTGCCTAATTCAACTTAATTAACAGCCTTTGCTGGCTTGAGACAATGGAGTCTGTGGATTTGCAGCCTGGCAACCCCCACACACCAGTCATCCTAAGACTACCCAAGAAGAGATTCCCAACAATACAGGGTATCTTACTCACTCCAGATGCTCAACTGCAATGGCCAAAATGTTTTTCTTTGATTGTGTCCTTCAGTGAAAGCACTGATTTAACTTTAACATATTCAAGATAGTAACTTCTATTGGCAAGATCAGTTTTGTATCTAAATGACAATGGTTTCAGAGTGGCAGTAACCAGTAGAAAAGGCTTCATGCAGCAAGTTTATATAATTACTTTCATTTTTCATCATCAGCAGGCACTGCTAAACAGAAGTTTATCTGTGTTCTCAATGTTCTTAGAGCTGTAAGGAGTAACCAATAAACAACAATAAGTATCACCAACCTGACCTTTTTCTAAACCCCTCAATTATTCTCCCTAAGTAGTTTTATGTTATAGGTGTTTAAAGTTTGTGTCCACTCAGTTCCCATTGTGGCTCAGCAGAAACAAATCTGAGTATCCATGAGGACACAGGGTTTGATCCCTGGCCTCGCTAAATGGGTTAAGAGTCCTGCATTGCGGTAAGTTGTGGTGTAGGCCAGCAGCTACAGTTCTGATTCAAACCCCTAGCCTGGGAACCACCATAGGCTATGGGTGTGGCCCTAAAAAGAAAAAAAAAAAAAAAGAGTTTGTTTTAACTCTTTCTCTATCACAAATCCCATGAATTGATAGTTCTCATCCTGGGTAAAGGATTCTGAATGACTTCCTCCCAGCCATGGCACTTTAACCAGTCTTGCTAATTGTTTAAATCCCATTGTTTACAACCATATTCCTAGCTCAAAAAACTTCTTTTCACTGGAGAATTAAAAAAAAAAAAAAAACTGAACATTGGTAAAGTGAAATATGAGCTTTTTGTGTGAAGGCAGGTATTGAAGATAGTGCAAAGTATGGAAATTCCAAGTCAGCTGCAAACTGGAGTTAAAGAACAAGAATTTCACCAAGAAGTGAGACCACTCTTGTCTTCCATCAGAGAGCGGTCCACATGCTGTCTGTCACCTCAATCTGTGTCTGTGTTCATTTAGTCCATTCTCTCCTGCCTCTTGAACTAGCTTACTTAGCTTTTTCATTTTTGCAAATGTTCAACATCACTGTCCTGTGGAAATTCTTCCTGTGGAAATTATTCCTGCTGAGTCTAGCCTTTCTGTCTTTAGCCTTTCTGTCTTTCTGTCTTTCTTATTGCCGAGGTAACATTGAGATTGTGAGACAAAACTGCTGGAAAAACAGGTTTTCTCAGGATAGTCCAAAAAAGAATGCCTCTTGTGTCACTTCTTCACTTTGAATCAATCTGATGATCAACAAATCTTTAATTTTTTTCTTTTCAAAGGGTTTAGAAACTTAAAGAAGGGTGATATGTAAGATATTTATCCAGAAAGTGTTCCCGAAAGTCACTACCAAAGACTAGAAGATGAGAGAAGCCATATATCAGGACAGCTCTGGTTTATCCGCTTTGCTCGCCAAATTATAAAATATTTCATTTGAATGAAAAATTGTATAGCTAGAAAGAAATGTTTGAAAAGCTAACTCTATTCTCACCCTGATCCACTCAAGGGTGTTGTAAATAATGGTGCTTTGTGATACTTTGTAGAAAGACATGGCTGTCTTTATTTACTCTGGCAAACTATTATTGGTGCTCATTCATAAATCTGATTTCTTCTTAAATCTATTTTACATGTTTAGTGTATATCATTTAGGTAAATACTTGATAATATTATTCTCAGTTTACTTTCTTTCCAGCAAGGTAATCCAAGCTAGACATACTAGTGAGTTCCCGAAGGAAATTTTCTACTGAGTTTCCAATTTTGTTACAGATGATAGAGAACTAGCCTTTATATTGGGTGCTTTATTTATTTATTTATTTTTAAATGAGCTTCACTATCTTCTTGCTAGCCTTTTAAAAGAGGAACTTAAAGAGAATTTTCTCTTATTCTAACTTATTGGTAAAATGCACTTAGGTAGAATTACAGTATTCACATATTAAATTCTGCTATGATATGTGTGATAGTTAATTTTATATGTCAAGTCAATTGCATCATAGGGTGTCTAGATATTCGTCTAAACATAATTCTGTAGGTGTCTGTGATGGTATTTCTGAAAAAGATTAGCATCTGAATGAGCAAACTCAGTAAAGCAGATGGCCCTCCCCAAGTGGATGGGTACCAATCAACCCACTGAAGCCCTGAATAGAAAAAAAGAAAAGGTGGGAGAAAGAAGTACTAGACCCTTTCTGTCTGAATGATTGAGCAGGGACATTGGTCGTCTCCTGAACTCACACTAGGATTGACCCCATTAGCAACCCTGCTCCTTAGACCTTTAGATTCAGACCGAATCACACCACTGGTTTCTTGGGTCTCCAGCTTGCAGATAGCAGATCATGAGATTTCTGATCCTCCATAATGATGTAAGCTAATTTAAACACACACACACACACACACACACACACACACACACACACACGCACACACAATCTCCTCTTGGATTCTGTTTCTCCGGAAAACTCTTTACTAATACAATAGTATTATAAGCAAAATACAATGGTAGCATGGAGAAATTAAAACCAAAGGGAGTTGTGGAGACTCTATGAAAAAAAATAATTTGGTGTTGGGGATATGGAGGGCTTTAAGGGAGAGGAAAAGTGGAGAATGGGCCTCTCAGACATAAGAGATAATATAATGAATGGATGTAAAGTAACTGAATGTAAGTCTATGTGTTTGGAGAACATGAAATAGTCTAGTTTGTCAAATGAAAGAATATATGAAAATGCTAGAGGAGTACACACCAAACAAGAAAAGTAAAGTACTTGTCAATAAGGTATTTAAACCCTAATTGCAAAGAAAATAAAAATAATTGTCATTTACTAGTTAACTGCTATGTTATTTGCTCTCTGATTGATATCTAAGTTTCTTTTAATCTTCAGATATAAGAATATAGATATTACCTCTGCTTTGCAGATGAGGAAACTGAGGGCCTTATAGTAAGTGGCAGATCTGGGATGTTAACTCAGGCCAATCTGGTTTTAAAACACAGCTAATTGCTACAGTTTTTATAAGAGTAATTTTAATTATTCTACTTGCAAAGTAATATTCAAATTTCATGTGCATTTTAATTTGTCTTTCACTACACACTTAACCTCAAGAGAGCTTCTTAAATACCCCAGAAAGGAAATAATTCATAATTTAATCTTTATGAACCTCTGAAACAAACAAAAAAATGAGTCCTCAAAATGAAGGCAGCTAATAAAAAATTCAACTCAATATTTAGGACTTTGAGATTGGAAAGTGATCACTGTGATTTTTAGCATATATTCCTAGTTGGAGTTTGCAAAGGGACTAAATATAGCCTTCATTTCCTAACATCAAGAGCCTGAATGTGGCATAGACACGGGATGCAGATAAGGGAAAGGACCAGGACCATTCCTTGGGGCCATGCCCACAAGGGCAGTGTTAAGGGATTTGTGCCAAGTCAGTTCTGTGACACCCAGAATGCACACACCACCACTGCCTTCACCCAAGGAAGTGACAGGAGGATGGGCCATTCAGTTCATCACTGCAAAGGAGTACAGGAGCTGATGAAATAAAGAAAATATTCTAGAAAGAGTTCAGGAAGAAACACTGAGTTACAGAACTTTTTTTAAATGCACATGAATTTTACCCTGTCAGCCCACTTTTTATAATTCAAGAACAAACACATTATAGCAACAAACCACCTCATTTAGAATGAATTGAGACTATTCCATCATACTGGAATAAGTTGTCTGATGACTTGTCAGTAAAACTTCTCTTTTACTACTGGCTCAGGAAGAAAGTCAAAGATTATGAGATTTGTGATTAAATGGAGGAAAGAACGTCATTAAGAAACAATGGTTTCGTTTAGGGAATCAATTTTCTATTTATCTGTTATCACAATTATATTTAAATTATCATTATTTAAGCATAGACTCACTCAGCTTATCTTCTGTTATAATCTAAGAACCATACAATATATAATTTTTTACTATATTTTGAATATTAACATTCAAAACTTAGCCTCTGTTGTATATGCTAAAGCTCTATATGATTCTCAAATGATAATAATTCTATTTTTTTCTAGAAAAAATATTACTTTGTTTTAGTGGACAAATGCTGATTTTTTTTTCTAGCCCAGTATCCCTAATTCCTCTGGGAAGATTTTCTTCCCCATATTTCTCTAATCCCAGAAATGAACCTTCCCCCATCTCAGATGTAAGCTCTATCCAAGTCTATCCAAGGGTGAGCTAATTGGAAAAAACTTTTCACCTTGGCAACATTTTCTTGCTCCACGTGGGGAATCAATATAGTGTTTTTGTTGGAATGAGATTGCTCTACTCTCATCCTGGCCCTGTCACTCATTGAGTAAGTGATTTTAACCTCTCTGTGTCTCAACTCCCTCATGGGTAGAAGAGTGATAATAATAATGCATCCCTTTTAGAGTCTTTATAAGGATTAATGAGTTTGGAGTTACAGTTGTGGCACAGCAGAAATGAATCTGACTATGAACAATGAGGTTGCGGGTTCGATCCCTGTCCTCACTCAGTGGGTTAAGGATCTGGCATTGCCTTGAGCTGTGGTGCAGGTCACAGAAATGGCTTGGATCTGGCATGGCTGTGGCTGTGGCGTAGGCCAGCAGCAACAGCTCCAATTACACCCCTAGCCTGGGAAACTCCATATGCTGCAGATGCAGCCATTAAAAAAAAAAAAAAAAAAAAAGGATTAATGAGTTACTGTTTCCACACTTAGAAGAGGGCTTGGAACATAATATGTAATGTATAAATATTTTTAAAATAAGTACATTTGTTTAAAATCATGTGCAATTACTCAGTAGTCTACTCAGGGCTGACATGTGGAAAGAAAGTGATCTTTTTCACTGTGGTTGCTGAGGTGAGTTGGGTCATTGCAATGAATCAAATAGAGAGGTGTATTATTCCACTCAGGCTACTATAACAAAACAACACAGAGTAGGTGCCTTAAAAAACAGCAGGCATTTACATCTCACACTTTTGGGGTCTGGAAATCACATGTGAGGGTGGTCACATGCTGAGGCTTCATGTCTGGTGAGACCCCTTCCTGGTTCTTAGATGACATTTTTTGTCATGTCCTCACATGGAGAAGAGGCAAGGAGCTTTCTCATGAAGCTCTTATTAGGGAACTCATTCCATTTATGAGGACTCTGCTCTGATGACCCACTCATCTCCCAAAGGCCCCAACCTCCTACTATCACCTCGGAGGTTAAGTGAATTCAGCGTACAAATTTGGAAGAGATGCATTTGCGATAAGTCAACGTAAGGAGTAGGCAACCTTCCTTGTTACCACACAGAGAAACTAAACAATGAACTCAGCAATACAATTTGCAGTGGAATCAAACTACAGAGAGAGAGAAAACTCAAAAACTTTGTGGCTCCTTGTACCCATCTGTAGGAAATGGGCTTAGAGTCCTCAGATACAGAAGACAATGAATTCCTCTTTTATTTTTTTTCTTTGCTAAAGCTCTTTTGAAATGGGTTTCTGTTACTTGCCACCAAAATACTTCTGACCAAAAAAAAAATATATATATATATATATATCTTTAAGGGAATTTCAACAAGTCTATACTTAAAGAATCATCTCACACATTGAGTAATATATATATAAAAAAAGAATTGTCTCAACTTGAGACTGTCAAAAGAAGAAATATTTGACTTTTAGCTATTCAAAAATTGCCCCCTCCCACCTACTAATATACATTCAGTATTTCATTAAACTGAACATCAAGCTACTTCAGTTTTTCAGAGCTTAATTTTATTTCTTTTTAAATATTTATTGAGCAAGAATTTCCTTCTGCTAATTAGTTTTCTGCCATGTTTTCTTGTCACCATAGCTCAATTCACAATATGTTACATTAAAGAGGTGTTAATTATCTATTGCCATTAGAAGTTTCACCACAGCTGATATGCCAAGAAAATGAGTGATTTGATTAGACTACAGAAAGGTTATTTAAGGAATTTGGAATTGTCAATGTTAGTAATACAAGTTTATATAAACAATATTACTTGGGAAAATGATCTTAAATGAGAATGATCTCAATGAAATTTTTTAAAAAAATGTCTCCATGGATGATCTTTTATAAGAAGAAACAGGACATATTTAAAGGGTAAAGGACTTCAAATCAGAAAAATATAGGTTCAAATCCTGGCTCATAAGGTACCCACTGGTTTTGGAAATGTCATCTTTTCAATCCATATTTTTTCATTTCTAAAACTAGAGAAAATAATATCCATCATTCAGGTTTGTAATGAAGATTGCATATTATATGAAAGCATATAGCATTATGCCAGCTACAAAACAGTAAGAGAAATAATATTAGCAACAAAAAAGTTACAAACATATGAAGAAAGCATATAAAGAGTCTCAACACTATTATATCAGTCAATTATCAGTCAGTCAGACATAGTACACTATAGATATTCTTGAGATGAATTTTTTTTTTCTTTTTTAAAGATGCACTTGTGGCATATGAAAGTTCCTAGACTAGAGGTTGAATTGGAGCTACAGCTGCTGGCCTACATGACAGCCACACTGACATGGGATCCAAACTGCATCTGTGACCTATCCACAGGTCATGGCAACGCCAGATCCTTAACCCACTGAGTGAGGCCAGGGATTGAACACACATCCTCATGGATACCAGTAGGATTCATTTCACTGAGCCACATGGGAACTCCCAAGAAGAATGTATTTTTTGTGAGTTACTCACAAAACTGTGGGAAAAGGCAAGAGAATCAAGGACCAAAGAATGTTTTCAGGAGAAAAGGAATTTTCAACAATTTCAGTAAAGCACCCTGAAAGTTCAGCCTTCTGCCTCAAAAGCAGGAATGCCACCACTAGCTCATCTGACCCTTGTTAATAGAAAAATGATTCTATTTCTTCAAGTCAGTGTAATTCCCATAATACAAATACTTTGTTAGAATAACTTTACATCTGTTAATTACAAGTTATAATAAAAAGCATGTCCATCTACAATGTGAAGTTTGGGCCCTTAGATGAAATGCCCTTGTGCAGTGCATGACCAAATACTTACAACTGGCTTAACTTAGTTTCCTCTGTATGAGACTCTAAACAAAGCTTTTACTTCTCTATTTCTCAAAATTAAGCTTTTACTAGCTCTACATGAAAGCTATTATATGATATTAGTAGTACCAAATATCAAGACGACCTACTTTCACTGTTTCATCCAACTAATAAAATGAGAATTTATGATTTTGCTTAAGATGTTAAGTTCAAATTCTGCATTTTGCATAGATGAATTCACAAGGGCTCATGATATTTTTCCTCCACTCATTTATTTATTCCTATACTGAAATGTATGTTCTAATTCATTTTTTTGCCTGGGTAGATTCCTTTTTTCAAGAATTGTTTATGTGATATGTTCTCCGAATTGTTCTATATCTACAAATATATATTCATAACCCAAACAGCTGGATGTTATCTTGGCTAATATTTGATTATCAATAATCCATATATGATACAGATGAATGTTCTAAGACTAGCATGATTACATTCTTCTTTCTTTTAAATTTAATTATTTATTGCATATACTAGTATGAATTCTGTTTATTCCAATAGTTTAATATTATTTTAGGATATGCCTTTGTATTGCTTTTCTAATCCAGTCTTGCCTAAAATTTGATATACATTTTCAAGTTGCTTTCTCAGTATGTTAAATTTTTATTATCTTTCAGCTGTCACCTCAAACTCAATTATTCCTATTTACCTTCTGTTAGCAAGTAATTTCCACACTAATTCTCCTGGATCTTCCAATTCCCTCACAATTTCCATCATTGTATTTTTGCTTTGTGCTTTAAGACAATTTTCCCATTTCTTAGGCCGGCTATTCAAATCTTAAGAGTAAATATCCCCATTATTTTATCTATTGGATTTTTTTTAAATTTGAAAATCAAATTTTCCATTCCAGAAAGTAGTTTTATGCTATAATCAAATCTATTTATGTGTATTTATTAATTTTTTGTTGTTATTCGTTACCTTCAGAAATATCATTTCACTAAGATGCACCTGTTTAGGTTATTCTGCTAATATGTGAAATTCTAATTCTCTCTCTCCTTTCCTCCCACCCTCACATTTTCTAGGGCCCACAGGTTAGTGCTGTATTTCTCCTATTGATTAGTCATTACCCTGTTTAATTTAGGGGTATAGGACCAATAACTGTGCTGGCTTATATGGTAGCAATATTATTAGTATATTAGTATCATTAGTAATATTCATGGAAGTATATCCCAGTGTGTAGTTGATAGGCATGTTTCTAGGCCTCAACCAAGTTATAAACAAGAAAGTTTCAGTTTGTCCCTTGGAACCTCATAACAATATCAAGGGATCCTTACCAGAACACATCCAGTGTCACTTTTTCTTATAATTCTCTTTTTCATAGGACAACTCCCCTCCAGGAATCCCTGATAAAAACTTCTGATAGCAATCAGAATAATGGTGGCTAATAGGAGGGGCAGACAGACCCGAAGGAGATGTGAAATAACTTTATGATTTGAAGGAAATGTTCTATATCTTGATTATAGGGTGTATGCATTTCTTCCAATTCATAGAATTTTATACCTAGTATCTGTAGAGAGCACTGTATATAAAATTATACCTCAAAAGAACACAATTCTTTAAAGGTTTAGAAAAATAGTAGAAAATGCTAGAAAAATAGTAGCAAATACACTATCAGATATTTACTAAGATATATATCTAGCTATCCTAACCATCCCTCTATGTATACACATAGGGAGGTCTTGAATGTTGTTTTGTCATAAACACTTGGGCTTTTTAAAAACTTATTTTCAGTAGTTGTGTGTGATTGCTAATGTGTGAAAGAGATACAAGTACAAAGTCAAAACAAAGGAGAGAATCATAAAATCAACATATTTTCCAGATTGGGATGAATTGACAACTTTTGTATGGTATCTTATGGTTGAGGGTCTTTACTTGGTGAGTCATAGCTCTCATTCCCTTGACTGCAGACAGGCTTTTGTTTACATCTTCCCATTATTTTTCTTCTCTGAAATTTTCTTTTTTTTTTTTTCTCCTCAGTACGCTAACATCTTCATTGTCAATGCGAAGGGAAGTGGCTTTTCAAATACTCTCTTAAGAATTGCTTCTGAATTTTGCTGCCTCACATTTTTCCTGGCATTTTATAGAAATCATTAACAACTTGGTTGCCTCCTTATGTCAATCCAGCTTATAATTATAGACATAGCTTGTAGCCCTTTTGTGGATGAAGTTGTATTTTAAATAAGGAAAATAAATGTACAAAGAAAATGAGTTTTAGTTAATTGCCAGAGAAACTGTTTAGCTAACATGACTATTTGCTCTAAATCTATTTTTTTAAGGTTGACTTGTTAGGACGTTAGATAAAATAACAGTAATAAAATTTAAGGGCAGGAGTTCCCACAGTGGCCCAGTGGAAACAAATAATATCTATAAGGATAGGTTTAGGATGAGATTTAGGATCCCATGTTGCCATGAGCTGTTGTGTAGGTCACAGAGGTGGATAGGATCTGGAGTTTCTGTGGCTGGGGCTGTAGGCTAGTGGCTACAGCTCTGATTCGACCCCGAGCCTGGGAACCTCCATATGCCAGAGATGCAGCCCTAAAAAAATAAAAAAATAAATAAATAAAATATAATTTATTGGCTTATGTTTGTTTTTGTTTGTTTTATAATTATCCTGAATTTGGAAAGAAGTACTTTTTCTTTTTGGCCATGCCCATGGCATAGAGAAGTTCTTGGGCCAGGGACCGAACCTATCCCATAGTACTAACAACTCTGGATCCTGAACTCTCTGTGCCACCAAGGAACTCCAAAAAGTACTTCTTAATGTTGCTTTGAATGTGAATGAATTTTAAGTTTTGAAAGACATACTTCTGCTCATGGTCACTAATGCTTTTTCAAAATGGTAATCATTCAAAAGACCCTCCTAGACTCATACCTTTGGCATGAATTACTCATTTTTTATTGGAAATTAAATACAGTTTAAAGGATTTAAATCAATGAAAATAGAATACACCCTCACACCGTGCACAAAAATAAACTTAAAATGGCTTAAAGACTTAAACATAAGACAAGACACCATAAAATTCCTAGAAGAGAACATAGGCAAAACATTCTCTGATGTCAACCATATAAATATTTTTTTTAGGTCAGTCTCCCAAACAATAGAAATAAAAAGAAAAATAAACCAATGGGACCTAATCAAACTTACAAGCTTTTGCACAGCAAAGGAAAGCATTAAAAAAAAAATACAACCTACAGAATGGGAGAAAATAGTTTCTAAATTTCTAATATATGCAAACAAATTTTGCAACTCAACAGCAAAAAAAAAAAAAAAAATTTCCAATCAAAAAATGGGCAGAAGACCTGAATAGACATTTCTTCAAAGAAGATATACAGATGGCCAACAGGCGTGTGAAAAAAAAAAAATCAAAGTCACTAATTATTAGAGAAATGCAAATCAAAACTACAATGAGGTACCACCTCACACCTGTCAGAATGGCCATCATTAATAAGTTAACGAATGATAGAGAGGGTGTGGATAAATTGTACCCTCCTACACTGTGGGTGGTAATGTAAATTGGTATAGCCACTATGGAAAACAGTATGGAGGTACCTCAGAAAACTAAGTATGGGACTACCATATGACCCAGCAATCCCAATCTTGGGCATATATCCGGACAAAACATTCATTGAAAAATATACATGCACACCTATGTTCATTGAAGCACTATTCACAGTAGCCAAGACATGGAAACAACTTATGTCCATTGACAGATGAATGGATTAAGGAGATATGGTATATATACACAATAGAATACTATTCCGCCATAGGAAAGAACAAAATAATCCCATTTGAAGCAACATGGATGGAGGTAGAGACTCTCACACTATGTGAGGTAAGTCAGAAAGATAAAGACAAATACCATATATCACATATCTGGAATCTAATATATGGCACAAATGAACCTATGTACAGAAAAGAAATGAACTCATGGACTTAGAGAACAGACTTGTGGTTGCCAGGAGGGAAGGGGAAGGAGTGGGATGGACTGGGAATTTTGAGTAAAACAAAAAAGAGGAGTTCCATCATGGCTTAGAAGAAACAAATCTGACTAGCATCCATTAGGAAGCAGGTTTGATTCCTGGCCTTGCTCAGTAGGTTAAGGATCTGGTGTTGCTATGAGATGTGGTGTAGGTCACAGACGTGGCTCAGATCTAGTGTTGCTGTGGTTGTGGCATAGGCCAGAGACTATAGCTTGATTTCGACCCCTAGTATGGGAACCTCCCTATGCTGCTGATAAGGCCCTAAGAAAGGAGAGGAGAGGAGAGAGAAGAGAGAGAGAAGAGAGATAGAGAGGAGATAGAGAGAAAGAAAAGAAAGAAAGAAGAAAGAAAGAAAGAAAGAAATAAAGAGAGAGAGAGAGAGAGATAAAGAGGAGAAGATGATATATCTCTATCTATATCCTTCTGCATAAATAAATAAAATAATCACTAAAGAAATAAATCACTAAATAAAATAAGTACAGAAAGAAGACAGACAGACAGACAGACAGACAGACAGACAGACAGAAAGAAAGAAAGAAAGAAAGAAAGAAAGAAAGAAAGAAAGAAAGAAAGAAAGAAAGAAAGAGTTACCTGTGAGGGATCTGCTGTAGCACACAGTGAGCTCCCCAAATATTCTATGATCATCTATGTGGGAAAAAAAAAGTCCGAAAGAGAATGGATGTGTGTACATATATGACTGAGTCACTTCATTGTACAGTGTAAATTATCACAAACTTGTAAATCTTTTTTAAAATGAAAAAAAAAAGAATTTAAAAAATAATCCTTTTTTTTTTTTTTTTTGCTTTTTAGGGCCACAGGTGTGGCATATGGAAGTTCCATATGGGGGATCAAACTGGAGCTATAGCTATAGCTGCTGGCCTATAACACAGCCATAGCAATCCAGGATCCAACCCACATCTGCTATCTACACTACAAATCACCACAATGCCAGACCATTAACCCATTGAGTAAGACCAGGGATCAAACCCACATCCTTGTGGATACTTGCTGGGTTTGTTACCACTGAGCCATGGTGGGAACTCACAAAGTAATCTATTTTTATGTCAATATTTCCATATTAAAGTTCCACTTTAGCCACAGCACTTTTATTGGAAACTTTTACATAAAAAAGGCTGAGGAAGTGATTGGCAAATGATGCCTATAAGTTTTCAAATATTATTTCATCTATTTATCCACAAACTTTTCCTACTCAAAGGGATGAAAGAAGAAAGTCTCACAGACTGCAAAACATTTCTCTAGCTTCTATTGGTAAAATATTATTGTCCTAAGCAAATACTGGGTAGCACCAATGCCCAGAACTAAGATTATTAAAGTATTACTATAGAAAAGCTGATGCTATATTTATCACAGAGTATACTGATATCAAGTGTGGTGTTGTTAAGTCTAAAAAGATTTTTTAAATTTTGTTTTTCACTTCTCTATTATCATTACAATGCTACAAGGAAAAAAAGAATCTGACAGCTACATTATGGATTTATGCAAATTACCACAAAGTAAGCAAAATAGCAGACACCTTTATACAAGAGGAAAATGTTCCAAAGCAGGTGCACTAGAATCTTTTCATGACTGTCAAAAACTGTACCCTGTGAACTATTTCTTGAATTAATTTAGAATAATTTTCTCCAAATATAGAAATCTTCATTCAGAGTATCAATTTGCAGTGGCCTTCCAAATGCCAAGCAAGTAGTCTTTAATATATTCTCTGAGTCGATGCAAACAATTAAGTGAAAAGAAATTCCTTCTACAGAGGTTCAAGGATTTTTAGTATTATTTAATGGATATTTAGGTTTTAGTGATTTTATTCCCTTTGGTCACTATTTGGCTATCTAACATTCTGTGTATGAAAAGTTAGTATCTACTTCCATCTACTTCTAATTTATTGACTTCCACTTCAGAATGCTCAGTGACTTATATGATACAGAATAAATTAGACCTCATTGATTTCCACTATAATCATACCTATTGTGTAGCCTTCATTATTGTATCTGTCATTTGCTTTCTTTTCTCTCCCAGGTAAATATGTTTTTTTTTTTTATTTTTAATAAGTTCTGAGAAAAGGGCAACCTTGTCCTTTTTATTTGTGTCATTCTCCTCTCAACTTGGTTAATCAGCCTTTAAAAGTTACTGTAAATCAACTTGACTGTTGCATTCACGATAAAAACACACTTTGATGCAGAACTTTAATTGATTTTTCATTCTAGTTGTGTGATTAAAAGAGATTGATCACTGTCAGTTAGAAACTTGTTTAAAAACTAATTATATAAATGAGAATATTTGAGATAATGCTACACATATTTCTACCCTTAAAGATTAAAGCCCCCCAAATATCAAATAGCATCAAAAAGAAACTTTAATTATAAAGTAAGTATGGAGAAAGCTTAATTCATGGGTGAAAGATCTAAATAATACAATTATTAAATAAATTACATTTATATTCTCATATATATAAAGTAACTGGAAAAAGTTTTAACTTTCTATCAAATATATTTAAATTAACAAAATTGTTATTTAAAAATTCAACTGCTAAATCTTTTTGTTTTGTTTTGTTTTGTTTTGCAGCATATGTAGGTATGTAAGTTCCCAGGCTAGGGGTCAAAACAGAGCTACATCTGGCAGCCTATGCCACAGCCACAGCAATGTGGGATCCAAGCCATGTCTGTGACCTACACCTCAGCTTACAGCAACCCACTGAGCAAGGCCATGGATCGAACCTGCATCTCATGGATCCTAGTCAGGTTCATTAACTTCTGAGCTATGAAGGGAACCCCCTCTAAATCTTAAACATGTCAAATTTTAGAAAATTGAGTCCAAGTTTTAAAAGGTCCTATGAATGTCCCCTTACTGTATAAGATTTTCTATTTATTTAAATAAGCTCCTAAAAACTTCTCACTATAAGTTTTGTAAAAAAAAATCTATTATTTTCACTAATATTAGACTATAGTAGTACCATGCCCATCATTCCTTAATAGTAAGAAATTCTGAGTAAATTAGTGAATAAAGCTAGATACATGTAAACTAATTTGGATAAACTGGTGTACCTTTTATTCCATTATCATTAATTGACACTGGTGTTTTAATATCTTTTTTTTGTAGTCATGACCTTATTTTATAATAGTTGCTGGTAAAGAATTTGAGGTAAACGAAGAAATAGTCTCAAAAGACAAAATATAAATGACTAAGAAATATATTTTTAAATGTTCAACACCAATAGTATCAAAGATATTAAATAAGGCAATAACTTTAATTCACTTTTGTCTTACCAAATTAATAAAGTATTGTAAATACCCATTTCCTGAGCTCAAACAATGTTGGAGAATTACATTGTTAAAACTGTTAAAGATCTGGAGGAAAGTACAGGCTGCCACATAATTACATCAAAACCCTTTGCAATGTACCTATGTAGAAATCTCATTTCTTGGGATTTACACTAAGGAAAGTAATTTTAAAATTCTTTGCATTTTTGTTTATTACACTCAAATATGAACCCACATTTAGAAATCTACCAATAGACTTGGAATTCCCGTCGTGGCGCAGTGGTTAACGAATCCGACTAGGAACCATGAGGTTTCAGGTTCGATCCATGCCCTTGCTCAGTGGGTTAAGGGTCTGGCATTGCTGTGAGCTGTGTGTAGGTTGCAGACGCGGCTCAGATCCTGCGTTGCTGTGACTCTGGCGTAGGCCTGCAGCTATACCTCCGATTAGACCCCTAGCCTGGGAACCTCCATATGCCGCGAGAGCGGCCCAAGAAATGGCAAAAAGACAAAAAAAAAAATCCACCAATAGACTTGTTAAATAAACAATGCATAAAACTAGAAATATTATAGCCATTAAATGTAAGAGAATGATATTTCTTGCTACTGAAAGATGTTCACATATTAAAAATTAAATAGAAATCAAACACCACCACAATATGAAACTGTGAGAAAAGAGTTAACACAGCAGGCCTACCTGCTATAATGTCTATTTATAAAGTTGGCTCTTGGCTAGAATTTGGGAACATCGATTTTAGGAAGGTTCCCAAAACCATTAACTGAGACGAGTGGTTCTGCATAACTCAACTATGAAAAAATAATCATGATTTAAACTAAAAACTTTTTCTTTTGATAATCCAGAACCTGATTATACGTCAGACAGAGGGTGCCTACCTGATCAACACCCAATAAAAACCTGAGCACTAAACTAAATCTCTTATTTCACATGTATGTCACAACTGAGTATTGAAAGAATTAAACATGTCTTGTGACTCAACTAGAGAAGAACTTTGAAGCTTGCAACTGTTTTCCCCAAACTTTGCCCATGTGCCTTTTCTCTTTGCTTATTGTTATTCTCTTTCTTTCATCAAAATGTATCATTATGACTATACTGAGTCTGCAAAGACCTCCTGAGACATTAAATCTTGGGGTCCTTGGTGAGCTTTGACATGGAAATATTTTTGAATGTAATAAATATGTGAAAATGAGTAAGGGAAAAAACTATCATTATTAAGATTATTAGTGGTAAATTATACAAACTTTTCTTAATTTTAGTCATCAGTACTCCTACCCTATCTATGAGTTTTGTAATTAATAAAAATAAATACCACCATTCAATAGTTGACCTATTGAATGATTTCCTCTTGTTCCTGATAATGTGCGAAAAAAGAATGTATACATGTATATGTAACTGGGTCACCATGCTGTACAGTATAAAATTGACAGAACACTGTAAACCAGCTATAATGTAAAAAAATTAAAATCATATTAAAAATAATAAAATAAAAATTAAAAAAGATAAAATAAGAACCCTAGAACAAGTCTAATGCTTACAAAAGCTACATTTGGAATTGGTGAAACAGATGATCAACTTTAAATATACAGAAAGTATACAGTAATTGTCATTATCATGACAAACATTCAAAATATTATTAATTTCCACACTGCTTTCAAAACATTTTATTAATTTGCTTGTATATATATAACTACCCTATTGTTAGTTCGTTTCTTAACACCATACCAAATTAAATCTGAAGCCAAAGCCAATCTATTTTTGTGTTTGACATTAAAAAATTGTAACATGTGACACAGATTTGAACATTTTTATATTTCATTTCTGCATGTACTAATTTTCTCAGCAGTAATTTCTATTGAATCCTGAAGTGTCATTGATTTGTCTACTTACACATATTTATTTACACATATTCATGTACTTAAGGGAGATAATTTGGGGAAAACTTTAGGGAAAAATTAGCAAATGAATAACAAATATAAATACTGGTTAATTTGTTTCTAATGTAAAGAAAACTGCACAAATAAAAAAATTTAAATAGAAGTTTTAATCTATTTACAACCAACTCTTAATCTCATGTGTATTAATTTTTAAGTTATGTCACCTAACAACAAAATAAACCTTTTTCCACTTCAAATAGATTACTGTGGTAGGTATAACTTTTTTTCTTTGGCCAAGAATCCATAAGTGTTGAGGGATTTAAATATTTCACCTACAAAATATTTTATTTTTATGTATCAAAAATACAGAACCTAAAAAATAGATTTAAATTTAATGTAATTTGGCTTTTGGTACAAATAGGAATAGAGCTTAATATATATGCTCAGAGATTTAGACAGAGTATGATTCTCAAAAATTTAGGAACTCAAATTTTTAAAGTTCCATTAATGTAGATCTATTTTATTATAAAAGGATATGTGATACTTCACTTGTCATAAAGCAGAAACAGGAAATAGAAAATTCTAGTTAAGCATATTTTGTAATTTTTTAAAAATCTTAAATAAAATCAGACCTTATTCATTCTTTGAAGCTAGAGGATCACATTCTCTTTCAAATATATTTACATTAGTCCCAGTGAACCTTATTACATTTCAAAGTACAAGTTTTTGCATATTAAAATAGAGTTCTTATCAGATATATGTTTTTCATTTTTATTGCTACTTATTTGGCCTTATTAAGATTTTTTGGGTTTCATAGGGAACACTGAGGAAAAATTATAGATAATATTTTCCTTCTTTGTTTAAAGCTGTCATTGAATGTTCCTACACCTTTTTTAATTAATAGAAAATTTCTGGGCCACTCTACTGTTTAAGACCTCTGGCGAAATCACACTCTTCAGTGTTTGACTATTTATTTGGTTTGGCTGCCACTCTGGGAACAATTTAGATTGCTTGAAGAATGTGCACAAAATAATGAGACTGATTGACAGCTGAAGTGAGGTAAAAAATCCCATAAAAGTAAAAGTGAAACTTTTTTTATTCCTTTAGGCTTTTTCTTCCTTTTTTATAAAAATATTTTGAAATGTTATATACTGAATTATCATTTAGTCTTTAATCAGCTGGATTCTTATTTTATGTGAGTGTACAATGAAATACAGAGAGAACAAAAGCCAAATTTCTAAGAAGTATTTATGCCTTCTTATCTTTGTTTTAATGGTAAAGTACTGACTTTTATTCTAACTTACCAAATAGTTTTTATTTCATTTTGTTAAGAACTTCTCACCATTTATGCATTTTACAAATTTCATGATTTTTATCTGATTTATTCCTTTCTAACATTCTTTATTTCTCAATTGGTAACTGAGGATTTCAAAACCAAGTCTTCTAAAGTTGTAATATTATCATTAATCTATGTTAAAGAAGAATCCAGAGGCTCCCTCTCACTTCTATAGAAATTCCACCCCTTCAATGACAGAATGAATCAATTTATTCACTAATTCGGAGCATTCCTTTCCAAACTTCAAGGTCAAGTATATTTTTGTAAATCAAAAATACGTTTCCTATGCTGAATCACTTTGGATTAGTAGGAATACAATATTCAAGAAAAGAATGTTTTCCCTTGCTTGTTGAAAAAGTGATCAACTAAAAAGTATCTGAAAGAGAATAGATGTGTGTATGTGCATGACTGGTCACTTTATTGTACAGCAGAAATTATCACAACCTTTTATATCAACTATACTTTAATAAAACAAAAAAATTTAAAAAAAGAAAATGTCAGTGTAGACAAAATGTTAAAGCTAAATAGCGTAAAATTTGTTTGGGCATATATCCAGACAAAACTTTCCTTGAAAAAGATGCATGTATCCATATGTTCATTGCAGCACTATTCACAATAGCCAAGACATGGAAACAACCTAAATGTCCATGGACAGATGAATTGATTAAGAAGATGTGGTATATATACATAATGGAATACCACTCAGCCATAAAAAAGAACAAAATAATGCCATTTGCAGCAACATGGATGGGACTAGAGACTCTTATACTAAGTGCAGTAAGTCAGAAAGAGAAAGACAAATACCATATGATATCACATATCTGGAATCTAATGTATGCCACAAATGAACCTTTCCACAGAAAAGAAACACATGGACTTGGAGAAAAGACATGTGGCTGTGAAGTGGAGGGGGAGGGAGTAGGATGGACTGGGAGTCTGGAGTTAATAGATGCAAATTATTGTTTTTGGAGTGGATAAGCAATGAGATCCTGCTGTATGGTACAGGGAACTCTATCCAGTCACTTGTGATGGAACATGATAGAGGATAATGTGAGAGAAAAAAAAATATACGTACATATACATACACACACACACACACACACACACACACATATATATATGACTGGGTCACTTTGCTGCACAGTAGAAATTGACGGAATACTATAAATCAACTATAATGGAAAAATAAAAATCATAAAATACAAAAAAACAAAATGTGTATAAAGATTGTTTGATGGCATTCACAATCCCATTTCCTACTCGATTAGAACTTCTTGCTGCCTGTGTCCCATGAGATTCAATTTTAAGCAATGAGAAGCCTGCCAAGTGATTTCTAGGACTGTTTTTGCTTTCCTGCTAAATGATAACAAGTCTGGCATTGACTTTTCTCTTCACGTTTGGAGATGCCATCCTGAGGACAAGAAGCAAAATGCCAGTCTGTTATGATGATGGAATAGAAAGCCAGAAAGATGAATCCTTAAGTTACTTATCAGTGCCTACAACCAGCCAAACTCCCCCTAGTTTTATTACTGTAAATTAAAAAAAAAATTGCTTAATTTGTGAGAGATACTGTAAGTAGCATTTCCTACTACCCGTAAGTAGATATAAACAAATGCACTTTTTAGAAGATATAAAAGATGGAATGAATGGCTTGATATTACACAAAAATAAGCCTGAAATTATAAAAGATAAAATCAATGAGAATCTAATATGGAGCTGGACAGAAAACAGAAAATGCACAAGTATTTTCATGTGAGTAAGCAGAGATGGTTCAAAATAAAAGATTGTTCCTTATTAAACTACTGCCTTTTCTGACTTGATTAAATCTATCAATTGCTTTAACTTAGAACAGATATAGCCTTCAAATAAAGCTCAGAGTCCCTTACATAATTAAATTCTCTGATAATAACAACTATGCACTTACAAAAATAAATCCACTCACTCGCCCTGTGCCCCAAAATAAGATGCTCAAAAGGACAGAGAAATAAATATAAAGAAAGTAAAACCTTCTCAATGCTCTGAAACTTTATCTTTCCTTTCTTTTTAGGGATCTGGTGTTTATATTGCTGATTTATAAGAATTATTTTATCAAATTAGTCTTTTTTCATAATTTATATTAATTATATTTTATTATTCTACTTTATTTTTATTTAATATTTTGCTATGCAGAAGACTTTATTTTTTATGTAATAAACTGTGTTATGTGTTATGTTTTACCTCTTGACTTCCAGTTCTGTTAAATAATATGGTGAAATAAATATCTTGATAACTTGATATTTTTTAACTTTCTTTTATCACTGTCATGTCTAAGACCTTATCCCTATTTATTCATGATGCAGATAAATAAGATCTTTTGGGGTTTTTTTTGGATTTTGGTTTTTTTACTTTTTTAATTTATTAGAGTTGATTTAAAATGTTGTCCCAAGTTGGATTTTTGAATAGAAAAAGAAAGAAAGATTAATGTTCAGGGTATCCCTTACCCCTCCCCCCCCCAAAAAAAATGAATTCTTCAGCATTAAAAAGGAAGAAGCAAAGGGAAACTAGAGGTAGAACTTGTGCCACTATAGTGAATTAAGGAGGAAATGAAGAAAGATAGACACCGCCTGCCCCTAACATGGTCTTAAGGAGACAGAGACATTAGCAAATTTAACTTAAAATGGATTGCAGGCCAAATGTAAAGTGCAAAATATAAAGCTCTTAGAAGATGACATAGGAAATGACCTAGATGACCCTGAGTATGGTGATAACCTTTTCAGATGCAACACCAAAAACATGTCCCATGAAAAAAATAATTGATAAACCAGATTTAAGATAAATTAAAACCTTCTTGGAGAAAATATTTGCAAAAGACACATATGATAAAAGACTGGTATTTGAAATACACAAATAACTCTCAAAACTCAACAATAAGAATCAAACAACGTAATTAAGTAACAGCCAAAGATCTTAACAGATATCTCACCTAAGAAAATATACAGATGGCAAATATGAATATGAGCATATGCTCCAAACAATATCTTATCAGGGAAATGTAAATTAAAACAACAATGGGACACCACTATATATACCTATTAGAATGGCCAAAAGCCAGAGTACTTGTAACCCAAAGATGTGGCACTTACAAAGATGTGGAGCAATAAGAACTTTCATTCATTATTGATGGGAATACCAAAAAAAAAAAAAAAAAGTGCAGCCATTTGGAAGACAGTTTGGTGGTTTCTTAAAAACCTAAATATACTTTTATCATATGATTCAGCAGCCATGCTCCTTGGTATTTGCCCAAGGGAAATGAATACTTATATCCACAGAAAACTCTGCATATTGATGTTTGGAACAGCTTTAATCATAATCATTAAAATTTGAAAGCAACTAAGATGTTTCTCAGTAGGTGATGGATAAACTGTAGTACATCTAGACAGTGAAATAATTTCAGTGCTAAAAAGTGATGAGCTATTAAGCCATGTGAAAACACAGAGGAATGCATATTAAATGCATATTAAATGCATATTACTAAGTGAAAGAAGCAAATCTGAAAATGCTACACTATGTATGATTCCAACTATATAACCTGAAGAAAAAGGAAAAACTATGTAGACAATAGAAAGATCAGTGGTTGCCAGGGTTTGGGGTGAGGGGGTATGCATGAATAGACTGAAGCACAGAGTATTTTTAGGGCAATGAAAATATTCTGTATAATATTACAATAATGGACGTGTGTTATACATTTGTTCAGACACATAAATTCTATAGCACCAATAGGGAATCTTAATGCAAACTGCATTTTGGGTGATTATGATGTGTCAATGTAAATTTATTCTTGGTAAAAAAAGAAAAAAGTACCATTTTGGTGAATGACATTGATATACAAGTGTTGGGGCAGGGAGTCTACTGAAAATCTCTGTGCCTTCTTCTCAATTTTGTTGCAAACATAAAACTACTCTAAAAAAGTAAAGACTTTTAAAAAAGAATCAGAAGAGGAATGCAATGGGGGAAGAAAGAGACTGGGGCATGAGAAATAGTCAATACACTGTTGCTGGCCTTATAGACAGAGGGTCCAGTCCATATATAAGGACTACTTAAGAGCCAAGAATAATAAGATGACCTCTGGTCAAAGCCAGCAAAGAAGCAGAGACTTCAGTCCTACAAGTTCAAGCAAGTTAACTCTCCTAATAAGCTAAATGAATTTATAAGTGGAATCTTTTTTACAGCCACCTGTAAAAACCCAACCTAGCCAACATTTAGGCTTCATAAGACCCCAAACAGAAAATTCAGACACACTATTCCAACCTTTAAATAAACGAGTGTTGATGTCAGCACCAAATTTGTGGTAATCTGTTATTTAGTAGTAAAAAACTAATACAGAGTTCTTGTATATGAGTATAAAGCTGATAAACACAATACATGTACATACAATATATACATAAATGATCCTTCCAATATAATAATTTAATAGTTCCTTGACCTTCTTTCTTTCAATGATCTTGAGCTCCACTTCCCCTTAGTCACTCGTACTTATGGTCAAACCCTATACATTGCCATTACTAATATTTTTTACAAATTCAATTTAACAATCACACTTTTCAACCTACTATTTTATCGGCTTACTGTCCTTAAAGCCTTGATTATAACAATCATTTAATTGTACCTTGTCAGCAGTCTATTAATACCACCATACTTCATTCATGCACATCTTCCTCTTATACTTACAGCCGGCCCTCAGTACCCATAGGAGATTAATTCTAGTACACTTTGATGATAACAAAATCTGCGGATGCTCAAATTTCATAGTCAGCCTTCCATATCTGAGGTTCGGCCTCCACAGATTCAACCAACTGCACATGGTATAGTACCATAGTATGCATGTATTGAAAAAAAAAATCTGTATAAATGGACCTGTGTAGTTCACACCTGTGCTGTTCAAGGGTCAACTGTGCTTTCCTTCTAAAACATTCAGTTCCTTGAGGAAGCATTATCATCACTCTTTAAAACACATATTCAAGTCAATCTCATATTTTGCTTCTGTGCTCACTTAATTGGGAACCATAGGTTAAATATGACTCTCCACCTCTGTTTAGCTAGAAACCGGCATCTAAGCACAGTTGGATAAAACACCACCATGATGTTGCTTTTGGTCCCTGATTATTTGCCTCAAGTGGACAATATTACCTATAATTCCACTGTATTTCTTACTCCAGCCACTCTCACTCTCAAAGGCTCCTAGACAAATGGCCTCTGTTCTTTTTTAAATTCTAAAGAATGCTTTAAAATACAATGTCCCACTCAAATATTTTTAAGGTTGTATCTAAAACTTCTCACAATTTTAAATTTGTTTGTCTTTAATAAGAAAGTAAAATATTAAATAATTTGTGAGATAAATGAGAAATGCCATTACTTGGAATAAACATTTTGTATATTTTACAACAGATGTTAAGTATCTCATTCAATAAAGCACATAAACACTGAAAAAATATCACAGAAAATTTTACCTGTGGATTTCATCAAATGTATCCCTTTTTCCAAAATTTAGTCATCTCACAAAACACTCCTGTGATATATAAATATTTAATGCTGTTAAATGATCTTATTTTTGTTGTTATTCTAAATTCAGAAGATACTACCATGGGATAAAATATTCCCATTTCTAATAATGTTAAACTTCATGCCTTTTCTACTCAAATAATCAATATCTTGTTTTCTAGTCTCACTCAACTCCATCATCTAGTAACTGACAATTCCATCTATACAGGTTTCAAACCAAAACCCTTACACTCATCCTTGCCTTCTTTTTCTCATATTCTACATTAAACTCATCAATATTTCCAACTGATTCTGCCTTTAAAATATATCCAGATTTAGATTATGCACCCTTTCCTCTGTTACTACAACCCTTATTCATGACATCATCTCTCCCCTGGATTTTTGCAGGCCTTAAACTTGGTCTCCATATCTCTGTGCTTGGCTACCTCCATCTACTTTTAACATAGCAGCCAGTGAAGCCACTAAAATTAAGTTGAACCATTTCACTGCATGTTCAAACACCTCCAATGACTTTCTACCTCAGTGAGAGTAGAAGTCAAACATGTTTTTATAATGAATTAGGCTCAAACACTCTATATCCTCCCTTCTATTACCATTCTCATCTTATTTCCTAACCTTCTTCTCATTCTTTTTCTACTCTAAACCCAAGTTCATATTTACTGTTTCTCAAATATGCCAATCTTGCCTTGAGGCTTGGGATCGGTGCATTTGCCTTTTTATTTTCTGCCTGGACTGCTCTTGGTCCTAGATACCCACAATATGCAAAACTTCATCTCCTACCATCTTATTCAAATGATACTATACAACACAAATGTTTTAAATACGATAACTGTACAGGAAAAACACATTCCTTCATGGTTCTCCTTTACTCACACACTCACAATACTTCTCTTCTGACACTTCTGGTCACTAAATGAATAGAGGTTTTCCATACCTAACAGTTCCCTCTGACAGTGACAGTGAGTCCTACAGTTTAACTCAATTCTGACACAGTTCCACAAGACTGGTCCTCTCTCTTTCAGATACCAATCGAAAGTCACAGGTTGTCACCTTTACTTCTCCCCAACTGACTGTAAATCAGGATTCCCATGATTCCTTCCTTGAGTTTGACAATTTGCCAGAATAGCTACTAGAATTGAGGGAAACACTTAATATTTACTAGTTTATTATAAAAGCATACGATGAAGGATATAGATGACAATCCAGATGGAAGAAATGCAAAGGGTGAATCAGGGGAGAAGGAATGCTGTTTCCATGCCCTTACCAGGCACCCTGCCCTCAATACTCCCTGTGTACAGCAAACCAGAAGCTCTCCAAATCCTGCCTTTGAGGATTTTTATTGAGACTTCAGTACATATGTGTATTTAATCATTAACTCCATTTCCAACCCCCCTCCCCTTTCTAGAGGTTGAGGAGTGGGGCTGAAAGTTCCAAGCTTCTAATCATGGCATGGTCTTTCTGGTGACCAGTTCCATTTAGGAGCTATTTAGGAGTTGCTTCATTAGAACAAAAGATACTCCTGTGATCCACCAAATCTCAAGGAATTTAGTAATTATGTGTCAGGAACTGGAGTCAAAGAACAAATATTAGAACAAAAGATGTTCCCAGTACACATCACTTAGGGAACTATAAGAGTTTAAGGAGCTCTGTGACCAGAACTGAGGAAAGAGACCTATATGTGTATGTATGTGTGTGTGTATATGTATATGTATATTTCAAGTATTTCACAGTAACATATTTTAACATTTGGTAAAACTAGACTCATCGTTCTTTTATATAATAGTAGATGTTTATTTATTTATCGTATTCACTTTAGAACCCTATTGTTACTTTCACAGGTATCACCGTGGGTCTCAAGATTAATTGATGAATTAAAAATGCAGTGCTCTCCATTATAAGAATAAGGTTTTTATTTCTATGTATTCAAGTTCTTTTATTGTCCTTCAGTCAAGTTTTACCATGAGAGTCACATAGATTTGGTTGATGTCTTGTTCAATTTATTTCTAGGGATTTTAATTTTGTGGTTCTGCTGAAAAGAGGATTATTTCTTCTACCATATAATCTCCAGTATTGCATAGTCTGGCCAATAATAGTTTAGAGCTAAGAAACCTTTTTTTTGTTTGTTTGCTTTTAGTTCTATGGCCATTATCTTATGGACTTTTTTCTTATTTTGATTGCATATTTTACAGCTTCAAGGTAGACAGTTATGAAATCTGCTATTACTATTTTCTGCTCTTTCAAATAAAGTTTAAAACCTCTTGTTTCTATTCTCCTAACTTCACTGACTAGTACTTCAAGAACAATGTTAAGTAAACAAAGTAGTAAGACTCCTCCTAGCTAATTATTGCTTATAGTGGGAATGCCACTTGTGTTTCACAACTAACTTGATTGTGTCTTTGGCTGGGTGCACAGTCTCATTATGTTAAGGATATGGATATATATATACATATATATATATAATTCCTATTTAAAAGACCTATTATTACTATTAGATATGAATATAAAATTGTATAAAATTACTTTTAAACATACATAGTAGGAACATACTTTTTTTCTACTTAAACTATGCATATGTTGAATTATATGCTCCTAATATGCATCCAACTATGCATTATTGGAATGAGTTTAAGTGAAGTAAAGTGCCTTGTATTTTATATCCAATAATAAATATTAATTTAATAGCTAATTTGGGGGTTAATTATATTTATTTCTTCATTTTTCTTGTTTTAATGATTTTGTAGGTTTTTATTAAATGTTTTATTAAATCACTTCTATTTTGTACATCCATTGGTTATTTCTACAATTTTCAACAAGTTATGTGATGTTTTCTAAATTCAGTAAAAACTATGAAGTAGCTTTTCCAGTTATGAACTACTTTCCACACAAATGTTCATTCAAAGTCCCTAAAGAAGATGCCTCTTAATAAAGTAGAAACATGGCACACTTCCTGGTTTTAGGCAGCCTCCTCCTCAGCTAACACTGTACTTATTTAATGGACTCAAGAACAGAAGACCTACATTCTCTAGAGAATAGAAGTTATACATGAGCTCAGTAACATTAACTCCCCAGATAAAATTAGACTTCCTTGCAACCACTGACGTGAGCCTGTTTTGCCAATAAACATAATATACTGTGGACCACCATATTTAGACATCATCTAGATATAGTGGTGGCATATGGATCATATTTGACCCCTTCCAATATAAAATATTAATTTCTTATCCTTATTGGAATATAGACTTACTTATTTGGGATTTGGCTTTGCTGTTCTTAGACATTAAATATCTGTACACAATATCTCTCAGGATTCACTGAGTGCTAAGGTATCCCACACAGTATTGCCTCTTTCTTTGACAGTTTCTTTACACAGATATAAGAAAGTTTACAGGTTGATAAAAACTAGATACAATGGGAACTCCTGACAACATGTGATATATACTCTGAACATACAACCTATATATGGTAAAATTTTTTCACAAAAATAGAAGACCCAAATTCATGTATCAGGGTTTTACTACATCTCATTCCCTAAATGTAATGATTCATTCATAAAAAAAAAAAAAATCTCCCTATGCAGAACTAGTGGCTGCAGTACACAAGAGAAGAAATTCTCTATGACGAGAAAAAACTATGTATATGTGACATATAATTGATAAATATGTTTCTTTCCTTTTTCTTCTCATCTAGTTCTGTGTATGGGAGTGATGGTAGAGGTTAACTTTGCAATTCAATACACAATTGAAAAATATTGATAATGGAACAAACTTGAAGATAAAGTGACATTACTCAGAGATTCTGAACTTAGAGATATTCACAGAAAAGTGTTACAAATTTGAACGGGCTCCCAATAGAAATGGGTCAAGCAAATTTTGGACGATATGACGAAAAATTTCATTATGTTAGAGGGGAGTTTTTCTCTTTCTTAAAGTAAAAAAAAAAGGCAATAATATATATTTATGTTTTTTATGCATGCAGGGCAAAATGTTTAAATGCAATAGAAATGTGTTCACTTAGCATCAAAGCAATTTTCCTCATTTTTGTAACTCCATCACTGTGTATGTTTGATGGTAGGCAGGGAGTCAAGAAAGTACATGGTTTCTCTACCCACTCTGGGTTTCCACGATATGGAGACCTGAACTAGTATCTTACCTTGAGGAAGTGATGCACAGCCCAATGTTGATCAAGGTAGCAACAAAAAAGTCCACAGCTCAGCAGTGAGAGCACTTCATTCCTGCAATGGATGTAAGAGGTAATAAGTGTCCCTTAATGGGGGCAGCAACAACAGTATCTTCACCAGTTGTTTCTTAGCTGCAAACACTGTTCTGGCTCATGTTCATTATCTACACTGGGTCCCATAGCACTGCCACAGCTTTTTTAAGCTAACATCATTGTATCCTCCCATCATTTCCATTACTTGTGACCAAGAATACTGAAAATAAGATAGGTTTGAAGTGTTGCGGCTCTTACATTCAAATGACTCACAGTAGAAAAAGAGATTTAGGGATAGGGATACAGAGAGAGAGAGAGAGAGAGAGAGAGAGAGAGAAGGAGAACAAAAACTACATGCTTCTGCTTCTAAATTCAAAGAAATAATTCCTGCAGTGCCAAACACCTACCACAGCTAAGAGGTAGTGACATTTTATCAGCATTTTTTAAAAACGAGGAAGGGCAGTATAGGAAAAGTAAACAACACTGATGCATTTCTTTAAAAAAAAATCATAAGATAATACAATTAAGAAATAAATAATAGGTTATCAAAAAACCTAAATCAATTAAACTCCTCTATTAAAATGCAATTATTCATTTACTGGGTCAAAATGAGAAAGAAAATTAAAGATTTTATTGACACCAGGGAAACAAAATATTCAAAATAAAGCAATAGTCTAAAATATACAATGCTTTGTATATTCCATCATGGCTCAGCAGTAACAAAGCTGACTATTATGAATGAGGACACAGGTTCGATCCCGGCCTCACGCAATGGGTTGGGGATCCAGCATTTCTGTGAGCTGTGGTGTAGGTTGCAGACACAGATCAGGTCTGACATTGCTATGGCTGTGGTGTTGCTGGCAGCTATAGCTCTGATTCAACCCTAGCCTTGAAACTTCCATATGTCACAGGTGTGGCCATTAAAAAAAAAAGCAAAATAAACTATAAAATAAACAGTGCTATCACATACTATAGTCTTAAATTTGCAATGAATAAAATTTTAACTCTTACAAACACATATTTTTGTAAATAGTCCCCTGATCAAATAAAAATAAAATTTCAACAATACGCAAAGTAATTTAACGCAGATCAATTCATACCAAAATCTGTCATATAACAAAAGCTCTAAGGAAAATCTATAGGTATATTTACTATAACTATTTAGTGTAAAAAGAGGAAAGGAAGAGAGGGGGAGGGAACAAGAAAGGGAGGAAGGAAGGAAGTGAAATATATTTAATGTAAAGAAATAGGATAAGAAAAAAAAATTACACTCTAAAACACCCTGAAATACCAAGTTTTAAATGAATTGATAATTTTTTAAAAAAGAAAAAATAACAAAAGAGAAAACATTTCTGAAGTCAAAGGTTAGGTTTTTAAAAAATGAATAAAATGGATAACTTCTGAAAAGACTGGTTAATGATAAAAGAGAGAATACAAACAGTACATTAAAAATAAAATAAAAGAGTTCCCATCATGGCTCAGTGGCTAATGAATCCAACTAGGAACCATGAGGTTGCAGGTTCGATCCCTGGCCTTGCTCGGTGGGTTAAAGTTCTGGTGTTGCCATGAGCTATGGTGTAGGTCGCAGACACGGCTCGGATCCCGTGTTGTTGTGGCTCTGGCGTAGGCTGGTGGCTACAGCTCCGATTCAACCCCTAGCCTGGGGACCTCCATATGCCACAGGAGTGGCCTAGAAAAGGCAAAAATACAAAATAAAATAAACTAAATTAAATTAAATTAAATTAAAAAAAAGTATTATAAGCAAATTCATTGTACCACCTAGAGAAAATAACTTTGAAATACTAAGGGAAACTGTTTATTTTTAATAAAATATATTATATGTAAATAAAGTTATTTTTTAAGGTGAAAGAAAAATACATGATCATACAGGGGAGCTATCTTTATGCAATTCTGTGTGTACTGAAGGAAGAACAGGGTAACTGAAGCCCTACCGCATCTACCATGACATCAACACTAAGGTTCTTGGAGGCAATTCTGGGTACTTTATGGCTCATGAGAACGCAGTATGTAGACACTGCTAGAGATGATGAGAAATCACTGAGGAATTCTGAGCAGTAAAGCACTGCCTTCAACATGCCTGCTCAATCTCTCTGAAGTGATAACAACAACGTTGTGGGATGGTAAGGAAAGAGGGACAGCTACAAAGTAGGGGCACCATTGCTGGGAGGACATAATAAAGCTTGAGGCAGGGTAATGTGAAAATAAATAGGGATGGAGAATCAGGGATAAACAGGACAAAGGCTTTGAAGGTAGAACTGGCAGCACTGGGTGACAGATTGGAAACAGAAACAGAAGAGTAGAAAAAAAGAATAGGGTTACAACAGGTTGAGGGAAGGGCCTAAAAAATGAACCAAAGGACAAAACCCACTCCTCCAATGTTCTGTTACAAATGCTGCCTTTCTGAGCCATTATGAGTGTAGTTGAGTGCTTGTTATGGTGAAACAGCTCCCAGAACAAACACACAAACACAAACTGAAGAATTGGGACTTATCCACGCACAATATTTCAAAGCAAAACAGTTTAAAAATTCCAGTTTTACTCTGAAAAGTAGAAGCTTATATTTATTAGAACTAAGTTTATTTAAAAGCTATAGAAAACTAAAAATGAGCAATAGCTTAAACAATATAGAAATTCATTTCCTGTGTAACCAGAGCAGTCTTATCCAGGTTTAGCAATTCCACAATTGTCTAGGCCACAGCTTCTCTTGTCTATATCATTAATCTTGACGGTTTTCACTTATCAAGTTCAGACTAGCTATTCATACCCAGGCAACAGGAAAACACGTCCTTTTACTGTAAGTATACCTTTCAACAGTTACCTAAACCAATTTTCCTAAATCTCATTATATGTCATGGACACTTGATCCTGCTCCTCTACAGGGGGTAATTTTGTTTTTATTTTGAGCAGCCATGTACTCACCTAAAATTGGATGGTGCTATTACTATAGAAAAAAAAATGGAGATTTGATTTTGGTGGGCAATGAGTTAATTGAAAGAAAAAAAATTTTGCATTCCACTATGTGGATAAATCATGTTATACCTTGTTAGATAGAAACTCCTCAGTAATGCTACCTTTGCAAAGAAGCATATAGATTTAGATTTCCTTAGTGACCAATTCTCTTTAATCCTGTAACATCTATTGTCGGTTTTTAACCTTCATTACTCCCTATTTTAGACAGACTTTGTCACAGAAGCTCATTCTTTTGGGTTTCCTTGGCATCTTTTTTTTTAGTTTTTATCTATTAATACTAGATAGATATATCAAAGCCTTTTATTGCCTGTTGTGCTGCATTGCAAATTTTAGCAAAGAAATTGAATGACACTCACACAAGTTCTAAGAGCACAGGCAGAAAATCTGTAACTAAAGACATGGCAGAAAAATAAAAGAGGACTCTGAAGGCCAAGAACATAAAGCCAAGAAAGAGAAAAGAATAAATCAAGTGGAAGAGGGGAAAATAAAGGAATTTTCTCTTAAAGAAAGAAAAACAAAATAAATTACTTTGGAGAAGTCACAAAACATGAGAATGATCCCCAAAACCCAAATGGTATAATTAAAATAGAACATTAAAGGTATCAAATCCTATCTAATCACAATGGTATTAATATCATTATGTACTATAAAAACATAAGTCTAGAAATATCTCTAGAAATAATAAAGCTATGTCTAAAAATGTCATGGCTAAATATCCTGACAATCACTTAGTTTAGTTGATTTATTTTATTGCCCAGATAATTTAGTCAAAACAGTTCAAGCAAATTGATCACATACTAAAATCTGAATGCTTTTCAAATGATACCTTCATTCACCTGGAGTAAAATAAGGAGGAAAGATATTAAGATTGGCTCCCTTATTCTTAATTGCACCAAACTTTCTTGCTTATAAGTGCATTTTTTTTCTAGGTGCATGAAATTTAAAAAGAAATTTGCCCAATGTATCTTGGATTCTTATGGAACTACATAAAGGAATGATGCATTATCCCCTACATTTATTTTGGTAATAGTGATATCAGTTTAATTAGATTTTCCTCATATAAGAATGAGTGAAATATAACACAAAAAGTATTTATTTACAGAGAAACATAATACATCTGAATGTTTTTTCATATATAAAAGTTTCAATTCAGGAAGAAGTCCCTTGCATAAACACAATAATTATAATCCCTTCCTTTGAGAAGAAAATTATAAATAAGAATAGAAACAACATTTAATTAAAATCAGAGATTTTCTGCAATAAAATTTCCAAGAAGAAGAGAACATGTAATTCAGGCACACATTTTTTAAAGCAGCTGCAGAAATAAGTTTCAACAATAAAGTTTCTTGACTGGAGAATATACATGTAAAAACACCAAAAAGAAATAAGAAGGTGGTCAGGGGAAGGGAAAGAAAGAATTTAGTCAACATACCCTGCTTTTTATTTTGTGTAGTTTACAGTACCTAAATTCAGTATCTCTTACACTTACCTCATATAACTCTATCATTCTTTGACGTTGATGAGAATTACTTTGACCTTTGAGAAGTCTTGAATTTTGTATATTGACACCATGAGAAATATTAACAGAAGTGCAAACTGCAACAATTTCAACACTAAGAGCTAAGCAATTCTTAAAATATTTTTATAAATACTCAATACTCCATAGTTACCAAAAATAAATATGTAGAAAGTCAGAATAATGTGCACATGCTAAAAAATGATAAAGGCAGTGAAACAGAATACATTTTTATGCTGGCGAAGAAGACATATGAAAATGTCAAGTGTATATTTTAGAAGCTGAGATTAGGATAAAGATAGAAAGTTTATTTTGTGTTGAAATAAGCCATAAAAATAAAACATTTTAATAGCTGTAATCTTTCTCTTTTTCTTTTTAGGGCCACACCCATGGCATATGGAAGTTCCTGGGGAAGGGGTCTCATTGGAGATGCAGCTGGAGCTTAAGTCGCAGCCATAGCAATGCCACATCTGAGCTATATCTGTGACCTTTGCCATACATCATGGAAATGCTGGATTCTTAACCCACTGAGCAAGGCCAGGGATTCAGCCCACATTCTCACAGGTACTAACTGGGTTCCTGCTGAGCCACAACTGGAATTTTTAATAAATGTAATCTTAAGTGTCAATTAAAAAAATACCTAGGGACAAATGACATCAAAGACAAAATGATCCAAAACCTATGAAACACAGCAAAAACACTTCTAAGAGTGAAGTTTATAGCAATAAAATCTCACCTCAGGAAACAAGAAAAATCCCAAATAAACAATTTAACCCTATACCTAAAGCAAAGAGAAAGAAGAACAAGCAAAACCCGAAGTAAGTAGAAGGATAGAAATCATAAAGATTGGAGCAGTAATAAATGATAGATAAAGAAAATGATAGAACTAAAATCTGGTTCTTTGAAATGCAAAGAAATATAGAAACACAAAGGAACAGAGGAGACTGCTATGAACAATTATGTGCCAATAAAATTGACAATCCAGAATAAATGGGCAAATTCTCAGAAATTAAAATCTTCCAAAACTGAACCAGGAAAACATAGAAAATATGAATAGACCAATTACAAGTTCTGAACTTAAAAGTGTAATTTAAAAACTTCCAAAAACCAAAAGTCCAGGACAAGACAACTTCACAGGCAAATCCTATCACACATTTGGAAAAGAGTTAACACCCATCTTCTGAAACTCTTCCAAAAAATTGCAGAGGAAAGAATACTCCCAAGCTTATTCCATGAGGTCAGCGTCACTCTGATACTAAAACCAGACAAAGACATCACAACAAAAAGAGAATTATAGACAGAATATCACTGATGAATATGGATGTAAAAATCCTTAACAAAATATTAGCAAATTGAATCTAATACATTAAAAGGATCATACACCATCACTAGTTGGGATTTATCCCAGGGATGTGAGGATTCTTCAGTATACATAAATCAATCAATGTGATATACCATGTTAACAAACTGAAGAATAAAAACCATATGATCATTTCAACAGAGGCAGACAAATATTTTGACAAAATTCAGCACACATTTCTTGACAAAAAATAACTCCCCAAAAAGTGGGCATAGAAGGAGCCCACCTCAACATAATAAAGGCCATATATGACAACACAGGCTAAAATTCTCAATGGTAAAAAGCTGAAGTCTTTCCCTCTAAGATTAGGAACAAGACAAGGATTTCAACTCTTACCACTTATATTCAACATAATTTTGGAAGTCCTAGCTATGGCAACTGGAGAAGAAAAAGAAATAAAAAGAGTCTAAATTGGAAAATAAGTAAAACTGTCATTGTCTGCAGTTACTATAATAGAAATTATACATGGTATTATACATAGAAATCCTAAAGATAGTAAATAGAAAACTATGAGAGCTCATTAATGAATTGGCAAAGTTTCAAGATACAGAATTAATACATAGAAATCTCTTGCATTTCTATACACCAAAAATGAAAGATCAGAAAGAGAAGTTAATGAAACAACCTCATTTATCATCACATGAAAGAGATTGAAATACCTTGGAATAAACCTACCTAAAGAGACAAAAGACCTTGCTCTGAAAACTGTAAGACTAATGAAGGAAAACAAAGATGACACAGACATATGGAAAAATATTCCACCTCTTGGATTGGAAGAATCAACACTGGAAGAATCAACATTGTCAAAATATCTATACTACCCAAGGCAATCTATAGATTCAGTCCAATACCAACTACCAATGGCATTTTTCATAGAACTAGAACAAATTATTTTTTAATTTGTATGTTAACACAAAAGACCCTGAATAGCAAAAGAAATCTTGAGAAATAAATACAGAGCTGGATGCAGGTTCCATGTAATTTCAATCATAATACAAAGCTACATTCATCAAATTTTAGATTATAATACAAAGCTACAGCCATCAAAACTGTATGGTACTGGCACAAAAACAAAAATATAGATCAGTGGAACAGCATAGAAAGAATAGAAATAAACCCATTCACCTATGGTCAATTAATCTATGAAAAAGGAGGCAAGAATATGCAATGTATAAAAGACAGCCTGGAGTTCCCATTGTGGTGCAGTGGTTAATGAATCTGACTAGGAACTATGAGGTTGCGGGTTTGATCCCTGCCCTTGCTCAGTGGGTTAACGATCTGGCATTGCCGTGAGCTGTGGTGTAGGTCACAGACGTGGCTCAGATCCTGCACTGCTGTGGCTCTGGCATAGGCTGGCAGCTACAGCTCCAATTAGACCCCTAGCCTGGGAACCTACACATGCCATGGGAGTGGCTCAAGAAATGGCAAGAAAAAAAGATAAAAAAAAAAAAGACAGCCTCTTCAAAACATGATGCTGGAAATACTGGACAGCAACATGTAAAAGAATGAAAGCAGTATACCTTCTAACACTATACACGAAAATGAACTCAAAATGGATTAAATAACTAAACATAAGGCCAGATACTACAAAACTCTTAGAGGAAAACAGAATACTCTTTGACATCAATTGCAGCATTATCTTTTTTAATTCACCTCCTGGAATAATGAAAATAAAAACACAAATAAAAAATGGTACATAATTAAAAGTTTTTGCACAGCAAAGAAAATTATAAACAAAATGAAAAGACAACCCACAGAATGGAAGATGACATTTGCAAATGAAACAACTGACAAGGGATTAATCTCCAAAATATATAAACACCACCTGTAGCTCAATATCGAAAAAAAATAATAATAAAAAAAATGGTCAGAAGATCCAAAAGAAGACAGGCAGATGGCGAAAAATATATGAAAAGGTTTCTAGCATCACTAATTATTAGAGAAATATAAATCAAATCTACAATGAGATATCATCTCACACCAGTCACAATGGCCATCATCAAAAAGTCTGCAAATAATGACTGCTGGGGAGGGTTTGTAGAAAAAGAAACCCTCCTACACTGCTGGTGGGAATGTAAGCTGGCACAGCCGCTATGGAAGACAGCATGGAGGCTCTTTAAAAAACTAAATATAGACCTGGCAACATAGCATATGACCCAGCAATCTCACTCTAGGCTATCTATCTGGAGAAAACCATAGTCCAAAAGATACATGCACCTCAATGTTCATTGCGACTCTATTTACAATAGCCAAGACATGGAAGCAACCTAAATGCCCATCAACAGAGGAGTGAGTAAAGAAGATGTGTTACATGTATTCAATGGGATATATCTCAGCCATAAAAAAATAAAATAATGCCATTTGCAGCAACATGGATGTACCTAGAAATTATCACACTAATTAAAGTAAGTCAGACAAAGACATACTTTAATTAAGATGTATCATATAAGATCACTAATATGTGGAATATAATAAAATGATACAAAAGAACTTACTAAACAGAAACAGACTCAAAGATTTTGAAACCAAACTTAATGGTTACTGAAGAGGAAACTTGGTGGGGGAAAATAAATTAGGGGGCTGGGATTGACATAGGTATACTACTACATATAAAAAGGTAGGTAACAAGGAACTACTGTGTAGCACAGAGAAACCTAGTCATTATTGTATAATAACCTATATGGGGAAAGAATCTGAAAAGAGTGGATATATGCATAATTGATTTACCTTGCCAGACACCTGAAACTAACACAACACCGTAAGTCAGTTATACGTCAATAAAATTCATTTTAAAAAATTACTAGAAGAACACAGGTTGAGTTAAGCAAAACTTTTTTAGGTATAACACTAAAAATATGATCTATGGAAGAAAAACTTGAAAATTGAAATAAATTATACCTCATCCAAAATAAAAAAGCCATTAATTGAAAGAGGATTAATTTGGAGCAATTGGAGAAATAATAAAAAGCCTCAATATAAATATTGATGGCATTAACCTCAAATAGACAAATGTTTGATTAAATATAGATATGCAAATTAAACTTTATTATTATTTGCATATAATTCAATACTGTTAGTCCACAATAAAGTAGTTCATTTTCTTTATAGAGATCAGAGTTTCTACTACAATCCTTGTTCACAATTAATTTGACCTTGATTATCTTTTTTCCAAAAAAAAAAAGGTAACCAAACAGTGCTGGGTAAATTATCATGTATACTGAATTCATGGGTGCTAATATTTTTGGTTACGCTGAGGCTCTATGTGCCCGTTGGGTTGTGAAGAAAGTCTGACAGTTCTTCAAACAATAATCCATGTAATGCCTTTGTTACTAAGCTGGCCACATGCAAAATTTTGGTTAGATATATATGTATATAGCTCTTTTTGATGCTGTGTTTGGCTAAGTTCTCTGTAACACATTTCTGACTGATCCCTTACTTTCATTCTTTATGGCATTCTCTTGCCTCTTTTTTATTTTTATTTATTTATTTATTTTTGCCTTTTAGGGCCACACCCTCAGTATATGGACATTCATAGGCTACAGGTTGAACTGGAGCTGCAGCTGCCAGCACAACCACAGCAATGCAGGATCCAAGCCATATTTGCAAATTATATCACAGCCCACAGCAACACCAGATCCCCTAGCCACTGAGAGAGGCCAGGGATCCAACCTGCATCCTCATGGATATAGTCAGATTAGTTTTCATAGCACCATGAAGGGAATTCCTCTCGCCTCTTAATGGTACAACTCAACCCCAAACAAACAAAAAAGTAGATCTACTTTTCAACAGACATAAGTAAGAATTTACTTTGTCTGTAAGTCCTTACAGCCTAAATATGTTGTTTGACTCTTTAAAAATATCCTCACCACTATGGAAAACAGTATGGAGGTTTCTCAGAAAACTAAATATGGAACTAGAATATGATCCAGAGTCCCACCCCTGGGCATCTATCTGGAAAAAAAAATCATTCAAAAATATACACACACCCCTAGGTTCACTGTGGCACTATTCACAATTCACAACTAAGACATGGAAACAACCTAAATGTTAATCAAGGGATGAATGGATTAAGAAAATGTGGTACATATACACAGTGGAATAACACTCAGCCATAAAAAGAACAAAATAATGCCATTTGTAGCAACATGGATGGAACTAGAGACTCTTATACTAAGTGAAATGTCAGAAGGAGAAAGACAAATACCATATGATATCAATTAGATGTGGAATCTAATATATTGCACTAATGAACCTATCTCCAGAAAAGAAACAAACTCCTGTGTATGGAGAACAGACTTGTGGTTGCCAAGAGGAAGGGGGAGGGACTGGGAGTTTGGGGTTAGTAGATGTAAACTATTACACTTGGAATGGATAAGCAATGAGATTCTGCTGTATAGTACAGGGAACTCAATCCAATCACTTGTGATGGAACATGAGGGAGGATAATGTGGAAAAAAAAGAATACATATATAAATTATATATGATTAATTACTGAAAAAGATAATTGACTAATATTATCTTATGTCAAAAATTACACTCTTGAGTTTTATAATGTTTGTACCATAGTGGAGATTACTCTAAAAGCTTGATATTCATGGATTTAACAGTTGTAATTTCAGCAACTTCCAAAGGAGGCAGTGATCCATAGCCTATAGCGATTTAAAATTTTGCTGAAATACCATTTATATGTGTTAACTGTGTGCAGAAATTGCACTAGAACTAGAAAATTCCTAGGTTAACATCATAAATGATAAGCTATTAAATCTTTCCAGTATCAGTCAATTTTATCTTTTTGATTAAATTTATTTGTGTTCTAACATTGAGGTACAAATTGAGCAATGAATTTTGACTTTACTTAACTAATTGATCTATGTAGCTGTATCAGCTACACCACATTTATTTACCCTTTTTTTGACAATATGTTTAGCTTTATTTTTTTAATATTTTAGTACACTTGATTTACAATGTTTTGTCAATTTCTGCTGTACAGCAAAGTGACCCAATAATACATATATGTACATTATTTTTCTCACATTATCCTCCCTCATGTTCCATCACAAGTGATTGGATTGATTTCCTTGTACTGTATAGCAGAGTTGCATTGATTATCAACTCCAAATGCAAGAGTTTGCATCTGCTAACCTAAGCTCCCATTCTGTCCCATTCCCTTCCCCTCCCACTTGGCAACCACAAGTCTCTTCTCGGTCCATGAGTTTGTTTCTTTTCTGTAGATAGATTCATTTGTGTCATATAGTAGATTCCACACGTAAGTAATATCATATGGTATTTGTCTTTCTCTGTCTTAGTTCACTTAGTATGGGAATCTCTAGTTCCATCCAAGTGTCTGCAAATAGCATTATTTTGTTCTTTTTACGGCTAAGTGTTATTCCACTGTGTATATGTACCACATCTTCTTAATCCATAAATCTGTTGATGGACATTTAGGTTGTTTCCATATCCTGGCAATTGTGAATAGTGCTGCAACGAACCTATGGGTGCATGTATCTTTTTGAATAAAAGTTATGTCTGGATAGGATAGTGGGATTCCTGGATCAAATGAGAGTTCTATACTTGGTTTCCTGAGGAAACCCCATACTATTTTCCACAGTGGTTGTACCAATTTAAATTCCCACCAACAGTGTAGGAGGGTTCCTTTTCTCTACACCCTCTCCAGCATTTGTTATTTGTAGACTTATTAATGATAACCATTCTAAGCAGTGTTAAGTGATATCTCATTGTAATTTTAATTTGCATTTCTCTAGTAATTAGTGATGTTGAACATTTTTTCATGTGCCTTTTGGCCATCCATATGTCTTCTTTGGAGAAATATCTACTCAGGTCTTTTTCCCATTTTTCAAATATGTCTTTTTGTTTTGTTTTGTTTGCTATTGATTTGTGAATTGTATGTATATTTTGGAGATTAAGCCCTTGTTGGTTGAATCATTTGCAACTATGTTCTCCCACTCCATAGGCTATCTTTTTGTTTTTGTCTTTATTTTTGTTTTTATGGTTTCCCTTCCTGTGCAAAAGCTTATAAGTTTGTTTAGGACCCATTCCTTTATTTTTGTTTTTATTTCTGTTGCTTTGGGAGACTGTCCTAAGAAAAACTTTGTAAAGTTGATGTCAGAATATTCTGCTTATGTTCTCTCCTAGCAGTTTTATGGGGTCTGGTCTTATGTTTAAGTCTTTAAGCCATTCTGAGTTTATTTTTATGCATGGTGTGGGGGTGTGTTCTAGTTTCATTGATTTAAATGCAGCTGTCCAGGTTTCCCAGCACCACTTGCTAATGAGACTGTCTCTATCCCATTTTATATTCTTGCCTCTTTGGTCGAAGATTAATTGACCCTGGGTGTTTGGGTTTATTTCTGGGTTCTGAATTCTGTTCCATTGGTCTGTAAGTCTGTTTTGGTACCAGTACCACCCTGTCTTAATTACTGTAGCTTTGTAATATTGTCTGAAGTCTGGAAGAGTTATGCCTTCTGACTTGGTTTTTGTTCTTCAGGATTACTTTGGCGTTCTGGGTGTTTTTGGCTCCATTTAAGTTTTTGGGTTGTTTGTTCTAGTGCTATGAAAAATGTCATCAGTAATTAGATAGGGATTCCATTGAAACTGTAGATTGCTTTGGGTAGTATCGCCGTTTTTACATTGTTAATTCTTTCAACCCAGGAGCATGGAATATCTTTCCATTTCTTTGAATCCTCTTTAATTTCCTTGATTAATGTTTATAGTTCTCAGCATATAAGTCTTTCACCTCCTTGATTAGGTTTATTCCTAGGTTTTTAGTTTTTGTGGGTGTGACTTTAAAGGGAATTGTATTTTTGTATTCCTTTTCTAATATTTCATTGTTACTATACAGAAATGCAACCAATTTCTAAATATTAATATTGTATTCTGCTACTTTGCTGAATTCATTGATAAATTTGAGCAGTTTTTGTGTGGAGTCCTTAGGGTTTTCAATATATAGTATCATGTCATCTGCATAGAGGGATAATTTTACCTCCTCTCTTCTAATCTGGATACATTTCTTTCTTTTTTTTTTGTCTAATTGCCATGGCTAGGACTTTGAATACTATGTTGAATAAAAGTGAGAGTGGGCATCCTTGTCTTGTTCCAGATTTTATTGGGAAGGGTTTCAGCTTTTCTCCGTTAAGTAATATATTGGCTCTGGGCTTTTCATAAATGTTTTTATATTAAAGCATGTTCCCTCTATACCCACTTTGGTTAGAGTTTTTATCATTAATGGATGTTGGATTTTGTCAAATGCTTTTTCTGCATTATTGAGAAGATCATGTGGTTTTTGACTTTTGTTAATGTGGGGTTAAATGTCAATTGATTTGTATTTGTAAACATGGGATGAAACCCACTTGGTTGTGGTGTATGATCTTTTTGATGTGTTGTTGGATTTGGCTGGCTAAAATTTTGTTGAGAATTTTTGTGTCTGTATTCATCAAAGATACTGCCTCTAATTTTATTTTGGTAGTGACTTTGTCAAATTATTTATTAGGGTGATGGTGGCTTCATACTATGTCTTTGGGATTGTTCTTTCTTCAACCTTTTGGAAAAGTTTAAGTTCTTCCTTGTATGTTTGTTAGAATTCGCCTGTGAAACCATCAGGTCTTAAGGCCTTTGTTTGTAGAGAGTGCTTTTCTTACATATTCAATTTCACTTCTAGTGATCAGTTTGTTCAATTGACTTACTTGATTCAGTTTTGTCAGGCTGTATGTCTCTAGAAATTTGTCCATTTCTTCTAGGTTGTCAAATTTGTTGGCATATAATTTTTCATAGTATTCTCTAATTTTTTTTGTATTTCTATAGTACACATTGATATTTTCTGTTTTTTCATTTCTTTTTTGAGTTCTTTCTCTCTTATTGTTGAGTCTTGCCAGAGGGTTGTCAATTTTTTTAAACTTTCAAAGAACTAGCTCTTGATTTTACTGATTTTTTTCCATTGTTTAAATCTCTATTTCATTGATTTCCTCTCTGATCTTCCTTCTGCTTACTTTAGGTTTTGTTTTTTCTTCTTTTTCTAATTATTTAAGTGGTAGGTTGTGCTGTCCATTTGAGGATTTTCTTATTTTTTGAGGAAGGCCTCTATTGCTGTGAACTTCCCTCTAAGAACTGCTTTTGTGCCATCCTATAGATTTTGTCTTTTTTTTTTATGTTTATTCTTAGGGCCGTACCTGTGGCATATGGAGATTCCCAGGCTAGGGGTCAAATCAGAGCTGTAGCTGCTGATCTACACCACAGCCACAGAAAAGTGGGATCTGAACCACATCTGAGACCTACACCACAGCTTACAGCAATGTCAGATCCTTAACCCAACGAGCAAGACCAGGGATCAAACCCGCATCCTCATGGATACTAGTCAGGTTGGTTAACCACTGAGCCACAACAGGAACTCCATCCTATAGATTTTGAATGGTTGTTTTTTCATTATCATTTGTCTTGAGGTATTTTTTAATTTCCTTTCTGATTTCCTCATTGACCCATTGGTTTTTTTAGTAGCACATTATTTAGTCCATGTTGTCAGTTTTTTTCTCATTTCTTTTCCTGTGGTTCATTTCTAGTTTCACGGCATTGTGGTCAGAGAAGATACTTGAAATTATTTCTATACTCTTAAATTTGTTGATGTTAGTTTTGTGCCCCAGTAACTGGTCAATACTGAGAATGTTCCATGCGTATTTGAAAAGCGTGCATATTCTGAAAATGTCAATTAAGTCTAATTTTTCTATTGTGTCATTTAGGATCTCTGTTCCATTATTTTTTTTCTGTCTAGAGAATCTATCCATTGACATGAGTGGGGTGTTAAAGTCTTCTATTATTATTGTATTCCCATCAATTTCTCCTTTTATGTCTGTTAGTATTTATTGTATATATTTGGGTGCTCCTGTATTATGGGCATATATGTTAAGTGTAATATCCTCTTCTTGAAAATCGATGCTTTTGTCATTATAAATAGTGTCCTTCTTTTACTTTCTTCATGGCCTTCATTTTAAAGTCTATTTTGTCTGATATGATTTCAACCTCCCCTCAACTTTCCTGTCTTTTCCATTCACATGAAATATTTTTTCCATCCTCTCACTTTCAACTTATATGTGTCTTTGCCCTAGGTGAGTCTCTTATAAGCAGCATATTGCAGGCTCTTCCATTTCTTATCCATTCTGGCACTCTAAGTCTTTGGACTGGAGCAGTCAGTTCATTCACATTTAAGGTAATTATAATAAATATGTATTTATTGCCATTTTAAACCTGTTTTCCAGTTGATTCTATGTTTCTCTTTTGTTCCTTTCTTTTTTTGGTTGATTTCCTCTCATTTCATGCTTATGTCCTCTTCTTTTTTAGTCCTTTTGAATGTAATGTTGGTTTTTATTTGAGGTTGCCCTGTTTTTCAAGTATGTTAACCCCTTCTTATATTTGCTTGCTTTAGCCTGATAGTCCTATAGGCTCAAACACATCATTAAAAAAAAGTAGAGTCTATATTTCTTACTTTTTTCTCCACATTTTATGATGTCCTTTTTTAAAATTTTCCTATGTATCCTTCTGCTATTCATTGTGTTTATCACCACTTTTACAACTTTTTTTTTTAACACACTGGCTTATTTAAGTGATTACTTTCCAATTTTGATTTCCTCCATCCTATTTCTTCTTACTTCTTTTTTATTTAGAGGAGCCCTTTCAGTATTGCTTTTAGAATGGGTTTAGTGTTACTGACATCTTTTAGTTTTTTGCTGTTGTTTTTGGAGAAAGTCTTTATTTATCCTTCTATCTTACATGATATACTTGCTGGGTACATTATTCTAGGCCACAAATTTATCCCTTTTAGAACTTTGATTATATCTTGCCACACTCTTCTTGCCTGAAGTGTTTCTGTAGAGAAATAAGCTGATTGCCTTATGGATGTTCCCTTATAATTAACTCTTTGTTTTTCTCTTGCTGCCTTTAGAATTCTCTCCTTACCTTTAACACTTGGCATTTTTATTATGTCTTGGTGTGGGTCTGTTTGGGTTCAAGTTATTTGGGGCCATCTGTGTTCCTGTCTCGATAGCTATTTCCTTTAGATTTAGAAAGTTTTCAGCCACAGTTCCTTCAAATATCTTTTCAATCCCTTTTACTTTTCTTTCTCCTCTGGGATTTCTATTATGTATAGATTGGCCTACTTTATATTATTCTGCAGCTCACTTATACTGCTTTTTTTTTTCCTTTTATTTTCTCTCCACTGTCCTGATTGGGTGATTTGTATTATTCCATCTTTCAGGTCACTGATTCATTCCTATGCTTTATTTACTCTGCAATTCAGTGCCTTTAACTCAGCTTGCATCTCTGCAAATGAATTTTCTAATTTTTCTTGGCTCTTCCTTATATTTTCTAGTTCATTTCTAAAGTAATCTGCACTACTGTCCATATCCACTCTAATTCCTTCATATTTGCTCTTAATTCCTTCCACATTTTCACTATCTCCTTTTGAACTTGCTGTCTTTTAGACTGCAGAGGTTTATATCGTTTGCTCCTTCAGGGAAATTTTCCTGTTCTGTTACCTGGGAATTATTCCTGAGCTTCTTCATTTTGCTTATATTTTTCTTATTTTGTGACTTTAGAAAAAACTACTGTAGTCTTGAAGGGCTATTTATATTCGAGAGCATCCCAGGTAGTTTGTGAGGTTTTTGTTTGTTTTTGTTTTTTTGTCTTTTTGCTATTTCTTGGGCTGCTCCAGTGGTATATGGAGGTTCCTAGCCTAGAGGTTGAATCAGAGGTGTAGCCATCGGCCTATGCCAGAGCCACAGCAACGTGGGATCCAAGCCGCGTCTGCAACCTACACCACAGCTCACAGCAACGCAGGATTGTAAACCCACTGAGCAAGGGCAGGGATTGAACCCACAACCTCATGGTTCCTAGTCGGATTTGCTAACCACTGCGCCACGACGGGAACTCTTTGTGAGGTGTTTTTTGTTTGTTTGTTTTTTCATGAGGATTGCTTTTGATTTTGATGCTTGCTATCTCTTTATCAGTGTGTGTAGGCTGTTTTCCTCATGCTGGTGTACTGCCTGAGCATGCTTCCAGGGAGATGGAGGCAATGGCCAGGAATAGTAGTCAGTGCATGGTTGCTTGGCCCTTGAAAGTGATGAGGTCACACTGGGATGTGGCACAGGCTGCTCCTGATTGCAGCGTCCTGGGAAATAGCAATGACCCTCAGGCAGGTAAAGGCAACTCCCAGAGCAGTGACAGCAGCAGGAGATGTACATTCCCAGGGGAATGAGAGAAACAACCAGTGCTGTTTGGTTGCAGTGCCCTCCTCTGTGCTGACCCTTGAGGTGACTGAAGCCACAGGTGGTGCCTATTCTCTGACACCTAGTGGTGCCAGGCCTCACCCACCTCTGGAGTCTGAAATCGCTGTGGTGCTTTTCCTCTGCCATCCACAGCCCACGTAAGAGTTGTGCACCTCCTCCATGGCTGAGCAAAAGGCACTCCATTGCCTGCAGCCTGCATAAAATGTACCCTGACTCCCCAAGAACCAATGCATGCACAGAGAAAGATAGTCCTTTGGCAGCCTTCCACTCTTCCTCTTGCCCTCCCCAATAATGACACTTTGTTTCTCCTGCAGGTCCAGGCCTCCTCCTCAGTTCTGTCAACTGTGGTGTTCTGTCCCCAGCCCATGGCACACCACTTCTTAGTTCCTCAAGCTGTCTTCACACAGCCAACCCTAGTCCTCTCCCTGGAACTCACCTCTGGAGCCTGAGTCTCAATGCCCAGCTCTGCCCAAGCATCTCAAGCTGTGGTGTCCAAGGGCTGGGGTACTATTGGGTTGTGTGGCTGTCTCTCGGCTTTGCCTTCTCAATCTGGATACTGTGTTTTTCTCAGACTTTGAGGTTCCTCTGTGTTGGCTGATTTCCCCATTAGTTAGGTGATTTCCCAGGGTGCAGATTCCTTTCACTTTTCACAGTTCCCTCTCAGGAGTACTGTTCCAATACTGATTCTATTTTTTTCCCTCTTCTCTCTCTTTTTATTTTTTCTTTTTTCTCTTTGATTACCCAGTTATGTGGAGGGTTTCTTGCCCTTTTGGGAGGCTTAAGGTCTTTTACCAGCATTCAGTAGATGTTCTGCATGAATCATCCTATAGGTAGATGGGGTTTTTTTTATGTGTTTGTGGGAGAACTTGAGCAGCACATCTTACTCCTCCACCATCTTGATCCCACCTCTGTCCTTTTTTTGACTCAAGTAAACAGTTCCCACGTGCGTGACCAGCAAATTGTATATTTTACACAATTAACATTTCAATATCAAGCCATGCCCAATTCAGGTAATTCCATAGATGGATTATTCCAAATCATGTTTCATTTAAAAGTTAGGGCTAAAAAGTAATATCACATGTACTTGCATATTTTACATAAACTACACATATAAATTAAATTGTAGAACATTTCTCTCTTATGTAATTAAATAAAACATCCCATTAAACTAGAAAAGTAATTGAGGCTAATCATGAAATTTCACATATTTAGGAGACTAAGCAGTCTTCAGATTCAATAAAATGTAATTACCCTAGAATCAGACTGCCTGGGTTTCAATTCCAGCTCCTCCATTTACCCCTGTAACTTCTGACAAGTTACTTAACCTCTCTGTGCCTATTCCTTATACACTGTAACAGTAATGACCATATATTTCTGTTGTGAGAATTAAATCAGATAATTCCTAGCAGAGTACTTGGCACATACTAAGGACTCAGTAAATTTTAACTTTGCTGATGCTGACTTTCTTGCTGGGGGTCCAATTTGCGAGAGTGGGTTAATTAGATTCCTAACAGACTTAATCAATTTCCCAGACTATATCTCAGCACTGTATTCATTTTTTTTTATCAGTAACTATATAATCTCATTCATTCAACTGACAGGCATTTATTTTTTCCTTTCTATAAATGAGGCAATAAGAAAATTATATTTTAGAACAGCTATATCCAGAACCAGGGGAAAGACACAGAAATAAATAGGAGAGAGTAGAGAGACTGAAATAGAAACAGTGATAGATGATAGAACATAATATAGGTAGGTCTACTGGTAGGCAGATAAAACAGAGGAGTGGATGGAGGGATGGACAGATGAAGGGGTGGATGGAGGGATGGACTGGGGGTGACAGGGATACTTCAATGATATTAGTTTATGTTAACATTCCAGTTAAAAGATGACTGTAAATTTCATCATCTGATAAAGAGCCTGAGAATAAAGAATAGGCTAATTTAATAAAAATAATATTGATCTATTTAAAATTTGCCCCAAAACTTCAGTCCTTAATGTGATAACTTGTTCTGTATAGCCAGGAGAGATGAACATACAGTTTCCAAGCCTATATCAGTTGTAATTTGTACAATGTTACAGTATGATATCAATTGCCTAATTATATTGGTCCTGCACTTAGAAATTTAAAAAGCTATGATTCAATAAGCTATTTCTCAACTACAGCAAATGAAATTCAGTGTGGGAGATCTTTTTCCACAGCCCTCCTCCATTCCTGCCTTCCTTCCTTTATTCATTTATTACTTCTGTGTCCAACTGATATTCAGTGGTAGACTATCATATCTGAAAAATAGTTTGAAGTCATAGCCACTCATAATGTGACACTGATTCAACAATTTCTAGATTTTTCTGGATTCTTTGAAAGGATTGTAAATAGGAGTATTTTTAACTTTAAATACAGAATTGAAGGTAAATATTCCATAAGGATCAAAATACTAGAAATATAAACAGTAGCTTGAATGGCATAGTTAACAGTGAATATAAGATAAAAACAAAAATGAAAATTTAGCTCTTTCAGAACCTGGAAGATAAAAACTGTAATAAAATATTTGAGGAAGTATTTACTTTCCTAACCCTAAAAAGCACATTTTATCCCTTTATAATTTCTTTGTAAGTTGAGGATAGCCTAATAATAAAATAAAACCTGTTGTTTCAAAGTCTGTTCCTAGAACACCCTGTTTATAATTCTATAACAGCATTTACTACTTTTTATAATATATCAGTGTGCCCTCTAGTCTCCCTCATCATCAGGTTGTCCAGTCCTTAAAAGACACTGACTATAACTTACTCATGTTTCTGACTCCCATGCTTGGCCTTCAGTTTCTTACATGATATGTGCTCTATATTTTTAATAAATGAAGTAAAAGGATGACTACGAGGTCGTATGGACTGACTTTACAATTCTTTTATTACAAAGATACCATTAATTACAAATAGTTACAAATTTTCTTGAGAAATATTGAGAAACCAAGATGTTTGACACGATAATATATTTAATATCAGAACTAGTTTACACAAAATGCTTCTGCAACAAGATCAGCTTGCCTTCAAGTAATGTGAAGACACAAACATGTCATTTGGGCCTGCAGTTTCAATGTATATGGAAATGTCAGCCCAACTGAACACACTCTTTGCTAGGACATCTACCAAATCAGGAAAGACAATCATTCTGGAATTCATTCACATATTTATTTGGTAACTTTTTTCTGAAGTGTGGACTAGAGTGTTAAAAAAATATAATGTCAAACCTCTTCCCAAATGGATTTTCCAGTCAACAAATGAAGAAGGAAATGAATGTCTTCAAAAAAAAAAAATAGTTAAACAGGCTACATATGCACACAGGATGTAATGAGGACACAAAGGAAAAAATCTTCAGTTTTAGCTGGTGAAAATAAAGGGGTTAGAAAAATGGGGCATTTAAGTAGCTGTGGCAAATTTTGGAGTATAAACTCCAGGATATTTTGAATGTATGAAGCACATGTTCCATCAGAGTGACTACGTGTCAAGTCTAAGTGACCAAAGCAAAAGTGAGCTCTACCTGCCAAGAAAATAAAGTATCCTTAGAATCTGAGGGCAAAACAGAAAATCTATCATAAATTCTGAACCAGTACACCAAACTCTGAACTTCAGTTTTTTCTCCATGGACCTATGAATACAATCCCTAGCTTGCAAAACAACTCTTTAAAACACTACCAGTTATAAAATCTTAGAATCAGAATGGAGGTGTATATGATCAACTTTCCAGAACAGTCAATTTGCTAAATACCCATCAGTGGTGTGATGAGGACACCTGATGGTTAAATTTCAGGAATTTTGTGAGCTTTTGCTAAGTTAGATAAATAAGCTAAGGCATAAATACACAAAACTTATCAATTCTTAATAACTTCACTACATTTTGCTATCATCTATGTTCTTGAGCTTATTTCTGCTATTTTATATGTGGGATAGAAATATTACATAATGGTATGCTACTTCACATCTTTTCCCAACTCCAAGTTCAGTAACCACATTGCTATGAAATTGACCACTGTGGAAGTCTTAACACCATGGAAACTGTCAAATGTTAAAATTCAAAGCTCAATTTATTGTTTTGCCTATGGTCTAAACTTAAGAAGGTGATGGAGAAAAATGTAATTTATGCAGATTAAATGGAAAAGTAGGCATGTTTATACTCATATTGTGAATAGCATAAACAGTCAAGGAAATATCCTTGTGATATCCTAAAACTGCTATCTGATTCTGCAAAGAAGTTACTCAAGTCATTGAAGCCCTAATGAAGTTGCAACATATATTTTCATTAATTTATTTTTGTCCTAATTGTCAATGTAAGTAAAATACCAACAAATATCTATGTTAAAAGTATACTCATTTGTCATTTACAAGCATTGTTTAGCTACAAAGATAAGATTCCAGAAAAAATCAGTGAAAGTATTCTTTTTTATTTTTTATAATTGCTTTAATTTTTTCCATTATAGCTGGTTTACAGTGTTCTGTCAATTTTGTACTGTGCAGCAAGGTGACCCAGTCACACATAAATGTATACATTATTTTTTCTCACATTATCATGTCCCTCATAAGTGACTAGATATAGTTTCTAGTGCTATACAGCACGATCTCATTGCTCGTGAAAGTATTCTGAAAGAATCAATTGGTTATCTAGAATCTATAGCAAAGAATATTATAACTTTATTATTTGTAAACTGTGAGCTACATGTCCTTATATCTCTAAAATTATACCCATGTATATTTATATACACATTCTGCCTATATTCTTAAAATATTAAAAGTCATGAAAGAATGAATTTAAGCCTAAAAAAATGTACATAGGTTTTGTACAGAATTAGTTTAAGTGAATGTAATTGATTATAATTAGTTTTATAAACATTACCCAAGTTCTCAATTCCATTCTCTTTCCTGTTCCCTTTTATCTGTTCACTTTGTACTTCTTTTTGTTGTTGTTGTTGTTGCACTTATGACAATTGTTATTGGTTTGTATAATTTTAAGTTAAATGTATATCTTCCTATACCCAAACACATAGACTATTTGGAGTAGGTCTGTGTCTGTCTTGTTCCCTGCCATATACACAGTGTCCTATCACAGTACCTGATATTGGCTAAGGTGGGAGTAATTCTACCATAAGTCACTGAAAATGTCCTATAAATCTTTGCCTTATAAACAAACAATTGAATGACTAGAAGAATACCTCTCAATGACCTTACATTATTGTTATTAGAACCAAGGACATGGAGAACATTCAGGAAAAGTTTGAATTTGTCAATAACATGCTGTAGAATAAATAAATCACTTTTTTAGCTGATAAATATTTCATAGCATTTAAACATTCAGAACTCCAAGGGAAAGTCTGCTCCCTCCTTCCTCTCTTCGCCCCTTTGTAAAGATTTATCTGAAATGGGTAAATGATAAAAAGAAGTTGAGAGAGAAAGAAAATTTAAAAATATGCATTTTAGTTTATAAATTACCAGTGCTTAAACAAACAAACAAGTGCTTCTCTGTATTCTCTTCTGTCTAAATTTTCCGTTCTGCATTAATAAATCAACAGCTTTGTTATAAGGGAAAAAAGGAAGGAGGGGTAGATTTTATGCTGCTTTCAAGTTTTAGAACAATTAAATTGTTGCTTAGAGCTGTCTCCCTGATGATTCTTTGTCATGGGTCTGAAGAAGTTCTGGCTCAGAGGCTTAGACAAAAGCTCAGAAACCAATGAAATATATATTTTTTCTTTCTCAAAGCATTCAGTCAGTCAGGGATGGGCAAAATGAACCTAACAATTCCCTTTTTAAATGAGGATAAAAATTCTAAACCACTTGTGTTCTTATAAATTTTAAGACATTTAAGAAACATTTTAAACATTTTAACAAATACATTTAAACTAAGCAAAATGAAAAGACAAATGTGTAATAAAAATATATGAGGAGTATGTTATGAAATACTGAAATGATATGTTTATTTGTAGATAAATCTAACTATAGAATATTTTTCTTTTAAAAATTCAAATATATCTCAATAAATCCTGTTACATTAACTTTATACTTGTATTATCCTTATAAACTAACAGCAGTATAGAGAATATATCTTTAAATAGGAAAATAAAAACCAACTATGTCAAATTAAAGTAATATAATTTTGATATCTGATTTTGAAAAGGATCCTTGGCTATTTTATCATGAGACACAATTATGCTTGTGTAAAATGTTCATTATTTGAGAAACAAAAGCAATCACATGGTTTTGGTAAACTAATGGTTTTTTTTGATTGTTTGTTTGGGCCACACACATGGCATATGGAAGTTCCCAGGCCAAGGACTGAATCTGAGCCACAGCTGTGACCTACAGCTACTGCTGCTGCAGTAATCCAGGATCCTTAACACACTGTTCTGGGCTGGGAATCAAACCCGCGCCTCTGCAGTGACCCTAGCCTTGAGGTTGGATCCTCAACCTACTGTTCCACAGAGGAAACTCATAAACTAATGTTTTTTTTTTTCAATAAAAATTGCCAAGTACCATCATAGGGAAAGTTGCCATGTCAAAAAGCATTATTTCAGAAATTGGGATGTGAATATGAAGGTAGTAGAGTCCTTAAAGAACTATAAAATGAAAGTGACTTAACTTAGCAAATTTGTTTCTACTTATTAGATCTTATGGTTCTTCTTTCCAAAACCCAATACTGCAGGACAAAAGCATTCTAATTTATGAACTGATAGAGCTGAAAATGACTATATTCAAAACCTCCTGTGTGAGAGCCATCAGAGGGGAAAAGTGTTCTAGAAATAGATATAACTCTAATAAAAATGAAGAAAGGGAGCATTTATCTGTGAGAAGTTTTGAGAGGAGAGGTAAAGTTTCCTTCTGTACAGACTCCAGGCATCCTTGCCAGCTTAATGCCTCCATTCCACCTAAAATGAACAAGTGAAAAGTAGAAAATCTTCACTTTGTAACTAGATACCTGAGAGTTCTAAAAGCATTTACATTTCTTTCCAGAAGTGCCCCTCACAATGTCAGCTCCCACTAGAGTGACCATTACTCCAACATTTTGCCCCTCTAAGTCAAATGTGCCCTGCCAAGCTCTGTACACTCCACTTCCTAAGGACCTACAACTAAATGATCATGTGATTCAAGACTTAAAGCATTTTCAGTGAGTAAGTTAGCACTGAGAACCAACATTTTAGTCCACAGACATGAAATCAGATATACAGTAGACAAAGGTAACAAGAACTCACTGAGTTGCAGAATACTATTTACTATAAACTTCTACAGACTCAATGATTTGACCTGTGGCCCTCGACCCTGTGAGACACTTAAAGTGACCATTTATTACTGGATGCTCTGAGCACAAAAACTTCTACTTTATAAATATGCAAAAGAGGACATTTTTCTAGAATTAAAATATGTGTATAATATGGGCAGGGCTCAAACATAAGAAGTTATAGATGGAAAGATGGGTGACCTGTGAACAAAGTCTTCTTGATGTGTTAGTAGATCCCAAACCAAAGCTATAAGAGAATTTCCTTTAGCTTTTTCAGCCTTAAATTTGTAGTTCCATATTTTGAAACAGCTATTGAACTTAAGGGTATTAGAATTAATGAGGTTATAAGCAGTGAGCACATGGCCTTTGTGAAATAAAAAAGATGTTTATACTGAGAAAGTAATGGACTATGGTTGAACTAGCTAGACCACCCAATTCATCTCATTAAGAAGCATACCCTGGAATGGGGTCAGGAAGCATAATTGAAAAGAGAAAATGACACTTCCCTCCCTCAAGCTACTAATATTACCTGAAGTACTGTTTTTCCATGGTGCTCAACATTTTAAGGTGGGTAGTTTAGGTTTTAAAAAATAAATCAATAGTCTCTTTCTCAGTGTTTGCTAAATTATTCCTATCTCATACACACCACACATACGTACTAAAAACATAAAGGTAAGGAAAGCATTGTTCGATGAGCTGAGATAAATAGAGGAGTTGATTGTTTCACTGTTTTGTGGTGTTTTGGGATAGATGTTAATTCTATGAAAAGCTGACTTGGCTAATATAAAAAATACCATTAGTAAGACACAGAAGCAAATGTGACCAATAGCCCACTACAGCAGTATTTTTCATACATCCTTTGACTACTTAGTTCAGTTAAATTCATGATCCATAAAGCACAGAGCAATAAAATCCATTTCTTGATCTTGTGTTAAATAAAAGTCTTGCTAATCATGCTTGAAAAGCCATTGCCTTTGTAAAGACACTGTAATTCCAGTTAGAGAGAAGACAGAATAACTGTAGGTATTTTTCTGTTTTGACAAGCAATTGATGAAGATGGCATTGTTAATCTTCTTCTAGAATTATTCAAAATAACTAATAAAAATGGTTTTGATCATCTGTGCTTTCTTCTACTCTGATCAATTGCCAAATGAAAATGTCCACAAAAAATCAACAAATTTATAAAATTCCTCTTTCTACCTATTCTGTTTTCTAAGAATATAGTGATCTAGGATACGACAAGGGAAAATGTTAATTTTGGATTAGTATTAGGATGTATATTTTTTCTATAAGTTTATATGAAAGAAATTGAACTTTAAAAAAATTGCTAATACATGCTAAAAGGCATTTTAACTCATTATAGTGAGTCATAGAATTTTATTTTTCCTAATTTACCTCCTTCTACATGTATTTACTCCATTTTTTTTTTCTTTTTGCCATCTCTTGGGCAGCTCCCACGGTATGTGGAGGTTCCCAGGCTAGGGGTCTAATCGGAGGTGTAGCCACCGGCCTACGCCAGAGCCACAGCAACGCAGGATCCGAGCCGCATCTGCAACCTGCACCACAGCTCACAGCAATGCCAGATCCTTAACCCACTGAGCAAGGCCAGGGATCAAACCTGCAACCTCATGGTTCCTAGTCAGATTCGTTAACAACTGCACCACGATGGGAACTCCCTCCTTCCACATGTATTTAAACTCCTGTGTATGTCATGAAAACAAATTGGTAAAGACATAATTGTATCCCATAAGTAAGTAGGCCTTTCTCTCTCTCTCTTTCTTCTTTTTTTTTTCCTTCCTTCCTTCCTTCATTTCTTTCTTTGGCTGTGCCTATACCATGCCAAAATTCCTAGGCCAGGGATGGAACCAGAGCCACAGCAGTGACAATGCCAGATCCTTAACACACTGAGCCACCAGAGAACTTATTATTTTTTTTTTAAATTAAAGTTTCATAGATAGCTTTATCTTCAAAAGCTATCCATGGAGTGAAATAAAAAATTGTAAATATAGCAAAATGTTGGAGACTGAGTAGCAGAAGCCAAGGGAATGTGGCTGGTCAAAGATTTTGCTGTAAGCACCTCAAGCCACAGTTCACAAGGGTAAAATGCTTCGTCTTTTAGGGTCTCTGCAGGAAGCTGCTGAACAAAGACCCTATTTCTAACTCCAAGTTTGCTTTGCCTTACTACAAACAAACATCAACTATTTGCTAGACGCTATTCAAAATGTTTATTGACTCAATTACACCTCATAGCAACCCTATGCTAGGTGTTAACATGATACTCATTTTACAACTGAGAAGACACAGAGTAGACCACTTACCTCATAACTAGTAAACTGGTTAGTAAAGTGCAGGGGACAGGTGAAGTAAGAGGGTGTCAGTTTTTGCCTAGACCATGTCTTTTAATAAAACTCAACTGTCTGAGTTTGTCTAATTAATTGATAGCTTGGGCCACAATTTCTCTTTCCTTTAGGAGTGAAAATTATCTTGGGGAAAGACTATTCCTGAAGAAGTTGGGACCAAGATGTGACCAGCTTGAGGGAAGAGACAAGCCTTGGCATTCAGGGGTAGGAAGAAACAATTCTGATCACCTCAAGAAATTTGTCATTTGCAAATACCATATGATGTCACTTATATTTGGAATCTAAAATAGGGCACAAATGAATCTATCTACAAAACAGAGACAGACCCACAGACATAGAGAACAGACTTGTTATTTGCCAAGGGGGATGGAGTGAGATGGAGTAGATTTGGGGGTTAGTAGTTATATATACATATAACTGAATCAGTTTACTGTATAGCAGAAGTTGGCACAACATTGTAAATCAACTATACTTTAATAATAAATAAATAGTGCAAAGAAATTTGTCATTTAGATTTATCTCCTGGTCCAACTCCAATAAACAATGAAGTCTATGGATAGCTGCAGTAAAAAAGGACGGAGTTGTTTCATTAGAAACTCTAAAAGGCCAGGGATACTGCAGAAGAGAACAGTGTAACTAAAATATATAATACACAAATAATACAAGACAGGAAATTTAATCATTTAACTTTGGAAATAGTGCTTCTCCAAGAACTTCAGATTTCTGAATTTTACAAAGTCTCCATACCTATGAATTTCTTTTGCCTTTGAATTCTTAGAAAACTCTGAAGATGTAGTTGCTAAACTTACCCAACTAAATCCACAACTCATTACTATCAGCAAAAAAAGCATAGGAATAAACTATTTAAAAATAAAGTATACAATAAAAGCTACAAAACTTAGCAAATGACTGAGTAACCTGATTTCTGAGTGTTCAGGGATGCTCATAGCAGCTCCATTAACAAACACCACAAATAGGAACAACCCGTACACTCTTCCAGGGAAAATGGGAGTAAATGCACTGGTGTACCTAGTCAATGGAATATGACTCAGAAATGAAAAGAAGAATGACTCATACCAAGGTAAGTAAGTCAGAAAGAGAAAGACAAGTACTAAACGATATCACTTCCATGTAGAATCTAAAATATGGCACAAATGATCCTATCTACAAAACAGAAAGAGATCACAGACATGGAGAGCAGACTTTTGTTTGCCAGGGGGCGGGAAGGAATGGGATGGATGGGGAGTGTGGGGTTGGTAGATGCAAACTATTACATTTAGAATGGATAAGCAATGGGGTCCTCCTGTACAGCACAGGAAAATAAGTCCAATCTCTTGGGTTAGAACATGATGGAAGATAGTATGAAAAAAAAGGAATGTATATGTATGACTGTGTCACTTTGCTACACAGCAGAAGTTGAAAGAACACTGTAAATCAACTACACTGTATTTATTTTTTAATTTTTTAGGGCCACACCTGTAGCATATGGAAGTTCCCAGGCCAGGGGTTGAATCAGCTTCTGGCCTACACCACAGCCACAGCAATGAGTGATTCAAGACAATCTATGACCTACAAAACAGCTCATGGAAGTGCCGGATCCTTAACCCATGGAGCAAGGCCAGGATGGAAACTGTGGCTCGTGGATATTAGTGGGGTTTGCTACCACTGAACCACAACGGGAACTCTTCAACTATACTTTAATAAAAAAAAATTAAAGAATGAATTAGTGGTATACACACAATTTCAGTGACTCTCACGGCCATCATGCTGAATGAAAGAAAGACATATCAAAAGATTACATACTGTATAATTCTGTTTACCTGACATCCTTCAAATGCCACTATTGTGGAGAAGAGAGCAGTGGTTGTCATGGGTTATGGAGAGGGGTGAGTGACTATAGAGAATAGTAAAAGGGAATTTTTGGCATTGATAGAATCATTCTATATCCTGACTGTGGTAGTGGTTACACAATTATAAACATGTTGAAATTCATAGAACTGTACACCAAAAGAAAAACTGTCAATTTTACTAAATGATACCTCTAAAAATGACAAAAAAGAAAATAAAAACACAAATCAGTGACCTCAGCAGGTAGGCTGTGGTGTCAATAAAATTATTTATCTTTATGGAGTTCCCGTCGTGGCGCAGTGGTTGGCGAATCCGACTGGGAACCATGAGGTTGCGGGTTCGGTCCCTGCCCTTGCTCAGTGCGTTGACGATCCAGAGTTGCTGTGAGCTCTGGTGTAGGTTGCAGACGCAGCTCGGATCCCGCGTTGCTGTGGCTCTGGCGTAGGCCGGTGGCTGCAGCTCCGATTTGACCCCTGGCCTGGGAACCTCCATATGCCGCGGGAGCGGCCCAAGAAATAGCAACAACAACAACAACAACAACAAAAAAAAATTATTTATCTTTAGATAAGAATATTTAAGAAATTATAAGAGAATATAGAGAACTAATTACAAAATGCACACCTCAGCATCATCAATTACCTATGAGTCAATCTCATATTAGGAGCAGAATAGGAAAATAAATGTAATTGTTAAGGCTCTCCTAAGAGAAAACACCTTCTGTTTTAATTCAGGTCAGTAAATAATATATTGAGCTCCTCCTGCATGCTTAAACTCTGACTGGCATAAGAGATACCAAACAAAAACAAACCAACAAAAAAGTGAGGCATTCACTTAAACACACCTAGTTTAGTGGAGATTTCATGAAATGAGTCACCTCAGTTGGGTTACTGGGACAACATCTCATTCAGCAGATTTAATACTTACAACTTTCCTGTAAAGATTTTGCATTCTTTGGCTGAATATCCAGTTATGAGGCATATAGGCCTCATCTGGCATTTTCACACTTCTCTTACAGAGTAGTTATCTGTTTATTTGCCTCTGCCCTATAAAACTCTGAACAACTTCAACACCAAAGATATACACACTGGGATCTTCCTACTTGGTACTGATCTGTGCATTTTCCATAGAAGATATTCATAAAGTAGTAACTATAGAACTTAAAGTGGACAGGGAAGAGGGCTTTATTTTAGGATTTCTTTCTTCCACCAAAGGCAGGCATCCTGCTTTTTATTCCCTTTACTCACCTTTCCTACTTTCTAGAAGTAATATTAGAAAAGTCCTAAACTGTAAAAGCAAGATGGATCTGCTTAAAACCATAGGAAATCACCCTGTGATGAATTTCATAACTTCTCAAAATTACTTTGGAAACTTTCATGTAATTATATCTAGATAAGTACAGAGTAGTATGGAGTTCCTATTAGAAGAGTTTCAGGGAGACCATGTGTGTGTGTGTTTATTATCTGAAATCCATTCTTAGCCTTAGCCTTCTATTTTATGGCAGAGATTATGGTTTAGCTTACCTATTCTCTCTCTTTGCTCGTCATTTTCTTCACCCTTAGTTTTCTTGGTAGAAAATTTGATTCATTCTCTAATTCACACACAAAAGAGCTTTTTTACTGAGAGATTATACTGCAGTAAAGTACTGAATCTCTTCATAGCTGAATTCTAAATGATCTATTTGGATTGACAAACAATTATTTCCTCTAGTAACACTTTTTTTTTCCCATCTGGGTGCCATTTTTCAAAGTTCTTTGCTCAGTTATGTACTGGAAGCTGTGGCCTTCTCACCTGCTTTATCAAATCTGCAGAAAAGGTCATGAATGAAAAGGCAGAAGTACCTAGAATTCTTTATCTCTTGGACAAAAGGGTAGGGCTGTCACCTACCCTGGGTGCACTTTCAAAACAGGCCAGAAAGGAGAAGATAAACTATTAGAGTCCAACATCCTTCATAATTTCAAAGTTATTTACTTTGTCTTGTTTTCTATTAAGGTCAGGGGTTGGTGGCTTTTATGCAGCTATTTTTGCATCAGTTGAAAAAGTAATGTGGCTATAAATTTCTATTTAATTTTCTGTGGGGACTAAAAGTATGCCCTAATATGACTTCTTTTTCAATTAAAGCATAGTTGATTTACAATGTTTCTTCAATTTCTCTTGTACATCAATGTGATCCAGTCACACCCAGTTGCCTATGCTGTATAGTAGGAGCCCATTGCCCATCCATTCCAAATGTTACAGTTTGTATCCACCAATCCCAAATTCCCTGTCCCACTCCCTCTCACTTGCCCACCCTCCCCCCATCAACCACAAGTCTGCTCTCCATGTCTGTGATATGTTTCTGTTTTGTAGATAGGATCATTTGTGGCATATATTAGACTGTACATTTATGATAAGTGATATCATATGGTATTTGTCTTTCTCTTTGACTTACTTCATTTAGTATGAAAATCTCTAGTTCTATCCATGTTACCAAAAATGACATTATTTTGTTCTTTTGTAAGGCTGAGTAGTATTCCACTGCATATATGTACCACAACTTCCTAATCCATTCATCTGTTGATGGACATTTAACCACTATTATTCAACATAGTTTTAGAAGTCCTAGCAATGGCAATCAGGGAAGAAAAATAAATAAAATGAATCTAAATTGGAAAATAGGTAAAACTATCATTGTTTGCAGATGACATGATACTATACTTGGAAAACCCTAAAGACAGTACCAGAAAACCATTAGAACTCACCAATGAATTTGGTAAAGTTGTAGGATAAAAAAATTAATACACAGAAATTGATTATATTTCTATATATTAACAATAAAAGATCAGAAAGAGAAATCAGAGAAACCATCCCATTTACCATGACAACAAAAAAAAATAAAATACTAGGAATAAAGCTACCCAAAAGACCTAATGTGATTTCTAACTGAAACAGGTCTCCTGTGCTGATAAACCCCCCCATTAAAAAAGGGTATACTTGTTTTTTTCATCATAGTAATTCCCTAAGAATTTAACATCACATCCTTCAGGCTGGAGAAGCTTGGCCTCCTATAGTTCCATTAATTCCTCATTTGGGCATTAATATAAAGAAATCCACTGACCAACCCCATGATGTCCGTGGCACTAACACTTCAGTACAGTATAAACGGAAGGTAACTAGTTATCCATGAGCAAAAACAGATTGATAAATCACATAGAAGGATAATGGATAGGCTAACAGACCAGGCAGGCAGTGCTTATAAAAAGCTTTGAACCAGAGTGGCTTTTGAAAAATAGTTTTCTGTGTTATGCCCTACCTTGCTGCAAAGTTTTAATTCATTACTCTTTATCTCTAGCAGTATAAAAGTGAGTTCACCACAACATAGGAATCTGCTACATAGTATTGCCCAGATCACAAAAGGGCAATTGCCCAAAAACAAACGTCATCAAGATCCCACTGCCATTACTCAGCCCTCTCCCAGTATCTCAAGGATCTTTGCCATGAAAATGGCTAAGGCACCATAGCCATTTGCCACAAATGGGGTGTGGTTGCTCTGCCACTCCCGTTAGAGCTGCTTGCTCTGGCCAAGATTTAGAGAGAGCTTTCAGTTTTCCATCACAAAGTCTTGCTCTTTGAATTGTTTGCAAACAAACCTCTGCTTTTAGAGATACCTCTGAGCCATAGGTACCAACTGACATACTACATAAATTCACAATAGCCAAACAGTTGCAAGTAAAAATTTTTCTTTTTTTCTTGCCAAAAAGCAAGGAGGGGGTGATAAGCATCCCTTATTAGTTACTTCATTATCATTTGATATTCATTTCACATAGCTTTATCCTATTCTAATTATATTGGCTAAGTTCTTCATTTTCTGATTTTGATGCTTTGACATCTTGGGGTCTTGCTGACCCTGGAGAGATTGTCCCTCCCAGAGTTAGCTAATTCCTAGGGAGTAAACAACTTTGTGAGTATCCATTTTAAATTCAAACTATTCAGTCTAGAGCACGAAACCTAATAACCTCTTTCACTAGGGTCTCTCACTCCAGGCCATTATCCACCTGCTTTAATCACCCTAGAGTCAGGAATCAGATAAGCAGCTCCTATCCCCTAGAGTCCACTGACATTATTCAAACTAGTCATTCCCAAGCCTGCTTACCTTGCTTTGTTATTTCCTTCTGAGGAAACTACAATAAAGGCTCCTGCCCACAATTTCACTCACTCTCTCTGCCTCCTGACACATCATTTTTGTTCCCTTGTGTGGGGGCTGCTGTGACTCCTGTTTCTAGGGAACTCAAATATAATGACCTTCTTCCTTCACAAAGGTCATTTTCATGTTTGACTATCTTACCTACCTGATAAAGAACAAGTACCCTTAAAAGACTAATTTAAACCACACAATTTTTTCTCAAAAGATGATTGTGAATCAAAACTTTTCTTAAGTGTGGTCATCATTAAGTCAACCATTCAGATCATCTAATTAACTAGGCAAGACTCCTACTTTAGTGAGATGCTTTGGCTTTGGTGAAAAATTCACCATATCATATTTATATTCCTATTTTGAATACATTTAAATGCATTTCTGTTCTTTCATTAACTTTTATTATTTACACACCAATGCTTCAGTTTCCTAGTCTGAGAAATCTAATCCCACTCATTCTATCATTCAACACACATAAAATGAAATGCTTATTTTATGTCAAAAAATGTGTTACAGTCACAAGGATAAATATGACATACCTGAAACTTTCAAAGATCTAGAAGAGTTGAAGAGGGAGGAACTCACTTCTGAGTACCACTCAAGTTTTATAGAGAATGGAATTTAAATCTGCACTACTTAAATAGTGAAGAAGAGCACACTGTTACTCAAGAAAGCTCCAAACACATCAAAACTTGAACCATCATGGAATTTGCTTAAAACTGTGAATATCCAGACTGTCTGGAATAGCTGTAGATGGATGCTGTAAAGGTAGGTTGTGAAAGAATAATAAATATGCTTAAATAAAAACTAAGGAATTTAGACTTTATCCTGTGGAATTAAGGGGTCAAAGCAGGAGAGTGTTATAACACTATAGATTTCTATTTCAGAATGGTCATGTTGTTAGCAATTTCAAGGACTGATTGAAGGAGAAATAGATCAGCAGTAGTAATATTGACTGATATGCTATACTAATGTCCAATGGGGAGATAATGAATGATCATCCTGACAGGGGCAGGAAGAGGAAAGTATGGTTTCAAATGATAATTAGAAGATTGAATCTAAAAAGAAGAAGGATGATTTAATATGGGGAGTAAGAAGAGGGAAGGCTAGATGGTTTCAAATTGCTCTGACATGGATAATTAGTGGTATCCTCAAGGAAATAGAGAACAAAGAAAAAAAATCAATGCACAACTTTACAAATTCCATGTTTTCATGCTGAACAAATTATGCTAAGTAAAAGACAAAAATAAATTTCAAATATGTTCAAATTTGTGATATAAGCAAAAAAATTGTTAGCAGGAAATAGAAAAAGAATTAATTTTAGAAAATACATCTATGTATTACATTTTCAATTTAATACAAAAATGATTATAGTTGCTCTTCAAAAATCAATAGTAACAAAAGATAAAACATATTCATTGAGCACTGTGAAATGCTTTTAGATAAAACCCATTTTGAAAGCCAAACTTTTAGATTATATTTTTATTTACTAAATTTTCAATAAAAATTGTTGAGTCACACTCAGTCCATGTTATTTCACTAACACCTCCCACTATTCAATACACTTTTAGAAAGTAAGATTCAAAACAAGTTTGACTCTCATATCAGCAATTAAAATAGTTCTCAGTCCCTAAATGTTAATATCATAAAAAATTCTAACAACTAATTTTAACATACTTGAATATGTTTTAGATGAAAAAAATTAGAGTAAATTACAGATATATACATGAATAGATCTCACATATTATATATGCAAAATAAAAGGAACAAAATGCATTGCTTAAAATTTGGCATGTGTAATGTTTTACCATAAGAAGCTCTAAAAACATCACAGCTATAATCTTAGTATCAAAAAATGATACCATAACTACTATAGTACATCATTAAGTATTAGAAACAGAATATTTGTTTTATAGAAACTATATAGATAACCAGCACCAACTGCTTTTACTAGAGTCAGAGCATATTTCTACAGATAATGATCTTATGAGAAAAATAAATTATTCAGGAAACAAAATCCCAATGAGGAAAAATGACCTATAATGTGAATGCCAGTGTCTGTTTGGCAGGAGCCATTGGATCAATGTCAGAAAACGGCTACACGCAGCCCACCTCTGAGCTCTGCCAGCTTGGAAACAATAGCACATGTATCTCAATAATATCAGGAAAAATATACAGATACATAAAATACAAAATACACAGTATTGCATACAAAGTATATATTTGGGATAAGTTCACACAATAACACACTTTGGAAAGAAAAATGGACACAATTTTAAGAAATGAGTACACATCTATCAAAAGCATCAGTCCAGGTTTATACAGTGTCTGGAATGTGGGGAATTTCTGTTTCTTCATTTTATTTTCTTGATCATTTGGTTAGTTTTGCATTTGCTTATATGATTTCAACTTAAGGTGGCATGGTTTGTAAAAAATAAAATAAAAAAGATTATCAATAAAGGAAAACCTGGTGTCAAGCCAATTCTTCATATTAAATTACATAGACTGCTACAATTTTAAAGAAAAAATACTTTTAAAAAACTACATTTTTTTCAAGAAAGCTTTAATATGACATTTCCATGTAAGGCTCCTGTGCTTTAATAAATTTATAAAATATCAAGTAAAATGATTATAAATTAATATGTACAGGATGATTTCAATATTAAATATATATGATATATGTATATATACTCAAATATAATATAAAGTAATTTAAAAAATAATAAAATTCTTGGAGTTCTCTTATGGTGCACTGGGTTAAGGATCAGGCTTTGTCATTTCAGCAGGTTGGGTTACTGCTGTGGCATGGGTTCAATCCCTAGCCCAGGAATTTCTACATGCTACAGGCCTACCCCCACCCCAAAAAAATATTAATAAATAAAAGTCTTAGAAGAATGGCTAAACCTTATATTTATGAGCTTTTAAAGATTGCAACATCAATTCTATGATAATCAAGTAAAAATTATTTGAAGTTTAAGATTTCCTAGTTTTTGTTTAGGTTTGTTTTTTAAAAATATCTCTTTGAGCAAGTAGAGTTATTTTGAAGATTTTTTTTCTTCTGTGAGGTTACATTAAAAATATGTTTCCTTTTTTTTAAATTTTTTGCTTTTTAGAGCCACACTGGTGGCTTATGCAAGTTCCAAGGCTATGGGTTGAATCAGAGCTTCAGCTGCCAGACTATACCACAGCCGTAGCAATGTGGGATCTGAGCCATGTCTGCAACATACATCACAGCTCATGGCAACGCTGGATCCCTTACCCATTGAGTGGGGCCAGGGATCAAACCTGCATCCTCATGGATACTAATTGGGTCCATAACCCACTGAGCCACAATAGGTCCTCCTGATAAATATTTGGTTTTGCTTGTATTTAAGCTTAGTTTTAATTTTCTCCAGCTTTCTTATTTGTAGTTATTTTTATGTTTTATAAATCATTAACATTTTATAAAGAAGTCAAAATTATGTAAGAACTTACACCCATGGAAACCTTCTTTTTCCTCTATTTCTTTTCCCAATTCCACTTTCTCCTGTAACTAATTAATTAGTTCCTGATTTATTCTTTCCATGTTTCACAGTTATTTTTTTTCAAATATAAACTGATATTATATCTCCCTTTATTTTACACAAACATTAGTATACTCTATATAATATTTGTAGAGCTGCTGGCCTACACCACAGCCACAGCAATGCTTGATCCTTAACCCACTGAGTGAGGCCAGGGTTTGAACCCACATCTTCATGGATACTATTTGGGTTTGTAAACCACTGAGACACAAGGGGAAATCCCTTGTTCTCTTTTATAGCTGCATAGTACTCCAGAATATTTTATGCTATTTTTAAACAAAATTATTTTTAAAATTTAACAACACCAAAAATCAATTTTGAAAAGTAGTAATAAAGTTGGAGAAATTGTATTACCCAATTTTAAAATTTGTGAAACCACATAATCAAGATCACACAGTATTGGTAAAAGAGAAGACATATAAATCAATAGAAGGAGGAGTTCCCATTGTGGCTCAGCAGAAATGAATTCAACTAGGAACCATGAGGTTGCAGGTTTGACCCCTGGACTTGCTCAGTGGGTTAAAGATCCAGCATTGCTGTGAGCTATGGTGTAAGTTGCAGGTGTAGCTTGGATCTGGCATTGCTGTGGCTGTGGCATAGGCCAGTGGCTACAGCTCTGATTAGACCCCTAGCCTGGGAATCTCCATATGCCATGGGTATGGCTCTCAAAAGACAAAAAGACAGGAAAAAAAAAAAGAAGGATATAGAAGGACCATAAATAGAACCATGTATAAACGAACATTCAATTTTTGGAAAGGTTATAAAAACAATTCAATAGAGTAACAATTCAACAAATGGTAGAGAAACAATTGAACACTTAGATGTAAAAATGAAACAATTTATACTTTACACACAAAAATCATTTGTAGACTACACATAAAAATTAGGGCAAGTGTAACATGTAAAATTCTAGAATTTCAGAAGGAAACGTAAAATAAAATATATCTTGACCTTGGGCAAAACATTCTAAAGCATGGCACTGAACAATAATATATAAAAGATAAAGTGATAAATTATACTTTATCAAAATTTTTAAAGAAAACCTGTGCTGTTCAAATGACACATTTTTTTTTGTCTTTTGTATTTTGAGGGCTGCACCCTTAGCATTTGGAGGTTCCCAGGTTAGGGGTTAAATCAGAGCTGTTGCCACCAGCCTACACCAGAGCCACAGCAACACCAGATCCAAGCGCTTCTGTAACCTATACCACAGCTCATGGCAATGCCAGATCCTTAACCCACTGAGTGAGGCCAGGGGTCAAACCTGCAACCTCATGGTTCCTAGTCGGGTGGGAACTCCGACTGCACCACAATGGGAACTCCCAAATGACACTTTTAAGAGAACAAAAAGTCAAAGTACAATGAAAAAATATTTTCATATCACATATCCAAAAAAGGGTTTGTATCCAGAGTATATAAAGAACTGTCAAAACTCAATAGCAAGAAAAGAAATAATCCATTTAAAAATGAGCAAATGATAGGAATTCCTATTGTGTCTCAGTGGAGTTAAGAACCCAAATAGTACCCATAAGCATGTGGGTTCGATCCCTGGCCTCACTGAGTGGGTTAAGGATCTAGCATTGCCACAAGCTGTGGTATAGGTTGGAAGCTGCAGCTCAGATTCGACCCTTAGCCCAGAACTTCCTTATGCCCCAGGTTCAGCACTAAAAAGACAAAAAAAAAAAAAAAAGAGGAGTTCCCGTTGTGGCACAGTGGTTAACGAATCCTACTAGGAACCATGAGATTGCGGGTTCAATCCCTGCCCTTGCTCAGTGGGTTAACGATCAGGCGTTGCCTGAGCTGTGGTGTAGGTTGCAGACGCGGCTCGGATCCTGCGTTGCTGTGGCTCTGGTGTAGGCCGGCGGCTACAGCTCAGATTAGACCCCTAGCCTGGGAACCTCCATATGCCGCGGGAGTGGCCCAAGAAATGGCTAAAAAAGACAAAAAAAAAAAAAAAGAGAGAGAGTAAATGACTTACACAGTTACTTCACCAAAAAGGATATACTGATGGACAAAGAAAGTACTTGAAGAGATGTTTAACACCATTAAAATTAAGGAAATATCAATGGGATTCCTCTACATGCCTTTTAGAATGACTAAAATAAAAAATACTGACAATGCCAAGTGTTGTCAAGAACATGGAATGGCTAGACTAAACTTTTGCTGTTAGGAATGCTAAATGATTCAGCAATCCCAGAAAATTGTTGGGTAGTTTTAAATATACATCTTTCACAAACCCAGAAATCCCACTCTTATTTACCTTAGAGAAATGAAAGTATAGGTCTGTATGAAACCTATACATGAATGTTTCTAGAAGCTCTATTAAAAAGTACTAAACACTAGAATCAACCCAGATGTCCTTCAATGAGTGAACAGATAAACCTCCGCACAAGGGAATACTAATGAAGCAGTAAAAATAAACTATCAAAAAATATAGGTTGTATTAGCATCAAATGAATTATGCTAAGATATGCCAGTCTCAAAAGATTAAATATGGTATGATTACGCTTCTGTAATACTCAAAGAAATAAGACTATAATGATGAAGTGCAGCTTAGCAATGGTCAGAGATGAAGAGTGGGAGGAGGGAGTGATGATAAGGAGGTAGCACTGGAGAGCTCCTTGGGTTGGTGTTACTGTTCTGTCTCTAATTATGGTGGTAGTTATATGAATCTATTCATACATTCCATTTAGAGAACTGCATATTGAGTCTATTTTAGTGGATGCTAATATCAAAATTAAATGAAAAACAAAAAAAAAGATAAAGAAAATATGGTTCCTATACCTGCTGTGAACAAAAACTAAAAGCTCTGTGCTCTATTCTTCAAATGAAAAGGGTCTGCATTAAAACAGCAGAAGGTTTAGTGCATTTTTATATTTATATATCTTGTGCATGTGTTATTTTTCAGAAGAAATTAATATAGCATTCTTAAACTGAAAACTCACAATTTTATTTCAGTTACTATTTCCACAATTCTCATCTTTAGGCAATTAATTAAAATAATACCTACAAAAGTAGTCCCAGAGGAGAAAATTATCTTTATACTCAAACAAGAAAAGATACCTCCTGCTTTACTGCTTATAATTTATACAAAATATTAAGTGATAGCAGTGGATTTTAGTGTATGGGGGCTTTTAGAATTATGGTGTTGTAGCAGATACTTTATATGTAAATATTTTTCAAAGATCAGTCTTAGGTCTCACAGATTATAACTGTCATATTTCACTCAGTTTGAATCTGGCATAAGTTAAAGTATTCCCTGTCGTGCATTTATCGTCACAAAAAGTAAATTATTCAAAGCTCAGAGGAATGGAACTAAACAGCGTGTTTATGGAGTTTCATCAAAACAGTTAGGGAGAATACAAATTAGTTAATTCATCAGTTTCATTTGTCTGTGTAATTGACTCTGCTTTTGAAACTACAACCATAAGATTCTGAAAAGCCTAAATAGATTGGTTTGGGAAAGGTGTGATACAAGATTGTCTTATTTTATTTTGTTGTAAATGGTGATGTTGACAGATTGGACAACATAATCTTGTCCCTAAGATTTCTGTCTCACGAAAAAGCTGAACTACTTTGTTTTGTGTTTTAGCTACTACCAGTTAGTGCAAAAGAGAAAAATTTCAGTATTTTATTATCTTTGTCATTTATTATTTAATGTGCCTGCCTGGCAAATGAAAAGATAGTTTGATTAAAAATAATTGTCTTTGATTCTGTTAGTAGCTAATTTACAGAATTCCAGACAATGCATTTTATTTTCTCCACTGAAGTTTCATTTAACTGTTCAGAGATGGCATTTTTCCTTTATATTTGGTGTATATGGAGACAGAAATAATTAAAAAATAATGAATTATAATAGTATCTGTGGCAATGAGGTTGCTTTTTAAAAATCTAAAATATATATATGTGTATATATATGTATATACATACACACACATTCTACATCAAAAAATAAAATGTTCCTTGGGACAAACAAATCATGTTCCACAGTAAGAAATTCTGGCTGTACCTTTGCTTCATTTTCAGTACCAATGAATAATCAAAAAGAAGGAACCTTAAACTTTGCCTAGTCTAATCCGAAGATAACTCCACAGGACTAAAGTTATATCTATTTTGTTCAGCAGTCTCTTATAACTATCTAGTAATTACACATTGCACAAATGAATTAACCACCTCAAAATGAAGAAAACCTAGTCCTGATAAAATGGGGAGAATTGAACTAGGTTGTAGTAGCCTGGTTTTCTAACAATGATCACAACACTCTTTCCAACCCCTTCTGCTCATTTGCAGTGTGATCTTGCCAGTCCTCCATCAAGGGATGGAATCTAGTTCCTCTCCTTGTGAATCTGGACTGACCTTGTGAGTTGTTTTGACCAATAGAATGCAGCCAAAATGATGCTGTTCAACCTCTAACTCTGGGACTGAAAAAGATCCAGTTTTGCCTCTGCTGTTCCCAATACTTGCTCCCAGGACTTACCTATGTAAAAATGCCCAGATAGACCACATGAAAGAGCCGCATGGAAAGTAAGAGACAGACTCAGTCTCCAAACCACCCTTGCCAAGGCACTAGATGAGTGAAGCCATATTGGATATTCAGGTCCAGCCTCCAGCTACTACAAGCAGTTGAAAATTGATGACACATGGAATGGAAACACGATCACCCAAGTTCTACTTGAATGTTAACAAAGGCAATGGTTGTTTTAAGCACTAAATTTTAAAATAGTCTGTTTCATAACAATAGAAAACTGGGATATAGGTCATACATTTAGTTTTAGTAGACCTCTCATAGAAAACAAGTTTTCCTTCCTCCTTCCAAATCCAAAGTATAGTATTCCAAGATTTACTTTTTGTTGTACAAAATTTAAGTCATTCTTCTTCTTCTTCTTTTTGTTTTTATCTTTTTAGGGCTACACCCACAGCATATGGAGGTTCCCAGGCTAGAAGTCAGAGCTATAGCTGCTGGCCTACACCACAGCCACAGCAACATGGGATCCAGGCCACATCTATGATCTGCACCATAGCTAATGGCAATGCCAGATCCTTAACCCACTGAGCAAGGCCAGGAATTGAATCTGTGCCCTCATGGATGCTAGTCAGATTCATTTCCACTGAGCCACAACAGGACCTACTGAATCACTATTCTTAATTTTAAAATAATGCATAGAACACAATACAGGCAGTTAATTTATTTCTAGACTTAGTCTCAATTTTATGTGACTTATTAGAAGAAATACAAATAATTCAGAACACTTAACGAGATGTGATACTTGAATAATTAGCACCTGTACACTTATTAAAAACAATCCTAAAATTAGAATCAAAACGTAGGCACAAGGAATTTCAAATACTTTTAAGATACATACATTTATATTTTCCTATACATATGATGAAAATAGGAAAAGTGCCTGAAGCATTGCCTCTGGGTAAAGAAAGAGGGCTGCCAATTCCCATCAATTTAAAGTAAGTCAAAGTCCAAATAACTATGCTAAACAAGTTTTCTGAAGCTCAGTATAATTTTTGTAGCAGAGTATATTGTAAGTGAACACATTATGTATTTTTTTGGTCTCACCCACAACATGTGGAAGTTCCCAAGCCAGGGATCAAACCCACGCCACAGCATGACCCAAGCCAGTGCAGTGACAACACCAGATCCTTAACCCTTGTGCCACAGGAGAAATACTATTATTAGTGTTTTGCAGTTAAAAAATTTGAATAGTAAGTTATAAAAGTTGAATGTAAAATAAGAAGAAATAAAATTAAGGATAAAAATTTACATACTCATTTCTAAACATGATCAAACATTTTTTTGATTCCACAGAACACAAGACAAATCTATGAGTATTTTTTAACCACGATGTTATGTTCAGTATTAAAACCTATAAGGCAAAAGAATGAAGAAAGTGAAGGATGGAGGCAAGGAAGGGGGAAATGAAAGAGAAAATTAGAGGTAAAGAGAGAAACAAAGAGAGGAAGTGCCATATTATTCCACTGAGAATTTATGAAGAAATAGAAAGATAAACATAAGGAACCAGTGAGAAAACTGATTCCCATAACTACAGTCTTAGATGCATAATCTATAAACAGACATTTTAGCTCCCCCTTCCCATTTCAAGTCTATTTAGGCTCCCTCTAATTATATATCACACATTCAATCCTCAACCCACAGAAATTAGGACTCCCACAGTAATGCCCATGAGTGAATTCAAAAGAAGAATTTCCTACATTACATGAGTTCTCTGAAATGTGTGAAGATGTTTTGGTGTATTGCCTCAATTTTTCTTCACTATTTTACCCCGTTTAGTCTGAGTTGGGGTTCACATCACTTCTTGCTGGCAGAGGATTGTTTAAGCCTGAAACTTGTTTAGCAAGGGCTGAGAGGTTTGAGATTAAATAACAAAAGGTAGCTAAGCTCCACTTGAGTTTGTTTTCATAAGTGTGTGATATTCTAAAATGGAAACACTGTTAGTAGGGGGCTTTAAATCAGTCAATTCAAAATTAATTGCTCTGAATCTTGTTTTGAACTCCTATTTCTAGGTCACAGTGAAACAACTGTAGGAGGCAAATCTGGATTCACCTGGAATGTTCACAGGCTTCTGGAGTCTCCGCCCTATCTGCCCCCTTTATAAGTCTTAAGTTGTCTGATTTATGAGATATGTGTATCTTGTTTGTTTTGTGGGGGTTGTCTTTTTTTTTTTAGGGCCACACCCACAGCGTATTGAGGTTCCCAGGATAGAAGTTGAATTGGAGCTGCTGGCCTATACCACAGCCACAGCAATTCCAAATCTTAGCCTTTTCTACAAACTACACCACAGCTCATGGCAATGCCGGATCCTCAATCCACTGAGCAAGGCCAGGGATTGAACCCGCATCCTCATGGATACTAGTCAGATTCATTTCCACTGTGCCACAATGGGAACTCCTCAGATATATGTATCTGGATCACAGCTTTACATTTCAAAGATCAAAAGGGAGATGTTTATTGATGGATTTATGAAAAAGAATGGGAATCCTTTGACACCATGTCCCTCAAGAGTATATGCCTGGCTTTCTATGCTTTTCATTCTTGATCACCTTTCTCAGTGATTTCTCCAATGTCCATTCTGATAATGAAATCTATATCCTCAGCCCAGATCTTTCTTAGATAAGATCAAGACAAATATATAACCTAAGCTAGTTTACAAATGACCATTTCCTGGACCCACAGAAGCCTTCAAATTAGCATTTATAAAAGAGAATTTATTGTATCCATCACCCAGTTTCTTATCCTATCTTTCTTGTTTTAACTAATGCAGCACCTGGATACCTAAGCAGAATAACCTAGGTACAGTAGTCCCCACATATCCAAAATTTTTCTTTTTTTTCTAAGTGAGTATGTTTATTTATTTATCTATTTATTTTTAAATATAAACATGTCTTTATTTTTTTCACACTATAAGCATGGGGATCAAGTAATTCTTACATGTATACATTTTTCCCCCACCCTTTGTTCTGTTGCAATATAAGTATCTAGACATAGTTCTCAATGTTACTCAGCAGGATCTCCTTGTACATCCATTCTAAATTGTATCTGATAACCCCAAGCCCCCAATCCCTCCCACTCACTCCCTCTCCTGTCAGGCAGCCACAAATCTATTCTCCAAGTCCATGATTTTCTTTTCTGTGGAGATGTTCATTTGTGCTGGATATTAGATTCCAGTTATAAGTGATATCATATGGTATTTGTCTTTGTCTTTCTGGCTCATTTCACTCAGGATCAGAGTCTCTAGTTCCATCCATGTTGCTATAAAAGGCATTATGTTGTTCTTTTTTATGGCTGAATAGTATTCCATTGTGTATATATACCACATCTTCCTAATCCAATCCTCTGTTGATAGACATTTGGGTTGTTTCCATGTCCTGGCTATTGTGAATACTGCTGCGATGAACATGCGGGTACATGTGTCTCTTTTAAGTAGAGTTTTGTCCGGATAGATGCCCAAGAGTGGGATTGCGGGGTCATATGGAAGTTCTATGTATAGATTTCTAAGGTATCTCCAAACTGTTCTCCATAATGGTTGCACCAGCTTACATTCCCACCAACAGTGCAGGGGGGATACCTTTTAAAATTGTACCTCAAAAAATCAAATACCTGGGAATACACCTGACCAAGAAGGTAAAGGACTTATATGCTGAGAACTATAAAACTTTAATCAAAGAAATCAAAGAAGATGTAAAGAAATGGAAAGATATTCCATGTTCCTGGATTGGGAAAATCAAGATTGTAAAAATGGCCATACCACCCAAAGCAATCTACAGATTCAATGCCATCCCTATCAAATGACCCATGACATTTTTCACAGAACTAGGACAAACAATCCAAACATGTATATGGAACCACAAAAGACCCAGAATTGCCAAAGCAATCCTGAGAAACACAAACCAAGCAGGAGGCATAACTCTCCCAGACTTCAAGAAATACTACAAAGCCACAGTCATCAAAACAGTGTGGTACTGGTATCCAAACAGACAGACAGACCAATGGAACAGAATAGAGAACCCAGAAATAAACCCTGACACCTAGGGTCAATTAATCTTGGACAAGGGAGGCAAGAACATCAAATGGGAAAAAGAAAGTCTATTCAGCAAGCATTGCTGGGAAACCTGGACAGCTGCATGCAAAGCAATGAAACTAGAACACACCCTCACACCATGCACCAAAATAAACTCCAAATGGCTGAAAGACTTAAATATATGACAGGACACCATCAAACTCCTAGAAGAGAACATAGGCAAAACACTCTCTGACATCAACCTCATGAATATGTTCTCAGGTCAGTCTCCCAAAGCAATAGAAATTAGAGCAAAAATAAACCGATGGGACCTCGTCAAACTGAAAAGCTTTTGCACAGCAAAGGAAACCCAGAAGAAAACAAAAAGACAACTTACAGAATGGGAGAAAACAGTTTCAAACGATGCAACCGACAAGGGCTTAATCTCTAGAATATAAAAGCAACTTATACAACTCAACAGCAAAAAAGCCAACCACCCAATGGAAAAATGGGCAAAAGACCTGCATAGACTGTTCTCCAAGGAAGATATACAGATGGCCAGCAAACACCTGAAAAAATGCTCAACATCTCTGATTATAAGAGAAATGCAAATCAAAACTACCATGAGATACCACCTAACACCAGTCAGAATGGCCATCATTAATAAGTCCACAAATAACAAGTGCTGGAGGGGTTGTGGAGAAAAGGGAACCCTCCTGCAAAATTTTTCTTTTATAGTTCTAGTTATCCATGGTCAACTGCAATCCATAAACATTAAATGGAAATTTCATAATATAAACAATTTATGGAATTCCTAAAGTGGTGCAGTGGGTTAAGCTCAGGTTGCTGCAGAGGCGAGGATTTGATCCCTGGCCCAGTGTAGTGGGTTAAGGATCTGGCATAGCTGTTGCCACATAGCTGTGATGTGGGAACTTCCCCATGATGCTAGTGCATAAATTTTAAAAAAATTCATAAATTTTAAATTGCAGTTCTGAGTAGCCTGATGAAATCTTAGGCTACCGTGCTTCATTCCATCTGGATGTGAATTATGCCTTTGTCCAGCATATCTCACTGTATGTGGTACCCACTCAGTCACTTAGTAGTCACTTCTGTTGTCATATTAACTGTTGGGTAAATGTATTGGACTGTTAAACACCCCATTCTTCACAAACCTATAAATTTTCCTTTTTATTGTGTCCATTTATTTTCACCACCTTAACTCCCATATCCGACCACAATAGGTGAGTTGCTATTTTCCTCTATTGTGCCCCTCTGCATCATATAAATAATCCCCAAATTCATTTAAATATCTAGCTTACCCCTTAGACTCTGAAATCCTTCTGAAGATCATGAACATGTTCACTTCTGATCTTCAGTACCTGAAAAATGTCTTTGCACATACTAGGCTCACAATAATTGCTTGAAAATTGAATGAAAAACAACAACAACAAAATGAACAAAGTAGTCATTAGTAGATCTCTAGGCAGTTTCTTAGTTTAATTTTTTTCTGTAGGAAAGGAAGATGATGTATAAACGTCTGAAAACTTAATTTTATGAACTATGAAATCAGAGATTAAAAAAGACAATTCACAAAATGTAAAAGTGGGGTACAGAGAACATCAGTGCTATAATTTTTTTTCCAGTAGAACCTGGAAAATTTATATAAGAATAAATATTTAAGTCTTGATAGATATCTTAAATATGGAAAGTTGAGAGGAGAGCAGAGAGAATTCATTTCCTGTGAGACCAAAAGTGAAATTGTTGAAGTCAAAGCCAGCACAATGTTAGAGGCATTAAAGACATTGCAGAGGTCTTTTGTCTAAACCAATGGTTGGGCATTTTTGAGGAGTTGTGAGACATAAAACTTGAGGAGACAAGTATGGCTATTAGAAGATTTTAAATCATTCTGTAGAAGGTACCAATTATCATCATCAGGATATTTAAAAATAATTTGGTACAAAATTGGAGTAATTAAAATAAATAACTAGATCTTGAATTCCTAATTATAAACATATTTTTAAAATGACTTGTCAAGGCTAAAATAGTTTATTACAATTAAACAGTGATTTCATTCATTGACATTTCATTTTAACACACAAAAGTGTTCTTTATGCCTCAAGACAGTCTTTCATGTTTCATCCCTTACAGTACTGAGAACAACACTTATTCAATGCCTCAATAAAACTTGATTTTTTTAACATTCCTTTTGTTTTTATGCCTCTTCGTTTTGGTTATTCTCTATATCTTTTCTAAAATATTCCTATTTGTCTCTACTCTACATATCCCTATTCATCCATCAAGACAAAAGCCAAATGTCATTTCCTCTGAGAAGTTCTCTAACACAACACAGGACAGAATGAGGATCTCTTTAGGGCTCAAAAGCACCTTTTCACTTCTATGACAGAACTCGTCATGCAGTCTTCATTTATTACCACATGGTTTCTATCAGGCTTGTGAAGCACTAGTGTGGGCCTTATTATCTTCAACGTGACAACCTTACAGAGTTTCTGCTAAATGGAATGACCTCATTAAAGACTGAGATAACCAATACATATTGATAAAAAATAATATATGAGTTTTGTTCATTGCAACAAACTAAAATTAATGTTTGATTGTTTCTTTGTTTTTTTCAGGCTGCACTCATGGCACATGGAAGTTCCCATGCTAGGGGTCGAATCCCAGATGCAGTTGCCAGCCTATACCACAGCCATAGCAATGTGGGATCCAAGCTGTATCTGTGACCTACACAACAGCTCAGGTCAATGCTGATCCTTAACCCACTGAGAAAGTGTTGAGATTGAACCTGCATCCTTGTGGATACTAGTCAGTTTTTTTCCGCTGTGCCAAATGGAAATTCCTAAAATTAATGTTTGTTTTTATATATAACAGTCAGCTTAAAAATGATAGTCAATAAGAAAATAGCATATAGCCTATCAAGTAAACAAAACTTTTAAAACTACTTATTATAGGCTAGATAGAAGTAAAAAGAATACTTTCTCATAACGCTAGTAGGAGTATAAATTTCTGAAAACCATTTGGCAATATTTAGCAAAAACTTTTTAAAAATTTTATCCATCTTGGAGTTCCCATCATGGCGCAGTGGTTAACGAATCCGACTAGGAACCATGAGATTGCGGGTTCGATCCCTGCCCTTGCTCAGTGGGTTAAGGATCCGGCATTGCCGTGAGCTGTGGTGTAGGTTGCAGACGCGGTTGGGATCCTGTGTTGCTGTGGCTCTGGCGTAGGCTGGCAGCTACAGCTCCAATTAGACCCCTAGCCTGGGAACCTCCACATGCTGCGGGAGCAGTCCAAGAAATGGCAAAAAGACAAAAAGACAAAAAAAAAATTTATCCATCTTAACCGGTAATACTGTTTCTAGCAACATTTTCTAAGAAAAGCTTCAAAACGATTAAGAAAAGGTATGTCTAAATGATGAAATGTTATGAAATCATTGAATTTTTTTGTTTTTAAATATTATGTTAAAAATAGAAAAAGTTACCTTTGAGACTTTTTTGAAGGTAGCGAAGATTGACTTGTATTCAAATTTTATTTCTATCCCATATTAGCTAAATGGTTTTGACCAAATTACTTATATTCTCCAATCATAAATTTCATACCCATAAATTGTACATAATTATAGTAATTTCATAGGGTTGATATGATAAATAAATGGAACTTTAAAATGTAAAAGATTTAGAACAATGACTACCAGAGAATAAGTGATCAACAATACAATCTATTATACCAATGACAATAATGATTATGGAAATGACTCATAAAAAATAAAATAGGACTTGTTTTGCAGGGGTTAGTAGGATCTCTAGATGTGGTATGCCATTTTTAAACACCTCAACTGCCAGAATAGCATTTTGTAGCAAACTGAAGATTCAGAGATATAGAGAATAACTTCAATATTTTCTTTATGAACATTTTTGTTGAAAAATACAGAATTTTATTTTTAGTGATTATTCTGGGCATAGTAGGGCTTGATGTCATTGCTTTCATTAATAGGATGGATATTTTAGAGTTCATTTTCAGATATTTTAAAACACTTTATTTTTGACAAGATAATTCTGCCACCTTGCTAACTAATCATCTCAGAGCCTACACAATTATTTACATTGTACCATTAATGGCCTGTTTCTTTTTTAAAGCTTAGGCAGCCATTGTGACAGTAACAAGACAGAATTTTATGATTATCTGAGCTGCCGGTTTCCTTTGTTCTTCCTTAAAATAGATGTCACTCAAATTTGTGTCTGATTGGTACTTCCCAAAGAACAAGAAGGAAAATTTGCACTTGTGGTGAAGTCATCCATAATGATTTAGAAAAGATTGAAACATTTATAAATGTCTTTGGAGGTGCTTGCTATGCAAATGTGGAGTGGGATTTTTAAAAAACTTCTTTAAAGTCATATCTGCTTGTGAATTATTTTTAAGACCCCAATTAACTGTAGGTGAAGTGTTAAGAGTCATGTGATAACTGAAAATAATTTTAAAGTGATTGCTGCATATCAATCACTTTTGTGCCAAAACATTTACTTTGAAAGTATTTAGGCTGAAATTACCCAACCAGTTAAAATTGTAACATTAACAAAATAAAAATTAAATCAATATACAATTATCTTTGGGAAAGGGATTTTAAAAAAGTAAAGGAAGAGAGAATAATGAAGCATGATTTATTTAAAATCAGACAGAACAAAGAGAACTTAAGCATTGATAAGCCATTTTCACTGCTGGCTAGATTTACCTCTTTTGTCTATGTATGTGTGTGTTGTGTGTGCACGGATATGGGATATTTGTGTGATATTCCTATGGAAAATATATGCGTGTATGTATGTATGAATGATTGTTGCAAGTACATGGTTCTTGTAACTTTAGCAAACAGATTTTGTATGTTTAATAATATCTTAATCTCTAGTCCTATGAGTTGTTTCATGAATCATCACTTTTATATGAAAGACATTTCTGTCAGGGCTTTTTGTGTAGTGTGAGAGGGTGCTGGGCAGGCTCCACTGGGATTCAGAAGAAAAATATGGTCTTTGTGCGATTTAAACATGGACTCTGAAATTACACCCTTAATTCCTATTCCTCACCAAGTGAAATGCTAACCACTCTTTAAAAGACAACAATTTAAGTTGATAGAGAAAGAACTTCTTTTCAAAGTTCTTGTGACCTGGGAAGCCTTCTCAGTCTTGTGAAGGGATATTTAGAGAATAACAGGAAAACTGGGCTTTGAGTATTTAATACGTATCAGAAATTTCCACACATTCATACAAGTCGGTAGTCTTCATATAAGTCATTTCATCTTACTTACTTATGTCTCAGGCCTGAGATTTACAAAACAAAGATGTGGTGCTAACCTCCATGTTGTCTTCTGGCTCCAACACCCTCCAAGGTACTGAAGACTCCACAGGGACAAACATGTGTTCTTGTCAATACACGTGGTACTATTAATACGTGAAATGGAGAAAGTTATCAAAAAAGATGATATGATTTGTATCAAGTTGAAAATAATCCTATCTTTAACATGACACAAATCACTTCATCTTTTTTCTTCAAGTTGCTAGTATTATGCAAAGGTGCAGAGGCCTTCTGAAGACTAAGAATAGAGAGGACAGGGAGAGGAAGTGAAGGAGGATGCCCTGAGGAAAGTGATGCCACTTTATCCCAACTAGCTAGAAAACACCATGATCCATGAAAAAAACAGAACAAACACAATGAGCAAATGAATGAATATGGTTCATAGAACCAGAATCCAAAGACAAAACCCAGGATGCTAAAGAAAGAATTTTAGAGTACAAGTAAACAAATAAAAAACTTAGAGCTAGAACAACAACAAAAAAAGAATTTGACTTTTGTAATCATAAATAAAATGTACGACAATAACTTATTCTGAGACTGGAATTTTTTTTTTTTTTTTTTGTCTTTTTGCTATTTCCTTGGGCCGCTCCCGCGGCATATGGAGGTTCCCAGGCTAGGGGTCGAATCGGAGCTGTAGCCACCGGCCTACGCCAGAGCCACAGCAACGCGGGATCTGAGCCGCGTCTGCAACCTACACCACAGCTCACGGCAACGCCGGATCGTTAACTCACTGAGCAATGGCAGGGACCGAACCCGCAACCTCATGGTTCCTAGTCGGATTCGTTAACCACTGCGCCACGACGGGAACTCCTGGAATGTAATTGAGTATAAAATAAGAACTTTGGTAAAATAAATTAATACAAATAACAACTGCCATTTATTAAGTACATAGTGTATCCTAACACTAAGGCTCTACATATAATTTATTGAAACTAGTAGCTAGAGGACAGGAAATCTCTGAGCCATTGCTAGTTTGATTAAAATCACCAAAGGATTATAAAAAGAGGGAGCAATCTGAATCATTGCAAGGAATTAAACAAACCTAGCTAGAAACTTTGTTCTGTAGTATCTTTGAGGACAAGAGGGTGAAATCTTGAATTCCATTTCATTCTCAATATGGAACCTTTTTCCAAATTAGGCAATTAATCCACCTAATGATATTTCCCACAAAAACAAACACACTTCTTCTCGGATCAACTGTATTGGCAATTAAAAACAAAACAGCCTAAGATCTGAGAGCAAGAACCTAAGATACAAAGACAATCATCCTACCCAAGCTGGATGCAAATAAAAGCCCTGGATAAGAGATTCTTCTGCAAGCTTTAACTTAAAAAAAAAGTGAAGAAAAACAAAACCAGAAAATAACATGAAATACTTTAAAAATTCTAAAATATATAGGAAAGGATGTAGCACTAAAAAGGTAAAGAAAGAACATACTGTATTTAATATAAATACATGTTTTATTTGAGGAAATAAATTATAGAGGGCCTTAGTCTTTTACTCTTAAAAAAATACATAAATACCATGAAACAAAAAATTAAACATATGGTGAAAATATAGCACATTGAGATCAAAAGAGGTTAGCCTAAAGGCAGATAGGTATAAGAGGTAGTAGAAACATATCAGGAGAAAATACAAATAAAATATAAATATGAATGCATGTACAGAAGGATAAGGTGTTCATACACATTCAAGAGTAGCTTCTTTAAGGGAAAAAAGGAAATAAACTTGTTCAAATATAAATAAATATAAATATATAATAAACACATATATATACACACACAACACACACATATATACCACAAATATATATATAGTTATACACACATATATACATATGATTATTATCATAGATGTTGAAAGGACATTTGATAAATTCAATAAACACTCTTTATTTTAAAACAAAATCTTTAAAGTAGGAAGAGAAAAAAATCTATAAACATCTAAACCCAGTATCCTGTTTCATGGAAAAAAATAATACCATTATTCTCACTAACATTAGAAAAATGACAAGAAAAGCCACAATTACTATCATTATTTAATACTGTCCTAGAGGTATTAGTCATTACACATAGAGAAAGAAATATGATGTATGAAAATTGAAAATATCATAAAGATGTCACTATTTATTGATTACATACTTGAACACGCTTAAAAATCAAGTGTGAAAACTGACAGTGAGATAATTCAGCAAAATAATGGGATACAACTTTAATATGAAGAAATCAATAGCTTTTTTATTTAGAAGAGGAGAGAATATATACCACTTTCAATAGCAATGACTATAATAATAATAAATTACCTTGGATAAACTCATTAAGAAATATATTGAACTATATTAGACATTTTAAAAACATTATGAAAACCCAGAATTGAACAAATGTCCTTTGATAGGTTCAGTTCTTCCTAAATTGATTTATAAATGAAATGTTATGCTAAGAAAATACCAAGAGATTTTTTAAAAATAGAAGAGCTACAATTTCCTATAGAAAACTAAACATAAATATTATTTGAAAACTCAGAAAGAAAAATAGGAAAAAGAGGAGAAAACTAATGTGAATTGAAGTTTGGCACTTGCCATCGTCTCTACATGGAAAAAAACATGAGCCACTGCAGCTGCTGACCCGCAGCACCTCCTGAGTGGAGCTCAGAGGAGACCAGGAGTGAGGTACTCTGTGCTCTGGGAAAACTGGAAGAACAGGTGTTCAGATAGTTAGATATTTTCAGAAGATTTTATGTGCCAAATTCTTGCATCTCCTCATCTATCAATGATGGCTAATGTCTGTGACTAGTAGTAATCTTCAGGAGGCCAGCAGAAAACTGTAAAATGTTTGTATGGCTGCATGCACCTCCCCCTTCACCTTTATGACTTATATAGTAATAGCCCCCCTTTCCTCCTTGGGGCAGTATTTCAGAGCTATCTGAAATAACACCTCCTGGGTTGTAGTTGGCAAAACAAAAGATGTCATGGTCACCAGTGAGAGCGGCCAGTCCCAAGGGTGGGCCAATGAGCCCTGAGGGAACTCAGGAAAGCCTATTAATGGAGTGATTCCAGTAAGCCCAGACCTCCTTCCTCTAGAAATGGTTTTATGTAATTCTTCCGTAAATCTGGTTATCTGTAAATCTTTTTTTCCTACTACCTCACCATTGCTTCCCCTCTCACCTCCTTGGAGCAGTTTCTTGGGGCTACCTGAGATGCTGTCTCCCGAGCTTAAGTCCTAATTTCACCCCAAATAAAACTTTATTCTCACCTTTTATGTTGTACTCTGTTTAATACCTGTGACCTTTTAAATTGAGGTATAGTTGATTTAAAATATGACATTAAGTTCAGGGGTACAATATAGTGATTCAAAATCTTGATAGATTATATACTCCTTTTTTGATATCATAAAATATGGCTATATTCCCTGTGCTATACAATATATCCTTGTACCTCATTTTATTATATATTGTGCATTGTACCTCTTAATCCCCTGACCCTGTCTTGCCCCAAGTGACTTTTACTTCCCATGAACTGATGATCCTTGATGAATTCATAATGACTCTAGCTCCCTTCACTTCTGATTTGCTCTGTAGTCTGTATTGGGCTACACCCAGCAGGCCTGCAAGCCTCATAATTGCCCAGCCTCAAGGCAGAAGAAAGAGCCAAGAGACAGTGACAGAGACATCAATCGTTTATTGGACAGGGGATCTTACACAGTATCCTTGAGGACACCCCACCATGTGTAGCAGATGGTGGGTAGGACATGGCAGTGGTCTTCACTACTCAGGGAAGGAGACCACAATTTATAGAGGAATTGATATCAGGTGGCTCATCAGTTGCCAGGGACTAATTAAGCTTTATAATGAAGAGGGTTGGATAGTCATGTGGGTGAATCAGGGACCATTCTAGCAGGGGAAGTACAGGAAGCAAGAGAATAGCCACTTTGAATGGCCTAACCATACAGGAGAATAGCCACTTTGAATGGCCTAACCATACAGGGGACAGTGCATTTTAACAGCCTTCTAGGAGCCTGAAATCAAGAATGTCTAGAATTTGAGTAGGTGGGAACCAAAAAAAGGGATATGTATTGTATGGCAGAGACAAAAAGCAGAGAAGAGTTTATACCAAGTTTTAATATGAAATAATATTGAGTATATGACATCCAGTGAGATTCCTTTTTGTATTATAGCAACCATGACAAATTTTACCCAGGGTCTCAGTGTATCCATAAATTTCTACAGTGGAAAATACTTAATTAGGGAAATTAGCCCTTCCAAATTCCTACATCATAAGGCCAAATCTGTCATTTATTCTTAACACTAAGCTTTAAGCATTTTTTAAATTTACTAAAATGAAAGTGGCAGAAGTAGAGAAAAGAATGATTAATACCTGAGCCTTGTTAAGTCCATCCTTACAGATTCCTGAGGCCGACCACCTGGAGACAGAGAACCTGCAGGTGAGAGCAGAGAACCTGCAGGTTAGTGATAGCTGATTGCAGGTGAGCCTCCTTGTCCTTTTGTGTGAGGAAGGGATGCTGAGACTCAGCAGGAAGGGGAAGAGAGAAAAGCAGGCAGGTCTGAAATGAAGACCACATGGAAACAATTAACCAGATGGGCAGCTGTGTCACAGCCAGGAACCAGAAAGTGCACAGGAAACTGAAACTATGAAACAATATGAAATCACTGCTTTAAAAAATTCACTAAGGTTAAATTGAGAGCTCAGCTATCAATGAAACACAGGAACTAAAAGATTCCAGGGTTGACTGAAAAAAATGAGAGGTTTATATCTATGAAGAGAGGCCCTTTTGAGGCAGTTAGTTCCCTAAGTTTCTCTCCTAACCTAAAAACAACTTTCTCCTAATCAGATGATATTCATGGAGCAGAAACAGGTCCAAACAATAATTCTCACTTGCCACAGCCACCTGATAACATGGTCTAAAAGTCTTTTTTCTTCTCCCATTTTCTCATGCTGGCTAAAATAAACAACAAACTCTGTGAGGATGGGAAATAAATGGCAGAAATTTCTCATATGATTGAGCTTTTGAAAAACTAAACATAACAGGAAGTTAATATGGTGTTTAACATTAAAACTCTAAAATCACAATGCCTGGATCTAAATTCTAGCTTTATCCCTCACTAGGAGCTCTGTGACCTTTTACAGTTGACTCATCTTCTCCAGTCTTCAGTTTCCCTGTGTAATAAATAGTGATAATAGTGTCTACATTTTAAGATTATTATGAGGATAAATTGAGCAAATATATTGCAACATGTAAAACAGTACCAGGTAGATAAAAAGGACTAGATAAGTGTTTGGTATTAGAACAAATTTCAAAAAGGAAAACAATTAGAACCTTGAATGAAGGAAGGAAGGAAGGAAGGAAAGAAGGAAGGAAGGAAAAGGGATGGAGGAAGAAAGGAAGAAAAGTGATTACTTTTTGGGGTGTTTTAGTGATTAATTTACATATAATAGAGTAAACATTAAACCAAATAAATGAATGCAATTAAGACAGGAGGATGGAAGAGGAATAGGTTATATAAGTGAATTATCCCTCATTGTAACAGAAAACATAGTTATTAATTAAATTTGGTAACCATCAAATATGTGGAGGTAAGACTAAAAGAAAGAACTGAAATAATTGAAAGTCTGGAGAGTGAAACTTAATGGTATGAAAGTTTAACCTGGTATTTTAACATGTCTCATTCACACAAATATATATACATGTGTGTATATATTTATATATACATATATATACACAAGTTTTAACTGTAATTGAAAAACACAGGTGTTTAAACATGTGGAATCACACTAAAATTTGGTTTGCTACATTATAGTGCATAATTTGTATAAATTTTTAAAGCCTAGAGACACAGACATCTGGTTTAAAGTATCATAAGACATTATGCCCTAAATTGCTTTTAAAAGCTTACTGGAATACAATCTAAATGTTAAACACTTTGGCTTGTGTACCAAAGTCATATCATGGTCAATTTCCATTGGCCTGTGGACTTATTACCACTGCTGCTTCTGAGAGTTTCTGCCACCATAAAAACTGGGGACAAGGTTGAAAATTTTCTCTATTTCTTGGAAGAAATATGTGGAAAACACCCCCTTCTCCTAAATACTAGAGAGAAGAGAATTCATAGCCACATTCCTCTTCAACAGTTGCCAACATCTCATATCTTTCAAATTTTTGGCACTACCTCTGGATAAAAACTTCATTTTCAGACAATTAAGTCATTTTCAATGCCTTGCTTAAAAGTGAGAGAAATAGCAGTGTGACCTTGAGCAAGTCTGAATATTCTGAACATCAATTTCTTCACTTGTGAAATGAAGGGGGGTTGAATTAAATTCCCATGGACCCTCTATCCTTCAATTCTATGACTTCTCAATTTTTACCCAATAGGAATATTTTTTTCTTTCCAGTGACATCACACTCTTCTCCAACAGGCATTATAGATGATAATGGTGCCAATGTACCCAAACATAATATAGTCTATTAACTTTGTTCCCTTTTGCTTTGATGGGAATGTAAATTTTTATCATACTTTAAAGTGAACTGCTTCTGTAATCCTTCCAAATAACCTAAAGTATCCTAAGACACAGTCAAAGCATTATTAGAAAACACACTGTCTCTTAATTGAAATTTTTAGCTCGACTTTTAAGGAAAAATGAGGAAATTTTCCATTTGTGATGGATAAGGATAAAGTAAAAGGAGAGAATAAAAATGAAAATAAAATTAATTCAAATATTAAAGAGTTGAAGGAGTTCCCTGGTGGCCTAGCATTTAAGGATTTGGCATTGTCACTGCTGTGGCTTAGATTCAATCTCTGGTCCAGAAACTTCTGTATGCCTCAGGCACAACCCCCTCAAAAAAGTTGAAAATAATAACTGCTCTTATACTATTATTAAAAGTCTCTATCACTCATAATTTTTAACTGCAAGTCTATATAAATTATGATTTATTCAAATTATCCAGCTACTTTTGGGATATACTCTCCTCTGAAAAAAATTCTATACTTTCATATTTTCCATTCTTCATATGTTTATCTCTACATTAATATTTAATGACTATCTGGCTAGAATTTGGGTAATTTAACTTTTTAACATTTTGAAACTGATTTTATTACTTTTTTAAAGCAACATGAAGCAAGACCTTGTTAATAGAATACTAGCAGTTTAGTGAAAGTAAAAATCACTCAACCAACAAAAGAAATAAAAACTCAAATTTTCAAACAAATCACTATTCAGAGGATTTGAGTCTCATTATTAATTTTACGGTAAATCTTTAAAATCATAACTTAAAAATTAAAAGAATATTTTATTTGCCCTCTAAGCAAATAAATCAACTTCCCTTTTTCTAATTACCTTTCAACTGCTTCCAATAATACTTTTCCATATAATAAGTGGCCACGAAACATCCAATTTTCTTATAAAGGATAACTGCAGTCAAAACTAATGACCCTAAAATAATTTTCCAAATTTGGAAAACCCAATGGCCAACCCATTTCTCATCAATCTTTGCATATTTTATTGGTTTCTATGTTGCTATATAACTTTTCTTAGTAAGAGGAAAAATGGAAGTGATTGTGTTGAAGACCTTTGTGCTAAAATTTAAATCCTGGATCAATATCTTATTAGCAGAAATACTATTGTAGGAAAAATGAAATAGGAATACCAATTGATTTAAATGTTTGTTTCCCCATCTGCTGCTTTTCTGAGAACAATAATTTATCCATGTGGAAGCAGGAAGAGAAGTCATGTTGGTACAAAGTGACACAATGGTACCTGGGGCCATAGTTTATTGGTGCAGGAAGGGTGAGAAAGGCAAACTGAACCAATCAGAGTTCTTTCCTGAAACTGGAATTAGGAGGACTGTGATACCAGCTATCTATCACTACTCGACCCTCTATTTACAGAAGCAGCCTCTTTTTGCTTATTGACCTACACACACAATTCCTATTTTCTTCGTGTCCTTAAAAGAATCCAATTACAAAAATGCATGAGATAGAAGTATGCACATTGCTGAATATTTGTTATGAGGAAGATGGCAAAGAACACTTACTTCACACTACACACAGCAAAAAAAAAAAAAAAAAAGTTCAGGAAATATTTCTGATCACCAAAGTCCTTCCTGTCACTATATGGTGCTGCTTTTCTCTGGCCCTCTTTTTCTCTGGTCCCTATTTCCAGACTCATCTGTTAAATTCCTTTCTCTTCTAATGTGTACAACAGTTTGGCTTTGCTCTAGTTTCTACTTCCAAATTACAGATCCAAATTCAATTATGGGTGCATATGAACAAAGGTATTAACACTTGTCTGAACATACTCTCTTAAGAAAATCGTAACACCATTGTTTATTTCATGGACATAACCTCTAGGGTCCTCTTTCCCCCACTTATTAGCATATGCAATGCATTTCTTAAGATGTATTTTAAAGAATAAAATATCCAAGTATTTACTTCATTTAGTAGAGATGAGAGGTTGCAAGGGCTAAGAGGTATGACTAAATGGTACCAAATGAAGGGGCTAAGACTTTTCTTGCCTTTATCTGAATGACAGATTGGGGGTAGACTGGGAATGGGGAAAGGCAGTAATGGGGACCTGGGGGCAGAGACAGGAAAAGTGACCCAAGAACTAGCAACCTTTCCCTTTTGTATGACACGAGGCTGCTTTAATTAAGAGATGTTGGAAAAGGAATCTCACATAGCTGGTTAGTAAAGCCAAGTCTCAAGCTGATCTCCATATTCTCTTTTTATAGACACATGCATCTTAATTTGCCCTGTGTAAATCTTCCTCCATCCCACCTCCCATCCAAGTTTCTCTTTTCTTATTTTCTCAATACTCTCTCTTTACTGCTCTTAAAATAAGAATAAAGATGCTATTTCCCCCAGAGTTTTAAAATAATCAAAAAAGAGAACTAAGATAGAAGAACAGCAAAGAGAAAAGGCAAGCTTTTTCAAAACTATCTTAAATACCTAACAGCAGTTATTCCACCTCATTCATGTCCCTGAACTCCTTTCTTAGGTGGTGGTGCCACTGCCTTAATTCTAAAGAGTGTCAGCAGTTTACTTGCCATTGCTTTGTATTTTCATTGGAAATGTCAATGCAGTGGATTTATGTTATTATTATTAATGTATTATTAAGAAAAACATTTGACCAATGTTTTTCAACAAAAAAAGACCCCTCCAAAGGGTCTCAGGGACTCCTCAAGGTCCACGGACCACACTTGGATAAATGCTAACTTAGAATTTCCCTATCCTCCAAGCCTAGGTATAAACAGGTGAGATATAAGCCTAATAGCCTTTTTTTTTTTGGCTTTTTAGGGCTACACCTGCATCATATGGAGGTCCCCAGGCTAGGGGTCTAATTGGAGCTACACTGCTGGCCTACAGCACAGCCACAGCAATGCAGGATCCAAGCCAGATCTGCAACCTACACCACAGCTCATAGCAACGCCAGATCTTTAACCCACTGAGCAAGGTCAGGGTTCGAACCCACATCCTCATGGATATTAGTTAGGTTCGTTAACCACTGAGCCATGATGGGAACTACTAAGCCTGATAGTTTTGTAGTAGTGATGCGTAACATACACAGTCAAGATTACATGAAACTTATGTTCTTATAAGAAAATACAGGTTGTAAAACCACTGTGATTTGCCTGAAAAAAAATGTCATTTTGGTTGTCTAAAATTTCACATTAAAAAGTTATACACAGTCTATACATGGTCTGATAAATAATAAAAAATGATGTTTATAACATATTTAAGTATCTTAGGTAAGGAAAAATTACTTATAATAACTTCCAAGAATATCACATAATTTATTACATTTTAAAGAAAATAAAGCATTTGGTCACATTTCAGGATCTGGCATCAACTCATTCAGTGAAAGCCTGTGTGATAAACAACTATTTGGGAAGCTCTACTCATTATTGCAACTAAATATAATTGTTTTATAATTGCTTTAATGATGCAACATTACGTAGATACTACCTACATGGTGGGTGGTGTTTAATGTATTTTTCTTTGTACTGTAATTTATATATAATGTAAATTATATCAATTTGCATGTTTCTTCCAGATAATAGCATGGCAGTAAAACTGAGTTATTCAATATAATTTTCAGCATCAATTTAAGGATTTTTGATGTGCTGAATATTTGAGGTATCTTTAAAAGCCCACAATTATTAATAAACCAATACTACCTTCCCAACAGTGAAATTTTTGCCGAAGAATTCACAAAGACAAATATTTCTACATCTTGATTCCATCTGTTTCATTGAATGAATGAATATTTAATGTACTATAGTGCAATAAGTTGAATAAAATTGTCTCTTCGGCGAAAGGTATAAAACTTTGGCAAGAAAATTTTACCTGACTCTAGAAAACTCAATCCCCATGAAATGCAAAAATCAAACTAGTATACTCTCCTCATCTTTAAGATTATATAAGAGTTAATATGCTTCTATTAGTTTTCAGAATCAATATAACTACTCTAACACATAGAGTTTGTTAATTCCATGATCCCCTCATTAAAGTCTACCACTTAGGAACACTGGACTTTGAGCCACAAGATTTGTCTTAGGACCTGGGTCTTTTGCTTTCTAAGGATGTGATACTGGAAAATCAATCTCTGTGAATCTAAATTTTCTCATTTATAAAATGTTGGTAATCTCATAGGTTAAGGTTAGTTTCATATCAGCTTTTGTACGTAAAAAAAAAGCAAATATAGATCTATGCCTATAATTAAAATAGTTACAATCAAAATAGTCATTCTTTGAATTATGGTCTTGAGTCATAAATTTGCTTCCATTTTGAATTAGTAACATTTTGAAGAAAGTATGTATATGCTTTAGGTAATTGACTAGAACATGGGTGGGTAAACTATAGCTTTTGGATCAAATCTCGTCTGCCTCTTCCTTTCAGAAATAAAGTTTTATTGGAACACAGCACACCCATATGCATATTGTCTGCAGCTGCCTTCATGCTTACAATGGCAGAGTTGAGTAGCTGCAATAAATCATATAGACCACAAAGCCTAAAATATTAAGAACAAGATTAGCTTACCAAATCAAAATTTTTTTCTGGAAATTAAGTTTAAGTTGTGTCTTTCTGTAATAGTTTTATATTAATATCACAGTAGCCAGGTCAAGTGGAACCATGGAGAAAATCCAATAAACTAGAATCTTTAAGAAATTGGCAAATAACACAGCATAATGTTCCCCCAAATTTGTCCATCCTGCCAGTATCAAAATCAACTGGAATACCCATAAAAATATATTTGTGTGTTGTGCTTGATGACATTTTAAAAGTAGAAGTCAAAGGGAGCCTAAAGTATTTAGAACCTTAACACTTAAAGTATGGCCCACAGACCAGGTAATATTAATATCATCTAACATCTGCATGTTATAAATGCAGCATCTCAGGCTCCACAAACCTACTGACCCAGACTTGCTTTTTAGAAAGACCCTTGGGATGCATACTAAATTGTGAAAAGATATGATTTAGAACATAGACTACAAATCTACCTGGAGCTGGCAGGCAAAAATCTCATGAAAAGTTTTCCCACAACATCTATAAAATCAGATATCATGTGCTACAGGAAGGGGACCCTGCCTGACAAATTTTGAGTCATTCTTAATCTTAAATTGACTACTTACAGAGAAATATGTGACATATGAATTGCAACCAAAATACTGTTTTTGGAGTTTGCAACAGACATATACAGAATTATGGTGGCTACCACTCAGGTTCACGAAAGAGAATTCAGAAAAAGCTTGCATTTGGGCAAGTATTATACAGAGAAGATCTTCAATAATATATGTACAAAAGGGAAAGATTAGTAAGATACAAAAAGTGGCTTAAAATTAATATGTTCAACAAAAGAAAGGATAAAATAGTTTATCTCAGGCCCAGATTAACCTGGCAGCTACCATTCTTTACAATTGCCTCTAACTTCTTATATTCCTAAAGAAGTTTTCCTATTAAGAGGCTTTTCATTGTTCAAGGAATTCTGAAATGTTCTGTTCTTTACTTCAGCAATGTTTGTAGATTGGATACATCTCCCACTTCGATATATTTATTTTACCTAAAATCAGGACATGCAGTAGTATATATTGTTAAGAGGTTTTATTTTAAAGACCCTGTCTTGATCAGAAATACCCTTACTCAGACATTGTCAGTACTTTCTCTAGAAGTACTCACTAACTTTAACTTTCACATCTATATTACTTTTTGCTTGTTCCAGGAGTATTAGGTGGTTAACATATGTCCACATAAATTAAACCATTATAGCATCTCTATTAGTATCTGTGAAAATTTTGCTTAGAATAAAAATCAAGTATGGTAGACTAAAACTTAGGTGCAATTAATTATATAAATTAATTACATAAAAATTAGAGAATAAACTGAGTTTTATTACTAAGTTTAAATTTTTTTCCTGAATATTTTAGCTACGATTTTCAGCCTAATTAAACTAGATCTTCAGTAAAAGCTAGGACCAATTAGTACTTCCATTCTGGCATTGTGGATAAATAATACTTTTTGCCAGAACCACTGAAAAGAAAAATGATTTGAATTCACATATTTTAATATTGCTTTTGCCTCTAATTAAAGCCATTTAATTAGTATTTCTAATTAAAGTCATTCCTTAATATAATATAGTTTTCTGGTTATTTTGTTTTCCCTAACAAACTTTATTTCAATCTCAGAACTTAGAATTAACTCAGGCAAACTAGGTTGTATCATTGGCCAGAAAAAAGTTCTGTTTTCAATGTCAAACTACTATAGTTACGGAAACTATATAAACCATGGTAAAGGAAAATTTTTTCCAGCTGAATTCTAATGCATAATCCCAATAAAGAGAATAGAGCAAGGCACTGCTACCTGTTTCCAAGCACGTGTGTGTATGTCTGTGTCTGTGTCAGTGGTGGTGATGGTGTTGGAAGAGGAGGTCTATCTATAAATCTCTGCAATTTCCCCTTCTAGTGTCCAGGTTTGCCCCTAAAGAACCTCCAAGAATGAGTACACTGTAGCTTATGGTCACTAAGAGATCACCTACTGGATTCCATGCATCTCCCTACTCCCAACAGCATTAAGATTCCTTGGCAACAGAAAAGGGAAAATAAGTCTTCCCCTTGGAATGGAAAGCATGACTATATTTAGGTTTCATTATTTACTGAAAGGCACTATGAAGTTCACCTTCCTACTTATGAAGTAGATATGATATGAGTAAGTATAAATTTCACCTAATTTCTTGTTGAAAGAGAATAACTAGAGGGTAGGTAAGAACAAAATACAAATAAAACCTATCCTAATTATGTACGACAGGTGTCCTGGTCAGATCTGTGTCAAGAGAGGACTACTGCTACTCACTGACTGTCCTGAATCAGGATGAGCAGAGCTGGGCTCTTGAACAGAGGCCTATTTATTAGGACGCCTTGATCAAGATGGGAAATGCATGTGGTAGGTTGCTATATGAAATTGTACTGCAGTCTTCTAGGTATTGGAAATTCTTAGTGTCATTAATCACCTCTCCCACTCAAACTGGACTTCATCCTCCCTCCTCAGTGGTAAAAGGAAGCCCCCTCAAAAATACAACAGAAAAATTTTATCCTAGGATTCCAACCTCTAAGAGCCAGGTCCTGCCATAAAGAACAGAACAGATTCCTTCCTCCCATAACATAAGGCCATATGGATCACAGAAATCAGAAGCCAAGGATCTATTTTAGGGTATAGGGTAAGTTGCTGTGATAGAAATCTCAAAACAAAATAAAAGCAGGTTTCTCATTCATACAATAACTATTTAAATGTGAGCCACCCAAAGCTGCTGGGATAGCCCTGCTATTCTGATCTCATGGTTTTCATGTTTGGACCAAAGATGACTGTTTCATGTGTTGTCACTTCTCAGCTGGTGGGTGAGAGGAAAAAGATGATGGAAGCAACTTCCTTTCAGAGAACATAACTCAGAAGTTTCACAAATCACTATCACTCACATCTCATTATCCAGAGTATAGGATGTAATTACATACCACACATAGGTGCAAAGGAGGCTGAAAATGTATTCAGTTTGTCACTATATGCCAAGTAAATCTCTATTATTTTAGAAAAATATGAGTATGGATTTTGAGGGTCAGAGAACAGAATCAATCTCTCTCTTTATGTCTCTGTCACAGACACACACAAAATCAAAATTCTAGCATTTCTAAATATTTTAATAGGATGACCTATTTTTACAAGTTTGTAAGAAACTTTTCCCTCACAAAACCCATTCTGAGAATTCCCTCAGTTCCAAGCAAACTGGGGCACTTGGATATCCTACCAATATTACTTATGATTTCTTAAAAAGCAATATATACTGTTACAAACTACTTCTGGCCCAGTCCACCCTATAAATTTTACAATTCTCTAGTATTTATTTTTAACATATTTCAGGGTGCTAAGATTCTAACAATTCTTACAGCTTAGAAATAAAAATCACTGATGGAATATATTGAAAGATTAAGAAGTAGCAAGGAATATGCAGAGTAGTCTCCAAGAGGACATATTAAACATTCAGGAAATGTTACTGGAGAAATTCATTCAGTTTAAGTGGTCCCTAAGCAAAATTTTGTATTCACTTATCAATTATTTACCACAGCTGAAACCATAAAAGATAATAATAAAAACAGACTTAAGGGTGAGGATTACCACTTCAGTTAGAATCATGGAAATCCACACCCATATTGTTGGCTAGCATCTTAATTTTTAGTTACCTATTATGCAATAATATAATGAAAATTCAGTTGAAATTATTGGCATGGAAGATGCAGCAGGAAGACAGATTTCCAGAAAACCATGTAGCTGAAAAATACCACTTGAGTTATATAAATTATTGCCTTCACAGAATTGCAATTTCACATTATACTTTTGAATTTATCAAAAGTCCATAAGAGAAATGCTTGCAAAAAAAGAGCAGCCACTCTTCTTGGCCTTCCTTGGATACTTCTGTCTGCTTATCAAAAGTATCTTTTAGTACCATTCACCTTCATCTCTTATCAATCCATACTATCTCCCTGGTTTTCTCATTTACTGTCATGGTTTTAATTCCCCACCCCCTTCACCAATACTGCTAACTTCTAAATCATTATTTCACATCTAGACTTTTCCTAAGATCTAAGTTCACTTATCCACTCATCCAACTGAAGATGAAATTTTATTTCTGAAAATCCTACACATATCTCAAAACTCAATATATTCATACTGCTGCTTCTATAATTCTACTTTTGGTTGATGAAAGTTGGTTTTTTGCTTTTTTTCTTCTATGATTTTAATAAGTATCTGATCCTCACTCTGACTCCTAAGGTATGAAATCTTTCTTCCATATACACCACCACCACTGGCTGGGTTCAGGTCCCTCTCATTTACTGATTTTACCAGTATTTTACTAAAGTATACAGAGAGTTACTTGAGGAGCTTGTCAAATATGCAGATTCCTGGGCCCATTACCACAAATCCTAACTCAGAATGTTGGGGTAGAGGTGCATGCTAAGAGTTGAGCTGAGTTTCAGAGACATCTGAGCTTCCAGGTGCCAAGGTAGCTGATCAAGACAAGACAAAAAGAAAATAACAATTAAGGCTTAAAATGCTCATTGGGACAGTGTAGACAAAAGCTAAACAGAAGAAAGCACAAATCTCATTCTTTTTCATGTTTCCCCATGAAAGGCACTAGTTGAGGGACAAGTATATCAGCATAGACATGGGACTCCTGCATGTTTATGGGCCCAGAGACCTGGGGGCAGGAGGAAAAGGCTAAGTATTGAGTACTCAGAGTACAGAAAAGGGTCTTCAAGGCTCCCTTCCTTTCCTGATAAGAGATCCTGGAAGAAGAACCTGAGGAATTCCTCTGCTGAAAATCCTCACTAAAGAGGCCTCCAAATGGAGGAATCCAGGCTGGGAATGAAATTATGTGTAAAACAGCATGATAGGCCAGGGAGGGCATAGTCTTTGAGATAATGCACTAGCTGTGCATAAAGTCTTGGTTGGGGAGGGCAACTTCCCCCCTAAGGATTGCCAAGTAAATCCTTTGTAACTGCTCATGGTCAGGCCTGAAGAATCACACTTAGCTTTCTGGCTAGGAGCCAGACATCTCACTACTATCTGAGAAGCAGATGATTTTTGCGCTTTTTGTTTTTTGCTTTTTTATGGCCACACTCACGGCTAAGGAAATTCCCAGCTTAGAGGTCAAATTGGAGCTGCCTGGCCTACTCCACAGCCACAGTAATGTAGGATCTGAGCCATGTCTTCATCCTACCATGGCTCACCGCAGCACCGTAACGTTAACCCACTGAGCAAGGCCAGAGATGGAACCTGCATCCTCATGGACACCAGTGGGGTTCATCACCACTGAGCCATGACAGGAACTTCTATTTTAAAAATTCAATTCCCAACATGCTTCTTATTTAACAGGAAACATTTCACAAGAAATTGTTACCTGCATAAAAGAGTAAAGATTAAGGCACTTCTTTGAGTTATGGCCAAAGAACACTCATATCTTCTCTAATTTTCCCCTTCTCCCTTTAACATCTAACAATACTAAATTACTGGTTTTAAGGGCAAGGTCTTGTGCATGTGTGTGTGTGTGTGTGTGTGTGTGTGTATACTTTTCTTTACCTCAACTCTTAACCTAGTGTGAAAACAGATATCAAGAGAATATTGTTATATTTAATTGAATCCAATTTTTCTACATAGCTTCTTTCTATTAAAAACACAGCTCATTACAAGAAAATGAGGTTACTTAAAAATATGATACATTATTTTCTAAGATCAGATCAACGAAAATGCCTAAGGATCCTAAATAGCTTTACTTTTTATCATCTTGTATTAGCTAAGCAAGTAGACATAATCGATAGTGCTTTTCTTTTCATTTAGGCTGTCAGAAAATAAGGAATTAAATTCTGTGCTGAATATCACTAAAACTAACCCATGTTTTAATTTTATTGTGTTTATAACTTTTAATGTACGGAAGCTCAAACTGATGAGAAAGTACACATTGCCTAAGTAATATATGAAAGTAAATATACACAGACACAGCTCTCCAATTGTTTTATCCATCTTTTAAAAAAACAAAATAATATTTTTGCACTTAAAGTTATCTAAACCTCTAAATAGTTTTAAAATTATATTTGCATGGGAATAATGTAGCAGGAGTTTAGGAATGTGAATTACAACAGATACTATACATATTTACAACCACAGCAGACATAACGCCTTTAACTTATCTAAATAGTATATGATTCTTGGTTTTAAACCCTAAGCTAGAGTTCTTAAAGCTTTCCTGATTTAATAATTCAAAATGTATTTGAATATGAAATAATAGGATATAAAAACAATATAAAAGTTCTAAATTTACTATGACACAATATAATATATTAAATATTTATGTACCACTATGCTGTAATCAGAATATTAAAATTAAATCACTCCCTGCCAGCTATTTCTGTACCTTCACAGAACTCTAGGTGTGTATGTATGTATATTTGAATGAATGAGGATATTTATCTATAAATAACATTTCTTTTTTTAAAATACTTTTTATTCCTTATTTTATCAGGCTCATTTTTCATTCAGACATTCTTATTAGTATTTTCCATGCCAAGATTTTCCATAGCACAGATTTATAAGGAAACTGCCCTGTATGTTTATAAGTTTACTCACAATTTTACATGTTTTATATAAAGTTTAACAGAAAGAGGGAGGTATAATTTGTTTTTGTCTCATATCCCCAAGTCATCAGAAAATCCTACAGGCTTTCTTCAAAACAGATTCAGAACCTGACCTTGGCTCACCACCTACCTCTCTGTTGCCACCCTGATGCATGTTATCCACATTATCCAAAACTTTTGCCTGGATTATTGTAATAATGTATTAACTGGCCCTCCTTTTTCTCCTCTGATTCCCTTGTATTCTTAGTTTCCAATACAGACATCAGAGTGAACCTTTTAAAACAGGAGTTAAAACATGTTCCTCCTCTGCTCCAAATCCTTTAAAATCTTCTCACATCTCTCAGAATAAAAGGTGAGGTACTTACAGTGCCCTGGAAGGCTCAACTCAGTATGTCTGTGACCATCCTCCCACTGCTTCCCCAGCCTCCACTCAAAGGCTCTGGCCCTTGTACACCTGCTCAAGCAAGACAACCTCTCAAATTTATTTGAAACTTGAATGCTGAGTTACCTCCCATCTCAGGATCTTTACACTTGCTGTTTGTGCTGCCTAGAATCCTCTTTCTATAATTATCTGCAAAGCTCACTCTCACCTCCTTAGAGTCTTTGTTCAAGCATTACTATAGTGAGGCAAACTGGGCCATTTTATTTAAGATTACACAATCATTCCTTCCTGTAATATTCCCCTTCTCTTGTTTTATTTTCATTTTTCTCCATAGCCCTTGTCACATGTGTGTGTCTGTGTATGTGTATATATAATATGCATGTATACATACTATACATATTAAATATATAATTTTAAATACTTTTATATTTAAATACATTACTATATACTATATACTATACTATATGTATTTAAATATATAATTCAAAATGGGGTATCTACAATTGCAGATACAGCATTTTAAATTATATATTTATTTATTGCCAAATTCTCCCTATTAGAAAGTTCTATACAGTTGGAGTTCCCATAATGGAGGAACAAAAACAAATCCAACCAGGAACCATGAGATTGAGGGTTTGATCCCTGTTCTCACTTAGTGAGTTAAGGATCTGGTGTTGTCACAAGCTGTGGTGTAGGTCTCAGATGTGGCTCGAATATGGCATTGCTGTGGCTATGGTGTAGGCCAGCCGCTGTAGCTCAGATTAGACCCCTATCCTGGGAATCTCCATATGCTGCAGATGTGGCCCTAAAAAGCCAAAAAAAAAAAAAAGAAAGAAAGAAAGTTCTATAAAGTCAAGAATTTTTGAATATTTTGTTCATTGTTGTATTCAAGTACTTAGTATAGGATATGCCATAAAGTGGACAGTCAACAAACAGTAGTTGAATAAATAATTAAAACAATCCAAGTACACCACAGGGTTTGAAAAGACCCTATGGGTACTTAAAGAAAAATAATTTGTAATTATTTTCCTTTATCTGGAAAAACTCTAGGGTAGATAATAGAAAAAGTTCACAATGCTCCCGTACAACACGCAATATAGAGTTTTAAAAATAAATTCTACAGTTTTCTAGGATGCCATTAAGATTGCTAGTGACATTTTTTTCAATATTTGAAATCATTATAGAAGGGGGTAAAGATTATTCATATGTTAAGTAGAAAGATGAGAATTAATTCAATATGGGTTGAACTTAACAAATGTATAATTTTATCTCGTATCTAAATGTTTGTATTTACTTAAAGATATTTATTTCTACTTGTAAAACTTGGTACTAGTCAGAAGTTATCAATGTTCTATACTAATGTTTTTCAAACTGTTACTTAATCACACATTTCTCACCTTGGGGGAGAAATGACTCTGGACATCAACACGGATTCTTCAATCAAATGTTTCAACAAGTCGTCTGTTCTACACAGTGACTTCTGTGCAAGATTTCTTCCAAATTAAAAAAAAAAAAACACTCAACAACGTAAGTAAACAATAGTGATATTTCGAGAAAGAATTATGAATTTAGCAGAACAGTGTTCCAAAGATATTTTCTATTTTTCTCCCACTCTGAGATCAAGAGTAGTCTATACACTTATCCCATATACTAATTAAGGGCAAGCCATGTCTCTGGAGACACTTACAAAATAGGAGACTTAATTTTAAGTACAGAATATAAGATTTTAATACATGAATTTGACCTTGCATTTCTAAAATCATTAACAGAAAATGTGTTTTGCTTTAAAATGTTCTACCAGCATTATGTAAACTGCACTTGTTATTCAAAGTTAATAAAATGTGTCAATTAATGATGACATTTTAATTTTTCATGTTCATGTTTCTATTTAGAAAAACTAAAGCTGCTCAACATTTCTAATGATTAGAGAAATACAAATCAAAACTACAATGAGGTACAATCAATCTCATAACAATCAGAATGGCTATCATTCATGTCTACAAATAACAAATGCTGGAGAGGGTGTGGAGAAAAGGGAACTCTCCTACACTATTGCTGAGAATAGAAATTGGTATAACCAGTATGAAGACAGTATGGAAGTTCCTAAGAAAAATAAACATAGAATTATCATATGATCCAGCAATACCACTCCTGGGCATATATCTGGACAAAACTATAGTTCCAAAAGATACATGCACCCCTATGTTCATCGCAGTACTATTCACAATAACCAAGACAGGGAAACAACCCAAATGACCAGCAATAGATGAACGGATTAAAAAGACGTGTACATATGTACAATTAAATACTACTCTGCCATTAAAAAGAATGAAATGATGTCATTTGCAGTAACATGGATGAACTAGAGATTTTCACACTAAATGAAGTAAATCAGAAATAGAAATACAAATACCATATGATATCACTTATATATGGGATCTAAAATATGGCACTAATGAACTTATCTACAGAACAGAAACAGAATCACAGACATAGAGAACAGACTTGTGGTTGCCAATGGGGAGGGAGTGGGATGCACTGAGAGTTTGGGGTTAATAGATACAAACTATTGCATTTTGGAGTTCCCATTATGGTTCAGCCATTAATGAACCCAACTAGCATCCACGAGGACACAGATTCAATCCTTGGCCTTGCTCATTGGATTAAAGATCTGGTGTTGCCGTGAGCTGTGGTATAGGTCGCAGACTTGACTCAAATCCTGTGTTGCTGTGGCTCTGGCATAGACTGGAGGTTACAGCTCCAATTGGACCCCTAACCTGGGAACTCCATATGCCACAGGTGCAGCCCCAAGGGAAAAAAAAAAAAAAAACTATTGCATTTGGAGTGGATAAGCAATGAGGTCCAAATCACTCGTGATGGAACACAATGGAAGATAGTATGAGAAAAAGAGTGTATATATACATATAACTGGATCACTTTGCTCTACAGCAGAAATTGACAAAACACTGTAAATCAATTATACTTTAATTGAAAAAAATAAAAGAAAAATTTAGTTCAGTCTACCTCCTGTGTTTTTCCTCCACTATCACACTACTGTCACACTCACAACACTTCTGACACACCAGATGTTGGAGAAGGGGAGTTTCCCCCACAGCAAGCAATTCTCCATGACACCAGCTGGGTGTCTGACAGTTTAACTCAATTCTGATCCTATTGACCTGGTGATAGTGTCAGATCCCACAGGTTGAGGGCTCAGCCCCACAAGACTGCCCCTACTTCAGATGCCACTTGCAAGGAGTAGATCCCACAACTGTCGAACTTAGCTATAAATTGGAGTTTCCCATAACTTCCTCCCCCTTGGATTAAGTTATTGGCTAGAGTATCTCACAGAACTTATGTTTACCAGTTAAAGGATATAATAAAGGATAGAGATAGACAGCCAGATATAGAAATATAAATGGCAAGGTTTGGCAGGGTCCTGAACACAAAAACTTCTGTCCCCATGGAGTAGGGGTGTATTCCCCTCCCAATACATGGATGAGATCACTGACCTAAAACTCCCTAAATCCCATATTATCAGGATTGTATGGAAGATCATGGAGGAAAATCAGTTAACTTCATTTCCAGCCCCTCTCCTGTCTCTAGAGAATGGGTGGGGGATGGAAGTGAGGAGAGGGTCTGAAACTTACAAGTTTCTAACCATGGTTTGGTCTTTCCAGCGACCAGCTCCCATTCAGGAGTAATCTAGAAGCCAACCCAAAGTTGCTTCTTTAAAATAAAACACACACCTTTCACCCAGGAAATTATAAGGGTTTCAGGACTTCTGTCAGGAACCAGGGTCAAAGACCAAATATTAGAACAAAAGATGCTTCCTAGTGCTTAGGAAACTACAAGGGTTTCAGCATCTCTGTGCTAGAAACATGGGGTAGATACCAATATTTTCTCTATTACTTCACACTTTCCAAAAAACTACCATATTTCAAACCACTTTACCCCCAAAATTCTCTGGCTGCCATTGAATGATAAATTGTGTTTTCACATAAAGATTATGATTAGTATATTTTAATTTATATTCCATTACTGAGTCTACATTCATGTATGCTTAAGTGTGCAAACTATAGCACTGCTCCTGTTACCTCCCTGGGCTGGGTACATGAAGTGGCAAGGAAAAGTTCGGCAGGAAAGTAGAGGCCAAGGATGACTTGGGTGGCTTCCTGACTATTGGATAAGCAGAATCTGGGTTGGAGGGCATTTTGTTACTGTATTTTATTGTTGGTCTAATGAATTTAGACTTACGCACCATTAGAACTGGATGCAGTCTTTGCGAACTGGATCTGCGTGGAAACGACAAGATTACGGGTGTTTTCACGAAGACATAAGTATTTAGGTAAATCCATTTACAAACTTTTAGGTTATCTGAAGACTTTAGGATATACAATCACAGACCACAAATCATATTCTCGCAACCCCGACATGTTACCCAAATGGACAACAGATTCTATTCATTCACTATAGTAACGTATATTTCACACCTGCATGTTCTCCCAGATGGTATTATTCCAAGAAATGACGAAGAAAAAACTATAAATATCTCACATTCAAAAATCTCAGTTTATTAAGGAAGACATATGATCAAATAATATAAAGGGTATGATGATGCAGAATAAAAAGAAAATGACTGTCTGCAGGAACAGTTTATACAGAAAACTATGGGGACATAGATGTAAGATCAGTTTCAGTCTACCTGCATTATGATTTTTGTGAAAGGGTCAGGGGAGACTTCACAGACAAAGTAGCTTTTAGATTGAGTCTTGAAGGATGAAAAACAATTTAGCCAAGGAAATGACAGAGGAGCATTACCAGGAGGATAAACCACCAGTGACAAGGTGTAAAAGGAATGGTAAGTAATTTCAGTGATTCCATGTGAACAGTTACCGGCTGCATATGGGGCAGAACAGTCTGGAGCAATAAGGGGGTCAGGGCCCAGGCCACAGAGATGCAAGTGAGCCTTGGTGAAGAGATTTCCATGGATTCATAGCTAATGGCAGGTCATTAAAGGATATAAATTGCTGAGACAGACATGCTCTCTTAGAAAAATCATCCAGGCAGATGTGTAAAAAACAGCACTAGTGATGAGAGACAGAGTTTATGGGGAGATGGAGAGAGGATTAAAGCCGAGAGCAGTTATCAATCTGTAATAATACAGATAATAAAAATTCTTACAGGTCTGGGAAATTGTTACCCAAAAAAGAATTAGCAGGACTTGGTAAGGACCAAAAAAATTAAATAACTTGCTCAAGGCCACATACTTAATTAGCAGCAAAGATGTATCTAGAAATAAGTTTCCTGATTTCCAACCCATTCCTCTCTAATACTTCTACCATTTCTTATTGTTTGATTAACTCTAATAGAGATTTCAAATTAGGGATTGAAAATTGCCTGTTAATGTTGATGACTTTCCCTCAAAACCTTCCAGTTATGTTTTAAACAAGCAAATTTGGACTAAACACATTGTTATTGGTTTCTTTTTAACAAAAGTTTTATTGTAATTAAACTCAATCATTATCCACCCCATCTCCTCTTAGAAGTAAATGAATTCTGCTAATGTTAAGGTTAAATTTTGCCTTTGTTTACCAGCTGAGACAGTTTTTTGCATGACAGAATGTCTGTATAGGTATATCTGTGTTAGAATTTTTCCAGTTAAATTATTTTAAGAAAATAAATGTCTCTGTAAATATAATCTCCTTCCTCTATGCCTTTCTTAAAAGACAGGTTATTGTTCCCATATTTTATCATAGGAGAAGAGAACAGCTATGGTGTATCAGTAGATATCTACAGATACCACTGAGTGCTTTTTGCACGTGCCAGAAGTATATGGTTGTAAAAAGCTCATCTTATTGCTATGATTCGAAAGGTCAAAAAACTGGAAGTATCAAAAGCCCAGTGTTAATTAATTTTGTCTTTCTTGTTCGTAAGAACACAATGTTATATTCTATTTTATTTGCTAAATCAGAATAATTGTTTTCACTTTATGTGTTAAACTGACATGTCTATTTCTGGTAATGGAAAACAAGTGAATCACTAAATTATTCTGTTGAATGAGGCATAAGGATATTTTCCAATTTAAGTTGAGACATTATTTTCAAAATGTATGTCAAAGAGGAATTAGAGATCAAGATAAAATCAGATCACTAAAAAGGAAGGGAAGTTGTAATCTTAAGGTAGTCAAACTGGAGCTGTAGCCACCGGCCTACACCACAGCCACAGCAATGCGGTATCCAAGCCGCATCTGCAACCTACACCACAGCTCACAGCAACGCCAGATCCCCAACCCACTGAGCAAGGCCAAGGATCAAACCCGCAACCTCATGGTTCCTAGTCAGGTTCGTTAACCACTGAACCATGATGGAAACTCCTGATGTATTTTTTTTATTTACCAAAATGATCATTATAGATTACTTTATTAAAAATATTTTCACCAGCTTTTTCTTTGTGCAGAGTGCTCTGCTAGATTGTGGAGATAGTTAACCTCCTGCCAATTGTCACAAAGCTCACAGTTGTTTGGAAAATATAATTAAGAAACCAGACAATTGCAATAGAGTTTGAGAAGTGACATAACAGGGGTGTTGTGCAATATCAATTTTCAATAATGCAAATGACAGTATAGAAATAAAACTGAAATAGACAAGAGTCCAGACAACAATGGGTTATAATTTCTATTCTATGTCAAAACCCAAAATGGGATTTAATTATACTACCATGTGGTTTTTTAACTCCCATCTTTTAAAACTCAATATATCACTCAGAAATTCTCATCTTCTGTAAAGAGAATAAATCAATCTTCACCAAAGAATAGAGTCCAGTGATTAAGGATGGTGAACTGTACAGTTTGAGTTGCACTATATGAATAATTATCATTGTTTATTGAAAAACAGCTGTAACACTTCCTTGTAAAGCTGTATGAATGCATCACTTCATTTGCTACCTTAGCAGCCTCAGTCATCTTCCTTAGTTGTAAATTGAGAATTACTGAATAGCTAGTCTTCTCAAAAATAGTCTTTGTGGAGTTATTAATTACTTGAATTGACAATTGAGATACATCCTTTTTCATTAAATACCTGAATCTCCAGGACTCATTAATATATAAATATTGACGGTGTGAGTGACATATTTACATACTTGTCCATTATATGTTATTAGTTGTTCATCTCCTTGTGGATGAAAGGATATGAAACTTATGATGACCTATGAGGAAATCAGAGCTCAAGTGGATGGGTACTAGCTCCATCAGAGAACACTTGATCTGGGTACCAAGGAAAGAACTCTGTCAGGATTATCTAGAAAGGGTTTCATCTGATACTCTAATATGTTAGGTAAAGCAGTGATTGTTTTTAAGGAGCTGTGTTAAGATTTAGAAAACCTAATTTTAGTCTTATGCTCTACTATTAACTAGCAAACTGGTCTAGGGTCTGTATGTTATTGGGTTAATTTGGCCTCATTTTCCTAATCAGTACATGAGGGAATGTTATCAGCAAACTTCCCAGACCCTTCCAACCCCGAGTTTTGAAGAACACGTACATTATGATTAGGAAACAGAACAAAAAAGAGTTTTGAAAATGGGGACATTACACTGGGAATAGTTGCAGAGAGGAGCTTGGATAATTCAAATTTGACCCAAGGCCTGATGTTCACTCATTATTTTTAATAATTCTACACAATTGAGTTTTTTTTTCCTTTTTATATTTTTACAGTGATAATCTTTTAAATATTTAAAATATTTTAAATAAAATGATACATTAATAAATATTTAATTAAGCAAAATCATTGTGCCCTACTCATTTTTATTGCAATAACAGAAACTTCTCTCATATATATATATGTATATATATTCAGTTGGATTTTATACTCATATCAATAACTATAGATTTGTTGTTGTCTTTTATGTTAAATATTCTTAAAGTTAATGTGATTATATCATTTAAAGCTCAGACTATAGAAGAAAAACTGAATCATGGTTATTTAAAAAAAGCAGCAGCAGCAGGACATTATGGAAGTTTTAAGAGTATCACCAACTCCCAGAGATGGTTTGTCTTCATTTCGAAAAACTTCCTTTTACATTCAATTTAATGCATTTAGGAGTAAATTATTCAGGAAGTCGATAAAGATTCATTACTTAACTACAGGGAAGTCTAAAAGAACAGTTAGAAGCAGCTGTGTAGATTCACTGCTCATTTACTCCATATACAGGGCATAATGGCTATCCAGCAATTTGGGTAATGTAACATTATCTGTGTTGATTACAGACATTACAGCAAGATGTTATGCTTTTTAAGAGTGCTTTAAAATGAAACAACTATGTGATGGGTATGGGGACAGTCTCAATCTAAGTGTAAATTCTTCTTTGGAAGACCTCAAAATTCAAGTAGAATAAGAAGAGTTTGGAAATATCTTCTCTAAGAACAGTGTTTAGGATTGGCAGATCCCAATGACACATTTTTCAAATGAAATGCACCACCTTCACCTCCACAAATGGTAAATGTGGAAGCAACCAGATGTTTTGCATACCAAACTGACAGCCTGTGTTGATTGTGACTCAGAATTAGTTATGCTGTTGGGAAAGGTGGTGAATGCGGGGGAAATGTTTACATAAAGGAGATGGAAGATTTCAAGTTGCCAAAGAATGGGTACTAATTATGAGAGGTAATAATTTAGCTTAATATTTAAATTTCACCCACCTTTAAGACAGTATGCATTCACACTAAAACAATTAAACATAAAGTTAGGTTTTCAGTCTGTGATGAATTTAGATTTAGGAGTTAAAATATGGTTACTACAATATAAATCTAAATTTGGAGCAATGATTACCATAAGCAATTGACAACAAATCAGCAAAGATGGTTCTCTTTTTTTTTCTTAAACATTTTACAAGTGGAGTTCTATGGGATTCTAATGCTTTTGGTACCAGCCAGTACTCACTGACAGCTATTATTTACTGAGTATTAAGTTTCACACCTCTGTGAGGTAGGTATTATTTCATATTTACAAATAAGAACCAGAGCAGAGACTAAAGAAACTGAACAGAGTACAATTAAGTAGCAGAGTTGAGATTCGAATCCAGGCAGATTGACTTCAGACTATGCACACACATGCACACCCTCTTCAAACAAGGCCTTTCATTTCATTTATTTGATAAGCATTCAACAAAAACCTTTAAGTTGAAGTTACTACAACTAGCATCACGGAGAAATAGGAATGAATACTACTTAGTTCTTACTCTCAGACTAACCACATTGGAAGATCAGGACATTACAGTTGCATCTCACTGTCACAAAAATGCTAGTGTTTATCTTCTCCCCATCACCTCAGCCCAGCTCTGAATTTATCTTCAGCTTCTATGAATAGTTGCAGACATCTGTACTTGTGACTGTTGCCTAAGACACAGAAACCCTGATATTACTGCTACAAGACACCAAATAATAATGTAACAAGATGAAGAACGTACGTATTGCTGGTATCTAAGTCAGATCTCCTGCTTTCCTTATCTTCTCATTTCGTGATTTTATCCTTCTAAAGCCTCATTTAATTCACTGAGCAGCATGATGTGGCTGAAATAAAAATTTTCCATGAAATAACCCAAGTCTGGGAGGAATCTACTGGGAAGAAACTAAGAATAGCTATGGGGATTTAAAAATATTTATTTTAATGTTTGGAGGAGAGCTAGTAGTAGTAGTAGTAGTAGTAGTAGTAGTAGTAAAATTTCCAATGGATTAGACACAAGCTCATAAATTAGTCCATCACAGATTCAGGGTTGCTAAAAGGATTAGAAACAAAGGAATTGGTCAATAAACAAAACTGTAGCAGACATATCAACATATATCTGCTGGTTCCCCTTGTCCTGAAGTCCATGGGGCAACATTCTGGGCTCGGGTGGATGTTGATGCAAGCAGAAAGCTATACTGCTGCAAAGCAACTCTGAGATTAAAAAATCTGCCACTTTTATAGCAAGTAGTAAACAAACTGTCCTTTGTCCAGAGAGACACTGAGTACTGTGTAGGACTATGTGATGCATTCCTGTGAGGCACTATATCACTTTTCAAAAGTGCCACTGCAAAAACAATCCAGGTAAGTGGCTGGGGTGAACGAAGAGTCTGAGGGTTCTGGCATACTTGAGTCTTGTAGAAGCATAAGAAGCCCAGAACAGACAGCCTTCCAATGATACTCAGAGCACATTATAAAAGAAATGGGTTTTGTGTGTGAACCTAGGTGACTAAAATGATATATGCAGAATTTTAAGCAAAAGTCTTAGAAATTTTTAAACAACTTCTCTGTTGTTTGGAAATTACCTGTATCTCTTTTTCACTGAAAAAAAAAGGATTTTTTTTAATGCTTTATGAAATCACAAGTGGGGTAGGTAATGCTTTTATTTTACCCTAAATTAGAACTACTATAATCCATGCAAACGTCTTTGAAGAAACCTCATTTCCTACAAGGAATCTCATGGCAGAGAGTATTTTGTGTTAGGTGGTGGAAGGATAGGGTTAGATGTTCTGGTGTGGCCGTTGTGCTCAAACATCGAAAAAGCAGGCTAATGTTTCTTTATTGCTGTCTCTGCCTGCTTCTCCATGACCTGAGGAAAGTCAATTAACTTCTATGTGCCTGTACAATGAGGATAACACTTACTTGGTTGCACACCGAATGGGTTGTAAGGAGAAACAAGATAATGCTCCTAATGCATTTGCAGAAAGTTCAAAAGAAACATAGAATGAGAGTACAATGCATTCTTAAATGTGAAAAATGTTCTATTCCAAATTCTTTGACAGGGTGATGCTAATAGAGAAAGCCATTTTTAACACTTTGCTAAACATAATTTGCTCCTGAGCATATGTTGTAAATGTACTCCCTGACCAGATGGAGTCTCAAACCATATTCAGCTTCACCAAATCAACAATATTGAACCACTTAGTCCTATAAGTGCACAAAATTGTGTTAGTAGACGAGAAAGGGATTTCTTATCTATCCAGTCAATGCAGAAGAGAACTAAAAACAGAGCAATTGAATCACGATGCTCAAAAATGTTTTAGTCATTCCACATCTCATTAGACACTAATGTTTTTTTTGTTTGTTTGTTTTTGGGGTTTTTTTGGTCTTTTTTTGCCATTTCTTGGGCCACTCCCATGGCATATGGAGGTACCCAGGCTAGGGGTCAAATCAGAGCTGTAGCTGCCAGCCTAAGACAGAGCCAGAGAAACACGGGATCCGAGCCGTGTCTGCAAACTATACCACAGCTCACGGCAACACCAGATCCTTAACCTACTGAGCAAGGCCAGGGATCGAACCTGCAACCTCATGGTTCCTAGTTGGATTCGTTAGCCACTGAGCCACGATGGGAACTCCTAGACACTAATGTTTTTAAGGACCTACTGTGTACCAAGGATAAGGCCAGGGGCTATGCTAGTGTATCAGTCAGGAAAGGGAAGCCCTGTTATCATGAAACACCTGAATTTCTTACTACAAATAAATATTAGCAGCCTGTGATTTATCATTCCTTCTTCAATACCATTTTTACTTGTGAGGAGCCAAGTACTCTATGTGGTAATCCAGAGCCTGAGAGCTGTTTAAAAATATGAAATAATAAAATCTCAGAAAAATTCCTTTCCAAGGAAGAACACTAAATAACATAAAGAATAGATACCTGTGAAAAAATGTCAAGAGGATCTCTAGGAAAAAGTAGGTAGACTATAATTAACAATGCATATTTTCTAATGTCCCTGAACAAAAACTGTCACCATCATAGTGATTTGTAGAAATGATGTAGGCCAATGCTATTCAAAAAAGAACCAAAGTCAGGCAGCATTAACATCACCAAGATCCAGAAATGCAAATTCTGGAGCCTCGGTCCAGATCTTCTAAATCAAGAACTACTGGTAATTTGTATTAAGAAGCTCTCCAGGTGACTTCTAAGTTCACCCAAACTTGATTAACTTTATTTTTATTAGAGTATAGTTGATTTACAGTGTTGTGCCAATTTCTGCTGTACAGCATAGTGAACAAGTCATACATCTATCTACATTCTTCCATCATGTTCTATCTTAAGAGATTGGATACAGTTCCCTGAACTGAACAGTAGGACCTCATTACTTATCCATTATAAATGTAATAATTTGCATTTACTAACCCCAAACTCTCCATCCATCCCACTTCCTCCACCCCTTTCTTGGCAACCACAAGTCTGTTCCTGTTTTATAGATAGGTTCATTTGTGCCATATCTTAGATTCCATATATAAGTGATATTACATGGTTTTTGTTTTTAAACTATCTTCCTCAATTCTAATAAGAAGATAATTATTTAAACTGTCCACCGGACTTTAGTGTAAATTCACATAAATGGAAGTTGTCATAAAAGAGAAATGTAGAATGGCTAATGGACTGAATGTAATCATTTACAATCATCCTGTTCCAATTCTACTTCATACATGGTTTATCTGGTTAGCATACAATCTCTTGATACAAGGCACTCATAGCGGAAGAAGAAGCAGAGGGCATTTTCCTGGATAGTGTTTGAGAGGTACTTCAACCTTCCTGTTCTATCTAGAAGGAGCCAGAGAAATCAAGTTGGATCTCAAGAGGGCACCTTAGCCAAATGTTACAATGCCAAAAACAGCAATCCTGATCTCAGTTTATTTGTTGTTCCTTTTTGCCAACACAGTAGGATATATTTTGAACTAGTATATTTCCCCTAAGAATGTAACATTTGGAAAGGAAGAGATGGGAGAAAGACCTTAAAGCTCATTGGCTTAATCTCTTCTAACCAAAGCAAAAGATTCTGATAGTTAATGGATCAACTGCTTTGTCTCCTTGGGCAAATAAGGTAGCCATGGTGGGTGGCTCAGAAGATGGCCTTGAGCTCAGCACTTGGGAGTTGGGTTTCTTTTCTTTTCTTTCTTCCTTTTTTTTTTGGTGACACCTGTGGCATGCAGAAGTTCCCTGGCCCATGCCACAGCTGTAACCAGAGCCATAGCAGTGACAACACCAGATCCTTGACTAGCTGAGCCATGAAGGAACTCCAATATAGTTCGACATCACTAGCTGGGTGATTTTGTGCAAGTTATTCCATTTCTCTAAGCCTCGGCTCTCTCATTTATAAGATTGTGATGATAATAATACTTAAAGGGTTTTATGGAAAAGAATATTTGTAAGAATTTAGAACAGTGCTTTGCACATAAAAGAATATAGGTATACAACTGAAAACTTTCTAGACATTCTAGATCAAGCAATACAATGTTATCTGAAGTTCACTTTCCTTACTTATTATCTGAACTCTAATTAGTGGATGGTTTATGCTTCTGTTTTTCCAAGGGTGGGATGATGGTAGATTACCACATTAACTGTCAATAAAATTCTTCATATACATGCAGACCCCGGGGTGAGCTTTCTTACTTCAACCCTCAAGTTAAAATGATTTTTTAAATGTATTTTTTTAAATATGCCATACAATAAAATATTTTAATGCTTATTTATTTCAAAAGCATATTACTAATTTGCACTCCTGCCTTGAAATTACACACATCACTCTGATGAGAAAATGAAGATGACACATTTGTAAAAAGATGATATATTTATCCCTTTGTCTGATAATTACTATCATTTATTGAATTAAGCAAAATTATCAACAGGGTAAAATGAAAGTAAGGGAGGCAGGCTGGACTCTCAAGTGGGTGGAAATACTTAGTCAACAATAGGTTCATCAAATGACAATGCAAGCAAGGATGTGACTCTTATTTGCAGGAGGTCTACTGACAATTATGCCCAGCCGAGCTTCCGTGACAGTACAAGAGCCAAAGGCCTCACTGCAGAATGTCACACTGTGGTTGCACCTGGTTGCTGATGTTCAGACTCAAGGGAGGCATAGGATGCTTACCACATGTCACTCTGGCTGCAAGGGCCACTTTCTGAATGAAGAGCACTTGCTTTCTGAATATTCTCCATAAACACGTGATATAACTCCTAAAAGAGAAGCCCAGTAGGATGACCCATTTCAAGGTATTTAAAAAACCACACAAATGTATTTTACTTTACAGGATGGCAGGCAATCTGTGTGAGTAAGTATGTAAATATAATTTTATAAACAAAATCATTCCCCATGACTTTCATTGTGATGACAACAGAAATGATACTCCCACAGAGGAAAAAGTCTTTGTAACATTATACAACCACTCAAAAGTGTATTAGGTCACAGGATAGGAATTAACAGGATGGAAATGGAATCAAGAGGCCACTTATGAATGATAAGCTATGTGACTTCAGGTAAGACTCAAATTACCTGAGCTTCTGTTTTGAATATGTAAAGTAAAATGTCAGTGATTCCTGAATTATTTTGCTAATCTCCAAATGCTTTTATTTGCATGAGAAACTTTTTCAAATATATCTTTTAAAAATGATTCAATAGGGGGTGGCATCAAGATGGTGGAAGAATAAGATGTGGTGCTCACCTTCTCCCACAAACACATCAAAAAAAAATCTACATGTAGAATGATTTACATAGAACACCTACCAAACATTGGCAGAGGACCTTAAACCTCCAAAAAGGCCAAGAAACCCTACACATAACTAGGTAGAACAAAAGAGAAAAAAAAAAGAGAGAGAAAAGGAATCAGTATGGGACTAGCACTCCTGAGAGGGATCTGTGAAAGAGGAGAGAAGCCACACCTAACTGATGGTGAAATCAGCCTAGATGGAGGTACCTCAAAGCCTCAGAGAAAAGTGCAACAGCTGGTATGAGGAGAGCAAAGCTGAGGGAGAGAGATGTACAGACCATCAGTACCACATCTAAGGACACCAAGGCCCAAGAAACTCCAGCAGGGGCTGGCCACTGAGACTTGGGCTCCAGAGGTCATTTCTGGGGAGAGGACTAGGGTTAGATGTGTAGAGACAGCCTGAGGGGCTAGGGAGCAGGGTTCCATGGGCTGAGAGGCAGAGTGTCACAGCCAAGGAAACCAGGGAGGAGGTCTGAGCCTGTAGGAGAGGCAACGTGACACTCCTGCAGAGGGCAAGAGGAGGAGGGATGGACCACCATAGGAATATCACTATTTGTGCAAGCACAGACTCTTGAAGGGCAGGGCTGCAGGTGGCCAGACATCTTTTGCTCAGGCTACAGGCAATAGGCCACTCTTAGGTGGGCTAAAGTGGGTGATATCTCTTTAGTGGGATAAGCATGATGGGGTACATTTTGCATGGTCTAAAGTCAGTGGGAGCAAGCTCAGTTATCACAGACTCCAGAGCTGGGCATGGCCCAACACCACTAGGAGTCTGTAAACAGGCACCACCTATGGCCCCAGTCACATCAGATGCTGGCACAGAGGAGGGCACTGCAATGAATCACCACCCATGCATGGTTGCTCTCAGTCCCCTGGGAACACACAGGCTCTGCCACTGCCACTGCCAAATGCTACGGGTACTAAATACACCTTCCTAAGTGTCACTGACATCATTTCCCAGGGCCCTGCAATTAGGTGCAGACTGTGCCACCTTCCCACAGGTCCTTGCCACTGTCAAGGGTCTAAGATCCAAGCACCAGCTACTAGCCCTGCCCATTGCCTCCATCTCCATGGAAGCATGCACAGCACCCTAAAACAAAGAGGAAGCCTTCACGAAATATCCAGGGGCACTCTCACATATAAATAGCCCTCTAAGACTACAACAGTTGTTTTCCCTAAACTCACAGAATAAGAAAACCATAACCAAAATGAAGAAACTCAGGAACCATTCCCAGGTAAAAGAATAGAGAATTCCCCTAAAGGAGCAAATAATTAAACAGGCCTCTGTAGTCTAACAGATACACTAAGTTAAAAAAGGAGATAGTGAAAATACTGAAGGAATTAAGAGTGGATATGAACAGTAATGCAGATTACTTTAGAGAGGAACTTGAAAATATAAGGAGGAGCCAAGAAAAATTAGAAAATGCAGTTGCAGAAATGCAAACTAAGTTAAAGACACTGAAAAACAGAATGAATAATGCAGAGGGACGAATTAGTGACTTGGAAGATAGAATAACAGAAATTACCCAATCAGGACAGCAGAGAGAAAACCAAATTAAAAAAAAAAAAAAAAAGGAAAAGAAAGCAACATGGGATCTATGGGATAATATAAAGTGGGCCAATCTATATATAATAGGAATCCCAGAGAAGAAAAATAAAATGGAACTGAAAATATATTTGAAGAAATTATACCTGAAAACATTCCAAGTCTAAAGGAAACAGATATCAAGATACAGAAGCACAGAGAGCCCAAACAAGCTGAACTCAAACAGGCCCACATCAAGACATATTATAATAAAAATGGCAAAAGTTAAAGATAAAGAGAGGATTCTAAAGGCAGCAAGAGAAAAACAAAGAGTTAATTATAAGGGAACCATCCCCCCCCCCCAGAAGGTGATAAGCTGACTTTTCTACAGAAACACTACAGGCAAAAAGAGAGTGGCAAGATGTATTCAACCTTCTAAAAGGGAAAATTATGAAGCCTAGAATACTCTACCCAGCAAAGATATCATTTAACATAGGAGAAATAAAGAATTTCTACATAGAAAAAATACTAAAAGGGTACACCAATACTATACCCATTCTAAAAGAAATACTTAAAGGGCTCCTCTAAATAAAAAAGAAGAAATAGGATGAGGGAAATAAAAATTGGAAACTTAAAATAATCCAGTATACAGACCTAATAGGAAAAAAAAAAAACAAAAAACGAAACTATTGTGAAAGCAGTGACACAATAACACAAGGAACAGCAAAAGGATAAACATGAAGATGTTAACAAAGTACATCAAAATCATAATATGTGAGGAAGGAAAGTAGAAAAACCTAGTTTTTGTTTTGTTTTGTTTCATTTTGTTTTTTTAAGAATGTGTTTGAGCCTATGACTATCAGGCTAAAGCAAGGGGATATAGGAAGAGATTAACATACTTGAAAAACAAGACAACCACAAATCAAAAGCAAACAATACATTCAGAAAAAATAAAAAGAAGAGGACACAAGCGTAAAATAAAATCATCCAACCAAATGAAGAATGGAACAAACAAGAAACATAGTATCAGGGTTTATTTCCGGGTTCTCTATTCTGTTCCATTGGTCTATCTGTCTGTTTTGATACCAGTACCACACTCTTTTGATGACTGTGGCTTTGTAGTATATCTTGAAGTCTGGGAGGGTTATGCCTTCTGCTTGTTTTCCACTCATGATAAAAACTCTTACCCCAAGTGGGTATAGAAGGAACATACCTTGACATAATCAAAGCCATTAATGACAAACCCACAGCCAGTATAATACTCAATGGGGAAAAGCTGAAAGCCTTCCCACTAAAATCTGGAACAAGAAAAGGATGCCCACTCTCACCACTTTTGTTCAACACACTAGTGTAAGTCCTAGCCACAGCAATCAGACAAATAAAAGAAAGGATATACAAATTGGACGAGAGGATGTAAAACTGTCCCTCTATGCAGATGACATGATATCTTACATGGAAAACCATAAATAATCCACACAAAAACCATTCAAACTGATCAGTGAATTCAGGAAAGTAGCAGGTTACAAGACAACATTCCGAAATTGGTTGCATTTCTGTATACTAACAATGAAATATCAGAAAAGGAATATAAAAGTACATTACATTTTAAAATAACACCCCCAAAAATTAAATACTTGGGAGTAAATCTGAGTAAGGATGTGAAAGACTTACATGCTGAGAACTACAAAATATTAATTGAGGAAATGAAAGAGGATTCAAAAAATGGAAATATATTCCATGCTCCTGGATTGGAAGAATTAATACTATTAAAATTGTTATACTACCCAAAGCAATTTACAGATTCAGTGTGATCCCTTTGTTATTACCCATGACATTTTTTCACAGCACTAGAACAAACAATCCAAAAATTTATATGGAAACACAAAAGACCCAGAATTGCCAAAGCAATCCTGAGGGGGGAAAAAACAAGCAGGAGGCGTAACTCTCCCAGACTTCAGGTAATATTACAAAGCTGAAGTAATCAAGACAGTGTGGTACTTACACAAAAACAGAACTGCAGACCAAGGGAACAGAATATAGAACCTGGAAATAAGCCCAGACACCTGTGGTCAATTGATCTTGGACAAAGTAGTCAAGAATGAAAAATGGGAAGGAGACAGTCTCTTCAGCAAGTGGTGCCAGGAAAACTGGACAGCTGCATGTTAATTAATGAAACACCCTCACACCATGCATGAAAATAAACTTAAAATCACTTGAAGACTTAAACATAAGATAAGATACCCTCAAACTCCTGGAAGAGAACATAGGCCAAACATTCTCTGACGTCAACCATGCAAATGTTTTCTGAGGTCAGTCTATCAGTGCAACAAAAATAAAAACAAAAATAAACTACTTAGGACTTAGTCAAACTTACAAGCTTTGCACAGCAAAGGAAACCATAAAAATGACCCAAAGACCACGTATTGAATGGGAGAAAATAGTTGCAAATGATGCCATTGACAAGAGCTTAATCTCCAAAATATATAAACAACTCATACAACTCAACAGCAAAAAAAGCAACAGCTAATTGAAAAATAAGAAGATCTGAATAGACATTTCTCTAAAGAATACATATGGATGGCCAACTGGTACATGAAAAAACATTCAGCAACACTAGTTATCAGAGAAATGCAAATCAAAACTAAAATGAGCCACCACCTCACACTGGCCAGAATGACCATCATTTCTAAGTGTACCAATAACAAATGCTGCAGAGGGTGTCGAGAAAAGGGAACCCTCCTACGCTTTTGGTGGGAATGTAAACTGGTACAGCCACTATGGAAAACAGCATGGAATTAACTCAGAATAGTAAATATAGAACTACTACATGATCTAGCAATCCCACTCCTTGGCATATATCCTGATAAAACTTTTCTTGAAAAAGACACATGACCCATATGTTCATTGCAGCACTATTCACAAGACATGGAAACTGGAAACAACCTAAATGACCATCAACAGATGAATGGATTAACAAGAAATGGTACATATACACAATGGAATACTACTCCACTATAAAAAAGAACAGAATAATGCCATTTGCAGCAACATGGATAGAACAAGACTCTCATACTGAGTGAAGTAAGTCAGAAAGAGAAAGACAAATACCATATGATCTCTTGTATCTTAAGTCTAATATTTGGCACAAATGAACCTATATATAGAAAAAAAAAAACCTCATGTACATTACAGACTTAGGGCTGTCAACAGGGAAGGGGGAGTGGGATAGACTGGGAATCAGGGGTTAGTAGATGCAAACTCTAATCACTTGTGATGAACACAATGTAGGTTAATGTGAAAAAAATGTGAATGTGTGTGTGTGTGTGTATATATATATGTATAACTGGGTCACCTTACTCTATAGCAAAAATTCACTGAACATTGTAAATCAGCTATAATGAAAAATTAAAAATAAATAAAAAACTTAATAATCACATACCAATAATAACTCTAAGTCAATTAACCAAAGATTATGCAAAATTCTAACCTAGATTTCTAGAATACTTTGTAGCTGCTAAGATATATTTTGGCAAAAAAAAATTTAATATACCTGCCCTTATAGAGGAACACTCAGTGTTTTTGCCTTGTATATTGAAAGAGAAAACACTATTTCTAAAGAGCTACCTTGGATACCCCCTCCATCTCCCTAGAATTTTCTCTTTTGTTTACAAGTATCATGCAAATATCCCACATACTGATGCTGCTTCTTATGTTCCAAGCAGTGCATTTATAATAAGGATGATCTTCACCTTTAAGAAGCTAAGATAACATTACAGCTGAGCAGAGATTTTCACTTTTAGCAAAGCAAAGCTTTCCAACAGGAGTATTAAAGATTCAGGAAACATGGACAAATTGTCATCATTCAACAAACATTTTAAATCATCTATTTCCCAGGCAAAATGCTGAATTCTTTGGATGTACTAGAGAACAAGATGATTTTTTTTCCTCAGTAAGTCTTCAATGCTCTTTAAAACAGAAAATTAAGTACACTTAAGATGACTCTGCAGTATGTATTCTCTGGGAGGAACAGTATAGACAGCAGAGAAGGTACAGTCAATGGGCTCCTGAATATAAAGTGTATCACACAACAGGAGGAGAGGCCAAGGAAGTGGAGAAGGAAAAGGAAGAAATATTATGGGTCCAAGCATTGCAAAAGACAGACAGTTTTCACCCTTTTGCAATGAAAAATCTATCTTTTGCAAAAGGAAGTCTTTATCTTATTACTGAGCAAAAACTCATTAAAAATCTAATTGAATATGCTCATTTTAGGAATAAGCCCCAGACTGTGTCCATGGCATCTTCATGGCTGCACAGGAGTTACTGATAAAACTTGAATTAGAACTCTCATCTCTAGGCATATGGTAAAACCACTCTGTGGTCTTTCTCTTTTTTTCATTTGAGAGCAAGAAGGGGAAGGACAGAGCATCTAAAAGACAAAAGCACAACCTACTTATTTTCATCAACATAAATATACAGCCCATTATCCTACATTATCCTGCCATTATCCTACACTTTATAATGATAAAAATAGTCAAAAAAACAAGAAGAATTTGAATGGCAATAGACAGCTGCACTTTGCTTTAGGAAAGAGTGACAGACAGCCTCTATGTCTGAGCCATCAGTTACACAATGAATCTAACCAACACTTGTAGTTTATTAATTAGCTGATATATCTACATAGTAAATTCATAACCTCATTGATTTATTGGCAATACTCATTTCTAAAAATAACAATGGAAATATGTCCAAAATGTATATAATCCCAGATGAAGAAATTTACATAGTATAATAAGGAAAACCTGGATTAAAACCCAGGAACTTATAATTTTCTGTGCATTGTTCTTCATAAATGATTTTTGAGATTGCTAACAGTATAGAAATGCTGCAATTACATAATGACTTGTGAATCAGTGAGAGAAATAAAATTTGTTCACTTTTTCTGTGTGTGGACAAAAAACAAATCTAGCATCCAATTCAGCTTCCAGTAGCAATGATATTATCAGTTATATTTTAAAAATACTTATGTACTCAAACCATAATCATGAATATAATATACCAATTCTATATTATCCAAATGGAGATGTAGATGAAACAAAATGATAGTTAATTCAAAGTAATTTGTGTTCAATGTTTGCATTATTTTAATTACATTTATATATGGCCAGAACAATTGTTCTTAGAATTGACTCAAGAAATGTTACCTACTGAGAAACTAGATTGAGTATTTTCATGTTGATTCATGCTTAATTCCTCTGTGGGAAATAGGAAACACATCTTTTGGACAATTGATGCCAGTACTGCATTAATTAGGAATGAACTGCCTAAAGGAAACTGCCCTGGAAAAAGAGCAGTTTCTGTATGTGATGCATCACAACTGGTGAATTTATATATGAAGCCAAATACTATGATTTGGGTCATTTTATAAGAATCGTAGTTTAATGTCATCATTTTTTCACCCAGGAATTCCTTCAAAAACTGCATACCAAGAGCTTCCTTTTATACACACTGTATTGGAGTATCAAGATCAGAAATTATCATTTATGTATATGTAACTATACATGTATATACTTTTCATATATATATATATATAGTTGAATCACTTTGCTGTATATCATAAGTGAACATAATACTGTAAATCAACTGTACAAAAATTTATTTAAAAATCAGAAATTATCTAATGTTCTCTGGTGCATTTTTGGCATGATAGAATGTAAGATGGGGAACATATATGGAGCATTTAATCCATGTACACAGTTCAATGAAACTGGACCCATGATTCAATCAAATTTACATAGAAATGCTAAAATATTGTTTCCATAATTTTTTTATTTTTTTTGTTTTATCATTTTCTATTATATTTAAAATTATCTCATTTTGAGATTCTGGGTATTAGTTATAACTACAGTAAACAGACTTATAATATTAAGAAATATCAGGAGTGTAATATCAGAAGTGGTTGGAAATTCTGTGAGTGAATGAATGAATGGACAATAAATGAACAAATTCCCTTTCTGAAAAATGAGTTTTCTGTTTGTATTCATACTATATTTTCTTGATGAGAGCTGATATATGGATCATCTTTACATCATTATTTGGTTAATATTCTCTTTGATGACATTCTTGAATGACTATTTTATCTGTCATCATTGTCTTAAGATTGCTGAGAATGAAAAACATCTGTGCATCTATGCAAAAGTGGTAATGAAAATATACCTAAAACGCTATATATAAATCCTTTGGTTAATGATATAACATATTTCTCTATCTCTAGACACAGTGGTCGGGGCGCAGGTCTTTTGTGCTATCAGGCTATGAAAAACCTCCCCTACGGTATGGTTTATCCTCATTCACCTGAAAAGCCACATTATATGTTCTTTGTTTTCCCTTTAATTAAGTTACGTGAATAATATTGATCAGCGGTTACTCATTGTTAGAAGTTTCTAAGTTACTCCAGGGAACCAAGGGAAAAATAACCCTTTGGTAAGGGTGGTGAGACATATTTATAGAGGTGTAAGACTGAAAGGTATTCAGTCTGTCACCAACAGGGAATTTACAAGTGAGTAGTCACAAACTCACTCCCCATGTTCTTACCAGTCCAATACCTGGCACATTGCAGACACTGGACACATAACAGAAAAACAAAGTACAAAATCATTTTAGATGTTATAACTGCAATAGGAATTTGCAGACCTAAGCTTAGACAATCCAGGAAAATTCCACTGATTATGATAGCAAAGTGATGTTATTTTCCCCTTGATATCAAAAAACATTCAATAACTATTAAAAACCTCAAATGATGGAAATTATGGAGAAAATGTCCACAAAGCAAGGAACCAGTCAGAGAATTACCAGCACCACCTGCCAATAAACTTGGTACAATTTTAATAGAATTTTTCTTATTAATTGAAATTTAACTGATTATGTACTCAGGACAGTCTGGTTAGAAAAAAATGGTAAATGAGCCAATCAGGTTGAATCATAAGGAGGTTTCTGAGTCCCTGGAAGTGAGTAGGATTGAAATAACAGAGCAAAGTGCAGTCATTAATCACAGACTGCAATAGAGAAAAAGTCAAAGGAAAAGGGGGCAGAAAGTAGTGACAGTGAAAACACCCTGCTTGAGAAAGAAATGTCTTCTTATTCACTAGGATGATTATTTTCTGAACATATATTGCCTTTCCTCTGTTCTTTCTAGCTAAAGGTGTACTATACTATAACAAAACTCTGAAACTAACCATGAGTGTCATTTAATAAATTTTTAAACTCCCTCTGATTTGCACAATTAGCATACCTACAAGATAATAGCAATAAATTCTGAAATATGTGGCCATGCATTTTTATAATAAAAAAGAACAAATTTATAGAATTGTTACTCCTTTTTACTTTTATGCAAAGAAACTTTCTAATGCCATTTTTCACTCATTTTGATTTGCATTCCAAATTATCAGTCTCAAATTCTGAACCATACATACAAACAATTTGAATGTAGATTACATACACCATTTCCTATGGTAATCATCATAGGAGGCAAAATGTCGACACTAAAAAAAGCTCCCCAAAGACTTGGCAATTTTTCTCTTGAGGAAAATGCAAACAGCCATGTGAGTCACCTTAATTTCTGCTTGTAAATAGTCACTCAAGTACTTTCTTCTGAAATTGAAGTAAGAAAGAGTGATGTCATTCATCAAAATAATGTGCCCTCAAAATAGCAATAATCTTAAAAATATTGGTAAGGAGGAAAATGATGAATGTTTTATGCCATACTTGGTAAAGATGTTATTGCCACTGACCTTCAAAGTTCATTTAGTCTACTTTATGATGAACCTGTGTTTACCATAAGTATCATTCATTTAAGGACAATGGAGACTGTAATTGGATTCCATCCTCTAAAATTCCAACCACGAACTTATCTTTTAAATACACTGACCCTACTTTAAGAACATCTTTAAATTATTCAATAATAATCACCACTGAATATGTTTGTAAAAAGAGATAATCACACTTTACCAATCATTTGTTTTGAATGAAATACAAACCTTTATAATAGCATCATGCCACTAAAAATAAGTTCTAAACTAGGAAATAAATAATTTGGCCCTGCCTTGGTATTTATCTTAGACTTGCCTTAGTGATAGCTTTTATTTTATTGACAATGATTCAGAGTCATCACATAGAAAAGAAAGAAATATCTAAAGAAACAAAAATACATATATATGCATATATAATTACATAAATGTTCTAAGTTGTTCTTTCATATCCTTCTGAAAAAACATACAAAATTAGATATAGGTAATTATGGTTATAATATAATACTGCAATATGGAGATTTTTAAACTATACACAAATATATAGATTTTATTTTATTTCCACATAGCAATGTTGCTACTATAACTCTAAGATTAATGAGTGTTTATCTATCTATATCTTCAAAATACACTCTCAAGTAAGAGTGTTTCTAGCTATATCTACTTCCTCTTGACCTGTCAGATACTTTGTACTTTTAAATGACATTTCAGAGACCAACAAGCCTTGGAAAATCAGAATTGCAACCTAAAACTTTAAATGTTTTAAAGCAAAGAGGTACATGCAGGTCCTTAAACTTAGGAATCTTCCTCACTATAGTCATCCATCCAAATCTCATTTCTCACCACTTCCACCATTGCCACCTATACAAGCTTTTGCATCAGCCCCTGAACCTGACTACTTGTATTGACCCTTGCAACAAGACAGTCTGTCTGTTTTCCACAAAGCCCTCTTTTCACTTACCTCTCAAAATCTAAAAATGTTGATCCATGTCATTGCTGAATCTACTCTCACTACTTTCTGAGTCATCTTTTTCTCATTCCCTTTTGTTTTATCAAATCTAGCCACAGTTACCCTACTTACACATGTACATATACACTCATGAGGTGCTACCCAGTTCTCTTTTAATTCATTCAGATCTCTGCCAGAGGTCTTCTTCACCATACCTATGAAGTGTTCTATTCTTCCCACTTTCCACTCCATTTATTTTTTCTAGCTTTTCTTCTCTCACCTGGCTTTATTTTTTCATGGATTGTCACCAAATGTATTATTGATTTTCTACCAGCCAATGCTTAAATGATGCATCTGTGAGATTAGAAACTGTGTCTGTTTTGTTCATTGCTGTATATCTAGTACTTAAAACAATGCCTAGTACATTACAGGTACCCAGTAAATATTTAGTGAATGAAATAATTACTCCTTTGGAGCTTCAAGTTCAGCAGTGGAAGTCTATGTTGCAGGCTTCTATACTTTTGTGGTTATAGAGTGTGTCTCAAGGGATGGTGTGTGTGCGTATGTGTGTGTATTTAGCATAAAAGCCAAAGGCTTTTTGTAGGAAAAAAATAAAATGATTAAAAGAAAAATTGAAATTAGAACCACCATGAAACATGAATTCTATTACTCATAAATAAACATAACATAAATATTAAAATACCAGTGAGTATCTTTCTAATCTTTTGCTTTTCCTATGAAAATTCTGCCACTAATTTAAAATGTATCTTATAATTAGGGTCAATTTTTTACATTTATAGTGACTCAGTCATTCTCTAAATATGCAGGTTGAGGAAAGTATTTTTAAAGCCCCTACCAGATATAGTCCAGAGGCAAGAAAATATTTCAAAATATTTTTGAAGCTCATCACTGCCTCCAAAAACTTTCAGCACTATTGTATATATATGCACATAAATTTCCCAAGACACTTTTCTCCTCTCATCTTTTTTACAAATTTGTACATTGTTCAGATATATTCGTTAAAATAAAAATGTTTAAGATGTTCAGTTTCCCTAAATCTCTGCAATGTGCAATAAAAAAATTAGGATTATATGTTCATTTAATTGTATTACTGCTTTAATTTAAATTTAATTTTAATATGAAAATGCAATTTATCCTGGGAAAAAATTTGCTTGTCAAAAGGCAAAAAAATGTTCTATTACCCCAATTCAGTGTGGCAGACTTTCAATCTCTACATTCTTAAGATTCAACAATGAAATGTAGAGGATAAGGAATAAAAAGGCAACATAAAAATAGAAGATGAGAAGAAGGGATGACAAAATGTAATAGTTTTATCATAAGGCATAAAAGTCTTAAAATGAATAGACACAATAATGAAAAGCATATACACTGAAGGTAGGAATTTTCGATATCAGTTTTGCTCATTTGTTCTCAAAGTACACAAGGATTTTAAAAATATTTTTTATTTATAGACCAAAGTTTTCTCACATCCTTTTCAATTCTCCTGCAGCTAAATGTACACATTCACAGCCTTTAGGGAAAAGTCACTTTTCTTTTCTGTCTACTTCATCCCCCTCCAGCAGCATTTGCTGTAGGCTGTGGTGCAGAGGTGATTTCTTTAGAGATTTAAAAGATGCACCAAAGCAGTTGAACATGAAAGTGCGACAAAAGAATAATGAAGAATGGGGAAAAGGATGACTAAGAACTATTTTTGTCTTTAAAAGGTCACCATAAAACATGTAATAAAAGGTGTGATAGCAGTAGCAGTCAGCCAGAGAACTCCACAGGAAAAGGCTTTCACCAGCAGAGTCTAGATCTCTACTTCCTTACTGAGAGCTTCAAATTAACACCATTTCTTGTGAGGCATCTCTGGGATATAATTCATATTTTCCTTATTAAGTGATCCCTGGTGCTAGAATGTCACTGTTAATGTACAAACATAGAGATCCAGCAATTCATAAGAGTTCTTTTTCCTTTGAAAGTGAACTCTTTGTTGTAATAACTATAAATCATGTCTTCAGTTACAACTAATTAATGTGGAAAGGAACATGACTGAGGCACCATTTATTTCCTGTTAGAATCAGGCCCTAACAGCTACCTTTCTCAGGGCTTCTGAATCCATATAAGGGTTTCAAAGAGAATTTTATCCGTTCCATCATAAACAAATACAACCTACCATATGAACAATTAAATAATTCCTAGAAATATCCATGTTTTGAAATAAAATGTTTAATTTTTAAAAATCTTCTTTGTAATTTTCAAAGTAATGTACAATTACAAATTTTTCTTTACTTATGAGGAACAAGATGTTTAATTTTGAGTGACAAAACATCATAGTAATATAGTATATAGACTCCAGAGCTAGACTGCCTGGGTTTGAACACAAATTCTGCCTTTTAAAGATTATACAAAATTGATCAACTTATTTAATCTCTCTTGTACTCAGTTTCCTCAATTGTAAAATTGGGATAAATACCTATCTAAAATAGTTTTTGAGGATTTAATGAGATAACCATGTGTCAAGGTATAAGATGACTAGCACACAATAAGCACTACATAAATGTTCCCTATAGCATTTCTTGCAAAATAAGTCTACTGGTGAAGAATTCTATCAGATTTTATTTATCTTGGAAATTTTAATTTTCTCCCTTTTTTTTTTTTTTTGGTTGGGGGGTATGACTACAGCATGCAGAAGTTCTGGGACCAGGATTCAAACCTACACCATAACAGCAAAGCACCAGATACCACGAGGGAACAATTTTCTCCTTTTTGAACAATGCTTTTGCTGGATATAATATTCCTGGTTGGCAGGGTTTTTTTGTTTTATATTTTCTATTTTTTCTATTAGTACTTTGTGTCTATCATCCAACTCTCTTCTGGCCTACAAAATTTTGGCATAGAAATGTGCTGATAGTCTTATGTGGTTCTGTGATGTGATTTATGCAATGAGCAACTCTTCTTTTGCCCTCTGGCTCTTTGGACCTAAGGCAAGCTTCCCAACTCCCTGGAATAACCTTGGAACCATCAGCACTCAAGTTGAGCAAGACAGAAATGGGTCATTAGGCAGCCCCCTAGAAAGCTGCAACATTGGATGGAATACTTCAACTATTTCCCTCCCCCATGGTAAAGCTGAGAATTGAGGATCTTCTCTTGCTCATTCCACTGGGGGAAAGGCTATATTAAGCTGGTGAGTGAATGCTTGTTCAAATCATCACCTTCATTCTCAGCAGCCCTTAACCTAGTACCCTTTCTTTTCTTTTTTTTTTTTTTTTTTGTCTTTTTGCCTTCTCTGGGGCCACTCCCAAGGCATATGGAGGCTCCCAGGGTAGAGGTCCAATCAGAGCTATAGCCACCACCCTATGCCAGAGCCACAGCAACATGGAATCCGAGCTGCGTCTGCAACCTACACCACAGCTCATGGCAATGCTGGATCCTTAACCCACTGAGAAAGGCCAGGGATTGAACCCGCAACCTCATGGTTCCTAGTCAGCTTTGTTAACTATTGAGCCACGACGGGAACTCCCTGGTACTCTTTTTTATCAGTCCTCACATTCAGGTAACACATAAAAAAGTCCTTCAGGCAGCACCCTAGGTCTGAATATTGGATGAATGTTTCAGCCTTTTTTCCTCTCTAATGGAAGCCAGGATGAAAAACATTTTTTTTTCCTCAATGGTGCCACAGAGGGAATTGCAGGTGAGTGCCTGGAATTTTCCTACAGTTTTGATGTGCCTGGCTTTGTGCCCTGCCCCTCCACATCCCACCAGGGTTAAGAGATTCTTAACCGTTTCCTGGATTTCTTACAAATGGAACTGATCTGGTAAGTGTATTGTTGTTAAGTTGGTGTGCCTGAGGAGGAGGAAGATCTGGGCTTTCTATTCCAGCATGTTTATGATAGCACCTTTCATTAGTTCATTCTTTTTATTGCTGCACAGAATTTCATGGTATAACTAATTTTCTTCATTATTAATATTAAAAATTTCAGTTGTGTATCTTGTAATTAATGAGTTAGTTCACTGATTTTCCTTTTAAAATAATTATATTTATTCATTTGAAATATTATAAATATACTTTTAAGCAGATAGTTAAAAGTATTTATCCATAAACTCCCAACACTAATACCAACTAATTGCGAACCTTTTAATTTAAGAAATAAAGTAGATTTCATTTTTCCCCCCAAGGTGTTCTTTCTTTCTCCAAATACCAATTATAAAACAAAACAAAACATACCTTTTCTAGGTAATTTGGTACCCTAAACTTGCCTTATTTAAATATATTTTGGATCAAATGGTGGAGTAAGATGTTGTGCTCACCTTCTTCCACAAACACATCAAAAAAACACATCTACATGTAAAACAACTGACACTGAACATCTACTGAAGGCTGGCAGAAGAACTTAAACCTCCAAAAAGGGCAAGAAACTCCTGACATAACTGGGTAGAACAAAGTAAAAAGAGAGAAAGAGAGAGAGAAAAGGAATCAGGACTGGACTAACATTCCTGAGAGGAAGCTGTGAAAGAAAAGGAACCCACATACTGGGAAGCCACTTAGCCAACAGAGATCAGCCAAGTTGGAGGGACATCAAAGGCTCTGAGAAAAGCTCAACAGCTCGACTGAGGAGGGCAAAGCAGAGTGAGAGCCACAGAGACCATCTGGACCGCCTCCTTGGACACCACTGCCTGAGAAGCTCAGGCAGGGGATGGGCGCTGAGACTTACATTCTGGAGGCCAGTTTAAAGGAGCCAACTAGGGTTGGCTGTGTGGGGACAGCCTGAGAGGCTCAGGAGTGGTGTGCCACAGGTGGGAGAGTGGTATGCTATGGGCTGGGGAGTGGAACAACACAGGAGAGGGAACCCAGGAGATGGTCTGGTCCCACAAGAGAAGCAAGGCACCATTGTTGGGGAGGGTGAGAGGAGGAAGGTCACTGCCATAGGAGTCTCCCTGCACACCCGTGAGAAGCCTCTCAGAGGGCAGGGTACCTCTGGTGCAGGCGACAAGTGGTGAGAAGCCACCTGCTAGGGCTATGGGGAACTGGGCACTTCTTGTGCAGGCTACAGGTAGCCAGGCACATTTGTGCGGGCTAAGGACAGTGGGGGGAAAAGTGAAACATGGTGCCTCTTGCATGATCTACAGGTGGCAGGGAGGGACTACAGTGGTCATCTCAAATGCCAGAGGGAGGAGTGGCCTGCCACCACTTGAGTGGGCTCCACCTGCTGAGCTGAGCTCCATGTGAGGCCCCAGTCATCTCAGGGGTCAGCAAAAAAAAAAAAAAAAAAAAAAAAAGAGGGCACTGCAACCAAGCACAACACATTGTTGCTTTCACCCCCTAGGAACACACCTGTGCTGCAGCTGCCACTGCCAAACACTCTAGGCAGTGCCCAGACATTTGATCACTGTCCCTTCTCAAGACCCTACAACAAGGAGCAGTTGGTGCAGCACCTCCTATGTGGGCTAAGCAGGACAGGGTGCTTCTTCTTGCATGGTCTGCAGGTGGCAGGGTCAAACCACCACAGTTATTGCTGACTACAGATGTGGGCATGGCCTGCCACCACTGGGGATCCCTGAACAAGAACCACTTGCAACCCCAACTACCTCAGAGGGCACTGCAGAGAAGGAAAACCACCTGTTGTTGCTCTCACTGCACTGGGAGCACCCGCCCTGCTGCTGCCACTGCCAAACACTCCGGGCAGTGCCCAGATGCTATATCACTGTCCCTTCCCAGGAGCATACAACTAGGAGCAGCTGGTTCAGCACCTTCTGTGGGGGCTAAGTGGGATAAGGTGCTACTTGCATGATCTACAGTTGATGGGGGCAAACCACTGCAGTTATATCTGATTCCAGAGGTGGGCCTGAACTGCCACCACTAGGGGGCTGTGAACAGGTACCACTTGTAGCCCTGATCACCTCAAGGGCACCACAAAGGAGGACATTGTGACCAAACACCACCTGCTGTTGCTCTTGCTCCCCAGGGAGTACACTAGCCCTGTTGCTGCCACTGTCAAATGCTCAGGGAAACACCCAAACACTTGATCTCTGTCACTTCCCAGGATCCTGCAACTAGGAGCAGACTGTGCAGCACATGCTGTTTGGGCTAAGTGAGATGGTGTGCTTCTTGCATGGTCTGCATGTGGCAGGGGCAAACCACCACAGTTATCACTGACTCCAGAGGTGAGCATGGTCCACTACCACTAGGGGTCCATGAACAGGCACTACCAGTGGCTCCCATCACCTCAGAGGAGGGCATTCCAATCGAACACTACCTGCTGTTGCTCTTACTCCCCTGGGAACTCACATACCCTGCTGCTGCCACTGCCAAATGTTTTGGAGAGCAAATAAATCTCCCTAAGGCTCATTACCACTTCGCAGGGCCCTGTAACTAGGAGTAACCTGTGCCACCCTCCTACAGGTCCATACTGCTGTTAAGAGCCCAGCAACCAGCCACTGACTACTAGTCCTACCCATTGCCTCCCTCTCCCTGGAAACACACTCAGCACCCTAGGGATAACAGCCTGCTAACACCAAAGACAGAGACAGCAAATATTCAAACTCTCATGCAAAAATAAATAGTAACCCCCCAAAAAATACAAATGGGTGCACTTGGATGGAAGTAACTCTCCAAGACTACAGGTTGGCTCCCCTAAACTCACAGAAAAAGAAAAATATAATCAAGATGAAGAAGCTCAGAAACCATTCCCAGTTAAAGGAACAGGAATGGAAGCAGTAACAATTGTTTCTGAAGCAGCAAACAATGAAAGAGACCTCTGAAGTCTGACAGACACTGAGTTCAAAAGGGAGATAGTGAAAACATTGAAGGAATTAAGGCTGAATATCAAGGAATTAAGAGCTGATATGAACAGTAAGGCAGATTCCTTTAGAAAGGAACTAGAAAATATAAGGAGGAACATAGAAAAATTAGAAAATTCATTTGCAGAGACACAAACTGAGCTAAAGGCACTAAAGAGAAGAATGAATAATGCAGAGGAATGAATCAGTTACTTGGAAGATAGAATAATGGAAATCACCCAATAAGGACAGAAAACCAAATGAAAAAATTACAAAAGCAATATAAGAGATCTATGGGATAATACAAAGTGGGCCACTCTATGCATAATAGAATTCCAAAAGGAGAATAAAAAGAAAAGGGGATTAAAAATATATTTGGAGAAATTATGGCTGAAAACTTTCCAAATCTAAATGAAACTGATACTAAGATACAGGAAGCACAGAGTGTTCCGAAGAAGTTAAACCCAAATGGGCCCACACCAACACATATGATAAAGTTGGCATAAGTTAAAGAGAAAGAGAGGATTCTAAAGGTAGCAAGAGAAAAACAAAGCATTAATTATAAGGGAATCTCCATAAAGCTATCAGCTGATTTGTCTGCAGAAACACTACAGGTCAGAAAGGAATGGCAAGATATATTCAAAGTTCTGAAAAGAAAAAAAATTTGCAGCCTAGAATACTCTATCCAGCAAGAATATCACCTAAAATGGAAGGAGAAATAAAGAATTTCTCCAGCAAACAAAAGCTAAAAGAGTACAGCAATACTAAACCCATTATAAAAGAAATACTTAAAGGGCTTCTCTAAATGAAAAATAAGAAATATGATGGAGAAAATGACACTGGAAAACAATAATTTAAATAAACCAGCATACATATCTAAAAGGACAAAAAAGAAAAATAGCTAATGTAAACGTGATGATAAACACAAACATTAAAAGGACAAATATAAAGATGTTAGAAAAAAGACTTGAAAACCAGAGAACGTGGGGAAGGAGAGTAAGGAAATCTAGACCTTTTTTTCTTTTTTAAATAATGTGTTTGGGGCTACATGACTATTAGTCTAAAACAAGCAGATACAGGAAGGGGTTAACATACTTAAAAACAGGGCAACCACAAATCAAAACCAAACATTATATTCACAAAAACTAAAAAGAAAAGTACTCAAGCATAAAATAAATGGAAACAATCCAACCAAAAAAAAAAAAAATGGAAGAAAGGAGAAACAGAATCAACAGGAAAACAAGGTTTAAAATGGCAATAAATACATAGTTATCAATAATCACCTTAAATGTCAATGGACTGAATGCTCCACTCAAAAGATGCAGAGTGGTATATTGGATAAAAAAGCAAAACCCTACAGTCTTCTCTCTACAAGAGACTCACCTTAGAGCAAAGGACACATATATATTGAAAGTGAGGGAATGGGAAAAGATATTTCATGCCAATGGACAAGGCAGGCAAGCAGAAATAGCAATACTCATATCAAGCAAAATAGACTTTAAAATGAAGGCCATGAAGAAAGACAAAGAAGGACACTATTTAATGGTAAAAGGAAACATTCAAGAAGAGGATATTATAATCGTCAATATATATGCCCCAATATAGGAGCACCCAGATACCTACAACAAATACTAAAGGACATAAAAGGAGAAATGATAGGAATACAATCAAGTAGGAGATTTTAACACCCCACTCACACCAATGGACAGATCCTCTAGACAGAAAAATCAATAAGGCAACAGAGATCTTGAAGGAAACAATAGAAAAGTTAGACTTAATCAACATTTTCAGGACATTACATCCAAAAAAAACCAGAATATGCATTCTTCTCAAGTGCACATGGAACATTCTCAAGAATCAATCACATACCGGGTACAAAGATTACCTCAACAAATTTAAGAGTATAGATATTTCAAGTATCTTCCCTTACCACAATGGCATGGAACTAGAAATCAACCACAGGAAAAGAAATTAGGAAAAACTAACTACATGGAGACTAAATAACATGCTACTAAAAAACGAATGGGTCAATGAGGAAATCAAGAAGGAAATTAAAAAATACCTCAAGACAAATGATAATGAAGACAAACCAACTCACAATCTATGGGATGCCACAAAACTAGTGCTCAGAGGGAACTTCATAGTGATACCAGCCATCCTCAAAAAAGAAGCAAAATCTTAAATAGATAAATTAAGCCATTACCTAAATGAATTCAAAAAAAGAAGAACAAACAAATCCTAAAATCAGCAAAATGAAGGAAATCATAAATATCAGGGAAGAAATCAATTAAATAGAGATACCAAAAAAATAGAAAAAAATCAATAATATCAGGAGCTGCTTCTTTGAAAAGGTAAACAAAATTGACAAACTTCTGTCCAGACTTGTCAAGAAGTGGAAAGAAAAAACACAAATAAACAAAATCAGAAAGATAAAAACAGAAATATCAATGGATACTGCAAAAATATAAAAAAAACCATAACAGAGTACTATGAATAATTATAGGCCAACAATTTGACAACCTAGAAGAAATGGACAACTTTCTGGAAACTTAGAGCCTGCCAAAAGTGATTCAAGAAGAAATAGACCAACTGAACAGACCGATCACTAAAAGTGAAATTAAATATCATAAAAACACTCATTACAAATAAAAGTGCAGGACCAGATGGCTTCACATATGAATTCTACCAAACATACAAAGAAGAAATTATACCCATTCTTCGTAGACTTTTCCAAAAGGGTGAAGAAGAAGAAACACTCCCAGAGATATTCTATGATGCCACCATCATCCTAATTCCAAAACCAGGAAAAGATACTACCAAAAAAGAAAAATTGTAGGCCAATATCTTTGATGAATATAGACACATAAATTCTCAACAAAATTTTAGCTAACCAAACCCAACAACATATCAAAAAGATCATACACCACAACCAAGTGGGATTCATCCCAGGTTCACAAGGATGGTTCAACTTACACAAATCAATCAATGCCATACACCAAATTAACAAAAAAAAAAAGTCAAAAACCACATGATCATCTCAGTAGATAAAGAGAAGGCATCTGACAAAGTCCAACATCCATTCATGACCAAAATTCGTGCCAAAAAGTATATAGAGGGAACATAGCACAATAAAAGCCATTTATGACAAACCCACAGCCAATATAATAATACTCAATGGAGAAAAGCTGAAAGCCTTCCCACTAAAATCGGGAAGAAGAAAAGGATGCCCACTCTCACCACTGCTATTCAATATAGTATCGGAAGACCCAGCCACAGCAATCAGACAAAGAAAAGAAATACAAGGCATCCAAGTTGGAAGAGAAGAGGTAAAATTGTCACTGTATGAAGATGACTGATACTATATATAGAAAACCCTAAGGACTCAACCCCAAAACTACTCAAACTGATCACCAAATTCAGAAAAGTATCAGGATATAAGATTAACATTCAGAAATCAGTCTCATTTCTGTATACGAACAACGAAATATTAGAAAAGGAATACAAAAATACAATACCTGTTAAAACTGCACCCCCAGGAGTTCCCATCGTGGCGCAGTGGTTAACGAATCCAAGAACCATGAGGTTGTGGGTTCGGTCCCTGCCCTTGCTCAGTGGGTTAAGGGTCCAGCGTTTCCGTGAGCTGTGGTGTATGTTGTAGACGCAGCTCGGATCCCGCGTTGCTGTGGCTCTGGCATAGGCCAGCAGCTACAGCTCCGATTAGACCCCTAGCCTGGGAACCTCCATATGCTGCGGGAGCGGCCCAAGAAATGAAAAAAAGACAAAAAAAAAAAGCTGCACCCCCAAAAAACAAATATCTGGGAATAAATATGACCAAGGAGGTGAAAGACTTTTATGCTGAGAACTACAAAACATTAATCAAGGAAATTAAAGAGGATTCAAGAAATGAAAATATATTCCATGCTCCTGGGCTGGAAGAATTAACATTGTAAAAATGGCCACACTACCCAAAGCAATCTACAGGCTCAGTTCAATCCTCACCCAATTACCCATGACACTTTTTACAGAACTAGAACAAACAATCCATTTATATGGAACCACAGAAGACCAAGAATTGCCAAAGCAATCCCAAGGAACAAAAACCAAGCAGGAGACATAACTCTCCCAGACTTTAGGCGATGTTAAAAGCTGCAGTAATTAAGACAGTGTGCTACTGGTACCGAAAAAGACATACAGAAAAATGAAACAGAACAGAGAACCCAGAAATAAATCCAGACACATATGGTCAATTAATCTTTGACAAAGGAGGCAAGAACATAACATGGGAAAAAGACAGTCTTTTCAGCAAACATTGCTGGGAAACTTGGACCTCCACATGTAAATCAATGAAAATAGAACACACCCTCACACCATGCACAAAAATAAACTCCAAATGCCTGAAAGACTTTAATGTAAGACAAGACACCCCTCAAACTCCTAGAAAAGAACATAGGCAAAACACTCTCTGATATCAACTTTACAAAATTTTCTCAGGTCAGTCTCCCAAAGCAACAGAAATAAAAGAAAAAATAAACCAACTGGACCTAATCAAACTGACAAGCTTTTGCACAGCAAAGGAAACTATAAAAAAAAAAAAAAAGACCACTTACAGAATGGGAGAAAATAGTTTCAAATGATGTGACTGAAAATGGCTTAATCTCTAAAATATACAAACAACTTATACAACACAATAACAAAAAAGCCAACAACCCAATGGAAAAATGGGCAAAAGACCTGAATAGACATTTCTCTAAGGAAGATATACAGTTGGCCAGAAGCACATGAAAAAGTGCTCAACATCACTGATTATTAGAGAAATGCAAATCAAAACTTCCATGAGGTAACCCCTCACACCAGTCAGAATGACCATCATTAATACCTCCACAAATAACAAATGCTGGAGAGGGTGTGGAGAAAAGGGAACCCTCCTGCACTGTTGGTGGGAATATCAATTGGTACAACCATTATGGATAACAGTATGGAGTACCTCAGAAATCTATACATAGAACTATCATATGACCCAGCAATCCTACTCTTTGGCATGTATCTGGACAAAACTTTCCTTAAAAAAGACGTTCATTGCAGCACTATTCACAATAGCCAAGACATGGAAACAACCCAAATGTCCATCGACGAATGGATTAAGAATTTGTGCTTTGTATATATATGCAATGGAATACTACTCAGGCTTTAAAAAAGCACAAAATAATGCCATTTGCAGCAACACAGATGGAACTAGAGTCTCTCATCCTGAGCGAAGTAAGACAGAAAGAGAAAGACAAATACCATATGATATCACTTATATCTGGAATCTAATATTTGGCACAAATGAACCTTTCCACAGAAAAGGAAATCATGGACTTGGAGAATAGACTTGTGGTTGCCAAGGTGGAAGGGCATGTAGTGGGATGGACTGGGAATTTTATGTTAATAGATGCAAACTATTGCCTTTGGAACAGATAAGCAATGAGATCCTGCTGTATAGCACAGGGAGTTCTATCCAGTCACTTATGATGGAGCATGACAAGGAGAGAAAAAAGAATGTATAAATGTATGTGCAACTGGGTCACCTCACTGTAAAGTAGAAAATTGACAGAACACTGTAAACCAGCTATAATGGAAAAATAAAAATCACTATAAAAATATAAATATATTTGGGTTTATTTCTGAACATCATGTTCTTTTCAATTTGATGTGTGTGCCTCCATATTCTGCAAGTGTTATGCATTCATGGTTACAGGTTATATGTTTTAGTATCTGTTAGGCCTTTTCTCCTTCATTACTCCTCTAGAGTTTTCCTGGCTAATCCTTATTGTTTACTTTTCACGTAAAATTTGGAGTCAGTTTGTCTACGTAAAATGAAAAATCCTAATAGCATTTTTATTGTGATTACATTATAAAGTGAGATTCACCAATTGACAAAAAGATTGCCATCTTTATAATCACGTTTTTTTTTTCTTTTCAAAATGTCATGTCTTCCCATTTCTTCAAGTCTTCCATTCAGCAGTGTTTTTAAATTTTTTTATATAGCTTATTTTCTACTAAGTTTATTTTTAGTTATTTAAATGTATTTTTGTTGTTGTTATTTTAGGGCTGTACCCATGGCATAGGTAGGTTCCCAGGATAGGGGTAGATTGGCAGCTATAGCCACTGGCCTATGCCACAGCCACAGCACCACAGGATCTGAGCCAAGTCTACTACCTACACCACAGCTCACAGCAATGCTGAATCCTTAACCCACTGAGAAAGGCAAGAAATTGTACCTGCATTCTCATGGGTTCTAGTCAAATTCATTTCCACTGATCCATGATGGGAACTCCTGTTATTTTCTTTAACTATGTCCTCTAACTGGTTGATATTTCTGCTAAGAAAGTCTACTGATGGATGTAAATTAATCTTGAATTACTGATACTGTACTAAATTATCTTATTTATAATAGTCTTTATTAGATTCTTATTTTTCTTCTAATTTTTATGGTAGTTTTTCCCAAGAAAAATTTTGTATTTTCAAAGTATAAACTTTATTTGTTTTTTAGCATAATCATATTTTATGAAAATGAGGGTTGGTTGTCATTTGAAAATATTATGACCACAAGAGCTATAAATGCACAAAGCAATTATGTAAACAAATGAAAATAAAAACACAATATACCAAACTTATGGGATTCAACAAAAGCAGTACCAAGAAAAAAGTTTTTATCAATTAGTGTCTATATTTTAGCAATAAATTTAAAAAAATGATCTCAAGTAAACTGTATACCTCAATTAGAAAAAGAACAAAATAATCTCAAAGTTAGTAGAAGAAAGGAAGTAATAAATATTACACAAGTCTAATATTCAACAAGTCTATTGAATATTCAACAAGTCTATTGAAGATAGAAAATCAACATGCAAAATTCAGTTGCATTTCTATACACTAACAGTAAATAATCTAAAAGGAAATTAAGAAAACAATCCTATTTTCTATAGCATCAAAAAGAATAAAATACCTGTAAATGTATTAAATGAAGTAAAAGATTTGTACTGAAATCTACAAAATAATACTCCAATAAATTAAAGGTAACACAAGTATATTTTACCATTGAACAACATGGTTTTGAACTATCTAGATAGACATAATTTTTTTTTCATAAATATGCACTATAGGAGTTCCTATCATGTCTCGTTAGTTAACAAACACAGCTAGTATCCATGAGGAAATAGGTTCAATCCCTGGCCTTGCTCAAAGGGTTAAGGATACAGCATTGCTCTGTGGGCTGTGGTGTAGGTTGCAGACACGACTCAGACCTGGCATTGCTGTGGCTGTGGTGTAGGCCTGAAGCTACAGCTCCGATTTGACCACTAGCCTGGGAAACTCCATATGCTGCAGGTGTGGCCCTAAAAAGAAAAAAAGGCACACACAAAAAAATGTACTACTGTACTCCATGATGCATGGTTGGTTGAATCTGCAGTTGTAGAACCTTGGATACAAAGGCCCAAATGTAAAGTTATACTCAGACATTCAACTGCAGAAGCCATCAAGTTCCTCTAACCCTCTTGTCATTAAGGGTCAACTGTAAATAGAAATGCAATTATTATGAATAACCTAATAACATTTTTATCAGAAATAGAAAAAAAGTCAATCCCCAAATCCATGAGGAACTACATATAGGACCCCAAGAACAAAGCTAGAGTCCTCATAATTCCTGATTTTAAAACATAACTCAAAGCTACAGCAATCAAAACAGTATGGTATTCACATAAAGACACACATACAGATCAATATAATAGAATATGGAACAGAGAAATAAACACCTTCAACAAGTGTGGTAAGACTATACCATAGGGAAAGGATAGTCTCTTTCAACAAATGATGCCAGGAAAACTGGATATCCATTTGCATGTCATGTGTTTTTTTATCACAACCAAAAATAAAAGAATTAACTTGTCCTGCACATAATAGCAGACATATATCATAGACACATAAGAAGCTAACAATCAAAAAGTACGTAACATGTGATTCTTATTATTTAAATGTCTAAAATAAGTCAAAATAATTTATGCTGATAAAGTCAAAATAATGATTATCTTTGGGAAGTAGTGACAGAGAAGGATGCATGTACTAGCAGTATTCTTTATCTTGATCTGAGTGGTGATCACGTGTGTAATCAAGTTACATGCTTATTTTTTTTGCACTTTACTGTATGTGTGCTATATTTAAATGAACTTAATACAGTAGTTTTAAGAATATACTGTGCCTAAACTAAAGGGAATTGAATCAACAGACCTATAAGCTGCTTCTTTCATTGACTTTTAGTTTATTCAGGAGCTTGATGCCATTAACTATTTGCTAGGCTTGCTAAATCAACTTTATGTTTTATGGTATGGCTATTTTGATATATCTTCTTAGTTGAGTGAATTTTTATTATAGAAATACCAAATATTTAAGTAAAACTTTCAGTGATTATCAGGAATTTTGGTATCAAAATATATCCAGTTTACAATGTGCTAGTCAAATGGGATAAGCTGTGTCTCTGGGGACAATCTCTGGTTGTGCATACTCTCTCAGATGAATCAGTTTTTAGTTTATCTGCTTCTGTCATCTTTGCTTCCTAACTGAACCTACAAAGTAGCTTACCAAGGCCACTTTTAGGAAAAAACAGAAGAGTGGCTAAAATGTACTTAATACTAAATCACAATTTGAAAGCCCTCTTGGATGACATTTTCATTCTTCTGAATAAAAATGTGAGGTTATCCCACTCATACAACAGTAATAGTCATGGATTTGCCCAGATTTATAACAAGCAAGGCAAAATGACCAACAATAAGGTCTTGTATTAGTTTTATGCCTGAAAAATCTTTCAGATCTTGCTAGGACAAGAAAGACAAACTATTGTATAAACAACCAAAATCAACAGGTTATTAAACTTGATAAGGAACTTGATAATTGTTATGGCCATACTCAAACTAAGGATAAGACTGTTCAAAGGATAATGATCTGGAAACCCAATCATAATTTAAAACATTATTTTGTTCTTTTTATGGCTGAGTAGTATTCCATTGTGTATATGCACCACATATTCTTAATCCATTCATCTGTTGATTGACTTTTAGGTTGTTTCCGTATCTTGGCTATTGCGAATAGTACTGCAATGAACATAGGGGTGCATGTATCTTTTTCAATGAAAGTTTTGTCTAGATATCTGCCCAGGATTGGGATTGATGGATCATATGACAGTTCTATATTTAGTATTCTGAGGTAACTCCATAGTGGTTGTACCAATCTACATACCCATCAACAATGCAAGAGGGTTCCCTTTTCTCCACACCCTCTCAAGCATTTATTATTTGTAGACTTACTAATGATGGCCGTTCTGATGGTTGTGAAGAGATACCACAATGTAGTTTTGAATTGCACTTCTCTAATGATTAGTGATACTGAGCATTTTTTCATGTGCCTGTTGGCCATCCACGTGTCTTCTTAGGAAAAATGTCTATTCAGATGTTCTGCCCATTCTTTTTTATTATTATTTTATTTTCCCACTGTACAGCAAGGGGATCAAGTTATCCTTACATGTATACATTACAATTACATTTTTTCCCCCACCCTTTCTTCTGTTGCAACATGAGTATCTAGACAAAGTTCTCAATGCTACTCAGCAGGATCTCCTTATAAATCTATTCTAAGTTGTATCTAATAACCCCAAGCTCCTAATCCCTCCCACTCCCTCCTTTCTCCTGTCAAGTCTTTTCTCTAAGTCCATGATTTTTTTTTCTGTGGAGATGTTCATTTGTGCTGGATATTAGATTCCAGTTATAAGTGATATCATATGGTATTTATCTTTGTCTTTCTGGCTTATTTCACTCAGGATCAGAGTCTCTAGTTCCCTCCATGTTGCTGCAAATGGCATTATGTCATTCTTTTTTATGGCTGAGTAGTATTCCATTGTGTATATATACCACTTCTTCCTAATCCAATCCTCTGTCGATGGACATTTGGGTTGTTTCCATGTCCTGGCTGTTGTGAATAGCGTTTCAATGAAGATGAGGGTGCATGTGTCTCTTTTAAGTAGAGTTTTGTCCAGATATATGCCCAAGAGTGGGATTGTGGAGTCATATGGAAGTTCTATGTATAGATTTCTAAGGTATCTCCAAAATGTTCTCCATACTGGCTGTACCAGTTTACATTCCCACCAGCGGTGCAGGAGGGTTCCGTTTTCTCTACAAGCCCTCCAGCACTTGTTATTTGTGGACTTATGAATGATGACAATTCTGACTGATGTGAGGTGGTATCTCATGGTAGTTTTGATTTGCATTTCTCTTATAATCAGAGATGTTGAGCATTTTTTCAGGTGTTTGCTGGCCATCTGTATATCTTCCTTGCAGAACAGTCTATGCAGGTCTTTTGCCCATTTTTCCATTGGTTGATTGGCTTTTTTGCTGTTGGGTTGTATAAATTGCTTATATATTCTAGAGATTAAGCCCTTGTCGGTTGCATCATTTGAAACTATTTTCTCCCATTCTGTAAGTTGTCTTTTTGTTTTCTTTTGGGTTTCCTTTGCTGTGCAAAAGCTTGTCAGTTTGATTAGGTACCATGGGTTTATTTTTGCTCTAATGTCTATTGCTTTGGGAAACTGACCTGAGAAAATATTCATGATGTTGATGTCCGAGAGTGTTTTGCCTATGTTTTCTTCTAGGAGTTTGATGGTGTCCTGTCATATATTTAAGTCTTTCAGCCATTTGGAGTGTATTTTTGTGCATGGTGTGAGGGTGTGTTCTAGTTTCATTGCTTTGCATGCAGCTGTCCAGGTTTCCCAGCAATGCTTGCTGAATAGACTTTCTTTTTCCCATTTGATGTTCTTGCCTCCCTTGTCAAAGATTAATTGACCATAGGTGTGAGGGTTTATTTCTGGGTTCTCTATTCTGTTCCATTGGTCCATCTGTCTGTTTTGATACCAGTACCACAGTTTTGATGACTGTGGCTTTGTAGTATTTCTTGAAGTCTGGGAGACTTATGCCTCCTGCTTGGTTTGTGTTTCTCAGGATTGCTTTGGCGATTCTGGGTCTTTTATGGCTCCATATAAATGTTTGGATTGTTTGTCCTAGTTCTGTGAAAAATGTCATGGGTAATTTGATAGGGATGGCATTGAATCTGTAGATTGCTTTGGGTGGTATGGCCATTTTTACAATATTGATTTTTCCAATCCATGATCATGGAATATCTTTCCATTTCTTTCCATCTTCTTTGATTTCTTTGATTAAAGTTTTATAGTTCTCGGCATGTAAGTCCTTTACCTCCTTGGTCAGGTGTATTCCCAGGTATTTGATTTTGTGAGGTGCAATTTTAAAAGGTGTTATATCTTTGTATTCCTTTTCTAATATTTCATTGCTGGTATACAGAAATGCAACTGACTTCTGAATGTTAATCTTATATCCTGCTACTTTGCTGAATTTATTAATCAGTTCAAGGAGTTTTGGGGTTGAGTCCTTAGGGTTTTCTATGTGTAGTATCATGTCATCTGCATACAGTGACAGTTTGATCTCTTCTCTTCCTATATGGATGCCTTTTATTTCTTTTGTTTGTCTAACTGCTATGGCTAGGACTTCCAAAACTATGTTGAAGAGCAGTGGTGAGAGTGGGCATCCCTGTCTTGTTCCAGATTTGAGTAAGAAGGCTTTCAGTTTTTCCCCATTGAGGATTATATTTGCTGTGGGTTTCTCATAAATGGCTTTGATTATCTTCAGGAATGTTCCCTCTATACCCACTTTGGCGAGGGTCTTGATCATGAATGGATGTTGGACTTTGTCAAATGCTTTTTCTGCGTCTATTGAGATGATCATACGATTTCTGACTTTTTTTTGTTAATGTGGTGTATGATATTGATTGGTTTGCGTATGTTGAACCATCCTTGTGAACCTGGGATGAACCCAACCTGGTCATGGTGTGTAATTTTTTTTTTGATATGTTGTTGGATTCGGTTGGCTAAGATTTTGTTGAGAATTTTTGCATCTATATTCATCAATGATATTGGGCGATAGTTTTCTTTTTTGGTGGTATCTCTGTCTGGTTTTGGAATGAGGGTGATGGTGGCATCCTAGAATGTCTTTGGGAGTATTCCTTCTTCTTCAACCTTTTGAAGGAGTTTAAGGAGGATGGGCACCAGTTCCTCTTTATATGTTTGATAAAATTCGCCTGTGAAGCCATCTGGTCCTGGACTTTTATTTGTAGGGAGTGATTTTATGACCTCTTCAATTTCATTTCTAGAGATCAGTCTGTTCAGATGGTCTGTTTCTACTTGATTCAGTTTTGGCAGGCTGTAAGATTCTAGAAAATTGTCCATTTCTTCCAGATTGCCGTATAGTTGTTCATACTAATCTCTTATGATATTTTGTATTTCTGCAGTATCCGTTGTGATTTCTCCTTTTTCATTTATAATTTTGGTTATTTGGGTTCTTTCTCTCCTCTTTTTAGTGAGTCTGGCCAGGGGTTTGTCAATTTTGTTCACCTTTTCAAAGAACCAGCTCTTGGTTTTATTAATTTTCTCTATTGTTTTTTGAATCTCTATTTTATGGATTTCTTCTTTGATCTTTATAATTTCCTTCCTTCTGCTGGCTTTAGGTCTTTTTTGTTCTTCTTTTTCTAATTCATTTAGGTGGAGGATTAGGTTGTCATTTTGGGATCTTTCTTCTTTTTTGAGAAAGGCCTGTATTGCTATAAATTTCCCTCTGAGCACTGCTTTTGCAGCATCCCATAGATTTTGAGAGGTTGTGTCTTCATTATCATTTGTTTCAAGGTAGTTTGTAATTTCCTTCTTGATTTCCTCATTGACCCTTTGGTTTTTTAGTAGCATGTTGTTTAGTATCCATGTAGTAGGTTTTTTCTCAATTCTTTTCCCATGGTTGATCTCTAATTTCATGCCATTGTGGTCAGAGAAGATACTTGAAATAATTTCTATGCTCCTAAATTTGTTGAGGTTAGCTTTGTGTCCCAATATGTGGTTGATTCTTGAGAATGTTCCATGTGCACTTGAGAAGAATGTGTATTCTGCTTTTTTTGGATGTAGTGTCCTGAAGATGTCAATTAAGTCTAACTTTTCCATTGTTTCCTCTAGGATCTCTGTTGCTTTATTGGTTTTCTGTCTAGAGGATTTTTCCATTGATGTGAGGGGGGTATTAAAGCCTCCTACTATGATGTATTCCCATCAATTTATCCCTTTATGTCTGTTAATATTTGATGTATGTATCTGGGTGCTCCTGTATTTGGGGCATATATGTTGATAATAGTAACATCCTCTCCTTGGATGGATCCCTTAATCATTAAATAGTGTCCTTCTTTGTCTTTCTTTATGTCTTTTGTTTTAAAGTCTATTTTGTCTGATATGAGGGTTGTGACTCCTGCTTTTCTGTCATGTCTATTGGCATGAGATATTTTTCGCCACCCTTTCACTTTCAATCTATATGTATCTTTTGTCCTAAGGTGAGTTTCTTGTAGGCAGCATATTGAAGGTTTTTGCCTTTTTATCCACTCAGCCACTCTGTGTCTTTTGATTGGGGCATTCAGTCCATTGACATTTAAGGTGATAATTGATAGATGATTATTGATTGCCATTTTGAACCTTGTGTTCCAGTTATTTCTATGGTTCTCCATTCTTCCTTTTTGGTTTTTTGTTTTTTTTTGTTTTTTTTTTTTTTTGGTTGGATGGTCTCTGGTTATTATCTGCTTGAGTATTTTTTTTTTCATTTTTTGCAAATGCAATATTTGGTTTTGGCTTGTGGTTGCCCTGTTTTTTATGTATGCTAACCCCTTCCTATAATTGTGTGTTTTAGCCTGATGGTCCTGTAGGTTCAAACACTTCATTACTATATTAAAGTTAAGAAGAGAAACATACAAACAAACAAAAAGGGTCTATTTATTTCCTCACATCCCTTGCCCACATTTTATTATTTTGATGACTCTTTTTTTTATTTTTAATTTTATTTTGTTTGAAGCATGTTCATGATTAAATCTGTATGCTGGCTTATTTGAATTACTGCTGTCTGATTGCAGTTTCCTCAGTCCTAGTTCTTCCTCTTCTTCTTTTTTTTTTTTTTTCTTTTTTCTTCCCTTTCTTTCCTTCCTTTCTGTTTGGTTTAGAGAAGCCCTTTCAGTATTTCTTTTAGCCTGGGTTTTGTATTGCTGTATTTTGTTAGCTTTTGTTTGTTGAAAAAAAATTTTATTTCCCCTTCTATTTTAAATGATATTCTTGCTGGATAGAGTATTCTAGGTTGCATATTTTTTCCTTTTAGCACTTTAAGTATCTCTTGCCATTCCCTCCTGGCCTGTATCGTTTCTGTAGATAAATCAGCTGATATTCTTATGGGGGTTCCCTTGTAGGTAACATTCTGCTTTTCTCTTGCTACCTTTAGGATCCTCTCTTTATCACTAACTTTTGCCATTTTTAGTATTATGTGTCTTGGTGTGGGTCTCTTTGGGTTCAATTTGTTTGGGGCCTTCTGTATCTTGAACTCAGTATCCTTTAGATTTGGGAAGTTTCCAGTGATAATTTCTTCAAATATATTTTCCATTCCCTTATCTTTTTCTACTCCTTCTGGAATTCCTATTATGCATAGATTGGCCCACTTTATATTATCCCATAGGTCTCTTATATTGATTTCATGTTTTTTGATTTGGTTTTCTGTCTGCTGACCTTATTGGGTGATTTCCATTATTCTATCTTCCATATCACTGATTTGTTCTTCTGCATTATTCATTCTGGTTTTACTGCCCATAGTTCTGTTTCTATCTCTGCAAATGAATTTTCTAGTTTTTCCTGGCTCATCCTTATATTTTCTAGTTCCTTTATGAGGGTAGCTGCATTACTGTTCATATTTTCTCTTAATTCCTTCAGCATTTTCACTATTTCTCTTTTGAACTCCAGGTCTATCAGACTATAGAGATTTGTTTCATTGTTGACTGCTTTAGGTGAGTTCTCCTATTGGTTTGACTGGGGGTGGTTTCTCAGCTTCTTCATCTTGCTTGTTGTTTTCTTTTTCCTGGAGGAGTTGTACTCTCCGTGACCGGGCAGTGTTTGCTTTGTCACTGCCATGGAATGTTTCCTGAGGGCTGGCATTGTTGGTCAGTCTTTTTTGAGGCAGTGTGGCTTTTCTGGAGTGTTGATGGGGCTAACAGGGTCTCTTTGAAGCAAAGGAGGGCTTCCTGAGGGCAGACAGGACTGGGAGGTCCACACCATGATGGTAGCAGATTTCACTTGGTCAGGCAGAGCTTGCTCTGGTGTTTTTAGGCTGTGGGGTTCTTCTTGCAGGGGGTTGGCGGTGTTGGGCAGCTGTTCCTCAGGAGTGCAGCACCCCCCGAGGCTGGAGCAGCTATCTGGGTCATGAGAATCCAAGAGGCTCTTCCCCAGGGCAGCCCGACTCAGAAGGACTGTCTGAGAATTAGGCAGATCTTTTCACAGCCTGGCCAAGCTTGTTGTAGCTTTTCTGTGCTGTAGGGGGTCCTGCAGAGAGTTGGCAGTCCTTTGCAGCTGTTCTGCAAGAGTGCGGCACCCCCTGAGAGCTGGGGCATATAGCTGGGCTGCTGCAAACCCAAGAGGCTCTTCCCTAGGGCAGCCCAACTCGGAAGGACAGTCTGAGAATTAGGCACATCTTTTCATGGCCCGGCCAGGCTTGTTGTAGCTTTTCTGGCGTGTGGGGGTTCCTGCCAGGAGCTGCCAGTCCTGTGCCATTGTTCCTCAGGAGTGCGGCTCCTCCCGAGAGCTGGAGCAGCTAGCTGGGCCACTGCAAACCTATGAGGCTCTTCCCCAAGGCAGCCCAACTCAGAAGGACTGCCTGAGAACTGGAAGATCTTTTCATGGCCTGGCCAGGCTTGTTCTAGCTTTTCTGGGCTGCAGGCCTTTTCTCAGGGGCTGGTGGTGTTTGGTGCTGCTCTGCAGGGGTGTAGCCCCTCCAAAGGGCAAGCAGGCCAGTGCAGGGACAGCCCCTGTGGTGGTAGGCTTCAGGCAATTGTTGAGGCCAGCCCTCCCAGTTGGCAGGCAGCCCCAGGTCCGGCAAGTGCGTAGAGGGTGGTGAGGGGAGGGGATGCACTGGGAAGCAGAGATTTCTGATAGCTAGCGGGCCTGTAAGCTTGCTGTGGCGTGTGGAGTATTCTATGGGGGCCCACCCCTTCTTCTCTCACCTCCCCAACACGGGCACAGACCAGGCTCTTCTCCCAGGTTCCCTCTGATGTGGCTTTCCACTTCCCTGCCCCTAAAGTATTGCTCCCTCCCCCTGCGACAGCTTTGCTTTCTAGTCTCCCAGGCAGTCTCTGCCCCGTCAAACTTGACAGACCAGTTTCTAGACCTCCCAAGCAGTCTCCACTCCACCCCACCCCCCCATCCCTTTCCCAGGACTAACCTCCAGAGCCGAGGACTCGGTGCCCAGCCCCACCCAGGCGTCTCAATTTTTGGTGACTGTGCCCGTAATTCAGATGGTCCGTTCAGTTCCTGATCTGCTTTTCAGAACTCCAACTTACTGCTACACTCTTCTCTGCATCTGGAGATTCCTCCAGTTTGGTTGATCTTTCCCTCGAGTAGGTGACTTTCCAGGGTGCAGGATCCCTTTCTCCTCTGCAGTTCCCTTTCGGGAGCACCGGTCCAGCTCGGATTCATCTTCTCTCACTCTCCTCTTTTTTCTTGTTTTACCTAGTAATGTCACGAACTTCTTGCCGTTATTGGAGTTTAGGTTCTTCTGCCAGTGATTGGTTGCTGTTCTGTGTGAGTCATTTATCCTGTAGATATGGGTTTTTTTGTTGTGTTTGTGGGAGAGGGCGAGCGTGTCCCCCTGCTCTTCCACCATCTTATCCTCTTCTGCCCATTTTTAAATTGTGGGGGTTTTTTTTGTATATAAGTTGTATATACAACTTGAGTTTTATATGTCATTTGCGTAATTTGGATATTAAGCCCTATTCAGTTGCATCATTTGAAACTATTTTTTCCCATTCTGTATGTTGCCTTTTTGTTTTTTTAATGGTTTCCTTTGCTGTTCAAAAGCTTGTAAGTTTGTTAGGTCCCATTGGTTTATTTCTCTCTCTCTCTCTCTCTTTTTTTTTTTTTTTTGTCTTTTTAGGGCCGTACTCACAGCATATGGAAATTCCCAGGCTAGGGGTAGAATCAGAGCTACAGCTGAAGGCCTATGCCATAGCCACAGCAATGCCAGATCTGAGTCCCATCTGTGATTTACACCACATCTCATGGCAATGTCAGATCTCTAACCTACTGCACAAAGCCAGAGATCAAACCTGTGTCCTCATCGATGCTGGTCAGATTCGTTTCTGCTGAGCCATAGTGGAAACTCCTCATTTTTATTTCTCTTGCTTTGGGAGACTGACCTAAGAAAGAATTTGTATGGCTGATGTCAGAAAATGGTTGGCTTATGTTCTCTTCTAGGAGTTTTATAGTGTTTTGTCTTATGTTTAAGTCTTTAAGCCATTTTCAGTTTATTTATGTGCATGGCATGAGGGTGTGTTCTAGTTTTATTGATTTACATGCAGCTGTCCAGTTTTTCCAGCACCACTTGTTGAAAAGAATTTTCTCATTTTATATTCTTGTCTCCTTTGTAAAGACTAATTGACCATAGGTGTCTGGATTTATTTCTGGGTTCTCTATTCTTTTCCATTGGTTTGTATGTCTGTTTGTACCAGTACCATACTGTCTTGAATCTAATATACGGCATAAATGAACCTATCTACAAAAAAGAAGCAAACTCATGGACATGGAGAAAAGACTTGTGGTTGCCAAAAGGGAGTGGGAAGAAGTGAGATAGACTGGGAATTTGGGGTTATTGCACACTATTGCATTTGGAATGTATAAGCCATGAAATCCTGCTGTATAGCACAAGGAACTATGTTTAATCACTTGCGATAGAACATGACGGAGGATAATGTGAAAAAAAGGAATGTGTATAAATGCATGGGTGGGTCACTTTGCTATACAGCAGAAATTGACAGAACATTTTAAATCAACTACATTTTTTTAAATTTAAAAACAGGACTGTCCCCAAAATAGGCTAAAAGTGAAAATTACAATCATAGAAAACAAATTACCCTGGTGAGTTAGATATGTTATGGGTTACCCAGATGTGTGAAAAGAGAAAAAGAAGACCACTCAAATTTCCCAAAAGACAGAGCCAGAAATCAGCTTTTTTTTTTGCATCAATATAGGGAATTAATTGTTGGTAGCTTTGCAAGTCCTCCATACCTAAGACATTCCACCCTAAGAGGAGTTCTGCCTCCTCTAATAAGCAACCTAAGGTTAGAATACAAGCTTAGAAGATTGCAGTTTTACGGAAATTAACCATAATTTTGTAATTAGATATCTAGACAGTTTATCTTTTAATTTGAACATATGTATAAGTTTCATGTCATTTGGAAAGTAAAATGTTTCCATTGCATTTTATGAGAAGATTCAAATGAGCACCACAATTTTTTTCAGTGAATAATTCTTACTACAGGGCTTCTCAGTGTACTCCCACCTTTGTTCCAGTCATCTCTATGCCTAAGTTCTTTTTTAATACAAATTTTATTGGAGTATGATTGACTTACAAGGTTTTATCAGTTTCAGGTGTACGGCAAAGTAAATCAGTTACACATACACATATATCCATTCCTTTTCAGATTATTTTCCCATAAAAGCTCTTACACAGTATTGAGTAGATTTCCCTGTGCTATACATTAGGTCTTTTTACCTATCTATTTTACATATAGTAGTGTCTACACCTTATGTTTTCATCAAGGCAATAATAAAGACAGTTTCCTGCATTTGTGGAGGCAATACAATGTAGGACAGTGGTCTTAATTGACTGTACATTTATATTAGCCATGAAGTTTAAAATCACCCCGAGGCTCTGGCCTCACCCAAAAGGATCTGATTTAATTATTCTGGGAGGGAAACTGATCATTAAAAGTTATAAAACTTCCGTAAGTGATTCCAGCATACAGATAGGATGCAGACAACCAGTATAGTGGTTCAGGAAGCAGGTTCAAGAGTGAGATTACTTTAGTTCATACCAAGAGTCAATAAACTGTAACTCACAGGCCAAACCTAGACAGCTGTTTTTTTCTGTAAAGTGTATTGAACACAGCCACACATGGGTTTCACTACTGTCTATGACTGCTTTCTCCCTACAGAAGCAGAGTTGACTAGTAGTGATAAAGACTGTAGGATCCACAATGTCTAAAATATATACAATGGGCCCTTTATAGCAAAGTTTGACAACTTTGATTTTTACATGATTTGATTTACAATGTTCCTTCAATTTCTACTATACAGCAAAGTAGCCCAGTCATATATTTGTGTGTGTGTGTGTGTGTGTGTATGTGTATATAACTGTACATATAAACACAGATACACATTCTTTCTTTATATACCATCTTCCATCATGATCTAATCCAAGATACTGGACAAATTCCCTGTGCTATGTATAGCAGGACTTCATTGTTTATCCATGCCAAATGTAACAGTTTGGCATCTACTAACCCCAAACACATCATCCATTCCAGTCCCTCCTCCCTGTCCCCTGGAAACCACAAGTCTGCTCTCTATATTCCTGATCTGTTTCTGTTTTGTAGATGGGATAATTTGTGCCATATTTTAAATCCAACTTGTGGTTCTGCAGGTTAATTACCTATTACCCATGAGGATGCAATTTTGATCCCTAGCCTAGGGTTAAGGATCCAGCATTGCCACAAGCTGCAACCTCTTCAACCCCTAGTCTGGGAACATCCATATGCTGCAGGTGTGGCCCTAAAAAGAAAAAAAAAGGCAAATTTTGATTTAAATCCTATATCTTAGTTCAGTGATCTTAAAATTGCTGAGAATCAGTGGTGTACTGGTAAAAGTTTAATAACCAGTATCTGTAGGTTTGGGAAGGTGGCAAAAGAGTGGAAGCCTGCATTTGTAGAATCTGCTAAGTTCTAATGTATAAATATTTAATTTCAAGAGATCCCATATGCAGAGGTAGGAAGAAATCACACAACTGACTCTCACAAAAAAAAAAATTTCATTTTAATTTTTAGATTTATCCAATTGTTATAGGCATCAGTAGTGAATTTTTTTTATTGCTGAGTGGTACCCAATTATATGAATACACCATGATTTGTTCACTCAGTCTCCCCTCTTGAGGGATGTTTGGATATTTTCTAGTGTTTCGTCATTATGAATAAAGATGTTATGAACATGACTAAACAATATTTTTGGGCACATGTATGTTAAACTCACTTGGGTAAGTATCTAGGTACAGAATTGTAGGGTCAGATATGGATCCAACCATGTAAGAAAATACTAAATTGTCACAATGCAAAAGGATTTGTATGCCAAAGGAAAAGGATCTGTCCATATTTTACAACCCACCAAAAAATATGTACTATTTTAAAACAAATCATAAATAAAATCTCACATAGAATTTTGTAATATACAATTTATTTATTTATTTATTTATTTTATTTATTTTTTTTTTTGCTTTTTAGGGCTGCACCTATGGCATATGGAGACTCCCACTCTGGGGGATGAATTGAAGATGCAGTGGCCGGCCTACACCACAGCCACAGCAATGCAGGATCCGAGCCATGTCTGTAACCTATACTGCAGTTGATGGCAATGATGGATCCTTAACCCACTGTGCAAGGCCTGGGATCAAACCCTCATCCTCATGGATCCTAGTTGGGTTCATTAACTGCTGAGCCATGAAGGGAACTCCCTATAATATGCAATTTAAAATTATACATAATATCATAAAACATTTTTAGATCAGAGGATATCAAACAGTATAATCAGTGTGTACATTATGCAAATTAAAACAAGAGCAAAAATATTCTATCATCAAAGAGCTAGTAGATAACAACTCAAATGCTCTTTCAGATTCTTTATGGGATTAGAGTTTTAAAAAGTCACATATTCAAAAATGTATTGAGTCATTTATATATAGCTATTATAATTATACTACATTCATATGCTGTATATCTGATAACAATGTTTATATGTCCTGTGTTTAATAAATCAAAATAACTTTGCTAAAATTATTTGAACATTTCCTATGTACAATCCACTTTGCATAAGGGATTAAAAAGGAGTTTAACTCTTAGAAATCACTCTAAATAACTTTGTTTCTTCTACCAAGGTGCTCAATCCAAAAACAATTCAAGGATTGTTCTCTTTGTCCTTCATGTCACTTAGTCACAATATGTCTGGTGCAATAAGTGTAAAAGAGGTCTTATCTCTGTATTACACTTATGAAAAAAAATCATAAGACCACTCAGCCAAAAAACTACAGTTTGTGAATGAAGAGAGAAAAATATGATTGAAAATCGCACCTTAATATAATGTTTAATTTCACCTTGAGCCAGTTAGTAAGGAAACTGTCTTTACACAGAAATGCTTTGTAATTATTAATCTATACCAAAAATGTTACATTTTCAAACTTTATTTCTTATGAAGTCATAGAAACAATGAGAAAAAGTGAAAAGATGCAAATTTGTTGGAGGGAGACTAAGTATGATGTTATCAAAAAGATTATTTTTGGAGTGTTCAGAAGAGGTGGTTCTATTGGAATTTTATCTTCTTTTTCTTCAAAAAGGCAGAGGTTCAGTAGAACAGAAAAACTATTTATAACACAAAAGGATAAAGAGAGTGGAAAAGGAAGAATGAAATGGAAATAAAGCTAAAACAAACTCATATTTACCAATATTAGAAAGAGACAGTCCTGATCCGGTATCTCTTAAGCCATAAAATTAGTCTATAAAAGTGTTTCAAAACAAATATTTTTAAATGGGACCTTAAATATAATATATGCAAAACATTATGTATTTCTTTACATAATGTCTTATTCTTTTTGTTTGTTTTTTGCCTTTTGGGGCTACATTCGAGTCATATGGCAGTTCCCAGGCTAGTTGTGGAATCAGAGCTACAGCTGCTGGTCTACATTACAGCCACAGCAAAGCCAGATCCAAGCCACATCTGCAACTTACACCACAGCTCACAGCAATGCTGTATCCTTAACTCACTGAGCAAGGCCAGGGATGGAACCTGCATCCTCATGGATAGTAGTCGGGCTCCTTACTGTTGATCCACAGTGGGAACTTCCTATAATGCTTTGTTCTATTTTGTTTGTTGAATACAGTATTTAGAAATGGGACTGAATGTAAAATATAGGAAACAGCAGAGATACAAAGTTTAAGAAAGAGAACTATAAAACTATAAAATTTCCAAATTGTTCAGTAAAATGGGAAAAGCCATTGTACAACTAGCCAGCAAAGCTCTCTTTCCCCAGGGGTGTTGTTTTAAAGTTTATAGTGTGCTCCTTGTGGCTTTTGTTTTTCAGTCAATGATTCTGCATTTCCCAGAAAATACAGTTATCTGAAAAACTGACTAGTCTCTTCATCTATTTGGTTCCAATCAGTTCTCTGAACGAATACCCATACTCAGAGTTCTTAATGTTGTTCACAAATCTGCCTTTATTTCTTTGAATTCTTTCCAAACCCACATGCCCATCTCCCTCAGTTTAATGGTGACTATCTTGCAATTATCTGAAATAATAATCTAGGGTATGACTCTAACATCACTGATCTCATATTTGCTTCAGGGCCGAATCACTGCTCAACTGTACAATCTCTCCAGGTCTTCATAGCTCAGGGCTACATGGAAACCATACCCCTCATTATTTTTGGTATAGAAATGTTTATAAAACTGAAAGATCCTGAATTTCTGGACTCCATTTCCTTTTCACCACTGGTTGCAAAATGTCATGTCTTGCACATTCAGAGCTCGCTTGGTTCTTGTAATATCTTGTCAATGGCAAGAAAGAGTATCCAACACATATTTACATTTTTATATTTTTTACCCACTGCTCATAGAGCTACTGGATCAAGGAGGCCTATAGTTTACTTCTCATGTTATTGTAGAAACTAATTTTACCAAATATTTTGACATCATATAACAGAGATAGTATTTTGCCAGCCTCTGCTACCAGTTTCTGTGAAACTTAACAATTACAGTTAAATATGCCATGTATTTTCAGTTTTGTTAAAGCATCATCTTATTTTCAGTACTGATTTCTGTGTTAATGTAAATGCTAGCTGCAGAACTACAAAATTTCCTAATATTAACCTGACAAAGGCATATTTCTCACTTACATTGTAATTCAACGTGAGGCATCACTGGGCCACTGGGAGGGATGGATACAAGAAGTTCTGCTCTGTGTAATCATTTAGGAACCAGGTCATTAACCTCTACGGAAGGGATCAATAAGCTTTCTCTGTAAAAGACCAGATGGTAAATATTTTACGCTTTGTGGGTCATATGGTCTCAGCCAAACTACTCAACTCAGCCATTACAGCCAGAAACCAGCATTAATGAGAGGGGCATATGTCTATTTCAGTAAAACATCATTTTCACAAGAAGGTAGCTAGCTGGATTTGGCCCATTGGCTGTAGTTTCCCAACCTCTATTCCAGGACTTCAAAGCCTTCTACTGAATGTTCCTTCAGACAATAGAATAAACAGTGAATGGAAATTTTCATGAGGGACCAGGAATATAAGTGGCATGTATCACTTACACCCATATTCTATTGGTCATAATTCACTATTATAGTTACCTAACATAGGCAAGGCAGAGCAAAATCACATACTGTATGCCCAGAACAAAATCATTAGAACATGGCTCTTCTAGGTAGATGTAAAAAGAAAATACTGATATCCGCTAATATACTTTGGAATAATTAGCAAAAGAGGGCTACATTAGATTGTTAGTTGTAGAATCCTGCTTGACTGGTCTCTCTGGGTGTGTTTCTGCTTTCTGTTGTATAAGTTTCTCTCTGTTTTTTGTTTTTTTCTTTAAAAAAAGAAGGTGTAAACTTATGTTTTTAGATACCACATTTAATATTTTCACTGACAGCATCCCTGTGATGCTGATATGATAATTTATATTACATAGGGAAAACTGAAGCTTAGACAGGGTCAATGATACACAAAATCTCAGCTAGTGGTATAGCCAGGTAAGTAGTTTTCTCTAATTCTACATTAGTCCTCTTTGCATGAGTCCATAAACAGCTCCTAGGAAAGTAGAAAACTATTTCTGTTGTTTTTGCAGCTAAAACTTCTATTTTAATAGTAGAGATGAAGAGTTGTCTCAGGTGCTTATCATAATGGGCTTTCCCTCAATACTGTTTCTTCAAAAATCAATAAGGGAAGTACAATTATTTGGAGAAGATAAAGATATTGACATACAGACCATTGGTACAGACTAGAGAACCCAGAAATAAACCCAGATACCTGTGGTCAATTAATCTTTGACAAAGGAAGCAAGAGCATAAAATGGGAAAAAGACAGTCTTTTCAGCAAGCATTGCTGGGGAACCTGGACAGCTGCATGTAAATCAATGAGACCAGAACACACCTTCACACCATGCACAAAAACAAACTCCAAATGCCTGAAAGACTTAAATATAAGACAAGACACCATCCAACTCCTAGAAGGGAACACAGGCAAAACAGCTTCTGACATCAACCTTATGAACATTTTCTCAGGTCAGTCTCCCAAAGCAACAGAAATAAGAGCAAAGAATAAACCAATGGGACCTAATCAAACTGACAAGCTTTTGCACAGCAAAGGAAGCTAACAAGAAAAAAAACAAAAAGACAATGTACGGAATGGGAGAAAATAGTTTCAAATGATGTGACGGACGAGGGCTTCACCGCTAGAATATATAAGCAACTTACACAACTCAACAGCAAAAAAAGCCGACAACCCAATGGAAAAGTGGGCAAAAGACCTGAATAGACACTACATCCAAGGAAGATGTACAGATGGCCAACAAACACATGAAAAAATGCTCAACATCCCTGATTATTAGAGAAATGCAAATCAAAAACTACCATGAGATACCACCTCATACCAGTCAGAATGCCATCATTGAGAAGTCCACAAATAACAAATGCTGGAGGGGGTATGGAGAAAAGGGAACCCTCCTTCACTGTTGGTGGGAATGGAAGCTGATACAATCACTATGGAGAACAGTATGGAGATGCCTTAGAAATCTATACATAGAATGACCATATGACCTAGCAATCCCACTCTTGGGCATATATCTGGACAATACTTTCCTTAAAAAAGACACATGCACCAGTATGTTCACTGCAACACTATTCACAATAGCCAAGACATGTAAAGAACCCAAATGTTCACTGACAGATGATAGGATTAGGGAGATGTGGTATATATATACACTGGAATACTATTCAGCCATAAAAAAGCACAAATAATGCCATTTGCAGCAAAATGGATGGAACTAGAGACTCTGATCCTGAGTGAAATAAGTCAGAAAGAGAATGACAAATACCATATGATATCACTTACATCTGGAATCTAATATAAGGCTCAAATGAACCTTTCCACAGAAAAGAAAATCACAGACTTGGAGAACAGACTTGGAGAACAGCCTTGTCGTTAACAAGGGGAGGGGGGAGGGAATGGGTTGGATTGGGAACTTGGGGTTAACAGATGCAAGCTATTGCCTTTGGAATGGATTAGCAACGAGATCCTACTCTGTAGAGCTGGGAACTATGTCTAGTCACTTATGATGCAGCATGATATTATGAGAAAGTAAAATGTGTACATGTATGTGTAACTGGGTCACCATGCTGTACAGTAGAAAAAAAATTGTATAGGGGAAATAACAATTTTAAAAAATGAAAAACAGAACCCCCCCAAAAGATATGGAGGTTAATATTTCAAAAGCAAGTATTCTAATTTAGTTTGTATAAAGAAATCCCTCTCTTCTAAAATGGCTTTCTTACTAAATACTATTTAATCTTCTCTGAATAGAGATCATTGCCCCTTCACAGTTCAATTATTTCTTTGGGACTGCCTTCTAGGTGAGACTCTACCTTATGAAATTCTGTTATATCTGTCAACTTTCACAGTATTCTTCCAGATGTCCTCAGTGTTGATAATTCTCACTGTGCAAACTATAAAAGGGTTCATTGCACTCTAGGTGGTCTAACTGGTTAGCCAGAGAAATGACTGGGTTCTCAGTTCACAGATGTCCACTTGGCTGATCACTCCTTGTAATGTAGTATGAGCTCAATAATGGGCTTCAAAATACCAGGTCCAAAACTGTGGAACTTGGGAATGTTACTTTCATGGAAAAGCTATTGCAGATGTAGTTAAATTAAGGATTTTGAGATGAGGAAATTATCCTGCGTTACCTGGGTGGATGATATATATCATAATCAGAAGGCAGAGTGAGATTAGACAGATTTTCAGGGAAGCCAATGTGATAACAAGACAGGCAGAGACTGCAGTAAAGTGGCCCCAAGTCAGGGGATGCTGGCAGCCAGCAGAAGCTATAAGACTCTCTCCAGAGCCCTCTAGGTGAGTACAGCCTGGCTGACACAATTTCTGTTATTTTAGCCACCACGTTTGTGGCAATTTGTTACAGTTGACATAGGAAACTAATATAGGCAGAACGTGAATAATCCCAACTCTGGAACAATTTTCACTTTGTGAAGAGCAGTGTAAGAGGAAGAAACAGCTTTTCTCTTCAGAGGTATCATTTCATTCCTGAAAACTATTTCCACTTTCTTAGTCTATACTGTCATCTGTTATAATTTTACTGTTTTCCTTAGTCACCTTCCTTCCTATGGTTTCTCTTTAATATTATGAATAAAACAACATTCTAGCTTTTATGCTCCCACCTATTATTTATATTCTTTGCCCAAATCAATTCAATCATCATCCTGAGATTTTCCAAGTATTACATTTATTCATTCCATCTACATTTCCCAATTTTTTTTATTTCTGTCCTTGTCACATTATCTACTTTTCTCTGGTCCATTGACCAAGGTTTTTCTTATCAGTTCTAAGCTTTATTTCCCATGTTCTTTATGCTTAGGGAAAGTTTCTTCATTGCTTGTGTCCAACAAAACACTCTAAATGTATATCCCAGCCTATATTCCCAAAATTGCTTCTCCTAAACCAGTAAAGAATTTTTCAGATCTAGACAAACTGATGTTCCCAAGTAAAGCCAGAAATAAACTATATGTAGGACAATCAGTATCATCAAATGTAGAAAGGTTTTGGGTTGTAAGAATCCACTTAAACTTTCCTTCTAAATGGCAACTTAATAAAAACTTAACATTTACATCGTAATCCATTGCCAGTGTACTGAAAGCAAAATAAAGAGCCATGAGAAGAAAGACAGGAGAAAATTCAACCTCTAATCTCTCTCCATTTTTTCTTTCTATCTCTCTGCCATTCTTTTACTTTTTTTCCCCCTAAGTCTGCACAGCCCTTATCACAATGACTCCTTACAGTGAACAATGTTTGAATCTCCAAGCTCCATAAACAATATTTTTTGAGGTGGTAGGTAACATTTTATATGCCATTTTTATAATTTAAGTCTCTGTCCTTTAAAAATGATGGAACTGCAGCACTTAACATAATGTGAAGCCTTTCTATAAAGAGAGAAAGTATTCCAGGCCCCGAAATGCTTTGTTTATAGGCAAAATTCCTAGGATTACAGTTGAGAAGGCAGGAGGAGAAAGATTTCACATAGTTGAGAACACTAATCTTTTTTTAAATATTTCAAGTTTAGGTGACAGCATTACCATCTCCTAAAAGACTGATTACTAGACCTCTTTTTAATTTTTAAAGATTTTTTTAGCCTTCCCTGCCTTTTAAAGTCTTAGGTAAATAAGGGTTCTTAAGATTTCTATGTTTCCTCTCCAATGGCAGAACTTGAAATGAGATGCCTACAACCAGGTTAAATACATAGGATAGAAAAGCTGTTTCATGTTCCTTATTTTCATATCACTACTACTATCAGGGTCCAATTCCTTTCAATTTGTTACATGTGAATTAACACTGTTCTTCATAATTCCTTTACCCAATCTAGAAAAATGAAACTTAGGTGACCACTTCAAAATACAAAGATATCAGAGGCAGAGAGAGACAGAGAGAGAGAATAAGGAAGAAGAAGGAAGGCGGCTAGGGCCCAGGATTTATATTCTCCCACTGCTCTTCTCTTTTATTCAGCATCAGAGCCACTCCTCTTCAATAAAAAAAAAAAAAAAAAAAAAAAAAAAAAAAAAAACTCATCCCAAGGAATCAATTCTTCTATCTTAAATCTAAATCTCACATTTATTTTAGACATCTACGCATACTTAGTGCATACCCACTTTTACTTTGTTTCACAAATATATACTCCACACATTCCTGAGACAAGCTGAAGTAACAGAAAATGAGATTTTAAAAAAATGTAAGAATTGACATAGAGATATAAAAATAATATATTCTGAGCTATTGCTAAAGATAGGTTTGGTCTATTCTGTCAAGAAAAATGAAGAAATATGGAGTTCCCATCGTGGCCCAGTGGTTAATGAATCCAACTAGGAACCATGAGGTTGCAGGTTCAATCCCTGGCCTTGCTCAGTGGGTTAAGGATCCAGCATTGCCGTGAGCTGTGGTATAGGTCATAGACGCAGCTCAGATCTGGCATTGCTGTGGCTCTGGTATAGGCCATGGGATACAGCTCCAATTGGATCCCTAGCCTGGGAACCTCCATGTCCCACGAGTGCAGCCTTAGAAAAGGCAAAAAGATAACAACAACCAAAAAAAAAAGACAAAAGAAAAAAGAAGAAGAAAGAAAGAAAGAAATATGAAGGGCCTGGGATTTGACTCTGCCTGCAAACCCCCAAATTAAACTGTCACAATTGTATGCAAAAAGACACAGCACAGTAAGCAGCATGAGATGCATGTTAGTATCAGTACCCGTTGCCCCCTACCAAGTCCCACAGGGCAACACCCAGTGAATATCTGGGGCGGGTTATGTGCAGTAGGTATGCTCAGGGCTAAGGAATGTCAAGTTCAGGAAATCCCAGGATGTTATAAGAAGCAGCAAGCAGACCTGTCTGAATTTTGCCCCCAAGGCAGATAGTATCTTTTCTATATTGGACAACAAACAAACTTGTCCTCTGCTTCAAAGGAGACATTCTTTCTACCAAGATTGTTTGCCATTTTAAAAATCCTAGAAAAAACAGTAGAACAAAGATGGTCAGCATCTCTGCTCATAAGATGTGCAGAAATATGAGAGGCCAGTGGGAAATTGTCTCCCAGCTGCTTCTTTGACATGATAGTGAGGGAACTACATTAGAGTATGAGAGTCATAACTGAATTGTTAATTGATAAAAAGAAATATCAAGCAGATATGCTCAGCTTTTCCAACTGATTTTTATTTATAGCTCTGGAAAGAGCTTCTGAGCTATATGGTTGGCTGCCAGATTTTATCCTATATTATCTGCAGACTAAATGCAAAGGAAATATACCAATTATAAAGCTATCATAAGGAGTTCCCACTGTGGTACAACAGGTTAAGGACCTGGTGTTGTGTCTACAGCGGCTCAGGTCCTGGGCTGGCACAGTGAGTTAAGATCCAGCACTGCCAGAGCAGAGGCATAGGTCACAGCTGTGGTTCAGATTCAAGCCCTGGCCAAAGAACTTCCATATGCCCCAGGTATGGCCAAAAAGTAAAATAAAATAAAAAGCAGCATAAGCTACAGAATCTGTACATCAGTGCTAGGCTGATCCAGTCATATATGGTGTACTCTTATACAAAAGTCCTGTTGTACATGTTAATTGTTCATTATCACTTCACCCTAGTAAATTACTATTTTGATATATGTACCAAAAAGATAAAGGAGTTCATATTTCCAGTGTATGACTTCATTTTGTGACTGTGTATTTTACCAAAATTACAGAAAATTAATACGAGAATATTTAGTTAATCAGCTTTCTCTAAATCTATGCTGGAAGAATGTGGCTGAGGCATCGGAAACACCACTGCCTAGAGGCAAGTCCAGACAACAGGTGGCTCTTTTAGTCCCCAAAGTGTCACATAAAAAAGTTCAAGAAAACTTCAAAATAAAGTTCAACTGAGCCAATAAATGTTATAGGGATAGTATTCAGAAAATAGGGCAATAACCTGAGATTTTTCCATTTTATTTTCAAATGTACTGGGCCATTTTTTTCAAGTTAATCAATGATACTTAATTATGAATATCTTGAATTCTTCTAGAGTATTATTTCATGCCTAAATACATAAAAGAATGTAAAAAGCAAGTGCCACTGACCTTCTACTTTTACCACTATCTACTTAATGAATTTTAGTTCTTGAAGCTTTAAAACTAATACAAGCTATTATCAGGTCAGGCAGCCCAGTAGCTATTTTGACATCACAAATAGCTGCAGACAGCTCTAGACCTTTGTTGTGAAAAATTTATCCTTTAATCCTTTTTTGTTTCTTTAAAAGCAATAAACACTCATTTTAGAAGAGAGTAAAGTAAGGAAAATATGTCTCCGTTAATTATATTTTCTGTAAATATTTTGCTCATTTTCTCCCAATTTTATTTTGAAGACATAACATATATTATATACTATATATGTAATATACATATATATGAGTATCCTTTTTCTCTTACAGTATCTAGCCATTTTCAAAGATTGCATAATACTCTATCCAATGGCTGTATTGTCATATATTTAAACATTTCCCTGTTCTTAAGCATATGTATTTCCTGTTTATTTTTATTGTTCTTAATGTTACTGTAAAAAAAATTATACAAGGCACATCTTATTATTTTATAACTTTTTCATGATTACAATTATTCCTCAAGATAGAATTTCAGAGGGGCAACTATTCTATCAAAATTAAGAAAAAAATTATTATAAAATTATCGAAAGTTATATATTACATGTATGTCTTATATATCTCTTTATCCTCTAGATACAACACCCACACTAACTTTTATGGTGATTATTTTACATTAAGATCAGAAAGTACACAGTTCCCATCATTAGCTAGTTGGAAGAAATCATTCAAATAATGAACTCCTGAGGAATTTCTTCAATTTGTTAGAGATAACAACCTTCTGGGCTTGATCTTTAATGCTTTAATTTCACCATAGTTTTTCATCTCCATAAAACTAGTCTAAAAGTTAGGTGTTATAAATCAGATTCTATGGATAAAGAAATTATGTCTCAAAAGGGTTAGATAAGATATCCAAGGTCATATCTAGTAAGAGGCAAAACTAGAATTCAAACCCAAGCTGTCTGACGTTCAACTGTTCCCTTCAACTGTTCTCTTCATCAAAATATTGAAGACCTAATAGCCCTTACATAGGTGAACTTTTAGGCACCTATAAAAGATTTTGTGTGTGAGAGAACAGTCATTCTTAGCAACCTTCACATCTCACCTCCACATTACCATTTGCTTTGGTGAATTCTAATCATGAGTCTGTCAAAAATTTTAGTGATGCATAACTCACACCCCAGAGAATCTCTTGCTTCAAGGTTAGCATAGCATGGACCTATTTCATTATATCCATTCCTACATCTCTATAGTTGAATTCACTGCATAATTTATGCATATTTTTTATTTAACTACATTTAAAAGCAGGTTTCTCCCAGATTATTTTCAGTTATACCATACAGGGCATTCCCAATTTGCTCCTTATTTTCTATACATTTTCACCTAGTCAAAAGTGGTATTAAATGCATGATAGTCTTTTCTGTATATACTGGACTATATTTTCTTGGAAAAATTTTCAGAAAACATTCCAGTTAAAAGTGTTTTAAAACATTGCTTTAATATTTATTAGTTCTTAGAGAAAAATGCCCCAAATTTGATTCCACATGACTAGTCTCAATGTTTAGTATATGCCAATGGCTCCAGAAGTTTTAACATAGAAATTTTAGGGACATAATCATGTAACCTAGACTGTTCACCTTTTAGGAAATTAATAGATTTGCTTCCATGAACTCACTTTTGTTTTGACGCCTTTCTTTCTCATGATTTGCACCTAGTAAATCATAAGATTTCCTTTTGTACATTTGAATCTGTTAAGGAAAACAACAAATACATTTTTCATTAATTTTATCTACTCTCTTATATAAACCAAGCTGTTCAAAATGAAATCATTGAAAAACTCCTACAAGAGAGATATTAAATTATAATTTTAGAAATGTACAATATATTTTAATATTATAAATTAGATTAAAGCAACAATGTTAGATATTTTTTTTTATTTTTTTATTTTATTTTTTGTCTTTTTTGCCATTTCTTGGGCCGCTCCTGCGGCATACGGAGTTTCCCAGGATAGGGGTCTAATCGGAGCCGTAAATATTTTTATTGAATAAATCACTTATTAAGATAGATATTAGCAAAAGCACAAAAGAATAAAATAAAATTGAGTGAACATTATAATATTTCTTATCTTGAGAAGTCAACTATTTTGTTAGGTTCCTCAATAAACAAGTTACTGTTAACATCGAAGTTTCATCTCCATAAGCTACTTTTTTCAAAAAAGTAGGTAAGACATTATCCTATCACCTACTGATATCAGGTACAAAATAAACTAATATATCAAGTTTATAATAGTATTCAAGATTTCTGGAGGATTGATTATGTACATTTACTTCACAATAGTCCTATGAGGTGGCTGTTATCATCAGCAGCAGCATTATTATCTCCATGTTATGGTGAGAAAACTGAGGCAGACAGTTTTTAATGCAATACTTTCTATTGTAATAAACAGAAAGCAAAATGCATAATGGCTCAAATAACATAGCTACTTATTATTCACTCAATCACAAAAAACATCTATTTCTACTATGGCTCTCCCCAAGTCAAGATTCAGAAAACCTGTGTTCTGTATAATCAAAATTTGATGACTTATCTACGTGAAGTACACAGAAGAGAAAAGAGAACAGAAGATCAAAGGAATAAGTTTTTATTGGTTCTGACTAAAATAGGAAGAGCATTTGTGCTTATATTCCACTGACTGGAACTTCATCACATAGCCTTACCAACCTGTAAGAGAGGCTGGGTAGTATATTTCTGTGTTCACACAAGGAAGAGGAATTGGTTTTGGTGAGAGTAGCAAATTTAATCTAAGGAATAAATATATGTATAGTAAGCATACATAATGATTCTTTTTATCTGATTACTAGAGCAATATGAGTTTTGAAAATTTAGTAGATTCAGAAGAGTAAGAACATTTAAAAATCGCCAACATCATCACTTGGAGAAAAACGCCTTTAACATACTTTATTTTTCCTTGTATATTTTCCACTGCATATACTAAAACATTACCTTATAAACTCTATTTTTTATATTTAGTTACAGAAAATACATCCATATGAATATATACTATCCTATTTTATGGTTTATCAGTATTTTAATTACCCAGTCATCAATTTGCGGGAATTTAGGTTATCTCCAAATTTTTGCTTTGTGAATAACCCTATCAAGATTGTCATTATATTACTGGAATTTTATTATTTCTTTATAAAATACTTCTATATTTTTAGACCTAAGTCCAAGAGTATCAAAAAATTTACAGACGTATATCCCAGAGAATTTCACATAACAACCACTAGAATCCTGGAGTGCTAGTTATGTTTTCTTGCAACTCTGTGAACAGTGAGTATTTTCACTCTAGGTAAACAAATCTTGCTAATTTAATAAATAAAAGACAACATATAGTACTAATTAAAATACTTTATTTCTAGTTAGGTAATCAATTAGCAATAAATGTTAGTTAACTATGTTAAATGTAGTTTTTGGCAGCACCCATGACACGTAGAAGTTCCTGGGGCAGACATCAAACCCTTACCACAGAAGTGACCTAAGCCATAGCAGTGACAATGCCAGATCCTTAACCTGCTGAGCCACCAGGGAACTCCAGATATGTTAATGTTTTATAGCTATTTTTTTCTGTATATAAGGTATTTGACTGATTGATTGATTCAATATTCCAGGGCTAGAGAGATTTAGCCATTTAGACTTTCTTGTGCATTGAAAATTGCAAACTCTCCTCTATCTCTACTCCAGGGTATCTTGCGCAATTTCACCAAACTGAGTCTTAATTTCATCTACAGCAGTGAAGTTCCTATTGCTCACTCAAATATAGTTATTAGAGTATGAAACAGTTTACATGAAGAGCCCACCATAATACATAGTTGGCAACAAATAAATATTATTTTCCTTCCCTTCTTAGAAAAAATGCACAAGTTTAACTCATGTATTAAATTTCAGTAACTCTATTCAAAATACATTGGCAGCTACCTAGCTGTAAATAGACATAAAACGATAATAGGATGCTTTAATAAAATGAATATAGATATTTGATTTTTATACTTAATGTTATATAATCTGTGGTGGTAAATGATTATCTGCTATGAACCTTAGTTTTCCTCATCTTAGTATGAGGTTTTATCTGTGTAAAGCCTGTCTTAACTAACCTCAAAAGCAATATTAATCTACCTAGAAAATAATTTTAAAGCAACTTAAATTTCCCCTGGTTAAAGATGAAGTAATAGGAGTGACAAAAAGAATAACTGTAATAGATTTACACACATAATCTAGGTTACAATCAAGGTTTTGGAGTCTTCTGATCCTGACCATGAAAGATAAGAGGATGTGACATTTACCATCACAGTAAAAAAAAATAACTGAAAAGCAAGAAAATAAATATGTAAGATGACTTATAAGGATGACACCACAAGGTAAGACTACAATCTTTATGAAAAGAGAAGTATACAAAATGAGCTCTATATTCATGCTGGCTTTTTCCCTGATGGCATTTTTAACTCATGGCAAGGAAAATGCAGACCAAGCATAAAGCACGTGGGCTAGTGGCAGAAGTCAGAGCTAAGGGCTGTCCAGCTAACAAGATTTAGAGGAAAGGAGTCACAGGATAAATGCCCCCAAAAATATGTGAAATATTTTCCCTTGGTCCTTGGTGAACTCCCAAGTATTAACTGAGACTTGGGAAGTTCTAATGAACAAGAATCACTGAGAAGATAACGTAGCAGAAATTTGAGTACTATCCAGTACTGGAGAGACATTAGAACTTAGATCTGAACCATAAGACTGTAATTAGCCTCTGGGTTGGTAACCTTAGAAACCACCAAAGTATCACACCATAGGAATAAAAACTACATACTAGATGTGAGGGCTAGTCCCTAAAAGTAAGGGTAAAAATAAACTAGCTTACATTAATAAAATCTAAAATTAAGCCTCATTAGTATCAAGAAGATTCACTAGTAATTTATTCTGCCTACCAAAAATAGTTTAAAATTGTTTAAAGGATAATAACATAACCAAGATCCTTTATTATATATTATTCAAAATTTCCAATTGCAATCAAAATTACTAGATATATGAAGCAAAAGTGATTGATAATCAATAAATATAATAGATAATAGAAACAGAACAAAAGCAATCCAGCCATTAAAGTTAATAGGAGATAGCAAAATAATATATATGATTCAAAATAATATATATGATTCTTGCTATGGTCTGAATGCTTTTGTGCACCAAAAAGTCACATGTTGGAATCCTAACACCCAAAGTGATGGTGTTAGAGGTGGGGCCGTTGGGAGGTGAATAGATCATAAAGATGGAGCCCTCATAAATGTGAGGAGTACTCACATAAAAGAAACCCCACAGAGCTCCATAGCTCCTTGCACTTGTGAGGACACCTTGAGAAGTTGGCAGTCTGCCACTCAAAAAGAGCTTTCACCAGAATCTGACCAGGCTGGCATCCCCATCTTGGACTTCCAACTTTCAGAAACATGAGAAATTTCTGTTGTTAATAAGCCACCCAATTCATGGCATTTTATCATAGCAGCCCAGAAATACTAAGACAATTATTATATTTAAAAAACTGTATTTTTAAAATATACATACAATGAATGGCCATTCTAAAACACTAAAAATAATGAATCTAAAATTAAGAGCTCATTTCATGTTTACCATGAATATGGCATAATATGGTAGTACTAAATTTCAGTTAAAAATATCCAACATGAAATTCAAAGGAAAACAATAAAGAAAAGTATAAGAAATATGCAAGACATGCTCAAAGGTCTAATGTGTGTTTACTTAGGGTCCAAAAAAGTGAATAGAGAAAGTAAAAAAGAAACTTTGAGTAAACAAAAACTGAGAATTTGTAAATCTTGTGAAAGATTAAAAATCTCAGATTTAATACAGTTAGCAAAACAAAGAAATTTGCAAGAAAATAAGCACATCATAAACAAACTAAAAGAGATATATTAATTCCAAAGGAGCAAAACTCAGGAGCTGATCATTCAACTTTGGAAACAAGAAGACAGTTAAAAGAGCTCTTTAAAGTAATGAAAGGGCCAAAAAAAAAAAAAAGCATTAAAACTTATACCTAGCAAAATTACCCTACAAAAACATAGCCAAAAATTGAAATATTTAAGTTAAAGGACATTTCAAAGAATTTACTGTTATAAACCTGCAAAAACTGTTAAGGACAGTTCTTTGTTGTGAAATAAAATAATTTCAGAGGAAACAATAAAGGACTAAGAGCATTATACATGGTAAATATGTGCATAAATAAAAAGGGTTAAAAGAATAATAAAAATAAAACTGATTTAACAAACATAAAATTAAATATAAACTATAAAACAAGGGACAGATTGGTATAAATGGGAGAGATTACTGGAAAGATTTTTTTTTGTTTATGTGTTGGTAAGGGATGAAATGTTAATTAACATATATGGGAGATTATATATAATAAATCTCATTTAAATATCGGAGCACTTATATAAAGAGAATTTCTCTCTCTCTCTCTCTGTAGATCTATTGAGAAAGAGAGAGAGATAATGAGAAAGAATTGTAAATGTATCATTTTTTATGGCTGCACCTGGAGCATATGGAAGTTTTCAGTCTAAGGGACAAATTGGAGCTGCAGCTACCAGCCTACACCACAGCCATAGCAATGCCACATCTGAGCTGTGTCTTTGGGCTACATGGCATCTCACGGCAAAGCTGGATTCTTTAACCCACTGAGCGAGGCCAGGGATTAAACCCACATCTTCGTGGATACTAGCTGGGTTCTTAATCTGATGAACAGAGTTCTTAATTCCTTAAAGAGTCTTTTGATGTACATACAGAAATACATGCAGAAAAAAAATCTGAGGTTTTGTCAAGGCAAGGTAGCAGGTACACTGATTTTTAGCTGAATAATGGGTACTTGAAGCCTTTTCTATCTCTGTGTAAGGAATTAATCTTTTCTGTGGCAGTTGGAAAAAATGTCATTTTGACATTACATTGCTAACACACTTTATAAATCATACCTCTCTCTGTTTCTTTGTCAAAATATTTTTTGCATGCACTCTCCATTATGAATATCTAATTTTCCCTACTGCCTACTATATCTCTCTGCCTTTTCCAGTGGAAATCTAACTAGCCTCAGAGTTTTCTAGTTTCTCCTCGCTTTCACTACTCTGTTCTCTAGACTACTAAGAAAGAAGTAGGTTAAGCATAAACCTTCTTAAAATGAGGACACGGGAGGAAGAGTGGACAGTATTCTTTCAGGGGAAAAAGGAGGTAGACTAAGACTGTTTATTGTTCATTTGCTCTTATCATTTCTCTTAAAATATCCCATCTAATTCTCAGGCTTGCTATAAAATTATTGATCTCACATGAAGAACATCTAACACAGAACCTAGCAAGCAACAAATTCACTGCTAATATCCTCCCTTGCACTCTTTTTATACTGTACTTTCCTATGTCACATATTTTCACATGTATTGTTTCATCATGTCATATAATTATAAAATATAAATTACACAGAGGGTTGAATCAAAGAAACAACGAATAGAAAGGCATGCCTTCAATGTGGAACATTTATAGATGATTAATGACTCTAGACAAAGGTATTTATACAAACAAACAGTAAGAGGGAAAATAGTGCACACACCCTACATGCTGGCTAGTGAATAAAATGAAGCTATCACCACCAATTCATTGACATCGAACTTTTTCTTCTTCTTCTATAAACATTCGATGAAGCATAACAATATTTTATTTCTCTTTTTGTGGTTCTCTCTTTATAGTCTTAAGGGGTTTACAATAGTTTTAAGAGTGTTTAAGTAAGAAATATAATTATCCATGGAAGGTAAAATGGTAAAGGCAATTTGGTACTGAAATATTTTTTTAAATGCTATTTGCTCTACAGAGAATTGCATACATGGACCAAAGGATGCTGAAACCTTTAGGTGAAGACAGGCTGTTGGGGAACAATCACATGGTACCAAAGTATTACTGCTGCATATAAAAAATAAATTAAAGAAAGTGAGAAACTTAGAGATTTTACTTTTATATATTTATAATATTACCAAATTAAATACATAGATATATATATATATATACACACATAGATATATATATACACACACAAACACACATGCATATAGAAACACATGGTTATGGAAGCTTGTAAGTCCCTCAGTGTGCTGTGTGCAAATTGGATAAAACTGGTGTTATAGCTAGAAAGCCTGACAGGTGGATAGCAGGAAGTGTAGATTCCAGTCTGTGAAGACCTGAGAATCCCAGTACTCTGAGGGCAGGTGAAGATCCATGTCTCTTCTCAAAAGTCAGGCAAAGATAGCAAATCCTCTCTTCCTGCAGCTTTTGTGTTCTATTCAGGTCCCCAATGAATGGATGCCCATTCACATTGGGGGAGACCACCTGTTTTACTTGGTCTATTCAATTAAAACACTAACCTCATCTAAAATCACCCTCACAGATGCACCTAACTATCTGGGCATCCCGTGATTCAGTCAAACTGACACAAAGTGAACTATCACAGTAATCATGACAAGGGTCTCAGCTGGGTCTTTACTGACATTTCAACACTGAAATCAAACACAGCTGAATATGAGTAGTGGACATGTGAAGTCTGCCCACCAGGCGTTTCTTTGCCTGTGGAAAAAAAAATACTTTTTAGAATGAAGCATTGGAATAGAGCTAAGTACTCAAATGTTTCCAAACCAATGCCTTTATCCTTCAATAAGAAATTCTATTCTAATGACCAAGTCGCATTTTTATTCACATTTGTTCCAATTCCCCATGAAGTCACATCCAATGGAGAAAATGTGCTAATGATGATTATGTTACATGGCTCATTTCTTTGAAATTTATTATGAGACTTTGAATAATAAGACAATTCAGGACTAGAGTGTTATCTCTGTTTAGTAGAATTTCAACATGGCTGATAACATAGTTTGGGCACATTGCTGGCTGCAAAATAACAGCATGGCAACACTGGGCCCTCAGTTGTGTCATTGTGGAGCAAGTGCAGGGCTGCAGAAGGAGGAGCCATGCATTAAAAACTCTGGGTACAGGTCCAGTCCCAATGATTCCATGGGCAGCACAGGCCTCAGGCATGGATGCTTTAAATGGAGGTCAAAGCAGGAAAAGGTCATGTGGTAGCTGTAAGAATTTGATCATGAACATCCAGGAAAATATTCTGAACAGAATCTGGGTCCTTTCAGCAGGAAACATGACTGGTGTAAACGATGAATAACTGCTAGTGAGCTTATCAAAGGAACCTTAGGTGTAAGAAGGGCTTAGACACACAGAACAAATTTAATTACTGCAAATCCGCTTTTAGCCCATATTTGGAAGGAAATGGATAAACACATGTATGGTGGTGTTTAAGCTTAGTAGCCATAAATTCTACTCTAAACTGAATGAGCATAGGAGAAATTAAATATTGAAAATAGTTATATCCAATACAGCACAGCAAGATTGATGTCTTTGTTTTATAACTAATAAAGAAATAATACAGATTAGTACCATAAAGATAATAGAAAAATATTGAAATTTTCACTAACAAGGAGCATAATTTCTAAAAAGAAAGAAACTAGGAGTCAATTTCAACAAAGAACAGGTCAGTATTATGGTCAAGTACAAAGGCTCTGAAGCAGGCAGCCCAAGCCTGAATCTCAGGTCTGTTATTTGCTAATGCTGGGGACTCAGAAAAATTATAGACCTAAGTCTCTCTCTTCTGTTTTGTAAAATGAAAATAATTATGAAAATCTCCTAGACTATTGAATAATTTAAATGAAGCAATATACCTAAAGCACTTAGTACAGGTGCTGGTTCATATTGAGGACTCAATGAGGACACATAATTCCATTATGCTATTTATACTTTTCCTTTAAACAACTAAATATGAATAAGTTCTATGGGGAGATATTTACCAACAAAATAGAGGACTACTAAATCATTTTAGCTGAGAAGTATTTTGTTGTATATTCTGATTATACATTTGCCTACCTGTATTGATCAAGAAAAATTAATATAAGTATACACATACACATATACATATTCGACACAATTCCAATTTCAAAGCTGGCAATAAGGAGCAGATGATTTCATGCCCTAATTTATAACTGGGCCAGTAGCCTGGATATTCTCCCATGTACAATTATTTCAGCATCTCCTTAGCTTCCTCATCTCATTAATTATAATGCTAATAATGTTACTTTGCACAAAGGGTAAAGAATCATTAGTTAATTTTTTAAGGCTTTCTGAAATATTTTTAAAAACCTTACAATCCTAAAGAGAAGACAACTTAATTGTTTTCATTTCTTACATTTTTTCATAGCATTTCACTTTATTTCCCTGAACTTTTTTCCTCAGAGACAACCTGCCAAAGAAGTAGCATTTTATAATAACGGCTTTTATTCTTTGAAGTGTCAGCACTTTCCTACTAGCAATTAGTCACTTTTCACAATACAGAGACAAATGGACATCTACTTGAGCTTCAGTATGAAGGATATGATGATAAAATGAATGAAGGTTCTAGGACTTTTACTTTAGGTAGATAAATAGGAAAATCAAGAATAGAATTACTGAAGCAGGAGTTTTATTTCACTATTTAAAAAGAAAGAGTACTTTCTATTTACTATTTTTATGTACAATCATAGCACAGTGGTTCAAAAGTTCACCAGTTATCAAGAATATTAAACATGAGTTTAATAGAAGCAGCTTCCTTCTATCTACATGTCTTAGACTAGGGTTCTTGTATGGGAAAGGATATTTTCTCAACCATGGCAATTTGATTAACTCATGTTTCTTTTACCAAGTTTTCTATTTTGAATGGAGCCTTTTATCATTAGCTTCCTCCATCATTTCATGAGAGAACTGTCCTGTCTCCCAGTGGATTTAAGCATAGGTGAAAGTGGTAACTTAAATGTATTTAAATTGACTGTTAAAAACATGATTTGGTAAAAATCCATTAAAGTAATCTCCAAAATGCCCTGATGCATTAAACACTTGCAGGCACACCTATATTGCAGGCAAGGAATGTGTTTATCTCCATTTTATGAATAGTCTTCAAAGGAAGAAAGGGAGCCCAGAAATTGACAGCTGGTCCAGACTGAATTTCCACACGTTGAGTGCATGCTTGCACAAAGCTCTTTTTCTGTTTGTACAGATAATAATGTAGCTCCTTAATTAGTTCTGGAAGGCATATATTGTAGGCTGAATGTTACCTGGCAAGCTTTCAAAAGACGAGAGTTTACATTTTATTTTTCTCTTCCTGGGGAATATTCTTTAAGAAATGAATTTCATATATTAGAAAAACCTATTCTTTTCATAAAACATTAACACACTGTGAAAATTAAAGCTCTTTTTTTGCCATTATGTTAAATTAAAGCCTAGCTTTAGATAGCTCAAGTACATATAACTTAGAGTAGGTGTGAAACTGGTAACAGACAAAACTGAGAAGTATAGAAGTAAAACAAGAAATCAAAGAATGACTAATAACCTAGGCTCCAGCAGGTGGGACCCATTACAATGTTTAATTAATGTTTAATTAAAATGTTTAATGTTTAATTGTGTATGAGGAATACCACCAGGCACCATTATGAATATTTTTGCATAATGTGATTTTATCAGATATTAGACATAATATACAGTTGTTATTTTAAAATATTTCTAGGGAGATTGGATTAAGATGGTGGAATAGAAGGACTGGACCTCAACTTCTCTCCTAAAAACAACAAAACTACAACCAAATGCTGAACAATCTTCAACCATAGGGACTCAAAAGTTTCAAAAAGATATCCTACTCCAGAAGAAAAAGAGGGGCCACATCAAGAGATAGAAGGGGCAATTACACGATATAGGCAAACCCATACCTCCCAGGTGGGAAGCCCCAAAGACTGGAAAGTAAATGGTTCACAGAGACTCACCTACAGGAGTGAGAGTTCTGAGCCCCACATCAAGTCCCCATGCCTGGGGATCTGGCATTGGGAGAAAGAGCCCCCAGAGCATCTGGCATTTAAGGCCAGTGGGGCTTGTGTGCAGGACATCCAGGGGACTGAGGGAAACAGAGACCCCATTCTAAAAAGGTACACACAGACTTTCATGTGCACTGGGTTCCAGGGCAAAGCAAAGTCTCCATAGGAATCTGAGTCAAACCTGACTGCAGTTCTTGGAGGATCTTCTGGGAAAATGGGGGTGAATGTAGCTTGTTGTGGGGGAAGGACACTGGAAGCAAAGTTCGTGGGAATATTCAGCGGGTTGGGTTTCTCTGGATGTGGCCATTTTGGGAAAATCTGGTCCCACACATCAGCACTGAGAAGCCCCAGGCCAGACAACAATCCAGGTGAGATCACAGTCCCACCCATCAGTAAACAGGCTGCCTAAAGACACCCCAGGCACACAGCTGCCTGTAATCTCACCAAGAGAAAAAGCCCCACCCACCAGAGGGATAGGAATCAGCTCCACATACCAGTGGGCAGGCATCAGCCCCTCCAATCAGGAAGCCTACAGTAAGCCCCAGTACCAACTTCACCCACAAGGGGGGCAGACAACAGAAATAAGAGAGACTACAACTCTACAATCTGTAAAAAGGTCGCACCAAAAACCCATAAAAATGAAAAGACAAAGAACTATAACTCAGATAATGGAGAAAGAAAAAAATCCCACAAAAACAGCTAAGTGATCAGGAGATTCTCATCCTCTGGGAAAAAGACTTTAGACTGTTGATGCTGAAGATGAGGCAAGACATTGGAAATAAACTAGAGGCAAAGATGGATAATTTACAGAAAACACTGAGCAAAGAGATACAAGATATAAAACTTAAGCAAGAAGCAATGCAAAATAAAATAACTGAAATAAAAAATTCATTAGATGAAGCCAACAGCAGAATACAGGAGGTAGAAGAATGAATAAGCAAGGTGGAGGACAGATCAGTGGAAATCATGGATGTAGAACAGAAAAAAAGAAAAAAAAAATGAAAACAAATGAAGAGAGTCTTAGAGAACCCTGGGACAATGTTAAATGCACCAACATCTGTATTATAGGGGTGCCAGAAGGAGAAGAGAGAGCGAAAGGGACAGAAAAATTATTTGATAGATAATAGCCGAAAACATCCCTAACACAAAAAGGAACCACTCACTCAAATCCAAGAAGCACAATGAGTACCATAAAAATAAACCCAAGAAGGAATACCCTGAGACACATTAATCAAATTGACCAAAATTAAAGGCAAAAAGAAAATATTGAAAACTGCTAGGGAAAAGACACAAATAACATACAAGAGAACCCCAATAAGGTTACTGGCAGATTTTTCAGCAGAAACTCTGCAGGCCAGAAGGGAGTTGCATGATATACTTAATGTGATGAAACGAAAAAACCTGTGAAGGAGATTACGTTACCCAGCAAGGCTCTCATTCAAATTTGAAGGAGAAATCAAAAGCTTTATAGATAAGCAAAAGCTAAGAGAATTCAGAAACAATAAACTAGCTTTACAACAATTACTAAAGGAACTTCTATAGGCAGAAAAGAAAAGACCACAACCAGAAACAAAAATACCACAAATGACAAGACTCAACAGTAAAGGTATATATACAGTAAAGATACCAAATCGTCCACACAAAATTGTGCCACAAAAATCAGAAATCATGAGAAGAGGTGGGTACAAATGCAGGACACTGCAGATGCACTTCTAATTAAGAGACGAACAACTTAAAACAATCTCATATATATATAGACTCATATCAAAACATCAGAGTAACAGCAAACCAAAAATCTACAAATGATACATAAAAAATTAGAAAAAAAACTCAGTACAACACTAAAGATAACCATCAAACACAAGAGGAGAGAACAAGAGAAGAAGGGAAGAAAAAAGAGCAAAAAAAACAAATACAAAGCAATTACTAAAATGGCAATAAGAACATACATACCAATAATTACCTTCAATGTCAATGGAATAAACGCCCTAACCAAAAGACACAGACTGGTGGAATGGATACAAAAACAAGATCCATATATATGCTGCCTTCAAGAGACCCACTTCACTTCTAGGGACACATACAAATTGAAAGAGAGAGGATGGAAGAAAATAGTCCATGCAAATGGGAATCAAAGGAAAGGTGGAGTAGAAATACTCATATAAGACAAAATAGATGTTAAAATGAAGAATACATTTAGAGGCAATAAAGGTCACTACATTATGATCAATGGATCAATGCAAGAAGAAGATATAACAAATGCAAATATCTACGCACCCAACATAGGTTCCCTACAATATATGAGGCAACTGCTAACAACCTTAAAAGGACAAATCAACAATAACACAATCATAGCTGGAGACTTTAAAACCCCACTTACAGCAATGGACAGATCATCCAGACAGAAAATCAATAAGGCCCTGAATGAAGCATTAGACCAGATGGACTTAATAGATATTTATAGGACATTCCATCCAAAAGCAACAGAATAAACATTTCTCTCAAGTGCACATGGAACATTCTCTAAGATTGAACATATCCTGGGCTACAAATCCAACCTTGGTAACTTTAAGAAAATTGAAATCATATCAAGCATCTTTTCTGACCACAACGCTATATGACTGGAAATCAACAACAAGAAAAAACTGCAAAAAACACAAACACGTGGAGACTCAACAACATGCTAAGAAACAACCAATGGATCACTGAAGAAATCAAAGAGGAAATTAAGAAATACCTAGCAGCAAATGACAACAAAGATACGACACTCCAAAACCTATGGGATGCAGTAAAAGCACTTCTAAGAGGAAAGTTTATAGGAATACAAGCCCACCTCAGGAAACAAGAAAAAGCTCAACTAAACAAGCTAACTTTACATCTAAAGCAGCTCGAGAGAGATGAACAGACAAGACCTAAATTAGTAGAAGCAAAGAAATCATAAAGATCAGAGCAGAAATAAATGAAATAGAAACCTAGAAAACCAAAGAAAGGACCAATGAAATGAAAAGTTGGTTCTTTGAAAAGATCAACAAAATTGACAAACCCTTAGGCAGACTTATCAAGAAAAAAAGAGAAAGGACTCAAATCAATAAAATTAGAAGCAAAAAAGAAGAAGGAACAACTGACAAAACAGAAATATGAAGGATCACAAGAGACTACAATATGCAAATACATGCCGATAAAATGGAAAACCTAAAAGAAAATCCACACAAATTCTTAGAAAAGTACAACCTTCCAAGACTAAACCAAGACAAAAGAAAAAAGATGAATGCACACAACACAAGTACTGAAATTGAAACTGTGATTAAAAATTTTCCAACACACAAAAGTCCAAGACCAGATGGCTTCACAGGAAAATTCTATCAAACATTAGTGAAGAGCTCACACCTATCCTTCTGAAACTATTCTTAAAAATTGCAGAGGAAGGGACACTCCAAAACTCATTCTATGAGGCAACAATCACCCTGAGACGAAACCAGACAAAGATACCACAAAAAAAGAAAACCAGAGGCCAATTTCACTGATGAACATAGACACCAAAATCCTCAACAAAATACTAGCAAACTACATCCAACAATACATTAAAAGGATTGTACATCATTATCAAGTGGGGTTTATCCTAGGGATGCAAGGATTCTTCAATATCCACAAATCCATCAATGTGATTCACCACATTAACAAACTGAAGAATAAAAACCATATGGTCCTCTTGATAGATGCAGAAAAAGCCTGTGACAAAATCCAACACCCATTTCTGATAAAAAAAAAAAACCCTTCAGAAAGTGGGCATAGACGGAACCTACCTCAACATGATAATGGCCATATATGACAAACCCACAGGTAACATTACTCTCAATGGTGAAAGGCTGAAAGAATTCCCGCTGAGATCAGGAACAAAAAAAGGATGTCCACTCTCACCACTACTTTTCAACACAGTTTTGGAAGTCCTAGCCACAGCAATCAGAGAAGAAAAAGAAATAAAAGGAATCCAAATTGGAAAGGAAGAAGTAAAACTCTGACTCTTTGCAGATGACATGATACTATACCTAGAGAATCCTAAAGACTCTACCAGAAAACTCTTCGAGCTCATCCATGAATTTGGCAAAGTCACAGGATACAAAATTAACACACAGAAATCAACAGCATTTCTATACACTAACAATGAAAGAGCAGAAAGAGAAATGAGGGAAGCAATCCCGTTTACCATCACATCCAAAAGAATAAAATACCTAGGAGTAAGCCTACCTAAAGAGACAAAAGACCTGTACTCTGAAAACTATAAGCCACTGATGAAAGAAATCAAAGATGACACAAATAGATGGAAAGATATACCATGCTGGTGGATTGCAAAAGTCAGTATTATCCAAAGGACTATACTACCCAAGGCAATCTACAAATTCAATGCAATCCCTATCAAATTACCAAGGACATTTTTCACAGAACTCAATCAAAATATTTTAAAGTTTTTCCGGAAGCACAGAAGACCCAGAATAGCCAAAGACATCCTGAAAAAGAAAAATGGAGCTGGAGGCATCAGCCTCCCAGACTTCAGACTATACTACAAAGCAAGAGTCATAAAAACCCATATGGTACTGGCACAAAGACAGAAATATAGATCAGTGGAACAGGATAGAAAGCGCAGAGTTAAACCCACCCACCTATAGTCACCTAATCTATGACAAAGGAGGCAAGAATATACAATGGAAAAAGGACAGCTTGTTCAATAAGTGGTGCTGGGAAAACTGGACAGCCACACGTAAAAGAATGAAATTAGAACATTCCCTAACGTCATACACAAAAATAAACTGAAAGTGGATTAAAGACCTAGATATAAGACCAGATACGTTAAAACTCTTCAAGGATAACATAAGCCAAACACTCCCTGACATAAATGACAGCAACGTCTTCTCAGATCCACCTCTTAGAGTAATGATGGTAAAAACAAAAATAAACAAATGGGTCTTAATTAAACTTCAAAGTTTCTGCACAGCAAAGGAAACCCTAAACAAAATGAAATAACAACCCACAGAATGGGAGAAAATCTTTGCAAATGAATTGACTGACAAGGGATTCATCTCCAAAATTTATAAGCACCTCCTACAGATCTATACCAAGAAAATGAACAATCCCATCAAAAAATGGGCAGAAGAGGAGTTCCCGTCATGGTGCAGTGGTTAATGAATCCAACTAGGAACCATGAGGTTGCGGGTTCGGTCCCTGCCCTTGCTCAGTGGGTTATTGATCCAGCGTTGCTGTGAGCTGTGGTGTAGGTTGCAGACGCAGTTGGGATCCCATGTTGCTGTGGCTCTGGCATAGGCTAATGGCTACAGCTCCGATTAGACCCCTAGCCTGGGAACCTCCATATGCCACGGGAGCGGCCCAAGAAATAGCAAAAAGACAAAAAAAAAGGGGGGGGGGGCAGAAGAGCTAAACAGACAATTCTCCAAAGAAGACATGCAGATGGTCAAAAAACACATGAAAAGATGTTCAACATCACTCTTTATTAAAGAAATGTACATCAAAACCACTCTGAGGTACCACCTTACACCAGCCAGAATGGTCATCATCAAAAAGTCTAAAAACAATAGTGCTGGAGAGGGTGTGGAGAAAAAGGAACCCTAGTACACTGTTGGTAGGATTGTAAATTGGTGCAATTGCTTTGGAAAACAGTATGGAGATGCCTCAGAAAACTAAAATGAGAACTACCATTTGATCCAGCAATCCCACTCCTGGATATCTATCCAAAGAAAACCATGATTCGAAAAGACACATGTACTCCAATGTTCACTGAAGCACTATTTGCAACAGCCAAGACATGGAAACAACCTAAATGTCCATTGACAAAGGAGTGGATCCAAAGATGTGGAACATATACACAATGGAATATTACTCAGCCATCAAAAGGAATGAAATACTGGCATTTTTAGCAACAGGGATGGACTTAGAAATTATCATGCTAAGTGAAGTCAGTCAGACAATGAGATACCAACTTCAAATGCTATCACTTACATGTGGATCTGAAAAAAGGACCAACTGAACTTCTTTGCAGAACAGATACTGACTCTCAGACTTTAAAAAATTATGATTTGCAAAGGAAACAGTTAGGGGGGGTGGGGGATGCACTGGGAGTTTGGGATGGAAATGCTATAAAATTGAGTTTTGATGATCATTGTACAACTATAAAGGTAATAAATTCATTGAGTAATATAAAAAATAAAGTTCATAATGGGCACTCAAAAAAATAAAGTTAGTATAAAATAAAAAAGTCTAGTTTTACTACAATCATTTACTAATTCTAGCAAATAAAAAATTATGCATTTTCTAATACTTTGAGTATTTATGGTACCACTAAATTGCCATATCTAACCTCAGTATCCAATATTTACTGAATTTTAATATTATGCATAATACACTCAAAAATACTTATAATCCACCCAGTATACTCATTATCATCTTAATAGGAGCTGTAGGAGTTGCAAAGATAAATACATATAGATTCTACCATTCTATGTCAATGAGCTTACAACATATTAGAATATATTACCACTATATTAAATATCTATAACTTAAGGTAGAAATTTAATTTTAAGAGCATTTTTCTTTGTGTGATGAAGAACAAATAACTAAGTTTAACTCAAACACACAGTACAAGAAATTGAATTGAGCAAAGTACTTTACGAAAATGGATAAAGGAGATTGGAGTTGAAAGATGAGGGAAAAACATGAATGACTGATGAAGGCTTTGGAGTTTTACTCCATTAAGGAAAAAAAAAAGGCTATGTTGAAATTAATTGGGACTTTTTCCGTTAGAAAATAAAATTTCTGAAAAGATTCCAGTCGACTCTATAATGACTGAAACTTAAGCTTAGGAGGGTAAAAAGAGCTTCAGTAAGATAAATTCATTGTTCACAAACCATTTTACTTGCTTAGGTAAACTCAAAATGTGTGAATTCCACAATTATAACCTATATGAATGAGCTGACCAAAAAAAAAAAAAAACAAATGTAAGTACAGAACATTATGCAAAAAGTATCAGCATGTAACCATCTCTACTCCAGAAGTAGAAGTGTTTGAAAGAAAAATAGCCAAATAGGAGAAAAACAGCCATTTGAAATATATAATGATTGTAGATGATTGTAAAATGTAGATAAAATACTAACAATTTTTCCTAAGGAAAAAAGAAAAAGTGAAATAAAGAAGCAATTATTAATAGGCAGAGAATTGTCTCATTTCTGATTACTGCTGTATCATGTTTTATAGCTAAGTGGATTCATATTTCAGATACATAAGTTTTTAAATCTCAAGTGCATTTTTTTGAGGGAAAGGATCATGTTTTATATCTCTTTCATATTCTGTAGCTATGACTAGTTTAATATTTTTCTTGAGGCAGCTTTTCTATGAATACTTCATTCACTGAATTACTATTATTTTAAGAACATCAGAAATTGTATACAATCTAGAATTTTGGGCCTTGTTCTTTTAACGGTTACACTTACTTAATTTTGCTTGGTTATGAAAATGCAACTCTCATCTAGCAAGTGTGACAGAGTAAGCTTCTTTGACCTACTAACACTTTCAAAATCAAAGTATAGAATGTAAGTTTTAGAACAAGCCATAGAAATTTTCTAGTGTAGTGATTTACAAGTCCATTTAATAAAACATGAGCCCCATGTGATTTTGAGAAAAACAAGATTCTATGGTCAAAATGAACTTGGAGAATACTATGCATAATACTACCTTCCTGGCAGTAAATAATATATACCACCATAGTAAAGAATTTGAGAAGCCTCTTAGTAGAGAGCACAGCTTAATTTTCCTTAAATATATATTTCTTAAAATTATTTGAAGAGAATCTCTTTCACCTCCCCTTAGTCATAAAGATTCATGAAAATAACATACAATTTTCCCTGTGGAAAAAAAAGAAATATAGACAGTAAGAATGGGAACAAGACAAGGATGTCCAGTCTTGCCACTGTATTCAACATAGTACTAGAAGTCCTAGCCACAGCAATCAGAAAAACAAAAGAAATACAAGGCATCCAAATAGGAAGTTGAAGAGGTAAAACTGTCACTGTATGCAGATGACATGATACTATACATAGAAAAACCTAAGGACTCAACCTAAATTTGCTGAACTAATCACCAAATTCAGAAAAGTAGCAGGATGTAAGATTAACATTCAGAAATCACTCACATTTCTGTACACTAGCAATGAAATATTAGAAAAGGAATACAAAAGTACAATGCATTTTAAAATTGCACTCCAAAAAGTCAAATACCTGGGAATACACCTGACCAAGGAGGTAAAGGACTTATATGTCAAGAACTGTAAAACATTAATCAGGGAAATTAAAGAAGATGTAAAGAAATGGAAAGCTATCCCATGCTCCTGGGTTAGAAAAATCAATACTGTAAAAATGGCCATACTATCCAAAGCAATCTACAGGGTCAATGCAATCCCTATCAAATTACCCATGACATTTTTCACAGAACAAGAAAAAGCAATCCAAAAATTTATATGGAACAACAAAAGACCCAGAATTGCCAAAGTAATTCTGAAGAACAAAAACCAAGCAGGAGGCATAACTCTCCCAGACTTCAGGCAATACTACAAAGCCACAGTCATCAAGGCAGTGTGCTACTGGTACCAAAGCAGACATATAGACCAACGGAACAGAACAGAGAACCCAGAAATAAACCCAGATACCTGTGGTCAATTAATCTTTGACAAAGGAAGCAAGAAAATAAAATGGGAAAAAGACAGTCTTTTCAGCAAGCATTGCTGGGGAACCTGGACAGCTGCATGTAAATCAATGAGACCAGAACACACCTTCACACCATGCACAAAAACAAACTCCAAATGCCTGAAAGACTTAAATATAAGACAAGACACCATCCAACTCCTGGAAGAGAACACAGGCAAAACAGCCTCTGACATCAACCTTATGAACATTTTCTCAGGTCAGTCTCCCAAAGCAACAGAAATAAGAGCAAAGAATAAACCAATGGGACCTAATCAAACTGACAAGCTTTTGCACAGCAAAGGAAGCTAACAAGAAAAAAACAAAAAGACAACGTACGGAATGGGAGAAAATAGTTTCAAATGATGTGACGGACGAGGGCTTCACCGCTAGAATATATAAGCAACTTACACAACTCAACAGCAAAAAAAGCCGACAACCCAATGGAAAAGTGGGCAAAAGACCTGAATAGACACTACATCCAAGGAAGATGTACAGATGGCCAACAAACACATGAAAAAATGCTCAACATCCCTGATTATTAGAGAAATGCAAATCAAAAACTACCATGAGATACCACCTCATACCAGTCAGAATGACCATCATTGAGAAGTCCACAAATAACAAATGCTGGAGGGGCTGTGGAGAAAAGGGAACCCTCCTTCACTGTTGGTGGGAATGGAAGCTGATACAACCACCATGGAGGTCAGTATGGAGGTACCTTAGTAATCTATACATAGAATGACCATATGACCTAGCAATCCCACTCTGGGGCATATATCTGGACAAAACTTTCTTTAAAAAAGACACATGCACCAGTATGTTCACTGCAACACTATTCACAATAGCCAAGACATGGAAAGAACCCATATATCCATCAACAGATGAATGGATTAGGAAGATGTTGTATATATATATATATATATATATATATATATATATATATATATATACAATGGAATACTACTCAGCCAAAAAGAAGCACAAATAATGCCATTTGCAGCAACATGGGTGGAACTAGAGACTCTGATCCTGAGTGAAGTAAGTCAGAAAGAGAAAGACAAATACCATATATATCACTAATATCTGGAATCTAATATAAGGCACAAATGAACCTTTCCACAGAAAAGAAAATCCCGGACTTGTAGAATAGACTTGTGTTGACAAGGGGGAGGAGAGGGAGTGCAGTGGTTGGGGAGCTTGTGGTTAATAGATACAAACTTTTGCCTTTGGAATGAATTAGCAATGAGATCCTGCTGTGTAGCATTGGGAACTATGTCTAGTCACTTATGATGGAGCATGATAATGTGCAAAAACAGAATGTGTACATGTATGTGCAACTGGGTCACCATGCTGTACAATAGAAAAATAAATTGTATTTGTGAAATAACTATTAAAATAAATAATAAAATAATAATAACAATAAAAAGAATGTAAAGTTAAGAGCATAGGCTTTAGATTCAGACAGCTCTGCCATTTACAAGTTCTGTGACCTTGGATAAGTTACTTGGATTTTTCTAAGCATCGCTTTCCTTACCTTATTGTATGGATAATAAATACCTACCTCATAGGCTGTTATAATGATTAAATATATAATATTTGTCAAGGAGTTCCCATCATGGCTCAGTGGTTAACGAATCCAACTAGGAAACATGAGGTTGCGGGTCTGATCCCTGGCCTTGCTCAGTGGGTTAAAGATCCAGCGTTGCCATCAGCTGTGGTGTAGGTTGCAGACGAGGCTCGCATCCTGTGTTGCTGTGGCTCTGGCATAGGTCAGTGACTACAGCTCCAATTAGACCCCTAGCCTGGGAACCTCTATATGCTGCAGGAGCAGCCCAAGAAATGGCAATAATACAAAAAAAAAAGTTTGTCAAGCACATTTACAGATTAGCATTCAATAGCATCAATAGTGTTATTTATAATTTAATCATATTTATTTTTGAACACAATATATTCAAGTATTCTTTATTAAGTCAGTTGATTTACCATGTTGTGCCAACTTCAACTGTACAGCATAGTAACCCAGTCATACATATATACACATTCTTTTTCTCATACTACTTTCTATTATGTTCTATCCCAAGAGACTGGATATATTTCCCTGTGCTGTACAGTTGGACATCATTGCTTATCCATTCTTAACATAATAGTTTGCACCTACCAATCCCAGACTCCCAGTGCATCCCACTCCTTCTGGCTTGGCAGCAACAAGTCTGTTCTCTATGTCTGTGAGTCTGTTTCGGTTTTGTATATAGGGCTGTTTAACAATGAGGCAACTGAGTTTGAAGAGATGAAGTACTTAGCCCAGGATGCTAGTGAGTGCTCACCAAACATGACATTTCACTTGGACTTGCTAGTCCACTGAAGTGCTTGTCTTCATAATCAGTGCAATGTTTGGTCATTCAGATAACCAAATACATGTATATCATATATACTAGGTCTTCATCTAAAGCCCCCCAAAGCCTTGGAATTTCCTGAGCAATAAGAGCAATGGGAGCATCATTTGTCTCTTTTTCATGTTTCCTAAAAATCACTTCAGTGGCATAAAGGTGAAATAGGTGCCCTGTTATTCACAGCAAGCCCTTTTCAACCAAAACTAAATTTATATTAATGATATGAATTTTGGAGATTCCTGGGAGATGAGGGAGAGAGCCTGGTTTCCAGAGAAACCAACCATAAATAGGAGTCATAACCCTCATTCCTACTTCCTGATTTCCTAGGAAGAGAGAGGGCAGAGGGTTGAATCAATTCTATGTAATAAAGCCTCCAGTAAAGGCCCCAAGGTAGGGGTCTGGAAAGCTTTCAGTCTGGGGAACCAGAACCCTCCCAGCATGCCACGATCCTGCACCCTAAATACCACATGGACAGAATTACGTTAGGACCTCACTTTATGTATGTCTTTATCTGGCTCTTGATTCATAACTTTTAATATTCTTTGTGATAACCCAATGACTAAACTAGTTTCCTGAGCTCTATGAGCCACTCTAGAAAATTAATTGAACCCAGAAAGAGGTCATGTGAACTTCTGATCTATAGCCATTTTGTCAGAAGCACAGGTAACAACTTGAACTTGCAGTTGGCATCTGAAGCGGGAAGGAGTGCAGTCTCGTGAGACTGAGCCCTTAACCTGCAGGATCTGATGTTATTTCTGGGCAGATACAGTTAGAATTGAGATGAATTGTATGACACACAGCTGTTGTCAGAGCATTGCTTGGTGGTGTGACGAACCCTTCCTCCACATTGAATTTTTATATCAGAATCAATTGGGCTTTTAGGAGGGCTCTGAAACAATTTTTTAAGATAACTTTTTAATTATGGGGCACAGGAAAATTCAAGATTATGTCATAAATTAAGAAGGTAAGCTTGAATGAGATATTCCCTGGGCAGGGGTGTGGAGAGTAGGAGGGAGCCATTAGGTGATCAGAAATATTTAGAGCCTTGGTTGTCTGGAATAGGTATTGGAAGGAATTAAGAAAACAACAACAACAACAACAAAAACAGTTAAGCTAAAAGAATAATGAAGACAATCTACATTCTTCAAAATTTTATCTAGAGTAATCCAAATTAGATATTTCTTTTTTAAAAAAATTAGTAATGTAATGTTCTTATTTGTGGCTCTCTTTTCTAAGTGCATTGCTTCTCACTATTCTCCTGTTTGTATTCCTCATTTCTCAACTCTGCTAATTCTCTGGCTACTTTAGGGTCATGTGGTAGGACATGAAATACTCACTGTGGTCATTATTTTTATGTGTCAGTTTGACTGGCCATGGGGTCCCCTGATTAGACACTATTTCTGGATGTGCCTGCAGGCATGTTTCTGGATAAGACTGGCATTTAAATCAGTAGGCTCGGTAAAATAGATTGTCATCACCAATATAGGTAGAACCTAAATAAAAGAAAGAGCAGAGAAAACAGATTTTTGCCCCTTCATTCTGCCTTACTGCTTGAGCTGGAATATCTCATTTTCTCCTGCCACTGGACTCAGATGAAAGTATATTACCCACACTGCTTGTGGGACTTCTCATCCTCTAAAATGATATAAGCCAATTCCTTATAATAAATACACATACCTAAATATATGTGTGTGTGTGTGTATACACACACACACACATATACACACATCTCCTTATTGGTTCCTTTTCTCTGGAAAACCCTAAAACACTCACACTTCAGAAATGTCCACACTCAGACCTGCTCCACCTTCACAATTACTTGCAATGATCATTCTATTACCAAGATTGAGTGAGACTTGGTCTCACTGAAGTTCTGGTGCAATTATCAAGTAATACCTACCTTATAATACTTTTTAGGGATCTATTAGATGAAAGGAAGGCACTTGTAAAATATAAGGTACATATACACCATCTGTTCTGGATAAAAATTAAAGTTTAAAAGAACTAAGATCAGGAGTGCCTGTCACGGCTCAGTGGTTAACAAACCCAACTAGTATCCATGAGGAGGCCAGTTTGATCCCTGGTCTCACTAATAGTTAAGGATCCGGCATTGCCGTGAGCTGTGGTTGCAGATGCAGCTCAGACCTGGCATTGCTGTGTCTGTGGCACAGGCTGGCGGCTACAGCTCCAATTTGACACATAGACACCTAGCCTGGAAACCTCCATAGGCCACTGGAGTGGCCCTTAAAAAACAACAAAACCTAAGATTAGTACAGTAAGAACAGTATACAAAAGAAAAAACTCTCAGATATGTTTATAGATTATACACATTAAGTGGGTTGCCTATAATCCCCTGAACGCCCACCAGACAGTAAGAATTGCCATACTGGGTCTAATCTTTGATTGAAGAACTAAAAGAAGTTTGTGAGAAACCATGGTTATTGTCTTTTGTATAAACTGTGAACTAAATATGAGTATATTAAACATGACTATATTTAATTTCTACAGATCTTCAGCTTATATAACCACTGGAGATAATTATTCTCAACTTCACCATTAAATATATAAAAGTAGCACTTTCTAAAAAGTTTTGACTTACATTTACTTAAGCTACTATACTTGAAAATTATGAAAAGTTTTTGTTCACACCACAGAAATTCTTTTTGTTTATTCTATATAAAATAATTTTAGTCATTATGAATCTTTAGATATTTTAGGTCTGACAAATTTTTCATAGACATAAATTATTCCACATTTTTAATCTGTGGGTGTCTCAGCTCTAAGGATTTATTGAGGTAAGGTGTGGCATTGTGTAACACAGAAGGAAAATTTTTAAAAAATACTTTTCGTTTTTCCTCAAATCCTCCTCATTCCAGAAATAACTTCCTCTAATCCCCCCCTTTATCTGTTGGAAATCTTCAGACATGACAGGCTTTCTTTCCTCAGAAACCCCTACCTTCTTACTTTTGATCCTTTCTTCGTACTTTTGTTAGAAACAAACATAAAGAAACATTTACAGCTTAATTTAATGAACACCTTAACCCCATCTAATAATTTTTATTACTTCTAATTTTTTTTCTTTTTTAAAAAATAAGATATTAAAGTTAAAAAGCCCCCTATCTAACTCTCCCTGTTCCCATCTTTTCCTCAGTATCCCTCTCTTTCACCATCAGCAGCCACTATCTAGAATAGAGGGATTATTACCCCTATAAAATTTTACAATCTATTACTGTCTTCATGTGTATTAATAAATAATACATAGAATCGGAGTTCCCACCGTGGCTCAGTGGTTAACTAATCCGACTAGGAACCATGGGGTTGCAGGTTTGATCCCTGGCCTCGCTCAGTGGGTTAAGGATTTGGCATTGCCATGAGCTGTGGTGAAGGTCGCAGACAGCTCCAATTAGACCCCTAGTCTGGGAACCTACATATGCCACAGGTGCAGCCCCAGGAAAAGCAATAAAATAAAATAAAATATAAAATAAAATAAATAAAATAAAATAAAATAAAATAAATAAAATAAAATAAAATAAAATAAATAAAATAAATAAAATAAAATAAAATAAAATAAATAAAATAAAATAAAATAAAATAAGTAAATAAAACATAGAATCACTTTGCATACTTTCAACCATTAATGGTATGATGTGGAGTTCCTGTTGTGGCGCAGTGGTTAATGAATCCAACTAGGAACCATGAGGTTGCGGGTTCGGTCCCTGCCCTTGCTCAGTGGGTTAACGATCCAGCGTTGCCATGAGCTGTGGTGTAGGTTGCAGACGCGGCTCGGATCCCGCGTTGCTGTGGCTCTGGCGTAGGCTGGTGGCTACAGCTCTGATTGGACCCCTAGCCTGGGAACCTCCATATGCCGCGGGAGCGGCCCAAGAAATAGCAACAACAACAACAACAACAAAAAAGACAAAAGACAAAAAATAAATTAAAAAAAAAAAATGGTATGATGTTTATTCCATTCTGCAACTTGTTCATGTTCTTCAACAATTTATTCATCTTAAAATCTGGATTACATTCCAGTGTATTCATGTAACCAAAATTATTCTTGTTCCTCTGCTGATGAGCAAGTAAATTATTCCCATCTCTTCTGTGTTATAAAACTTGCTGCCACAAACATTGTCATTGAACTAAAGAGTTTAGTACAGCACTCCACACATCTAAGGCCTCAAATGTAACCTATCATAACACTGTGGTCCAAGGATAAACAGCTTTAGCATGAGCTGGGAATTTGTGAGGAACACAGACTCTCAAGGTTCACTCTAGCCCAGTGTATCAGAATATGTATTTTAATTTTTTTTTAAGATTAAGCATTTTTCATTTTTATTTTCTTAAATAGAGATTCTTAACCTTTATAATTTTTACTTTTTTTTTAAATAAAGGAACACATACTTCAACAGGAGATCCAATGATTTGTATTTGAATTAAAATTTGAAAAGCATGGATTTATTTTATTTCTAACTGTAGGTGCTACTGTTACTGTTGATGCTACTGCTGCCATGGTTTTTGTGTCCTTATAAATGTGCAAGAATTTCTCTAAAAAGTGAAGTTGTGGGATTCAGCATTTGCAGATTTTCTTCTGAATGGTGCTCTACAAAAGGAGTGTACCTATTTACACAGATAATAGCAATGTTTGAAAGTGCTCAGTTCTCCACATCTTCAGAAACAATTAATATGGTCATGTTTTCAATTTCCTGAAAGAATTTAGTTGAAATGATATTTTATTGCTGTTTTACTTCAAATTTTCCTAATCCTCATAAGGTCAAAACTTGGTAATATTTATTGGTATTCACTTTCCCTCTTTATTAAAATGTCTGTTTATATAAATGTTTATTTTCCTTTGAGGTGTTTGTCATTTTCTTTATTTTTAGGAGTTTATTTTTTAATGTCTTGGGAATACAATGTTTTTCTCTCAGTGTGCGACAAATATCCCCTCTTATCTGTCACTACTTTTTCTTTAATTTTTTTATAGCACTATGTTTCCATTAAGAACAACTCAGTGAAGTCAAATTTACTATCCTTTCCCTTATTTTGAGATTTTTTAAAATAATTCTATGTTTGAAAACCACTGCCCCAACATCTATTACTGAAAGTCCATTCTTTCTCTTATTGATTTGCTATGCTACCTTTGCAATATAATTAATCTATACTTGTCTGATCTATTTAATCTCTCTGTTCTGTTCAAATATCCTGTTTTTCTATTCCTATACATTCAAAATTAAAATTTCTTTATAACATGTATTACTTTATGGTAGAACTAAGCTATTTTTTCATGACTTGAACAGGTTGGTCTTTTTTTTTTTTTTTTGGTTACAGTCCTATAAAGTGCTTTTTATATATGTAATGATTTTTTTTTCATTATGGCTGGTCTACAGCATTCTGTCAATTTTCCACTGTCTGGTCACTTATGGCGGAGCATGATAATGTGAGAAAAAAGAATGGTCTTCATATTTTTTAAAGGCTATCTTTTTATGTGCATGCAAGTTCATGATGGCTATATCTTCTTTCTTAATTATTATAGACATCTTAGAAACAGCATATAAGTAGACTTTTAAAAGTCAACATAACAATCTATTTTAAACAGGTTAGTATCCTCTGCTTTCTTAAATTTTTCCTTATCACAATACAAGTTTTATCTTTCAAACTTAGAATTTTGATTTAAAATTTTACCTTTTAACAAAAATAATCATAAAGGATGAATACTTTTTAATAATTGTTTAGTGATTATGGTATTGAAACTTAGTCCTTGTAACTTTACAACCATCATTTCCTTTTTGTTTGGTTTCATATTTCCTTTACTCCAAGAAGATAGTTTATTTTGGAATAAAATCCTAAATTGGCTCTTATTTTCCTTCAGTACTTTGAAAATACTAATTTATTTTGTTGCAGTCTATACAGTTATTGAAGAAATGTATAATATTGACCTAAATACTATTTCTTTTTAAGAAATATGCCCATTGGAAAATGTTTAATGTAATTCTATTTTTCTGCCACAATTTGTAATTTGACAATAATGTATCAAGTTGTGGGGTTATTTTTATTTATTTGACACAGTTCAAAGTGTTCTTTTATGTAATAATTCCTCTTTTTCTTCAATTCTAGAACATTATCTGCTCTTATATCCTCAGTTATTACTTATTTAAATTTTATTACTATTTTCTATATCTGAATTCCAATCTGACTTGTTTGGAGCTCTCCATCTATTTTCAATGTCTCTTCTATGTTCTTTTCATATTCTTCTATATGTTTATCTTCTCTATTTTCAGTGAATTCTTCAGAATTATCTTCTAGTTCATATGTTCTTTCTGTAATGGTGTCTAGCATTTTTCATTTATTTATTATTTCCTCAGGATCCAAACACTATTAATTTTATTCTAAAAAATATGCACATATGTATATAAGTATGCATATATATATACACCTGTTTTGTATCTTTTTTATGTAAGTAGAAAAGTAAGTATTTTATGTAAGTATTTACCTTTTGAGTATTCTAAACACACTTATTTGAAATATTTGGACATATTTCTATAAAAGTGCTTTCATCTGGAAAAATTTAATTAATAGTTCTTCATTGTTAGTAATTCTTATTAGGTATTTTATACATTTTTAAATTAGGAGTGAAGAGTCAATTTTTTTTGTCTTTTTTTGTCTTGTTGTTGTTGTTGCTATTTCTTGGGCCGCTCCCGCGGCATATGGAGGTTCCCAGGCTAGGGGTTGAATCGGAGCTGTAGCCACTGGCCTACGCCAGAGCCACAGCAACGCGGGATCCGAGCCGCGTCTGCAACCTACACCACAGCTCACGGCAATGCCGGATCGTTAACCCACTGAGCAAGGGCAGGGACCGAACCTGCAACCTCATGGTTCCTAGTTGGATTCGTTAACCACTGCGCCACGACGGGAACTCCTGAAGAGTCATTTTTAATTTAAGCTATTGTCATTTGTCTTTTACACTTTTTATTAGTTTTACCTTTTTTTATTCTCTCTACTCATATGGTCCTATAGGTCATTTTCGCAATTTTATCTTATAATGGCTATCCTTTATTTTATCTTATAATGGCTATCTATTATAGCTGTCCTTTTCCACAATACTCTATAGTATATCTTAGATCGGCCTGCCTGTGGTGGAGGGAGAAGGGCTATGATTAGTGCCAAGTTGCAGGCTGATAGACAGATCCATGATAGCCTGTCAAACTGCAGCCCTAGACAACAAGTCAACAACTTTTTGAGTAACCAATTTTTATTCCTCATTTATGATGAGGTACAGAATTTAGATAGGGGCAATGGGAAAGGTACTGGGAATCACCCACTCCTGACTTTCATTCGTGAAACTGATTTTGATCTTTAGTTTCACAGTTCTTTTTAGTGGTCTCTTTCCTGAAAGAACTGGTTTCTCATCTCATTGTTTTGGACTCAGATTCCAGCAAGCCTATGGCTTCTGCTTTTCAATTCTCAATGATTCTGTTCTGTTTCTGGCCCATGGAGATGTTTACTTGATTTTCCAGTTATGTTTTATCTTTATTTTTATATTTTATATACCATTGCATTGGTTTTGAATTTTCTATTGTACCCAAGTATGAACTAACAAAACCATCTTGTTCTAAATAAATGTCCCTTCTAATATGATTCAATCCACCATTTTCTTGTTTTTGGTTTTATTTGCATTTTAAGCTAGATAGTACCTAAACAAAACAAAACAAAAATATAAACAAACAAAATAAAAAGAAACAAAATCGTCTTCCTCCTAACAAGGTAAGAAGAAGGAGAGCATCATGAATACTTTTTCCTTAATATTTCTATTCAAGTCCATGAGGATATTAACAGTTGTTATACCTTATAGATTTGCTGTAAGAGAAAATGTGATAATGCAACAAAGCACTTAACATGGGCCTGGCATACAGTAAGCATTCAGTAAAGTTAAGTCATTATTATTCATTTTTAAACCTGGTTTATTAGTGATTTAAAACATCACCATGGCTTTTTAAAAATAGATGACATACATCCAGCCCATCTATTAGAACACAATGTGGGAGGTAAAATCTCCCAAATGCTTCCTTGGTAACAATGAAATTAAGAAAAAAAAATCACCATTCCTTTGATCTTGCACTTTATTCCTATAGACATTTTATGAACTATGATTGACAAGTTGCTTTTTCCTTCTTTTACTGATAGAAATACAGATATTCTAAATTTTAAATATCATCTATTTGTACGCCCTCAGTTTGTAGAGATAAAGGTTTGTCCCCAAATAAGAAACTATTTTGGCTCCATTTTACCCAGCTAATGATGGAAATAATAGGTCTCAACTTCTGGTTTGCTGCTTCTAAAATTAATTTTATTTTAGGTATTTTTCTTATATAAAAAATTATAACTCCCATTAAAGATCAATAAACCATTTACAACAAAGATTTATAATGGTGATTAATATCAGACTGATATAAAATGATACCACACCTTTCCCACAACCCCATCCAAATTCCCAACCTGATTAAAGAAATCATAAATTTCTTTCTATGGAAACAGAAAGCTTGTTTCCTGCTTCTCACTAGTTGCACATTTTCAAGTATATTTTTAACTTCGTTATATTAAGAAGACAGTATAATTTTATCCAAATTTATTATGAGCCAAAAATAGATCACTTTCAAGTATCTCAGAATTTACGTGATGCACAATGATCAAGGTAATACTGAAAAATACCTAAATGTTACATGAGAAGGATGTGGAAGACACATTTTATTCACTATCTTCCCCTTGTGTTCCAACTTTGCCTAATTAAGGAAAACCACATGGGGTATATGCTGCAGATGGACCAACAGTAGCTCCACACTACTGTCTATATGAAAATATCTGCATATACCTAACACAGGTACATTTCATTTTATAGAGACCTAAACTTGCTAGTTTGAATTTTCAGGCAACAGAATCTCCAATAGCTTCAACCCCAGGAGAGCTGCCTCTGTTGACTGGCACTAATTATTATAATCATCCTACATAAAAGGCATGACATCACTGCCATTATGTTCCTTCCCTGTCATAAGAAAAACCTTATTTCAAAGTTGAATATACAGTAAGAAATTTTCTCCAGCTCATAAAATCTCAACAAACAAAAATGATTTGATCTTTCTTATTTCTACATATACTATAGGCATTTTAAAAGACAAAATTTCTCTATTTTAGGGTTCAGAAAACATAAGCAGAAAAATTAAACATGACTGCAAAAATCAATTATCCTGAAAGCTGAAAGATGGCTTGATGACCATATAAAATAGAATTTATATAGATATACATATTCTAACCCCATAGATCCTAAACCCTTATGTTCAGAAATCCATTTAGGTCATGGCTGGGTCCTGGGTAAGTTTAGGAAATTGATAATGCTCTCTGCAATACTCAGCCTTGCTTTCTAATGTTTTCCTCATTCCAAATCATCAATTTCTTATGAAAATAAGAACCCATTGCTCAAAACTTCTCCTCCAATCCCAGCAGCCATACTGTGTCAGGTTTCTTATAGTGGAGGGTAGGGGTGGGGAGTAGGCCAAGGTACTCCTATAGTAAGAAAACAAATTTTATTAGCAACAAAGAAGTTATTTTCCTTCTTAGATTTCTAATTGATGAAACGTAGGAAAGGTTCACCTTACCAGATTATTGTGAGGGTTTGTGCAGATGATATATAGGAAAGAGTATTACAAACAGTAAAGCAGTATGACACAATATTAGCCATGTACATGCCAGTATAGATTTTAGTGTACTTACCTCTTCACATTGAATATTCCTCCAATTATGAATGTCCAAATAATTTAATATAGTCAAAGATTAATGAATAGATGGGGTAGTTTGGGGGCCACATGTCCTTTTACCTTGCCACAGAAACTTCCTTCTGTGTCTGGATGTCTGATACTGTCTCTCAGCCAACTCCAGCACAAGGAATTCCACAGTTAATTAGGCAGGATATTTTCCAGTGTCAGCCTGAAGTACCTTGATGATTCTATTGTCACCTGAAACCCAAAGATACTTGTTCTAAAAATCATTAAACTGTCTAGGAATCACCACGGTCACCCCCATGAAACACTACATTCAATAGTCAGAATTCCATTATCAACAAGTAGAGAAACCCCACGTAATCTGGCTTAAGCACAAAGGAATATATTAGCCAAGACAATGAGCTGGCTTCAGGCCTAGATGAACCAGTACACTCAAATGATGTCAGTAACCAGTACTTCTCTCTCTTATTTTAGCTTGCCTCTGTTTGCTTCTTTCTCAAAACGGTCTCCACATGTGGTACAATGATGACCAGGATTTCATCCCTCTAGATCAGCCGTCCCAGTAGAATGAGAGCTTCTGTTTTCCAATAGTTTCCAAAAAAAAAAAAAAATCCCCAGGGGAAATGCACATTAAAACAGTTTGGAAGGTCTGGCTTGGATTGGAGGCAAAACTGAGTACTTTGGAATGGAAAAGAGATGGTTCCCCCCCAAAGGGAATCAGTTGTTATGAGAAGACTGGAGAGAGGTTGCTAGTCAGGCAAAAACAACAGATGTCCACTACATGCCACAGTCTCCATCACTCACAACATCCTGGGCACAGGCCACTAAAGTTTTATCTCTCTAGTACCCATTTTATATTTGTTTTTTCAAAGTCCTATGTGATTGCCAAGTATACAATTACTTTTATAGTCAATTCAGAGGACATAGTAAACAATTTATGTAGCAGCAGTGTTGTCTCATGAATAGAAGAAACAGACCCTACAGACTAAATTTGACCTTGCCAGATCCTACAGGAAAAGAAACCCACTTTATGCATAGCTAGGGTTGAGATGCTTGATAATAATATGTCATATCATTGAGTGTGAGGTGTGATAAATGCCAGGTTTTACAAAATCAGTGTGATATTCCTCCTAGAAATGGAGCTAACAATTATTTTCAAATTCAGTGCTAGTTAAAACTAATTGTTATAGAAAAATTTCCCTGCATAATTTTGGAAAGAAATGTGTGTTTTTGTTATAAAAATATCATTACATAAACTAGTGTGTTTTTTACATTTTTACTTAATTTTCTGTGGAGAAATGGCTTTCTGGAACTTTGGAAAATTCAGATTGACGATAAAGCCCCTTGATACCACTTACAAGTTGTAGAACCTTGGAAAAATTTCTCAATCACTAAGGCCTCAGTGGTTTTATCTGCAAAACAGGAACACTATCTAACTGCTTAAATGTGGAAGACTAAACCAGAGGACCATTTTCAATATAAGCAAAGAAAAAGATTCAAAATGCAAAATAAAGCTAAGGGCATAAAAACATCTACATACTTCAATTAAAATTTTGATGAAATGAGATAAATTCTATTTAAATATTAATACTATTATAGAGAAATATTTAGCTTGTCAATCTTATCCAGATGTCTTAGAATAAAAAATAAATATTTTTCTACAAACCTATTTGTCATCTTAATGGGTTAGATAGATGGCAAATATTGTTTAGAATTTTTTCTCTGAAGATAGAATAATGGAAAGACATGTGAACCAAAGCCAAGATTAGCTCTGAGTCTTGGTTGTCTCTTCAACATTTAGAGAAATTTGAAAAGCACTTTTCACTCTATGCTACTAAAGGCAGTACTCCCTGAATTCTCATATGACACTGAGACAATAGAAAAATCAGTGGTAATTATATAAAGCTCTATAAAGCTAAACATAAAGATATACAATAAAAATGCAAGGAAATGTTTTTGAGGGAGAAAACTGTTTTCTTTGAAATTCAAGCCTATTTAACTTTTTTATTCTTATTTTTTAATTCCATGAGTCTTTCCCCATTAGAGACTTTGTATTAAAGTTTTCCTTTCTGTCCATGCTTTGCCTTCTGCCTTGGAGTTCAATTATAGTAAATCTTATAAAATATAATGGCTGAGGACACAGACTTGTCCTGAATTTCAGTCCTAAAGACATCACTTGAAACATGAATTTCAATCCCAAAGACATCACTTCTCTCTCTCTCTCTCTCTTTTTTTTTTCTTTTTCTTTTTAGGGCTGTACACACCCCCACCCCCACCCCCAAGGCTATGGAAGTTCACAGGCTAGGGGCTGAATAGGAGCTACAGCTGCCGGCCTAGGCCACAGCCACAGCAATGTGGTATCAGAGCCATGTCTGCAACCTACACTACAGTTCACAGGCAATGCCAGATCCCTGACCCAGAGACGCAAGCCAGGGATTGAACCCACATCCTCATGGATACTAGTCAGATTCGTTTCTACTGTGCCACAATGGGAACTCTCCCAACAACATCATTTCTTAGCTTTGAGGCTTCAGATAGATTAAACAACCATTCTACTGCTGTTTCTTCATGTGGACAGGATAGTAACATTTTTATCTATTGTATAGAATTCTTATAGGAAGGAAATAAGGTATCACATACAAACTGAATTGCAATGAACCTCACACAAAATAAGCACATGATAAATACTATATGTTATATTATGGCTATAATTTCTATTTACTATAATAAGCATTAATTCACTGCTTATCTGAGACAAGAAGGTCAAGAAATCTATCACATGTAAGAGGCACTGTTTAATAGTTGATGCTACTACTAAGTGCGTGCAGATATTCACAAACTGGAATAAAGATAAAGTGAATCTTAACTCTGAGGTACAATTTGCTCATGGATAAAATACACATTTCTATTTCTATCAAGGAAAAAAAGGACACATTTGATAACCACACTGAAAGGCAGGAACAATCACTACCATTCCATTCCTTCTAGCACACACAAGCCTCAACAATGTGTGTGTAATATTTGAAGGAAGGACAGCTGTTTCTATTGTGAACATACCTGACTATTGAAATTTTCTTTCTTGCCCATCTCAATTTACTCCTCTTTTAAAGAAAAAAAAAATTGTATTGAAGTATAGTTGATTTACAATATCATGTCAGTTTAAGGTATACAGCACAGTGATTCAAATATATATATAGTCACTATATATATATATATATGTATATATATATATATATACACACACACACATATATGCAAAAGAACTACATATATAGTCCTTTTCAGAATCTTTAATTTACTCCTTTTGAATGCTCTATCTCATGAATGTCTTTACTAAAGGATTTAGCACACAAATTGCGACTTTTTCAATTTCATGCCTACCTTTCCTATTTGACTAAGAACTCTAAAGTGTCTAAATGGTAATCATCTTTTATTTCCAGAGTTTAGCATGCTATCTGATAAATAGACATGCTATAAAGATTTAGCAAATTTAATTTATTTTGTACAGTAATTTTTCAAAACTCTTTCCTGGGGAAAGAACTTAATCTTATTGCAACCAGATATTCTTCCTTTTTAAGGGTTAAGTAACAAATGTAATTAATCTCCTCTAGATTCCCATAAACATAAGTGAAAAAATACTGATTCTAAGCATCCCTATATTATGTTTGAAAAAATTTCAGATCATCTCATTCAAGAACATGTAAAGACTAAATCTTACTGTTGCTACTTAAACTCAGAACATTAGGATTTGAAAGAGCATGTGAATCATTTGCATTCATAAATGAGTCATGATTCTGGATATGAATAGTCTTTATAAATCATCTTTTAGACCCCACCTGACACCTTGGTAATCTGCTTACAGATACATTGATCTAGATTTCTCTTTAATTTTAATACATCATATCATAATATTAAAATACAGTTCTTTATATAAATATTTCTTAATGTGAGTTTAAAATTTTTATTTCAGAATGTGTAGTTCTTACTTCAAAGCAGAAATACTCATATTAAACATTTCCTTTATAAATTTGGCCAGTCTACACAAATGTGAAATCTTTCTTTTTTAACCTTCTAATATCCTGGCAGAAATGTTTTCAGACTATTCACATCTGATACTCTCCTGGGATTTTCTACTTTAACTGTTTTCAACACATTTTCCAAATGCTAATAAAGAAATAAAATAATAATGATGAAAATGTATATCTCTTTAAACTCATGGAAAGTTAAAGCTTAAGTATTTAAGTGTGACTTTTCTTTCAATCACAAAATAGGTATTGTTTTTTCTTTGAAAAGCACAGTCTCTCTTCCCCTAATTTTAAGTATTAGTCATTTTTAACACTTCGTAGTTTTGGAAGCATTCTAATATTTTAATTCATATTATACTCTTTCAAAATTAATGTGTTTCCTTTACCATTGGTATAAGTGAATAGAAATAAGTCAAGAAAGCAGAAACCCTGAGTTCTTTCCCCCTTTTGCTTTTATGCTACATCATAATCTTCCAGTTCTCAGTACAAATTTCTCATCATCCCCTGCTGCTCATTTTCTCAAGGATTTCAATGACCTTTCTTCAGGATCGTCCAGTGTTGAACTATAAGGCAATAGTAACACCAAATACAATAAATGCGCCAAGTCATATCCTTATGGGAACTGGCATACATCTTTATATCAAATGTATGATTTCACTATTTTATTTGCTGCATTTCCAATGTAGCCATAACATGCCAACACTATATTTTTTTAATTTCCCCAATACATTATTTTTTCTACTGTACAGAATGGTGACCCAGTAACACATAATGCAAATCAAAACTGCCATGAAATACCAGCCAGAATGGCCATCATTAAGAAGTCCACAAATAAAAAATGCTGGAGGGGGTGTGGAGAAAAGGGAACCCTCTTGCACTGTTGGTGGGAAGGTAAGATGGTACAACCACTATGGAGAATAGGATGGAGATACCTCTAGAAATCTATACATAGAACAACCATATGACCCAGCAATCCCACTCTGGGGCATATATCTGGACAAAACTTTCCATAAAAAAGACACATGCACCCTCATGTTCATTGCAGCACTGTTCACAATAGCCAAGACATGGAAACAACCCAAAGCTATATTTTAATTCCTATGCAATGAAGGAAGATTCACTCAGAATTTAATAAAAACATAAAATCTATAAATAGGAAAGACTAAGTATTTGAAAAGTAGTTGTTCAACCTGCAATTCATACACAATTACTCATGAACCTTGGAATTCATGGAGTCTCTGAGCTTCAGCTTATGCTTTGGGTTTCTAGCCTGCCTGCTCATCGTCTTCCTTTTCTGACTGTCTACTCTACAGATTCCAAATTTGCTTAGCCAGTGCACCTACAATTGCTTTAGCCAGTTCCTTCTTAAAAATCCTAGTGGCTCTCTTAGGTTGAACTCTGACATATAATCTGGTATCATCAGTGCATTACTGGATATATATATACAAAGCCAACACAGCACAAGAACCATACATACTTCATCATCCTAACCAATGTAAGAATGTCTTCTACAGAACCGTTGAGAAACTGTATTCAGAGATTGGTCTACTACCTCCTGCCTACTAAAAAGAGAACTTAAAATTAAGAATTGACAGGGTTTTTTGTTTGTTTGTTTTTAATTTCATGGCTACACCCTTGGCATATGGAAGCTCTCAGGCCAAGGATTGGACCTGAGCCATAGCTGTGACCTATGACACTGTTGTGGCAATGCTAGATCATTTAATCCACTGCACTGGGCTGGGGATCAAATCCATACCTCCAAGTATGCAGGGACCCGAGTCACTGCAGTCAGGTTCTTAACCCACTGTGCTTTGGCAAGAATTCTGGCAAAGGTTTTTTGAGGGTGTTGGCAGAGGATGCCTGCTCCTGTGGCATATAGAAGTTTCAGGCTAGGGGTTGAATCAGAGCTGCAGCTTCAGGCCTACACCACAGATACAGAAATGTGGGATCAAAGCTGCATATGTGACCTACAACACAGCTCACAGCATTGCCAGATCCTTAACTCAGTGAGCAAGGCCAGGAATTGAATCCACATCCTCATGGATACTAGTCAGGTTTGTTACCACTGAGCCACAACAGGAACTCCCTCTGGCAGGGTTTTAGATATAGGCCTTAACTGTGCAACTGCAGTACTGGGTAATTTTGGAGAGTTATGTAATTACTGGCATATTTGTAATCAAGTCCTAGGTTTATGGTGAGGTCAAATAGATGCGATTTCCAACTTCTCCTAACTCCACGATATGTTGAACACTTGATCTTTTTCTGTTTGTCTGTTCAAAAATCACATGGATGTATTACTTTAGGAGGAATAAAAGAATATGCTAAAATCAGAAAATATACTCTATAATGCTGATTAAGATGGTTATTGATATATATTAGCTCTGGAAATGATTTTTATCAAATTGGCATCTTTATTTTTATTTTTTTGTTCTAGCCACTTTTGTTCTAAAACAATTATAGTATTGTTCTATATATAACAAATTATGGCTATGAAGATTTGATAAATCAACATATGGATTTTAATAATGCCTACATTATTTTTTAAGTTATTCATCAGGGGAAAAACTACTACAAATAATGTGATATTAAATTAGTTCACAAACCTGGTCATTTAAAATATAATGAGCCAGACGTGTTAAAGCAGATGTTCAACATTCTTGGATTTTACATTCTGGTGTTCAACTACTGGCAAATTCCCTTTAAGACCGAAGAGCTATAGTAATTTATAATTTCCCTGAAGAACACATTTAACCGCATCATTGACAAGTTTGTCAAACAGGAACTGGAGAGTCAACTAAGCAAACAAAAACCACACTTCAAAGCACCTTAATTATGGTCTAGTTGTAAGAAAAAAAATGTGGACTGAATTATTTGGTGAGGCGGTATTCAAAACATTGAGATTTCTTTAACTATCTTATAACTTATCCTTTTCAAATGTCAAGCATATAAATGTTGTTCCAGGTCCATCTGTCCATTATTTGTTGGTTTATTGACTAGTTTTGTTAAGAGCTGTGTTGTGACAATGGGATATAACATGGCCCATCTTTTGGTAATGAAAATTTTAAGGTCACTCAAGTGAGCATTTTGTAGACATTTTTCTTCATCATCCCAGTTTGTCAGCACCTTGTCTGGTCTGAAATCTAGATAAATAATTTACATTTTTAGTTTGTTACAGTGTTTTTAGCTCTCTGACTTACAAAATGATAATTTAATATTTTGAATGAAATATGTCTGTAGGAGGAGGGAGGAGAAAGACAGGAAAGAAGGGGACAGGGTGGACAGAGAAGGATCAATAAAGAGAAAAGGACAGCAAGAAAGTGAACATCAATTTTATTTTCCACAGGAAGAAAAAATGCAACCATTTCTTTCAATACTAACACTATTTCTGTTTTCATTTCTCCTTCATACAGTAAGTCAGCAGTGTCATTTTTCTAACATTTTTCCATACACTTGCAGTAAAAGTAGCATATTGGCTTCCCATGCTGTTTTTGGGGAAGTTAGCAAGAGAAAGTGTTACCTAATGGAAACAGGAGAGAAGTCTCAAGTTCAAGTGTCCAGCATCAGTTCTGCCTTTGCCTAACAGAGTTATGACCAACTAACCCTGTTTTTTCATCTCAAATGTTTACCACAAAAGGTTTTCATGATGGTAAAAGAACAGAATCCACATAAACTACATAGAAACATGAGAATATTATTACAAATAAATGTTAAATTCATATCTCCATGTTTACTAGACAATAGAGTTCGTTTTTAAGCAATAATCTCTATCCTCTTTCTGCTCACAATTGGCAAATTTTACATTTAGGTGTCTCACACACCAAAAAAAAAAAACAAAAACAACAAAAAACACACAAGAAGACAGCATTTTTTTCTGTAGAAAGCAGCAACTCACTACTGTTAGAGCTTCCAACTCTGTTTCTGACAAATTTCAAGCAAACTGAATATACCAATGACTTTTTTCTTGCCAATTCAAAGAGCTCTTTAAAATTCTCATCTTTCCAGACCTCTCTGTAGGATTTGACACCACTATACCTGTTTCTATTCTTGAAATGTTTTATTCCCATGGTTTCTACAATAGCATTTCCTCCCTATATCTTTTACTATAACTCTGGTTGCCCCTTTCATTCTTTTTTAACAGCTCCTCTCCCTATGCTTATTAACCAAGTCATGGGTTCTCCATGGTTTGCTCAACTCCATTCTCTTCATTCAACTATTTAACACAAGTTGTTTTACTTATTTTCAGATTGTAAAAGGAAATTTTGGTCTTTTTCCCCTCAGGTTGATTGAGTTATATTTGACAAATAAAATCATATATATTCAAGGTATAAAACATGTGTGTGTGTGTGTGTGTGTGTGTGTGTGTGTATATTATGGAATGAGTCCCATAATCAAATTGATTTACATATTCATCACCTCACATAGTAACCCTTTTATATTTTTGTGGTGAGAATAGTTAAGATTTACTCTCTTTACAAGTTTCAAGTATACAATAGAGCATTATTACTCAACCTAAAAACTACTCGAACTGATCAACAAAATTAGCAAAGTAGCAGGATGTAAGATTAACATTCAGAAATCACTCACTTTTCTGTACACTAGCAATGAAATATTAGAAAAGGAATACAAAAGTACAATGCATTTTAAAATTGCACTCCAAAAAGTCAAATACCTGGGAATACACCTGACCAAGGAGGTAAAGGACTTATATGTCAAGAACTGTAAAACATTAATCAGGGAAATTAAAGAAGATGTAAAGAAATGGAAAGCTATCCCATGCTCCTGGGTTAGAAAAATCAATACTGTAAAAATGGCCATACTATCCAAAGCAATCTACAGGGTCAATGCAATCCCTATCAAATTACCCATGACATTTTTCACAGAACAAGAAAAAGCAATCCAAAAATTTATATGGAACAACAAAAGACCCAGAATTGCCAAAGTAATTCTGAAGAACAAAAACCAAGCAGGAGGCATAACTCTCCCAGACTTCAGGCAATACTACAAAGCCACAGTCATCAAGGCAGTGTGCTACTGGTACCAAAGCAGACATATAGACCAACGGAACAGAACAGAGAACCCAGAAATAAACCCAGATACCTGTGGTCAATTAATCTTTGACAAAGGAAGCAAGAAAATAAAATGGGAAAAAGACAGTCTTTTCAGCAAGCATTGCTGGGGAACCTGGACAGCTGCATGTAAATCAATGAGACCAGAACACACCTTCACACCATGCACAAAAACAAACTCCAAATGCCTGAAAGACTTAAATATAAGACAAGACACCATCCAACTCCTGGAAGAGAACACAGGCAAAACAGCCTCTGACATCAACCTTATGAACATTTTCTCAGGTCAGTCTCCCAAAGCAACAGAAATAAGAGCAAAGAATAAACCAATGGGACCTAATCAAACTGACAAGCTTTTGCACAGCAAAGGAAGCTAACAAGAAAAAAACAAAAAGACAACGTACGGAATGGGAGAAAATAGTTTCAAATGATGTGACGGACGAGGGCTTCACCGCTAGAATATATAAGCAACTTACACAACTCAACAGCAAAAAAAGCCGACAACCCAATGGAAAAGTGGGCAAAAGACCTGAATAGACACTACATCCAAGGAAGATGTACAGATGGCCAACAAACACATGAAAAAATGCTCAACATCCCTGATTATTAGAGAAATGCAAATCAAAAACTACCATGAGATACCACCTCATACCAGTCAGAATGACCATCATTGAGAAGTCCACAAATAACAAATGCTGGAGGGGCTGTGGAGAAAAGGGAACCCTCCTTCACTGTTGGTGGGAATGGAAGCTGATACAACCACTATGGAGGTCAGTATGGAGGTACCTTAGAAATCTATACATAGAATGACCATATGACCTAGCAATCCCACTCTTGGGCATATATCTGGACAAAACTTTCTTTAAAAAAGACACATGCACCCACATGTTCATTGCGGCTCTATTCACAATAGCCAAGACATGGAAAGAACCCAGATATCCATCAACAGATGAATGGATTAGGAAGGTGTTGTGTATATATATATATATATATATATATATATATATATATATATATACACAATGGAATACTACTCAGCCAAAAAGAAGCACTAATAATGCCATTTGCAGCAAAATGGATGGAACTAGAGACTCTGATCCTGAGTGAAGTAAGTCAGAAAGAGAAAGACAAATACCATATGATATCGCTAATATCTGGAATCTAATGTAAGGCACAAATGAGCCTTTCCATAGAAAAAATCCTGGACTTGAAGAATAGACTTGTGGTTGTCAAGGGAGAGGGCGAGGGAGTGGGTTGGATTAGGAGCTTGTGGTTAATAGATACAAATTTTTGCCTTTGGAATGAATTAGCAATGAGATCCTGCTGTGTAGCACTTAGAACTATGTCTAGGCTGAGTCTCAGTGCCCAGCCCCCACCTGAGCATCTCAGGCTGTGGTGTCCAGGCTGGTGGTTCATATGATCTGTGTGGCTCTCACTCTTCTTTGCTGTTCTCAGTCCAGCTGTTGTGATTTTCTTGGTGACTTTGAGGTCCCGCCAACTTGGCTGATCTTTCTACCAGTTAGGTGGCTTCCCAGGATATGGATTCTTTTTCTCCTTCACAGCTCCCTCTCAGGAATGCTAGTCCCCTCCTGATTCCTTTTCTCTCCCTTTTTTTCTTTTGTTCTACTGAGTTATGTCAAGAGCTTCTTGCCTTTTTGGAGATTAAGTTCTTCTGCCAGCATTCAGTTGATGTTCTATGTGAGTAGTTTTATATGTAGATTTTTTTTATGTGTTTGATGAGTTTGTGTATGCATTACCACTTACTCCTCTGCCATCTTGCTCAGCCTCAACATTGGTATTTTTAAAATTTCCCTGGGTGATTCTAATGTTCAGCAAGGTTCATGACCACTCTTTTCAGAGGTACAGAGTAATTGGCTCTAAAAAAAGATGGAGACATAAAAGGGATTATGAAGAAGCTTTTAAATAACTTATTCAGAATCCTATAAAGGTAACTTTCTTTTTATATATAATGATTTTATTTTTTTCTATTGTAGCTGGTTTACAGTGTTCTGTCAATTTTCTACTGTACAGCATGGTGACCCAGTTACACATACATGTATACATTCTTTTTCCTCACATTATCATGCTCCATCATAAGTGACTAGACATAGTTCCCAGTGCTACACAGCAGGATCTCATTGCTAATCCATTCCAAAGGCAATAGTCCACATCTTTTCTACATGAGATAACAGAAGTCAGCTATTGATGTAGGCTCAACTGAGAAGGTTGACTTTAGAATTGTACCCATCTATCCTATTAGTCTTTTCCAAGTACTCACATACATCCTTGCAACTCAGTGTGCCCCAGGCCCTCACTTGGGAACTTGTTAAAATACAGAACCTTGGTTGCACCCATGATCTCCTGAATCAGACTCTGCATGTTACTTACCAAGTGTGCAGATACAGAAATGATATGTCATTGGTTTCTTTAAGCATTTATTTCTTCTGTTCATAAAACAAAAGGATAGAAAGCTATGGAATTCAGGGTGTTATTAGGAGTGAATTGATCAACATTATGAACATGAGCTAGTTAGATACAGAGGTCCAGGAAGGAAAGGGCAGATTGTTGGAAAGAAGATGCCAGGATCAATGTTCCAGAGAGTTGGTTACAGATAAAGTTTACAGTGGTGGGAAGACTCATTCAGGTGTTCTGGCTAACAGTAGGAGCTATGAAATCATGGGAACATGGCAAAGTCTTCTTGACACTTGAAGAGTTAGCTAAGGAAAATATATAGGTAACAGACCAGATGGTTAGTCCTGACAGAAAAGACAAAAACTACATGATCTCCCTTATACATATAACCTCAAAAACAAAACAAATGAAAACAGATTCATAGACACAGAGAACAAATGGGTGGTTGCCAGCAGAGATGTAGAGGTGGTTTGGTGACATAGGTGAAAGGGATAAAGAAGTACAAACCCCCAGTTATAAAAGAAATAAGCAACAGGGATATGATATATGGCCTAAGAAATATGATATATAACATTGTAACAACTTCATATAGTGACAAATATTTACTACATTTACAGTAGTGATCATTTCATAATGTATACAAATGTGAAATAATTATATAGTTCACCTCAAACTAACATAATATTGTATATCAGCTATATTTTAATAAAATTAAAAAAATATAAATTAAAATCTGCTCAAATAATAACTGCTTTAGTAGTGAAGGGTTCGGAAATAATCTCCCATTGAAATAACACCTAACAAAAAGCATTTGGGCAATAGTTTTTAAACTCAAATTTTATCTGGAAGAATCTATATAGCAGCTTTTAAAACAAGGAATTTAGGATGGACAGGGAAGAGCTCCAGTTGTAAGGGGAGAGGATAAAGATAAAGTGGATCAGGGTTCACGGGACCAAAATTGTTCTGGTTTCTGTCCCTCTGCTAAATGAAATCTTCATTAAGTTGTAGCAGGTAAAATCCCCAGCTAACCCATAACTAGCTTCCTAACTTTTCCAGTAAATAGGAAATCCCAGGGACAAGGTTCTGACCCATAACTACCTAATAATTTCTCTACAGTAGAGCAGCAATGCTTTTCAGAAGCAACTTCTAAACAAATAACAAACACAGAATGAGCCCTGCGTGACCCCAAGGAAGTAATTTAACCCACTGAGCCTCATTTTTTCCATCAGCAAAATAATACTACCCCCTATTGACCTCCAAAGTGTTGTAAAGATAAAGGAGTTGATTCTCAAAAAGCACAGGGAGTCCCTGGGATGAAACATGCTCTATAGACACAAAGTACAATCCCTTAATAATTTATAAGTTCTTATGTTTCTGTTTTGTTTAGTTTTTGATACTGAGACATAAATGGTTATTTTAGAGTTCTTTTTCCTCTGTTCTATTTTTTTCACTTATATAAGAAAGAGCTGCATAAGTGAAAGTCTTGCTACTTCAGAATCAACAGCACACAAGATAGTAACTATAGAAAACTTTCTGACATATCTACCGTAGCTAGAGACTGAGATTTATCTTTTTTTCCAAATGTAATAAGTATATAGGACTTCTATTCATTCAAAAAATAATTATTGAGCTTAGACTTCCTGCCAGAAAATGTACAAATGAAAAATCAAGTCACCAAGATGATGAAATAGGTCATTCCTGACTTTGCTCCCACATCAAAAGAACAACAACTAACAACTATTCAATAATAAGACAGCACTGAGAATCCTAGAACATGAGAACATGGCTGAAGCACCTCCCTCCACCTCAGGCAACCAAGGCAGATTATATTAGAAGATAAGAGAAGTGGCTTCACATTGACCACATTACCCCTCCACCAGGCCAGCATAGCATCACATGGAAAGTTCTCCCTCAAGCCTCCAGTTAGTTCCTCCAGTGGGAAAAAAGAAACCCAGAGAAGATAACCAACTATATCCCAGCATTGACGTCACTTTGTGGGAGCTCCTATTCTCATTTTTCACTAAAGGTAAACTGACCATGACAGAGATGGGATGAGGAGCTTGGAACAACCAGCACACAAAACTTGGCAGATTAAATTCATATGTGCAGTGCCCAAATAGTAATGAGAACCCAGTAGCTTTGCTCATCCACAGAACAATGTTCATGACACCATCTGAGCAGAGATCTGCCTAATTTTTATCTTCATACAATGAATTTTGCCAGTCGAAAAGTCTAGTTTGCTTATGCTTAGACAGGGAGTAGCCACAGCCTCAGCCACTGTGGAGAGGGTCTTGTGGCCTCATATGGCCAGAAAGGCTGGCAAGAACTCCTGGAAGATGTATGGCTCTGTGGTACTTTAGCCCAGAGGTGAGAAGACAGAGCTAATTATCCCCAGGACAAAGCCAATACTGGACATGGAGGGTTCCCATGCTATGCGCAGACACAGGGATTTAATTCATAGCCAAGGCTGATAGTAGCTCCTGGCCTCTCCCAAGCCTGTTTGGGAAACTTAAAGTAGCTTGGAGTGCCTCCTCCTCCTTCCCAGGCAAGAGCAATGAGACATAACCCAACCCTCTGTGGTAAGTGCCTTCTGGTCACATCTGAACAGAAGGGCCATCAACAACTTCCTAAAGCTATTGCAGTCTAATGGTATTCAAGCCTAGAGAAGGGCAGGCAGAGATGATGGTTTGCAAAGCAAAGCCAGTGGCTCTTTTTAGCCAGAAAACCAGAAAGTATGGGTCAGCTTGAATTAAGAGAAAAAAAAAGGCTTTAGAGTTTCTTTTCTGTCTGGGTCCAAGGAGAGAATCTAATTCATTGCCCCACTCATTGTTGAATACAGCCTTGGGCCTGTTCAACAATGGGATCTAACCAGAGTATACAGGCACCTGTGTAGCCCATCCAACAGCCCTACATATTGTGGCACTTTAACATAGAGCACAGCCTGTAGCTTTTCTCATCTGCAGAGCAAAACCAAGGGCCTCATCTGACCAAAGAATTCAGTGAACACTCTAGAATTATTTGGGTGCCCTAAAATTGAGCTATACAGGTCCTAGGTCCCATCCTGCTGTCCACAAGGATGGCAAAGCAAATTCATAGCCTTATATACTGCTGAATATAGTACTCTCTCCCAAACATCTAGTAAGACTAACCAAAGAATCCAGAAAACTGCAGAGCCCATCCTACAGCCCACTTATGTAGGAACTGCTCTCAGGCAAAGGCACATGCCTCTATCCCCATCCTCAGAGCTCAATTTCCTCTCCTATAATTACAGGTCCCACCTGTCCAAGGACACTACCAGTAGACACACAAAACCTAACTGAGCTGACTAGTGAATAATGGTTTCTATGAAAGCAAACTTGTAAAGTCTTAAGGAGTAGTTCAATTATTCATATGCACAAATACCAATGAAAAGAGTCAAACATCACAGAAAATCAAGTATGTGTAATGCCAGCAAAGGAAAGTCCTAATAAAGCCCAAGGAACCCTAAAGAAATAGAGATCTATAACTTGTCAGACAAATAATTTGGAATTATTCTGTTAAGAAAATTTAATGAACTACAAGAAAATAGATAAGTAAAAAAAAATGAGGAAAACAATTCATGAACAAAACAGAAAGTTCAACAAAAAAATATTAGATTTGAAGAACATGATAACTGAACTGATGAATTCAATAGATATTCAAAAATAGACTGTAACATGTAGCAGAAGGAATCAGAGATCTAGAGGCTAGGACATAAGAATTGTCCAGTCAGAGCAGCAAAAAGAAAAGAAGAATGATAAAGATTGAAGCAAGCCTATAGGTTATGGGACACAATGGAAAAACAAAAACAATATTCACATTATGGGGATACCATAAGGAGAAGATAAAGGGACAGAAATTATACTTAAAGCGATAAAGGCTATACCTTCCTGAACCTGAGAGAAATGGACATTCAGATCCATTAAGGCCCTAATGTGGCCTATACTGGCTACACTAAATTATCAAAAGTCAAAGACAAAGAACTTTAAAAGAAGCAAGAGCAAAGAGAAAAGTCACATACAAAGGAACCCACATAAGACACAGGTGGATTTCTCAATGCAAAATCTTCAGGCCCAGAGAGAATGCAATGACATACACAAAATATTAAAAGAAATCAACTGTCAATGAATAATTCTATACTCAGTAAATCTGTCCTTCAGAAAAGAAGGAGGGATAAAACTCCCTTGAACAAATAAAAGCTAAGGGAGTTCATTACCATCAGGCCTGCCTTACAAAAATGCTAATGGAAATTCTTTGAGTGGAAATAAAACAATACTAATTAACATCATAACAGCATTAAAAAGTAGCTTAAATGTCACTAGTAATGGTAAATATATAGTTATAGTTAGATTCTGAAATATGGTAATAGTGGTACATTATTCACTTACAACTCTGGTTTAAAAGTTAAAAAGCATAACTATAATGATAAGGTATTAGTTATACAATATAAAAAACATGTACACTGAGACAGCAAAAACCCCAAATGTGAGGAGCATGAACAGTAAAAGTATAGAATTTATGAAATCTATGAAGTTAAATTGCCATCATTTTAAAATAGATTGTTACAAGTTTAAGATACCTTATGTAAGCCTCATGATAATCAGTGAGGAAAATCTTGTAATAATTACACAAAAGAACATGATAAAAAAACAAAGCATACTGATTCAAAAATATATCAAAAGACAAAAAAAGACAGCAGATAAGAAACACTGAACAACAGAATTACAAAACAACCAGAAAGTAACAAAATGTCAATAGTAAAGTCCTTACTTTTCAGTAATTATTTTAAACATAAACCAATTAAGTTATCCAAATAAAAGACACAAAATGACTGAATGAATAAAAAACAAGATCCTACAACTGAATGACTAGAAGAAATTGCTTTAGCTTTAACACCCATAGACTGAGAAAAAATGGATGAAAAAGGAAATTTCAAGCAAATGGTTAGCAAAAGTAAAAGCTAGGGTAGCTATATTACCCTATACTAGGGTAGACAAATTTAACTTTAAACTAAATGGAAAAAGACACAAAGGTCATTATGTAATGATAAAGGTGTCAATCCATGAAGAGGATATAGCATTTGTGAATATTTATACATTTAACCTAAATAGATAAAGTAAAAACTAATAGTGCTAAAAGAATAAATAAAAAGTAATAAAAAGTAATACAAAAATAGTTGAAGACTATAATACCCCACTCTCAACAATGGATAGATTATCCACACAGAGAATAAGAGTAGATTTAACATTAAAGATCAAATAGACATAAAAGACTTATACAGAACATTTTATCCAAGAATAGCAAAATACCCATTCGTCTTGGGCACATATGGAACATTTTCTAGGAAAGACCACATACTAGGCCACAAAACAAGTCTTGGCAAATTTAAGACTGAAATAACACCAGGTATCTTCTCTAAACACAATGTCAAAGACCTAGATAACAACAAGAGAAAATTTGAAAATTCATGAATACATGGAAATTTAACAACACTCTCCCGAACAATCAGTGGTTTAAAGAACAAATTAAAGATGAAAAAGAAGTGTCTTGAGACAAACAAAAATGGAAATACATGCCAGAATGTATGAGATGCACAAAAATAAGTTTTAAGAAAGAAGTTTACAGTGATAAAGCCTACATTAAAAAGAAAGAGTCCATATAAACAACCTATCTTTATAACTTAAGAAACTAGAAAAAAAAAGCAAATGGAGCCCAAAGTTAGCAAAATAAAGGAAATAATAAAAAATTAGGGTAGAAATACATAGAGAACAGAAAATCAGTGGAAATGCTACACCAAACTAAGAGTTGTTTCTTTGAAAAGATAAAAAAAAAATGACCAACCCCTAGCTATACTATCCAAGAAAAAGAAAAAGGACCAAATCAATAAAATTATAAACTAAAAAGGATACATTACAATTGATACTACAGAAATTCAAAGGATCATAAAAGTCCATCCTAAACAATTATACCCCAAGAAACTGGATAATCTAGAAAAAATGGAAAATTCTTACAAACTTATAATTTACCAAGACTTAGAAAGAAATAGAAAATATGATAGACCAATTGCTAATAAGGAGACTTAATCAGTAAATAACAAATCTTCCAATGAAGAAATGCCCCAGACCAGATGGCTTCACTGACAGATTTTATCAAACATTTTAAAGAATAAATGCTATTCCTGCTCAAGCTGTTCCAGAAAATATGAGAGGAGGAAACACAAACCATTTTATGAGGCCAGTAATATGCTGACACCAAAAACCAGAAAAGAGCACCACCAGAAAACTACATCAATATTCTTAATGATTATGGATGCAAAAATTCTCAATAAAATGCTAGCAAACCAATTCGGCAACAAATTAAAAGGATCATTCCCCATCATCAAGATTTACCCCTGAGATGCAAGGATGGTTCAACACACACAAAGTAATCAATATAATGCAAGACATTAATAGTATGAAAGAAGTGAGAAATGGCCAAATGGCAAAGTAAGAAGACTCTGAGATCACCTCCTCACATGGCTACACCAAACTTAACAGCTATTTACAGAGTAACTACTAATATGAAAGTTCTGAAGATTAGCAGAAAATATGTTCTAAGACTAAACATATGAAGAATGAAAAAAATGAAGCAGGTACAGGGGGGAAAGATACTATATAGTGAAGATCTTTAACTTTGAGCGGGCAACCCACAAATGGGAGGATCATTACAACCACAGAGATTCTATCCAAAGAAATATGAATCTGAGCCCCACATTAGGATCCCAACCCTGAAGATGTCATAATGTGAAATTGAGCCCACAGAACATTTAGTTCTAAAGGCCAACAGGGCCTACTTTCAAAATCCCAAAGTGCTGTGAGATAGAGACTCAACACTTAAAGAGCATACACAAAATCTCACATGCTCCAGGATACAGGGCAGAAATAATCTAAAAGAAGCCTGGGTCAGACCTACCTACTGATATTGGAGAGACTCCCAGAGAGGCAAGAGGCAACCAGAATTCACCTTGAGACATAGACACTGGCAGAAACCATTTTGGAGAGCTCCTTCTGCCATGAGGACACAGGTGTTGGCAAGTGCTATTTTTGAATCCTCCCTCTTGCTTATTAGCATTGCTACCTTGTCCGGCCCACCCAGCCTATCTGAACCAGAACTGGGATACCTCAAGCCAATCAGCTAACCATGCCAGGACACAGCCAAACCCAACAATAGGCCAGAAGTCTTAGGACCACCTGGGCCTTCAGCTACTCCAGGGCCCAGGATCTAGCCCTGCCAGCACTAACTCCAAGATCCTTAAAGCCTTCAGGCAGCCATTGAAACCCAGCCCCACAAACCAGTAGGCCACCACCAACTCCAAGAGCCCCTGGACCCTGTAGCCAGTGATCTCAGTACCCAGTTCCACCCACCAGTGGTTGGACACTAGTCCCAGGACCATCATAGCCCCACGGCCAGCTGTGTCAAAAGAACCTTGCCCTACCCACATCAGGCCAATACCTGCTCTAGGAATCCTAGGGCCTTGTAGCCAGAGACTGTGGAAAAAGCTTTGCCCATCAGTGAGCTGGCACTAGCCTTAGGATATCCTGGCCCCTATCCCTTCCCACCAATGAGCCTACACTACATCCAGGACCCTAGGTCCCTGTAGTTAGAGACACCAGGACCTGGCCTCTTCCACCAGGGGTGAGCACCAGTCCCAGGATCCCCTAGGTCCCAGTTCAACCCACCAGTGAGTGGGTACCAGCCCTGAAATACCATAGCCTACTGTGTCAGGATATATACCACTCACCAGCAGCCCAGCACCAGCTCTAGGACCTTATGAGCCTCAACCCATCCAAACAGTAAACCAACACCAAATCTGGACATCTCTCAGGCACCCTGGATCAGTCCCCTCAAACCAGCAGACTGACACCAGCTTTAGGACCACATAAGCAAGTCATGGCAGAAATAGACCTTTCCCACTAGCAAGCAGGAATCAGCTCATGGATGCCAGAGCCATGGAGATAAGCAATCTATGAGATAAAGAGTTCAGGGTAATGATCATAAAAGATGCTCTAGGAATTCAGGAGAAGAATGGATAACTACAGTGTGTAGTTTAACAAAGAGAAAAATATAAAGAAGAATCAAACAGCTGAAGAATATAACTAAAATAAATACACACTAGAAGAAATCAACAGCAGATTAGACAATACAGTGGAATGGATTAGTAAACAGGGAGACATAGTGGAAATCACTCAAAATGAATAGGAAAAAATTTTAAAGTGAGGACAATTTAAGAGACATCTGGGACATCAACCATGCACACATTTACACTATAGGGGTCTCCAGAAAAGAAAGAGAAATGAGCCTATAATATATTTCAAGGCAGAATAGATAAAACTTCCCTAAGCTACAAAAGGAAGCAGACATCCAAATCCAGGAAGCATAGAGAGTCTCAATCAGGATCAACCCAATGAGGACCACACCAAGACACAGTGTAATTAAAATGGTGACATACTGAAGACAGAATATCAAGAGCATTAAGGGTAAATTAACAACTTACATATGAGGGAAGTCCTATAAGGCTATCAGCTGGCTTTTCAGCAGAAACTCTGCCAGCCAGAATGTAATGGTACAGTATGTTTAAAGTGATGAAAGTAAAAAATCTACAACCAAAAATTTTCTACCTAGCAAGCATATCATTCAAATTTGAAAGAGAACTCAAATCTTTACAGACAAGGAAAAAGAGTTTATCACCACAAAATCAGCCTTACAAGAAATGTTAAAGGGACTTATATAAGTGGAAAAGAAAACAACACAACTAGAAATATGAAAATTACAAAATAAAGAATGTCATTGGTAAAGACAAACACATAGTAAAAGTAGTAAGTCAATCATGTATAAAGCTAGTAGGAAGGTCAAATACAAAATTAGTAAAATCATCTATATCCACAAAACATAGTTAAGGGATATACAAAACAGAAAGATGTAAAATATGTCAAAACAGTAAATGTGGGGGAGAGTAAAATTCAGAGTTGTTAAAGTGTGTTCAAACTTAAAAGATCAGTAACTTAAAATAATCTTGTATATCATATAGAGATTATTCTATATGAGCTTCATGGTAACCACAAGCCAAGTAGTAGATACACACACACACAAAAGAAAAAGGAATCCAAACATAACATTAAAGATAGCCATCAGATCATAAAGAAAGAAAGCAAAAGAAGAAAAGAAGAAAGAGTAAATACTAAAACAACCCCAAAACAATTAGCAAAATAGCCGTAAGTCCATAAGTGCCAATCATTAAGTTTAAATGGACTAAATACTTAATTGAAAGACAATGTGGCTGAATGGATACAAAAACAAGATCCATCTACATAGAATATAGTAGGTAATTATGTAATACCTTTTTTTGTATGGTGACTGATAGTAACTAGACTTAGCATGGTCTTAATTTTGAAATAGAAATATCTAACTACCGTGTTGTGTAATAGAACTAACATAGCATTGTTGGCCGCTTTTATTTCAAAAGCAAAAAAGCCAACAAACTGATAGAAAAAGAGATCAGATTTTTGACAGAGGTGGGGTAGGACGGTGGATAAAGGGAAATTGGAAAGAGTAGTCAAAAAGTACAAAATTCCATTTATATATAAGTGCAAGGGATGTAAAATAACATGATGACTATAGTTAACACTGTTGTATGATATAGGGGAAAATTGTTATGAGAGTAAATTGTAAGAGTTCTCATCACAAGAAGAAACATTAACTTTCACTTCTTTCTTTTCATTTTATTGCATCATTATGAGATTATGGATGTTAGCCGAACTTATTCTGGTAACTGTTTCATAACATACATAAATCAAATAGAAGCCCTGAGAATACTCAAAAGACAAGGTTAGATCCCACCTTGGAGACAGGCTAAAAGAAGACAGAGGCAGAAACAAAAATGTGATATTTTACAACTATTTTCAACAGGGAGCATGACCACCTTGAAAGTGGCTAATTTGATGTTTGGTCTGGTTCATTTTATTGATAAGAGCCATCATTACATCTGCTGGAGGCTTTTTGGAGCATGTAATAACCAGCATCTGGGCAGTGGAAAAGCCAAGACTACTAGCCTAGGAACAAGAAGACCTAAACCACGGTGCCTATTTCCAGTGTTAATTAGCTGAGTGAGCCTTAATGACATCATCTGCAAAATGAATTGGTGGGCTAGGTAACTGCTAAGATTCCTTCCAGCTTCCATGTTTTTGAAGGCTTTCTAATATTGTTTTCCTTCACTGTGTCTTTAAATCTTTTGAAAAGCAATTTATTATTTTGTTTTATTATGGAAAACCAACACTATCAGATTATACAAGAGGTTCACAGACCACTCTATAGAAACTGAGGTGGGTTTTTTTGTTTTGTTTTTTTGGGGTTTTTTTTAGAGCCATACCCATGGGACATGGAAGTTCCCAGACTTGGGATGAAATCATAGCTGCAGCTGCCATCCTACACCACAGCAACACAGGACCCTTAACCCACTGAGCGAGGCCAGAGATTGAACCTGCATCCTCACGGATAATAATAGGGCCCGTTACTGCTAAGCCATAATGGGAACTCCAAAAAACTGAGATTTCAAAGCTCCCCTTTGTAAACCAGCAAAAAAAAAAACCTGCCTGCATGTATGCTTTTCTCCTTTCTGGAAGATCCCTTGGCCCTGTCTAATGCTTTTATAAGGTTACAGAACAGATTTGTGTAAATGGAATGACAGCACCATTACAGTACGTAAATGAAGGGCCCTGAAAAAGCTTCCTGACATGAAATGGATAAACGAATTGGCTAAATCAGCTGCGTATGAAAAATTGATCAACAAAGTACCAAATAATGAACAGCCATAGGATATGTCCACTACTGGAAAAAGAAAACATTATTTTTTCCTTTCAAATTCCCTGTTGTTAACTCTGGAAATACCTAGATCTCTATGACCCTAAAGCATTTTCCAGTCAGGACTCACTCATGGAACACAGCTCAGGATGAAATAGTTCAGGCTGCTAGAGAAGGGCTGGGAAACTGACAAGAAACAAATTGCCTGCCAGGTTGAGAACTGTCAAAACTTCACTGAAAAATGGGTATTTTAAACAAGCCATTATTCGAGGGTGGCAAGGGATGGGGGGAGATAGTTGGGTTTCTCCCCATCCTGAACTTCAGCTTTGGATTTTGAAGGTGTAAAGGCAACTTTATTTAGAGTAATGGTTTAATCAAAGCCCACATTTCTGTGAGCTCGTCACTTTTCCTCTGCAGCCAGCTTAGCTCCCTAGCATGCCAGGAACAAAAGCCTCTGCTGGCAGAGACACAACGCTGACACAGCCTCTCTGCTGCTTTTCCAAGGCATGTTTAAAAGCCACCTCCTGTGCCCAGGGATGGCAGGAACACCAAACCCCACGTGCAAGCTCAGGCTATCAGATGAGGGCTCTCCACTCCCAGGGAATTCTTTCACTCTCATCGTATTATTGCTTCTGAGCTTTCTTTCAAGGGTTTTTAATCAACGTTTCAACTAACATCAGACTCAGACTCAGTTTGTCAGCATGGATGGGCTTTGCTTCTCCTTTTAAAAGAAAGCTTAGAGTTCAGTAATTAACATTTTGATTAACTCTTAAATACTGAAGAGTTTTATTTTGCTTCTAAAAACCTCATGTTTCAAACTGTGATTCTTTCTGTGGGACCGAGGGTGCTGCTTCTTATTATCAAATATGGAGCATTAAGAAAAAGGGCAAGTGAAGCTCAATTGAATGCACCAGGGATGGTAGGAACACAGATGAATCCCAAGGAGAGTGTTAGTTCTTTGGAGCAGAAAGCTTTGCAAATGCCAATGACTGGGAGAGACTGGAGAACTGACCTTCATGGATGGTGAGGGGGAGAAAGGTATAGAAATGAGACCAGAAAAGTAGGAAGGAGCCAGATCACAGAACAGAGTTAGATTTAATTCAAAGAGTAAAAGAAAGACAATTGAGGTTTTAAAGTAGGCATCTGATGTGATCGAGCATGTTCTTAAAATAATACGTTTTAAAATTTTAATTGCTTATTAATGTGTATATGTGCACATTGAATGCTTATTATGTGCCAGCTAATACTCTAAGGGCTTTATGTAATACTCTCTGAGGTAGGTATGATTGCTATCTCTCTTTACAGATAAGGAAGCTGATGCACAGCAAGTTGAGACTTATCTTGTAAGTGTCAAGAGTTGTGAGTTAAATCCTAGTAACACAATTAAGGCACTTGTGCATTTTAGTCATTATGGAATATAGCCTTAAATAAATGCCCAGTCTAAGGTTACTGACAGAAGCCACATCCACAACATGAACTGTGTGTCAAATAATTCATATAAAATTCATTCTACTTTTTAGTCTCCTAGGTGGATAATATTATCAAATACAATGCATTCTGGACCTTCCACTATTTTCTGTTTTCCCACTGAATGACAGATTTCAAATATCATGGTGAAGTACCTTATGTGGATTTTCCTTAGGAAACAACTCAGAATGATGATGATGATGACAACACATAACATAATCCATAAGGCAAAACTCTTAACCTTCAGATTAAGAAAAGCCCCCTTTCACTTTTCAGATATTCCCTGGGTATACTTCTTTAACAGTCACTGCAGCTGTTATATTCTCTCCCAGAGGTAGAAGAGATGTGTCCACCTTGCTCCTCTAAGTCACTCAGACCAAATCTTCCTTTCTGCCTCAGATCCCACCTGCCACTCCTCCTTCCTTGTTCTGTCATTTAGTGACCTTCCTGAGACCCTTTGCCCAGCAACTCCACCCCCTTTCCTCTGGGTCAGCAGTTCCTTATTTTCCCTCTTCAGCCAATTTAGATTCCATGACTCATCATCATAATCAAGCTCTTATAAATACCTTATTTGACCTTCTCTCCCCCCCCTTGCACTTGACTGACAACCCCCTGAATAATCACAACCATTTGTTTTTTCAGTTCCTGACTCTTGCAGCCAGAAAAGAGCTTCAGCACTATAAATTTGTGACTGCTAACTTCAAATGCATTTCAAAGTCCACTTCTGCCCCAAGGGGAGTGTCTGCCCTAACCCCAGGGAAATTATTTGGGAAATTTCAAAGATGCCTGGGCACAACCCCATACTAATTAAACCATTTTCTTTGAGTTGGGCAAAGTTTAGCATGTCTTTAACTGCCTGGAAAATTCTAAGGTTCAGCCAAATTTAAAAAACATGCTGCCTTTACCACTTTTAGCTGCCATCCTAATTGCAAATTTCTTTAAGAAACAGAAGCCATTGGATGAGAATTCCCTCATCTTCCTCAGCAAATCCACAAAACTATCAATTCTGTCTCCAGATTTTGTCACAACTTTGTCCACATCTATCTCCATCACCGCAACCCTTGGCCTGAGCCACCATCATCTCATGCCTGATCTCCCAAGCTTCCATCAGCTTCTCTAATTCTATGTGCTACATTGGCTACAAACTGTGCTCCACCCAACATCTAGACTGATTTTTTAAATGTTAAAAACCTTCTATGACTTCTGTTCTCATGGAGAATATAATCCAAGCCCTTTGCCAAGGCCTATCTCCATTTAACTACTTATTCCCATCCATCCTATGCCCTCTTCTCCTCACACAGTGTGATTCAAACACTAGCCTCCCTCATTCCACAAATCAGAAGCCCCCCTCATGTTGCTTCTGGCATGACCTCTGGCCTACCCTCATGCCCACTTCCACCTTTAACTTAGCAAGCCCCTGCTCATATGCAGGCCTTCCACCTAAATTGTCTTCCACAGAGAGATTATCTGTTTCCAAATAAAACATTGTTCCCTCCTATTTTTTTTTTCTTATAACATCCTGAATTTTCTTCCTAATACTTCTCATTTTTGTATAATTATTATTTCAAGTTTGTGTTTAGACATTAATGGAGATAAGCTCCATGAGGTTAGGAACTATGTAGAATTATTCTTCACTACATGCAAAGTGCCTAGTTTGGTGCCTGTCACATAGTAGAAAAGCAAAAAATGTCCTGATAATTTGCTATACTGAAAACATTTTAGATCACTTTGAGCTTGTTTTCCAAAGAGTCTGGCAATTGAACCCCCCCCCGATCTTTTTTTAATTAAGCCCAAACAGGAGTTCTTTTGTGGAGCAGTGAGTTAAGGAACCAGCATTGTCAGTGCAGTGGCTCAGGTCACTGCTATGGCACAGGTTCAATCCCCAGGCCAGGAATTTCCACATGCAGCAGGTATAGCCATTAAAAAAAAAAAGCAAACAATAATTTCTTTACTATAATTATAATGTTGTCAAACCATATTAGAAGCACCTTAGATTTGATTAAGCCACCAGTTGGGCTCAGGCTATGTGTAAATCTTTCTTCCTCATAATAATTCGTGCATAGCGGTGTTTCCTGACACCAGATTATAGTCTATTCTGCAATTCCAACACATCCAGGATTAAGTGCACGTTAGTATATGTCTCCATCTGATAAGTGGATCATCTTTATCATTTCTTACTTTGTCACTTTGATCATATTAAATAGTTAAGCAGTAATTCAATTTTATTTGTCATTAAAAGCACCATCTTTTGCTGTACTCATTATTTTATCAAATGTATTTTCAATTTAATTTACTCTTATCTGTGTAATTTTATTCTATCTTCCTTTGATTGATTCTGTCATTAATTTTTGAGTTGGATGCTAAGCTGATATATTTCTAGTCTTTTTCTTTTTCAACTATAAAAATGAAGGCCACATTAAATAATCCTCTCTGAGATTGGCAAACTGCAACCTACAGGACAAATCCACTCAATATTCTATGCCCCCAGAGTTGAAAATAGTTTTTACATTTTTAAAGAGTTGTAAGTACAAAATGATAAAAGAATATGTAACAGAAACCATGCATAGCTCATAAAGCCTAAAATATTTACTTCCTGGCTCTTTACACAAGAAGTTCTCTAATCCTTGATTTAAACAGTGCTTTAGCCGTAGTCTATACTTTTGTTATAGAGTATTTTAATTATCATGTAAGTATTTCTATGTGTCATTGTAATTTCATCTTTGACCTAAAAATTATTTAGAGGTGTATTTTTCCTAATAAGTGTCATTTTGTATTTTGCTTCGTGGTTGATGCTAACTTAATTCATTTTTGTAAGATGACTTAGCATGTTTGGTGGCAAATATTTGATAGAAGCCCAGGCTTGCTTTATGACTTAGCACCTGATTGATATTTTTGCATGATGTTTGTATACTTGAAAAGAACTGTCAATTTTCTATTCATAATAGATTCTATTCATACATATTAGATCTAGTTATTTAATCAGTTTGTTCAAATTATCTATGTCCTTATTGACATTTTGTTCATTGATCTATTAACCACTAGGAAAGGCAGGCTGATGTATCCTGTAAAAATGATACATTTATCAATTTGTCCTGAATTATACAATTATTTTTGCTTTGTATATTTTTAAACTGTATTATCATTTGCATACAAGCTTAAAATTTCTATATCCCTTAGTGATTTGAATATTTAATCTATGTATACAGTGGACTTATCAACATTAGCAATTTTTTTTGCATTCACAATAATCTTATCTGATACCAGTATACCTACAGCAGTATTCATCCAAGTAGTATGGCTCACATTTTTACATCACTTTACTTTGAACTTTACTATATCACTGTAACTGGAAGTTAACTGAATTATTATAAATATATATAGATCTGACAGTCTTAACTGGAAAGTACAGTTTATTTATATTTATTTGATTGCTGTTATATTGGGATTCCTTTCTACTTTCTTTTTTAAAAAAATAAATATTATTTGAGTATAATTGAATACAATGTTGTGTTAATTTCAGAGAATGAGCACTCCATGCAGATACCCCCAGCTTCAAAGGCATGGAGGTCAACTGTATACAATAGGGAAATCTACTCAGTACTCTATAATAACCTATATGGGAAACTAACATGAAAAAGAATGGATATATGTGTTTTATAACTTATTCACCTTTCTACTTTATTTTGTACCTTATGTTTTACCACTATTTATTTTTTTGCTTTTATTTCCAACTTCATTTTAATTCTCATTCCATTTTATTCTGGCAGAAAGAAAGTGATACACTCCAAATACCATAGAAATATTTAAATGCATATGTAAATTGACAAAAATCTATGGGTAATCAACTAAATTACCTGTCCCCTTAAGAAGGACACCACAGGCTTAACTATAATCACCCCTTTCTTTACTTTAGATTACCAATAATTTAGTTTGCCTTCTTTATTTTCTATTCCTTCAAATTAGATTATTAATGACATACTTATTCACTTTTTGCTTAGCAGTTTATCTACAAGTTTGCCATGGCTTCCTGCTTCTTTTATGCAGTCAGTCCTCACTATTCATTGATTCAGAATTTGTAAATATGTATGCTTGCATATCTAGGTCTTTAATCCACTTGGAGTTTATTTTTGTGTATGGTGTTAGGGAGTGTTCTAATTTCATTCTTTTCCATGTGGCTGTCCAGTTTCCCCAGCACCACTTACTGAACAAGCTGTCCTTTCTCCATTGTATATTCTTGCCTCCTTTGTCATAGATTAGTTGGCTGTAGGTGTGTGGGTTTAATTCTGGGCTTTCTATCGTGTTCCATGGATGTATATTTCTGTCTTTGTGCCAGTACCATATGGTTTTGATGATTGTTGCTTTGTAGTATAGCATGAAGTCAGGAAGGGTGATGCCTCCAGCTCCATTTTTCTTTTTCAGGATTGGCTATTCTGGGTCTTTTGCTCTTCCAAACACACTTGAAAATTTTTTGTTCAAGTTCTGTGAAAAATGTCCTTGGCAATTTGATAGGGATTGCATTGAATCTGTAGATTGCCTTAGGTAGTACAGTCATTTTGATAATACTAATTCTTCCAATCCAAGAGCATGGTATATCTTTCCATCTATTTGTATCATCTTTGATTTCTTTCATCAGTGTCTTATGGTTTTCAGAGTACAGGTCTTTGGTCTCTTTAGGTAGGTTTTACTCCTAGATATTTTATTCTTTTGGATGCGATTGTAAATGGGATTGCTTTGCTAATTTCTCTTTCTGGTCTTTCATTGTTAGTGTATAGAAATGCTGTTGATTTCTGTGTGTTAATTGTGTATCTTATGACTTTGGCAAATTCATGGATGAGCTCTAACAGTTTTCTGGTAGAATCTTTAGGATTCTCTAGGTATAGTATCATGTCATCTACAAAGAGTCAGAGTTTTACTTCTTCCTTTCCAATTTGGATTCCTTTTATTTCTTTTTCTTCTCTGATTGCTGTGGCTAGGACTTCCAGAACTATGTTGAAGAGTAGTGGCGAGAGCAGACATCCTTGTCTTGTTCCTGATCTCAGCAGGAATTCTTCCAGCTTTTCACCACTGAGAATAATGTTCACTATGGATTTGTCGTACATGGCCATTATCATGTTGAGGTAGGTTCCGTCTATGCCCACTTTCTGAAGGGTATTTATCAGAAATGGGTGTTGGATTTTGTCAAAGGCTTTTTCCTTGTCTATCAAGAGGATCATATGCTTTTTATTCTTCAGTTGCTTAATGTGGTGTATCACACTGATTGATTTGCAGATATTGAAGAACCCTTGCATCCCTGGGATAAATCCCACTTGATCATGATGGACAATCTTTTAATGTATTGTTGGATGTGGTTTGCTAGTATTTTGTTGAGGATTTTGGAATCGATGTTCATCAGTGAAATCGGCCTGTAGTTTTCTTTTTTTGTGGTATCTTTGTCTGGTTTTGGTATCAGGGTGATGGTGGCCTCATAGAATGAGTTTGGAAGTATTCCTTCCTCTGCAATTTTTTAGAATACTTTCAGAAGGATATGTGTGAGCTCTTCACTAAATGTTTGATAGAATTTACCTGTGAAGCCATCTGGTCCTGGACTTTTGTTTGTTGGATTTTTTTGTCACAGTTTCAATTTCAGTTCTTGTGATTGGTCCATTCATCTTTTCTATTTCATCTTGGTTTAGTCTTGGAAGATTGTACCTTTCTAAAAATTTGTCCATTTCTTTTAGGTTTTCCATTTTATTGGCATATAGTTGCATATACTAGTCTCTTATGATCCTTTGTATTTCTGTGATGTATGTTGTTACTTCTCCTTTTTCATTTCTAATTTTATTGATTTGAGTCCTCTCTCTTTTTTCCTTGATAAGTGTGGTTAAGGGTTTATCAATTTTGTTGATCTTCTCCAAGAACAAGCTTTTTGTTTCATTGATCTTTTCTATGGTTTTCTTTGTTTCTATTTCTTTGATTTCTGCTCTGATCTTTATGATTTCTTTCCTTCTACTAACTTTAGGTCTTCTCTGTTCTTCTCTCTCGAGCTGCTTTAGATGTAAAGTTAGCTTGTTTAGTTGAGCTTTTTCTTGTTTCCTGAGGTGGACTTATATTGTCATAAAGTTTCCTCTTAGAATGGTTTTGCTGCATCCCATAGGTTTTGGAGTGTCATATCTTCGTTGTCATTTGCTGCTAGGTATTTTTTTAATTTCCTCTTTGATTTCTTCAGTGATCCATTGATTGTTTAGTAACATGTTGTTTAGTCTCCACATGTTTGTGTCTTTTGCAGTTTTTTCCTTATTGTTGATTTCCAGCCGTATAGTCTTGTGGTCAGAAAAGACGCTTGATATGATTTCAATTTTCTTAAAGTTACTGAGGTTGGATTTGTAGCCCAGGATGTGATCAATCTTATAGAATGTTCCATGTGCACTTGAGAAGAATGTGTATTCTGTTGCTTTTGGGTGGAATGTCCTATAAATAGCTATGAAGTCCATCTGGTTTAATGCTTTTTTCAGGGCCTGTGTTTCCTTATTGATTTTCTGTCTGGATGATCTGTCCATTGCTGTAAGTGGGGTGTTAAAGTCCCCCACTATGTTTGTGTTATTGTTGATTTGTCCTTTTGTAGTTGTTAGCAGTTGCCTTATATATTTTGGTGAACCTATGTTTGGTGTGTAGATGTTTAAAATTGTTATATCTTCTTTTTGGAATTATCCTTTGATCATTATGTAATGTCCTTCCTTGTCTCTTAAAATATTCTTCATTTTAATGTCTATTTTGTCTGATATGAGTATTGCTACTCCAGCTTTGTTTCCCATTTGCATTTAATATTTTCTTCCATCCTCTCACTTTCAACTTTGTATGTGTCCCTAGAAGTGAAGCGGGTCTCTTGAAGGCAGCATATAAATGGGTCTTGTTTTTGTATCCATTCAGCCAGTCTATGTTTTTTGGTTGGGGCATTTAGTCCATTAACATTTAAGGTAATTATTGGCATGTATGTTCTTATTGCCATTTTATTAATTGCTTTGGATTTGCTTTTGCTGCTCTTTTTTCTTTCCTTCTTCTCTTGTTCTTTTCTGCCTAGAGAAGTTCCTTTAGTATTTGTTGTAAGTCTGGTTTAATGTTGCTGAATTCTCTCAGCTTTTGCTTATCTGTGAAGGTTTTGATTTCCCCTCAAACCTGAATGAGAGCCTTGCTAGGTAGAGTAACCTTGGTTGGAGGTTTTTTCCTTGCATCACATTAAGTATATCATGCCACTCCCTTCTGGCCTGCAGAGTTTCTGCTAAAAAATCTGCCAATAACTTTATTGGGGTTCCCTTGTGTGTTACTTGTTTCTTTTCCCTAGCTGCTTTCAATATTTTCTCTTTGTCTTTAATTTTGGTCAATTTGATTAATACGTATCTCAGGGTGTTCCTCCTTGGGTTTATTTTATATGGTACTCGTTGTGCTTCCTGGATTTGAGTGAGTGTTTCCATTCCCATGTTAGGGATGTTTTCGGCTATTATCTCTTGGAATATTTTTTATGGCCCCTTCTCTCTCTCTTCTCATTCTGGCACCCCTATAATACAGATGTTGGTGCGTTTAACATTGTGCCAGAGTTCTCTGAGACTCTCTTCATTTATTTTTGGTCTTTTTTGTCTTTTCTGTTCTGCATCTGTAATTTCCACTCTTCTGTCTTCCACCTTGCTTATTCATTCTTCTGCCTCCTGTATTCTGCTGTTAGCTGCTTCTAGTGAATTTTTTATTTCAGCTATTGTATTTTGCATCTCTTCTTAAGTTTTATATCTTGTATCTCTTTGGTCAGTGTTTCCTATAAGTTATCCATTTTTGCCTCCAGTTTATTCCCAATGCCTTGCATCATCTTCAGCATCGACAATCTAAAGTCTTTTTCCTGGAGGCTGAGAATCTCCTCATTGCTTAGCTGATTTTCTGTGGTTTTTCCTTTCTCCCTCATCTGAGTTATAGTTTACTGTCTTTTCATTTTTATAGGTTTTTGGTGTGGTTACCTTTTTACAGAAAACAGAGTTGTACCCTTGCTTACTTCTGATGTCTGCCCCCCTGTGGCTGAAGTCAGTATGTGGCTTGGTGTAGGCTTCCTGATGGGAGGGGCTGATGCCTGCCCACTGGTAGGTGGGGCCAATTCTAATCCCTCTGGTGGTTGGGGCTTAGTCTCTGGATGGGATTAGAGGCAGCTGTGTATCTGAGGGGTCTTTAGGTAGCCTATTTACTGAGGGGCAGGGCTTTGATCCCACCTGGGTTGTTGTTTTCCCTGGAGCTTCTCAGCAGCTGACTGATGGGTGGGGCCAGATTTTCCCAAAATGGCCACCTCCAGGAAAAGGCAGGGCTGCTGAATATTCCCGAGAGCTTTGCTTTCAATGTCCTTCCCTCACAACAAGCCACTTTCACCCCTGTTTTCCCAGGAGGTCTTCCAAGTACTGCAGTCAGACTTGACTCAGATTCCCATGGAGACTTTGCTTTGCCCTGGGACCCAGTGCACGTGAAAAATCGGTGTGCACCTTTTAAGAATGGGGTCTCCATTTCCCCCAGTCCCATGGCGTTCCTGTGCACAAGCCCCACTGGCCTTCAATGCCAGATGCTCCAGGGGCTCTTTCTCCCAGTGCCAGATCCCCACATGTGAGAGTTTTATGTGGGGCTCAGAACTCTCACTCCTGTAGGTGAATCTCTGTGGACTAGTTAGTTTCCAGTCTGTGTAGCTTCCCACCCAGGAGGTATAGGGTTGTTTATATCCTGAAATTGCCCCTCCTACCTCTTGATGTGTCCTCCTCTTTGTCTTCTGGAGTAGGATATCTTTTTTAAGGTTTCCAGTCCATTTGGGTAAAAATTTCTCAGCCTTTAGTTGTGAATTTTGTTGTTTTTTTGGAAAGAAGTTGAGCTCCAGTCCTTCTATTCTGCCATTGTAATCTCATCTCCTTTATCTTCATTTTTAAAAGACAATTTCACTAAGTACAAAATATCACATTGATAATTACTTTTTTCAAGCACGTATTTTATTTTTATTTTATTTTTTTGACTTTTGTCTCTTTTAGGGCCGCATGCGTGACATATGGAGGTTCCCAGGCTAGGGGTCTGATCGGAGCTACAGCTGCCGGCCTACACCACAACCACAGCAACACAGGATCCCAGCTGTGTCTGTGACCTACACCACAGCTCAGGGCAATGCTGGATCCTTAACCCAATGAGTGAGGACAGGGATGGAACCAGCAACATCAGGGTTCCTAATTGGATTCGTTTCCACTGCAGCACAACAGGAACTCCTCAAGCACATATTTTAATGGAAAATGTTTTTCCATTGTTCTCTGTGTTCCATTATTACTACTGAGAAATCACCTATCAGGCTAATTGTGTCCCTTTCTAAGCAATTTCTCTTTTTTCTCTGATAAGCTTTAAACATTTTCTTGCTTTGTTGTTCTGGAACTTGTTAAACTTCTTGACTGATGTTTTTCTTCACTTCTGGAAAATATACACTTACTTATTTTTCCCTTTGAATATTTTATCTCCTCCCTTCTTCCTAAGACATTGAAGAGATATATTTTAAATCTTCTAAATCTATGCTACACATCTCTAAAACTTAACATTTTCTATTTCTCTGTGCTCACCTGTGAATATTTTCTTTAGATTACTTTCAAACAACTATAGTCTCTGCAACCATACTATTCTAAATTTTTACCACCTGTTGACTAAGTTTAATTATGTACAGTATTTTCTAATGTTGAATTTTTATTTGATCCATTCTCTTAAAATTTTGTCAATTTTTATATTTTCCCATTCTTTATTGTTAGTGACACTTATTTTATCTCAAACATACATTTTATTTTTTGTACATGCTATTTTCCTTTTTATAAAATTTTACTTCATATAAATACTATTATAGTATAGTTGACCTACAATGTTCAGTTAGTTTCAGGTGTACAGAAAAGTGAATCAGCTATATATATGTATTATATATACACAGTATATATAGTGTGTGTGTATATATGCACACACACACACATATACATACATACACACATTATTTTTCTAATTCTTTTCCCATATAGGCCATCACAGAGTATTGAATAGATTTTCCTGTACTGTATAGTAGGCCCTTGTTACTTATCAATTTTGTATACAGTGTGTATATGCCAATCCCATCCTCCCAATTTATCCCTCCCCACAATGTTTCCCCTTTAGTAACCATAAGTTTGGTTTCAAAATCTTTGAGTTTTGTTTCTATTTTATGACGAAGTTCTTTTGCAACATTTTTATTACAGTCCACCTATCAGTGATCTCATAGGACATTTGTCTTTGTCTGACTTACTTCACTTAGTATGATAAACTCTGGATCCATCCATATTGCTACAAATGGCATTACTTCATTCTTTTTATGTCAGAGTAATATTCCATTGTGTGTGTGATTGATACCACATCTTCATTATCCATTCCTGTGCTGATGGACATTTAGCTTTCTTCCCTATCTTGGTTATTGTAAATAGTGCTGCAATAAACATCGGGGTCCATGTATCCACTATTTCTGATAACTACAATCTATGCAATTTAGATTTTTTTTTGTCTTTTTTGCCATTTCTTGGGCTGCTCCTGTGGCATATGCAGGTTCCCAGGCTAGGGGTCAAATTGGAGCTGCAGCCACTGGCTTATGCCAGAACCACAACAACACTGGATCTGAGCCATGATTTCAACCTACACTACAGCTCACAGCAATGCCGGATCCTTAACCCACTGAGCAAGGCCAGGGATCAAACCCGCAACCTCATGGTTCCTAGTCAGATTCGTTAACCACTGAGCCACAACAGGAACTCCTATGCAATTCGGATTATTCTGTTTGTTGTTCCAGCTTATGCTTCTGTGTGGTGTTTTATTTCCTTCCCTTATGATTTTTGTTTGTTTGTTTTAATAATCTTTGCAACTTTTTTGTGATAAATTTTTGACGTTTAGGCTTAAATTATTTCCCCCCAGAGAGAATTTGCATTTGGTTCTTCCAATCTGGGAGCACATCTGACCAGAAACCAGCTGAAACTAAATTTCCAGCTAAATTCACAAAGTATGAATCCTTGCTCTGGGCTAAAAATGCTCTGGAATGACATTTCCTTTTATCATTCTACCCCAAGCTAAGAATGATATAAGCACGTTTCCCTCCATAGTCCCAGAGAGGCAGATATTTCTGTAGCTCACCATAGGATCCCGAGTTATGCAAGGTTAAAGGGTGTCTCTAAATCCCTCAAAAACAGAAAAGGTCACCATTGATTAACAAAGATCTTCAGGACAAAGACAGGATTCATTATTTTCAGTCCTCTCTGCAATTTTCTGGACTTAAGGATTTCTTATGTTTATGATCCCTCAAAATGCACTTAAAATATTTTTAAATTATTTCATTTTATATGCCTCTTCTTCTATGTAAACAAAGAAAATCAAAATCAATTTTTCTATTTAACAGAATTTTTAAATTTTATTATGATTACATCAAAATGCCTGCATTTTATGATTACATTAAAATTCCCTTAAGTACTTCTTATGTTCTTTATGTTAGGCACCTTCTCAAACTAATGAAATAAAAATAAGCAATAGGTAGAAAGAGGCGTTCCCATTGTGGTGCAGTGGAAACAAATCCGAGTAGTAACTATGAGGTTGCCTATTTGATCCCTGGCCTTGCTCAGTGTGTTAAAGATCCAGCATTGCCATGAGCTGTGATGTAGGTTACAGATGCAGCTCAAATCCCATGTTGCTGTGGCTGTGGTATAGGTCAACAGCTACAGCTCCAATTTAACCCCTAGCCTGGGAACCTCCATATGCAGCAAGTATGGCCCTAAAAAGACATATATATATATATATTTCAACATAATTATAATGCATTACTATTTATAGGTTATGTTACTACAGTGGGGTAAGAGTAATGATTCTCATACTAGAAAATCTAATGATACATGTTATGGACTGAACTGTGTCTCCCCAGAAACCATATGCCAAAGACTCCCCCCACCACCAGTGTGACTGTTTTTGGAGATAGGCCCTTTAAGAAGGTAGTTAAGGTTAAATTAGGTCCTTAGGGTAGGGTCCTAATCAATGAGACTGATGTCCTTATAAGAAGAGAAAGAGACATCAGGAGCTTGAAAACAGAGGAAAGGCCATGTTGAAGACATAGCGAGTAGGCACAGCAATCTACAACTGAGGAAGAGAGGACTCACTGGAAATTACCCTGCCTGCACCTAGATCTTGGACTTCCAGCCTTGAGAACTATGAGAAAGTTAATTTATGCTTTTAAGCCACTTGGTCTTTGGTATTTTATGATGGAAGCTCTACAAGTCTAATACTAAAATTGGGCTACATTAAAAAAACTTAAGTTTTTGAAGTTGCACATTCATAATAGAAAAATATATTTGCATTCATACCACTATGATCTTGTAACATTCAATGTAATGTTTTTCAAAACAAAACAAACAAAACTTCCCAGAGTCAGTTAACTTCCCTGGCGGGTTAAAATATCAATAGCTCATACTATGTAATATATGTACCACTAACATTTTTCTGATATTTGCACCAAGGAAATTTTTCATTGTATCTCACCCTAAAAATCATAAAGATTTGGTAATAATAAACTAAATTTGTTCATACCAAAAAAAAAAACTCTTACAGTTAATAATTTCCAAATACTGAAGAAAGAAAAATAAGACTCAAAAATTAAGTAAGACTATTTTCAGGTGAAAAACGAAAATAGATTTTTAAAATATTTTTAACTCAAAGGAAAATAAATATGCAGCATAATCAGAATTGTGAGATGCAGTAAAAGCAGTGCTGTTAAGAAAATTTATGGATATAAGTACATATATGAAAAAAAGAGGAAAGGCTGAAAAATCAAATATCTGACCTTCCAAAGACAGAAGCTAGGAAAACAACAAATCAAAACTTTAAAAAATAGAAGGGAATGTCGAAGGGAAAAAGTAGAACTCAATGAAGTAGATAACAAATGTAAAATAAAAATAATAAACCATAATTGGTTCTTAAAAAAGAATGATAAACGTTACAAACCACTGGTGAGACAAATCAAGAAAAACAGAATGAAAACATAAATTATTATGTAAAGAAGATAAAGGAAACTATAGACATTAAAAGGGAAGTAAACAAATATGATGAATAATTTTACACCAATAAATTTGAAAATTTTGACAAAATTGACAACTTCTTTTAAAAACACAGCTTATGAAAACAGACCAATGGACACTAATAAAATATAAGATTATCCTGGGAGTTCCTGTTGTGGCACATCAGAAACAATCCGACTAGACTCCATGAGGATGAATGTTCGATCCCTGGCCTCGCTCAGAGGGTCAAGGATCCAGCATTGCCCTGAGCTGTGGTGTAGGTAGCAGAGGCGGCTCAGATCCCGTGTCACTGTGGCTGTGGTGTAGGCCAGCAGTTGTAGCTCTGATTTGACCTCTAGCCTGGGAACTTCCATATGCCACAGGTGCAACCCTAAAAAACAAATACATATATATGTATGTGTGTGTGTATCACATACATATGCATATTCATATGTACACATACACACACACATCTATATATACAACTGTCCAGTTGAATACATTATTTAAAATCTTCACAAAAATAGAATTGCACTCTCTGATACCTTCAAGCACAAAGAGTTGTTAGCCAATCCAAAAGAAACTCACTTTGGAGTTCCCATCATGGCTCAGTGGTTAATGAATCTGACTAGGAACCATGAGGTTGCGGGTTTGATCCCTGGCCTTGCTCAGTGGGTTAAGGATCTGGCATTGCAGAGAGCTGTGGTGTAGTTTGCAGATCCGGCTTGGATCCCATGTTGCTGTGGCTCTGGCATAGGCTGGTGGCTATGGCTGTGATTCGACTCTTAGCCTGGGAACCTCCTTATGCCGCGGGAGCAGCCCAAGAAATGGCATAAAATAAAATAAAATAAACTCACTTAGATTATTAAAAAAAAAAGAAGAAAACGTCTCTAACTTTTTGGAAGGTCTACCACAATCTTGATTCCAAAAGCTGATGAGGACCAAAGAAACTATAATTACAAACTAGTCTCCCTCAAAAACATACTTGCAAAAATTCAAACAAGATATTGGTGAATATAACATAGCTATACCTGACAAGGATTATACAATACAACCAAGTGAAGCTGTTTATTCTAAGAATGCAAAGAAAATAAATCAATTTAAAGAAAAATAAATAAGTAATGAGGTATTTATTGTACACCTAAGTTCTGAGATTGAGATGTTTACAATGTTAATTTTCAAAAATCATAAAAATTCTTTGAGTCAACTTAAAGCAAACTTCATTGATAAAAGCCAAAGAAATTAAAACAGTAGGGCACAAAATCAATTCTGAAATATGTTTAAGATATATTTATAGAAAAGTCCTAAACCAAAACTTACTCTAATAATTAATCTCAATTTTAGGTCTAACTTGAGTTTGTAGTTTTGTTTTACCTCAGGAGGCTAAAGTAACTAATATTATTCCCCAGAAGATGTATTGTATGATTTCTCTTCAGTGTATCTTTTCTTACAAATCCAATGATTTAGAGGGCATCCTTATAAGTAACATTTATAAGTTTATAAATTTCCAGTGAATTACAAAGCCATTCTATGCCATGCACATAGAAATTATATTTGTACTTTCACATTACCTAAGAGCAATACATCTAACTTTTGTCAGTATAAGTGAATGACCAAGATATCATCAACCTTTTATTGTACAGACAGAATTTAGTATCTACTAAAGTGATAACAATGCCACTCTTAAACCTGTTAACATCAAGTAGCACACACATTTCTGTCATTAGGAATTTCCTGAGTTTATATTTCAAGCAAATATGGTATGAAATTAATTAAGCTATAAGCTGAATTTCATTGCTTTTACAAGGGATTACTTCTGTAATAAAAAATTTCATCTCTCTCAAGTTAATTAATTGAATGGAATATCATATAATCAAATTTTAACATAGTTGCTAACATTTACCAGTAGGTTATTTCAAATGTGAGTCTTCAAAATCTTATTAAAAGTAATAAATTATAGTTAAGGCCAATTTAATACTACATCCCATTAAGATTTTGAATGAATTATTAATTGTAACTTTGTAACTAACCAATTGAAGGTTTTATGGCACATATACTGTGGTTAATCAAGTTTTATTTTCTTTACTGGTCATGGTAAAGTACTAAAACTCTCTTAAAATGTTCATAAATCTAATTCATATTTTTGCCTGAAATATTCCTTCAATCATCTTGGGATAGTCACAGATACCCTAAATATATTTAACTATCTATTTTTCCAGTCACTTAAAAAATTAAAAATCTTAAAGCTCAGGGTAAGGTATAAGTATACTGATACAATATTCATAATTAAGATACTACCTTATTGAATATCAGCACAAAGTTTGAAAAATCATCTATTTAATTCCAGTTACCAGCTAATTTTGTACCCAGCTAATTTTGCCCTATGTAGAAGAAATAAATCAAGTAATATTCATTTGGAGGGAGAAAAAATTTAAGAATAATTTCTTCAACCATTTTCAGAAAATAAGAATTTACCCATATAGATGCTGATATTATCCTTTAAATTGCCAGAGAATATGATAGAAAAGATGACTCATGTCAGATGTCAAAGTGCTCAAAGAAGAAGAAGGATTAATTGGGGGGTCAGAAGAAAAAAGCAACCAGAGAGGCACTGGGTCATACATTTAGGCTGCATATATCTGAAAGCAGAAGAGTATAAAAGTAACAATAAGAGCAAGGAGAGCATCAAAGGCAGAGCTTAACTCACTGCCTTAAAAAGATTACACAATAATTAGATTTTTATTAAATATTTTTTATTGAATAGATATTTGTTGAATAGCTGAATTATAAATAAGTGGATAAATTTGCAAATATCACTTCTACTTCCTGGTATACCATGTATGGGAGACTAAAACTATATTCAAAAAAGAGGGGAGAAAGAAAAAAGAAGTAAGGTTCTCAAAGAAAAGTTTAATATTCATTAAGTCAGGGAAATAGGACATATCTTAAAAATAGAAGAGGTTTGAGGGGGAAAGTTGTTACAGAGCAGTGGAAAAGGAGGCAGATAACCCAGTGCCTAAACTATTCAAAGTTTGTAATTGGCACTCAAAAAATTATTTGTTGATAGGATTAATGGAATTCAAGAGAAAATGACAATACAAATACCAGGGTATCACTTCTTGGGGAAACATTTCTTCCTACATACACTCCCAAAACCCTTTTAAAATATTTACCACTTTTTTAAGACCCTGACTCCCCAAAGTAAACTGTTTATTTCCTAATTGAAGGAACCATGTTTAACATTTCACCGTTTGTCCCAACACCTAAACATAAATAAAATCTGGTACTTGGCACACAGTAAACATAAATAAAATCTGAATGAAAAGAGGAAAAAGAAAGAAGGAGAGAGCAATGGAGAGAGGAAGAAACATGGAAACATGAGATGAAGGTTGATGGGGATGTAAAGAAAAAGGAAACCTGTTCACTATTGGTAGGAATGTCAACTGGTTTAGCCATTATGGAACCTATGAAATTTCCTCAAAATTTAAAAATATAACTACTGTATGAGCCAACAATTCCACTTCTTGAGTACATATTTGAAGGAAATAAAATACCTCAAAGGGGTATCTTCACTGCCATGTACACTGCAGCATTGTTTACAATAACCAAGACATAGAAACAACTTAAGTATCTGCCAGTGAAAGAATGAAATGAATAAAGAATGTAATATATACATATGTATGTATATAAATGTATACATGTACATTTATACACACACATATATATGCACACAAACAAAATATAAATTAGAATATTATTTGACCACAAAAAAGAAAGAAATCCTGCCATTTAAAATAATATAGATGGAACTTGAGAGCATTATGCTAAATGAAATAAATTAAGCAAAGACAAATACTGTATGAATTCATTTTTATGTGAAGTAAAAAAAAAAAATCAAACTCTTATAACAGACTGGTGGTTACCACAGGTGGAAGGTGAGGGGTGGAAGAAATTGGTGAAAGTAGTCAAAAGGTACAATCTTTCAATTGTAAGATAAGTAAGTTGTGGGGGTGTCATTCAGCATGGTCACTATAGTTAACAATACTGTATTGCATATTTGAAAGCTGCTATTACTGGAACTTAACTGTTCTCATCACAAGGAGAATAATATATAACTATTTGAGGTGATGGGTGTTATTAAAATTATTATGGTAATCATTTCATAATACACAAATGTAGCAAATAAATATGCTATATACCTTAAGTTAATACAATGTTATATATCAATTACATCTCAGTAAAATGGAAAAAATTAAATAAATTACTCCTGTGAGTCACTATAAAGTTTTAGCAAAAGATAATCCCACCATCTCAGTTCTAAACAATGCCATAACAAAAAACTGTTCCAGAACTTTCGGGATCAATATGATTTAAAAATTTCTGTCTCATTTTTTCCATAAATATATTCCTCCCTGAAAGATTTGGTATCTTAATACTCTGAAAAATTATAATCATCAGTGTAATTTAGGACCAAGAATTTTATTAATTTTACTTATACTCTATGACCTTAAAATTTATAAAGTCTTACATTTGAGGAGGCTAGACCATTTTCTCTCCTAAAATAAGAGACCTTTCCAACATGCCTAAGAGCCACATTTTTTGCTGAAACCCCTGTATCCTCAAGGAGTTTAGTAGCCCTGGGAAGGGACCCCCTTCAGTCAGAAGCCACTTGTTCCATCGGAAGACCAGTCAACATCAATTGTCTATTTCTTCTGATAGTTCTTTCCTACTGATCTCCTCTGAACCCGTAAATATTTTTAAAATATTATAAAAGTAATAAAAGTGTACTTATTGTATAAAAACTTCTCAAAGAATGCAGATAAAGACAAAGACTCCTTTGACCACAACAATTTTTTCCTTTTAAAATCCTTTTTTATTTTTTTATTTTTTTTTTGTCTTTTCTAGGGCCACTCCCATGGGATATGGAGGTTCCCAGGCTAGGGGTCTAATTGGAGCTATAGCCACCGGCCTAATGCCAGAGCCACAGCAACACAGAATCTGAGCCGAGTCTGCAACCTATACCACAGCTCACGGCAAAGCCAGGATCCTTAACCCACTGAGTAAGGCCAGGGATCGAACACTCAACCTCATGGTTCCTAGTCAGATTCGTTAACCACTGCACCATGATGGGAACTCCTCTATTCTTCATCTAACTAAAGACACAAGCAATTCTGATGGCTTTCTTGCTAATAGAAAATATGACTTTTCCCTTAAAGTTTTCTGAGAACTTTTAAACTCATTTTTAGACTTTGAAATTAAGCTATCGAAATCTTAACACATGTCATTTATCCATCAGTTTATTATTATAAAAAATTTATTTATTTAGTGCCTATTTTGTTTGGGACCCTCTGCCTTGCACTGAAGGTACCACAGTGAATAAAAGAGATATGTTACCTGTCCTTAGGCGCTTACTACCTAATGTAAGAAGTAGGTATAGAATGAGTAATTTATCTGCCCCATGAAATTGTCTCAGATTTGAAATCACCAGATCTGCATGTGGACAAGTCTTTCTTCCTTATTTATGTTGTTCCTAATTAATACTATCAGACACATCCAAATATGAAAACAGAGTATAGTAACCCAGATAACATGATTCTTCAGAGCCAGAGCCAAACAAATATAACCATATTTCTTATTTCATTAGTTTTTTATTGGGGTCTGGCTGAAATAAAAATGCCTCCATTTTGAAATATAACAATCATGGAGTCATAACAATGGAGTGAACCTTGGAGATTTCCCAGTCCATTTTTCCACTGTAAGAATTATTTCTCCACCATAAATAACATATTTGTATATCTCCAAGGAAAAGGAATTCACAAACTTATGAGGGAATCAGATACATGGTTAAATAAACTTTAGATCCAAACTGAATGGAAACATTGTTTCCCTATGACTTCTCTCCATTTTTCCCATTTCAATTATTTGAATTCATAGAAAATAAACATACTTTTCTTCTACCAATATTCTTCAGACTCTTAAACATGTCAGGAAGATATACCACATGAGTATCTTCATATTTTGGTAATAGTCAAGGATTATTGAGCAAGTATTATTGGTAACTTGGGTTAAAGGATGTATGAATGGCAAACAACTCTTGAAAGTTAAAGACAGAGGTATCTCCCCTGGAGACATTTATTTATATTTCAAAAGGTAATAAATCCAGGGGTCATTACCATTTTTCGCAGGAATGATTTACATCGCTTACATTACAGAGAAAATCTCTGTATTCACCCTTGCCACCCCTTCCTCCCTTTCTTCCCTCTACTCTCCCTCCCTCTCTCTTCCTAGAGATGAGAAGGAACAGCCCTGCCACCAGCTCTGCCACCAGCTCCTAAATAAGTTCAGAGATTAGTAATGGTGCAGTTCCTGTCCCTATTGTATGTGCAGGTGACGTCTTCCTTCATTATGTTACCCTGTGGGGAGCTGGACAGTAGGGAACTGATTAAAATGTTCAGTGACTAATTAAAAGATTATCTCTGAGCCAGAAACCTCTTAGTTCCCGGCAGAATAAAATAAATAAATGCAGATATAACAATTTAGCAAAAGATAACTATTATTAAGACTTCTCTTTTTTTCAGGTCCACCATCTTGAGATTCCTCAAGCTAATTATCAATTCCCTCAGCACATTAATAGTTGGTTTCTATGATTATTATACCAGTTTTGCCAATGTCTTCCATAAAATAGGCCCCTAGAATAAAATAATAACTAAGATAAAGGAATTATATTTCCATTTTCTTAATCCAACTTTACATGTTTTTATTAGTATATGGAAAGGGATACAATTCTAAGAAGACCTTTCTCTGTGTCTTTGTGTTGATGAGGAATGATATTTATCTTCCTTAGCCTTCCTTAGACTATCTAAATTAACTTGAAAACCTGTCCCCAGACTTCTGCAAGTCTGACTGTGTATGTCCATTTTTAGATAATCCATGGCAATCTTGGAATCCTGCTTGCATACATCTGGAAGAGGTCCATAGCATTCTGAGTCACAGTCATGTCTCAGGAGAGGAAAATAATGTTCAAATATCTGCTTTCAAGTTGTCTTCAAATGTGATCACATAAAATAAACTCAATTCTGAACTTACCTTTTATGACAAGGTATCCATTTGCGTAAAGTGAACTCTCTAGGCGATAGTGAAAGTTATGGGGTGGCAAGAGGGAGGTTACTTAGAACCCTTGTCCTTATTTAACTTAAGGAAAATGAGGCCAAAGTTTGCCTAACATCTCTGAGTATGCAATATAAGAATTTAGAAAGAGCACACTATCAAAACATTTGGCCAAAAACTGCATGTTTATAATCATTCTTGAACATAAACTCTTGCTCATTTGATGTGAACATTTTTACATCTTTTAGAAATGCTTTAAGACATTTCCTGGTCTGGCACTTCAGGTGCAATCTCTTAAACATTTACAGCTCTGAAAGAGACAATTTACTCAACAGTCATGTTTTGTCTGCAGTAAAGAGACATTTGAATTTCTAAAGAGAAAGCCATCTTTTTAAATTAGAATTTCTATTAGAAAAATGTGCCCACTTATTACGTGATTTTTTATTTATCGGATTTGATAAGTAAATGATTTCCCTATTTTATTCCCCAATTTGATTTCCCTCCTTTATTTCAAAAGATGCCCATTATATGCTATAAACAACCTAGCCTATAAACTTTCAGGGATATGATTAAATATCTTTTAAAAAGCGGTTTTAATCCTAGGATTTCTGTTTTTAACACTCTCCAAGTCAATTTTAAATTTTAAAACTAGTTCTTCTCCCTTAATAAGAATTATCAAAAAGGATATAATTACTATTAAAAAATGGATCACATTTTTCACCTTTAAATGAAGATACTCAAAGCAATACATCTTTGCTCCTCATTCCCAAATTTCTCACATCTCTATAGCCTGGCTTTCTTCTAAAGAGAGGAAGCAATTTCATTATTTAACTCGTAATATCATTCCTCTCAGACTTGCCTTTATTCATTATTTCTATTCTGGTGTTCTTTTTTAGAATTTTGCATTTGGGATTGAACAGCTTTCAAAAGAGAAAGTTTGTGTCTGAACAATGGGCTCCTTTCTTGAATGCCCTGGTTGACAGTGTACAAGAGTACTTCATTGGAGTTTACCTAGCAAATGCACTGCTCTGAGAATTTGGCAACAGTCCACAATTCAAATGCCAGCAACTCCCAGTGAGCCTTGGATTGTCAGCTAATTTCAGCTAAAAATGATTCCTACAGTGGGTTGCTTGCATTAATTATGCTTAAGATCCAGTTAATTGTCAGCGTGGTTTTAAAAATAACTTTTCCCAGAGGCTTCTCAGCTGTGTGAAAGCCCCCTGGCACTCCATCATCCCTGAGACCCCACGGTACTCACTCCAGGGAGGCCTTCAGCAGCCATTCATGTCTCCTGTCTCCTGTGGCAGCTGATCCATGTACTGAAGTGACAAGGCACAGTAATCCCAGCCTTTCTAAGAACCATCCTGCTTGACATCTTTTTATTTTCCGAGATGAGCCTCTGTGGAGGGAAAATACTGGATGAGATTATTGTTATTATCCTTATCATTTTCATTAATACTATTACCAATATCTGAACATTAGGCTCTATATCTTTTCCTGAGATTACCCTCCCCCCAACAACAACAAAAGGCCACAAAAATAAACAAGAAAACAACAGTGGCTGAGCACCCACATCAGCACTTTTAATAGAGCTCAAATTATTTAGCTATAGCTCAAAACACACTTCATTGTTTCAGGTTGTTAACCACAATGTCTTATAAAATGAAGCATGTTTACTGTCATTTCACAAAAGTCATTTCTTCCTTTATGAATTTGGCAATGAAGAATTTCAAAGATACCAGTGTGGGATTGTTATCGTGCACCAACCAAAGCTGTCAGGCCTCATTACCTCCAAGACAAAAATTACAGACTAATGTATTAAAGGCTTGACTAGAAATACACCAGGCGCCCTCTCTGTTCTGCGGTAATGGGATGACACCAGCAGCCCACAAGCTGAACTACAGCCATCTCCCCTCCCCCTTTGCAATCCAGTGCACAGAAGTGCAGAGATGATAAACATCCAAGTCAAAATCGAATTGCTGGATTTATTGCCAACAGGACCCAGCAGCGCTGCTGTTCTTGTGAATGCAGTGCATTCATTTTCACAAACCCCATTTCAAGGGGTCTGTCAAGAAGCAAACACGCTTCTTATCCAGCTGAATATTAACATAGCAGCTCCCAGCCCCAATTTATCTCCTTTTAAAGAGAGAACTAGAAGACAATTTGAGGGGTTTGTTCTGATTCTATAAAGTAAAGTGCTTTCAGTGATTATATAATGATGTCATCCTGGCTGAAGTGGATTGATTTTTTTTAATTATTTTTAATTTTCAAGTCACTTTTTTAAAATTTGCTTTTGTTTCTCTATGAGGTTTATGCTTCCAGACTTTACAGATAAGTCCTTGAACACACCGTATAGCTCTGAAATGGACTGATGAGGTCACATTTTAAAATCCATCTTACTGACAGTGTCGGTGAACTTTCCCTCCCCCTGCTTATGTACCTATCATACACACCTGGCCAATGAAGAACTCGCAATTATTTCTTCCTGCCTGAATGTAGGTTGTGGACTCCAACCTTATTGTCCTAAATAGTTAATGTCTATGGTGGACCCCTGCGAGATCTAAGCTGGCAAAAAGGAAGTGACGGAGCTTAATGTACAACAAACAAATGTGTTGGTCTGCGCAGGCTGCACAGAATATAAAAGCTTCGTCCTGAGCTGAAAGAGGTCATTCTCTTGCCTTGACCAGACAGGTGCCTGAGTGTGCTTCTCATATTTGCAATCCGGAAGTTTCTAAAATTGTTAGACCATGGAAAACCTACAGGAAAGCTTAGGTCATTTGGGAGAGTAAGGGAGAAGGAGCATAAGTTTTGGAGTGAAACTGACCGGGTAGGAATCATGGGTTTATTACCTACCCACTGGTGACCTTGGGCAAGTTTCCTCAGTCTCCTTTTCTGTAAAATGGAGAAAAATATTGCCTAGCTTATAGGGCTGTTTGGAGGAGTAAGAACTGTATTGTGGGAAATTCACTTAAAATACAACATTGCACATTGGAAAAATTCAATGTGTGTTAGAGATTTTTGTTATTAGATTCTGAATAATTGTTTGAATTCATCTATTAAATATTTTCATTTGCTAAAATGCTATGAGCTTTATAGTCATGGAACAAAAATCTAGGCTGCCTACTATAGCAATGTTCTCTAGGGTTATTGTCTCCTTCCCTCCCAACTCCTCTCTATTAATGTTCAGTTGCATTAACTGCCTACTCAGTTGTGAACAATTTCCAGGTCATACCTGTGAGACTTTGGGTGAATGGGTGACATTGAGCTCACATGGACATGTGGACATAAGTTTCATTCTTAACAACCTCTCACTGCCCCCCAGCTGTGAATCAATCAGAATGCAAATAAAATGCTTTATTATCCACTCAGGTATTAGTTCAATATTTCATTTCTGCTCTCATAATACTGTGCACATTAGTGACTTTAGAATTTAACCAACACTTTTTTTTTCCTAATTGAGCACCTGGGGTGACTAATGCACCACATGTTAGGTGCTGGAATAGTTCAACAGCATAGACTCATTCTTCCAGGAAGGTGCATTCTAGAAGTGTGAAATAAAAGGATACCCAAATGACTGAAATGGAATATGAGAGGCATATGAGAAAGATAAAAATCCCAAAGAAGTATCATATGAAGGGGGCAGGAAACAGCTTCTATTAGATAGCATTTTGTATGAGACTCGATATGTACTTAAGCTCCCTTTAAATTGGAAAAAAAATGGGATGGGTTTGGGGGAAGAATAGATACAAATGGAAGGACAACAATTCAGGCAAAGGAAAATTTATGTATAGGGAATAGTAGCTATAAATCATACTGTGGAGAATCTTAAATATTTAAGATTTTGTCCTTAAATTGTGAGCAATGAAAACACTAAAAGTGTTTGAATAGGAAATACATTTATTTTTGCCTTAAAAAGATAAGCCTAGTAGCAATGTGAAAGTGATATAGTAATGGAGATCAATTAGATATTAGGATACCAATGGAATACTTTATCAGGAAATAATACGGGTCTGAAGCTTAAGCCCCTAGGTGGTACTACACAGTTCTCCTGGTAAAATATCTACCACAGAACTTTGTTCAGTTATGTACTTAATAATTTTGAAGTGTATGGATGCATTCATATTAAATAACAGGCCAATCAGCAGCAAGTCTACAAATCAGAGAAAAGGGAACCAGAGGGTGCATAGAAAAGGAAACCCTCCTACCCTCTTGGTAGGAATGTAAATTGGTACAACCACTTTGGAGAACAGTATGGGAATTCCTCAAAAAACAGAAAATAGAACTACCATAGAATCTAAAAATCCTACTACTGGGCATGTATCTGGAGAAAACCATAATTTCAAAAGCTACATAAACACCAGTGTTTATTACAGCACTATGTACAATAGCCAAGACATGGAATCAACATAAATGTCCATCCATAGATGAATGGATAAAGAAGATGTAGTGTATACATACAATGGATTATTACTCAGCCATAAAAGAATGAAATAATGCCATTTGCAGCAGCATGGATGAACCCAGAGATTTTCATACTAAGTGAAGTCATACAGAGAAAAACAGATGTCATATGATATTACTCATATGTGCAATCAAAAAGGTGATGCAAATGAGCTTACTTACAAAATAGTAATGGACTCACAGACTTTGAAAACAAGTTTATGGTTACCAAAGCAGAAGGGTTAAGGGGAGGAAGGGACTGGGGATTTGGGATTAGCATATGCACACTTTTGTGTATGGAATGGATGATCAACAGGGACTGGCAGTATAGTCAGGGAAATCTATTCACTGTTCTGTGAATCCTCTGCTTTTCTGCACTGCAGAGGAAATGGGGACCAGAGAGCAGGCCTGTAACTGACTCCAGTCTCAAAGGCTCTTTTCTGAGCTGTTATTACAAGCCATGCGAGGCCACAGAGAGTCACGAAATGGAGTCCTTTTCTCCATTCCTGGGGAAATGACTAAAATTTTCTACCTTTATAAAGCATTCTGTTCTCCATTGGACTCAAAATGCTATTTTAATAATCCATCCAATAGCCCTCTGAAGGAAAGTTTGGTCCAAGAATTACCATTCTTTCCTTACAAATTGGGCAAACTGAGCGGGGAAATTGAGTGTCTTGCCTGAGGCCCTGTAGCAAGTCAAATTTAGAGCCAGGAATAGTCATCCTTACTGAGTCTCTAATACCTCGGCACAGTGCTGTGTCATTGTGAGGACATTCCTTGTGAACTGTGTCAAGGGCAGTATTAATATGATATCTGCATTCTAGGTGCTAATCAGTATAACCAAAATGATGACTGTCAGAGATGAGAACCAAACTCCCTAAGAGAAAGATCACTAGGCTGTACCCCTCTTTCTCCCTCCTCCTCATATATACAACTTCTTTATAAACTCTCATGTAATCTGTACGTACTTAGCCTTTATCCAGTTCCTCACCAAAGCTGGAGTTTGCACAGTTTACAATTCTACCCAATGAGATGGCATGCTTCTCAGAATCACGTAATACACTTTTTCTTATCTTGTGGCTCTTGCAATAAAAAGGCTATAAGCCTCAGATACGCATTCAATTGGGTATTTATGTTACTTAGAGATGCTCAAGGGCATAAGTAACAGGATACCCAACCACCAGGGACTTAAACCATAAAGATAATTATTGTTTATTCAATAATAAATGTGGAGGTAGGTGGTTTCTAGATTGATTCAGTAACAATGACATCATCACATACCTACCGTTCTGTACTACAATCTTTTCAATAAAGACTTTTTATTACCTCATAGCAGTAAGAAGGCTCCTTTGATTGAGCACTGAATCCTTGCTAAGAAGGGAAGAAATGAGAAGTGGTAAAGCAGCAACTATCAGATATCTATCTATTTTATCAGGAAGCAGAATTTTTACCAGAAACTTTCTAGAAGAATTTGTTTATGTCTCATTGACTAGACCAAGCTACCGCTAGCTTAAAGAGAAGCTGGAAAAAGATTACCTCGGCTTTACAAACAAGAGGAAGAAAGGAAACTGGGGATGGAAACCAAGTGTCAGCCACAATTCTCATGTATTCAGGAGAGTTTTGTAAAACACAGTGTACATGTTCTTGACTTATTTTTGTAAAGCTGCTTTCTGGTAAGGTGAAATAATAATTGGGGAAAAAAGCATAAAAATGAAGTAAATAAGGGTAATAGATGGAGAAGGATTGAAGTGAAATGACTTAACAAAAAAGAGAGAAATTAGATATAATTGATTAGGCTCAAATGTGTCTTTTACAAGAAAAATCCTGATATACTATTGAAATACATTGTGAAAATCACACAGAGAAATGGAGGATGTAATTTAACTTATGTAAGCTCACAATCTGAGTTCTTAGTTTTTTTCTTTCCTTAGTAATGATTTCATGGTCAGGATTATTTTATAAAGATAGCTTCACATGGCATTACTTATACACTTTCAGTAAAATAACCCTTAACTTGCTGATCAGTCACTAAAACCCAGTAAGTGAATATAGAAAAGCTCACTTAATTTTCTTGTTTCCAATATCTGCTTCAAGTATACTTAAGAGATTCTTGATATCTATGCATGATTGGGTCCTCAGCAGATAATTGAGTTTTCTGCCTGCAGACCCTAGGAGTCAGGGTAGCCCTAGCTCAAAGACTGACCAACCCGTTAGGATTCAAGGAAACTCCATTTGGCAAAATTTCAAGGCATAGCAAGAAAGTATTTTAAATGGCACCTCAGCATTGATAATGTAGTAATTTCCAAGTGCTACTGCAACCTTTCTGTATATATTTTATTTTTTAGCCATGTCCTGTAGCAAGTTGATCTAGAGTAGCACCAGGTTATGAATGTAATAGAAAAAACAATGTTTTCCATTGTGATGCCTTAATGCCAGGCACAAGAAAGGCTCTATTTTCCTCAGTTTCCTAAGGTCCAGTAAGTGCTAAGTGTTCTGTGTGGTAGGAGGAAATTTGGCTGAACAGCTTGTCCACTATGCTGTTTGTATCTACTCTTCTGATAAAATACCATTGCCATCAACACAATAACAAGCCTATATGGATCAATTCTAATGGGTTAGTTCCTGTGCTAAGTACTTTATGTATCTCAATTTAATCCTCATAATAACTCCGTAAGGTAGAAAATATTATCCCATTTTATACATAAGAAAACTGAACTTTAGAGAGATCAAATAACTTGGTTAGGATAACACATCTTACATAATTTATCACAAGGGCTAGTTTTAGGACTGGTTATACCAGTCCATTTCTGCCAAAGCCACTTCAGTTCATACCGATACCCTATAAGAAAGCTTTTTCTTTGTATTCTAGCATTTTAGAGATTCCAGAATCCTCTCAATCTAGAAAACAAAGGCACTTCCAATGTAAGAATATGTTTCAGATAGTATAGAGCTTGCCATAGTGCAATCTTCATACATGGTTATTAAATTGAACTGTACTCTTTAACTGCTTGCATATCTTTTTTTAACCTCCCAAGGAATGGTGCCTTATCAAAATAAAAATGAATGTGATGGAATGGAGAGACAAGGGCAGCTCAAATCACTGCCACCAGGAAGCCTTTATATACCATCTTCCATGAGGTACATTCTCTAACAATACAGACCTGTGGTTATGGGAAACCAAATGGAGTCAAATAGTTCATAGCTTAATTGCATTCTAAGTTTTTATAGCACCAAGAAAAGGCTTGACCCTACCAAGCAAGCTGGCAGGAAAATATGTCTTCTTTAAACCTTCTGATCTTGAAGCATTCATCTCAAAAAACTTCTTCCACCCATAGGCAGACATATTTATCCATCATCCCCTGCATGTGAAAGAAAGTAAATCTACAGAGACAAGATTCACTAAAAGAATTATAGGTCTTAAAAAAAAGACTTGGGTGCATTTGAAGCCCATTCTTATTTCCAAAGTAATCTCATGGGGAAAACCATAAAAAATGCCACAGTAATAGTATTTCCAGGGCTTAATTCCCTAGCTATACATCCAAGGGATTTCTGGCATCTAAGGATGATTTGCATGCCAAATAGTAATTAATATTCATTTATAAAGCCATATAAAAACTTTAACAAATACTGACTACAGTTTATCCAAGTAATACTAACTTATTAAGGTACCTCTTCATTATCTTTATAGGATTTGGTATCTCTTGTTCTTCACCTTTAAAAAATACTTTTAAAAAATGCTCTGTCCCTGCTTACCCCCTTCCACACACTCAAACACAAGTGTGTCTGTTTAGTTAAAAGAGAAATATTTTGTAAGTCCTGGTTGTGCTGCTTCTGGTAACATGATCTCTTGCCAGCCACCCTTTACTTGACTCAATTCTGTTCCTTCTCCTATGTAAAACTGAAGTAACAGTACTGTCTAGGATTGATCATTATTATTTGAGGTAGATATAGTCTATAAAGTTGCCATAAGCACCAAATGAGCAAATACTAAATAGGTGTCCTAGAGAAATATAGGGTTAGGTTCTTATGAGTTTCTGGTCACATTTCCATCAATCAATGAATATTAACTTTAAAGATACCTAATTTAAATACTGACTCATCAATTTTGAACTCACAGACAATGGCACTTCAATAACTAAAGCTTTTCTAAAATGTGTTTTTCTCCACAACCCTCTTACAGTTAGGAATAGTAGAAAGGACTTTAGCACTGTGCTTGTGGACCATAGTAAAGAGCAAGATAACCAACAAAATGCACAGAGGTATGAAACACATGGCACAAAACTAAATCACAAAAGGGACACTGGTTTTAGTCAGCTGAAACAAGAAGGCAGGCATAGCTTTGATGGACCTAGGCTGGGAATGTTAGCTGGGGCAACAAAAGGTTTTACCACTCCACAAATGTCAGTAAACGGCCTTCAGAGTGCTGGAGAATTAACTTTGGGTTTACAAAGAAATTTTAGTGTGTAGGTCAGATACAGAATTAGCTAATAATGATGTTTAACTATACTTGCAAATATTAAAAATTGAATTCTGATTTTCTTAGACGTAATTCTTTAGATTAAAAAGACATCCTGGACATTATTTGCCATTAACACATATAGACCTTATGCTCTTATTTTTGCATGATTCTAGGTCTCAGAAGTTGAAGAGAACTAACAGGCACAATGAAAGATGTTCAACATCACTAGCTATTTACAGAAATGTAAACCAAAACAACAACAAGATATCACCTCACAGCTGTCAGAACAACTATCATCAAAACATCTACAAATAACAAATCTTGGAGAAAATTTTGAGACAAGGAAACTCTTGCACACTGTTGGTGGGAATATAAAGTGGTGCAGCCACTATGGAAAACAGTATGACGCTTCCCCAAAAAACTAAATAGAACTACCATCAATTCCACTCCTAGGTATATGTTCAGAAAAAAATGAAAACATTAATTAAAACATATACACACATCCTAGTACTCATAGCTGTACTATTTACATCTGCCAAATTATAGAAGTAACCCAAGTGCCCATCAAAGGACAAGTGGATAAAGAAGATGGGGTTTATAAAAATGAAATATTTCTCCAGCCATAAAAAGAATAAAATATTGCCATTTGTAGCAATGTGAATTTACCTAGAGAATATTATGCTCAGTGAAATAAGTCAGACAGAAAAAGACATTCTATGATATCACTTACATGGTAAATCTAAAAAAAAAATACAAACAAATGTATATGCAAAACAGAAACAGACTTACAGATATAGAAAATAAACTAATGGGTTCCTAAAGGAAGAGGGGATGGGTGAGTGAAAAATTAAAGGTATGGAGTTAAGAGGTAAAAACTACTACGTATAAAATAGATAAACAACAAAGATATACTGTTTGTCAGGGAACTATAGGCATTATTTTATAACAGCTTTTATTGGAGTATAATCTGTAAAACTACTGAACCACTATGCCATACACCTGAAACCAACTGATAACTATACTTCAATTTTTAAAAAAGAAGATTAAGAGAAGGCAGGCTCCAACAAAGTATGACAAAGATGCTGATTTGCAAGGGCCCAAGGAGACAAAGCAAGAAGAAAAAGGCTGATTCTGAACTGTTTATGTTATGTTGGTTCTAAACAAATTTTACCCATTCATTTCCTCAGCAAAAAATTCAATATCATAGGAGTTTGTCAGCCCTCAGTTCCACAAAAGAGAATGCAATACACCACTCCCTTCTGAGACTGTTCTCAGCTTTAGGGAAAGTACATTGGCCAAACTTTTGTAGCTCTGTCTGTTCACACATGAAATGTAAATGCAGGCTTGTATTTGATCCCATGTTTATCTTCCCAGACTAGTCTACTCCTGGATAGATCATACTGGGAAAGTAGGGTGACGATTAAAGCAAAACAATGACTATCCCTCTTTACCTGAGGGTATTAGCTTAGGCTAAAATGCATAGGAGAGCAAGATGGAAATTATCAGAGAATATATTCATGTCGACCAATCATTATTGATGATAGGAACAAAGTTATATCATTATGTCATCAGCTTCATGTTTATTTTATTTGAATGAACAACTATTTAAAAATCATAGATTGATTTCTAGAAGGCTAATGTTTTTTTAAGACCTACAGAAAATGGCAGGTATGTGCTCTCCTCTGTAGTTTAAACATTTCAGACCATCAATATAACCATGTAACAAAGCATTCATCATCCTTCTGCTAAAAGAATATAAGTTGAAATTCAATGCCAGTGCAAATAATTTATATTCCTATAACTGAATTTTTAATGTATAAAATTAAGAAACAGCAACACAAATTCATTTGAAGATGATCTGAGTCGAACCTACTGCATTGAAAGTAATTTGCATTTTCTCAAAGTACCATTGTCGATGGTATCATCAATCATTCCAGTCAGTATGCAACAGAAAAGAGTTTTAAATATATATCTTAAAGTCAGTTTTTGTCATCCTTTTCTTATCCCTAGCTATCCAACTCTAAAGAGTTTATTATTTTACATATTTTTATCCTCATTTTAACTGTATTTTAATAGGTTCTAGGATATTCATGGTAATCTATCAATAATCTTTTTCTTGAGTATATAAAAAAGTTAATTTGTAACAGAGGAAATGTCTCATTTCTTCTTTTGTAAATAGAATGCTAGTGCATTTGTAAGTTCTTTGTACAAGCAAGGGAATAGCATTTCTCACTTTGGTAAATATTAAAATTCTGAGGGGAAGAGTTCAAATCAAAAATTGTGTGACCATAGCTTTATCATGGCAGTACCATTAGCACACATTCATCTAAACACCATTCAGTATATAAGCCCTTATTGAAGGTCTGTTAATTTTCTAGATACTGTGCTCAAATAATGTTGGTATGAGAAAACCACTGGACCACATTATCTAATTTGAATAGATACGAGGACAATTTTAATTATTACTGCCACACACATATCACCTAAAATGAAAGAATGGAAAGTCATATTTTGAGTGCTAAGTGTTGGGCACAATGCCAGAAGGTTTTACAAGTGATCTCATTTTATCTTTGCATCAACCATGAAAGGAAGGTCATCCATCCTTTACAGATGAAGCTGAGTCTCAAAGAGATAAACACATCTGACTAGTGACATGCAATTTTAAAATGGTAGAGCTGGCAATGAAATCCACTTAGTCTGAACTCTATTCCACTCTTTGGTTTTTGGAGTTATGAAGACTTCCTCATCTTCAGGAATCCACTAAAGATAAAAGGGGACCACATCCCTTGTTCCTATCAGAGAGGGGTGCCTTCATGTTCAGTCAGTGCTTCAGGAAGAATTCACTGGCACCTGTATGCTAGACGAAAAGCCAAGTATGGCACCATAGCTGGAGGGTAGATCAAGGGTCCAGGATAAAGGGAGGAGGGAAGAAAGCTTCAAATTCTCTTATTTTCATTCTTTCCAGGGACCAGCCTGGTCTATAATTCTTCTTTCCTGATATTTTCTTACAGTGTGAGCTATATAAACCTATAAAATCTCTAAGGAAAAAAAAGGGGCTTCCTCCCCTTTTGGGACACTGACATACACAACTCCCAAAGTCCCTGAGAAATAATAGGTGATCTTATTTCTCACATGCTTATATTTCTTTTGTTTCATTGATTGCAAATGGCTTTGAATACAGACTCCCCAGTGTGTTCTCCAAGTGTTTTTCTTCTGCATAAAACATGAAAATGTCAAGCATGGAGGAGTGCATAGTTCACTACCAGAAGTCATTGATTCCTGCATTTATTTCTCCAGATTTCAAATCCATTTTTCATACCACTTGTCATATAGGGTTGACATGTGTCACAAGATGATGCTACATTATGAAGTGATGCATAACCATCAGACAAAATTTTCAAAGAGTAATACATTTTAAATGTCTCTCTATTTGGTATGATGTACTCAGAATTTGCCCAAAAAAAATCAACATTTATAGGAGGTAAATTAAAAAACCAAAGTTATTTCTCACTCAGACCTAGAAAAGTTAATAACCAACAAAAATCAAAGACAGTCTTCAGCTGACTTTTAGATGCATAAAATTTGACAATATTAATGAAAATACCATTGGAAGGTTGGTTGATAATATCCTTAAACTCTCTACCGCCTAAGTTTTGTATTTCAGCCCCCTTGGATTTTCATTTAATTGTGCTGCTGATTTCCTCTGAGCTACCTAGAGATCCCTTCATTTATTAAGGATCAATTTTTCTTATCTTTTAAAGCTTGCCTCTTCTGTGGAAATTATTATGGGCCAAAGCAAATGAGAACAAGAAGAAGAAAGTCATTTTTACCAACTGCACAACATTTATTCAAGTATTTATGTAATAAGATAAATATATAGGTATTAGTCCACATTTATAAATCAAGCAATATTACTGAGTTATGTCAGTAGAATAATTTTGGTACAAGGTAAGTGGCAGGTTTACCATAGCCTGGTGACCCATGGTCCTGGGCAAAAAGTCTAGATAGATTGCAGATCAAAAGAACTAAGTCACCATCTTTGCTTCACTGTGAAAGCATATAATGTAAAAATAAAAAATCGTCATGCATACTGCCCTCTCCATCCTAACACACCCAGATGCACATGCATGCTATTATCTGGACTCATGTCCTATACAGAAGCAGAAATAAGATGCTGTTACAGTCATCTCATTAAGCACATTTTTTTTTGTGCAGAGTGGGCTTGGTGGAATAAAGAAAAGATGGGTTAAATATTAATAAGGTGGGAAAATACAGCATTTTCTCTACACGCTAGATGTGATTTTTCTATATTAATAAAAGTGTTCATTCTTGACCCTTGGCTTTGAATTACTCAGAAAGAAATCTGTGAAATTTCATTCCCATGTGGCTTACAGAGTTGTGTATTCAGTGCCTTCTAATCTCTTTTGCTTCAACCTTTGCCACTTGCTCTCGTTATTTCTGCTACACAATTACTAACCTATTATGTTGAGCTATATGAAATTGCCAATTTTGAAAATTTTAGACTCTAAAAGGGGCAATTTAAGGTTTCAGCCCATAATTCAGTTTACCCATCTCACCACATAATCTCTCTCTGGCCGCTAGCCTTTGCTCAGGTTAGTTTTTCCTCCCTTCTGTTCCCCCAACAAGTCCCTTCCTACCTTTACTTGGCCAACTCTGACACATTATTTAGGACGGAGCTTCTATGTCTCTTTCTCTATAAAACATTTCACTGGGAAAAAATTGCATCCTGTGCTCATCCTAATCAGAAAAAAAAAAATGTACAGGATTCAACTTTTGTTGTTCTCATATATAGCTATCTACAGCATCCAATGTTTGGTGCAGAGCCCATTGAATCCCTCTATCTGCTTTATTATTAAGTTTCTGACAACTTATCCCATGCCTGAAATACTTGCATAGGTTGGGGATTTATTCATTTTTTATGGTAATTAAAGTGTATTTTGATCTCAATACCTTCTTCAGCCTGATAAGCAATCACAACTACCTGTGGCAAATATGTTATTCTCTAAATTGGATAAATTCCCCAAGCTCTAGACTTTCTGCTCAAAACTAGTTTTGTACATAGACAATAGTTTCTGTTAAAGTCATAGGAAAATTCATGTACTTTTCAACTTATTAGTCACCAGTACAATTCCAGGTGCTGCCAGTCCCTAATCTGATTCTTATTGATATGGATTGAATATCTGTTCAGATGCTTGGATGCTTTCGGAAAACAGTCCCACGAGATGCTATTATAAATCCAAATATTACTCCTAATGTTGACTGAGCTTGAATTATTTGAAGTGGATAAGACTTTCCTAACTCAGCAAAAATTTATTGCTGATTTTTAAGGGGCATTTCTAATACATTCCCAGTACATAGAAACTAGCATAGACACAACATTTTACTTTTTATTTTTAGGAAAAGGGATCACCATAGGAAGATAGCAATTATTGATGTAGAAGAAAATGATAAAGGGTTTTCTTCTAAGAAAATATATCTTGAGATTATCTTTAAATCTAATTATTATCAGATGGGGGCCATACCATGAAGCAAAGATGCAGGGCAATAGTGAAATTTGGACAATAAAACAATTTAGACTATTAACAAAGTCATCACACTTCAGGTTATTTAAATTAATTCCTCAAGAATTTAATATTTAGTATGGTTGTATCCAGAAAAAATAAAACTTTACCTATATAAAAACATAATCCTAGGCATTCCCATTATGGCTTAGCAGGTTACGAACCCAACTGGTATCCATGAGGATATGGGTTCGATCCCTGGCCTTGCTCAGTGGGTTAAGGGTCTGGCACTGCTGCAAGGTGTGGTGTAGGTCGCAGATGCGGCTCAGATGCAGCTGTGACTGTAGCTGTAGCTGCAGCTCTGATTTGACCCGTCATCTGGGAACTTCCATATGCTGCAGGTACAGCCATAAAAAAACTAACTAACTAACTAAATAAATAAATAAATAAATAAATTTTCACCTTTTGAGCATGAAATAAGACCAGAGAGTTCGGGTTTCTGCTAATTGTTTTTGCTATTGTTTAATAGCTTTTGATAAATTAACCACAGAGATGCATCAGAATAAAAAAAATGCCACTGAAATATATGCTTAGAAATGTTTTCTCCTGACTCTACTTTCGGAAGCTTCATGGCAGTTTCCTTTCTGTCCAACCCCGACTCCTCCCCAAGAATTTCCAAAAGCTTAAAATTGAAAGGCCTTTTATATGGTACTGAATTATAACAGTAATGATAAAAGTCACCTGACTATCCATAAGAGATCATTTTAAAGCATTATTGTATTATAAAAAAAGAAAACAGTAGGCAGAGAAAAATGAGCAAGGAACTTTAGGTATATATTTTAACCAAAGACAAAATGATTGATTTTTTTGTCTGAAACTAAAGTTTTTGAGATAAACTTAATTCTTAAACAGAAAAACCAAAGCTAAGAAAGAGATTTCTGAAGTCAGGAGAGAATTTTGTCAGGTGGCCTTTGAATTCGTTGAGCTTAACCTATCAATGGGGTCAATTCCATTGCACCTTCCAAGTAGATATAATTAGTTTTTCAATTTAAAGTGTGAACTTACCTTTAACACCAGGTGCCACCAATAGTGGAGAATAGGATTATGCCCAAAGGATGAGACAAGAAATCCCAAATTATATGCACTTTGAAGTTGAAAACCTACTTGGATCATCTACTGCACATTTTTTAAGTATGTGTTATGTGTGTGTATCTTTCTCCAACAAGAAAAATAAAAATATGTAAGGTCATAATCTGGAGAAGAGACAATGCTCTTGCCAACAGTGCCAACATAAGATGAGATTTCAAATGTCAGATGATCTTGGCTGATATGCTAAGATGTTATAGTTTGAAAACCCCTGACAGACTTGGAGCCCTCTGATCAAGCTGGATAAGAGGAGCCATATTTACCTTCCTGAATAAAACAGCTAAAAATCTCAGCTAAATAGTTTAAAGAAGAGTTTGTTTGCTTTTTGCCTTTTTTTTTTTAAGGGCCACACCCACAGCATATGGAGGATCCCAGGCTAGGGATCAAATCAGAGCTGTAGCTGCTGGCCCATACCACAGCCACAGCAACTCAGGATCTGAGCCACATCTGCAACCTACACCAGAGCTCAGGGCAATACTGGATCCTTAACCCCCTGAGCAAGGCCAGGAATCAAACCTACATCCTGTGTCTAACTGCATCCTGGATGCTCATCAGATTCGTTTCCACTGAGCCACGATGGGAACTCCAAGAATAGTTTCTAGACATTGGTCATTAAGCAATGCAGAACTGTGATTCCTGAACAAATGAAATGAACAAGGTGATCCCTAAGTTCACCCCAGCTTACTTCATTGAAAACGTCTGCCAAAACACCTGGAGGGGGACCAGATAGAGCCTAGCTGTCTCACTTGATTGAGGAGACAGAGCCAGGAGTCAAGGAGAGACAAGGTGGCTTTGAAGAGCTAAGGTCTCAAAGAGAGGGAGCTACACAAATAGCAAACTCCAAAGATCAACAGGGCTCCCAAACCAGTCTTAGAATTGACTGACACATAAATGTGAGGCAACTTAACTTGAGGCTGGGTAGAAACCAATTGAATGGATTAGGGGAAATAATCCTCAGAATTTACACAGAGCTGGAAATAATTTGGATTGCCACCAGGCAGACTAACAAAAACTCTTGTAATTCACAAGGTATCAGGTAGAAGCTCCGAGTGGGCTAGAGAGTGCCTCATTAGTGCAGGAAAAATCTAGGCTAGACTAAGCACATATCTGGTCCCACCTAACAAATCTGAAAAGAAAGACACAAAAAGATCAAGAAATGTAACAGTGTCCCAGAACAAAGCCCAAGAATTTTTACAGGAATACAAAAACACCTAACAAGGAAAAATTCAATTTTGGTTGATACCCAAGGGCATGCACAGAAGCTAAAAAAAGCAGCTCAGAACAAAGAGAAAAATAAATTGATAGAAACAGAACCAGAAATCACACAATTGATAGAATCTGTAGACAAGAACATTCAGCCAGTTATTAAATATCTATTTGAACTATATTACATATGTTCTAGAAGGTAAGAAGAAGATTGAGTATGTTAAGTAGTGACAACTATAGTACTTGATAGGAAAAATACATTGTGTGGGGTTAGCAGCAGATTAAACAGTGAGGAAGAAAATGTTATTTAATCTAAATACATAGCAATAGGAATTCCCATTGTGGCATAGCAGAAATGAATCCATCTGGTATCCACGAGACTGTGGATTTGATCCCTGGCCTAACTCAGTGGGTCAGGGATCCCAAGTTGCTGTAGCTGTGGTGTAGGCTGGTAGCTCTGATTTGACCCCTAGTCTGGGAACTTCCATATGCCATGGGTATGGCCCTAAAAGGCAACAAATAAATAAATATCAATGTCTACTATTCAAAATAAAATACAAGTTGAAAAGAAGTATTAATTTTAAAAAAATGAATAGAGCATCAGCAAGCTGTGAGACAACTTCAAGCAGCCTAACATACATGCAAATGGAGTCTCCAAAGGAGAAAAGAGAAAGAAGTAGAAGAAAAAAAAATATTTGAAGAAATAATTTAAAATTTTCCTAATTTTCTATAAACTATAAGCCCACTGCTTCAAAAATTCCAATAAACCTCTAGCACTAGAAACATGAGAAAAACTAACTCTCCAAAGGAAATATAATTCAATTTCTTAAAAAGTGACAATGAGAGAATCTTAACAGCACAGTTTGTACAGAGAAACAAAGAATAATATTATGTTTTTCACTTGAAGAAGTACAATCCAAAATACAGTGGAACAGTACCTATAAAATGGGAAGAAAAATATCTTTCATCCTCAAATTCCATACACAGTCAAATTATGTTTCAAAATGAAAGAGAAATAATGATGTTTTAGACACCAAAATGTTGAAAGAAATCATCACCGGCAGATCTGCAGTACAACAAATGTTAAAGTAAGTCTGTCAGATGGAAAGAAATTATGCCCAACTAAGATACGGACCTATGCAAACGAATGAAGAATACCTTAAGATGAACATTTTTAAAAAAAAATTTATTGTTATCTCCCCAATACAATTTTTTTCTACACTTATGATGGAGCATGATAATGGGAGAAGATGAACATTTTGAATCATGTAAAAGAGTACTAAATATTGAGACAATACTATATGTACTAAAGCATTAAAGTCCCGTGCGCATCATTTATAATGGAAACAGTCAAGAACTACTTTTTTTTTTTTTTGGTCTTTTTTCCACTTCTTGAGCCGCTCCCGTGTGGCATATGGAAGTTCCCAGGCTAGGGGTCGAATCGGAGCTGTAGTGCCAGCCTATGCCAGAGCCACAGCAACGCAGGATCCGAGCCGCGTCTGCAACCTACACCACAGCTCATGTCAATGCCCGGATCGTTAACCCACTGAGCAAGGGCAGGGATCGAACCCGCAACCTCATGGTTCCTAGTCTGATTCATTAACCACTGCGCCACAACGGGAACTCCAAGAACTACTTTTGTGACTCTTGCACCCTTAGCCAGAGAAGACATGAAAAGTGGTCAGAGACTTGGGAGATTTGAATTTGCAGAGAGTGTTCCATGTAGGTTCCCACCACCTCCTTTGGTGGAGAATATAGCATACTTCCCATTGCTCATCCAGCCTGGGAAAAGAGGCTCCTCGGAACACTTGGAGAGTTGATAGAGTCATGAAGGATTTGTCCCCAACTCAAATTTGATAAATGTCATCTACTGCTGCAGAACAGTCAGTATAATTTGTCCTGACTCTCAAGTTTCTAAGAGCAAGGGTGATGTGGATGTTTCCTAGGGTAAGCATTAACTACAAGGAAGAGGGCAAGTATGATCCAATCTTGGGAGCTGTTCTACAAAGCAACACAGAGGGATGGTGCACAGTAGCAAGTGTAGAGAAGCAGAAGTGAACACCAGATTCCAGGAGAAGGTGATGCAAGCAACTGTCTGGAATAGAAAGGCATATTCCCAGGTTGAAAACCACAAGAAAGTGATCTGCAGGGCAGCAGTGGGAATTCACAAATGTGCTCCAAATGTCATCCTTAACCATCTGCTTAACTAAAAGAATGCAAAGTCACTCAGCCAAGAATCACCCTATCCTTTCTCTCTCTCTCTTAACTTTCTCCATTTGCTATAATATTATCAGGGCATAAAACAAAAGCTATCAAGTGAGACAAGAGCAGTGTGGACAGAAAAAAAAAAAAATCAACTACACTTCTTCCTAGAAAGCAGAAAGCCAGAGGCTACAGGTCAAAACATGGGAAGGGCAAAATAGATCTTTGAATAAAGATTGTGTTGAACTCCCTAAAATATCAACAGATACCCCATTTTTTAGAAAAGCAAAGCTAAGTGTATTGGGGAGGATTAGGCTTTGCATTATTTTTTAAATGTTATTTTGAAAACTGTTGAGTTTTAGAAGAAATACATTCATTTGTAAGCATACAGACAATTTTTAGAAATAAATACCAGGAAATGGTGAGTGGCTACTTCTAGAAAAAAAGACTAAGCATTGAGGGTAGAAAAGAGTTTTCCTGGAGTTCCCGTCATGGCTCAGTGGTTAATGAATCCGACTAGGAACCATGAGGTTGCAGGTTCCATCCCTGGCCTTGCTCAGTGGGTTAAAGGATCTGGTGTTGCCATGAGCTATGGTGTGGGGATCTGGAGTTGCTGTGAGCTGGTGGCCACAGCTCCAATTGGACCCCTAGCCTGGGAACCTCCATATGCCATGGAAGTGGCCCTAGAAAAGGCAAAAAGACAAAAAGACCAAAAAAAAGGAGTTTCCCTTGTATGTATTATATACTGTTTGAGCCTTTTTCTTTCCCTACCATGTGGCATTTCAGCTTTTATGCCATTCCCCTCTTTCTACCATGAGAACTCTGATTTTGTTCAGGACAGCTGTGTGCCCAGTCCCAAATGATGACTTTCAAATGTACTCTAGTCATAACAGTTATGTCATTGACTAGTTACATGACAATTAGTGATGATTATTACGTTTCCTGGTTTCCCAGCCCCCTTGAATCGAGACTGGGGGCATGTAATTTACTTATTAAAAAATAATCTATAAATAGACTGCATTGCACCTCCTTTTCCCTTTCTCTCCTCTTCCTGCCATAAAGGCATAACTCCTGGCTAGAGCTAGAGCACACATATTACCAGTATCGGGAAAGGACAAAAGAATCACAGACATTTTGATCCTGACATTGTGGAACCAGTAAGGTAAAGCCAGAACCTTCTGACCTCTTATTAACTAGGATCACAAGCACATATGAGCTGCAGATGATCACGTGATAACTTGTTTGAAATGCAGAAGCTCCTGCCTCACCATAGACCTACTGAATCTGAAACAGCATGTTACTCACAAGATTCCAGGTGATTCATGGACACATCAGAGTATGCAAATTCCTGCTCTACAAAAAAAATAACCCCCTGTTTGATTAAGTGGTTCTCAGGTATTATGTTAACTGGAGCTAAAGTTATTTTAATCATAATACATGTATGTATTGAATTCTCCAGCTTTAAAAAAAAACTATTTAAAATATAAATGAATGTGACATAATAAGGAAAAGTATTTATGTAAACTTTAAGAAAATGTTCAGGGGCCATTTTTTATTTCTTTTTGGCATGGGTACAGAAGAGTAAAAAACTAATAACAGTAAATGAGGGTTCTATTCCTTTTGGAATGAAAAGTAATTTCAAGCTAATTCCAAATGCTGAAGTTTTACTCTGTGGACTATCCTGCATTAAACTTCCAGCTGAATATTAAAAAGGCTTCAATAGTGATATAGATTTATAGATGTAATCAAATTTTAAAATTTTGTCAAATTGTTCTTGCTTATGCTAGAATTTTATCAAATGTAAGCTGTGGAATAATTGTATCAAAGTACTCTTTGTATACACAGATTGATTTTCCCCCCTTTGGCTAATGTTTAAACCTTAGATGCTGAATAAAAGAACAGAATGAAATCACCTGCATTTGTAAAAAGAAGCTCCCACCACTAGCATTTCCCATTCCTGTTAACTGTTCAATTGAACTGCTTATGTATCCTGGCTCTGCTGAAAAGAAATTTTGGGCTCAAATCCCAGGATTGATTCCACTGCAACAGAATTGTCAGCTACAGAATTCTGTAAAATTTCCTTTCCTTCTACATTTATTTAACTCAAAGATTTGAAGTCTCACTTGCCAGAAGTTTTACAGTAACAGAAATTTCAGAGGATAACTAAGAGAATCAGAAAGAGGCAAGTAAATCAATCATTTCCGTGCCCAGAGTATGAACATATCTGTGAAACAGAAAATGCATCTATTTGATAAACCAAAAGGCTATATACAGTGTGTTCTATAAATATGTTTTATGAATGTGCTTGCAAGTTTAAAGTGGAACAAGGCTGGGGGAAATAACTTATGCATGTAATCTCCACCAAATAGGTAACAGCATCCCTGCCACTGTGATTTCATAACCATATTTTATATAAAGAAGAGAGGAAAAGGATATTAAAGTAACTACACCTTTGGTTTCACACTGATACTGAAAATATCGGAATGATTAGAACTTCATAAAAATGCCATCAAACCGATTGTACATTGAAAGAGTGTGTTTTTTAATTTTAATTTATGAACACCTTCGATATCCACCTCTAGCAGCTATTTTTCAATAGCCATAGTCTGAAATATATTGTACATCAAGCAGCACTCTATTTTTTGCATGTCTCTACCTGTATCTCCTACTTGCCTCTGAGCCCCATCCCTAGGACTTTCCTGTGTTGGACTCACTCCATTTCTTGTACTCATAGAAATACAGTTGCTCAGCTTTACTTAATGTTCGATTTTATCCATGGATGCCCACGAATCCTCTTGCTTGCTTCTGAGAGACTGGCTTGAAAGGTGGAAATGGGGAGTGAAATGATAAAGTTGACCTGGGGCTGACTGGAATTAAAATAGAAGGCTTTCAATTCCTGTCAGCTTATAATCAGCTGAAAGGCTGTGGACAAATCTCCTAACCTCTCTGAGATTTTTGTCCTCAGTAAAGAGAGGGTTTTGCTCTATATATGATTCCCAGGGTCCCTACCTATGGCTGCTCTGCTTCCCTGTCTTCCTCCCCCATCCTCATGCACACAGCCGAGAAAAAGTTTCAGTGAGGTCCACTCAGGATACATATTTCATAACATTCAAAATCCAGTTGCAAAGACCTTTCTAACATGATAGTTTTCAAACTATAGGTAAGAAGTAAAAGCCTACATACAAATTTCAATGAGTAGACACCAGATTGTCATTCTTTTAAGCAATGCTCCAATTCAGAAACAAGTTTCTCCTCCATGATTAATTAATGCTGCCTTGACACTATTGCCCATTGAAATGTTTTATAAGCTCACAATACTAAGAGTTTCAGAAAGTGTCACACCAGCAATTCCTATTACTGAAAACATGAATATGACAATTAAATATAATGTGAGGGGGGAACTTGCCCCCTGGTGGTTTTGACTGGCCCAGCTTGCACTTCTGCAGGGGATGATGAAAGCTGGCACTGACCTTGTCAGGACTACCTAGGACATCTTTCTATTAGGTAAAGGGTTTTTTTGTGTGTTTATTTCCTATGTTCCAAAGCATTAAAACAAAGGGATTCTGTTGTCAACAACCAAATGTGCTGCTTGGTATCACCTTTGTTGTTTTCTGACACACACATTTGCATAGCAATTGCCCAAGAAAATTTCTCTTTTCCCTTCTAATTGGATTGAATTGCTCCTAAATCTTTCTTCCAGTCCCCAAAAGCAATAATGAGGGGGTAGAATACCTTAAGCTAAAAGAGAGAATTATTTAAATCACTCACAAATGGATTCTTATATCAAAGTAGGTGTTTTCTCTCTCTTCTTACCTCCTTCTCTGTCTTCTCTCCCTTTTTTTTGTTTTTTTTTTGTTTGTTTGTTTGTTTTGTTTTGAGTTTCCTTGGTTATATTTTTGTTTATAGACTTTATCTTTGGGAGTACAACTGTAATATTTGTAGCTTCAAACTATGCTAAAGTACAGGCCAATAAGTACCCCTTTGCTATAAGAGCCTTGCTGTGGTTTCTTGGGCTATACAAAGCCTGGGTGTGAAGAGGAGAAAATGGAAGAAAACTACCCAGATACAAAATTTAGAAACCCTTTCTCAGGGCAATCCACCTGACTTTCTAGGTCTTTCCAACATTTTTTCCCACTCTTCCCACCTCCTCTGCACCTCTCCCCATCTCTCGCAGATTTTATCAAATCCTCCCTGTAAATGAGGAAAATAATAGACAAGTATTCATCAAAAGATCCATGTACAATGCATTGTCTCTCACAAAGATATTAACACTGTCTAAACTACCTCAAAAGTGAAGTTTTAGATTCTGTTTTATCCGTATTTTTTTAATGATTCTTGAGAGCAAAATGTCTTTCTATCCACTCTAGGCCCCTCTACATAAGCAGCTGTCTAATTTCTTGGCTCTTTTGCCTAGAACTATGCCAGAGTGATAACTGGTCCCAAAATCTCTTCCTCACGTTCTTTTTTTTTTTTTGTCTTTTTAGGGCACCCCCACCCCAGTGTATGGAGTTTCCCAGGCTAGGGGACAAGTGGGAGCTGAAGCTGTCAGGCCACGCCACAGCCACAGCAACAACAACAAGAGATCCAAGCTGCATCTTCAACCTACACCACAGCTCATGGCAATACCGGATCCTTAACCCACTGAGTAAGGCCAGAGATTGAACCCATGTCCTCGTGGATACTAGTTGGGTTTGTTAACCATTGAGCCACCACGGGAACTCCCAGTCCATCTTCTTAATACCTACTTACAGCATCCACATCACTTGCAGCATGGAACACATCCCCATCTTCTGTTTATTGGCTGGTTTATCATTTTGCCTATGTTGGTTTTGGATCTACACATGGGACAATGATACCATTATATAGGATTTCTTTCAAAGGGACACAGAATTCTGAGTTGATCAACAGTAAAGATATCATAACATCAGTATAATATTGCTCTTAGTGACTTTAAAATCCTTGGTCAGTATCATGAGTGCTACAATGATTTTATGTTACAGTACTTCAAATTTATGGTATGAGATTATTCATCAAATTAAGACAAACAAAAAAAAAACAAAAAAACTACCATGTGATGTGGTCTCTAAACTCTATCTAAATAGTATGCTGCATGAAAATCTCATAAAAATGTAAAGGAGAGGAAGCAGAGCAATTGCCCAAAAGTCAAGTATATTTAACCCCAGAGGGAGGAAAAAAGGATGATGGAACAATAAATGTAAACTCTGAGTTAGAAGGGATATTTTTTCTACATTTAACAAATAGTCATGAATAACTATGGATAAAATAATAAGTCAATCAGATACTCTGTTCTCAGGGGGTCTCATATCTAATACCAGAGAAAGAAGCATAGCACATACATATCACACAGATGATATACAAGGGCAAGTCAGGTAAGTACACTAATGGGAGATACAAAGTGCCATGAGAGCAGATAGAAGGGGATCGTCATCTACCAAGCCCAGCAAGGTGAAAAAGGATCATTTCAGTCTCTGAAGGATGAATAGCTTAACTAGGTGAAAGAGGCATCAGAAAGAACTGCTTGGGCAATTCCTATTGTGGTGTAGGTGAAACAAATCCAACTAGTATCCATGAGAGTGCGGGTTCAATCCTTGGCCTCACTCAGTGGGTAGAGGATCTGGCGTTGCTGTGAGCTATGATGTAGGCTGCAGACGAGGCTTGGATCCCATGTTGCTGTCGCATAGACCAGCAGCTGTAGCTCGGATTTGACACCTAGCCTGGGGTGTCAGGTGTGGCCCTAAAAAAAGAGAGAGAGAGAGAGAGAGAACTCCCTGGACAGGTTCTGAGGAGGGAGGAAACCTGGACTATTTTAGGAAATGGAAATTCAGAGTAGCAGTATTAAAGGGAGCAGGGGTGGGTGTGGATTGGATAAGCTGGGAGAGTTAGGCAAACACCCAGGCCTAGAGGTCTGCATAGGCTACACTAAAAATCTTGGTAAAAATCAAGAAGTAGCAATTGGAAGAAATGAAAGTTTTTAAGCCATCTGAGGACAAAAATGCTCACAGAGACTACACAATGGAGAATCAGAAGGTGGAAAACGTTAATATGGGCAAAATTCTTACCAGGCATCACATGTTCAGAAAATAATTCACTTGAAAATTATAGTTTAGCATAGGCCCATGCTTGTAAAAAGAGAGATAAAGTGAAAACTGGGGAGATATTTAGGAGGTAAAAGATCTACGGCTTGAAACCATGGTGCTATTTATTGAAACACAGATTGCTCAAGCCAGATTGTTTGGGACAAACCAGACATGTTGAGTTTGGGGTATCTCTGACAGGTAATATAGGATGTAAAAAGTATCTGATTTACAATGATGTTTTAGAGTTCAAAGGAGAAGATGGATTTTGAGACTGGAAGTGGGGAATTGTTGGCGTATAGGTGAACTGATCCCCTGGTAAAGAGTAAAAGGAAGAGGACTTGAAAATTTTGACAATACTAAAAAGAGAAAATCCCAAATAAGGATTTATGAAAAACAATGGAGTCCAGCTACAGATCAGTGGAGGTGAACATCTTTTGGGAAGAAAAGGATAATATCTTAAAAGGGCATATATAGAGATACACTAGGTTATGGAAGATTCCAAATGAATGTGAAGAAAATCACTGTGGACAGATACCAGAATTTTATATTCTTCATCTCTCTCACAACAAATAAAACTGTACCATCCACAAAGTAGGAGTTTAAGAAAGAAAGAAAACACAACAATAAAGAAAGCTCACAAAGACTCTATTTGACAAATGATTCTTAAATGGGGCTAGAGAAGGCAACTCCTCATTCAATTCAAATGTGTTTCTTCTCTATTTTAATAAAGAAGTCTGGGGTCATTTGAAGGAAGTGGTGTAAGACATCAATTTATCTCTAGTCAAGACAATGACTGCTATTCTTTTAACCATTCAAGAAGACATCAGGGAATAAATCAAAGGGAAATTTCATTTTTGAAGAAACTGTTACTAATTTTATTGTAGACCACATTAAAAAATGAATACATCATCTTTCATTTTTCCTGAGATTCAAAAATAAACACATCTGTCAGTTCATTTAATTTCTAAATTACCCCTTTATCATAAAATATCAATGTTAAGTAATTTTAAATAAAATCAAAGTACCACTTCCCTTCCCTTTTAATATTCCTCTAGAAAGTTACACTTTCGTTCAAGGCTGCTATTAGAACAAAAGGTGAGATAATGCCATTCCAGGGCAAGAAATCTGATTGATTCTACTTTCCTTGAAAGAAACGTTGAAAATAGTAAATTTTTGTGAAAGTAAAATGTGTTTACTTAGATTTCTAAAATAGACTACTCTCTCTTAAGAGGAAAAGTTACTTTTAAAAATAGGATACACTTCTTACATTTAATACATACATTTTCTACATACTCTACTTGAAATTCAACATCAATATTATCCACTGCCTACTGAAAACAAAATTAATGTTTATGTGTAGGTCACGACGTATGTGCACAGGGAAAGCTGTACAATTCTCAAGCGCTCTGCTTGCTATCAACCATGTCATTCTTTCTTCCTTCAAAAGCCTCTGTGAACTCCTGGCTCATGCAAATTTGTTGCCATTGACTACCCTGATAGGATGAAATTGGTAAATATTTTACCAAACTTATAATTTTATTTGGAACCCTACAGTCACTAGTTTCATATATAGCCAGTACTTGATCTTTTTTATTCCTTCCTATATATTATATTTACTTCCCCCACTTTATCTCAACATCCTTCTTGCTAATATCTTTTTATCTCCTTTTTCCCCATAGTATCTGGCACAATGTATGTTCATAGCAGGTGATCTATAAATAATACATTACTTATCTTAGATATGCATGACAAGGTACACTTAGATTGAAGGTAATTTCATGTGCTGTAATCAGGAAATAATGATGGAAAAACATCAGTAATAAATTTTCAATATGATATTTTGAAACTTAGATTTGATACAACAAGTAGAAGGTTATTATTGGCCCTTGAATAATGATGTTTGGTATAACTTTGTAAAAGATGTTTCCTTCTGTAGACCATAGATGTAATTTTCTAAAATATTTTCAGAAAATCATGACAATAGAACATTGTCTAGTTACTTCCTTGCCATAAGAATCACCACTCTAAATTCTTGAAACCATCATCATGCAGCCAATAACTTTAACATGAGTCACTATCAGACAATAGATGTTTGAGCTGCCTGTGTCCTGACTCCTCCCATGTGCAATCTCACCCTCACCGCAGCATCCCAGGAGGCCAAGCAGAGCAAACAGAAGATCAGCCTGCAGCTCACTAGTCTGGGGAGCCTCAGTTCCCTCATCAAAAACAAATTCCCTTGGGATGCAAAGTAACCAAAAAATAGAAAGGAGCAAAAGAAATCTATGTTTGGAGGAAAAATAAAAGAACTTTTTGAGAAAAGATTTTTTTACTTCTGATGGTTGTTGTTTGCATATTTAGTATTACTTAGAAGAAAGCTTTAAGGAGAAAAGATATATACAGCATATGTGCAGCCAGGAAGAGAAGCTTTCTTTTAATAATAATGTGCCATTTCTGGCCAAAACCAATATATCAGGAAAACAAAATGTTAAGGAATGTTGTATAATAAAGAATTTGCTTCCTCTTCACCCTGAGTTCCTGGACTTTACATAGAGACTTCACATTTGAGACTCTCTGAGACCTCAACCTACATGTCTCTTTATTTGGTCACCCTAACTTTATCCTCTATTCGAAAAATTCCAAGTATTGCACTTTCTCAAGTTCAGTGAATCATTCTAGCTAACTATCAGACCTGAGTAGATCTGTAGCCTGAGAGCTCTGGAGCTTGTGGCTGGTGTTTGATGTGAGGAGAGTTTTGTGGAGGAGAATGACCTCGGCATGTGAGGCCAGGACTAACTAGTTAGTGCCAGAACAATCTCATAGGGTAAATAACAAACTGAGGAAAAAAATATTAGCAGCTTAATTATTAATTTTCATGAATGAAGACTGAAACTTTGAAAATTCATCCAGCTAGAAAAATTTTAACTGGAGTGTCTCTTCCATGGCCATGTGCCATGTCAGGCTGTGTAATTCATGTAGCTTTATCTTTTTCTCTTCCCTGCCTCTCCATGAATATGGAATAAATAATTCAATCTGAATTATAGTCATTTGTGATAAGGTATGCTGATAACTGTGATTTTGAGAATTGACCATTTATAATAAAAAATTGTCAGCCTGACCTAAGCCACAGAAAAGAAAGAACAACTTTAACTCATAATTCTTGATATTCCCATTCCTCTCTTAAAAAAAGCTATTCCATATTTGTTTGGAAAACCCTCTTTGGTGCCCCTATGATTGTATTTAATTTACTCAGTAAACTCAGCCTGAATTATGAAGCTAACTAAAACTAAGTTCTGCATAAGTAAGCAAATGTCAGCATTTCCAGATCTTACTTAGTACATTATCTACATGTATTATTTACATTGCCTAAAATCGGCATGATCAAGACAACTTTCAAAATTTTCATTGACAGTTCAGTAAAAGAATACAATGCTTTTTCTCAATTAATAATGGTCTAAATTTAAAATAATCTAGTTTACATTATAAGTAAACATCATAACTAAATTTCCATTTTTTATAATTTACCAATAATGACTAACCAGTAAATCACACAAATTTCTCCTAATAAGTTTTATTTCCGTAATATAATTCTTATTTAATTTTTCTTCCTACAATAAATCCTCATCATCTTTCAAACTCTTTCTCACTGACTCTATGTGTATGTCTTTGTGTGTGTGTGTTCATGTACACATATTCTTGCCAGTTTCCTAAACCATATACCTTCTATAGCACTTGAATATGCGTGGAGCAGGGGGGCAGTGTGTTGTGGGGGTGGGTAAGTGGAGCTCAAAACAAAACAAATCTTCTAAGCTACCAATGAAGAAAATCCCCACACATAATGCCAAGTTCTTATGGCAACACTTAAAAAAATATAGCTGTCTTCTTTAATACCCCATATACTGGGTTTTGAAATGTAATAAAGCCGAATTTTGGATAAGAACATTATCACCTACCAAGGATTCCATGACTGACTTGCACTTTATCATTCCCTAGGCTGCCCTGATTCTCAGGGAAGTGGCCTTTCAAGGATAGCTAACAGCTTTCTAAAAATCTTTCTCTAAACATTTCGGCTATAGTACATTCTTCACCAAATTACTCTGGCTCAATAGCTCTTATGCGCAAACTTCTTTCTTTACCATCTCCGTGGCGGACAACTGTAAGTCTGTCTTGAATTTTATGGACACATAACATTACAGAATGAATGAATATGGAGACAAGTTATAAGGTATGTGTGAAACCACAGAGTGCCCACATAGAAACAGGCCAGCCCTTAGATAATCTAATGTTAAGAAAGTTTAATAAGTTATTACAAAGGCATGATGGCAGAGATCAAGCCCAGACACCAGCATATGCTTTTCTTCAAGTATCAATTTGAAATCTTGATCAGTAATCAAGAGTAAGGAATGGGAACATATTATGAGAAGCTGAAAGGATATTTTGATATTTCTCTTTATACTCTGAAAATATTAGCCAACTGCCATAAAATAAGGCATGGCACCATCTATATGATTTTGATTCTGAAGGTCTTAGGGTGAACAATCATATGAAATTTTGGAAATTTTCAGTTAAAATAAATTGAACATCAGACATCTCCAAACACTACATTATACTTCACTTTATGGGAGTAAAAAATTTACCTTTGATTCTATATATACTATTGTATACTTAAAATAGGAAAATTCAGAACACTAAGAAACTTTAGAAAAGACTGATTATGAACTACCATTTTACAGCTAGATGGTTATCATAAATATTGGGGGGCAGGAAGTACTATTTCATCTAGGTCCCTGGAAGGGCTATTGCAATTAATTGCCAGCATATAGTAAGAGGGTAGTCCCAAGACCACCCTCATTTCTGACACCAATTACAACTTAGGGACTGCAAGACTATCCTGAGGTTTAAACAATTTGTTGGATGGATTCAAATAAATCACTAAAATCTCTATGCTCATGTTATGGTTTGTAACAGTAAAAGGATTTAAATTTGAATCAGTCAGGGACAGAGTACAGAAAAGCCATACAGAGAGTTTCCAACTGTCCTTATCCAGGTTGTGGACAATGCTCATTTCTCCCAGCCATGATGTATGACCAAAAGCATGGAGTATTGCCAATCAGGGAAGCTCACTGGAACTTGGATGTGCAGAATTTTTATTAGGGTCTCAGCACATGGACATAATGGACAGCCCATGCAGCTGACCTTAAGTCTCCAGGTGGAGTTGATACCACATGGTCCAAAGCTCTCACCATAAATCACACTGTTAGACTACCCAGAGCAGACCCTGGCTCCCAAGTAAACAAAGCCACAGGACATCCTAAGAACTTAGAGATCACTTCCAAGGAACTGAGGGAAAAGACCAGACCTCTCTCTGAGTTAAGTTCATTCTTTACTTCACAGCTAGGAATAATTTTTTTTCTGATCCAGATGTTAATCTTGCTTTTAAAGTTCAGGGGAAACAAACTGTTATCTACTGACTTTTTAAAAACCTTCCTTCAGTTTTAGATACCTACTATGAATGAAGAAAGAATTTATCAAAATATCATCCCTGTTCTAATATTATTTTTATATACTCTAAATTAGTGACACCCACATGAATTAAGTTCTGGCATGTTTTAAGGTGGGATTAGCAAGGATCAAGATGGTAGAGGAGTAAGATGTTGCACTCACCTTCTCCCACAAACACATCAAAAACACACACACACACACACACACACACACACATCTACATGTAAAATGATTCACACAGAACATCTACTGAATGCTGGCAGAAGAACTTAAACCTCCCAAAAGGGCAAGAAACTCTTGATATAACTGAGTAGAACAAAAGGAAAAACAGAGAGAAAGAGAAAAGGAATCAGGATGGGACTAACATTCCTGAGAGGAAGCTGTGAAAGAGAAAAGGAACCCACATCCTGGGAAGCCACCTAACCAATGGGAATATCAGCCATGTCGGAGGGACATCAAAGTCAACGAGAAAAGTGCATCAGCTGCACTGATGAGTGCAAAGTAGAGTGAAAGCCACACAGATCATCTGTACCACCACCCCAGACATCACAGCCTGATACTCTTGGGTGGGGCTTGGCACTGAGACTCAGGCTCCAGAGGTCAGTCCTAGGGAGAGGACTAAGGTTGGCTGTGTGGGGACAACCTGAGGGGCTAAGGAGTGGTGTGCCATGGGCAGGGGAGCAGTGCACTATGGGCTGGGCAGTGGAACCCCACAGTAGAGGGAACCTGGATAGGAGTTCTGGGCCTACAGAAGAAGCAAGTTGCCATTGTTGGGGAGGGTACCTTTTGCTGCTCTCACTACCCTGGGAACTCACACACCACACCACTGCCACTGCCAAATGCTTGGGCAACTCCTAAATCTGCCAAAGGCTCATTACTACTTCCAGGGCCCTGCAACTAGGAGAGCATATGCCAAATTCCTGCAGTTACTTGCTGCTATTAAGAGCACAGCAACCACACACTAACTACTAGCCCTACCCATTGCCTCCTCACTGGAAACACAATCAGCACCCTAGGGATAACAGCCTGCTCACACCAAAGAAGGAGATAGCAATTATCCAAACTCCCACACCAAAAATAAAACAGTAACTCCCCAACAAAGTACAGATGCTCTTGCATAGAAATAGCACTTCAAGACTACAATTTGGATTCCCTAAACTCACAGAAAAAGAAAAAAATAAGCAAGATGAAGAAGTTCAGGAAGCATTACCAGTTAAAAGAACAGGAGAATTCATCTGAAGCAGCAAACAGTGAAAAACACCTCTGCAGTCTGATAGACACTGAGTTCAAAAGGAAGTAGTGAAACACTGAAGAAATTAAGGCTGAATATCAAGGAATTAAGAGCAGATATGAATAGTAATGCAGATTACTTTAGAAAGGAACCAGATAATACAAGGAGTAGCCAAGAAAAATTAGAAAATTCACTTGTACAGATGCAAACTGAGCTAAAGTTACTAAAAGGCAGAATGACTAATGGAGAGGAATGAATTAGGACTTGGAAGACACAATAATGGAAATCACCCAATCGGGAGAGCAGACAGAAAGACAAATGAAAAAACACAAAAGCAATATAAGAGATCTATGGGATAATATAAAGCTGGCCAATCTACATATAACAGGAATTCCAGAAGGAGAAGAAAAAGAAAACAGTATTGAAAATATACTTGAAGAAATTATGGCTGAAAACTTCCCAAATCTAAAGGAAACTGATATCAAGATACAGGGAGCACAGAGGGCCCCAAACAAGTTGAATCCAAAGAGGCCCACACCAAGACATACTATAATAAAAATGGCAAAAATTAAAGATAAAGAGAGGATTGTAAAGGCAAAAAGAGACAAACAAAGCATTAATGATAAAGGAATCCATATAAGGCTATCAGCTGATTTCTCTACAGAAGCACCATTGGCCAGGAGAGTGCAAGATACATTTCAAGTTCTGAAGGGAAAAAATGTACAGCCTATAATACTCTATTCAACAAAAATATCCTTTAAAATAGATGGGGAAATTAAGAATTTCTTCAACAAACAAAAGCTAAAAGAGTACAGCAATACCAAACCCATTCTAAAAGAAAAACCAAAAGGGCTTCTCTAAATAAAAAAATAATAACAAGAAATAGGATGGAGAAAGATGGGATTAAGATGGCAGAATAGAAGGACTGGAGCTCACCTTCCCCCCTAAAAACAGCAAAATCTACAACTAAAGGCTGAGCATTAACCAAATGGACAGGAAACCTTCAAAAAGATATCCTACTCCAGAAGACAAAGAGGACGACACATCAAGAGGTAGGAGGGCTGATTACATGATTTAAGCAACTCTGTACCTACCAAGTGGGAAGTCCCACAGACTGGAAACTAACTGGTTCACAAAGACTCACCTATAGGAGTGAAAGTTCTGAGCCCTACATCAAACTCTCACATGTGGGGATCTGGCACTGGGAGGAAGAGCCCCCAGAGCATCTAGCATTGTAAGCCAGTAGGGCTTGTGTGCAGGAGCTCCATGGGACTGGGGAAAACAGAGACCCCATTCTTAAAATGCATACACGGACTTTCACCTGCACTGGGTCCCAGGGCAAAGCAAAGTCTCCATAGGAATCTCGGTCAAATCTGACTGCAGTTCTTGGAGGACCTCCTGGGAAAACAAGGGTGACTGTGGCTTGCTGGGGGGGGAAGGACATTGGAAGCAAAGCTCTTGGGAATATTCAGCAGGGTGCCTTTCTTTGGAGGTGGCCAATTGGGGAAAATCTGGCCCCACCCAACAGTGCTGAGAAGCCCCAGGGCAAACAACAATCCATGTAGGATCACAGCTCACCCATCAGTAAACAAGCTGCCTAAAGACCTCTCCAGGAACACAGCTGCCTCTAATCCCATCCAGAGAAAAAGCCCCACCTACCAGAGGGATAGGAATCAGCTCCACCTACCAGTGGGCAGGCATCAGTCCCTCCCATTAGGAAGCCTACAGCAAACCTGTGTACCAACCTCAGCCACAAGGGGGGCAGACACCAGAAATAAGAGAGACTACAACTCTATTTTATGTAAAAAGGTCACCACACCAGAAACATATAAAAATGAAAAGATAGAACTAGAACTCAGAAGAGGGAGAAAGAAAAAAACCCAGAAAATCAGCTAAGTGATGAGGAGATTCTCAGCCCCTAGGAAAAAGACTTTAGACTGTCGATGCTGAAGATGATGCAAGGCATTGGAAATAAACTGGAGGCAAAGATGAATAACTTAGAGGAAACACTGAGCAAAGAAATACGAGATATAAAACTTAAACAAGAAGAGATGCAAAATACAATAACTGAAATAAAAAATTCACTGGAAGCAGCCAACAGCAGAATACAGGAGGCAGAAGAACGAATAAGCGAGGTGGAGGACAGATTAGTGGAAATTACAGATGCAGAACAGAAAAGAGAAAAAAGATTGAAAACGAATGAAGAGAGTCTCAGAGAACTCTGGGACAACATTAAATGCACCAACATACATATTCTAGGGGTGTCATAAGGAGAAGAGAGAGAGAAGGGGACAGAAGAAGTATTCCAAGAGATAATAGCCAAAAACTTCCCTAACATGGGAAAGGAACCACTCATTCAAATCCAGGAAGCACAACAAGTACCATGTAAAATAAACCCAAGGAGGAATACACCGAGACACGTATTAATCAAACTGACCAAAATTAAAGGCAAGAGAAAATATTGAAAGCAGCTAGGTAAAAGAAACAAATAACATACAAGGGAAACCCAATAAGGTTATTGGAAGTTTTTTTGGCAGAGACTCTGCAGGCCAGAAGGGAGTGGCATGATATACTTAACGTGATGATAGGAAAAAACCTCCAACCAAGATTACTTTCCCAGCAAGACTCTGGTAAAGTTTGAAAGAGAAATCAAATTTGAAATAAAAATCAAAAGCTTCACAGATAAGTAAGAGCTCAGAGAATTCAGCAACACTAAACCAGCCTTACAACAAATACTAAAGGAACATCTCTGGGCAGCTAAGAAAAGACAGCAACAGGAAACAAAAATACCACAAATGACAAGGCTCACCAGTAAAGGTATATATACAGTAAAGATACAGTATCATTTAAGCACAATTGTGCCACCAATTTCAGAAATCATGAGAAGAGGAGGGTACAAATGCAGGACAATGGAGATGCACTTGCAATTAAAAACCAAACAATTAAAACAATCACTTATATATATAAATTCTTATATAAAAACTTCAAAAGAACTGAAAAATTAAAATCTACAATTGATACACAAACAAATAAGAAAAATCAACTCAAATACAACACTAAAGATAGTCATCAAACCAAAAGAGGAGAGAAGAAGAGAAGGGAAAAAAGAAAGCAACAAAAACAAATCCAAAGCAATTAATAAAATGGCAATAAGAACATACATATCAATAATTACCTTAAATGGTAATGCACTAAACACTTCAACCAAAAGCGATAGACTGGCTGAATGGATACAAAAACAAGACCCATATATATGCTGCCTTCAAGAAACCAACTTCACTTCTAGGGACACTTACAAAGTGAAAGTGAGAGGATGGAAGAAAATATTGAATGGAAATGGAAATCAAAAGAAAGCTGGAGTAGCAATACTCATATCAGACAAAATAGACTTTAAAATAAAGAGTATTTTAAGGGACAAAGAAGGTCACTACCTAATAATCAAAGGATAATTCCAAAAAGAAGATGTAACAATTTTAAATATCTATGCACCAAACATAGGTTCACCACAATATATAAGGCAACTGATAACAACCTTAAAAGGACAAATCGACAATAACACAAACACAGTGGGGGACTTTAACACCCCACTTACAGCAATGGACAGATCAAACAGACAGAAAATCAATAAGGAAACACAGGCCTTGAATAAAGCATTAAACCAGATGGACTTAATAGATATTTATACGACATTCCATCCAAAAGCAAGAGAATACACATTCTTCTCAAGTGCACATGGATCATTCTCTAAGATTGATCACACCCTGGGCTACAAATACAATCTCGGTTAACTTTAAGAAAATTGAAATCATATCAAGCATCTTTTCTGACCACAACGCTATAGGGCTGAAAATCAACAACAAGAAAAAACTGCAAAAGACACAAACACGTGGAGACTCAACAACATGATACTAATCAACCAATGGATCACTGAAGAAATCAAAGAGGAAATTGAAAAATACCTAGAAGCAAATGAAAATGAAGATACGAAACTCCAAAACCTATGGGATGCAGCAAAAGCCATTCTAAGCGAAAACTTTATGGCAATATAAGCCCACTACAGGAAATAAGAAAAAGCTCAAATAAACAAGTGATCTTTACATCTAAAGCAGCTTGAGAGAGAGAAGAACAGACAAGATCTAAAGTTAGTAGAAGGAAAGATATCATAAAGATCATAAATCAATGAAATAGAACAGAAATCAATGAAATAGAAACAAAGAAAACCATAGAAAAGATCAATGAAACAAAAAGCTGGTTCTTTGAAAAGATAAACAAAATTGACAAACCTTTAGCCAGACTTATCAAGCAAAAAAGAGAGAGGACTCAAATCAATAAAATTAGAAATGAAAAGGGAGAAGTAACAAAGGACATCACAGAAATACAAAGGATCATAAGAGACTAGTATATGCAACTCTATGCCAATAAAATGGAAAACCTAGAAGGAATGGACAAATTCTTAGTAAAGTACAATCTTCCAAGACTAAACCAAGATGAAATAGAAAACATGAATGGACCAATCACAAGAACTGAAATTAAAACTGTGATTAAAAGACTGCCAACAAACAAAAGTCCAGGACCAGATGGCTTCACAGGCGAATTCTATCAAACATTTAGAGAAGAGCTTATACCTATCCTTCTGAAACTATTCCAAAAATTTGCAGAGGAAGGGACACTCCAAAACTCATTCTATGAGGTCACCATCACCCTGATACCAAAACCAGACAAAGATACCACAAAAAAAGAAAATGACAGGCCAATTTCACTTATGAACATGGACACAAAAATCCTCAACAAAATACCAACAAAGCACATCCAACAATACATTAAAATGATTGTACATCATGATCAAGAGGAGTTTATCCCAGGGATGCAAGGGTTCTTCAATATGCACAAATCAAACAGTGTGATACACCACATTAACAAACTGAAGAATAAAAACCATGTGGTCCTCTCAATAGAGGCAGAAAAGAACTTCGACAAAAACCAACAGCCATTTCTGATAAAAACCCTTCAGAAAGTGGGCATAACGGGAACCTACCTCAACATGATAAAGTCCATATATGACAAACCCACAGCAAACATCATTCTCAATGGTGAAAAGCTGAAAGAATTCCCACTGAGATCAGGAACAAGACAATGATGTCTGCTCTCGCCACTACCCTTCAACATAGTTTTGGAAGTCCTAGCCACAGCAATCAGAGAAGAAAAAGAAATAAAAGGAATCCAAATTGGAAAGGAAGAAGTAAAACTGTGACTCTTTGTAGATGACATGATACTATACCTAGAGAATCCTAAAGACTCTACCAGAAAACTGTTAGAACTCATCAATGAATTTGGCAAAGTCACAGGATACAAAATTAATACAGAGACATCGACAGCATTTCTATACACTAACAATGAAGGAGCAGAAAGAGAAATTAAGGAAATAATACTGTTTTCCATTGCATCCAAAAGAATAAAATACCTAGGAGTAAACCTACCTAAAGAGACAAAAGACCTGTACTCTGAAAACCATAAGACACTGATGAAAGAAATCAAGGATGACACAAATAGATGGAAAAACATACCTCACTCCTGGATTGGAAGAGTTAGTATTATCAAAATGACTGTACTGCCCAAGGCAATCTGCAGATTCAATGCAACCCCTATCAAATTACCAAGGACATTTTTTATAGAATTCAAACAAAATATTTTAATGTTTCTCTGGAAGCACAGAAGACCCAGAATAGCCAAAGACATCCTGAAAAAGAAAAATGGAGCTGGAGGAATCAGCCTCCCGGACTTCAGACTATACTACAAAGCAGCAGTCGTCAAAACCATATGGTACCAGCACATAGACAGGCATATGGATCAGTGGAACAGGATAGAAAGTCCACAATTAAACCCATGCACCTACAGCCAACTAATCTATGACAAAGGAGGCAAGAATATACAATGGTGAAAGCACAGCTTGTTCAATAAGCAGTGCTGGGAAAACTGGACAGCCACATGGAAAAGAATGAAATTAGACCACTCCCTAACACCATACACAAAAATAAACTCAAAATGTATTAAAGACCTAGATATAAGACCAGACACTATAACACTCTTAGAGGGAAACACAGGCCAAACACTCTCTGACATAAATGATAGCAACATCTTCTCAGATCCACCTCTTAGAGTAATGACAGTAAAAACAACAACAAACAAATGGGACTTCATTAAACTTCAAAGTTTCTGCACAGCAAAGGAAACCCTAAACAAAACGAAAAGACAACCCACAGAATGGGAGAACATCTTTGCAAGTGAATCAACTGACAAGGGATTCATCTCCAGAATTTACAAACACCTTCTGCGGCTCCATACCAAAAAAAACAAACAACCCCATCCAAAAATGGGCAGAAGAGCTAAACAGACAATTCTCCAAAGAAGACATATGGATGGCCAAAAACCACATGAAAAGATGTTCAACATCACTCTTTATTAGAGAAATGCAAATCAAAACCACAATGAGGTACCACCTTACACCAGCCAGAATGGCCATTCTCCAAAAGTCTACAAACAGTAAGTGCTGGAGAGGGTGTGGAGAAAAAGGAACCCTAGCACACTGCTGGTGGGATTATAAATTGGTTCAATCACTGTGGAAAACAGTATGGAGATGCCTCAAAAAAAGAAAAATAGAACTACCATTTGATCCAGCAATCCCACTCTTGGCATTTACCCAGAGGAAACCACGACTCGCAAAGATACATGTACTCCGATGTTCATTGCAGCACTATTTGCAATAGCCAAGATATGGAAACAACCTAAATGTCCATCGACAGAGGAGTGGATCCAGAAGATGTGGTACATATACACAATGGAATATTACTCAGCCATTAGAAGGAATGAAATAATGGCATTTTTAGCAACATGTATGGACCTCGAAATTATCATGCTAAGTGAAGTCAGCCATACAATGAGACACCAACATCAAATGCTTTCACTGACATGTGGAATCTGAAAAAAGGACAAAATGAGCTTTGCAGAACAGATACTGACTCACAGACTTTGTAAAACTTATGGTTTCCAAAGGAGACAGTTCTGGATGTGGGGAGATGCCCTGGGGCTGTGGGATGGAAGTCCTATAAAAGTGGATTGTGATGATCATTGTACAATTCTAAATGAAATAAATTCATTGAGTAATAAAAGAAATCATAAAAAAATAAAAAATAAAATTTACATCACCACAGGAAAAAAAAAAAGAAATAGGATGGAGGAAACTACAATGGAAAAGCAACCACTCAAATGAGCCAGCACACAGATTTAAACATGGGAGAAAAAAAGAAGTAATGTAAAAGTGAAGATAAACAGAAAGAACAGCAAAAGGACAAAAATGAAGATGTTAAAAAAGGACTTTGAAATCATAGAATGTGGGGAAGGATAGTAAGAAAATATAGACTCTTTTTTATTTTAATAATGTGTTTGCGCCTATATGACTATCAGGCTAAAGCAAGCAGATACAGGAAGGTGTTAACATACTTAAAACAGGGCAACCACAAATCAAAACCAAACATTACATTCACAAAAAAACAAAATGAAAAGTACTCAAGCATAAAATAAGTGGAAGTAATCCAACCAAAAAAAAAGAAAGGAAGATAGGTGAAAGACAGCATCAACTGGAAAACAAGGTTTAAAATGGCAATATATATATTTCTATCAATATTTACCTTAAATATCAATGGACTGAATGCTCCAATCAAAAGACACAGAGTGGCAGATTGGATAAAAAAGCAAAAACCTACAATCTGCTTCTTACAAGAGATTCACCTTAGGGCAAAGGACCCATATAGATTAAAAGCGAGGGGATGGGTAAGATGTTTTATGCCAATGGACAAGAGAGGAGTGTAGGAGTTGCAATACTCATATAAGACAATAGATACTTTATAATGAAGGCCATATGCTTCTTGTGCTGGCTCCTGTTTGCCAGGCACCTATTGTGTGGGCCAAGGGCATAAGGAGGCTAAGTACGACATGGTACCTCTTGCACAATCCACAGGTGGCAGGGACAGACTGCAGCTGTCATCTCAGAGGCCAGAGGGAGGTGTGGCTTGCCACCACTGGGGGCCTGTGATCGGCTCCACCAGCGACCCCAGTCAACTCAGGGGCTGCCACAAAAGAAAAAAGAGGGTATTGCAAACAAGCAGCATATGCTGTTGCTCTTACTCTCCTGAGAACACACGCATCCTACAGATGCCACTGCCAAATGCTCTGGGTGACCCCCAGATACTTGGTCACTGTCCCTTCCCAAGATCCTACAACTAGGAGCAACTGATGAAGCACCTCCTGCATGGGACAGGGTGCTTCTTGTGTGGTCTGCAGGTAACAGGGGCAAACCACCACAGTTATCCTTGATTCCAGAAGTGGTCATGGCCCACTGACATTGGAGACACCTGAACAAAAATCACTTGCAGCCCCATTCACCTGAAGGGCACCAAACAGAGGGCATTTTGACCCAACACCACCTATCAGTGCTTTTGCACCCCTGGGAACACAGCTGCCCTGCTGCTACCACTGCCAAACGTTCCAGACAGTACCCACATGCCTGATCTCTGTCACTTCCCAGGATCCTGCAACAAGGAGCACCCTTTACAACACCTCATATGTGGGCTAAGTAAGACAGGTTTCTTCATGCATGGTCTACAGGTGGCAGGGAAAACCACAGCAGTTATCACTGACTAGAGATGGTCATGGTCTGCTCCCAGAGGGGTCCCTGAACAGGACTACCTGTGGGTCCAATCACCTCAGAGGAGGGCATTGCAATCAAACACAAGCTTTTTTTTGCTCTCACTCCCTTGGGAACTCACACACCCTGCTGTTGCTACTGCCAAATGCTCTGGTCACCTTGAAGACATGCCGAGAGCTTATTACCACTTCCCAGGGCCCTGCAACTAGGAGTAGCCTGTGCCACCTTCCTTCAGGTCCTTTCTGCTATTGAGAGCCCAACAACCAGGCACTGACTGCTGGCCCTACCCATTGCCTCCTGTCCCTGAAAACACACTGAGCATCCTGGGAACAACAGCCTGCTCACATTGAGGAAAGATACAGCAAATATTCAAACTCCCACAACAAAAATAAATAGGACCCCCCCAAAAAAATACAAAGGGGTATTCTTGAATAGAAGTAGCTTTATAAAACTACAGTTTGGCTTCCCTGAACTCACAAAAAGAGAAACACGAGCAAGATGAAGAAGCACAGAAACTATTCCCAGTTAAAGGAACAGGAGAATTCTCCTAAAGCAGACAACAATGAAACAGACCCCTGCAGTCTGACAGACATTGAGTGCAAAAGGGAGGTGTTGAAAATACGGAAGGAATTAAGAGAGGATATTAACAGTAATGCAGGTTCCTTTAGAAAGGAGCTAGAAAATATAGGAGGAGCCAAGGAAAATTATAAAATTCATTTGCAGAGATGCAAACTGAGATTAAGGCAATACAGAGCAGAATGAATAATGCAGAGGAATGAATTAGTGATATGGAAGATAAAATAATGGAAATCACCCAATCAGGACAGCAGAGAGAAAACCAAATGAAAAAACATGAAAGCAATATAAAAGACCCATGGGATAATATAAAGCAGGCCAACCTATGCATAATATGAATTTCAAAAGGAAATGAAGAAGAAAAGGGTATTGAAAATATATTTGAAGAAATTATGGCTGAAAACATTCAAAATCTAAAGCACACTGACATCAAGATACAGGAAGCACAGAGGGCCGCAGACATGTTGAAACCAAAGAGGCCCACACCAAGACATAATAAAAATTGCAAAAGTTAAAGATAAAGAGAGGATTCTAAAGGTAACAAGAGAAAAGCAAATACTTAATTATAACAGAACCCATATAAGGCTATCAGCTAATTTCTCTACAGAAACAATGCAGGCCAGAAGGGAGTAGCAAGACATATTTAAAGTACTGAAAGGGAAAAAAATGCAACTTAGAATACTCTATCCAGCAAGAATATCATTTAAATAAGAAGGGGAAATAAAGAATTCTCCAACAAACAAAAACTGAAAGAGTACAGCAATACTAAACCCATTCTAAAAGAAATATTGAAAGGGATTCTCTAAATTAAAAAATAGAGAAAAGAGAAAAAGAAGAATTAGGATGGAGGAAACCAAAATTGGAAAGCAATCACTCAAGCCAGCATACAGATTTAAACATGAAGATGTTAAAAAAAAGAAAAAAGACATCAAAACCATAGAATGTAGAGAAGGAAAGTAAGGAAATATAGATTTCTTTTTATTTTAATGATGTTTCTGAGCCTATATGAATATCTGGCAAAAGCAAGCAGATACAGGATGGGGTTAACATACTTTAAAAACAGGGCAACCACAAATCAAAACCAAACATTACATTCACAAAAACTGAAAAGTACTCAAGCGTAAAATAAATGGAAATCATCCAACCCAATTAAGAAAAGAGAAACATAGAATCAACTGGAAAACAAGGTTTAAAATGGCAATAAATATGTATCTATCAATAATCACTTTAATTGTCAAAGGAAAGAGTGCTCCAATCAAAAGAAACAGAGTGTAAGATTGGATAAAAAAGCAAAAACCTTCAATCTGCTGCCTATAAGAAATTTACCTTAGGACAATGGACACATACAGATTGAAAGTGAGGGGATGGGAAAAGATATTTCATGCCAATGGACAAGACAGGAAAGCAAGACTTGCAATACTCATATCAGAAAAAAATATACTTTAAAATGAAGGCCATAAAGAAAGACGAAGAAGGACACTATTTATTGTTAAAGGATCCATTCAAGAAGAGGATATTACAATCATCAATATATATGCCCCTAATATAGGAGCACCCAGATTCCTACAACAAATACTAACAGACACAAAAGGAGAAATTGATGGGAATACAATCATAGTAGGAGACTTTAACACCCCACTCACAACAATGGAGAGATCCTCTAGACAGAAAACCAATAAGGCAACAGAGATCCTAAAGGACACAATAGAAAATTTAGACATAATTGACATTTGCAGGACAATACATCCAAAAAAATCAGAATACACATTCTCCTCAAGTGCACATGGAACATTCTCAAGAATTGACCACATATTGGGACACAAAGCTAACCTCACCAAATTTAAGAGTATAGAAATTATTTCAAGTATCTTCTCTGACCACAATGGCATGAAACTAGAAATCAACCACAGGAAAAGAAATGAGAAAAAAACTTACTATATGGAGACTAAACAACATGCTACTAAAAAAACAAAGTGTCAGTGAGAAAATCAAGAAGGAAATTAAAAAATACCTCAAGACAAATGATAATGAAGACACATCCACACAACATCCATGGGATGCTGCAAAAGCAGTGCTCAGAGGGAAATTCAGAGAAATACAGGCCTTCCTCAAAAAAGAAGAAAAATCTCAAATCAACAACTTAATTAAACACCTAAATGAATTAGAAAAAGAAGCACAAACAAAACCTAAAGTCATCAGAAGGTAGGAAATCATAAAGATCAAAGAGGAAATCAATAAAATAGAGATTAAAAAAACAATTGAAGAAATCAATAAATCCAAGAGCTGGTTCTTTGAAAAGGTAAACAAAATTGACAAACCTCTGGCCAGACTCATCAAGAAGAGGAAAGAAGAAAAACCCAAATAAAGAAAATCAGAAATGAAAAAGGAGATATCACAACAGATACTGCAGAAATACAAAAACCCATAAGAGAATACTATGAATCATTGTATGCAAGAAAATTTGACAACCTAGAAGAAATGGACAACTTTCTAGAAACTTACAGGCTGCTAAAACTGAATGAAAAAGAAATAGATCAGCTGAAGAGACTGATCACTAGAAATGAAATTAAACATGTAAAAAAAAATTCCCTACAAGCAAAAGCCTAAGACCAGATGGCTTCACAAGGTGAATTCTACCAAACATACAAAGAGGAACTCATACCTATCCTCCAAACTTTTAAACTTTTCCAAAAGGTTGAAGAAAAAGGAAGACTCCCAAAGACATCTTATGAAGCCACCATCACCCTAATACCAAAAAAAAATTATAGGCCAATATCTGTGATATATATATATAGACACAAAAATTCTCAACAAAATTTCAACCAATAGAACCCAACAGCATATAAAAAAGATCACACACCACGGCCAAGTGGGATTCATCCCAGGTACACAAGGATCGTTCAGCACATGCCAATCAATCAACATCATACACCACATTAACAAAAGTCAAAAACCACATGATCATCTCAACAGATGCAGAAAAAGCAGTTGACAAAGTCCAGCATCCATTCATGACCAAAACTCTTGCCAAAGAGTGCATAGGGGGAACATACCTTAATATAATAAAAGCCATTTAAGACAAAACTACAGCAAATGTAATACACAATGGAGAAAAGCTGAAAGCCTTCCCACTAAAATCAGGAATAAGACATAGTATTGGAAGTCCTAGACATGGCAATCAGACAAACAAAAGAAATAAAAGGTATCCAAACTGGAAGAGAAGAGGTAAAATTGTCACAGTATGCAGATGACATGATACTATATATAGAAAACCCTAAGGACTCAACCCAAGAACTACTCGAACTGATCACCAAATCAGCAAAGGAGCAGGATATGAGATGAATATTCAGAAATCAGTTGCATTTCTGTGTACTAACAATGGAATATTAGAAGAGGAATATAAAAACACAATACCTTTTAAAATCATACCCCAAAAAATCAAATACCTTGGAATACACCTGACCAAGGAGGTGAAAGACTTATATGCTAAGAACTATAAAACATTAATCAAGGAAATTAAAGAGGATTCAAAAATGGAAAGATATTCCATGCTCCTGGGTTAGAAAAATTAACATTGTAAAAATTAATATTATAATATTGTAAAAGGCAATCTATAGACTCAATGCAATCCCTATCAAATTACCCATGACATTTTTCACAGAACTAGAACAAACCATCTGAACATTTATATGGAACCACAAAAGACCAGAATTGCCAAGGCAGTTCTGAGGAACAGAAACCAAGCAGGAGGCATAACTCTCCCAGACTTCAGGCAGTATTACAAAACCACAGTCATCAAGACAGGGTGGTACTGGTACCAAAACAGGCATACAGACCAATGAAACAGAACAGAGAACCCAGAAATAAACCCAGACACCAAGGGTCAATTAATCTTTGACAGAGGAGGCAAGGACATAAAATGGGAAAAAGTCTTTTCAGCAAATGGTGCTGTGAAAACTGGACGGCCATATGTAAATCAATGAAACTGGATCATACCCTCACACGATGCACAAAAATTAACTCAAAACATCTTAAATACTTAAACATAAAACAGGACACCATAAAACTCCTAGAAGAGAATATAAACCAAACATTCTCCGACATAAACACTACAAATGTTTTCTTAGGTCACTCTCCTAAGGCAACAGAAATAAAGCAAATATAAACAAATGGGACCTAATGAAACTGACAAGCATTTGCACAGTGAAGAAAACCATGAAAAAAAAACAAAAAAAGCAACCTATGTAATGGGAGAAAATAGTTTCAAATGATGTGACTGACAAAGGCTTAATCTCTAAAATAGACAACTTTTTCAACTCAACAGCAAAACAGCCAACAACCCAATGGAAAAATGGGCAAAAGACCTGAATAGACATTTCTCCAAAGAATACATACCGATGGCCAACAAGCACATGAAAAACATGCTCAACATCACTGATTATTACAGAAATGCAAATCAAAGTTCCTACAAGGTACCACCTCACACCTGTCAGAATGGTCATCATTAACAAGTCAACAAATAAATGCTAGAGAGGGTGTGGAGAAAAGGGAACTCTTATACACTGTTGGTGGGCATGTAAATTGGTACAACCACTATGGAAAACAGTATGGAGGTACCTCAGAAAAGTAAATATAGAACTACTATATGACCCAGCAATCCCACTCTTGGGCATATATCTGCACAAAACTTTCCTTGAAAAAGATACATGCACCCTTATGTTCATTGCAGTGCTAATCACAATAGCCAAGTCATGGAAACAACCTAAATGTCCAATGACAAATGAATGGATTAAGAAGAAGTGGTATATATACACAATGGAATAATACTACTCATCCATAAAAAAGAACAAAACAATGCCATTTGCAGCAACATGGATGGAACTAGAGCCTCTCATACTAAGTGAAGTAAGTCTGAAAAGGAAAGACAAATACCGTATGATACTACTTATATCTGGAATCTAATATATGGCTCAAAAGAACCTTTCCACAGAAAAGAAACTCATGGACTTGCAGAACAGACTTGTGGTTGCCAAGGGAGAGGGGGAGGGAGTGGTATGGACGGGGAGTCTGGGGTTAATAGTTGCAAACTATTGTATTTAGAGTGTATAAGCTATGAAACCCTGCTGTATAGCACAGCAAACTATATCCAGTCACTTGTGAAGAAACATTATGGAGGATAATGTGAGAAAAAAAATATATATAAATGTTTACATATATATATGTGTGTGTGTGTGTATGACTGGGTCACTTTGCTGTATAGAAGTTGACAGAACACTTATATAATGGAAATCAACTATTATGGAAAAGAAGTAATTCAACTAATGGAAATAAAAATCTTAAAAAATAAATACTTAAAAAAAAGAATATACTGAGACAAGATCCTTAGTTCAGTTTTGAAAACATTGAATTTGCAGAACTTAAATGGTATCCAAGTACATATATAATGTAGATAAAGAAGATCTTGAATTCAGAAAGGAGGTAAACTGGAGATAGGAACTTTAAAATGATCCTCATATATACAAAAATTGAACTCGTAAATAGACTAGATAATCTAGGGAAGTAAGAGCAAATGAAAGGAAAGAAGGCTAAGGATAATCCGGGGAAAACCCAACACATAGATTTGGGGTAGATAAGAATTCAGCAAAAAAGGGTATTTAAAAGAAGTTTCAGAGGCTTAATAGAAACAGGAATCCACTGAACCTACTGTGTGACACGCACTGGTATTTTTCATACATTGTTTCTCATCTTTATATCAGCTATATAAGATTAAATGGAAAAATGGATGAGTGAATACTCATAAAAATATTCTACCTGGAGAGAAATTAAACACAAGGGCCTTATGAGGTGGGTCCACTTTTAATTAATTCACATCACCTTAAGTTTTCCCTAAGCCTGACTGACAGCATAACCCAGGGAAGTCAGATTAGACAGATAGTACCAGCCATTAGTACCACTGTAGAAATATAGAACCAGTTTATTATTAAAAACATAATTTTCATAGATAAAACATGATAGACTTTTAATCAAATATATGAAATACTTCTGCTTTTTTTACTTTTTCACCTATTTTAATACCTTATTTATCAAAGCTAAAAACAATGTCTTAAAACATTAAAACTGTATTATTTAAACATACCAATTACTTTCCTTTGGGTGGTTTTAATAATTTTCAAAATCTGGCTTTGAGATGAACATAGTGAAATCTATGAAACCATAACAATGCAAGGAAAACAGTAAAATGCTACTAGAGCTAGGTGCTCTAAACCAGAGAGCAGAATTCCGTCTTTAGGTAATTAGAGAACAGAGACCTTGAGGGTTTAGAACTGGATGGCAGATAATAATGTGTCTATCTCAGCTTCTTATCTGTAAATCAGAAGTAGTATCATCTACGAGATGGAGCTAGAAGGGTCAAAAGAGATAATATTGGTAAAACTGCATTGTTAGCACCAGGCTCAGAAGGTAATCAAAAAATTTTCATTCCTTGAAAAGTCAAACTCAAATGAAAAAGAATTCTACTGCCAAATAGAGAAAATAATGAAAAGTACCTGACCTTTTAACATTCTATCAAGCTTGCTAGAGATCTTTATGGAGATCATCTAAAATTATGGCTAAGGACCCAACATTGGCACCAGACTGGCAAGTTCAAATCCCACCTCTGCCATTTACCAGCATGGGACCTAAGTCAGTCAACCTCTCCCTGTCTTGATTTTTCATTTATAAAGTGTTAAAAAACAATACCTACTTAACTGTATCCTTAAATGAAGTGAAGATTAAATGATTGAACACATGTAACATAAATATACGTAAAGAGACACTAAGTGCTAAAAACACTCTTGGACAGGGTAAGTGCTTAAAAACTGTGACTTTTTATTATGTGAGCCAAAAATTCTATGGCAGGGTGTAAGAGATTAATGTCTACCTTTGTCTTGCTGGTAGAGGAGAAAAAGAATAAGAAATTTTTTCTTCACCTTTCTCTTAAAAGAACAGTCAAGTTTGTGTCCAGGGTCCAAGTTCCTTATTATTTATTCCTTTTTGTCTGTCTTGAGATTCACAGGTACAATGGAAGAAAAAATATACAGAGGTATTTTATCTTAAGATTAGACATACAAAGAAAGTAAACCTGATGTCTCTACAAAGAGATTGGGAAGTATCTATTGCCTGGATAGCTAGGAAGAAGTGATAAGACCCAGACGGAGATCAAGATTCCTGAAGACATGAGGGAAGAAGCAGGTTCTACAAAAGCGGTGAATTTATTTCTTCAATATAGGCAGCCACCCGGAAAAAGGGGGAGTTTCTGAGTGCCTTGGAGATTGAAAACACTATGAGCCAGGCCAAATAGTAGCTGTTTCTACACAGCCAAGGTTGACATACATCCCAAATATCCAAGACTGCTATAGGTCTCAGGCCAGATCTGAATATAACAATGCCTGATGTTCAACTGTGGCATAGGTAACAAAACCATAATTATCATGGCTTTTGTCATTTAGGGGAACGTTAGCCCTAAGATGCTCTTATAAGATAACGGAGCCAAGGAACCAATATTAAATAATACAGGCAGTCTTACCAACACTGTTTTGTGGTGACTTAGAACCAGACACAAATCTCTTCAGAAAAAAAAAAATATTTTAATGACCTTTATAGTATCTGAATTGTTTGGTCTCCATGCAAGCAAATAAGAGTTCTGTTATGAATGCCGAGTACTCTATTACCTAGTTGAGGTTGTTCTAACCTTGTTCAAACTAATTGGACATTGACTGTTTTACCATCATTTTGGAAGTTGCACCTAAAGATATATTAAGTTTAATCAAAATGGTGTAATGTCACACACTCTCAGATAGATCATTTTTCTTTTTATCTAAATAAGTAATGTACAAAGTAGGAAATAGTTTATTTTAGTAGTTATGTGTTATGATTTGAATTTGGTATGAAAATCACCTAAGGAACAAGACTATTTTAGATATCTATATAAAATCTGATGTCTATATTGAGTTTTAAGGGATATATGGAAATTTAAATAGAAAATAAATAACAAATACACAAGTGGTATATATGTACACTATTTCCATATTTAAGGAAGAATTTACCATGACTCATGAACATGAGTATCTGGTCCTTATATCAAGTTTTGCCCTGTAGCAGACACATGTGTATGTCAGGCCAACTCAGGATTGTACCAGTTATTAAACAGATCCAAATCATTGTTCTTGCTTGATTCTATGATTTCCAGTCAGCTTTTAATTATATTTTGCTTCCTAGGAAGATTGGTTTATAGGCACTAAATGTGCCAGGTCATGAACATAGTTATATTTCTGACAAAAAATTAATAAATAAGACAGTCAGCTTGTGAGAGTGTGTTATGTGTATGTGTGATAATTAGGGTCCCTCAAAAAAGTGAGCACTGCAAGCAACTTAAAAATTACTTTTTTCCTCTCAAACTCAAATCCTTAGTTGTCATAATTAATTGATTTGGCAGTAGAAACAAAACACTCCGAAGTCAGAATAACAACACAACAGCATGTTTTGATCCACTATATTCTTTTGCAAAAGAAGCCCCATTGAAAATTCAGGTAGAAATTCTGCAATACAAGTTAAATCTCCACTTACATGAGTTTCCATGGACAATATTAAAATGTGCTCAAATAAAACAAGATATCCAACAAAGACAAAGTTTTAAGTACCACAGTGATACACATTAAAGTTGTAGGTATCAAATTCTGAAATAGCAAAATTTTATGGACAAATTTAAGGCTATTCTGACCCCCATCCCCTGGAGTCTTTTAAGGACTTTAACTTACTGAGGAGAGTTATACTTCAAACCTAACTGTGAACTATCAAAGTTAAAGTAGATGGATAAAGCAAACATTTATTTTAACAAGCATTCATGGTTAATATTATTAAAGTGAATTTAGTGTTGTATCTACGTTTAGTGCAGAATCTTTTCCTGTTTCTGTTTAGACAGAAATCTTTCCCTCAACTTGTTTACAGTTATTTCTTTTTAGACAGAAATCTTTTCCTCAACTTCTTTACAGTTACTTCAAAAGGAGTACAAGAATTTCTTAGACTGAATATTGACCTTATGCACAGTTTCAAAAATATTTGCTATTTTTGTCCTTTGTTTCATCCTCTTAGTTTTACAGTATGCTAACATTTTATGCTAATTCTTACTGAGCTTCAATACATTATACATGAAAGGTTAGAATTATATCTTCTGTAAATCTTCAGATAGTTACAATTACTGAGAAAATTTACTCTGCATACATTATATTCTCATATGTTCATTTTAGGAAGAATTTTAAGAACAAAAAATTCTTCTCCACTAATCCATCTATTCCTCACACCATTACAGATAATACATTTTCCCCCTGCTTGAACTCAAGAATTACAGTCTGTCCCAAAATCCTACCTAAAACATTGATTTGTTTTTTTTCAAGAGTTTTTTTATTTTTTTTTGACCCTCAATTAAATTTTATTTGACATAGGAACAAACAAGTACAGAAAATATGCTTCTATTTGCAGAATTGTGTTTAAAAACGTGAATTATATTACAGAAGTTCACAAGATCAAATTGTCCATAAATACAAAGGCATGTTCCTAGATTTTTGTTTTATTCTGTTTTTTAATAAAAAGCCTCAGTACACAGATGATGTTTCTGTGCTACTTTTCGTGCACATGTTTTGATTTCTGTCTGCAAGCCTTTTGAGATTCTGTCCCATTCTATATTTATAATTCTCTTATTCTCATTATTGCCAAATTGACTTTTTTTTTATTCTATACATGCATTTTATTTATTTATTTATTTTTGCTTTTAAGATTTTTTTATTACTTTTTTTTATTTTTTTTATTTTTTTTTATTTTCCCACTGTACAGCAAGGGGGTCAGGTTATCCTTACATGTATACATTACAATTACATTTTTCCACCAGCCTTTCTTCTGTTGCAACATGAGTATCTAGACAAAGTTCTCAATGCTATTCAGCAGGATCTCCTTGTAAATCTATTCTAAGTTGTGTCTGATAAGCCCAAGCTCCCGATCCCTCCCACTCCCTCCCCCTCCCATCAGGCAGCCACAAGTCTCTTCTCCAAGTCCATGATTTTCTTTTCTAAGGAGATGTTCATTTGTGCTGGATATTAGATTCCAGTTATAAGTGATATCATCTGGTATTTGTCTTTGTCTTTCTGGCTCATTTCGCTCAGTATGAGATTCTCTAGTTCCATCCATGTTGCTGTAAATGGCATGATGTCATTCTTTTTTATGGCTGAGTAGTATTCCATTGTGTATATATACCACCTCTTCCGTATCCAATCATCTGTTGATGGACATTTGGGTTGTTTCCATGTCTTGGCTATTGTGAATAGTGCTGCAGTGAACAAGCGGGTGCACGTGTCTCTTTTAAGGAGAGTTTTGTCTCAAGAGTTTTTTTAAAGCAAAATCTAGCAGCTCATCTCTGGCTGAGGAGACAATAGAAAATGTTTTCACGTGTTTTTCTCCCACTCTGTGCACTTCACTGAAATCATCAATTGTCCATGTGTATTCCTCAGGCTAAAATATAAAGCTATGAATTTTCTGATATACCCCCAAACTCTGTAAGATGTCAGTGACAATTTGTAGTTGAAGAACTTTCCACAGAATAAGACTTTCCAAATACCTGAACCTTATCTCTTTGTTATTTGTATTAATGCAGTTACTTTTAAGGTAAAAGTTAACTGGTTTGGTTTCTAGGTTAAAATGGTACATTTTGAAAGCTCCCTTGTCTGTATAAAAATGATAAACACTAAAAATGCTGTGCTTAAAAAGAAAAAAGGAAAATCTTTGTAGTGTAAAAAGAGCAATACCCCCTCACTTTAAAAAAAGTAAATGGGGGAAAAAAAAGGAAAGAAAACAACAAAGAGAGGCAGTAAGAAATTGAGAGAAAAAAAGAAAGAGAAGCAAATCATCAGACTATTTCATACAGAAATTGTCCCAATCCAAAGAACTCAAAGGAGAAATATTTTCTGGAAATTGAGCCCATGAAATATAATATAGTTTATGAGAAACACCTGCACCATGAAAGTTGGTACTCAAGATCTATAAATAAGAGGTCTCCTGTGTAAGAAAATAGAGATAAAAAGGAATCTATAAAGAGTTTTAAAGTACATATTTTGAAAATTCTCATAAACAAAGAATCTAACTATTGGCATATTTCCTATTATCAATAATACATGCAGGAAAAAAAATCCATAATATTAACAAAATATTTGTGGGCAAATAAATAAGAAATTAGATTTTTGTACTAAGCCAAAATATGAAAAAAAATCAAAATAATTATCTTTTTCAAACATCTGAAGTCTAAGAATATTACTAACCCAGATCTTTTTTGGGAGAACTACAAAACAACATACTTCACAATAAGAAAATATGAACCCAGAAGGAATTTGTGGGGTGCAAGAACCTAGAAACCCACACAGAATGTCTACAGATGCTAACTCTTAAATACTTTATTAATATAAAATCTTATTGCCAAGAAGAACAAAATTAGGTGGTCTTACTGACCATGCCTTGCACTGATTGTTGTAAAATTAATCATTTTACTCTAGAATGTCAGGATCAGATTATTAATACTTTAATACTCATGATGAAGGAACATAATTCCAGAGGTTGGGCTTATATGTATAACTGAATCACTTTGTTGTACAATAGAAATTATCACAACATCGTTTGTAAATCAACTATACCTCAATACAACTTTTTAAAAAAATAAAAAATGAACATGCAATTAGGTAAAGTAGGCACTGTCTTGTTCACAACAGATTCCAGCCCCCCCACTGCCTCAGCCTCCTTCTGGATTTACATAATCACATCATCTTCCAGGACCCATAGGTAATTTAGGTTTAAAAACCCTGTGTGGAATTCTCAGCAAATTGAAGCCAGAGCCTTGTAATCCAACCCTCAATGATGACAGAAAAATTGCTAAGCATCTGCATTACAAAGAACTCTGAAATGATACCTCCCTTTCACAGACTAACAAAATATGAAAGGAAAATTCTGGTTCAGTAAGTCTCAACAGAATTGCTATTTCTAAGTACTTTTGCTGTTTTTAAAGGAACACAGAACAATCCATGATTCTCTTTGTTCTTAATCCAGTTTAGTTGATGAAGCAGCTTCAAATATTTGGATACAAAGAAAATGCCCTATTTTGTTTGGGGAAAAGCCTGAGAGTTTCACTTAAAAATTGATGTTCTCACTTTGAAATGTCTGCCATCTCAACTTGTAGCAGCTAGGGGACCAGAGCTCTGAGGAAAATCCTGGCCATTGGAGCAAAGCTCAGGAACACCCTATCTCAAGTTTTATGACTTCTTAATGGCTTGAATCACTTGTGGGTGTTTTAATACCTGCTGTCAGCTTGGAAATGTTTCTTGCTTGGCAACGGGATAAGGACAATAAACTTGTCAAGCAGGCAAATAACTATTCAATCTATTATTAAAAACATAAAATCCAAAGAAATGGAAAAGCTGTTTAGGTCTATAGCTTCTTCTCACTGACACTCTTTGGCCATAGTTCCTTTTTAAAACCACTTTCTGAAGCTTATTTCCTTATTATGAGAATTATCAGAGAATAAATTATGTGGTAATAATCCAGTGCTCTTTCTGAACAAAGAGGAGCAATAAATATGTTTATATTGTGTTTTTAATAACTGTTGATGGTCAAAAACATAATTTTAAGGAAAAGCTTAGTAGAAATCAGTTATGAAAAGTAACTGTGGCTAACCCTTTTCTTTGTAGAAAAAAATGCAAAGGTAAATTTTATTTTAGTTTAGTTTAGTTTTGGTCTTTTTAGGGCAGCACCTGTGGCATATGGAAGTTCCCAGGCTAGGGGTTGAATCAGAACTGCAGCTGCCAGCCTTCACCATAGCCACAGCAATGCAGGATCAAGCCACATCTGTGACCTACACCATAGCTCACAACAATGTCCTATCCTTAACCTACTATGCAAGGCCAGGAATTGAACCCATGTCCTACAGATACTAGTCGGGTTCCTTACTGCTGAGCCACTACAGGAACTCCCAACAAAGGTAAATTGAAATTTTTTTTCAGAAGAGAAAAGTTAGTTCACTGAACCCATAATATCATTCCCAGACACAAAGTTTTATTGTGTCACTCCTGAAATAAACTTCTAACTCTTCATTCACATACTAAAATATACATTTTCAAAATAATCAATATCCATTGAGTAATAAAAATGATGACTGATAATGTTAGGATTGTAATTGATAAGACCTCAATTTCTGTACAGGCAGAGAGCTAGCTAAGGTATTTGACAGACATTGACTCATAAAGAATATTTGTGGATATCAAATAATAAAACCTAATGCTTCAAAATCACTGGTAAAACAAAATAAACCTGGCAATCTCTGGATTTTAAAAAAATTTCAACCTGATAAATTTTATCAAGATCACTCTTGTTGGCCCATGGACTATTTCTAACACAAATACCTTCTTCATTTTGACTAATAACCCATTGATTATCTTTTAATTGTAAGAAGTTTATTGAGGGGTCACAACTCAATGGATTATAAACATGAAATGATTTTTTTTTTCTTATGGCCACACCTGCAGCATATGGAAGTCCTGAGTTAGAGGTTGGATGGGAGCTGCAGGCCTATGGCATGGCAACAGCATTTGCGACCTACAGCAACATTGGATCTTTAACCCAGTGAGTGAGGCAAGGGATCAAACACACATCCTCACTGACACTATGTCGGATTTTTAACCCATGGAGCAACAAAAGGAACTCCATAAAACATGAAACGGTTTAATTTTTCCATATCAGCTCTAGGAGTTACAAACTGGAGGTCTATAAACTTAAGCAGCATTTTGTTTTGCCTGTAGTTTAAAATAAAATTGAATTTAAGTGAAGCATGCACTCTTCCACTCTCCAGACTCCAAACTCCCTGTCATAGGAAGAATTCTATGATGGCCCCAAATTCTCACCAGCTGGAGCACAACTTCCCTTTGCATGTAGGAAGCACCTGAGACTATGATTGATATAACTCCTGTGATTAATTATAATATTTTGCAAAAGTGAAGGTACTGTCTAGATTCAACAAAATTTCCTTTTCAGTTGTCTTTAAATTATTCTAAAGGGAGTTCCCATTGTGGTAGAGTGGAAATAAATCTAAGTAATAACTATGAGGTTGCAGATTCGATCCCTGGCCTCACTCAAGCATCCCGCATTGCCATTAGTTCTGGTGTAGGTTGCAGACTCAACTCAGATCCTGCGTTGCTGTGGCTGTGATGTAGGTCGGCAGCTGTAGCTCCAATTCAACCCCCAGCCTGGGAACCTCCATGTGCTGCCGGTGCGCACCTAAAAAGCAAAAATAAATAAATAAAATAATTAAATAATTAAATTATTCTAAAGGACCTGACCCATAATCAAATATGCTCTTTCAAAGACGGTGTTGGCTCTTCCTGAAGCAGAAGAGATGTTATCCAACTGGCCTTGAAGAAGCAATCAGTGATGCTGTGAACTGCCTGTGTAGATGGACAATTGAGGGCCTGAGTTCTACAACTGTAAGGAACTGAATTCAGCCTGACTGAACTTAAAATAAGATCCTGAGCTCCAGATGCAGCCTGTCAGAAACACTGATTGTTCTCTTGTGAGACCCCAAGCAAAGGACTCAGCTGAGTCACTTCCAGACTCTTAATCTCCTGGAAACTGTGAGATAATAAATATGTCATTTTAAGTCACTACATTTGTGATGATTTTTAACTCAGCAAGAGAAAAATGAACACTCAATACACTTTCTATTTCCTCAACACATACCTTGAGTCACACATATGCCCTTTTCCATCTTTTAACATCCTAGAGATTCTATAAAGTTTTGAACAGTTTCAGTTACTAAAACTTAGTCCTATAGAGCTTGCAATTTTATATCCACTTAAGTATCCTCCTCTCACCCAGTACAAGTTACAGCTGGGGCCTTGCCTGCTTAGAGGAGTGTGGGTAAAGTTCTGCCTTTCCCAGTTTTTTCAGGGTCTGGATTTCTGTGTTGGGTTCTGTAAGGAGGAAAAGGAGACTCAGAAATATCACATTTGTGTATGAGATAGGAGGTTTGATCTATTTGATCTGGTCTGTTCAGTCTGCATAAGTGGTGGGCGTGCCTCTCTCAGACATGTTCAACTTCAGCCATCCCCCTTGCTAAAGATTCCCCAGAGAGGACATCCCTTGGTCTGACAGTGGACCATCCTACAGAGACTTCTCCAGGCTAAGAATGGTTTCTTGTCATTGCATCTGTCTGGCAAGTCCAAGAGGTCCTCTTCTTACCCCTACACTGTGGAGCCCTGGGGACTTAGAGATTATTTCCTATGGCTTCTGAGGGTTGTGGAGAACTGGGAAGAAATGAGGTTGTCCCAACTCCAGGCATGTTATGCTCTAATAACTTAAGGACCCGCTAGGAAGTCCCTGTAATGCTCCCACCTTAAGAAACATAGAGAGGTAACTAGTCTAAGTTCACAAATGCCCCCCAACTACAGGAGATGAGTATCAGGCTCATAAAACTAGGAAGCAGAACCAAGTCTGGTAAACATATATTTTAGCTCAATATTCTTCCAGCCAGAGAATAAAGACATTGCTTTTTTTTGGACTCAAATACTATATATCTTTAGTACCTTCTTTCAGATTTCAGTGTACAGGAGACATTTTACTTAAATGAACTTTATCTCAACCTCCTGCACAGTAGGAAAAGTCTCAAGAAACAGCTTATTGCATAGTTAATTTATTCAGAACACTAAAACCAGCCACTTGAGGAGAAAAAGCTATAGAGATTTGAAGGCCAATACCATCTATACTTTTCCTTGTCCCCACAAATAAAATGTTTATTCACCATTCACAGAACAAGCTATCAAAAAATTTCCATCAGCTTTTCCCTCCTATCAAATTTATTAGATATCAAAGAGAAGGAAGAAACTCGGGGTCTGGGTTTGATTCAGTGAACACTAGACCAACAGCATCAACCAGACTAGGACGTCTTCAAAGAAAATAAAAGTTTACTTCATATAACTGTGTATATTCCATCTTATTGATTTCAGGGCTCAGCCCACCTTCCGTCTGCAATAACTCCTAGGAAACTCTTAGGTATGCACGGCTCTGCTCTAGTTATTTCAGAAATGAAATAAACATCAAATGTGCAAATCTGCACATCTATTCAAAAAAGCCCACATTTTCAGTGCTGTATAATAAGAGAAATTTTAGGTTCATGACAAAATTGTGTGGAAGGTACATAGTTTCCACATGCCCACTGCCCCCTCAAGCACCTACAACCTCCTGAACCATCAATATCCCCCACCACAGTGGTACATTCGCTAGTCTATTAACTTACATCAACATGTCACTATCACTATCCAGAGTTTACATTAGTGTTCACTCTTGGTGTTGTACCTTCTGCATGCTTTAACAAAGGTATAAAGATATGTTCACCATTATAATATCAATAATAATAGTTTCACTGCTCCAAAAAAACTACTCCTGCTCTACCTAGTCATCTTTCCCTCCCTCCACTCCTGGCAACCACTGGTCTTTTTATGACTGTATAGCTTTGGCCCTTCCAGAATGTTATATACTTGGATTCATACAGTATGTAGCCTTTTCATACTGGCTTCTTTTACTCAATCATATGCATTTAAGTTTCCTATGTCTTTTCATGGCTTGATAGCTCATTTCTTTTTAATGCTGAATAAGATTCCATTGTATGGATATATCACAACTTATTTCTCTCTTCACCTACTGAAGGATACCTTGCATCCAAGTTTTGATAATTATGAATAAAGCTGCTGTAGGAATCTGTATGCAGGTTTTTTTGAGGACTTAAGTTTGATTGAGTAAACACCAAGAAAGATAGCTGGATTATATGAAAAGACATTATGTTTAGTATTGTAAGAAACTGAGAAACCTCCAAACTGTGTTCCAAAGTGGATATGCTATTTGCGTCCTCACCAGCAATGAATGAGAGCCTTTATTGATTGATTGATTGATTGATTGATTGATTGATTGCTTTTTAGGGCTGAGCCCATGGCATATAGATGTTCCCAGACTAGGGGTCGAATGCAAGCTACAGCTGCCGGCCTATACCACGCAGGACCTGAGCTATATCTGCAACCTACACCACAGCTCACTGCAATGCCAGTTCCCCAACCCACTGAGTGAGGCCAGGGATCAAACCTGCATTCTCACAGATACTAGTCAGATTTATTCCTGCTGTGCCACAATGGGAACTCTCTTCTCACTTTTGAAGAATAATTTTGCAAGACACAGAATTTTAGGTTGGTAAGGTTTTTTTTTGTTTTCTCTCAACACTAAATATTTCACTCTACTATCTTCTTACTTGAATGGTTTCTATGGAGAAATCAGATGTAATACTTATCACTTCTCCTAAATAGATATGGTTCTCATTTTTCTTTTTTTTTTTTTGATCTTTGAATTTCTGAAGTTTGATTACGATATGCCTAGTGGCAGGTTTTGGGGTTTTTTGTTTTGTTTTGTTTTGGCATTTATCCTCCTTAGTGTTCTCTGAGCTCCCTACATCTCTGGCTTTGTGTCTGACATTAAATTTGGGGGAAGTTCTCAGTCATTATTATCTTAAACATTGTTCCTGTTCTTTCCTTCTCCTCTTATATTACCATTAAACATATTGTTACACCTTTTTAATTTGTCCAACAGTTTTAGATATTTGGGGTTTTTTTCTATTGTATTATCTTTCCTTTTTAGTTTTGGAAGATTCTATTATCATATCCTCAGGCACAGAGATTCTTCCCTCAGCATCCAGAGTACTAGTAAGCCCATGAAAGCATTCTTCCTTTCCATTGTAGTGTTTTTGATCTCTAGCATTATTTTTTTTTTTTTTGGTTTTAAGAATTTTCATTGTTCTGCCTCCATTAGCCATTTGTTCCTACATGCTATCTCCTTTCCCATGAAATTTCTTAGCATGTTAATCATAATTTTGTTGTTTAATTCCTCATCCATGATGTCATTCCTCCCATATCTGACCCTTGTTCTGATGCTTGTTCAGTCTCTTCAAACTGTGGAATTTATCTTTTAGTATACCTCGTAATCTGTTTTTGTTGTTGAAAAGTAAACATAATGTACTGGTAAAAGGAACAGCAGTAAACAGTCCCTCAGTAATGTAGCAGTAAGGTATTGAGAGGGCAAGTGCTCCATAATACTACAATTAGGTCTCAGTCTTTTGGTGACTCTGTGCGTCTAGCCCATTAACTTTGCTAGAGTTTCTCAGGCCTTCCCCTCTCTCAGCCATGCCACTGAGGCTGGATGTCATGCTGGAGAGCATTGGAGTTGGATATTTTCCTTCCTCAAAATAGGTTATGTTCGAATGAAATCTCAGAAGATTAGGCTCTGATAAAATAGTTTCTTCTGAGAGCAGACCTTGTTCAGAAGAACAGAATGTTCTGCTGTATTTCAAATTTATTCCTTTTCCCCTCCTTAATGTTGGATTTTTCTCTAATATTCACTATAAGGACCTAATAGAGCTTCATGCGGTAAAACTCTCTAAAATGTAGTGGTTACTCTACAGCTGGGTCCCCCTAGAGTTTTTTTTAACTCCCAAACTTGTTTACTACTGAGCCTCCAGCAATTTGCCATTTACAGTTCAGTTTTCCCTATTCCAGCAGTGGTTTCCTATACAGGTTTCTATTTATGAATTTCTGTTCTAATTACTTGTGACCCTCTTATCCACCTGTCTTTCTCTCCAATTTTGAGGGCAATGGTTTGCTCTGTAACCTCACTTCTTTGATGGATGTAAGAAGAGTTGCTGATTTTGTAGTTTGTTCAGCTTTTTACTTATTGCTGGGATGGAGTGGTAATTTCTAAGAATCTTGCATGTTAGCCTAGAAACCAGATGCCCTTATCAGGTTTTTGGCTATGTTTTCATTTTTATTTCATAAAAATTCAATATGCATGCCTAGTCTCAACACTGATGAAAATATCAAGATACTTCTAGCCATTGCTCTCTCTAAATCTATACATCTGTTCTTCATTATCTTTCATGTCCAGTATGACACTTAATAATCCAACTTTGAAACATAACTGTGATAACTACCATCTTTGTCCAGAAGTACATTAAATTCTCTTCCTACCTCTCTCTTCTTGTCCCACTCTTTGTTCCAATATGTCCCATTACCAGGTTTATCTCCTCAAAGCACAACTCAACTGCTATCAAAACCTCAATTTTCCAAAATTTCTAATACTTCTCTGCTTGATGTGCAGGGCCCTGCACAACTGGCCCAAAAAACCTTACCAGTCCTAACCTCTAGAATATCCCACTGTCTTAAATGATCATTGACCTAATCGTAGCTCCTCTAGGTATATCTAAGTTCTCTAAACCACACTTATTCACTTCTAATGCTTCCTTGATTTGCAAAGCTCATCAAAACATAGTCCATTAAGCAAGGCAAATCTCAAGCCTTTCCCAATATTCTTCATCAGATGATCTCTCTTCTTTCTCTAGTACCCAACGGGGTATATTTGGAGGATGACACATATTGACACCTCAGTACAAGTAAGCATGTCTTTGTTTTATTTTCCAAACTTAATGGAAGCTTCAGCAATGTATCCAAATGCACCTTGACCATTTTCTCCCTCATGCATTACCTATGACCCCTTCTGGCACTGAGTAGGCACAAAACAAATTTCTGCCTAATTGAAAATATATAGAAGCATTTTTTTTTTCTTACTGTACCGACAGCATATGGCAGTTCTCAGGACAGGGGCTGAATCAGAGCTGCAGCTGCTGGCCTACTCCACAGCCACAGCAGAGCAGGATCTGAGCCACTTCTTCAACATACATCACAGCTCACAGCAATGCCAGATCCTTTAACCCACTGAGTGAGGCTAGGGATTGAACCCACATCTTCATGAATACTAGTCATGTTCTTAACCTGCTGAGCCACATTGGGAACTCCTGGAAGCAAACTTTTTTTAAAAATTCTTCAGAAAAACTCTTACTCCTGAGGTTTGATAATCCAAATATGTTGGTTAAATAAATACACACACACACAACCCCTCTTACTCAAAATGGATTAAAGACCTAGATATAAGACCAGACACTATAATACTCTTAGAGGGAAACACAGGCCAAACACTCTCTGACATAAATGATAGCAACATCTTCTCAGATCCACCTCTTAGAGTAATGACAGTAAAAACAACAACAAACAAATGGGACTTCATTAAACTTCAAAGTTTCTGCACAGCAAAGGAAACCCTAAACAACACGAAAAGACAACCCACAGAATGGGAAAAAAATCTTTGCAAGTGAATCAACTGACAAGGGATTCATCTCCAGAATTTACAAACACCTTCTGCGGCTCCATACCAAAAAAAACAAACAACCCCATCCAAAAATGGGCAGAAGAGCTAAACAGACAATTCTCCAAAGAAGACATATGGATGGCCAAAAACCACATGAAAAGATGTTCAGCATCACTCTTTATTAGAGAAATGTACATCAAAACCACGATGAGGTACCACCTTACACCAGCCAGAATGGCCATTCTCCAAAAGTCTACAAACAGTAAGTGCTGGAGAGGGTGTGGAGAAAAAGGAACCAGTACACTGTTAGTGGCATTATAAATTGGTTCAATCACTGTGGAAAACAGTATGGAGATGCCTCAGAAAACTAAACATAGAACTACCATTTGATCCAGCAATCCCACTCCTGGGCATCTATCCAGAGAAAACCATGACTTGCAAAGACACATGTACTCCGATGTTCATTGCAGCACTATTTTCAATAGCCGAGACTTGGAAACAACCTAAATGTCCATCGACAGAGGAGTGGATCCAGAAGATGTGGTACATATACACAATGGAATATTACTCAGCCATTAGAAGGAATGAAATAATGGCATTTTTAGCAACATGTATGGACCTAGAAATTATCATGCTAAGTGAAGTCCATCAGACAATGAGACACCAACATCAAATGCTTTCACTGACATGTAGAATCTGAAAAAAAAGGACAGACTGAATTTCTTTGCAGAACAGATACTGACTCACAGACTTTGAAAAACTTATGGTCTCCGGAGGAGACAGTTTGTGGGCTGGGGGGATGTGCTTGGGTTATGGGATGGATATCCTGTGAAACTGGATTGTGATGATCATTATACAACTACAGATGTGATCAATTCATTTGAGTAATAAAAAAATGAAGTAAAAAGTAGCATTCTTTAATACTGATAATCACCAGAATCAAGTGATTGAAGTTTTAACATTTCTACAAATAAGAAATACTTGTGCTAAGCACATCATTATATATGTGCTGTTTTAAAATTTGAATTATCAAATAATTCACCATCTTCTAATCAATCTATTTTTCCATGGAGGGAAACATTTTTCAAATAAATTTACCAAAACTATACTGAATTAGTTGTAAATATCTTTGTGAAATAACACTTCTAACATCACATTGAAAAACTAAATATGGCTACAAAGCAATGTGTGATAATTTTGATAGCACACCAGAATATTAATTTTTAAAGGATTGATATTTTTTGGAATACTAACTATAGGAGATTCTAAACTCTTCATAAGAGAAGCCCAACTTTGAATCATTTTGGAAACAAATTTGGAAGCAACCTGGAAGACAAATAACAAAGTTAGTTTCCCTTTCCTTCCTAACTTTCCTTTCTTTATTTATTTTATCAAAATAATATTTATTAGATCACCTCTGACCCTTTTGAAAATGCTTTTGACTCTGATTTTTTTCCTAATGATTTTCAAAACTCAAAGTTATCCTCTAGGCATAAAGACATGCCCATCTGTCATGCCTTCAAAGGATGTGCATGTGCTTCAATCATCTAAGCTAAGTTTCACTACTTGTTGGCCATACCAGGCTCCAAAAATGACTGCTTTAAACAAACAGCTTTGGAGTTCCCACTGTGGTGCAACAGGATCAGTGGTGTCTTGATAGCTCTGAGTCTTGGGTTCAATCCCCAGTCCAACACGGTGGGTTAAGGATCTGGCATTGCTGCAGTGGCAGCTCAGTTTGATCCCTGGCCCAGGAGCTCCATATGTCTTGTGGCAGCCAAAAAATAAAATAAATACAGCTAGTGTATAAATTTTGTTCCTCATGTTGAAATAATAGTGACAAAAGTGGTCATGAGCCATAATGAAGTCATGCACAAGTTGTAGGAGGGCACTGTGTCAATAATGCTTCTTTGATGTTGTTTTTTTAATGAATTTTATTACATTTATAGTTGTGCAACAACAACCCAACTTTATAGCATTTCCAATATGCTTCTCTACAGCAATATGAAAGCGTAAGCTGCACACAAAAAAATAGGGATGGAATAAATGGATGGACATTAATTCTATGCAAAGAGTAGCACATGAGAAAGAAAAGTTCCCTAATGTGATAAGTTCCATCAATACTTCGACCCTATACATTTTAAATTCACATTACATTCAAGACTAAATAAAATTTGAAAATAATTATGTACATATTTGAGGAATGTCAGTTTATTTCCACCAAATAAAAAAAGTCAGAGAAATTGGAGTTCCCATCGTGGCTCAGTGGTTAACAAATCCGACTAGGAACCATGAGGTTTCGGGTTCAATCCCAGGCCTCACTCAGTGGGTTAAAGGTCTGGCATTGCTGTGAGCTGTGGTGTAGGTTGCAGACACAGCTCAGGTCCCGCATTGCTGTGGCTCTGGCATAAGCAGGCGGCTACAGCTCTGATTCGACCCCTAGCCTGGGAACCTCTATATGCTGCAGGTGCAGCCCTAAAAAGACAAAAAGACAAAAAAAAAAAGTCAGAGAAATAGCCATATAATTTACAGGGGATTATTTCTTAGAAAACCACATTGGGATACTTTAACATAATACAACATGTTAAGCATTTCTGTCTAATCCTGGTTTTCTTACTCTCTAGAAAGGACACATAAAAAAGTGATTCCCAAATTTGAACAGATTTGTGGCAATTATACGACAATTTATTTTATAGACATTTTCTTCTCAAAGCTTTTAAATCTTGACAATCCAACATTAAAAACCATATTCAAGATTTACTGCTATGGCAAAGCAAAGATAACACAAAGCCTGCACAGTTTCTAAAGCCAAAGGCTTCCAAGATCAACTATGACGTTTGCTCTTCCTCTGTTGTCACTTATTTAGTCCATGTGGCTTTACGTACTGAAATAAATGATTTCTTCCACTGTTAGCATTGGCATCTTCACAGTATTTTGTATCATATTGGTTTTTCTACTAAGTGTTTACTATATATATAATCTCCACACAAGCTCAACTACATTTGAAAAAGCTACTGGAATGTCTTATTACTTGCTCTTACTCAAACATTTACGTGTGTTCCTGCCTTAAAGTTTTTGCACCGTCCATTCCCTCTGCTTGGGTGTTACCTTCTAGGAATTCAATAGTTTTGCACAGGTAGATTTGTTTGGCTTAATTTGTTGATTACTAAAACAATAACCAGTACATAGTAGGCCCTTATTTTTTTTTTTACTGAATTAAATTGATTGATTGATTGTACCTGTGTATGGTATAATAAAGAATTCATCTGGATTTTGAGGTTAATGGCAAGATGTTTTAAAATCCTCTTAGAATACCCTGAGTGATAGACATATGTGTATTTCTCTATGTAGTATTGTGAGTAAAGATTCATAAATATGAAATAGAATTAAAATGCTAGGAACTAAAATTTTAATATGGATTAAGTTACATCAGGGCATCATTAGCAGTAGCTAGACCATATTGTCCACTTTTCAGTATACAATGGGATATTCATTTAAGTGTTCCATTTGCAGTATATTCTAATAGTTTCTAGATTAGGAGGGGTGAATAAATTAAGCAAAACATTAGGTAGACTTTAGAAGAAGAGTTGATTCCTGTTTCACTGGATTTTCATAAGCTAAGTATCTGCAGTAAAGGCAATCAATTTTCAAAAGAAATTCAATTTTAAAAATCAATAACTGGCTTTTTTGCACAAGGGGAGTATCTAATAGCAGCAATCAGTAACTAGGGCAACTTCTAACCTGATACACATTTAGTTAAAATGACTCCAATTTCTATCTCAAAGTATATTTTAGTGCTTCTCTTGCATCTTATTACTTTGAAAAATTTCATTAGAGATTGGATGCTTTTTTGAGCTGAAAGTCACCACAGAAATCATGAGAGAAAACATCTGCTGGAGACATCTTGTGAAGGTAAATTTGAAGTCAGGTTTAAATATGTACTAAGGATGATAGTTAGGTTACACTAATTCCTTTGCTTAACAAAAGCAAATGAATAAATATAAGTGTTGTGCTTCATTTATAAAGAATAAGAATTTTTGATATTTTAGAAGTGCTAGGCAGATATTACCTTTATTATCATACTATAAAAGAGGTTTGTTAGCAAATCAACAGTGCAAAAAAAGAAAATGTTTTTTCTAGAAAAGGACAACCACTGTTTCAATCACCACTTTAACAGCAGTGTTTGCATTCAAACAATGAATTGCTAATTACAAGCAATTGTTATGTGTGTGTGTAAAAACAAGTTTTCATAGATAATATATATATATCTATCTTTCCCTTCCTGAGTCCCATCCACAAAATATCTCTTCGTCCTTGAATTTAACAAAACTGAAATGCATTTTTAAAAATTTCTATTAATCTGGCTCTTCATAAAATCCAATTACCCTCTCAACCAGTACAAGTAAGAAAGTTTTTTTCATTGTGTGAAAAGAACTAACTAGCTGGAAATCTCATCTTGATTACTATTCTTTCACTGGAAGAATTAACTTTAATATCAGCAATTAAAAAAAAAATCCAAAAATAAGCCCAAAGTAATTCCAGTCCCAAAATTATATTTAAAGTTCTATACCTTTCTACCTTTTTAGTAATCACCATTTTAAAAGAGTTTTGAAAATAAATGTATTAATAAACAAATGACAAATGAATAAATTTAAAAAAATAACTACAAGTAAATGCCAAAGAGAGCTGAGAGCTTCCAGAAAATCAGATACTAATTGTTCCGTATATAGCAAGATTTCTCAACCTCATCACTATCGACATTTTGGGCTGGGTAATTTTTAGTCGTGGAGGGGCTGCCCTGGATATTGTAAGATGCTTAGCAACATCCCTCTCCTCTGCCCACAGAATGCCAGAAGCACTTACCTTCTGGCCCCAGTGTGACAACCAAAAAATGTCTGCAAATGCTGCCAAATGTCCCCTAGAGGGTGGAGACAAGACTACCCCCAGTTGGAGAACAGTTGGATCTTTTGTTGAAAATCAAGATAGTTGGGTCCTGCCCCCAGAAATACTGATTTAGCAGGTCCAAAGGGATCTGCTTTTTTTTTACCACTACCTGGATTTTTCTTATTAAGTAATCCTGAATCCTATTTTGAGGACCCCTGCCTGTATACTTACAAGCAACACAGAGAGGGGAGAGACATTCACAAAGGCCAACTAAGGACTCAGTCCTCTGACCTCAGCAGCGCAGCTAACTGACTACCCAAAGCTCAGAAAGTCTGACAGAGAGCCACAAATGGCCTCTTAGGAAACCTTGTACCTTTTCAAGAATCACAGTGTATAAAAGGTTGTCATGAGCTCTGGATTCTCCCAACAATCTTCTAAGGGAGATAGCAAAAGCATTTTACAAATAGGCTTCCATGATTATTTCTACCTTATTAAGATTTATATTTCTAGTTTCTGTGATCATGAATAACAACACAACAGAAGCTAATCCACTCTTTTAATAGTAGGGCATCTCTAGAGGAAACAGACTCAGGGTTGTCTTACTTAAAATGACACACATAGGATCAGTCAGAATTCAAAGCTTAGGTCTTTTCACATAAAAAAATATTTTTTTCTTCATGATCCACATACCTCTTTTCTTTGGCAGGCATGACTAAATAAACAGATCAGCTCACCATAAATTGGGTATTAAGGTGTTCCATACTCTTACTACACATATCACTATCATAAGTGAATATGTGTAAACTAAGTTTTTACAATGAATTTTGAGATTCTTATCTAGTGAGTAACTTACAGGTATAGTACTACTCATTTCAGTTAATGTCCTATCTCTCTGCAGGTTGAATTTTTTTTTTTTTTTTTTTTTGCTGCTGTTGTTTTTTCAGCAGTCACATTATTCCTTATCTAGCTTATGGTCAATAAATCCTCCTTTTCCATAGCCTACTGTCAAAGTTATCTTGCACTGAGCAACTGACATTTATGAACTAAATACAAGACTGTACATTTATTCCTGCCCAATTTATCTTCTTGGTCAAACCCAAATGTCCATTCTTTATAAGCTAACTCATCAAATTGGTGACAAGGCTAGATGTAAATTCCTGTACAAGCTTGATATCACCTCTATCTTTCCTTCTAATCTTTTCCCCAATCATTATTAAGAGATATTTATACATCTGTAATGCTCTGAGTAAGATGGAATCATAAGAACCTGTCAGGTAAATGAAACAGCACCATAAATAACCAAGTGGATCAGCCCAGGGTATATTGGCTTTCAACAGTCCACTAAATAATGTCCAAGGATATGGTATTAAAGTACCTCACTACCAGCTTCGAGCCTGTTTCCAGACTCATTAGACCTTGATCCTCATCCTGTTCTCTATCCTACAAGCCAACAGTGTCTTATTCATTAATTGAAGGTAACAAGATTTCCCAGCTCACTTTTTTGCTTCATCCACTCATGAGATTCTACTTTGCCTGGTGAGATTCTACTAATCCTTCAATGTCCCACATAAACCTCCAGAAAGCCTGCAATCATTACCTCCTTCACTGCCAATACTTTTTGTTGATTCCTTATGCCTATGACATAAGAACAATGTTTTTCACTTGGGAATTTTCTGTTGGCTTAACTAGTGAATTCATATTATACCTCACACTTAGATGTGAAAACTACTAAAATGTGGCAGCTTGGAGTTCCTGCTGTAGCACAGAGGGTTAAGGATCCAGCCTTGTCTCTGCAGCACCTTGGTTCGCTGCTAAGGTTTGGGTTCAATTCCTGACTCAGCACAGTGGTTTAAGGATCCAGCATCCCTGCAGCTGTGGTATAGGTTGAAGCTGTGGCTTTGATTTGATCTATGGCTCAGGAACTTCCATATACCATGGGTGCAGCTGAGAAAAGATAAATGTAGGCAGCTAGAGTCAGCACAAATTAAAGAGTGGGCTTAACAAAAATAAGAGTGAGTGAATAAGAAAGTATCTCATTAACAATCTTGCATTGAGAAGGAAAAGAAAACTACGTATCTTCTAACCCAAGTTTTAATAATGAAAATAATCAGTCTAACAGGCTTCCAAAGCCATTTCTAGCTCTTTTACATTTCTAGTTTTTGTGATCATGAATAACACCTTAACAAAAGCCAATCCTTTCAACTGTAGGGCAACACCAGAGAAAACAGTTTTCAGAACAAGCACTTCAGAAATGATTCAAAACCTATAGTGGTTACAGATGGAAAAGTAGTTTTAGGCCAAAATAGTGAATTGCGTAATCAGTGCTCAGGTCACTACTTCATCTCAAAGCCGTTTGACCTGGAATAAACCTGGTTAGTATAACACTACCTACACTGAGATAAAAACTATTTAGAGGGACTAGGCAATTGAATCTCCAAAGGACTCCAATATAAACCATGACTTAAGTTAGATAAAAGAAAAAAAAAAAGAAGCTCAGAACTTGAGCCACAAATTATTTACACTCCTTTATCATATTTGCTGAAATAGAATTTAGGTTGGGAAAAGCTTCCAGTGAAAACTTAAAAAGATTTTTTTCCTAGAGCCAATATAGTCAATGTATCTGAATTCATCAAGTTACTAAAATAAAAAAATACTATTCAAATATATTTTAATAAATGCTACTACTAAAAAAATAAATCTAATAAAATTTGCTCAAGCAATCCAAATAAACAGCCTCCTTATTTTAAGCAACATTCAAATGACAAAATTCCTGTTTGAACAAGAATCAGGGAAAAAAAAAAAACTTCTACATTAATTGCAATGGGATAATATCTATTTTATCAAAATAAATTGGTATAAATATTAAAAATTAGCAAATATAAATATAGCAATAGTTCCATATTAACCTACTTCATTATTACTTGTATCTGGATACATATACACATGAATGCACACACACACATGAATGTCAGTATGATACAATATAAGCAACACATGCTTGGGAGTCCAGAGATTTGAATTTTAAACTCACCAGGTCTGACTCTAACTCACTCTATGCCTTGTGCTCAACTGTACATCTTTAGAATTTAGTTTCAAAATAGAAAAGAGGTGCCAGGACTACATGAATTTTGGACTATGTGGCTTTGAGTATTAACAGTCTAAGCCTTCATGATCTTATATGATGAAGGTGTATAGGGCTGAGATAGTACACACCTTAACCACAGGGTGCTAAATATATTTTCCTCAGATCCAGTACTTTAATAAAGTATTACAAAATGATGTTCAAAAAATGATGTTCCAAGTCACCCAATAAAATGAGGTGACTTCCCCCCTGCCAACCTCCTACCAGTATTCTAGTATTCATTCCATTGCTTTCCCTTCAAAAACATAGAAAATTTAACACTCATTCATTGAGCACAGCATTTTAGATCATCAGTTTTATGCCAGGGACTGTTCCTAGGCAGCAGAGGTGCAGTGATAAACAATACGGACAGACTATCATAAATATCATGGATCTTATAACTAGTAAGGGAGACAGACAATAAATAACAAGGTAAGGTAGTTGTGGAGGATGGCAAGAGGTACGAAGGGAGCCGAGACAAAGCAAGTTGATCAAGAAAGGACTTTCTGAAGTCTCAAGCTTTGAGCTAAGACCTGAGAACAGACCATATGCCAGAAGAGTAACTAGCTAGAGATGTGGATTCCCAGTAGACAGAGGACAAGCAGTGGAAAAAGTTCCTGGGAAGAGGGAAGAATCATCAGTGTGCTGGTCATCAGGATCTATTTACTAAGCAAGAACATGAAGCATTGCTTTCAAACTTCTGTAAAGATTTTTGTGAAGCCATTCCTCAGAGAGTACAACGAAAAAAGCAGTCAAGGCTTTGGAGTAGTTCTTGACCCCTATCTCCATCTCACTGGCCACATCCAGTTGGTCACCAAACCCTATTAATTTAAAACATGGGATAACTATATTTACTGAATGCTTAAAAGGTGCCAGCTGATCATCTAAGAGTTTTACATTTATTAACCTTACCATTAATCTTTAAAACCTCCCTTCTTTGTTGTCACATTACTAATATTATCCTCATTTTATATTTGACACAATGAGGGTTATATGGAAAGAATTACTTGCAAGGTAACATAGCTGTAAAACGATAAAAGCAAGACTCTAAAGTGTAGGCAGAGCCCATTGTTTTTCCTATTACATTTCACTGTCCCCTAAACACCCATCAATTCTCTCTACTTCTTACTATTCCAACTGCCTAGGCTTTATTTAGTCCAAAGGCTCATCTTTTCTTGACTGGACTCTTGCAAAGGCTCAAAATCATTTTCCTGGCCTCCACCATCTCCCCTTCCAAGAACATTTGTCTACACTGATGCCAGGTGGCATTGACCATGCAGCTATTGGACACTTAACATGTGTCTAGTCCAAACTGAGATGTGCTGCAAGCATAACACACACATCAGATTTCAAAGACTTAATATAGGAAAAAGAATATAAAATACCTTTAAAATTTTTCCCATTGATTTCATGTTCTAGTGCCTCCTTGCCTAAGGCCCAAAGAGCTAGCAGATCCAAAAAATTCTTGATCCTTCTAAAGATGTCACCCTGTATGCTGTAAGAAAGCCTCTAAATAAACAAAGTAAAAAACTGGATGCCTAATATTCAGTGCCTTGTTATTCCAGGCAGACACCCTGCAACACAAAACATCGGCATATTGCTCTGAAGAAACAGCATACAAATTAAAATAAGAAAGATACCACTGAATATGCTAACTTTTAGGCCAAAAGAGTGAAAGAGGCCCAAAAAAATTCCAGGAACAGATCAAGAGCAAAGACACAGAGCCCATCCTATATGAGAGCTTCTGCCTCTGAGTCCGGTCAAAAGTGAGAAGTTCTAAGTGAAATAAGATTATATATAAAATAATTTTTTTTAAAGTTTAGCAGCATGTGAAAACATAGAATTCAAAAAATAAACAGCAGGGTTGAGAGGGGCAATTTTCTAGAGGTAAATACCTATTAGAAAGGATGCATTAAAGAGGTTCCTTGACATTGCTTCTTCTTTTTTTTAATTACTCAAATGAATTTATCACATCTGTAGTTGTATAATGATCATTCACAGGATTTCCATCCCATAACCCAAGCATATCTCCCCAGCCACAAAACTGGCTTCTCCAGAGACAATAAGTTTTTCAATGTCTGTGAGTCAGAATCTGTTCTGCAAAGAAATTCAGTCTGTCCTTTTTTCAGATTCCACATGTCAGTGAAAGCATTTGATGTTGGTGTCTCATTGTATGGCTGACTTCACTTAGCATGATAATTTCGAGGTCCATACATGTTGCTAAAAATGCTGGTATTTCGTTCATTTCAATGGCTGAATAATATTCCATTGTGTATATGTACCACATCTTCTGGATCCACTCCTCTGTCGATGGACATTTAGCTTGTTTCCATGTCTTGGCTATTGCAAATAGTGCTGCAATGAACATCGGAGTACATGTGTCTTTGCGAGTCATGGTTTTCTCTGGATAGATGCCCAGGAGTGGGATTGCTGGATCAAATGGTAGTTCTATGTTTAGTTTTCTGAGGCATCTCCATACTGTTTTCCACAGTGATTGAACCAATTTACAATCTCACTAACAGTGTACTAGGGTTCCTTTTTCTCCACACCCTCTCCAGCACTTACTGTTTGTAGACTTTTGGAGAATGGCCATTCTGGCTGGTGTAAGGTGGTACCTCATCGTGGTTTTGATGTACATTTCTCTAATAAAGAGTGATGCTGAACATCTTTTCATGTGGTTTTTGGCCATCCATATGTCTTCTTTGGAGAATTGTCTGTTTAGCTCTTCTGCCCATTTTTGGATGGGGTTGTTTGTTTTTTTTTGGTATGGAGCCGCAGAAGGTGTTTGTAAATTCTGGAGATGAATCCCTTGTCAGTTGATTCACTTGCAAAGATTTTTTTCCCATTCTGTGGGTTGTCTTTTCGTGTTGTTTAGGGTTTCCTTTGCTGTGCAGAAACTTTGAAGTTTAATGAAGTCCCATTTGTTTGTTGTTGTTTTTACTGTCATTACTCTAAGAGGTGGATCTGAGAAGATGTTGCTATCATTTATGTCAGAGAGTGTTTGGCCTGTGTTTCCCTCTAAGAGTGTTATAGTGTCTGGTCTTATATCTAGGTCTTTAATACATTTTGAGTTTATTTTTGTGTATGGTGTTAGGGAGTGGTCTAATTTCATTCTTTTCCATGTGGCTGTCCAGTTTTCCCAGCACCACTTATTGAACAAGCTGTGCTTTCACCATTGTATATTCTTGCCTCCTTTGTCATAGATTAGTTAGCTGTAGGTGCGTGGGTTTAATTGTGGACTTTCTATCCTGTTCCACTGATCCATATGCCTGTCTATGTGCTGGTACCATATGGTTTTGATGACTGCTGCTTTGTAGTATAGTCTGAAGTCCGGGAGGCTGATTCCTCCAGCTCCATTTTTCTTTTCAGGATATCATTGGCTATTCTGGATCTTTTGTGCTTCCACACAAACTCTGAAATATTTTGTTCAAGTTCTGTGAAAAATGTCCTTGGTAATTTGATAGGGGTTGCATTGAATCTGCAGATTGCCTTAGGTAGTATAATCATTTTGATAATACTAACTCTTCCAGTCCACCAGCATGGTATATCTTTCCATCTATTTGTGTCATCCTTGATTTCTTTCATCAGTGTCTTATGGTTTTCAGAGTACAGGTCTTTTGTCTCTTTAGGTAGGTTTACTCCTAGGTATTTTATTCTTTTGGATGCAATGGAAAACAGTATTATTTCCTTAATTTCTCTTTCTGCTCCTTCATTGTTAATGTATAGAAATGCTGTCGATGTCTCTGTATTAATTTTGTATCCTGTGACTTTGCCAAATTCATTGATGAGTTCTAACAGTTTTCTGGTAGAGTCTTTAGGATTCTCTAGGTATAGTATCATGTCATCTACAAAGAGTCACAGTTTTACTTCTTCCTTTCCAATTTGGATTCCTTTTATTTCTTTTTCTTCTCAGATTGCTGTGGCTAGGACTTCCAAAACTATGTTGAAGGGTAGTGGCGAGAGCAGACATCATTGTCTTGTTCCTGATCTCAGTGGGAATTCTTTCAGCTTTTCACCATTGAGAATGATGTTTGCTGTGGGTTTGTCATATATGGACTTTATCATGTTGAGGTAGGTTCCCGTTATGCCCACTTTCTGAAGGGTATTTATCAGAAATGGGTGTTGGATTTTTTCAAAGGCTTTTTCCGTGTCTATCAAGAGGATCATATGTTTTTTATTCTTCAGTTTGTTAATGTGGTGTATCATACTGATGGATTTGCAGATATTGAAGAACCCCTTGCATCCCTGGGATAAACCCCACTTGATCATGATGTACGATCCTTTTAATGTATTGTTGGATGCAGTTTGCTAGTATTTTTTGAGGATTTTGGCATCTATGCTCATCAGTGAAATTGGCCTGTAATTTTTCTTTTTTTGTGGTATCTTTGTCTGGTTTTGGTATCAGGGTGATTGTGGCCTCATAGAATAAGTTTGGGAGTGTCCCTTCCTCTGCAGTTTTTGGAATAGTTTCAGAAGGATAGGTGTGAGCTCTTCTCTACATGTTTGATAGAATTCACCTGTGAAGCCATCTGGTCCTGGACTTTTGTTTGTTGGAAGTTTTTTAATCAGTTTCAGTTTCAGTTCTTGTGATTGGTCTGTTCATCTTTTCTATTTCGTCTTGTTTTACTTTTCTAAGAATTTGTCCATTTCTTCTAGGTTTTCCATTTTATTGGTATATAGTTGCATATAGTAATCTCTTATGATCCTTTGTATTTCTGTGATGTATGTTGTTACTTCTCCTTTTTCATTTCTAATTTTATTTGAGTCCTCTCTCTTTTTTTCTTGATAAGTCTGCCTAAGGGTTTGTCAATTTTGTTTATCTTTTCAAAGAACCAGCTTTTTGTTTCATTGATCTTTTCTATGGTTTTCTTGGTTTCTCTTTCTTTGACTTCTGCTCTGATCTTTATGATATCTTTCCTTCTACTAACTTTAGGTCTTGTCTGTTCTTCTCTCGAGCTGCTTTAGATGTAAAGTTAGCTTGTTTATTAGGGCTTTTTCTTGTTTCCTGAGGTGGGCTTGTGTTGCTATAAACTTTCCTCTTAGAAGTGCTTTTACTGCATCCCATAGGTTTTAGAGTGTCGTATCTTTGTTGTCATTTGCTGCTAGGTATTTTTTCATTTTCTCTTTGATTTCTTCAGTGATCCTTTGGTTGTTTCTTAGCTTGTTGTTGAGTCTCCACATGTTTGTGTCTTTTGCAGTTTTTTTCTTGTTGTTGATTTCCAGCCCTATAGCGTTGTGGTCAAAAAAGATGCTTGATATGATTTCAATTTTCTTAAAGTTACCGAGATTGTATTTGTAGCCCAGGATGTGATCAATCTTAGAGAATGATCCATGTGCACTTGAGAAGAATGTGTATTCTGTTGCTTTTGGATGGAATGTCCTATAAATATCTCTTAAGTGCCTCTGGTCTAATGCAGCATTCAGGGCCTGTGTTTCCTTATTGCTTTTCTGTCTGGATGATCTGTCCATTGCTGTAAGTGGGGTGTTAAAGTCCCCCACTATGATGGTGTTATTATCGATTTGTCCTTTTGTAGTTGTTAGCAGTGGCCTTATATATTGTGGTGAACCTATGTTGGGTGTATAGGTGTTTAAAATTGTTATATCTTCTTGCATTGATCCTTTGATCATTATGTAATGACCTTCTTTGTCGCTTAAGATATTTTTCATTTTAAAATGTATTGTGTCTGATATGAGTATTGCTACTCCAGCTTACTTTCTTGTCTTTTCTGCCTATACAAGTTCCTTTAGTATTTGTTGTAAGGCTGGTTTAGTGTTGCTGAATTCTCTTAGCTTTTGCTTATCTGTGAAGCTTTTGATTTCTCCTTCAAATCTGAATGAGAGCCTTGCTGGGTAAAGTAATCTTGGTTGGAGGTCTTTTCCTTTCATCATGTTAAGTATACCATGCCACTCCCTTCTGGCCTGCAGAGTTTCTGCTGAAAAATCTTCCAATAACCCTATCAGGGTTCCCTTGTATGATTATTTGTTTCTTTTCTCTAGCTGCTTTCAATATTTTCTCTTTGTCTTTAATTTTGGTCAGTTTGATTAATATGTGTCTCATGTATTCCTCCTTGGGTTTATTTTATATGGTACTTGTTGTGCTTCCTGGATTTGAGTGAGTGATTCCTTTCCCATGTGAGGGAAGTTTTTGGCTATTATCTCTTGGAATACTTCTTCTGTCCCCTTCTCTCTCTCTTCTCCTTATGACACCCCTAGAATATGTATGTTGGTGCATTTAATGTTGTCCCAGAGTTCTCTGAGACTCTCTTCATTCATTTTCAATCTTTTTTCTCTTTTCTGTTCTGCATTAATATTTTCTACTAATCTGTCCTCCACCTCACTTATTCGTTCTTCTGCCTCCTGTATTCTGCTGTTAGCTGCTTCTAGTGAATTTTTTATTTCAGCTATTGTATTTTGCATCTCTTCTTGTTTAAGTTTTATATCTTGTATCTCTTTGCTCAGTGTTTCCTGTAAGTTATCCATCTTTGCCTCCAGTTTATTCCCAATGTCTTGCATCATCTTCAGCATCGACAGTCTAAAGTCTTTTTCCTAGGGGCTGAGAATCTCATCACTTAGCTGGTTTTCTGGGATTTTGTTCTTTCCCCCTCATCTGAATTATAGTTCTCTGTCTTTTCATTTTATTCGTTTTTGGTTTGGTGACCTTTTTATAGATAATAGAGTTGTAGCCTCTCTTACTTCTGGTGTTTGCCCTCCTTGTGGCTGAGGTTGGTATAGGGGCTTGCTGTAGGCTTCCTGATGGGAGGGGCTGATGCCTGCCCAATGGTAGGTGGGGCCGATTCTAATCCCTCTGGTGGGTGGGGCTTTGTCTCTGGATAGAATTAGAGGCAGCTGTGTGCCTGAAGGGTCTTTAGGTAGCCTGTTTACTGAGGGGCAGGGCTGTGATCCTATGTGGATTGTTGTTTGGCGTGGGGCATCTCAGCAGCCTACTGATGGGTGGGGCCAGATTTTCTCAAAATGGCCACCTCCAAAGAAAGGCACACTGCTGAATATTCCCAGGAGCTTTGCTTTCAATGTCCATCCCTCACAACAAGCCACATTTACTCCTATTTTCCAAGGAGGTCCTCCAAGAACTGCAGTCAGGTTTGACTCAGATTCCTATGGAGACTTTGCTTTGCTCTGGGACCCAGTGCATGTGAAAAATCTGTGTGTGCCTTTTAAGAATGGGGTCTCTGTTTTCCCCAGTCCCATGGAGCTTCTGTGCACAAGCCCCACTGGCCTTCAATGCCAGATACTCCAGGGTCTCTTTCTCCCAGTGCCAGATCCCCACACATGAGAGTTTGATTTCAGGCTCAGAATTCTCACTCCTTTAGGTGAGTTTCTGTGAACAAGTTAGTTTCCAGTCTGCTGGGCTTCCCACCTGGGAGGTATGGGGTTGTTTATATCTTGAAATTGCCCCTCCTACCTCTTGATGTGGCCTCCTCTTTGTCTTCTGTAGTAGGATACCTTTTTTAAGGTTTCTGGTCCATTTGGGTGAAGATTTCTCAGTCTTTAGTTGTGAATTTTGTTGTTTTTAGGAGAGAAGTTGAGCTCCAGTCCCTCTATTCCACCATCTTATTCCCATTTCGACCTTGCTTCTTTTCTGGGTCTTAACCATGGTCTTAACATGTGGCCTGGGTTGCAGGACGCTGCTACCTCCTTTGACCACTCAGGAGCCCTTTTGTATCCTGAGTGAATACATCTAGGAAAGCCCCTATGCCAATCACCTTGACCTCTTCAGAGTTTCCTTTGATACATGCTCTTACTAACTCAGCTTGCCCTCCCTCCTAGCAGCAGATGGCTCCATCCACCCTACTTCCCAACAAACAACATGCTTTTACATCTAAAGGAGACAGGAGAGCTCCCTGGCCCCTCCATCCTTTAAAAAATTGTAAATTTGAAAATAATATTTTATATATACCGGTTAAATACAGAAAATTATTAAAATAAGAAATTTTATTAAAATTGATTCTACCTGTGTGATAAGGATGGAAGCAAAAGAGGGAGGGGAGGAAGGGTTATCTACCCTGATGGGCAACGAAACAGTGAAATAAGGTTAACATACACAGGAAGTATATTTCCTAGGGATAATTGGAAGCTAGAAAGCCCACTTAAAGTCAATCCATAGAAAATAAAAATAAAAATGATACTTCACAGTAACTATTTTTGAATGTTTAATAAAGATTTTATATTAAACTAATGAAGCAAAAAACCTATGTTAATTTTTATCTTGTGTTTTTTTTTTTTATCTTGTGTTTTAAAAGAAGTATATTACACTTGAATCTAGTCTAAATTCTTAAAAAAAACTGAGAATGTACAAGTGCAGCAGGGCAGACCTTCGTTAAATTGGTGATACCACAGAACTTACCTTCACATTTAACTTTCATAGCAGGATCATAAATAAAGGTGTTTCATAGATGTAGCCAAGGGCTTTGTTAATTTTCCCAAGGGCCTCTTTATAATCTTTTCAAAGTCAAACCATTCTCTTTTAAAATAATTATCTTGTTCTCATCCTTGTCAATTTTCTATCTTACAGTTATCAGCTTTAACTTAACACATACTTGCTTGTCAATAGCTTTGTTTTGATTTAAGCAATTTGCCAGTACCACTTTCACATGCTTTGTCCTACAGCTCTTCTAAAAAAAAAAAATGTAGTTAATCATTTAGTTTCCATTCATTGTTGTACTGTCCTAAATAAGAGATTGACCCTCAAAGATGTTGGAACAATGGGCCAGAGATACTAGCACTGAACAAAGGGGAACATGTGAATGAGAACTAATTTCCCTACCTCATCAGTTCATAGTAAATAATTTCTGATTACAATGACTATTGCTTCTTTATAAAATGTAATTTCAGGAATACTTAAAAATGTGGCTATAGAGACCTCTACTAAAGGCAAAATTAAAATTATAGTCAAGACAGTATACCATTATATAGAAAAGCATAATAACTCAGAATACAGCATTAGCGTATTCTAAAAAATTCTTCATTTAGTAATTAGGAAAATGATCTGTCAAACCTACAGAGAAATCTTCTGAAGGAAACCTCCAAGAAGAAGGAAAGAGAGCCAGGGATAACACACTTCACCCCAACATGAAATGAGAAGGAGCTGTGTTAGGAAACCAAAGCAGAGCAGACTTGTTCTGCACATTAAACTAGATCCTCCAAGTAGTAGAATCACAACAGTGTCATTACTTCACAAGATGCACAAAAATGCTCATAATTGCAAATTATGCATAAGGCCCAAAATTGAGAAAAAAGTATTTGATTTGAATTATAAAATATCTAATCTGAGAAGATTGTGTGGGAGGGGAAACCAGGAACACACTTCTCTGGGGTCCAGATAAAAATCAAGCTCATTAACAATGTTTTTTCTTCTATAGTAATTTTCCCTCCCATAGGCTAAGCAGGCTCCTAGACCAAAGTGACATGAAGTGAATATAGAAGCCAGTTATAACCAAACAGCTATCAAGGATCTGCTCTTGGCCATCTATCTTCTTTGGAGAAATGCCTATTTAGATCTTCTTGACCTAAATGTCCACCAACAGAAGATGGATAAAGAAGATGTGATACATATATACAATGGACTGCAACTCAGTCATAAAAAAGAATGAAAAAAAGGCCATTTGCAGCAACATAGATGGACCCAGATTATCATACTAAGTGATGTAAGTCAGATAAAGACAAATATCATATGATATTACTTATTTGTGATTAAATTAAATAAAAATGATACAAAGAACTTATTTACAAAATGGAAAAAATCTCAGATTTCAAAATCAAATACATGGTTACCAAAGGGGAAACGTGGGGGGTGAGGGATAAATTAGTAGGTTGGGATTAACATTTACACACTACTATATATAAAATAGATAACAAGGGCCTAGTGTATAGCACAGAGAAATCTACTCAATATTCTACAATAACCTCTATGAGAAAAGAATCTGAAAAAGAATGAATATATGTATAACTTCTTCATATACCTGAATAATATATTCCTAAAACTAATACAACACTGTAAATCTATACTCCAACAAAAATTTTAAAAAGGATTTGCTGTTGGAGTTGACATTTCCTCAATAACTAACCATATTTATAAAGAGTTATCAATAACTTTTAAAATCGTAGCTAAATAAAATAGCAGTGTTCTTCCAGAAGAAAGTTTAGGCACATTTACTCTTCACACAAAAAACAAAGAATGTATTAAATATACACAAAACAGCACTGAAGGATTTGAGAGTCAGCTATCCCCATAAATGCATCCTATGTCTACTGTTATTTAGCTGAGTCCACCTTCATGCACTTGGCAAATGCTGATTGTGGGGCTGCAAAGTGTTAGCCACTGTGCTAAGAGGTGGGCAGCAGGGATGAAAATGGTACACTGTCTTTTTCACACAACTCAGCAGATATATAAACCAGTTTGAGTAGATTGTCAAGCCAGTAGAGCACACAGTTTGATCGTTGTTCCATTGATTCGGGATTGGTTTTACATTGATCTGGCAGACAAATTCTCCAGCATAGTCTGCATGGCTCCCAGTTCTACATGGCTCTACTCTGGTTTGTGCAATTACTCTACCCCAACCCACAGGCTGAGCTTCTCCCAATTCCTGGGATGAACTAAATCAATCCCCTCAATCCAGCCATGCCACTGACTCTGCCTGAGTTTGGTAATCACTGCCTCCTATAACCTCCTCTGCTGAGCTTCAGATCTTTTATTTCTCCTTCAGCTCCCCATTCTCTGCTTACCTATCACTGAATCCCATCCAAACAGGCCATCAGACCCCAGAGTCAGTCACCTAACTTAATGTTTGATCAAGTGTGGTTCATGAACACCTCCATCAGAGACCTGGTTGCTGGGCCCCACGTAAACCAGCTGAATAAGAGAGACAGACAGACCAGACAGAGACACACACACACACACACACAGAAAGAGAGAAAGACAGAGAGAGGAGGTGGCAGAAATAAACAGAGAGAGACACACACACAGAGAATTTATGTTTTGGGAGGGCAGGGGGAAGGAGAGTGGAGGAAGAGGAAGAGAAAAATTGTATGTTTGCAGATGGACTGTCTGAATTTTATGAAGTGCCCTCAAGGTGATTTTCACACTTTACAGGTTTCCAAATTCTCCTGATCCCCACACACACCTCAACTGTTAATTCTTTCTCTAATTTGCTGGTTCTGTTTTTTCTATTGACCACTAAGTCACAGTAAATACCAAAGAACTTAGTCCTCAGAATTCCTCCCTTTCTGTCTACATTTATTTCCCTGCAATCTCTTGATTTTAAATGCCATCTGGGAGTTTCCACTGTGGCTCAGAGGCAATGAATCCAACTAGCATCCATGAGGATGCAGGTTTGATCCCTGGCCTGACCTCGCTCAATGAGTTAAGGATCTGGTGTTGCTGTGAGCTGTGGTGTAGGTCACAGACATGGCTCGAAAAAAAAAGTCCGGTCACTTCCCTTGAAATACAACTGCCTATTTAACATCTCCACTGAGTGTCTAATAGGCATCTAATACCCAATATATCCAAAACTGAGTTCCCAATCTTCATCTTCAAACCTACTTCCCCTTTAGTCCTTTCTCACTTTAGCAACGGCAACTTCCCAACTCAGTTACTCAAGCCCAAATGTAGCATCATCTTTTTATCTAACTTCCTTTCTCTCCTGTACTCCCCACATCCCTCTCTGCTTTATTTTCTCCATTGTCCTTATCACCATAAAACATAAATGTTTTACTTATTGATTTTGCCAGCTGTTTGTCACTCACAGGAAGAACAAAGATTACTGTCAGATTTTTTTTTCTCATTGCTATATCCTCAGTTCCTAGAACAATGCTCAGTGTATATCCGACAATCAGTAAATATATATTGAATAAATGGAACAGTTCCTAACACATAGTAGGCACTTAATAGGCCTCATTGTGAAAGTCTGTAAGAGAGTGAACATGACCTCAGAGTCTACCTGCCACGCAACAAATAGAAACTCTGCTATTATCCCTTCCCACTCCCATCAAATGATTGATTACCAATATTACCACACATTATCAGCATCACAGTCGCCATCATCATCAAGGTATTGATGAGATGATATCTAGTTGGAAAATGTTTGCCTACGACTCAAGGGCAGAATATCTTATTAACTCTGAAAGAAGATCCATTTGAAAGAGATTTTTAGTCTAAACAATAGGTTCAAATCTGGCAGACCTCAGTCTGCATGTATATTTGTCTGGCCTATTTATCTTAATTTTTTAATGTAATGCCAATATTTAAGTATTAGGAGATTGCATGTAAAAATCCAAACTTGTCCCCTTATTCTGAATGATGGATGCAGAGCTGGGCCTGCACTTCTGCACAATAGTCATCGGCAAACCCATCAATAGCTCCCTCCTGACTAGAGAGGCTCTCTCCAGGTTGCCACAATTGCTATCCTACCAGACTCACTCATTCACGTTACTTTCCTGGTCTCTGTGGGCACTTGAGTTGGCAACTAGGACTAAAGAGCTCAGATTTTTTCAAAGATAATTAACACTATAGGAACCAGACCTTTAGTAGTGTGAAACAAAGAAGGAAATATGTAGGCTAAAAAAGTACTTCTCTGGGGGAAATCCATTGGCCAAATTCTCCATAAGTTTCAAGGCTTATGATTTTTTAAACTAACCAAAAACTACAGCATTCTAATCATCTCTCATTTGTAACATTTCATGAGAACAGAAACGAAAATTCTTCTTTTGGTTTTAGCCACAAGAGTGAGGATTCCAAAATCAGGAGAATGCATCTCCACTACTCTCGAAGGAGTTTGTAGTGAAAAATCCTATTTCTCTTAGATTCCACACACAGCATACATTTGGTGACAGATGGTCATTCCAAGTGTCCTGGTCTGCCTCAATATATAATGAAAAATATATAAACCTTCTGTTGCACAGAATCGGCATGAGGCTTAAACACCTGTTTCAAATTACTGATACCATAAACATACTTGGAAATTGGAAAGCCCTGTGTTTTAAGAAAGCGAATGGTGCTACAGCCAACTACACTAAACTGAGTAGGCTTGGGTCCAGTGAGCAATAAAGGGAAAAAGAAAATTGTGCCTGCAGCTACTGACAAATATCTGATGGTAATAATGATATTACTAAGTGGGAATACAGTTAAAATATACTATGGCAGAAATCCTGATAGATTAGAAAGTTGTACTTAAACTAATGCTGTATATTTTACTTTTCATCTCTCTCTTTTCAATGTGTTAGTTCTGAATGCTTTCTTGGGGGAAAAATTTAAGATGGTGATGTTTTGATGTTCTTATGAACAGAAAGATTAGTGCTGCTATTCTATTATTCCTCATGTGTGTCCATCAAACGACCGATTGCCAATATTACATTCAAGAAACTGACCTGCTAACATTTCAGCTCATCCAGCAATTCCATTTGAAGAAGAGATCCGAATTTTTGTCAGTCTACAACAAAGCTGTCATGGCTCTTTCCTGATTCCTTCAGGAAAACATCTGCCTACTTGAAACACTCACAATGCGGCACTGTCAAATTACTGAAGGGATGCGTATCATTCAATAATTAACCTGTAAAGATCACTTTCCAATGGCATCGTGCTGTGACAAACAGATGTTGTCCTGTTACCTACCTGAAAAAGAGGTCAGATGTTCTGAAACAGATCTCTTCTGCATTCCACTTTGTGGGTATACATTAGTCATTTAATATGCTTTTCACTTGGCACTGTATGAAAATCAGAGGTAGTTTTCAGCTTACTGATTGACTTATTAGATCATCTGAAAAGCTGACTTCTCTTTAGAGTAATTATGCAACTGAGTCTGACTTCAAGATTGGAGGGCTGCAAATAGCTTGTCAGAATGCATGTCAATTGACATTGCCTTTTACATCCATAACAGCTCAAGTTGTGTGAACACTTTGATCAGTCTTGCTAAAACACACAGAAATAAATTCAGTATAAATAAACGAACATTTGAAACCCAGTGTATTTCCCAAAGGCAAATACTCAGGGCTTTGATTATCACCACGGGTCAGGCTGGACAATTTTGTCAATCCTGTATCTCTGGGCAAATATTTGAAGAAATGATACTTGCAAGGCCAACAGCAACTTCAATGAACTAGTATGAACTTCAATAAAATAGTATTTACTAAAATCTATCAAAACCCTGTACTTGACTCTTAGTGAACCAAAAATATAATTTCTGCTCTTATACAGAGTAATTCTAAGCAAATTTAGGGATTATATTTATTAGTTAAATATCTATGGGGACACATCTGTCAAAAATTGAACCAGTAGAGTAATTGTTTCACCATTAAAAAGAAAAAATTCCCCTTTTTATTCACTTTTTTCCTTACAAATATTTTTCCTTAAAAAAATATGACTATTGAAAAGATGTAAAGTAACAGCAACCCTCTCAGCAATACACTCTCACTCACCAGACATAAGCAGTAGTTAGACATTGTATCTCTCCTGAAATCTGAAATTTACTCATTGTTCTGCACTTTACTCTTTTATCAATATATTTTGGACAGCTTTTCATATTCTTATGTGGACATTGACCTACTCAATTCTGTTTGACAAATGCATGCTATTCTACTAAATGGATATGCCATACTTTATTTAAATAGTCTCTTGCCAGTAGTCATTTTGTTTACCTCTTGTTTTTAGCTGCTAAAACAATGCTGAAATAAAAAAGGATTGACTTTCTGATTGCATTACTTCAAAGTAGGTTTATTTTAGAAACTGAGAAAATTTATCCAAGCTTCCACAAGAGAGGAGGTCCAGAAAAAATTCTAGCTCCATGATTGTTGCAATCAGCCTCCCTCTTAGCATCAATATTGGCACATAGAAATTCTCCCAAATGTCCATTTATCCCTTTTTGTGGGTCTTATCAGTTACATCCATAAACAAGGGAACCTCACAGCTAGTAGAGGCAGGAGCATATGAAGTTTTCATAAGGCTTCTCTTTTTGTATCTCTCTCTCTCTCTCTATCTCTGTCTCTCTCTCATACACACACACCTCAAATAGATTTGTGAAACATTTTTATTATCTCTGTATAGCACACTTTTGTCCCCAATCCTGTGTTATGTCCCTTTTGTTTAGGGAAAAGCTAAAAGGGGGCAAAATAATCTGACTCACAGAATCTTTGGAGATGAAGGCCTCATGACAGCATGGAAATGAGAGCATGAATATATCAAAGCTAGCTCTAAAATAAACATTTACATAAAAATCAGAAAATACCTTTCTTCAGCTTCACAATGCCCCTTCAACTTCCAAGCTTGCTTTTATCCAAATTTTTCTGATGGTTATAGGAGAAATATTATAAGGAATACTGGGGGAAATCAGCTGGTCATTGTCTTTAATTCAATGACATTTGTTTTGAAAGGTTCTCTCCCATCATCCCCTTATGACTTTTAAACATCTTATGACACTCAGCTTGTGCCCCTCTACAATTTTCTGTATCAATAAAATTCATTGAGAAGGCATTCTTATGAACTCTCCATCTATTAATCAAAAGATAATAGCACTCTAGCACTGTAGTCAGCATCCTATGGAGTCAATTATTTACTATGAATCCAAATTTGAGTGGCCTACCAATATGTAGATAACTTACTGACTCATAGAAACTTTTCTTTCATAAATGCACTACATCTCAAAGTCTTTTGAAAAAAGTGGTAACTGTTAAGTAAGCCTCTGAATAATCAATGGTTTATTGTTTTTGTCTACTTCATTTCTAATATTATAGTGTGTATATATATATATATACACACTACACTGAGATATATATATATATATATCTTTTCACACATACATGGTTATTTCCTTATTCAAACACCATATTCAGATTAATTTTGGTAATCTCTTAAACATTACTATTCATTTGTTTGGACTTCAATTAATTTTCTTTATTCCCCAAATCCCTGGTTTGGCTTTGATATCTCTTTTTGTTATATCTGTTTGGTATTTAACAGAGCTGTGTATCCTTTATTTTGTCTTTACTCTGATACTCAGCCTGCCCTATGCACAAAGTAGAATAGATCTCCAGGGTTCCTGTCAGTTTACCCAACAAAGATTGGACCAGTTGTTTAATCCTTGGCTAAAGAGGAACTGAATAGAAGCTTTGGTCGAAGTTATGATTCTGAAAGAGAAAACAAAATAGCATAACACTGTGGATATACCTCTGGGATAAAAAAGGAGTCAATGCAATATACATTAGATCATGGACAGAACAGCCTCTCTTATAATCCTTAAGATCTCTGCTTATCAACTTGAGCTGCATATTAGAATTATCTGAGGTACCTCCATACTGTTTCTGTAGAGAAACCAGCTGATAGCCTTATGGGGGTTCCCTTATAATTAATATTTTGTTTTTCTCTTGCTGCCTTTAGAATTCTCTATTTCTTTAACTTTTGCTATTTTTATTATAATATGTCTTGGTGTGGGCCTGTTTCAGTTTAACTTGTTTGGGGCCCTCTGTGCTTCTTATATCTTGATATCTATTTCCTATAGATTTGGAAAAATTTCAGACGTAATACCTCAAATATATTTTCAATTCCTTTTTCTTTTTCTTCTCCTTCTGGATTCCTATTATGTATAGATTGGCCCACTTTATATTATCCCATAGATCTCTTATATTGCTTTCATGTTTTTCCATTTGGTTTTTCTGTCTGCTGTTCTGATTAAGTGATTTCCAAGTCACTAATTCATTCCTCTGCATTATTCATTCTGCTTAAATACAGAACTACCATATCCAGCAATCCCACTCTTGGGCATATATCTGGACAAAACTTTAATTGAAAAAGATACATGCACCCATATGTTCTTTGCAGCACTGTTCACAATAGCCAAGACATGGAAACAACCCAAATGTTCACTGACAGATGATTGGATTAGGGAGATGTGGTAGATACACACAATGGAATACTACTAAGTCATAAAGAACAAAATAATGCCATTTTCAGCAACATGGATGGAACTAGAGACTCTCATACTCAGCGAAGTAAGTCAGAAAGAGAAAGCAGGAGTTCCCGTCGTGGCGCAGTGGTTAACGAATCCGACTAGGAACCATGAGGTTGCGGGTTCGATCCCTGCCCTTGCTCAGTGGGTTAACGATCTGGCATTGCCATGAGCTGTGGTGTAGGTTGCAGACGTGGCTCGGATCCCGCATTGCTGTGGCTCTGGCATAGGCTGGTAGCTACAGCTCTGATTAGATCCTTAGCCTGGGAACCTCCATATGCCGCGGGAGTGGCCCAAGAAATGCCAAAAAGACAAAAAAAAAAAAAGAAAAGAAAGAGAAAGCAAATACCATATGATATCACTTATATCTGGAATCTAATATACAGCACAAAGGAACCGTTCCACAGAAAAGAAATGCATGGACTTGGAGAACAGACTTGTGGTTGCCAAGAGGGAGGAGAAGGGAGTGGGATGGACTGGGAGTTTGAGGTTAATAGATGCAAACTATTGCATTTGGAGTGGATAAGCAATGAGGTCCTGCTGTATAGCACAGGGAAGTATATCCAGTCACTCGTGATGGAACATAATGGAAGATAATGTGAGATAAAGAATGTATGTATATATGTATGACTGAGTGACTATGTTGTATAGTAGAAACTGACAGAATACTGTAAATAAACTACTGGAAAAAATAAAAATATAAAAAAGAATCATCTGGTTAGATTTTGTAAATTCTGATGTTTAAGACATACATCAGACTAATTAAATTGGATTTTTCTATTGGTCAGTAGTTTCTAAAACTACTGGGCATCTGGGCATCAGTAGTTTCTAAAACTCCCCAGGTGGTTCCAATGTGTAGCTACATTTGAGAACCAATGTGTCATCTACAGTGAGACAGAGATCTGATGTAAAAATCTCAAGCCTTTGGAGAGGAAAGTGGTGCCCATGGTTAAATAGTCCAGGCTTTTTAGTAAGGAAAGTAGAATTTCATTAGCACTGGTTGAATGCCTGTGGTATGAAAGAGTCTGAAGAAATGTTGTTTCACTGGATTCTACTTAAGTCCTTGAGGGAGGAATTAGGTCTCCATTTTGTGGATGGAAAAACTGAGGCTCCAATAACTTTCCCAAAGCTGACAGAACTGAGATTTTACATCAGGACTAGTGTGCCAGGTTCCATGCTCTGCAAAGTAGAGGGCGAATACCCATAGCCATCACAAATTCTATGTGATTTCAGGCTTCCTAGGGATTCTTGTCATCAAGTTTCATATCTAGCCCCTGGAAATTCTCTAGGAAGGGAAATGAAGAGGTGAAAGAGTTCTAAATACACAGAGAATTCTATTTTACTCAGAACAGCCATTCAATCAACAGACTCTATGTCCCTGACATTCTGATAACAGAAAACAATTTCTTTCTCTTTCTGGCTCCTTGGCACATCAGTCCCAAGTTTCTCATGTCACGTCCACTTCAATTTCAATTTTACCCTAGGACACATGCACCTCAGTATAGTCAGCCCAGCAGCATATCAATGATGGCAAAATTTAACAGCCTTTAGAGGAGACCTGGATGAAAAGGATTCCTAAATGCTTTTCAGTGCATCCATGAATCATTTACTTTCAATGGAGAGAATTTTAGAATCGCCCACTCAAGTTGGCACCAATCCTGAATGGCGAGGTCTCACCCTTCTTATGAAGATAAGTTCCAATGCCATTAGTCTCTTTAATACAGGTTCAGTACCAATAAAACTATTTCTGCTGTTGCCTGGCATGGACAGATAGAAGAGCATTTCCCTTAGAAAATACTAGAAATCATTTTAAAGCTTTAACCCCATAGGTTAACAAAGCCCAGTAAGCTATTTACTTTGACTATCTCTGCCTTCTCATTGAAGACTTAGAAGTATTTTTTTCAATACTAAGAAAAACCTGGTTAAGATGCATTTAAAATCCTTTATCCTTTCATCATCTGCACCTTGGGGAGAGTACAAGCATATACTTCACAGATTTGTTTAAAGATTAAAATGAGGGATGAGAGAGTTTAAGTAAATTATATGGTACCTAGTGAAATTCAATACATATTAGCATTATTCTCTCAATTCTTTATAACTTAATGAGATTCCCTTATTTAAAGAGACTATGAGCAAATTTCTTTAGGGAAAAGATTTAAGTAAAAACTTAAATCTTCCTTCTCCTTGTAAATCTCATATTCACTTCTGCCAAACAATAAAAGCTGTACAATGCACTGTATTTCCTCTTTATCCTAACAAGACTCTGGTTAATTGTACTAAACTATTCTTCCTTGAATCAGATAGAGATTATTTTATTTTTATATTTATTTAAGTATACCTACCCCTCTTTTTTTTTTTTTCTTTTGTTGAGCCACTCCCGCGGCATATGGAGGTTCCCTGGCTAGGGGTCAAATCAGAGCTGTAGCCACTGGCCTATGCCAGAGCCACAGCAATGCGGGATCCGAGCCACATCTGCGACCCACACAACAGCTCACGGCAACACTGGAGCCTTAACCCACTGAGCAAGGCCAGGGATCAAACCCGCAACCTCATGGTTCCCAGTCAGATTCGTTAACCACTGCGCAACAATAGGAACTCCATTACCCCTCTTTTCAAAGTAATATGAAGCAGTATAATGTAGAAGCATTAATTTAATAAGATAAAAGAATCTATACAATGTAAAAAAATATTAGGAGAAAAGCATCTCTTATCTTTCAGCTCTGAGAAAGAGAGGAAAAAAGCCATTAATTTTTCATGTAAGAGAAATGGAATATTGACCAGTTTACCATATAGATTGGATGGAGTTCCCACTTCCTACCTCCCCTTATACTACTTGTCTTTTGTTTTTCATTTAGTATTAAGGACTTTACTTATAATGTCAATAATTATAAACTGTCTCAACCTTTTGGAAAATGAAATATAAATATATACTTTCTCTTCCCCTTTTGTCTTTTTTCATTTCAATATAATAGAATGAGAACCTACCCTAAATTCCTCTATTCAATAAATACTATGTACCAGCCGTTATCTGGACAGTAGGGTTACAATAGCGATGATGACAGAAAAGGTCTCCTGACAATATTCTAGAACAGATTTTTCCTTTCCAGTTGGAATACACAGGTGAGCTATACTTGTGCCAAAGATCAATCCTCTGAGTCTTGTGGGTGGCCAGGGTGTGGTCAGGGGATGTGGGAACATTGACCTTCACATATCCGGTTGTGCTGATAACTCTGATTGGTGTTCAATAGACATACAAACCACTAGTTCATTTACTCTGCATGCCATATAAGTACACTCAGTCCTCATTGTTTACTATTTCTACATTTTAAAATGTGCTTATTCACTAAAAGTTTTAACACCAAAATCAATACTTTTAGCTTTTTATGGTCATACAGATACACATGGAGCAATGAGAAATCGGGGTCACTCAAGAGGAATATTCCAGGCTGAAGTTGAACAAACTAACCATCTGCTTTCTTATTTTAGCTCATAACTGCAAGCGAGTGTCCTTTCTGTGATCTATTTAGTGTCGTAACTTTCACACTTTTGTACTTTTTGTTGGTGCTTTGTTGTTTAATGTAGTCACCCAGCATGGTGTTGAAGTGCTAATGTTCCTAACTTCAGTATGCTTTACAGAAGGGCAAAAGTGTGTTAAAAAAGCTCCACTTGGACCTGAGTTTTACAGTGCTGTTGTCGAGTTCAACATTATGAGTCAATAACATATATACAAGGTCTTTAAATAGAGAGACACATGAAACAAATTTACGTATTGGTAGGTTGATGAGAACTGTTGTGTGACCAGAGGTTCATAGGAACCTAACCTTTTATTTTCTGTAGGAGCAATGAGTACACATTCACTAATTTAATGTTTACAGTGACTTTATAAAACCTAACAGCCATGAATAAGAAAACTGAATTACTTCTTAGATGTGCTATCATGTAAAGAAGTTTGCGAAGAGTTATTCCAGATGAGAAAAGACAGACAACAAGCAATAAGAGCATTCATAAACAGGGTGATTTCAAATATTAAATCCCATGAAGAAAATTAAGTGAAGAGAAAGAAAGGAGGCTGGGAGGAATGGGACCACTTAAGATTAGATGGTCAGAAAAGTCCTCTGGGATAAGTAACAGTCATGCTGATCCCTGAATATCTGGAAGAAGCCAGCCATAAAAAGATAAAAAGAAGAGGCAGAGGATTCCCAGAAGAAATGAAAAGCATAAAAACCTTGAGGAAAGACTAGACTTGGTATATTCCAAGAATAGAAAGACCAATATATCTGGAACCTAGCTTGGAGGAAAGAAATTAGAGGCAGAAGGCATGGACCAGATCATGGGGCAATGGTAAGGAATTTGCAGTCTAAATATGAACAGAAGTCATTTCACAACTGTAAGCAAGCAAATTATATGACTTGATAAGATTTTGTAAAGCTGCCTTTGGCAGAACTATGTGAAGAATGAATTGTAGCCAGACCAGGAAGAAACAAACAGCACTGGTGAGAGGCTCTGGCAAGATCCAGATGAGAGATGGCAGTGGCATGACTAGGAGTATAGCACTAGGGATGGTGTACTGTGCCCAGATTCAGGATGCCACAGCACTGGTGAAAGGTAAGCAAAAGACAGAAGTTAAGAATGCTTCCTAGATGGCTTGAGCTATTTGAGAGTGGTACTTGAGGGAAGAATAATTCCAAATAGGAGTTCCCGTCGTGGCTCAGTGGTTAACGAATCCAACTAGGAACCATGAGGTTGCGGGTTTGATCCCTGGCCTTGCTCAGTGGGTTAAGGATCCAGCATTGCTGTGAGCTGTGGTGTAGGTCACAGACATGGCTCAGATCCCGTGGCTGTGGCTCTGGCATAGGCTGGTGACTACAGCTCCAATTAGACACCCTAGTCTGGGGACCTCCATGTGCCACAGGAGCAACCCTAGAAAAAGACAAAAAGACCAAAAAAAAAAATAGTTCTGAATAAACAAAATCATGGATTCTGCTAGAGATGTCCAGAATGCAGTTTGAGATATGACTGTAGAATTAAGTAATAAAGTCAGAGCTAGAAATATAAATGTGGGCATCACCAGAACACAGGTGACATTTAGCTAAAGCCTTAGTACTAAATGCAGTTACCTAGCAAGAGGAACCGAGACTGAACAACAAAATTCTGGCTAGAACAGCATTAAGGACTAGTATAAGAGAAGAAATGTTAACTAAGAAAATCAAGAACAAATCTCCAGATGAAGGAGGAAGGAAATTAGGGCCTAAAAATATCTTAATTTTCTCATAAGAGTCCTAGAATGATACAAATCTGGTTGTTTGTATTATGGAATTTTTTTATAAAACCGAATGAGCACTATGTTGGCATATTGTTATTCTTGTTGTTATCATTATTTTCTTAATTAGTCACCACTGACATTAAGAATTTGACTTGGGAGGGAGTGGGGTGGATTGGGAGCTTGGGGTTAATGGATGCACACTATTGCCTTTGGAATGGATTAACAATGAGATCCTGCTGTGTAGCACTGGGAACTATGTCTAGTCACTTATGATAGAGCATGATAAGGAGAAAATAGAATGTGTACATGTATGTGTAACTAGGTCACCATGCTGTACAGTAGAAAAAAAAATTGTATTGGGGAAATAATTTAAAAATTAAATTAAATTTTAAAAACAGAATTTGACTCTACTAATATGGTAAATGTTCTTTTAGAATTTTCTCTGGGACACTTTTTATCATTTTCTTAATGATATATATAAATATATAAATGAATAAATATTCTTTTATTGCAGGTAAATTACTCTCTTCCATAGGAGACTTTTAACTATCAGTCAGTGAAAGGAGCATAGCAACTAAGGTCATTTTCCAGGATACATCACTATGGCCCACATGCTATATTTGGTTCCTCTATAAGTGACATGCTCAATTGTTTCTGGCAGCTGAGGTTACCTATTTCTAAATTAAGAAATAAAATGCTGAATTCTGGCCACCATTGCAGATGGACAAGTACCTCAAACCTAATGACAATTCTGTTTGTGCATTATTCTTTTTCTTATTATCATCTTCCAACAGAACTTATGGGATTTTTATTCATTGAAAATCATTTGTTATTCTAGACAATGGAAAACTAGGCTCCCTGCCACCAACAGCCGACATCACTCAGAGCTTGATAAAGATGAATCTAAATCCTTATAAAGCATCATTTTATTCCATGTTGAAAACAATGTGAACCTGGGCTAAAGCCTGTATCCTAGAAGACTGCTATTTTTGATACTTAAGTCCAGAATTTCTTTTAAAAGCAGCAGGGAGTGACTGCAAGTTTTATAATTATTAAAGAGGAAAAAACAATTTATAAGGTTTTAAGATGACTTACAAGAGAGGAGATATTACTGAGGGCAGTGAACCCAGTAAGAGTATGATTAACATAATATAGGAATTATGAATAGTTGTGCAAACTAGCAGAATCTATTGATTGATTAAATATGGCTGAAGGTGAAACATAAAAGCCAGCAGTGAGGTTTCCAGCTGAGGAAGCTGGAGCAATGGAGACATTACTGACAGGTATAAGGAAGTCAGGGCAGATCAAAAGGAAGTTGTTTTCAGAAGGAAAGAGAATTCTAATTGACTCTGGGTGCTATTAAAGCACCTCAATAAAGCCATTTAAAAAAAAAACATTTTGTAAAAAACATCTACCAAAGAAGATAGAGATGTAAGATTGGGGATTAGAACAGAAACTTTTCCAGCTTCCCTGGAAGATACAGGCAATCATTTTTGACCTACAATTAAGTGTAGGTATTGAGTGAAGGCTTGTTCTTCATCATTTAATACATTTTGATAATATTTTGAACTAATCTCTAAGATGAATCCTTACGGGTCCCTTTGAGCCAGAGAAAAATAGACAAACCCCTGAGCTCCAAAATACCTTATTTCAATGGATATATACCTATAAGATTTAAAATAGCTAACCATCAAGGGGACATGTGGTTCTGGAAGTAACATGAGTAGAGAAGACCTGGGTGTTTCCTGAAGTGCCCATGGCCCTCCCTTCCCAGGAAACTCACAAGTTGACAGGACTTTGCTCCTCACCTGTTAATAGCAACATTGGGCCAGATAATCTAGATCATTCCCTCTGGTTCCAATCCTTGTTTCCACCAAAAGTCCTTGGTACTAAAGCAACAGTATCAAATCTTATACAGAAAATTATATATAAGAAAAAAAAGACAGAGAAAAGAAAGATGAGAGGGTCTTTACTTTAAGAACCACCTGTCCATCAGGGCAGGCTGCCTCCCTTGCATTGGTTCAGACTTGTTCAAAAAGCATTTTCTGTGTCTCTGATAACTAGTTAAGATAATTAAAGAGCTGCTTAGACATGCAACAACATGAAATGAGAATTCTAATAGGAATAGGTATTAACATCGTATTTTAAGTTGAGTGCATTTAATGAGGAGAAGTCCATACATGAATTTTTTTCTTAATGTGACTTATTTTTCCAGAGAAGGGTCAATGCATTCTGTATTTTTACCACACTCAGAGAATAACCGGAGGAAGGGAACCAAAATCCAATTACCATTTAATGTTCCTGGTGCTTTACATACAACAAACAAAACCTCACTGAATCCTTAAAACAGCCATCTAAGATAATTCCCACTCTGATATTGGGCATTTTATAAATGAAAATGCTCAGGCTAAAAGTTAGAGGAACTTAAACTACCACCTGGTTAGTTAGATTCAAATGCAGATTTTATTCCAAAAGCACTTTCCTTCCTCTACCTCTGCCATTACCCATATTTAAGGAACCCAAATGACTCAATTATAAAATGTTCCACAAGAGGCACAGGTTTAGAAGGCCAGCCCTGGCACCAGACTGCTTAGGATCAAATCTCAGCCATGTGACGGAGGGTACATCATCCAATCTCGCCATGCCTCAATTAAAATGGAGACGATGGTAATAATGTCTATAGCATAAGGCTGTTTGAGGGTTAAATGTGTAACCATAAATAAAGAATTTACCTCCCTGTGCCTGATCCATATAAAAGCTAGCTATTATTATACAAGGCACAGCTATAATTTTTATATATGTTATATCTAATATTTATAGCAACCATATGAAATGAGCCACATTATCCCCATCTTACTGATGGGAAAACCAAAGCTCAAAGAAACCAAACCACTGCTCCAAGATCACACTGCAGTAAATGGTAGAGCTTGGGTTTTAATTTAAATTCTCTTAGTCCAAAGTCTACACCCCTTCCAGTAAACCATATTTAAAAGACTTATTTGTCCAGGTGATTAGTGGTAAACACCACAATAGAAAAATATCAAAATTTCAAGGACTTAAGTACAAGTTTGCTGCCTTTGAACAGCCCAATACAGATTTGATGTAGAGCAAATGGCCATCCCCCAGTCTGAAACTATACCACATGGACTCCAGTTCTCCATGGCAGGGGACAAGAGAGCTGCAAATGTGCATAGTTACTAAATGACTTGGTCCACAGCCACACAAACACACCCCCATAACACCCACTTGTCCAGACCAGTAACATGGTCTGAAATTGACTGCAAGTGAGGCTAGAAAATGCAAGGGAGCAAATGGGTATTTGATGAGCTTCTTCTCTGCCAAAATAAACAGTTGCTTAAATAAATATCTAGATTCTTCTTAGATGTCTTAAGAGTTTCATATTATGGAGAAACATTACCAAGATTTTCACAGCAAACCTACTATAATCAATAACTCTTATTCCACCAGCTCAATAAACTCCCTTTATTCCCTTGAAATTTGCAGTACAACAGAGGAAGAAAATCAGGTTCTGCCCAATGATGGTTTCTATGTGTGAGTTTCTCCGGCTGTCAGTAGCCTTCAGGATTGAGCCACTCTTCAGTGGGAGAGAAATGAGAAAAAGATAAAAGAGAAGAGATAGAAACAGTATTATTAGTGTCTAAGGCCCTAGTTCCAGTCATTCCTGAGGTTGGGGCAAATTAACACTCGAGATAGCTTTACCCAGTGCTAATGATCAGCCCTAGTCTGATGAAGTCAGCATCTGTACTAATTGGTCAGTATTTCTGCAACTCAGGTTACAAGTTATTTTTAACATTAACCCTGCTTAGGGCCAAGTGGCAGTTTTCCTCTGTTGATTTGGTTAGATTCCTTGAGCAAACTTCTTTTGCCTTTTACATTGAATTGGGTTTCCCTTATCTCCAACCAGACATGTCTGATTGATTCATTGAATAAATAGGTACTGAGCACTCACAGTGGACCAGACAATACTCTAGATGTTAAAGGGAGAGCAGTGCACAAAACAGACTCACTACAGCTACAGAATTACAGAAAAGCATGGTTTTTGTGACAACAGTCACAAATCTAGGAGCAAAGGGATTTCAGCCTATTCCTCGGTATTTGAGATCCAACAGCAGAATTTAGTGTTGAATAACTGAATGAATTAAGCACTCATTCTGGAGCTCTTACCATATAATGAACCTTAAGGAACAAGGAGGAAGTTGATTTTTAAGTGGGTTTGGTTACACAGAATTAGAGCCATGTATTGATTTAAAGAGAATAAAGCAGCCGTGTCACATTAAAAAAAAAAAAGAGAGAGAGAGATAATCCCTGGATGAAAAGCCAAAACTAATATTCCATAGTTCTCTAGAATACTAGCAGTAAAATGTTTTTATTCCTTCTTAATAAGTAGCAAGTCTGCAGCTACTATTGCCAGCACTGTACTGAAGTCCCATAGGGGGACTCAAAAACAAGACCAGTCATGGGCTTCTCCCTTCTGAAGTTTTGTTTTGTTTTAATAATGAAGCATCAGGGAGTTCCCACTGCAGCTCAGCAGTAACGAATCTAACTAATTTCCATGAGAGAGTGGGTTTGACCCCTGGCCTCGCTCAGTGGGTTAAGGATTCAGTGTTGCCTGAGCTGTGGTGTAGGTTGCAGATATGGCTCAGATCCCACATTGCAGTGGGTGTGGTGTAGGCTGGCAGCTGAAGCTCTGATTCAACCCGTGGCCTGGGAACTTCCATACACTGCAGGTGCGGCCCTAAAAAGACAAAAAAAAAAAAATAGTGAAGCATCAAAATTTTCCTAAGTAATCTGCATAAAGTGTTCAGGAGTGAAGAAGCTAATGAAAAAACAACAGTATTTTCACAAGCAGAGACTTTTCTTACATCCTTAAATATGTATTTAATAACTGTCTGTTGTTAAATATGTATTTAAAACTGTGTGTAAACATAATGAAAGCCCATAGAAATGTGAAGATGGGAAAATTTTCAAGTCAGCAGGTGAAAGATATGTCAGTTCAATTAAAGATAAAATAACATTTTGCTACATTTAAGATATACAAATATCACGTTTCAAAATGTTATTTTTTAATTTGCCCCCAGGAAAAAAAATCTGAACATCTTTTATTTTTCAATAATAAAGTTTTAGATGATTTAAAAATAATTCTTGGACATCAAAGTGGCTTATGCAAAAATGCATATTTAAATTACATAAACCTTAACAAATAAGAAAATTATGAATTCAAGCTTTGCTAAATTATATGTTCCTTCAAAAATTATGGTGATGATGCTAGATAAATGTTTCTAAAAATAAAGTATCCAATACTCAATGTATCCCGAGTTTATGGTTCATCTCTAGGATTAATGACAGGCCAGAATTTTTACCTTCTTTTCACTGAGCCATAAAGGGTAGGTTTATAAGTTCTTATTTTTGTGCCAAGAGATTCACATTTAGAGGAATTCTTTTCACTGTGCTGGAGCATCTTGTCTAAAACTGTCATTATACACCACTCATCACTATCAACGTCAGATGTAATAGCACCAGCTGCTCCTGCCTCAGAGAAAAATTCTCCAGCTTCAGTGTTTAGATGCTGACCAGCCTACCATTTCTGTACTATTCCTTAGGTTGTCAGTTTGGTTAGTAATGTGAATTTCCAGCAGGACTTTAAATAACAATATCCCTTTATTTTTAAGTATGAGGTTGAATGGTAGCTCCAGGAGTTCCCCTACTCCCCTCCTCTAACCCTTAGGTAAAGTCTCTATGCTCTCAGTCCAGGATGACTGCTAGAACTCCAGATATCATATCCTATTGCAGGTCTCAGATAGCCTGCCTCTTTCCTCTAAAAAGATGTCCCAAATGGCACACACAATCCTTTCCCCTAAAACTTGGTCATATGACTGAGCCTTAATTGCAGGGCAAAATGGGGTGAGCAGACTTTTACCTCACTGACAATGTGCCCAAATGAAATAGAGGTTATTTCTCAGGAGGAAAAGTAGATAAGAAGGGGTAGCTAGAACACCCAACAGTTATCTGTATAAGAAGTAGCATTTTCCAGAAGTGCAAACTTGTTATCACACATGAAGAGGAAGAGTATTATTTTCATTTTATTGATAGAATATGAACTAAGTCAAAGGAAAAATTGTGCAGTGGTTAGAAACCTGGCTGGAAATTTATGTGTAGAGAAGGTTGGTCCACAGTGAAACAGAGGAAGAAATAAAAGAAGCAGAGGTTAAAATTAAAAAAAAAAAAAAAAAAAAAGGATAACCTCACTTTCCCTTGAGCTAATTTAGTGTGCATCTGTTCTAGCCACCACAAGGACACTGAGTAGACTAGGTTTTCAGGGACACAAAAATAGGGAGAAAGAGAGCTAACTTCATGAACATTTCTTTGTATCAGATTCTGTGTCACTATATTATGCCTTAAACAATACAGAGAAATAGAATCTACTGAGTGGGATTAATTAGCAAAGTGATGTATGTACATAGGTAACATTTTTCAATGGCATGGAAGATGAATTTTTTCATCTTGGATTCCATACTAGCATACTGAGGAGAAACCAACCTGCCCTGCATCAACTCCCACCAAGTATTTTGTCCCATGCATATCAATAATGTTTGGGGGAGTGCCTGTCATGGCTCAGTGGTTAACAAATCCGACTAGGAACCATGAGGTTGCAGGTTCGATCCCTACCTTGTTTAGTGGGTTAAGTATCCAGTGTTGCTGTGAGCTGTGGTGTAGGTTGCAGATGTGGCTAGGATCCTGTGTTGCTGTGGATCTGGTGTAGGCTGGCAGCTACAGCTCAAACTCAACCCCTAGCCTGGGAAACTCCATATGCTGCAGGAGCAGCCCAAGAAATGGCAAAAAGACAAAAAAATAAATAAATACATAATGTTTGGCTCTGTGGCAAAAGCGGTGATTTGCTCACTCAACACTTGTTCCCAGCCAGGTTCTCTTACTGTCCTCTCTCAAAGAGCTTGGAAATCTAAACATTTAATTTTGCTTTCACTCAAAGCAAGTCACATGACAGTTCTGGACAGTCCTATAGCCAAAAATCTTTGCAAAGGGCTTCTTCCTTTAACTAAAAATAAATAAATAAACAGTCCTTTGGAAAATAATGAGTCTGGCTTTCCACATTCTACCTCTCAGGTCCTTACTACAAGGCCTACAGGCTCAGCAGACATCTTGAAACCATGAGAAAAAGTCATCCGCTAAGGATGTCTATGAGGAACGAGGGCAAATATTCAGGTCCCTGAAGGAATTTTGAATAACTGTGTCAGTCTTTGATTGCCTATTTTGGAATTCTTATTACATGAGAAATAAGATATTCAGTATTCAGGTCACTGTTGATCGTCTTTTCTGTTGCTTGAAGCTAAACTCATTCTTAAAGGAAGAGGTGACTTCAAAAGCCCTTCTGGCTATCATGTTAACCCCAGCATCTAGTAGAATCACTGTACTCTGTTCCAGAGACCACTTCTCCACGTTACTATCTCCTTCCCAGGCTAACTTCAAAGCTTCTGCTGCCTCCCCACTGCACTAACCATCACAAGTTTTGCCATGAGCTGATCAGCTGTTCCCTTTAGAAAGCAGGCTTTTCACCAAGAAGAGGAGTGCTCAAACACTGTCTAGAAGCATATCTTTACCTCTCTTGAAACTGGATCACTTGTTGCTGCTTTTCCTTTCTATATGGACCAGGTACTACAGAAAGCCAGACATTTGTCTACAGTAATTTCTATGATTCCATCCATATGAGAGTTACACTTCCCTTCCTCATCATTCAAAGTAGCTGCCACTCCTAGGAAATTCCTTCCCTCTCCCTCTCTCTCACTCACACACACACCCCCACACACCCACCAAGACCTACATATTTAGAGGTGCTACTCCCATCTTTGTTTTAAGGTCATCCTTAAACATATAATTGATAGTTTAACCCCATAACAATCTTATAGGATTTGAGCTATTAACCCCATTTTGAAAAATATCATGCATAAATTCAACCAGCTAGTATTTGGAAATTACAGAATTAAATACCATATATGACTCCAAATACTGTATTTTCCACTTTATTTCATTTCCTCTCCTGACTGGCATGCTGTTTCTATTTCTAACTAAATTACAATCAAGAAGAAAAAAAAGGAAAAGTTAAATGATTTTTAGTGCAGCAAATAAGTGTCAAATGAGTGGTACAGACAATAAGTTACCCTAGGAACTCAGAGGAAGAATAAATGTCAAGGAAGATTATTTCAATACTTAACAATCACCAATAAGATGAGTCATAATTACTTTCCTAAATAAGATTCTGTTTGTCACGGCTCATGTTGTCCTTAGTTCTCTAGCAAGTATTATACTCACAGAATGAACATATTATTCAACCTTCTTCCGGCTCCTTGAGAATGATTTGTAAGAAAGATAACCCAATCAACATAAACTCAAAAAAGAGGAAGCAAGTTGCTGGACAAATTGGGGTGATCCATAATGATTTTTTGCCTGTTGCTATTGGTTTACCATCCATCCCAACATGAGTTGTATCTTATAAAAAAGAGCTCTAAAATTTGTGACAGCTTGCCTCAAAGACAGATTGACAGTTAATAAATAATTGTAGATAATTAGAAGTTAGCTTTGCTCAGTTAGCTGAAAGAGTATCTTTCAGTCTGCAGAGCTGTGGACACAGTACTGGATTTGTTTTCTCATGTAATAAATATTAACAGTCTTTTATATGAGACACTGTGCCAGGGTTTGGACATTCAGAAACAATTGGTCTTTTTGGGGGTAGAAAAAAAAAGGACTTATAAAGAATGAAAAGGTGAGAATAGAGAAATGAAAGAGGAAAGAGAGAAGGGGAGAAATAGAGAAAAATAAAACATTTTATAGGTTACATATATGAAGGTTATTTCTATCCAGTTTTTTTTTATGGTTGTAGTAAATTAATTTGTTCATTTATTTATCCAACAAATGATTATTAAAAATCGGAGCTGGAGGTGGTATCTTTAAAAAGTTAGATGTCTTTCCTAGTAGAGTTTATGATCTAGTAGAAGCAGAAAAGAGTCAAGAATATTTTCATGGGTGGTTGTTCCTTTCCTAGTTGTTGTTGTTTGTTTCTTTAAACATGCTATTTTGTCTTAAGCAGGTCAGGTCACATAATTACCTGGGCTTCAGTTTCTTGATTTTTTTTTTTTGGTCTTTTTAGGGCCGCACCCACAGCATATGGAGGTTCCCAGGCTAGGGGTCTAATCAGAGCTGTATCCGTCGTCCTACGCCAAAGCCACAGCAACACCAGATCCAAGCTGCAACTGTGACCTACACCACAGCTCACGACAACACAGGATACTTGACCCGCTGAGCAAGGCCAGGGATGGAACCTGCAACCTCAAGGTTCCTAGTGGGACTCGCTTCCACTGCACAACCATGGGAACTCCTGGTTTCTTGATATGTAAAAGAAGTAGTTCTCCCTGCCTTTCCTAGCTTGCCAGGTTTTTGAAAATATCAAAAGAAATAGTCCATTGAAATAGGTTTTTGTTTGTTTGTTTTTTTGTTTTTTTGGGGTTTTTTTTTTTGCCATTTTCTTGGGCTGCTCCTGTGGCTTATGGAGGTTCCCAGGCTAGGGGTCGAATCGGAGTTGTAGCCGCCGGCCTATGCCAGAGCCACAGCAACAAGGGATCCAAGCCATGTCTGCAACCTACACCACAGCTCACGGCAACGCCAGATCCTTAACCCACTGAGCAAGGCCAGGGATCAAACGCGCAACCTCATGGTTCCTAGTCGGATTTGTGAACAACTGAGCCACGACAGGAACTCCTGTTGAAATAATTCTTTAATGGTAAACATTTTACAATTAAAAATCGATTTCCCCCCACTTGGACATTCTTCACCCAATGGAATTTATTATTGAACAAAAAATTACATGCTAGCAAAGTTGGGTTCAGCCCTATAAACTCACTATGAACACTAAGAAAATCAGAATAAATGTGAAGAGCAAGCTTTTCTAGCTCTTGGCCGATGGCAGTTTATCTTCAAAGCCTTTGCCGTAACACATAAAAACAAAAAAACATCCATAATGACATCCATATAATATGCCATCTGCCCACTTTCCTATATATGAATACATGAAGGTTTACCCTCAAACCTCCTAAAAATATACCTCATTTGGCTTGAAATGTGGTAGCTGTGCCAAAGCACAGAGAAAAGACAATTAAATGACACACTTCTATGATTAGACACACAAACTTCCTGGAAGATTTTATCACCCTCCAGCCTGAAGATCCATAATCTCCAGGTAAAATTTCATCTCCTGCAAAAAAAAAAAATGGTATTTTTGAAATTAAGTTTTAAGTCTCCAATGTGCACATCATACAATTTATCAGGTGGCCTAAATTTTGCTGGTGAAGCCTGTTCTAATCTGGAGAGCTTCCATTCCTGGAACATTCCCAGTGGAGATATTATTACTGTAAATCTTGTAAGCAGTCCCAGTGCCTCTTTCAGTCATCTCAGCTCAAGGCAATATTATCATCTCAGATACTCATATAGAAATTTGAAGAAATCAGAGACTTAACATTTTTGAGTTACAACCATTTCTAATTGTTAAGGGCCAGTGAATTTTTTTTCTGCCTAATTAATAAAGGTACAGGGAACTCATCACATGGTTCTGCCACTTAAGTGCCATATGGTAAGTTACTAATCTCTTTGAATCTCAATGACTATAAAATCTGTTTCAGGGTATAAATCTCATTTTTCTGACTGACTCATCTTTCTCACTCTTCTCAGTTTAAAGCTCAGGTAGCAATCCCTGGCTTACCAGGAAAGGAAAGAGTAGGTGCTATAAGGATGGGTGGAAGATATGCTTTGAAAAAAGTCATGGGAAAAGACAGGAGGAGCTTGACACACAGCCCAGCAATCGATAATTTCCTATTGTCAAGAAGGAGATGAAGATTTGTAATGTCTATCAAGGAGGGAAGGAGTAATAGCAATTAAATGTCAAGAAGAGCAGGAGTGAGGAATGCAGATATGCAATAAGTAGCTTGATACAGAAGACTAATTAAAAAAAAGTCCTAATAGATGATGATACTAGGACATTGACTCCTTGCTCTTAACTTAGGCACTTCTTACCTAAAGGTGAGAAGAAAACTTAAAAAGTCAGGGTAAGTGGGAAGAGCAGCTGCAGCAAGAAAGAAGAGAAATCCAAAACAAAAAAAAAAAGAAGAGAAACCCATTTTTTCATGGTTAGTCTTCAATGTACTTCTACTCATCTTCGTTTTGATGATGTGTTTGTATCTACTGTTAGACTACAGATAACCTTGAAGGCAATAGTTATGTGTACACTTTAAATTTCATTCAACAATAGTATTTATTCATAAGATTTGAATAGGATATGTATCAAAATACACAATGGAGTGTCTCTCCTACTGAGATGCTTTGAATCTAATGAGAGAGATATTACTTATACTCAAATAACTTCAAATTAAGTGTACAAAAAAGAGGAAACAAAATGCTGTCAGAATTCAAAAGCGACAAAGCTCACATCCCATAGGAAATACTGAGATGTCTCATAGAGGCAGAACTCAAGTTGAAGCAGAAAGGTAGAAATGAAGGAAAAGATGGATAAATAGAATGTACAAAGGAAGAGAAGTCAAAAACTCCAAGAATTAGTTTTTGGAAGTAATAGAAAGTAAGTAAAACTCCTTAAAGGAGAAATTGGAAGGTGAAACTGAAAATTAAGGTCCCTAATAAACTCAGTTAAAATAAAAGTTCTGATTCTGATTAAGAAAATGAAGAACTTAGCATAGGTCTAAACGTGAATCGGCACAAATCAATTCCTTAAATCCACTATAATTAGGACATGCTTGTAGAGTTTATTAAAAAAAATTATATAGACACTGTGCCAGATATAGAGAAACAAAGTCTTTTCAGTACAAAGGAAATTCATTGCTTGTACAGAATGATTCCACATACAATTTTCTCCAGTTCTCCAGTAATAATATTGCTAAAATGTTTCCAAGAATATATTATAAATATATCCATCACAATAGAGAGGTGCTGCTGTTCTGATTTGTAGCACGTATATTGACAACTGGTTCATTCCTTTGATGTTCACATGCAGAAATTGTAAAAGATGTGAACATTTGGCATTAAGTTCTTTTTTACCCAGGTTTTATGTCACGAGACTTTTAAAACTATCATACACGGTAGTTTTGAAAAGGAAATGTATGTGAAGATTGATCACCAAAAAATAATAATAAAGTGAAATGGATAAAGCAGTAAAACAAATGGTTTTGCAGGCAGCCTTGGAAAAGATACAGAAAACTTAGGTCAAGTGTATCTTAGCTTTCTGCATAAGGTACAAAATGTGATAAGAGGGAATGGCAAAGCCAGAGGATTCTACTCTGCCATATTTGCATGAAATGATGAAGAACAGAACTAAAATCAAAAAATGTTGTGTTGTAGGCAGAGCCTTTTGAGAGACTCTTTTGGATAAATCTGGAAAGTCTTTCCAATCAGGATAAATAGAATAAATTTTTCCCATAAGCTTTAAGGTAATTTGGATCTTCTTCTCACATCTCAAGCATAGAAATATGTGAATTTTCTGAGACAATGATGAGATTCAGAAGGAGTTGGTCAATAATATAAAGTCACAATTATCCTTTACCATTTTGTTGGGGTCAAGATAAAATCATGCTCAATGAATAAGATAAATGTAGTAAAACCATATAGAGATACAGCAGTCAGGAGGACGTTAGATACTTAACTATTTCTCCATGTAGAATGTTATTTTTTTGATAGTAGATAACCTAATTTATAAATTATTTGGGTATTACTGACTTATTATTAAAACATAATCTTTGACATCTTTTTGCTACAGAAATATCAATATCTTACATTTATAACCTGACATAAAAAAAGATTTCCTGAATCATCATTTTTAAAGTTATTATGGAAGGATAATCTATCGAGTTATTATTTGTGTTTAATTCTCCTTGTATTTCTCTTCCATTTAAAAAAAAAATTGGCTGGATTTTCTTGTGCAAAGAACAGCCTCTATTTTTTTATTTCTGAAAACCTAGGTGTTTTAAGGAAAGTATGGCAGATTATCAGAGAGGGAAGAAAGACAGGAAAGCACCTGAGGTGAGAAGTGTTAGACATTAGTTCCTAGTTTAGAGAGAGAAGATTGTTTTGGAAGTATCATTACCAAAGATTTTTCTCTTCCCAGAGATGAGACCTGGCTATGTCTCAAAAAGAAATACTTGCTCAATAAATCTAGGAAGACTGGATGCAAATATCAAAGTTTTCAGCCTTAGCAAAGGATGCTTTCAAGAGACCCTGCAGGCCTAGACAACATGAACATCGAACCCATGGGGACTGAAATACCACACTCTGCATTAGATCCTCCCAAACATTGCAAGACCTGGAATAGAGGGAGGAGAGACCAGAAGAAGTATGGATGACTGAGGCTGAATTTCCCATCAATCTAAGGAGAGCTTGAAGGAGAACCTAAATTCAGATTCATTTTTATTTTTGAAAAGCACTATGCTATTTCTTGCACATCTACTGCTTCAGTACAATTTATATCTGCCACTGATCACGTGAATCATGTGGCACAAAGGTACTATCCTATTTCTCATAATTTAATTGAGAGTTGTAGAATTTTGAAGCTGTAGGATTTTGAAGTAGTACCTTGGTTTATATTTCTAGTCTTTAATATTTGGGGACCGGAATATTAAAAGAGAAATCCTATGACCTTGGTTCCAGTCTTTTTGTCACTGATGATAAATTCCAATTCCTCATAGTCAAGTCCAATCAATTCTTGCCATCCTACCTGATACCTCATGAATGAGTCAAAGAAAACTTGAACCCAGGTTGGTTGTCTATTTGTATGAGATGTTTTGAACAGTTTGAAAACTATGCTTTCAGAAGTGGGATATTCCTGGAAAGAGTAACTTCTTTCTTTGAAAAAGTACTAACAAACCTCCCTCTATGGGCCAATTCTCCACTTTGCTAAAACAATGTTTTTGTTTTTGTTTTTCTTTTTAGGGCTGCACCTGCATCATATGGAAGTTCCTAGGTTAGGGGTTGAATCGGAGCTGTGGCTGCCAGCCTACACATAGCCACAGCAATACAGTATCCAAGCTACATCTGTGACCCACACCAGAGCTCACAGCAACGCTGGATCCACAACACACTAAGTGAGGCCAGGGATCAAACCCTCATCCTCATGGATACTAGTTGGATTCGTTTCTGCTATACCACAACAGGAACTCCTAAAACAATTTTAATAGATGGCACCGATCACACTTCTGTGTGCTCCATAATCATGGAATTTGTTTTCTCCTTCTCTTCACCTTTCCAACACAGAGCTTGCCTGTACACGAAAGACTTTTAATTTCTGGGAGAATTGGTTCTTCCTTTTCCTATTCGCTTAAACTGAAACAAAGAGCGAATCCTGACAATTCAGCCATTATAATAGTATCTCCTTATTTTTTATTTAACAGAAAACAGATTGTCTCCTTAACAGTAAAGAGTGACGTGACAGAAAATAAATGAGTTTCTATATTTAAAGCAAGCATTTTGTTGCCAAAGCAACCAGAATCTGCAATTATATAATGCAGATCATCTTCTATCAAAAGAACACAACCAGATATAGGCTGACAATGAACTGATCTTGAAAATTATAACTATGGAAAGAAATGAAATAATGACATTTTACAATTTACTGAAGAGTACAATAATATCTTAAAATGATAATCTCTTCCTGTTATTTTCATCCTTATGAAAATGAAAACAATTTTTTTGCAACATGTCTTTAGACATAGAAGAGAAGACTATGAAAACATAGGGGGCCACAGAATGAAATCACAAATACTTTTTTAAGATTAGCCACATCTATCACATGGCAAAAGTTGCTATAGTGACTCTCAAATTCACTGCCAATAAAGTTGGCCCTGATCTTTATTTTACTTTAAACATTGGTTACATGAAAGACAATAGCTATGATAAAATTACTACATGCATGTTCATGATGGCACAAATATAACATCAGAATTGTAAAGAAACTAATGACTAGTAAAGATACTTTCAACTGATATTGATTTTAACTTGTTAAAACTTACCTGTGTGACGTGGAGGTTGCTTTTATTATCAGAGTTGTTTTGTTTTGTATATTTAACTCTTTTTCTTTAAAGGGCTTTCATTTTCTTTTTTAATATTAAGCTGAATAGAAAAACTCAAGTTCACAGTTATGGAAAAACTAGGCTCAGAGCTGTAATTCAATTCTATCATAGCCCAGTCAAATGTAAAGGAGCTAAGTATAATATTATTCATTTTAACTACTTTGAAAATTTATTTTCCTAAAATTCCCCTGTTAGTACATCTATTATATGTATTACATAGCATGAGGGAAGTTTAGAAATTGCTAAAGATCAAAAGCAAGATTAAAGTCAAACATCAAGTTTGTGCTTGACATCAACTGCATAATACTTATGACATCTTCAGCATAAAAGTTGGTGCCTGAAATTATGGGAAATATTTAATTTTTTTTCTGTCCAAATGGTTTACTGACTATATTAAAAACACTAATTTGAAGCTACGTAGTAAAAGGTTCTGCTGCTTGATTTCTTGAAAATAGTCTGAGGCTTCTACTTGGGAAGCGAAACATGCCAAACACATATAAGAAAGAAGAAAAAGGCAATGCAAATCTTTTCCTCCTCCTCTCCCTTACCTTTATAAACAATTAAACAATTTAAATCCCAATAAGTGGGACCAAACCAAGTATATGTCCAGACAGGGTGATGAAAGGGGGGGCAGCAGAGTGACTTAAAGCAGGAAGTCCCCAGTCAGAAGCTCAGAGGGGTCTGTGGGAGACCAAAAAGGGCAGAGAATACTTCTGTATAGGAGGACAGCCTATCATTGGGTTTAAGAGCATGAGCAGACAGGGGGTATCCACACAAGTCAGTGACTTGAAGTGTCAGAGCCAAAACAGGGTGAGGAAGGCATTCAATTAAAATGGGAAGGGTGGTGAGTTGCCATCGTGGCACAGCTGAAATAAATCAGACTAGGAACCATGGGTTGTGGGTTCGATCCCTGGCCTCACTCAGTGGGTTAAGGATCCAGCGTTGCTGTGAGCTGTGGTGTAGGTTGTAGACGTGGCTCAGATCTGGCATGGCTGTGGCTGTGGCATAGGCAGGCAGCTGTAGCTCCAATTAGACCCCTAGCCTGGGGACCTCCATATACCATGGGTGCAGCCCTAAAAAAATAATAATAAAATAAAATGGGAGGGGTGACCTGGTAGTGAATGCCAAAGTCCATGCTGGTTGGAGGTGGCCTCTGTCAAGGGGCATCACTGGAGTCAGAGTGGGTGGGGAAGGGCTCTGATCATGTGAGAGTGTGATGAGAGATGGAGTAAATACAAGGTTGATCTAGTAAGTTGATGTATTTATTAAATATAATAGAAGCAAGTTTCTCATTGTTGGGAAAGAATGTAACAAATACGGAAAATGACAATTCAGAATGAACCTTGGGAGATTAAAGTAGCATTGGATATATTGGTGGAAATTTATGGCTCTTAATATATAGTAATATACATACATAGCGAGAGTGAAATAAGTATCAATATAAATGTGTATGCACACACACACACTCATGCATGAATGTATATGATGTCTATTTTTCCCTATCTAGTTTTGGGAATGATGATATCCCCAAAGCAGAGAACATCTTAGTGTTTAAACACCATTTTCAACTAAAATGAATCTGTATCCTCATAAAAAAAAGACTGATCCCAAAGCTGGGGTATAAAAAGCATAAAAGAAGAATTATTGTGTTGTGCCAAAAAGCAGGAAAGTGCTCCCAAAATTAAGAGGACACATTAAAAAAACAAAAAAAAAATCCAATTTGAAGGAGCTCTTACTGGTCAAATTAGGTCAGTTTTGTTTAAAAATAGATAATGTTAACAACAGACTATAAACCATTGGATAAAAGAGGAAATCATTCATACATACTGATCCATAAATGAGTGAATTATAGGATATTTGTATAATTTTAAAGGACATCCTTATGAAATATATATTATTTACATGGGGGTAGTATAATTTTACAGAGGAAAAGCCTGGTAGACACCACTATAATCGAATGATCAAAGTGAACATCATTAATGATGAAACTAACAGAAACTGAGCATCCCTAACAGATCCAATGAGAAGAACATGGTATCACTTCTAAAACGTTCCTGCCAAAATGCATAACCTAACTCTAATTATAAGGAAAAGTCAGACAAACCCAAATTTGCAAGACATTCTACAAAGTAACTGGCTGTACACTTCTAAAATATTGAGGTCATGAAAGTCAAAGACAGGTTGAAAAACTGTTCCAGAGAGGAGACAAGTTAATGCCAAGTGTGATTCTGGACTGCATCATTTTGTTATTGAAGATAGTCAGGAAGATTAGTGAAACTTGAGCAGGGTTTGACAATTAGGTGACATCTCATATCAACAATTTACACTGATTTTGATGGTTTTACTGCAGTATGAGGGAGAATGTCTTTGTAGAACTATTTACACACTACCATATTTGGGAAGGATGGGGTGTCAAGTTAGCAACTTAATCTCCAATCGTTTAGGAGAAAGAAGTATTTTGTATTTTACTTGCAATTTTTCCAAGATGATTTTTAAAATGTAAACATCATACTTTGAAAAATTTGAAAATAAAAGGGCAACTACTCTTACTATCCTTCTTTAAATCTCCTCCCTACTCCATCCCATTGCCAAAAATGCAACGCTATAAAAGTGTTGCATCTTAGCTTCATGATAGGAAATGTGCTTTCATTCCCTATATATGACTAAAAGTTAAGACTTTGAATTAATTTCCTTTACTTTTTTCATTTTTCATGTTATAAACCTTAGTGTTATTTTTACATTGTTTCTTGAAGCTCTTAGAAAAATATTTTTAAAAATGGAAATCACTGAAACAAAATATAGTACAGAGTTTCATGGTACAAAGTGTGTACCAATGGAAGAGTATGTTATTATTGAGGCTACAAATAGAAATTCATCATAATTAAACTTCCTGCAATATTTTGACAAATCTGCTGTTTCCTCTGTAAAACACTATGCTAGGCACAAAATGTTTTTAGTACACTCACCATTTTCTATGGAATCAAGGTAACTCTTATGGAAAAAGGTTGAAAGGGCTTGAATTATTTGTGAAGATTTACAATGATAAATTGGATTATTTTTAAGAATAAAGGATAATTATAATTTCACACAATGTAAGTTGCATCAAGATTATTTTCTTAAAAATCAATTGAACATTAGGTCAGACAATCAATTATATCAGTCAGCTTATGCTGTATTATCTTTCACTAGAAAGTTGAATTTTTATGCAATGTATTTCATATCTTGTTTTGTATTAATATGTCCATTTTTTACATCCATAAGTAAAAACTACTAAACAGCAGAAATTATTATAGCCTTGTAAATTAACTATACTTCAATGAAACTTAAAAAAAGAAAACCACTGTATATAATCTTTTAAGATGCAGGTTTTATTTAATAAAATTAAGAATTTTTTGGTACATGACTACATAATTTTCAATAATTTTACTTTAGAGAAAAATTCTATAATATGCAAAAACAAATTTGATGAGAAATGTCTATTTTCTCCAGGTTAAAAATAATTTATGTCTACCACACAATACAATTATAAGGTAAAAACACCACATACACAGAGGTGGATGAATTCAGTTTAATATGTGGGATGGAAATATGTGGTCTGCCCTCAGTCTTTATCTCTAATAAAAGGCACAACAGACACAAATAAAAATACAATGTGTTAAGTAAATACTGTTATATAAAGAGGGTGAACTATTCAGCCTTTATAAAGACTGAACCATATTTCATTTTATGTATATACTTCATTTTAGATGAACCTGGAGGTTATTATGCTAAGTGACATAATTCCTCTTACATGAGGTATCTAAAATAGTCAAATTCAGGAGTTCCCATTGTGGCGCAGTGGTTAACGAATCCGACTAGGAACCATGAGGTTGCGGGTTCGGTCCCTGCCCTTGCTCAGTGGGTTAACGATCCAGCGTTGCCGTGAGCTGTGGTGTAGGTTGCAGACGCGGCTCGGATCCCGCGTTGCTGTGGCTCTGGCATAGGCCGGTGGCTACAGCTCCGATTCAACCCCTAGCCTGGGAACTTCCATATGCCGCGGGAGTGGCCCAAGAAATAGCAACAACAACAACAAAAAAGACAAAAGACAAAAAAATAAATAAATAAATAAATAAAATAGTCAAATTCATAGAATCAAAGAATGCAATGGGGGTTGCCACCGTCTGGTGGTAATGGGAAGTAGAGAGTTACTAATAATATGTATAAAGTTTCAGTTAAGCAATAAGCCCTAGAGCTCTGCTGTGCAATATCGTCCCTACATTTGACAATAATGTATTGTATAATTACTCCAAAATTCGTTGAGAACAAATCTCATGTTAAGCATTCTTACCACAATAGGGTCTTTTTCTTTTTTTTTTTTTCTCCCAAAGAAGAGGGTGAACAGTAAAAGCACTGTGCTAATTCTACAGGTATTTTTCCAAACTTAACTTGCTAATTGGTATGAGGAAATTTGATAGTGTTTACTATTATTCCACTTAGATAGTTAAAACAAAATTGTTTCAAGCCATCCAAAGTTGGTATTCCAGGGGGTGGGTGGGTGTGTGGGTGTGTGTGTGTGGGTGTGTGTGTGGGTGTGTGTGTGTGTGTGTGTGTGTGTGTGGTGTTACCAGGCAGAAGGAAGGGTAACTCTCTCAGACATAATATTTCTGAAATTACTTTGGTGTGGAACATGTCAAAGCATTAGTTTTCTGAGTAGTATAATCTGACAATTGACAATTCATTTGCATATTCTGCTTCCTTAAGAACTGTTATCTGTTAAGAAGAAAGTATCTGGACAAGAACTTGAGTAAAGAAGAAATTGCCAAAATCAAAAGTGTCTAAGTGCCCTAACATTCTGACAAAAGCAGTTGGCTTCTCAGTGAGTTGAGATTAACACAAACATAAAAGAATCACCTCTTGCCAACTTTATTTGGAGAACCCAGCCATCCATGTGTGATGGAATAAATTTCAAAGTCCAGATGATGCAGGAGATACTTGGAAAGATGGGCCAGAACATTGTTATCTTTCAAATTTATTTCCTCACACATGGATGACTATTCAGCTTAAATGAAAACAGAGAAGCACAACTCATCTACAAATATACCCAAGAAATATTTGGTTTGGTTTCTAGAAATAAATGCTTTTTTTTTCCTTTGGCTCAACTGATTTGCCTGGCATGCTTTAAAAGAAGTCCTCAGTCATCTTAATTTTTTACAGCAGCAGATCAGATATAAGATTACCCAACACTGGATTCACATAGGATAATAAACTCCTGATTTTTAAATGGCAGACATGGACATTGCTAGTAATTGATACATTAAAAAGAAAACCTTTAATACACAATAAATGAACAATCAAGTGAACAAACAATACATTTAAAAATGCGTTTTTTCAGGGTGCATTGTTCCTAATGAATCGCTTTGTTGATTCAATTTAACAAAAAGATTAATTTCCTTTCTGCACCTGTTCTGGGTCAATCCCTACTCAATGCAGCATGTTTTTCAGCCTCATTTTTCTTTTTTAAATATATACAGTGGATGCTTTTATTTTCTCACTTATCCAGAAATCAGCCTCAAACAAATTTTAGCAAAAACAAACTGTTGTGGTAGGGACTATCTAGACATTATGGCATGTGTCATGGCACGACACTAAAGGCTAGGTTTTACCATTAGTTGGTTTTAGGAAAATATTTTTCTACACATTATAGTTTATTACCATCCTTTTTATATAAGGAATTGCCATCAAGAAGTATTTGCCCTGTCATTTCTTTTACTGTTTCCTAGTGTGTTTCAGATGTCATACTATCCTATGTGAAGCCAATGTCAGACACTCTAATATCAGATCTGTTTCTGTAAAATTAAGATGAAAGAGTAATACTTTCAATGCATCTCACGTAAATCAGTTGAGCCAAAGGGAAAAAATTATATTTCCTGAAACAGCAACAATATTCAATAAAAATATCTTTTTGCATAATTATCTTATTTTTAAGTTTTTCTTTTTTTATTTTATTTTTGTTAATTTTTTCCAGTTTTATTGAGATATACAGTTCTGTATGTCAATTTTAAGATTAAAGTATATAGCATAACGATTTGACATATATATTATGAAATGATTACCACAGTAAAAGTTTAGTGAACATCAATCACCTCAGATAGATAAAAAATTTTTAAAACTTGTTTTCCTTGTGATGGTAACTCTTCAGGACTTACTCTCAACAACTTTCATATGTAACATACAGTGGTGTTATGCTATTTATGTTGTATGTAATGTCCCTAGTATTATTGGATAAGGTCCATTGGATATGAAGCTGAGTTCATTATTACCTATAAAAGTCATGATAAGGAAGTTACCCTCACATAAATTCACTGTCCAATGAGAACAATTAGAAATAAAGTGTAGAAATCCTTTACATTTTAGGTATGTAGACAGAAGATTGAGAACTAGATTAAGAATCAAGAGGTCTGCTTTTTAATTCTTTACCTTGTTATCACTTGAATTCCCTGAATCACAGCCTTTTCATTTCTAAAATAAAAGCAATAGCTATAAGCATAAAGAGAAGCAAAATCCAAAATGTATGTATACAGGCATATGGTATGTATTATATCTGGCTAGTGAAAATCTAAGTTCAACTATGCTTTGTACATAGTAATGTTAAGATCATTGAAGAAATACTTAAATCATTACATTAGGCCTCAGTATGAAGCTCTACTCAGAATCTAATTTTGAGAGTTTTTTATGTCTGATCAAAGCATCAAGATTTAAAGTATGCACACCGACCCTTCAGTTTTCTATGTCCAGCTGGGGCTAGGGTAGAAACTTCTAATAGCTGCTAATCTCTCTTTTTTAATCATTTCTGCTTTTAAAATCTGTCTAATCCATTTTAATTTCATCATTAAAGCTGTGCTTTTAGAAGGTACAATTATAATCAAATGATTTTACTTTCACCCAACAAGGGCCTTTTCCCTATACTGATTCTGCATGGATTATGTCCTTTTTAATTTTTTCTTCCTAATATCTAATAGTATTGGATAATTATGAATGAAATTAATATCTTCCTTTCAGGTAGAGAATTTCACATGTAAGAGCATGAATGAATAAGCAAGCATAACCACTAGGTTTTATCATTAATCAGTCTTTTGAAAACACTACTTCCTTGGCTAATAACCCAACATTAGAGCTTATTTTGTGTCTCTTTAATGCTACTGTCTTTTTTTTTTTTTTTTTCACTTTTTAGGGCCACACAGGCTAGGGGTCGAATCAGAGCTGCAGCTACTGGCCTACACCACAGCCATAGCAATGGGAGATCTCAGCCATATCTGTGACCTACACCACAGCTCATGGCAATGCCAGATCCCCGACCCACTAATCGAGGCCAGGGATGAGACCCACATCCTCATGGATACTAGTCAGATCATTTCTGCTGTGCCACAATGTGAATGAACTCCATAAGCCAGGTTATGCTTATATATATATATCCAATGCTTCCCTTAATACTAACTGATATTTTTCAGTAAAACAGAAAACAATCAAAAGAGTAAAAATAAATATTCCACTCAAAATAGATATGCCTTGCAATGAGCATAAGATGGGAAATATGATTGCCATCTCTGACTACTTTTAACAGTATGAACATCTCACAGTGCAGATGATTATTCTAAAGATAAAATACATTTAGCTTTGTATAACATGGTCCCTAAATGTAAGCCATAGCTGAGCTAATGTTACATATTCACCAAACTATTTAAATGTCTTCATGGGGACATAATATTACATTTCTTAAAACCTACTGCACACAAGTTGGACCATATGACTGAGTTCCAGATAGTGCAATGTGAGTAGAAGAGATGAAGGCCAATTCCAGGTCTGACCCTAGAACTTCCTCTTAATGTTCCCTACTTCTTCTCTCATTCTGCCAATATGGTAATGCCAAGAGCAAGCTACACGTCACAAAATGGTAAGATGGTATGGTCTCAAGAAGGAAGCCACTTAGCTCACCTGAGTGACCACTTGGAATAGAGCCACCACACCAACACTGGATGAGCAAAAATAAACTAGTATCATTAGGCCAATGATATTAACAACAAAGAATCGTTTGTTTCTTATCTAGCAAAAGAATAGTCTAGTCTGATGAAAACATAGATGAACTAAATAAACTAGAACTTTCCAAACGAAACAACCAAATGTTTCAAGCTTGAAAGAAACTAAAATCAATAGTACATTCCTTCCAATGCAATTTTAAAGATAACTTTTGCTTTCTTCCTTTAGAACCTAACACCTGTATAAGCTGTGATTCCACTATGCTAAAAGCTAAAAGACAGAGGTTTCCAGCTCTACCATGTATGGTCTCCACTTCTCTGGGCCTCAATTCCCTTGTTTCTTAAAAAGTTTCCAAGAAAATGTCTAATATTAATTCTAAGTCTGTGATCCTAAGCCCATAAATCTAGAATATATTATGATCTACATTTTCTATAAGTACTAAGATTTATAAGATCCAAATAAAGCAAGAAATCTGCAGAAACTTAAGAATAATAAGCCAGGTTTCAGTTCATGTTTTGAAACAGTTTTATAAAGCTTTAAGTAATATGAAAATGTGGGTGTTATTAAAGATTTAAGGAAGCTTATATTATATAATAAGTTTGAACATGAACTTGCTGGAGGAACACATGTATAAGCATCCCCCAAAGACAGGCTGAGTATTGAAGCTTGTTATATCCTTCTAATACATTATCTAATATAGTCTGATACATAGAAATCATAGGCAATAGATTTTACAGCAAGGGGAAGAAAAGAGTATAATGTAGTTAAGGTGCTAGACTGTGGATACAAATGGTTTAAGTCTCTAAGCTCACTTGTGTGACCTTGGCCAAGATACTTTATCTCACTCTGCCTTAATGTCCACAACTGTAAACTGGAAAGATAAATAATATCTGCTTCATAGTGTGGCTGTTATACATATTAAATAAACATAGGTAAATACTTCAAAAAGTGCCTGTATGTAGTTAGTGCAACTAAAGTTTGCTATTACTATACCCTGAATTTACATTAAAAGTTAATTCCTTCCTTATCCACAAATAGTTTTGATATACAACACAGTTATAAAGTTAGAAATATTTAAGGAAATTTAACTTAATTTTCTAGTGCTATCGAAAGCTGCAAATTACACACAATGAAATAAAATTTTTATTCTTTTTAACTAACCCTTTGTAAATTCTCTAGCTGAGCACATTAACAACACTAGGCTAATTCAAATTAAGATTCTCTCATTAAACTTATATTTTGGCATAAAGAAAGAGTTATTAATATGAATATTTACAAGAGGAGAAAAAGGCAACAACTTGAACCTACATTTTATTACATTTTTTCTATGGTGTCATTTTCTTATCAATACAATGAGATTCTTATTTATTGGGAAAATTAGCACACTGTGGTTTTGTTATATGAATTAGAAGTATTTTCCCTGTTTATTCTTTGGTTTTGATTTATGGTAGCTTTCTCAAGCCAAATTTTTGTTTTATGTGCTCTAATTTATCACTCTTACATTTTCTGGGTTTTATGAGGTACTTAGGGTTTTTTTTTTTTACATGTATTACTTTTTAACATTCACATGGCATGGTCAAAGTCTTTTTTTTTTTCACCATTGCTCTTTGATTGGTATTGATTTAATTTTTTATAAATTACAAGGCATGAATCCAACTTCTCACTTCTTTTCAGATGACCATTCAGTTGTCCCAAAACTTGTATTGACTATTACATCACTCTTTTTAATCCCTCCTGGTTTGAAATGCTACATTAATTATGAAATAGTGATATGTATTTTTTCCAATTTTTGTCCTATTTAATTTGATCCCATTGATCTCTCTCTCTATTCACATGCCAGTATTAACAGTTGCTGTTGTTGAAATTATTGTAAATCAGTCTTTTTTATTTAGTCATATCATCTAAATAACTGATGTTTACCTAGGAGTTCTCTTGTGGCACAGTGGGTTAAAGATCTGGCATTGTTACTGCTGTGGTGCAGGTTTGATCCCTGGCCCAGGAACTTCTGTATACTTGTGGAAGCAGCCAAAAAAATATTTATGTTTGCCTATATAAAAAAATAAACTTGGTATGATAGTTATAAACTCATTTGTTTATTAATTTTTTAACTGTGAAAATAGTTTTCCCATTGATGTTCTTGAGCTTTCCAAATATAAAATCTACCATTTATGAATAACAGTATTACATACACCTCTTCAAATTTTATACCTTCAATTTCTTTCCATTTTCTAATTGTACTATCTAGAACAATATTACATAATACATGGTAATAGTTGACAGCTTCCTATTATTGCCAATGGAAGTTAATGCCTCTAGTGTGTTCCTATTTAACATACACATTTAAGTATATGTATATTTAGTATATTCTATATAATATATAGCTTAACTATGTAGAAAGAACACTACACATATTGCTCAAAAAAGCATAATCAAATGTAGAATTATTATATAAATATGTATCAATACATATCAAATATGTAATGTTGCCAATTGACATTTACCTTTGTGTTAGTACTAGATTTATAGTTAAGCAGATTTTTTAATATCAACTTTAGTGCTTTACCTCAGTTCTTAAACTTTTGGTTGGATCAAGCCCTTTATCTAAGTTCATTCAGAAGGGCTTATACCATCAAGAGTGCCTGTATTCCTGTATGTTCAAAAATTTTTGTCACTCTTATTCTTGAACCGAATCAACTCAGAATGAAATTCTAGGGTATTCTTTGAGTGTCTTGTAGAAATTACCCCATTGTCCTCTAGAACAGAACTCTGTTATGAAGAAGTCTAAAACCAATAAGATTCTTTCCTCTTATAATTTGCCCTGCTGTTCAAATAATTCTTTAGTTTTTCTTATAGCTTAATACAAGATATTTTATTTTATTATTTTTTCCTAAGACAGAGTATCCTTTTAAGTTGTAAATTAAGATCTTTATTTCTGTAAGTTTATTTCTGACAAGTTTTAATAAATGGCTGTTCTGTCCCATTTGTTTTCTTCTTTGTGGACCAAGTTATATGTTTTTCTGCTTTCTTTTCCTTATCTTAAATATCAGCATTTTCTCTCTCATCTTTTCAATTTTTATGATTTTTCACCCTTTTATTTCTATCCTCTATGTTCTCTTCCAATTGCACTGCTTCCGTTTTTTCTATTTCTCTAATTATTTGATTTCTTTCATTCATTTGAATTTTGCCAACTCAGATTTTTATTATAGTTGATTTACAATGTCAATTTCTGCCACACAGCAAAGTGACCCAATTATACGTATATACAATCTTTTCCTCATAGTATTCTCCACCATGTTCTATCACAAGTGATTGGATATAGTTCCCTATGCTATACAGCAGGACGTCATTGCTTCCCCCATTTCAAATCCAGTAGTTTGTATCTACTAACCCCAAACTCCCAGTCCATCCTACTCCCTCACCCTTCCCCTTGGCAACCACAAGTCTGTTCTCTATGTCCATGAGTTTGTTTCTATTCTATACATAGGTTTATTTTTGCCATATTTTAGATTCCATATATAAGTGAAATCATCTGGTATCTTTCTTCTGCTGACTTACTTCACTTAGTACGTGAATCTCTAGTTCCATCCATATTGCTTCAAATGGCATTATCTTGTTCTTTTTATGGGTGAGTAGTATTTCATTGTATATATGTACCCCATATTCTTAATCCATTCGTCTGTTGATGGACACTTAGGTTGTTTCTAAGTCTTGGCTAGAATTTTATCTTTTCTGCTGTCTCATCATCACATTTATAGGCACTTAAAGCTTTCATTTCATAGACTCAGTTGTCTCATATATATAATTATGTAGTTTGTAAGTGTTGACCATAATTTATATTTACTCGGTAGTAACATTTTTCTATGGAATGATATTAACTTTTCATCCACCAAATACTACTATTGTTTCTTTCCTCATATTTTCTTGTATCTTTGAATATATCCTGTGCCCATTCATTTTTTATTACACATCATTTTAGGAGGTTTTTCCTATCAAACTATCTGTGTATGAATCACGATATGGAGCAGATCTCACTTTCTTTTTGGTTGGAATTTCCATTGAACCCAGTTTTGTGTATGTTCTTTCAATCTTTAATTCTTCCCAGACTACAAATTATTCTCTTCCCATTCCCACTGACAGACTATTTTCTAAAAATATAATCAGTCTTTGTTATTCCTTCTTCAGTCACAATTATTCACAGGGAAACTCCCAAGCCCATTTCTGCACCCAATCCCTACCATTACAAAGAGAGTTTTAGACATTTCATCCTGTGGGGTAGGCACCTCATTTTGTAATATTTTCTTTGCGTCTTCTTTTTGCAAATATAAGTAGTCCCTCTCTTCCTCTTCTTGCATCCCCTTCTTGATATTCACCATTATTTGGTTCCATTGTGACCTATATTTTGGCCTGTGTTTTAGTTTTGTTGTAGTTTCACTGAAAAAAAGTAGAAATAAAATTTGTTCCTCAATATCCTGCATATTTTTCAGGGAAACGAATAAAAGCTGACTTAATGCTCTTACCATTAAACCAGAAGTCTTGTAGGTGAATTTCTTAGCAAACCATCCAATAATAACTCTAAAGCTATCCATTAAGCACTGCCTTTAAAAATAATGAAAAGACATGTCATAGACTATGAGAAGATAGCTGTAAGTCACATATGCAGATACAAAATTAAAATATAGAATATAAAGGATTATGCAAATCATAGCATTGGCCCAACATAAATAGTTTTTATGCAAGGCAATTTATGAAAGAAATCCAAATGACCCAATAATCATAATAAAATATGATAAACTTCAATAGCAGTCAGGTGGGAAAAAAAATTTAAATCTAAATTTACAAAACATGAAATGAGCAGTGTGAGGTAATTTCATACCCTGATACAAGCATACTTTGGTGCAAACACCTTGGTAAACAATTTGATAATTATTAGTTGTCAGCAATTCCATTCTTAGTTATGTACTTTAGAAAGACACTTGCCTAAGACAGAAGTTTATAAGAACAATTTTTATAACAGTAAAAATTCACGTATAAAATAAATTTTTTACAGTTTTGATTATTTCATTGTTTGAGGATGCTACAAATGTTGATCCATTCCTCTGTTGATGTATATTTAAATTGTTTCCATGAAAATAATTGATCTGTCTCCAGCAAAATAAGACCAGACAACACTGAATGTGAACCAGAGAATCATGTTTTTTCTCTATTTTCCTTCTATTTCCTTTTGTCTTCTAAATTTTGTTGTAAATGTTCCAGGATATCAAATCAAGAATCTCAACTTTGTAACCACATATTAAAAAAAATTATAATCCTAGCTAACTATTTATAATTAGCATTTGTTTCAATATAAAAAATACAATTGAATTATGGATTGGTTTATTTATCTTCTGTGGAAAGATATTAAGCTCGAGCTGCTCATCATCTTTCTATAACAATAATGAAACTTGCCGACATGCACAGCAATCTGAGAAACGATCAGAATCACAGACATTAGACCTCCTAGGACAGCATTTTTTTTTTTTAGTAAGATTCACAAAGACAGTAGTAGGAGAGCTGTTCCCCCATTGCCCTTTACATTCTGGGGTAGTTAACAAGGATTTAACAAGGACAGACCTCAAACTTTCAAAGAAGGTTCTTGATACTTGGACCATAGCATTTAAGCAGCACCAATAGGGAAATCAACCCATTCCTGGCATAATCAAAGATGCAAGCTTAGTGTACACAGCATAATCCAGGCTCCTAGTCCTGGCTCAACACCTCAGGACTCTGCAAATTATGACTGCCTTAAGCAATGACCTGCTGCCAGTTTCATGGAGCAATACTCAGTTCCTAAATCAATCTGCCAGGAAGAAGGTATATTCCCTTTCTGCAATACCAGCCCATGGGAAATAAATCTTAGACAATTAACCCCTTCCTCTCACTACCAAAGTTGGAAGCCAGAATTCATTTCTCTGCTACCTTTACAGATATAACACTGGCACATGACTTAATCTAGGCAAATCAGACACAGCTACCGAAAACTTCAATTTGGAAATGAGCCACATGAGGAGATAGCCACAATAAGGAATCCATCTTCTGCTTAGAATGGTGAGAGAAAAATCAGGCTTTAGGAAGCAGCATGAACAGAATTTCTGCTGTTTAATACCTAAAGTTTACAGGGCAAGCTGTGCCCCTGTCTCCCAGTGGTAGCAGCAGTGGTGTATTTGCTGAGGCTGTACTTAGAGTACTGTTTGTCCATTTTCTCTGGCTCTGCAGCTTCAAAGACTACATTTCTATCCCTCGAAAGATTGTATAATCTACCAAATGTATTTTAATAAATTCCTTTTCTATTTAAACAAGCTAAGTAGCTCTTATCGTTTGCAACCAGGATGCTACCAGATACTGATGGAGACATCATATCCTTAAGAAAAAGAAATCTCAAGTTCTCATTGTGGACTTAGCGGGTTAGGAATCTGACTAGTACCCATGAGGATGCAGGTTCAATCCCTGGCTTTGCTCACTGAGTTAAGGACCTGACGTTGTCATGAGCTGTGATGTAGGTCACAGATGGCTCAGATCTGGTGTTGCTATGGCTGTGGCATAGGCCGGCAGCTGCAGCTCTGATGCGACACTTAGCCTGGGAACTTCCATTTACCACAGGTGTGGCCCTGGGAAAAAAAAAATTAAAAAAAGAAAAGAGAAATCTGAAATTTGTTATATGGACAAGTTGGGTTTCAAGGTAGTAAGGATCCAGATCATGAAACACAGTGATTGAGCATTTAATTAAGTTATCACCTACAGTTACCAGAAATAAAGAGCTAATTGTAAGGCTAACTTCGGAGCACTGAGAAGCCAATTCCACAGAACAGTGTGAAGGATATAAAGCACACAAACCCTATAGAGTCAACTGTCTACTTCTAATTACACTAGAGAATCACCAAAAAAGATAGCATACACTCAAAATCCCAAATTTGCAGCTCAAAGTACAGTGAGAAAACCAGGAAATTTCTATGCCCAAAACTAAGAGAAACCTAGTCTCTTAGAAATGTAATAACACCTCCTAGTGTGACTATATTTAATCAGGAAGTGCCCACACAGTGCTGAGATAAGCAAACAATTAAATTCTCTCCAACAGCATCATCATAATAGACATCCTTTCCAGGTCTCAGGTAAAATTCCCACCATTGATGGGGAGAGTGTAGAACCCTGAAAATGGAAATGGGGACACATGAGGATTTAAATGCCTCTGAGTACTCCAAATCCCCCAACACTACTGAGCCTCCTTTTTGCTGGGCAGAGCTTCCCTATATAAACACCCATCAACACCCTAGTCCAGGACTCTTTGCCTTATGAAAGAAGGCCATTTTCCTGTGTCCTCACCCCTCATTATCTGCAGACCTAAGACCAGACTCAAATCCTAGTTACGCTATTAGAGTAGAGGTGAGAAGAAACAATGTACATGTTCAACGTCAGGTAGAAGAGCTCTGCCCCATCAAAAACTTATGTAACTTTGGGAGTTCCCATCATGGCACATCAGAAATGAATCAGACTAGGAACCATGAGGTTGCAGGTACGATCCCTGGCCTCTCGCAGTGGGTTAAGGATCCAGCGTTGCCACGAGCTGTGGTATAGGTTGCAGACATGACGTGAATCTGGAGTTGCTGTGGCTGTGGTGTAGGCCAGCAGCTGTAGCTCCAGTTGGACCCCTAACCTGGGAACCTCCATATGCCACAGGTATGGCCCTAAAAAGCAAAAACAAAAAACTTACATAACTTTGCAAATTTGTATTTTAGTAAAATCCTGGAGAATATATTTGAGTATAGATTCATACATTACACAAGGAAAGGAAATTATTATAAAGATAAGCTAATTTCTCATTACAGGTATGCTTAGCAGAGATTTCACCTAAAGAGCTAAGAATTGGTCTGAACATTTGCCAGTTGGTTGACTGAAACCTGAATTCATGGTGATAAATGGATTTAGAGGTTAAGAAATTCTTGCTGCATAGAATAAGGAATGCATCATCTTAAGAAGCTACCAAAAATCAAAGTATACCCATTTAATGGGTGGCCTGATATCTTTTCCTGGTATTTCCAAGGACCCCAAACCATATCCTTTAAGGGGACGCATGTGAAAAGCCCTTCACAAAAGCACCAAGAGTAGAATTGCCTCCAAGAGCACAAATATATTTAAAAAGCACTAATACAGATTTTCTCTGTTGGCTGGGAATATGCATGGATATGGTACTTTTGAAATGGGCTCCCTATATCAAAAATGATACTGCACCTCTTGGGTGGCAAAAAAAGCAGTGGCTTGAAAACAGAAGAAGGAATCCAGGCACAATTCATGCTCAATAGCAGCATTAACAAGGTTATCAGCTGATCTGACTCACAGGAATCTTTTGTAGTAAATGACTGATCACTAAATTCTTAGGACCTAAGTAGATGAATAGTACACTTGGGTCAGTTCACAGAGCTGGCATGATTTTCATAAGAAATAACTATGTATAACTGGGGGGTATGTTACAACAATATAAAAATTGCCTACTGTAAATCTTCCTATTTGGTTTCGCCAAAAGGACCTACAGTTAACCACTGGGCTAAATGTTCACTAAGGAAAAGGGGCATTGAAAGAAATCTCTGAGATGATTAGATACTAGCTTTAGATGCACAGTCTGAAGTCACAGAATATTGTCTTCTATGGTAGGAATGGGGTTTGGGGGGAAAAAAATAGAATTGTGACAAGAGACTACCTGAAGTTGATTGTTATTGAACTCTAATCTACCTGTTCCAGTAAAAAAGAAGCTTACAACAATGATATCTATTGTGCTACCTAGCTTTTGGCAGTGAAAGCTTATCTCTGCTCTATTCAGCATCACCTTAGAGCTAGAATCATCCGTAGACTCATTCACTTATATCTGGTAGTTGATACTAGCTGTTGGCCAGAGCATGTCTAAATCTTAGCTGGGGCTATTAGCCAATGAATGGCCACTGGATGTGGTCTGGACTTCCTCACAACATAGTACTTACATTCCAACCACCACAGTTATCCCAAGAAAAAGAACAAGCCAGGAGGAAGTTGTACGTCTGTTTCTAACACAGCCTTAGAAGCAGAATCATTTTTTTTTCATATTCTGTTGTTCAAAGCAGTCACAAAGATCTCACTATAGTCAAGGGGAAGAATTATAAACTTTTATCTCTTGATGGGGAGTAACAGGGTTCTGGGAGAATATGTGGGACCAGAAAAATCATGGCAGTCATTTTGGAAATGTATGATCTTTCACATCATTTACCTGGTTCCAAGGTGTATAGTTGGAATAGCTGTACTCTGTAACTGGAAAACATTTCCAGAATGGCTCCCAAATTAATGAATCATTTTAAATGGCAAAGATAATCATACACTTAATCAGGCAATTTTTCCCGTTGCAGTTGTTTTCCAAAATTTGGTCTTCTTTGGGGAGAAAATAAACCCTGCATCTACTTGCCTGCTGGTTCATAAACATTAATCGGACAAATTTTTATTTTTGCTATCCCAGTAAGTAGAGACTGTGAGAAGCACTTTATTACTCTGAGGTAGGTCAATAGTATACCTTAACAGTCTTATTTCTGGGCTAAATCAACTATTAGGTTCTCTGTCATAATTTAAGTAAAAGGCCTTAATTTCACCATCTCACAGAACATCATGCTGATCATTATGCTGATGCCATCATATGTCTAGGTCCTGATGAGCACAAAGAAGTCAGTACTTTAAATACCTTGGTAATATGTGAGTGTTAGTGGCTGTGGAAATAAGCTCAGGAAATTTCAGAAGCCTGCTACCCACCATGAATTTTCAGAGTATGGTAGTCCAGGGGGTAGTTAAAAATTAGTTGCTGCATCTTGCAATTCTAACTTCTGAGAGAGAGATGACACGTGACGGTACACTTTAAGGAAAAACCCTTGTGAACCATGTTTTGTGTGCTGCTGGAAGTAATTTATTAAGTGAACTGGAGTGTTAATTTGGAATGGGGCCACAGTAAGAGGTGGTTGTCCAGCTCATTCAGACTTCAGTGCAGGCACATCTTTCTCTTAGCCCAGGCAGCCATGGTGCTTGGGGTATCCATGGCAGTTCAGGCTACTTTGTGGAAATTAAGTCCCAATTAGAAATCTACAACTCAGATGCTAAAGAGAAAGAAGTATGCCCTCTTTTTTGTTTGTTTGTTGTTGTTGTTTTTGTTTTGTTTTTTTGTTTGTTTTTTTTTTTTTTAGGGCTGCATCTGAGGCACATGGACTTTCTCAGCAAGATTCAGGCCATGTCTGTGAACTACACCACAGCTCAGAGCAATAACAGATTTTTCACCTACTGAGCAGGGCCAGGGATCGAACTCCATCTTCATGGATACTAGCCGAGTTCATTTCCACTCAGCCACAATAGAAACTCTGAAAGTATGCCCTCTTTGACTAGAAATTTCTCTCTTTTGGCTTTCTGTTGGTCTCCCTTAGAGACTGAACACCTGACCACAACACATCATAGTATATTGAAGCCTGAGCTGTCCATTACACACTGAACATGCAAATTATTAAGTTGGACATACCCATCAATGTTCCATCAGCAAATTCTTAAGGTCACGAAATTTTTGCATGAGCAGCTGGCTCAATTTCCAGTGTGCCTTTTCCTGCTGCATTATCATCACTTCCTCAACCTATTCCTATTAACATATGGAAAGAGGGATTTTTATGACTACTTGATTACAGAGAAAACTTTTTCTGATTTCAGAAAGTTCTCAATATGCTGGCATTAGTTTAAAATGAACTATTGTGGGCTTACAGCCCTACTTGAGATGGCCCTAAGGGCAAACCTCCCAATGGGCAAATCTGTCAGGGTATATATTGTGACCCACTTATTTTAGGAGGAGAGATTGCATGAAGAACAAGAACAATGACCAATAGTTTGACCAGATGATCTGAGGTTTGGATAAACCTCTCGTATTTAACTCAGAATTTGAGAATATTTTTGTCCCATACAAATGTCCAGCACAAAGTTCCCTGTGAAGAGGAGTTTTTAGTAATTAGGGGGACAAGTTGTTCTAACATGAGGATATCAATCAGTCTTTTTTCCCTAGTCCCAGTAGTGTTTACTCAGCAGGCTCATTTGCAGAGCAGCCATGGTGGCATAAGGAGGCTTTGAATAGCCTCAACATGTGGACATTCCCCTCACCAATGCTGATTTGGCTGTCATCACTACTGAGTGCCTATTTTTCCAGCAATTGCCACCATCCCTGAGTCCCTGATAGGTTCCCATATCCTGAGGAAACCAGACAGCCACTTGGCAGCAAGTTGATTATTTTGGACCACTTTCCCATAGTGGATTTTTCCTTATTGGAATAAACGCTTATTTGGGATTTGAATTTGACTTCTCTGCTTGCCATGCTTTGCCAAGAACACCATCTGTTGACTTACTGAATGTCAAGTCATCATCAGGTTAAATCAAACAATATTACTTCTGACTAAGAAAACTCAATTTACATTGGCGTTTTGACATTCATGGGTTTTGCTTGTACCCCCAAAACAACTGGCCTTATGGAATATCAGAATGGTTTTTTGAAGACTCAACAGCAAAGTCAAATGAAAGATAATACTTTGTGAGATTAAATGCTATCTTATAATATACTGCCTATTTTGTAAGGCTGTTCTCTCCACCCAGAATATAAGGCCTGTGATCCAAGAGGATATAGAAATAGAGATAGAAATGGGAATGGTTCATTTCACCTAAGAATCTGACTAAAACAATATCTATTTAAATTGAAGATACCTCCTAACATTAAAATGTGTATATATTGAGATTATTGCATCTTATCTCATAATCTTTTATCAGGAAAAAAATGTTCTCAAAAACATATGATTATAATGTGTTTAAATTACTTGTCTACATGTTCTATCTTATTAAACTCAGACATAAACATTTAAACATAAAATAATCTTGTTATGTAAATCTTATTTATCAAGGAGTCAGAAAATATCTGCTATATATTAGGTTCTCAGTATTTGTATAATAACTTAAATATAAAATCATTCAGCAAACCTTCAATATTTTCCATAAAAATTCATCTTGTATATAAATTAATAATATATTTAGTATGCAAAATATTGTTATTCAACAGTTCCGACCTTATTCCTTTTGTTGAAGAGATTTTTTTTATTATCATTGCTACAACTAACAGCCTCTAACATTAATCAAAAATTATATTGCTATACTGGAGTTTCTGTAGTGGCTCAGTGGTTAATGAATCCGACTAGGAACCATGAGGTTGCAGGTTCAATCCCTGGCCTCGCTCAGTGGGTTAAGGATCTGGCGTTTCCATGAGCTGTGGTGTAGGTAGCAGATGCGGCTCAGATCCTGCATTGCTGTGGCTCTGGCGTAGGCCGGCGGCTATATCTCTGATTGGACCCCTAGCCTGGGAACCTCCATATGCTGCAGGAGCAGCCCTAGAAAGGCAAAAAGACAAAAAAAAATTATATTGCTATAAACAATGGACTATTTCAGCAGTTATTTTATAAAAATAAGTTATATCTGATAAATATTTATTATTCCTAGCCATGGCACATTATTCTGTATAAATCAAAACGTTTGCTCCAACAAGTAAAAATATGACAGAATTCCTTTGAAATGGAAAGAAATGATATTCTAGGAAATAAATGTATTTTATTGCTATTCCCATAGACAGTAACTTAAATGTGTTTGCCCTCAGAACTACAAAAAAATCTCTGCCTACACTGGGTTTCATTTTTAAGAGTTTGAACCTGTGAAGTAAACAAGGCTATCTTTTTGTTGCAGTCATTTTTAATTCAATTCTATAATAGTGAATCTGTGGTCCTCTTGAGCAGATATGGGCTTGCTTTTTTTTTAATGGGATCTGATCTCATGAAATGAGATTTATGATTTCCCACCTGGCTACTAGAGAGAAAAAAGGCAAACAAGAAAGAGTAGAAAGAAATTCTGCATGTAAATTTACATCAACTCTTCAGAGACATACTAATTTCATGCAACAAAAAATAAAAGCCTATAAATTATGTCAGTTATGACCAGAAATGGAATTACATATTTGTCTTGAGTCTCGAACACCGATTATTAAAATGGTTCATAAAACTCCAAGTCACTGGAGTTTTGTTTCAAAAGTAACAAAAGAAAAAGCCACAAGAGTTGTTAAAATTACTTAAGAATAAAATATATCATTATTTTATCTATTAGAGTAAAAAAGACATAATACATATTGGATATAACTATAGCTCCTTGATATAGTTTATCTGTCATAACTCAAAAAATTCTATTTTATGTCCATTAATAACAAAAAAAGAAGAACCTCAAATTAAAGGAGTCAGCCATCTTGTCTACCTTCTTACTTCAAATCCACCTTGTTTTATGATTCAAAGATTGTGATATCTTCAGAATTAGTTATTCTGATGATGTAGTTAAATCTGTATATGATGCAACTGTACCCTTCACAGATTTTTATACCTCCTACCAGACAAGGGTCATGTTCACTCATTGTGTTCACACACTCCATTAAAGCACTAAGAAGCACTAATGCAGATACTTTCCTCAATACATCTAGGCAAGAAACAGATGTGTAAATTACTAAGAATAACATAAGAAAAAATGAAGTTGGTCTTCAATAAAGTTATAAGTCACATGCTGTGGGGACACATCAATATATTCTAACTTGAATATTAAGGAATATTCCAAATAGGTGGCAATGTTAAAACTAATATTTAAGGCTATTATATATTTCTGTGTGTCCAGAATGTCTACTACAGTGCCAAGTATATGGTACTTACTTAACAAATGGTTAATGAATGCATTTTTTAGAAAATTTTAAAATAATGAAATTTGAATTATGTAAATATGAAGTTTCACGAACAAAATCAGTGTGACATAACTGCTAATAGTCTTGGTTAATATGTGATGATAATTAATATCACATTATGACGATCATGCTATGCAACAGTTGAGGACCTCCTCAAGAGGAACACAAGTTGACCTGAAGTGCCATGTCACTCTGAGGCTGCAAATTTAGCCCTAACATAGCAAATACTCTCAAAATGTAACATCTCCCAATCTAATTCCATCAGAAACCTTTACAAGATGTGTTTATGTTTGATCACTGTAGCAGGCAATGTTGCTATTCTACCTTAAAGTAAAACAAGTCAAAGGAATCCACTCTGGATATTATTAAAGGACATTAGCAGCTATTGAAGTCTGGTAGCAGATGGCCTTCATTATAAGAACCTTTTGTCTTTAAACAAAGATTTTTGTAAAAGCACAATTTAAAAGTTTGGGGCTAAGCAGAAACTAATGAGCAGCGTAGATAAAAAATCTCTGCTTTCAAAAGCTACATGTTTTTCACCAAGTATATATTCCATCACTCTGTACTGTCAGTCTCCTCATTTGACCTTACAAAATTTCGGAAAGGTAAAAGGACAAAGCTATCCCTAATAATCTACTAATCTCACTGCATCTGCTGAAACATCTTAGTATCGACCATTAGTGAGATGGATGAGAAGGGTAGCCTTCACTCCCCTGGTGATGGATGGAGGCTATTTCTTTGTTAGCAACAACCATTCTTGACTGGCATGCAAGCCTGAGAGTGGGAACCAAGGGTATTTTTTTCAGTTTACTCAAATAAAGAGACACATCCATTCTACCCAGATTAGATAGATGCACAAACTACTCTATGTCCTTAAAAACTGCATTTCTTTGTGTGCTGTAGAATCTCTTTCACTCCACTTCTGGCTGAGTTTAAAGATTGACTCTCCCTGAAAGTCTAAAAAGCACTTTAAATTCCTCAACTGGGAGGCAGGAGAACTGGATTATAACTGTGTGAGTCTCTTGCCAATTAGGTAATTTTGTAAAAGTCATTTGGCCATGCTGTAGCTCTTTCTCCCCCATATACCTGCTTTAAGGGCTTTTTGAGACTGTAACTATAAAATGTTTACCATATGCAAAAAAAAGTATAAGAAGTAAAACAAAATTAAAACAATTATGACACTAGAAGTTGAAATAAAATTTATTTCAGCTTTCAAAAAAAAAAAAAGAGAATGTTTAGGAGTTTCTGTTGTGGCTCAGTGAATTAAGGACCCAACATAGTGAGGGTTCAATCCCTGGCCACACTCAGTGCATTAAGGATCCAGCATTGCCACAAGCTGTGACATAGGTGGCAGATGTGGCTTGGATCCAGTGTTGCTGTGCATGCGGCATAGTTGCAGTTCTGATTTGACCCCTAGCCTGGGAAATTCCAGATGCCACAGGTGCGGCCCTTAAAAAAAAAACATATATATATATATATATAAACCAATTTTGGAAAAATGGTCATCTGTGATCGATACAAAACTAGCAAAGTCAAGAACTTCAAAGAAGCGAATGGATTTGTACTCAGCCTTATCTAATCTATCTTTTATATTAGATTACCTTAATTTACTTAACTATTTCATTATACCACTTTATTTTAATAATATTCTACTTTTAAAAAAAGACAAAAACCCCTAAAGGGAGTATAACATCTATCCCCTACCCTCTCGCTATTATCTTATCTTCTATCTCACACCTGACCAATAGACTTTCCTCAAAAACTCCATTCTTATCACTCCATTCTTATTTAGAAATTCACAGCAAATACACCTATCCTTCTCTTCTACCTCCTGATAGGGTCCAAATCAAGACACAACTTCTTTCTTGGCAATGTAAGAGATCACCCCAAGTCAGAAACCCCCTCCCTCCTCTGGAATGGTTAACTTATAACTGGTTTGGGCACTGAAGAAATAGTCACCAAAAATGTGTATGTCTTAAAGATCTTAAAGGTAACAGGAAATGCTGCCCATAGAGTAAAAAATTAGAAGGTCACCTTAATTAGAAGGGACCTTAGCACCAGATAGAGAAACTGAGGTAGATTAAGACTGATCATGAGGGGGGGGGGGGAACACATAGGTATCAACCAAGAGAGGAGTTTTAAAGGAATAGAACCTTCTCCTTCTGTGATTCTTCATCACTTACTGCCCCACATTATGCTTAATTTCCACAGGTCTGTGAAAGAGAAGCTAAATAGAAAATAATACCTAAAAATATGAGGGAAAATCTATGCTGTGCCCCAAACTCTGCCTGGTGTGGGTAATACAGAATTAGAAAGGCAAGAGCCACACCAGAAAGTAATTTGTAAACTAATTTTAAGCCATTTAAGCAAGTAATGACCATAAATTTTAGTATTAAAATCAAAACAGTGTGGTATAGACTTCACATGTTGGTATTTTACTCAAGAGCTGGAGCACTCTGAAAAGATGCACAATGATGTTACAGCAAAAAAGGTAGGGATTGTCTGACACAAAAATGAGAAGGAAGGTTAAGAGAGGATAAGAAAAGAGAGAAAACATTTCAGGCACTGGGGCAGTTTGGTTTAAAAGCTAAATCGGAACATGCCTAACAGTGCGTAGGGTGGCTACTAAGTTGAGAAATTTTTTTCATACCAATAAAAACAAGAACTTCCAAACAACTCTGAGCTGTCTATCAACAAAAGGAACCAATTCACTGAGAACTCATTCCCTACAATTGGATGTGTTTATATATAGCCTATACCAGTGGCTTTTCCAAAATGAGTTGTGTGTAAATGCTGCATTGGGTAAGAGGGGAAAAAGTCATTCATTCTATTTTTAATCTCACTTGTTTAAATTTATATTTTAACATAAGTTATAATGTGCATACTGCATTAATATAGGTATATGTTCACTATTTTAAAATAAATGTACATAGAATAGATGTTCTGAAAAGTTGCTAAGGGAATAAGGTGATCCCTACATGTTTTTATTACTATATATAAAGGATGTTAAAGGAGAAAGAGTAAACAAGGATAAGAGATAGGGTAGAAATAAAAATAACATGGTATGAAAGGTTCAGATTACAGAAGACTGTGAGAGTCAAGCCAGCTATCTTCACTATGTAGCTTTGCATTTACCTAAAAGTTGAATCTTTATATGCCTTTCACTATTGTATTTACAGAAGTTGGTTATACAACATGTTAAGATAAAGTTCTAGCCATCCGGAATAATTTTGGGGGGAAAAATCACTTTTAAGTCTGTGTAGTCAAATATAAAAACAAGAAGACATAAACATACTAGATTTGGAGACAACATTGCAGTTAATAATAATGAACAATAGCAAACACTTGAGTATTCCATTTCAGGCACTGTTCTACATAATTTATATGAATTATCTCATTTTTATCTGTAAAAAACTTGTGAGGTAGATACTGATGATATAGGTGAAATTAAGTAAATTTCTCAAGGTCATATTGCTACTAGATAGCAGAGCCAGGATCCAAACTCATCAAGGTTAACTCCAGACTCTCTTCTTAAATACTACATAATACTGATTCTCATGATAAATACAGATAAATCTCTTCTTCCTTCTTGGCTAATATAGTGATAACTAGTCTTTGCAATCCTGTAGTTCTGTCCAAGAGTGTAATTTCTAAAACCCAGAGAAAAAGTGTGAAAAGTGACTGATGACCACTTCTCTAAAGAAAGCAGACATGGCAGCCTCACTTCATACCCTCTCTACCCTTCATGTGTACCTGTCCAGCTGTCTATCCCTTCCTCCTAAGCCCAAATTTATCAAAGGAATAGAGGAGTGAAAATCACAGGAGAAAGAAAAAATAGGAATAAAACATGAATCAGGGAAACAGAAAACTGCAGAGAGAAAATGGAAAAAAAATGAAGGCACCCTTATTACATCACCATTGGCTTAATATACCCAGTCCTTTCACCTACTAGAGACTGCTCATTTTCCTCTAATCAGAATTTTTTATTTACCTGTTAAAACAGTATTCACAGCAACACATAATTTAACAATTGAGCATAAATTCTTGATACTCTAAAGTAGTAATAATCTCCAAAACCACTCTTTTAATCTTCAGTGTCTATGCACATGCCTTTTGCAACTTTCTCCCTCAATTGCCAAGTTTCTATAAATGTTTCAAAACCACCTGAGAATAACTGTTTCTAGGTGTCCTTCCTGATCACCTCATAATTAATCATTTCCCTCTGTAGTATCTCTGTACCTTCTATCATAGAAACTTCTATAAAGTCAGCACTTTGTAAGTAATAGACATATTTTTTTTCTTTCATTGGATTCTGAGTTGTTATAAATCTTCTTGTATTTGACTAATTTATTACCAGTTTCTATTACATTGCTAAGCATAGAGCAGATACTCAGTAAATATATTCATAGATCTCATGCTAGGCATGGTATTCAGAAGAGATAAAGGTAAACAAGACAGGAGTTCCCATTGTGGCACAGCAGAAATCAATCTGACTAGGAGCCATGAGGGTGTGGGTTTAATCCCTGGCCTTACTCAGTGGGTTAAGGATCCAGTGTTGCTGTGAGCTGTGGTGTAGGTCGAAGACATGGCTGGGATCCTGCATTGCTGTGGCTGTTGCTTTAGCCAGCAACTGTAGCTGCAATTAGACCCCTGGCCTGGGAATCTCCATATGCTGCAGGTGCAGCCCTAGAAAAGACAAAAAGATAAAAAATTTTAAAAAAGGGTAAACAAGACATAATTGCACCACCAGGGAGGCCACAGTCTAGGAAACCTACAGACAAGTGTAACAATGTTACAATAAAGGAAAGCACTGTTGTCATAGGAAAGAATGCTAGTAAATGGAGCCCTGATCAGGATAACTAGCAGACAAGAAGGAACAAGTTCTAAGACGAAGGATCATATTTTTAAAAATTCATGAAATAATGTAAACTCTGGGGAAATATATTCATTTCAAAATGGCTAGAGATTCAAGGCATATATAGAAATATGGCTTGAGATAAGGTTGGAAACTGAGCAGAAGCAGATAATGGAAAGCCATCCTCAAAGCAACTGGCCATGAAGAGTCCATGCTTTCCTTGAAGCAGGAAGCAGTTACTTGATGCCTCCCAAAGTCAGATCTACCTCAATGTATTGATAAGGCGTGTTTTAGGAATCTTGTATGAGAACAGATGACTAAATACATCACAACATATTTTGTAAATATTCTTTAAAAACCCCTCTAAGAAGTAACCATATAATTGGTGATCTAAACAAAGGCAAATGAATAATCTCCCTGGATCAATACTCATACACCAGCATGTCCAAGGAAACCAGGATATTGAATCACCCTCTACCTTTAAGCATTGTTCTCCCCTCAACTTTCTCCTGTCTCCTCTGTTCCTTAAGAACCCCAGGATACTTTCCTCAAGTCTATCAACTCTTCTTTCAGTGACACATTCCTTACCTAATCACCTTCTCCTCTTCCTCCACCACCTATTTTGTGATGTCTTTTTATAAGGGTAAAGCATTTAGCTCTTAATTTATCCAATTTATGTCCTTGTACTTGGCTTCTCCTTAGCAAAGAAAGAGTTCTCCTTATGATATATTCTCCTTAGAACACAATTAATATCAAGCAAGTCTCTTGATCAGAAATTCTTTTTTTTTTTGTCTTTTTAGGGTGACACCCATGGCATATGGAAGTTACTAGGTTAGTGGTCGAATCAGAGCTGTAGTCACTGGCCTACACCACACCTACAGCAGTGCAGGATCCAAGCCATAACTGTAACCTACACCACAGCTCATGGCAATGCCAGATCCTTAACCCACTGAGTGAGGCCAAGGATCAACTCTGCATCCTCAGGCATACTAGTCAGATTCATTTCCACTGAGCCACAACTGGAACTGATCAGAAATTCTTTTCCTGATACCTGTGTAAGAGAAATGAAGGAGCTCTTATTTGGACATACATAAATAAGAAAAACATTCCCATTGTGGCATGGTGGAAACAATGATCCCTGGCTTCATTAAGTGGCTTAAGGATCCAGCATTGCAATGAGCTGTGGTGTAGATTGCAAACACAGCTCAGATCTGGCATTGCTGCGGCTCTGGTGTAGGCCAGCAATATAGTTCCAATTAGACCCCTAGTCTTGAAACCTCCATATGCCATGGGTACAGCCCTAAAAGGACAAAAAAAGAAACAAAAAAAAGAAACACATGAAAATATACTACTAATCTCATATACATATAGACTCTTATATCAAAACTTCAGAATAACTGCAAACCAAAAATCTACAATTGATACACAAAGAAAACTCAACTCAACTACAACACTAAAGATAGTCATCAAACCAGAACACGAGAGAAAAGAAGAAGGGAAGAAAAAAAGAGCAGCAAAAAAAAAAAAAAAAAAAAAAAACCAAAGCAATTAATAAAATGGCAATAAGAACATACAGTATCAATAGTTACCTTAAATGTTAATGGACTAAACACCCCAACCAAAATACACAGACTGGATGAATGGATACAAAAACAAGACCCATATATATGCTGTCTTCAAGAGACAAACTTCACTTCTAGGGACACAAAGTTAAAGTGAGAGGAAGGAAAAAATATTCCATGCAAACGGGGATCAAAAGAAAGCTGGAATAGCAATACTCATATCAGACAAAAAAGACTTTAAAATGAAAAATATCTTAAGGGACAAAGAAGGTCATTACATGATGATCAAAGGATCAATGCAAGAAGATATAACAATTTTAAACATCTACACACCCAACATAGGTTTACCACAATATATAAGGCCACTGCTAACAACCTTAAAAGGACAATTCGACAATAACACCATCATAGTGGGGGACTTTAACACCCCACTTACAGCAATGGACAGATAAACCAGATAGAAAATCAATGAGGTAACACAGGCCCTGAATGAGCATTAAACCAGATGGACTTAATAGATATTTATAGGACATTCCACCCAAAAGCAACAGAATACACATTCTTCTCAAGTGCACATGGATCATTCTCTAAGATTGATCACATCCTGGGCTACAGATCCAACCTCGGTAACTTTAAGAAAATTGAAATCATATCAAGCATCTTTTCCGACCACAAAGCTGTGTATGATTGGAAATCAACAACAAGAAAAAAAACTGCAAAAAACACAAACACATGAAGACTCAACAACATGCTAAGAAACAACCAATGGATCACTGAAGAAATCAAAGAGGAAATTAAAAAATACCTAGAAGCAAGCGACAACCAAGAAACAACACTCCAAAATCTATGGGATGCAACAAAAGCCATTCTAAGAGGAAAGTTTATAGCAATACAAGCTCATCTCAGGAAACAAGAAAAAGCTCAAATAAACAAGTGATCTTTACATCTAAAGCAGCTCGAGAGAGAAGGACAAGACCTAAAGTTAGTAGAAGGAAAGATAACATAAAGATCAGAGCAGAAATCAAAGAAAGAGAAACCAAGAAAACCATAGAAAAGATCAATGAAATGAAAAGTTGGTTCTTGGAGAAGATCAACAAAATTGATAAACCCTTAGCCAGACTTATCAAGAAAAAAAGAGAGAGGACTCAGATCAATAAAATTAGAACTGAAAAAGGAGAAGTAACAACATACATCACAGAAATACAAAGGATCATAAGAGACTAGTATATGCAACTATATGCCAATAAAATGGAAAACCTAAAAGAAATGGACAAATTTTTAGAAAGGTACAATCTTCCAAGACTAAACCAAGATGAAATAGAAAAGATGAATGGACCAATCACAAGAACTGAAATTGAAACTGTGATTTAAAAACTTCCAACAAACAAAAGTCCAGGACCAGATGGCTTCACAGGTGAATTCTATCAAACATTTAGAGAAGAGCTCACACATATCCTTCTGAAACTATTCCAAAAACTCCAGAGGAAGGGATACTCCCAAACTCATTCTATGAGGCCACCATCACCCTGATACCAAAACCAGACAAAGATACCACAAAAAAAGAAAAATTACAGGCCAATTTCACTGATGAACATTGATGCAAAAATCCTCAACAAAATACTAGCAAACCGCATCCAACAATACATTAAAAGAATTGTACATCATGATCAAGTTGGATTTATCCCAGGGATGCAAGGGTTCTTCAATATCCGCAAATCCACCAGTGTGATACACCACAAAACAAACTGAAGAATAAAAACCTATGATCCTCTCAATAGATGTGGAAAAAGTCTTTGACAAAATCCAACACCCATTTCTGATAAATACCCTTCAGAAAGGTGGCATAGCAAGAACCTACCTAAACACAATAAAGGCCGTATATGACAAACCCACAGCGAACATCATTCTCAATGGTGAAAAGCTGAAAGGATTCCCACCGAGATCAGGAACAAGACAAGGATGTCAGCTCTCGCCACTACTATTCAACATAGTTTTGGAAGTCCTAGCCACAGCAATCAGAGAAGAAAAAAGAAATAAAAGGAATCCAAATTGGAAAGGAAGAAGTAAAACTATCACCATTTACAGATGAAATGACACTATACCTAGAGAATCTTAAAGACTCTACCAGAAAACTGTTAGAGCTCATCCATGAATTTGGCAAAGTCACAGGATACAAAATTAACACACAGAAATCAACAGCATTTCTATACACTAACAATGAAAGACCAGAAAGAGAAAAGGGAAGCAATCCCATTTACAATTGCATCCAAAAGAATAAAATACCTAGGAGTAAAACCTACCTAAAGAGACAAAAGACCTGTACTCTGAAAACCATAAGACACTGATGAAAGAAATCAAAGATGATACAAATAGATGGAAAGACATACCATGCTCTTGGATTGGAAGAGTTAATATTATCAAAATGACTGTGCTACCTAAGGCAATATACAGATTCAATGTTACCCCTATCAAATTACCAAGGACATTTTTTATAGAACTCAAACAAAATATTTTAAAGTGTGTTTAGAAGCACAAAAGACCCAGAATAGCCAAAGACATCCTGAAAAAGAAAAATGGAGCTGGAGGCATCAGGCTCTCTGACTTCAGACTATACTACAAAGCAACAATCATCAAAACCCATATGGTACTGACACAAAGACAGAAACAGAGATCCGTGGAACATGATAGAAAGCCCAGAATTAAACCCATGCACCTACAGTCAACTAATCTATGACAAAGGAGGTAAGAATATACAATGGAGAAAAGACAGCCTGTTCAATAAATGGTGCTGGGAAAACTGGACACCCACATGGAAAAGAATGAAATTAGAACACTCCCTAACACCATATACAAAATTCAACTAAAAATGGATGAAAGACCAGATATAAGACCAGACGCTATAAAATGCTTAGAGGAAAACATAGGCCAAATACTCTCTGACATAAATGACAGCAACATCTTCTCAGATCCACCTCTTAGAGTATTGAAAAGAAAAACAAAAATAAACAAATGGGACTCAAACTTAAGAGTTTTTGCACAGTAAAGGAAACCCTAAACAAAACAAAAAGACAACACAGAATGGGAGAACATCTTTGCAAGTGAATTGACTGACAAGGGATTCATCTCCAAAATTTATAAACACCTTCTGCAGCTCCATACCAAAAAAACAAACAACCCCATCAAAAAATGGGCAGAAGAGCTAAACAGACAATTCTCCAATGAAGACATACAGATGGCCAAAAACCACTTGAAAAGATGTTCAACATCACTCATCATTAGAGAAATGCAAATCAAAACAACGATGAGGTACCACCATACACCAGCCAGAATGGTCATCATCAAAAAGTCTACAAACAATAAGTGCTGTAGAGGGTGTGGAGAAAAAGGAACCCTAGTACACCGTTGGTGGGATTGTAAATTGGTGCAATCACTGTGGAAAATAGTATGGAGATGCCTCAGAAAACTAAACATAGAACTACCATTTGATCCAGCAATCCCACTCCTGGGCATCTATCCAGAGAAAACCATGACTCACAAAGACACATGTACCCTGATGTTCACTGCAGCACTATTTGCGATAGCCAAGTCATGGAAACAACCTAAATGTCCATCGACAGAGGAGTGGATCCAGAAGATGTGGTACATATACACAATGGAATATTACTCAGCCATCAAAAACAACGAAATACCAGCATTCTTAGCAACATGGATGGACCTAGAAATTATCATGCTAAGTGAAGTCCATCAGACAATGAGACACCAACATCAAATGCTTTCACTGACATGTGGACTCTGAAAAAAGGACAGACAGAACTTCTTTGCAGAACAGATACTGACTCACAGACTTTGAAAAACTTATGGTCTCCAGAGGAGACAGTTTGGGGGGTGAGGGGATGTGCTTGGGTTGTGGGATGTAAGTCCTGTGAAACTGGATTGTGATGATCATTATACAACTACATATGTGATAAATTCATTGAATAAAAAAAAAAGATATACACCATGATTAAGTAGGAATTATCCCAGTGATGGAAGGATTCTTCAATATCCACAAATCAATCATGTGATACATCAACAGAATGAAGAAAAAAACGTTATCATCTCAATAAATGCCAAAAAAAGCATCTGATAAAATTCAATAGCCATTTCTGATAAAAACTCTCCAAAGTTCCTATTGTGGCTCAGCAGTAAAGAACCCAACCAGTATCCATGAGAATGTGGGTTTGATCCATGGCCTTGCTCAGTGGGTTAAGGATCTGGCATTGCCATGAGCTCTGGTGTAAGTTACAGACACAGCTTGGATCTTGCATTGCTATGGCTGTGGCACAAGCTGGCAGTGCAGCTCTGATTCAACCTCTAGCCTGGGAACTTCCATATGCTATGGGTGTGGCCCTAAAAAGAAAAGAAAAAAAAAAAACCCTTGCAGGAAGTGGGCATAGAGGGAACCTACCTCAACATAATAAAAGCCATATATGACAAACCCACAGTTAACATTCTCAACAGTGATAAACTGAAAATATTTCCACTAAGATCAGGAACAAAACAAAGATGTTCACTTTCACCACTGTTATTCAATAGAATTTTGGAAGACCTAGCCATTGCAATCAGAGAAGAAAAAGAAATAAAGAGCATCCAGATTGGAAAGGAAGAAGTAAAACTATCACTGTTTCCAGATGACATGATACAATATCTAGAAAATCCTAAAGACACTACCAGAAAACTCTTAGCACTCATCAATGAATTTGGTAAAGTTGTAGGATGCAAAATTAATATACAGTTATCAATTGCATTTCTATATACTAACAATGTTGTTTCCGCAACATGTAACTTTAAACTGAGGTATATCATCAAAACAAATTGCCATTAATTGTAAGATGCACTTCTAGGAAATCAAGCAAAATGCTGGTAATCAAACTGGGACACAATGCTTTCTTACCACTTTGAACTTATTTTATACTTAAAATAGTCTTTTATTTTTTAATTAAATTCTTTATTTAAAATTAAAAAAGAAAGATCAGAAGAGAAATTAGGGTAACCATCCCATTTACCATCACATCAAAAAAGAATAAAATACCTAGGAATAAACCTACCTAAAGTGACAAAAGACCTGTACTCTGAAAACTGTAAGACACTGATGAAAGAGATCAAAGGTGACACAAATAGAAGGAAACATATACCATATTCCTGGATTAGAAGCATCAGTATTACCAAAATGACTATACTACCCAAGAAAATTTATTTATTCAATGCAATCCCTATCAAGTTACCAAAGACATTTTTCACAGAACTAGAACAAAGTATTTTGAAATTTTTATGGAAATATAAAAGACCCCAAATGGCCAAAGCAGTATCAGAAAAGAAAAACAGAACTGGAAGAATCAGGATCCCTGAATTCAGTCTATATTACAAAGCTACAGTAATCAAAATAGTATAGTACTGACACACAAAAAAACAGAAGTATAGATCACTAGAACAGTCTAGAAAGCCCAGAAATAAACCTGAGCAACTACAGTCAACTAATATATAACAAAGGAGGCAAGAACACAGAGTGGAGGAAAGATAAGTCTCTTCAATAAGTGGTGCTGGGAAAACTGGACAGCTACATGTAAAAGAATGAAATTAGAATATTCCCTAACACCAAATATAAACATGAATTCAAAATGGATTAAACCTAAATGTAATGCCAGATACTATAAAACTCCTAGAAGAAAATATAGGCAAACACTCTTTGATACAAATCACAGCAATATCTTCTTTGATCCATCTCCTAGAATAATGGCAATAAAGACAAAAATTAACCAATGGGACTTAAGATCAAAACTTTTAGATGGCAAAGGGAACCATAAACAAAATGAAAAGATAAACCCAGAGAATGGGGGAAAATTTTTGCAAATGAAGCAACTGACAAGGGATTAACCTCCAAAACATACAAACATCTCATGGATATTTATATTTAAAAAATTAATTAAAAAATGGGCAGAAGATCAAAACAGACATTTCTCCAGAGAAGACATTCAAATGGAAAAAAACACTTGGAAACATGTTCAACATCACTAATTATTGGAGAAATGCAAATCAATACTACAATGAGGTATCACTTCACACCAGTAAGAATGGCCATCATCAAAGTCTACAAACAATAAATGCTAGAGAAGATGTGGAGAATAAGGAACACTTCTACACTCTTGGTGGGAATATATATTGGTGCAACCACTATGGAGAACAGTATGGAGGTTCCTCAAAATTAAAAAACTAAAACTAGAACAACCATATGATCCCACAATCCCAATCATGGGCATATATCCAGAGAAAACTCTAATTCAAAGAGATTCAGGCACCTCAATGTTCATTGTAGCACTATTTACAATAGCCAAGACATGGAACCAACATAAATGTCCATCAACAGAGGAATGGATAAAGATGTGGTATATATCATGTACTATTATTCAGCCATAAAAAGTAATGAAATAATGCCATTTGCAGCAACATGATTGGATTTAGAGATTATCATACTAAGTGAAGTAAAGTCAAGCAAAGATAAATATCATATGATTTTACTTACTGGAATCTAATAAAAATGATACAAAATAACTTATTTAAATAATAGAAACAAACTTATAGATTTAAAAACCAATCTTATGGTTACTATAGGTGAAACCATTGGGGGGGGGAAATCGGGATATTGGGAATAACACATACACACTACTGTATAAAATAGATGATTAATGAGAACCTACTGTATAGCACAGGAAAATCTACTCAATAGTTTTAATAACCTAAATGGGAAAAAAAGAATGGACATATTTATTTCTATGACTGATTCACTTTGCTGTACACCTAAAACTAACATAACATGGTGAATCAATTATACTCCAGTAAAATTAAATTTACACAATAAAAACAGGATATTTGTGAGGCAAAAAACAAATAAGTAAAAATAAAATGTACTGCTAGTTTGGGTGACCATTTCTTTAATTAGGATATCAGGTCAACAGAAGGAATAGAGTTGCCCAAAATTAGAGTGTTTTCAACAAGACAAGCTGTTTCCCTCTCACAAAATATCTGAGTTAACGAAGCTGCTCTTCTCCACAAAACAAGGGTCTGGATCCCCTCCCTATTTTTTTTTTTTCTGAGAAGGTGGGCATGGCTGAGGTATTATCCTTGTCCATATAGTCTATGATAGAGAATAGGGGAGTGGAGGGAGGGGAGAAAATGTGCATTGATTATTTATTTCTATATTCAATTGGTTAGAATATAATTAATGTACATAAACACCACAAGTAGGCTGAGAACTTAAGTAATTTCTCACCCTCTGCAATGTGTGTTAACACATGTTTGAGACTCTCCAATGGGTATATACCAATTTTCAAAATCTCTTCTTACAGCCATTGAAAAATTTCTTAAACTCTATTTCCCTTTTAATGTTAAAATATCAATCAGCTCCCCTTAACTCTCCACACCAATCAGGTACTGAGAATCACTAACTCAAGGCCATGGCTGATACAATGCATTCCAACAATTGCTATTACATTTGAACTATTAGAACTATACCTAGGCTACATATATGGGATGTTGTTAGGTGATTTATTACACAAGTGTTTTTCTCTCCATGCAAAAACTTCATAAAATAACATAATGACCATTTCATTGCCAATGAACTTGAATGATGAATTTTCCCCATCTTTAAAATCCCTATTAAACAACCTGAATCATGCCATTTTAAAATTTCAATTGACAATTAAATGATTCAATTCTAAGTAGAAGTCACTCATTATTTCATATTTCTTTTTGCATCTGAAACTGTTCCTGTGATAAATATCCTTAAAAATCCATTTGTATAGTAGGATGTGATGAAAACACCAATTCAGTGCAACAAATATTAACAGCACTCGCCATGTGACAGACACTGTAATCACTTTGGTGATTAGGGAATAACCACTTTCTATCCCCAAAGCATTTGAATGAAATTTGAATAAAGAGGATTTAACCAAGCAAATACAGGTAGTAAGGGAAATATTGTCTCAGGTGGATTGCATCAAAGGGAAATAAACTGGCACATTCAATACACTATCAGAAAATGAGAGATGGGCAAGGCCTGAGGCTGGAGGAAGAGGCATCAACTGTATCAAGGCAGGGGATTTGGAGATTTTATCCCAAGGTCAATTGAAAGCCACTGCAGAGTGTCAGGTAGGGGACTGAAATAAACCTTTACGGGAGAAATCATTCTGTCTTCCATAAGAAGAAAGCGTATAGGGGTAAAAACAGAAACTAGGCACTGAGGACAGGTCAGATTGCATGTGGAGAAAGTAATTTAGGAAGCAATTGCAATAATTTGATCAAGAGGTTAGAGATTGATAGTGGCTTAGACTAGGGTATGCATGGAGAGAGAAAATGTGAATGGATCTGAACACCATTTAGCAAGTAGAATTGACATGAATCGCATAGGAAAAATGAAGGACTAGGAAAAAAAAAAACAAGATGCTAATACACTTATTCTATATAATAGCATTCTAGGCAACTTCTTTTGATCCTTACTCTACAATAAGGTACATTAATCAGGAAACTGATCTAATTAGAATGTGTAATTTTGTTTATACTATATGATTACAATAATGTAAATAATACAATGAAATAATCCTTCAGGTCACACACAAAATAATGCTATGGAATGTATGGAGCATGCCAAATGGTTATAAAAATGATAGGTGGAAAATCTCTTTTTATTAATTGACAAAATAAACATTTTCAAATACAAATAACAAAGAGTAGGAATAGAATTACTAGAAGTTCAAACAAAATGGACTCATAAACCATCTTCTCATCTCTTCATTGTTTCCACAACCCAGTAGTGAACCTTCCATCCCCATTATTGAACTCAAAGCACTCAGCTTAACATTGTATGGTTCTTATCGGGTTCTATTAGAGTTACTGAATATATATATAGATATATTTTACCTCTTTCAAGCCTAGACTTACAAATAGACAAAGTTTGGAAATAGTGGTAGAGAGACAACTATTGTTCTGTATTTTAACAATAAACACATCACAAAGACCTCATTTTGTGCTAACAGACTCAGTGTATGAATATCAAATTAGGAAATACCCATTACAAATCCTCCATCTCAAAGAATATGTGTCTGTAAATGGAATTTCTAAGATGTGCTCTCATAAGTAATTATCTTTTCAGTCTTACAAACCTAATGATACTTGCACCTGCCTGGTTGCAAATTCTATTTGGGAGCTACTCTGGAATGGACAAAATTAATAGTACACACAACCCAAAAAAATCACCCATCGCTTTGCAGCTTGTGGGGCTGAGAAGCAATAGAGAACTGCGTCTTTGTGCCCATGAACATTGAAGAATAGGGTCCTAGAAAATAATCACAATCACGCTAAACATTGTGAATAATTTGAGATTTTTAGATGAATCATTTTGTGGTTAAGTGAAAGGAATTGTGCATATTCTCCCTGTCTTCTGTTTTATACTGTGAGGATGAAGTTTCTATCCTAACAACAAATTAAATGTGTGTGTTTTAAGGGGTAGAACAAATGTGTTCACTTACTATTCATGACCTATTTGGTAATGCATCTTAAAAATTAATAGAATGCATAACATTGTATTCTTAATGAAAGAATTTGAACATCTTTTATAATGTGCAATAAGTTTATTTTATATAAAGAAATTCACCAAATACAGTATGATTAGCTGTTTGCTGCAAAGGGTACTCCACAAATCCCCATACTAGAGGAATTATGATTTGGGGGTAAGCTATTTCAAACCTCAATAACTTTGTTCCCTTTGGGTTATGGCAGGAATATGGTTTATTGATTTTTCTCAAAACATCCAGTGTTTCTCACTGAGACAAAGTTTTGAGTATCTTCATGCAGTAATTTCAAAACTCCCTCAAACTATAAACAGATTCTTTTTTATATATCATGTAGTGAATATGAAGCAATACATATTATAATGAGGTTCATGCTCTTTATGAGAGCAAAAAGGAAATATAATTATAGATAAAAATCATCATCCAAATCAATGCCTTTCCCAGAGAGCAAGGAGCATTCTTTTAAAAGCACATTGGTATTTAACCCTTCCTTTCACAGGACGTGTACATTCTTCAAAATATAGATCCGTACCACATTAAGGAAGAGCAGAACAAATAGGATCTACCTCATCTATGTGTAAAATCTTTACATAATTGTAATAATGACCTTACTAACTCAGTAAAAAATGAACTATTCCAAAATAGCAAATGTGTCAAGTATTTCTTAAATGATTCAGTAAATTATTTTTTAACTGCAAAGAAAGGAACTATTACAGTGTTTTTGAGTACAAATATTTAAAGTTTTCTTCAATTAACAGATAACTAATTAGGGTTAATAGCTCATCATTTATAGATATCCTAAAACATTCTTCTATAAGCAGGGACTAAGCAGAGAGGGAGATTATGGCTGATTTTTTCTTTTCCTTTTCATACATTTTAGGATTCTGGATAGAAGATGTTTTTCTAAAAGGTATAATCTTTTAAGGTGTTTTTCTAAAAGGCGTAATCTTTTAATAATTTAACATTATTATATTATATAATTTAACATTTTATAATCTTTTATAATTTAACATTATTTCTTTGCTGATCAGACTCATCTATAGGTAATAGAAACTTTTCTCACCAACTAAATTATCAATTTCAAATGATTAATATACAATTAAAAATGATACAGATTTTCTTCCTTAAGAATTAATACACTACCTTTTACTATGTGTCTATGCTGTACTAGACAACATGTTAATTATTTTTAATCATCCATCCTGGAAATCCCCTGAAATAGTATAAATCTCATTTTACAAATAACTGTAGCTTAAATAACTTCCTTAGATTTGCAAAGCTAGTAAGTCATGATTTTAGTCCTGGTCTAAAGGACTCTGGTTTTTTTCAGGGCCACACCCATGGCACATGGAAGTTCCCAGGTTAGGGGTCTAAATGGAGCTGCAGCTGCCAGCCTACAGCAGTGCGGGTTCTAAGGTGTGTCTGTGACCTATACCACAGCTCACAGCAACGCTAGATTCTTAACCCACTGAGTGAGGCCAGGGATCAAACCTGCATCCTCATGGATACTCAGGTTCATTACTGCTGAGCCACAATGTTAACTCCCAAGAGGGCTCTGATCTTGTGTTCTCTTAAATGTACTCCACCATGAGACAGCCAAACATTATAAGGATTTAAAATAAGCAGAAAACATCTATTCTACCATGAATGGTTTTACCATCTAGTTTTAAAGAAGATATAAGAATGTTAAATGATTGTTAAAAATCATTATAATATTGCTAATAACCATTTGTCATACTAAATACTTTGCATGAATTATGCCCCTTATTCCCACAAGGTCATCTGACAAATTTCTGCATAATGTCAATGTCTCAGAGAAGTGTTCTTTACCCCACCCCCCATCTACACTAGGCCTCCTCATTGTAGGTTCATCCAAAGCCATCCTCTTCCTTTTATTCCTTCCAGTTTTAGATTTTCTGTCTATTGGGAGAAAGGCTTCATGAAGGAATCAAAACCAGCTCCTCTTTCTCCCACGATCCCCACAAGGTATTGGTCACATTTTAAATAGTCACTGAGAAGAGGAAAAAAATAAACTATATCTTTCTTGAGTCGTTCAAAATAACACGAAAGTTTCTACTCATAATCCACAAACTAAAAAATAAACTTTGTTATCTCACCATTTTTCTTTTTCACTCAGTATCTCACTGGCAGTATAGCTACCCCCAAAACTTTCTTACCTAACTTCCTAAAAACTCTCTCAAGCCCAGCTTTTGCTTCATCCCTCACCACTCTCCACCATCTCTCAGCTTCTACATCTCTCAAGTTTCAAATCTGAGCTCTTTTCAACTCAGTAGCTCTGTTGATTACTCTAATTCTAGTCAAAGTTTAAAAGGCAGGAGTGAAAAACATAGAATGAACAGGGGAGATCATATATATACATAGTGTATATATGTATGTGTGTATGTGATGTATATTATGTATATATGTGTGTGTGTGTGAATGTGTATGTGTGTGTGTGAATGTGTATATGTGTGTGTATACCTTGTATGTCAGTCAAAAAAGTTTTAGTTGGTCCAATGGATGGTGGTAGGACCCTAAAGCCTTTTGAGCAATGTCATGCTAATAGTAATACAGTATCAAGTTTAAATATGTAATTACTGGCAGAGTGAACTGGAAGAAAATAAAGGAATGTGGGGCTGGAGCTTCTTTGGGAAGTCTACTGTTAGGACAGAAGACTGAGGTCCTTCTTTGGGGGTGGAGGTATAATAATGAAAATATGTGAATAAAAATAGGGATTATAAAAAAGGAATTAGAAAAAGATATTGACTGATTGACTCTAAATTGGTGAAGGGAAGAAACAACAATGATTCAAGTTTCAAGCCTGGCTGAATAGTACCAATGTTTGGGGTGTCCAGAATTGTGATTTCCATCAGGCTTTGACTTTAAAAACTGAAGTTATCCATTGTTATACTTACTAGAAATACTTAAGAATAATTCAATATACTTGTACGGCCTTGTTATAAATGTGTTTGCTGTGTTAATGCATTTTCATCAGTTAGATCCCTCACTGGCAAATTACCTAATAACAAATCAGTGCAGGAAAGTAATACAAATTTATCCCAAAGTAAATGAAGGAAAAAAAAAACTAATAAAGCAATTGGCCTTTCACCTGCGATTCTATTTAGTAAGAAGAGAAACAAAAAATAATCTTTCTGTTGTTTATTAATCTTCTTACCAGAAGCTTCAATCCAGTTACTATCCAAATCATAGTAAAACAGTATTACTGGGTAAAACATAATCACTATCTTTAGTCCAAAGAGGAAGCCATGCTCAGCGATAACAAATCCAACTAGTATCCATGAGGATGCAGTTTTGGCTCAGTGCCTGGCCTAGCTCAATGCATTAAGGATCCATTGTTGCTGTAAACTGTATGGTAGGTCGCAGATGGAGCTCGGATCCCACATTGCTGTGGCTGTGCTGTAGGCCAGCAGCTACACCTCCTGTTTGACCCTTAGCCTGGGAACTTTCATATGCCATTGGTGCAGCCCTAAAAAGCCAAATAAATATGTAAATAATAAACTGATTTGACAAAAGCTGTCTCAAAACATAAGCAATTCAGATTAAAAATAAAATAAAGAAGAAGTCTTATTTGCCCCCAAAGAAGTGCTGTATTTTAAAGCAAGCTCTTAAAAAGTCGGGTAACCTAAGCAGATAGCCAGCTCTATAGGGATTTATCTTATTTCAGCCTGATCTTAACTTATCTGGTGATATTTATGAAAAAATAGTATGTGCAAAGTTCATTATACACACCACTTAGTATTAATAGCAAGACCATAGGAAACCAAGAGGGAGAAGGAAAAGGGGGTGAAAGATGTTATGTTTCTTGATACCCAAGAGGATGCAATGAATCAACTGACAAACTACCTGGGAAAATACTAGGTTTTCCCCATCTCCTCAACTCCATTTCTGCTTGATCATTGAAAATGAATTTTTTTTTTTTTTTTGCTTTTTAGGGCCACACCTTGGCATATGGAGGTTTCAGGCTAGACATCGAATCAGAGCTATAGCTGCCAGCCTACACCACAGCCACAGCAACACCAGATCCAAGCCACATTTGTGAACTACACCACAGCTCATGCCAATACTGGATCCCTAACCCACTGAGTGAGGCCAGGGATCGAACCTGCAACCTCATGGTTTCTGGTCGGATTCGTTTCCACCGCACCATGACAGGAACTCCAAAAATGAAACATTTTATTTCAAATAATGGATATTACCTTCCCACTCTTCAAATATCAAGAGCTTAGCAAAGAAGTTTTGTAATAAATGTAATAAATCTCTTCAAAAAACAAAGTCTCTTAAGGAGACAAAAATCAATCCCAGAACATTAAAAGTAGATTGGACTTTGATTGCAGATATTAAGAAAAAAAATGTGACAGTTTAAAAGAGTAAAATGCCTATATTGGAAGAAAATTTTATTGAGGCATGTTTTTCATTGACTGTCTGAGAACACTCTATAATACTTAGCAGAGATGTGTGCTTATGTGTGTGCCCATGATGAAGGTACACCAACAAGACAACCAAAATCTGGTACCATTAAATATCCTGAGTCATACATTTGATATCCCTAGTTATACACTTATATCTGCATGTTTCATGTTAGAGTGGACTAGCCACCATAGAGATTCTCATGGGAAATTTGAAGGGTGGCCTTGAAGCAGTATTTTGTTGCTCATACACATTACTTATCTTCTGACTCTTGGTGTCAGCATGAGACTACAGTCAGGTCTGTAACTCCTCTATCTTCCCTGGAATCTCCCTCAGCATCACTAACTCCTGGGCCAGGTATGTGTGCTTAAATACGACCATGGGCTCCTGGAATTATGCAGGACACTCCTTCCATTAAAATCAAAAGCAGCAAGATCTGACACTTCTATCAGTTCTTGTGGACCCCAGTATGTATATCCTAGCTTGCTCTTATCTCTTCCAATTTCTATCTTCCCTTCCCACCTGCTTGTCTTGGGGACTTCAAGCACCAGCATCAGATCATATGGGAAGACAATGAGCAGTACAAAGACTTCCTAAGCAAATTCCGAAACTGCAAAATGTCTAATTCATGCAATTCTGTGTGTGCCTATCCTAGTAATTCTGCTTTTCTCATTAAAGCTTGACTGATAAATATATATTATCCATGTCAATTGACAGGAGTATCCAGTCTAACAATTCATTTAACTGAGAGTTATTTAGCACCTACTATGGAAAAGTGCTGGACACATAGGGATAAAGTAACAAGACGCATGTTCCCTCCCTCATGGAACTGGAAAGATGAAAACAAATTAGCATGTAAATAAGAAAGCATAAACCTCACATTGTATCAGTTTACTATTGTTGTTGTAACAAACTTAGTGGCTTACAACCATTTCAATTTATTATCTTATATTTCAGGAAGTCAGAAGTCCAAAACAAATCTTGGCTAAAATCAAGACGCGTTTCTTCCTGAAGATCTAGCAAAAAAATTAATTCTTTACCTTTTCTGGCTTCTGGAGACCACCTGCATTCCTTGGTCTTCGCCCCTTTCTCCATATTCAAAGTGCATCACTCCAAACTCCGTTTCCATTATCATCTGTCTTCTGACTCTGATCCTCCTTATTCCCACTTACAAGAATCCTTGTGAACACACTAGACCCACTCAGATAATGTGAGATAATATTCCCTTGTCAAGATCCTTAATCACCTCTTTAAAATTCCTTTTACCATGTAAAGTAACTTATTCACAGTTTCCTGGGCATTATTCAGGCCATCACAGATAGTAATTTGAGTTGAGAAAAGAAGGGAATGGAAAGTAAACTATTTTATATATTGTAGTCAAAGATAACCTCTTAGAGAATTTCCTTTGAGCAGAAACCTGAATAGTAAGAAAGGAGAAATGTGTTCTAGTCTAAACAGACTAGGAAGTATTAAGACTCTGAGGTAAAAAAAGTTGGATGTATTCATGAAAGAGGAAAACTGCTTTGCTCTTACTGAAAAAGATGTGGTACCAACAGACCTCAAAGAGGTTTGAGGCCAGATCTCCTAAGGCCCTGTGTTAAGCAACTCAAGTTTTTTCCAATGTTCAATAGGAGGCTAAGGAGGTAGAGGATTTTAAAGGGGTCAGGTAGGGAGACACATGATCTGATGTACATTTTTTTTGAAGCAATAGCTCTAGTTAAAAAAAGACCTAAAGGGATTGAAGAACAATTATTCTCTAACCCTGTTTTATGTTCCTTGTAGTCCAATCATTTTCTGAAATTTTTTATACTTGATTATTTATATTCCAGTGAGGTCTATTGACCAGCAGCACTTGTGTCACCTGGGAGCTTGTCAAAAATAGAGAATCTCAGAACCTATTCATGACTGACTAAATTAGAATTTGCATTTAATATCTCCAGGTGATTCACAGGGATAATTTTGTGAATCACAGTGTCACTAGATACTGTGGTAGTTCTAGAAAGAAAAGTCAGTGGCTTGGCCTAGGGTAGAGGCAGTGGGGAATGTGAAAAGCAATCATATTCACAATGAATTTTGAAGGTAGAGGCTGATATTTTTTGCTGGATTGGTTGTAGATGAGAAGAGGAAGAAAAGGAAATCTATAAGAATAACATATAAATTGGAGGGCTGAATTAATTAGAGTTGATAAAGGTACTTTTGCTGAGGGGAAGAAGATTGAGAGAATAGGCGTTGTTTTGGGGACCTGTTAGGAGAGGCCTAGTAGGCATCCAGGTGGAAATACAAGTCATTTAATTAGCTACATTAGCATCAGCATCACCCCTAAGTGCAAACACTTTATTTCAGGTTGCTCATCACAGCTAACAATGAGCAGTTAAGTCTCTCAGTGCCTGTCAAGAAAAGTGTCAAGCAAGCAGAACATTTCCCAGGGTTCTTGCCCTATAAAGAACCAAGTTTATCAAAATCTGGAACTATTCAGTATAACCCAGGGTAACTGGCCATCTTCATTTAGGTTTATTCAGATGTTTGCTTATCTCATAGTAAGATAACATTGGCTAGGATGTACAGGTAATTCATATAATTCTCTTGCTTTATCCTGCACATTTTAGGTGTAAGGGTGGTACTGATTAACATGAAGTTCAAAAAGGAATGGGAATATAAATTTGGAAGACATGATTGTGCAATTGGTATTTAAAGTGATGGGCTGCTTGAGGCCATCATTTTGTGAGAGAAGGCAGACAGAGAAGAAAGCCAAGAAATGATCCCAGGAGCAAACCACCATGAAGAGGCAGGAGAGATAGGGCAGAGCCATCAAAGGAATATGAAACCAAATTGCCAATGAGATCACTTGGTAGTCCAGAAAATGAAACAAAGAGTTTCACAGAGTCGATCATTTTGAATGCTCTTGAGATATTGAGTAAAATAATAAAAATAATAAAGAATTTAACACAACTGAGCAATGTGGAGGTTGCTGGGAACCTTGACTAGAGTGAGTCACAGAACAGGAAATGAATAACCTGGGCTTGCTACTAGGTAGACCCAGTGCAAAGATTTTATTATTGCAGGATCCTAGAGGAGAATCTTTGTCTAAGGCAAGGATAGAGCAGATTCTGAAGTCAGCCAGTGAGACTAATGTTACAAACAAGATATGAGCTTCACTTCATGTCATTGAATCCTGAAGATGCATATCCATCAGAGGTCATAGGAATATTATAAGTATCTGTAATCCACACCACTGTCCTAACTGATTAACAAGCTGAACTTCTGCAAGTAGCACTCAACAAAGAGAAGGAGCTTGGGGAAGGAATCTTGACTGAACTTCTATATATTTCAGGCAGGCTATTTCCTGAAAAAGAAATGTCCTTCAAATGAAACTTAAAAATCAGAATTTTTTAATAAACATATAGTTTCTTTGGGGGGAGAAGACACCATTCACAATGTTAAATCTTTTTCTTTTCACTCTTTTCTATATATCTTGTTCTAGTAGAATGATGAAGGAGAGATCCTATTTGTGGTGTGTTTAAGAGAGAATAGGAGGTGGAGAGATAGAGAGATCAAGGATGTCTATCACTTCTTTGAGAAGTTTTGCTGAGAAAGGGAACAGAGAAATGGAATAGTACCTGGAGGGAAATAAAGTTCTATGGGAGGTTTTTGTTAAGATGGGAAATAGTATGGTATGCTTTCTTATAATAAAATGAGAAATTTGTTGATAGAGGAGAGAGCAGGACAATTGCAGGATCCAGGTACTTAAAAAGTCAGTAAGAAGGAATTGGATTCATGTGAAAGTGAAGGCTTTGGCCTTGGATAAGAGCAAGGACAGTTCAAACTCCAAGAAATAGTTCTCATTAACTACGACATTCTGTTTTTGTGACTTGGTCTCTTGTAAGTTTTGTTAGTAGAAAACAGCATCCTGAACTTTACCACTTCAAGACACCAGCAAGACTGTGTTTCTAAGTCTTTAAAACTGACAATATAATACTGAACTGCAGAGAATCCACTGCAGCGAATCCACTGACTATATTGCAGGGACCTGTCTGGAAGGCCAGCCGACACTGCCTTGATGACATTCCTCCCCTCTCTGTGAACTAAGTTCATTACCTTTAATTGTCCATCTGCACAACCCTATTTTTTAAATCACTCTTCCTTTAGCAATAATTATACATGATTTTTAATTAACATACTGAATCAACTAACATGAAAGCACTGCTTTTCTCTACCCATACTTGTCAGACGGGAATGCTCTAAGTGTAGAGATAAGCCAATTAAAACTTCTTAGTAGAGAATATGACCATAAACTAGCTTCCAGGGATCCATGAAAATGCATAGATGTTTTGCTACCACGTGTATTGTTGGAGTTAACATGGAAATCTTTTATTTGGCATTCTACTTTGTGACTGATTTCTGTGCTTAATTGGTAGTTGACTTATACATTTTTCAAGGAGTGAATAGTCTATGCCAGAATGCATTAGGACATTGCAAATCAAGGTTCTATTTTAGTGGGAAGCTGGGAAAAAACTGAGAGGTATTGATGCTGTTGGTTATGCAAATCAGAAAAGCCCAAGAAGTGAGAGTTATATCATTTCCGTGATGGATAGAAATGGGCTTAGGGTTGACAGGCAATCTAAAATTTACTATTACCTCTCATTATATCTTTCTGAGAATTTCCGTTTGTGCAGAATGGGATTTTAAACATCTTGATCAAGCAATAGGAATCTGCCTCATCTCCTGACACTGATGATCATCTAGCAGGGCAATGTTGTTGCTCTAACTGGCATCCTGACACTGTTCTGAAACTGCATGAGGCATTACTCGAGAAGTGGGTTGTGATTGGATATAGCCAGCAGAAATTTAAAACTTAAGTATCATTTTGCCACTCACGACATGATCAAAAGCGTATTATGCCTATGAGGGTTGGTATGTGGTATGAGATTCACTCTAATCTCAGGATGTAAATTTTAATATCTTCAGTTGTCTTAGATTCCTAGAGGTGAAGGACTTTGGAAACTGTCCAGATTCAAAATGTCCAAATAAGAAGTTCCCGTCGTGGCGCAGTGGAAACGAATCTGACTAGGAACCATGAGGTTGTGGGTTCGATCCCTGGCCTCACTCAGCAGGTTAAGGATCCGGTGTTGCCGTGAGCTCTATGTAGGTTGCAGATGCGGCTGGGATCTGACGTTGCTGTGGCTCTGGCATAAGCTGGAAGCAACAGCTCCAATTAGACCCTTAGCCAGGGAACCTCCATATGCCACGAGTGCAGCCCTAAAAAGACAAAAGACAAAAAAAAATGTCCAAATAAGGAAAGTGAAGTCACCAATTTTAATACAATACTCACATTATCATGGGGTAAATGCTGGCTATGGATATCAGCTGTCATGCATCAGACAACATTGCTTTTTCTATCTCCATTTTAGAGAAAAATATGATGGGTACTTCTTTGATCTACAAATTCAAGTTTCTCCAGTTTTTGAAATAATTTGGGGACAACTGAAACACTTGAGGTCTTCTGGCAATAAAGTCTTATCAAACACAAAGTAAGTCTGGGACCTGTAAGGATGACAATAGTATGCTCAGCTTATCTACATCTCTCTTTTCTCACCTGTAAAATATGGAAAGTAATCTCTACCTTTCAAACTGGCTAAGAAGATTAACTGGATTATAATTATAATATTATAATTATAATTCAGAATTGGGCACATGGTGATCACTCAAAAAATGCTGTCATTGTACTCATTGTCCTCTTTGTGTGAAAACTAAAAAGACATGTTTTATCACAGACTCAAAAGGCTGAAAGGAACATTTAAAAGACATCTATTCATCTCTGTTTTGTGTATCAGGGTTAAAATTCCACTTTTCTACCCTGACATTGTCTCTCAAGTGATTCTCAGAAGATAACAATACTTCTCAGTGGATTATTATGACCATGTAAATAATGTTTAATTGTTTTGGTTATGTATAGTTGTTTTTCCCAAGAGATTTCTGCAGTTCTAAACCACAGCAGCTGACAGCTTCTGGGGACAGTATCTTAATTAAGGATTATTGTGTAAAAATCTTTCCTCTGACTAGGAAGGGGAAAAGCGGTTGTTAGGAAGCAGGAAGACATGTATTAGAGATGTCCAGAGAGTAAAGGGCCTTTGTGAGCTTAAAGGATCTCTCCTCTTTGCTTAAGAAAGCTCTCTGATTAGACAGAAAACTGCCATAGGAGCACAAAGGCATTTTTAGCCTCGCATAAGGCAGTCCTTTTTTTTTTTTTTTAAGTTGGACCAGTAAGATGAGAATGACACCTCTCCAGTTTCAACTGCCAATTATTTGAGAGGCGAAACTCAAGAAAGTCAGGAACGAGTCTCAAGCATGAAATGATAAAGTTGCAGCCAGAACGGAGTACAGCTTATGGCTGGCTTTATGCTTCTTTATTAAGAGTGGGCTAGAAGTAGCCAAAAGTAGGTAAACTCCAACTTTTTCTTAATTGGTATCAGATGCCTCAGTATTGTAAGATAGCTCTATTTAAAATTAGCTGTTGCCACAAGGGGGGAAGACACCAGAAGTAAGAGAGGCTACAGCTCTATTATCTATAAAAAGGTCACCATACCAAAAACCTACAAACATGAAAAGACAGAGAACTATAACTCAGATGATGGAGAAAGGAAAAACCCCAGAAAATCAGCTAAGCAATGAGGAGATTCTCAGCCTCCAGGAAAAAGACTTTAGACTGTCGATGCTGAAGATGATGCAAGATGTTGGAAATAAACTGGAGGCAAAGATGAATAACTTAGAGGAAACACTGACCAAAAAGATACAAGATATAAAACTTAAGAAGAGATGCAAAATACAATAACTGAAATAAAAAATGCACTAGAAGCAGCCAACAGCAGAATACAGGAGGCAGAAGAACGAATAAGTGAGGTGGAGGACAGATTAGAAGAAATTACAGATGCAGAACAGAAAAGAGAAAAAAGATTGAAAACAAATGAAGAGAGTCTCAGAGAACTCTGGGACAACGTGAAACGCACCAACATCCATATTATAGGGGTGCCAAAAGGAGAAGAGAGAGAAGGGGGCAGAAAATCTATTCCAAGAGATAATAGCCGAAAACTTCCCTAACATGGGAAAGGAACCACTCACTCAAATCCAGGAAGCACAACAAGTACCATATAAAATAAACCCAAGGAGGAATACACCAAGGCACATATTAATCAAACTGACCACAATTAAAGACAAAGAGAAAATATTGAAAGCAGCTAGGGAAGAGAAACAAATAACATACAAGGGAACCCCAATAAGGTTACTGGCAGATTTTTCAACAGAAACTCTGCAGGCCAGAAGGGACTGGCATGATATACTTAACGTGATGAAAGGAAAAAACCTCCAACCAAGATTACTCTACCCAGCAAGGCCCTTATTCAGATTTGAAGGAGAAATCAAAAGCTTCACAGATAAGCAAAAGCTGAGAGAATTCAGCAGCAGTAAACCAGACTTACAACAAATACTAAAGGAACTTCTCTAGGCAGGAAAGAAAAGATAGCAACAGGAAACAAAAATGCCACAAATGACAAGGCTCACCAGTAAAGGTTTATATACAGTAAAGATATGAAATCATCCATGCACAATTATACCACCAAAATCAGAAATCATGAGAAGAGGCGGGTACAAATGCAGGACACTGGAGATGAACTTGCAATTAAGAGAACAATAACTTAAAACAATCTCATATACATATAGACTCATATAAAAACTTCAGAATAACTGCAAACCAAAAATCTACAATTGGTACACAAACAAGGAATCTCTGGAGAAGAAATAGTAAATAAGTGCATAATCCACCATGAAGGGGGTCATTTGACATCATTCTTGGAATCCTGAAGTCTTACATCTGATTCTGATTTCCTCTCCATCAAAGAATTTATGATAATTATAATTAAACAATGTGACTGTACAATTAAATAATACAGTTCTACAATTGTATTATTAATAAACATTTCTCTCCATGGTACAATGTAAGGTCTATAATGTCTTGTTTATCACATGACCTAGAATGGTGTAATGCCTATATTGAAGAATCAATAAGATGTAACAAATTGTGAGGACATATTTATATAGTTACATTGTTTTTTAACCAATTTATGCATTTTATATTTTACTTATTTTCAGAGGGTGTATTATTTTTGTTATTCTTACCAGTTAAGTCATTCTTTTTATTATGCTATATAAAATATTTAATGGTATATAAGGCTTTCTTTATAAATTTTAGTTGCATAATATAACAATTTTAATATAATGCTAATTTTTAAAGAAAAATTGAAATGTAATAGATAAAACTAAGTAGTAAAGATGAAAACCATAAAAATGGGATAAAGTATAGAACAAATTTCCTATTTGTCTCAGCATATTTTCCATTCCACTTCTCCAGTGGGAGTCACTTAATTTGTTTCTTAAGATCCATGATATAATAATCTGTGTGAATGTAATTGTGTTTAAATGTATGTATTTTATTCTGTAAAAAATTAAAATTAAAATTAAAATTAAAAAATAATAATAATTAAAAAAATAATAAAATAAAATAAAATTAACTGTTGCCAGAGGCGCAGAAGTCACTATTTCTCATCCATATTAGGCATGGACAACCTAGTAAGTAGTGGTGCTTTTTAAAGAAAAATGAAGGATCAAATTCAAAAGACAAACAAGAGCACCCAAAAGATTTTAAGCATGGATTAAAACGATAAATCTAACCAAGAGACAAGATTTAAAAGGAATCATAGTCCTGGGATCATCCCTAATTAAACTTAATAGAAAATTTTCTAAGAGCCCCTACTTGACTGAGATTGTATTTTTTTCAGTTGACATCTGGTCTAAACAGGTTTGAAGTTTTTCATAATTGTGAAAGCATCTTTTTAATCACTGACATAACAAATTTTTATGAAATAATCAGCGTGGGCCAGTCAACGTACCAGGAACCGGGGTTACAGAGGAGAAATAGTACACAATACCCAACTTCAGGGAACTTAAATTCCAGTGAGGAAAATGGATATCCAACAAGACTTACAGCTTGTGCCATTAAATGCATGAGGAAAGATTCTAAGAGAGGCCTGATTTAGACTTGGAGAAGCAATGGAATTTAAGTTCTAACCTGAAAGACTAGTAACAACTAGCTAGTGAAGAGAAGGAAAATAAACATTTTGAGGCAAAGGCACCAAGGTGGGAGGGAAGTTGGTATAGCTGAAGAACCAAAAGAAGGGCAATGAGGAGAGAGTTGTCCAAGTTGAGGGAAGAAAAGAAAAAATACAACTGGAGAGGCAGACAGTGACAAGAGAAGACAGGCCGTTTATAAAATGTCAGGTATCCTAACTGCTGTGGGAGTGCCATTGAATGGTTTTAAACAGAGGGAGTGAAATCATTAGATTTACATTTCAGGAAAAAAAAGAACTTGGCATAGTCTTTATAGAGTATAACACCCCTGAGCATATATCCAGAGAAAACTATAATTCAAAAAGTTACTTGCACCCCAACATTCAGGGCAGCGCTATTTACAAGAGCCAAGACATGGAAGCAACCTAAATGTCCATCAATAGAAGAATGGATAAAGCAGATGTGATAATAATGCTATTTGCATCAATATGGATGGACCTAGAGATTATCATACCAAGATAAGTCAGACAGAGAAAGACAAATATATAAGATCACTTATCTGTGAAGTCAAGTAAAAATGATACAAAGGAACTTATTTATAAAACAGAAACAAATGCACAGATTTCACTGGTGTGGTGGCAGAATAGAAAAGGGATGAATTGGGAGAATGGTAATAACTTATATATACTACTGTATAAAATATATGATTAAAGAGAATCTACTATATATCATAGATTATTACAAACTATTGAGTAGATTTCCCTGTGTAGAGAAAAAGAATGGATATATTTATAAATACATAACTGATTTACTTTTGCTGTATACCTGAAACTAATACAACAATGTGAGGTCAACTATATTCCAAGAAAATTTAATTTGAAAAAAAAATTTGAGTAGCTATAGACTAATAGGGAGCTGCCACAGTCCAAGTGAGACATGGTTGTGCTTTAGCTGAGAGAGATGGAGTAAAGTGCGTACATGAAGACCTATTCTGAAAACATCTGTGGTCCTGGTGATAGATTAGAATATTTCTCCAGTTTCTGGTGAAGATTACCAAGTAGATGATGGTGCCATTTGCTAAGATTGCTAACACAGCAAAGTTAGAGTTGGAGGATAGTGAGGGGAAGGAGAAGAGTTCATTAGGTACATGCTTCACTATAGACGGAAAAAAGAGAATGAAGAAAGAGTGGTGGCAGGGGAATTCTGAGGTGGAAAACAACTTTTAAAGAGTATCCTTTATTTTTTTTTTCTTTTTAGAGCCACACCTGCAGCATGTAGAAGGTCCCAGGCTAGGAGTCGAATCCAGCTGCAGCTGCCAGCCTACACCACAGCAATGCAGGATCCTTAACCACTGAGTGAGGCTAGGGATCAAACTCATATCCTTATGGAGACCATTCTGGTTCTCTACCCTCCAAGCCACAAAGGAAACTCCCAAAGTATATCTGATTTTACAACTATATAATTTTATCCCTATACCTTTTGTTTTGAACTAAAAACCATAACTCTCAGAAGTTCTTTTTGCCCCCCTAGGACAACAACTGAAACCCCAGGGACTGAGGATTATCATAAGGGGGCATGAGAGATGTTCCTTATTACTTAGAGTTTCCTAATCTAAGGGCCAGATCAACTGTCAAAAGGGGCAGCTAAGATTTGTATAGTGTATTATAGGAAACAGAACCACCCAAAGACATAAGTTAACAAGTATTCAGTTGTCAAAGATAGGACCTTGACCAGGTGTATCAGCAGAAACTGGGAAATTTTGTCATGATTTTTATCTTGAAATGAGAATGTGACAACCAACCATGCACAGACTAGCACAAGATGAGCTGCTGCGGGTCACAGTGAAGAGATGCCCACTAGGTCCCCAGAGCCCAGGCAGTCTCCCTAGGGGATCCTGAAGGTAAGGGTTATCGTCACTAGCCCCAGAGTGAGGAAGCACTGGAAACTGGCTCTGAAAACTAAGTATGTATAAAATATGCTCAATGCAGTCTGTATAGTTCTTGTTACACAGTATAGATTCAATCAATCTCAATAAAACCTTTGCATAAAATCAAGACTTAAAAATTCCCACCAATGTTCCTTTTTTAAAGCTATTTGACCAGGCCAATACTACTTAATTCTTTCAAAATTTGAATGACAGAAGGGGAAAATTTATATAAACAGCATCTTTTACAGAATACTGCCTTAACAACAGTTAACGATCTTGGCGTATTACCTGTTCCAGTGGCACAAGAAGAAACTGTTTTAGAACTTTATAATCCCTACCTTTTCTGACTCTTCATCTGAATGCTTCTGCTTTGAAATCCCTTGTTTTGACCTCAGTAGAAATGGCTATTCTCAGTGAAATAACCTAATGGCCATTGTGTCTGTTCCGTACATATTAATTATTTTCCTGCATCCTTTCTTCACAAGTTCCCAGCTTCAAACTCACTATCATTAATCACTCTCATTATTCTTTTCTAGATGATCTCTATAGACCACCCCTCCCCGCTCTTTGCAGTCACAGAGCCCAAAATTAGACTCATTAGTAAGTGCTTGGCTAATGCCAAGTCTAATGAGATGACATTCTCATGAATCCTGCACATGTGAGACTGACAATCCATGAAAAGGTGATATAGCGCCAGATCTCAAAAAAGGCCCTCATGCACTTTCTGAATCCTAGCTGAAATAAGTACGTAGGCTAAAACTGAAATAACAATTTCCAAACAACCAGACTCCAAGTCACATACCTGAGGTTGGTTCCAAGGCACCAATCACCACCTTGCTCCTACCAACACACATACACACCACACATACACATGCACCACCACCTCCACCCCCCTCCCCTTTATTCTTGTCCAGTTTCTATAAATAGAAGAATTCTAGGTTGGATGGGAAAGCAAAGAATGCCAGAAATGACTGGGAGCTGGAAGTATAACAGGTAGAGGCCAAGGCTGAATATATGCATTATAAACCAGACAGATCTTGCCAATGAAGAGAGCAAAACCTAGTCTGGCTAAGAGCATGACTCTGACTTCTGACTCTACCACTCACCAGTTGTTTGACACTGGACAAGTTATCCAGCCTTTCAGCCTCAGGTTCCTCATCTGTAAAGTGAGGCTAAAGATGGTACATATTCTACAGAGTTTAACAATTAAATAAGCATTTGTGAATGTTTACTAGATATGAAACAGTCATGTTATAATTTTTTATGTATACATATACATCTTTTGAATAATTAGGAATTTATGAACTTGGCTAAAATAAGCATGTAAAAGGGCAATTTCGACAGTCTTTGCTATTGAATCACTGGAAGCAATCCCAGGCTTCATCAGTTCTTCGACAAGCATGTAAATTTTTGACGAACATGATAGCCATGCCATTGGCATCAAGGTTGCAGTAAATGTAAATCAATTCAATTACCAACTAGGCAATTGGGGAAAATAACAAGTATGTATGACAGAACAAGTACAAAAAAATCCCTGGCCCATATCCTGTAAGCTAGCAATCTTGTCAGCAAGAAATAGTAGCAATTTAAACTGTACCTTTATTGAAGTCATTTAATTTCTACCAGGAACTAAAAGCAAAGTTGAATATCCGTAAGCATTTGAAATTTCAAGTTTTCCACAGAAGGTTATATTTTGTAGAGAAAACACAAGATTACTCAGTATTTTTTATATATGAACACTTAAAAGCAAGACAGCTCTCACACTTCTCATTTAAGCTCATAAATGATTATCCTTCAAGTAGGATAATATACACCAAGACAGCTATTCATAGATTTTTCTATTGGCACTCTTAGCTAAAGTTATCAATGTTTACTTACAGGCCTTAATATTTAAAGTTTATTTTCTATTTTATTTAAAACTCTTAGGAAGAATAAAAAGGCCAGACACAGATAAGCACATACTGTATGATTCCATAAAATTCTAGAAAACGCCAACTAATCTACAATAATTAAAAGTGAGTCAGTGGTTGCCTAGGGCTGGCAGGTTGGGGAGAGGACCTCAAATGACCACGAAAACTTTGGAGTGATGGAAGAGATCTGTATCTTTACTCTGGTAGCAGTTTCATAGTAAAAAATTGTGAAAGCTTACCAAGTTGTTCAACTTAAATTGATATTTTATTATGGGTAAATTACATCTCGATAGAGTTGACCTGAATAAATGTCATAGGAAAATGTTTAAAACCACACATAAATATAAATGAAACTTATCCAGAGTTAAGACATCTTTCTAGCTAAGACATCTTTCTAGCTAAAGATCAAGTTCAGTTCTATTCAACTATCTAAATAAAGAAATATGATTTTTTTCCAGCACAAGTTAAATTAGAAGTAGTATCTTAAAAAGGGTTGTAGAACCAGGATGTCATCTAAGATAAGATGAAAAGTCTGTTTTTATAACCCTGACAGTAAGGGGAAGAAAACAAGGAAATAAAGTTGGAGGTATCCGTCTCTTTACAGAAAATGAAATAGGCTATTGCATGCAGAGTTGTCAGGAATATTATAGTTACTGATGGCTCAACCTGAAAATTTTATGAAATCAGATGTTAAAACTTCTCAAGACTCTTAATGGAACAGCATAAAGGATACTTGCTGAGTATTTTCCCTGTACTTCATAAAATTCTCCACCCCACATCAAAATTTTAGAGTCCACATTATAATTAATTATGCCTACAGAATGTTGGCACATGCAAGAAGGTCATAGGGAAGGCTTAATATCTCACATAAAACACCATCACAGGATTACAACACACTATCACACTCATTTCATTTTACCACAAGCCTGACAAAATAATCAAAATTACTGAATTAAAACTCAATTATTTTCCTCCTTTAACTATCACTGCCTGCTTCAGAAACTCGTTCAATTACAGCTATATTTCTCTACCCGGTTCTGGTCCATTACTTGATCTATCCTACATCAAATAGCCGAAGTCTAGTGTTTTTCACATGGTGCCCCAAGTTATCCTGGAGGAGGGGGAAGGTTAGAACTGTCCAGGAAGAGAGCAGGGGGTGAGCAATCCAGGAGAGTACAGGGTCTCCAGGATTCTACCATCACAGTTGCTTCTTGCCACCATCCAGTATCAGACCACAGTGCAACCAGCAACTGTGTCTGGCTTGCCCAGTTCACTCCAACAACATGGTTCCTTGGGGATAGTCAACCCTTCTCCAGGTTGGGATCTTTGGAGTTGACACCGCATGCCCAGGCATTCCTCCACACAGTGACAGAGTACAGTGGGGCTTGCAGCGTAAGCCTCGTTTTCTGCCAAAATCTTCATTGGCTGCTGAGCCTTCATTTGGAGCCGAAAGACAACAAACTAGCTTCTGCCTCAAGCTAATTCTGCCAACAGTAATTTTATTTCAGGAGCCTCATTGTCCTTCTTTGTACATGAGCCTTGTCCAGAGAAGCTCTAATCCAGCCTTAATGGGGCTTCCTAGCCTCATACCCTGAGAAACGGATTCCCACCTTTCCACAAGGCTCAATGATCCTAAGGTAGGATAGTCCATCCCTCTACAAATTCTTTGCATATCAGTTATCTCAAGAAGAGAAGAGCCTTGAAGGGCAAAACTATATTTTGCTAAACCCTAATCACAACAAAATGAGTATCTACCACAACAAATGCTGCCATTCACCAATTCTGGGCATAACATCCTTCCCCACAACTGCAAGAGTTTTGCCTGAAGTCTTTTTCTGGACACTAGTGTACACTCTGCTCATACAGTGGATAGGTCAGAAGTGCAAGGGGATTGATTACCACACCCCACAAGTAGGGTGCTCAAAGGAAAGTCTTACACTATTTCCAAAGATCCTCCAAAGGCTTGGGCTCCAGTTACCCACCATGACAATTTGCTTTATAACTCACATTCACTGGCTTCCTCTCCTCAGTCCCTTCCATACTTCCCTACCAATGTTTCATAAAGTCATCCCCAACACACTACTTGTGCTCACTTCCTTCTCTCATAGTTTACTTCTGGAAGAATAGAAACTAAGACACCCACTTACTAGTTTAGCATAAACAAGAGGACCAAGGCTGGAGAGTAGTCAGAAACAATGTTTACATACAGTCTCAGACTATTCAGTCTGCTCAGGAAATTATGAGTGAAAAGCCAAGCAGGAAAGAGAAAGCCAGGCAGGTGGTCAAAGAGCTCTGGTCATAAATGGAGGAGTTAAGAGAAGGTAGAGCACAGAGATGGCATTGGGGAAAGAATTCATACATAAATGATACAGGCTCTTAGCACTATCCCCAGCTACCAGGCTGAGGGAAGCCCTGGGAAGAATGCACAGGTTCCTTAATCCTGAATTTGTGCTTTTCAGAGACCCAGTAATGAACACCTTCACAGCAGGACAAAGAGCTGCAGCCATGAAGATGGCTATTGCTTCACTCTATTACAATACAAAGTGGACTCACTCACCATGTCCCAGGACACCTTTGAAAATAAATCTTGTCTTTCTCTAAGATTATACATTTAAATAGATTCTTTGCATTAAGCATAATCCAGGCTATGAAACAAAATTAAACCAGACATATTTGGCTTGAATGTTTATTTGGGTACCTGTGTATATCAACAAATAAACCTCATATTGCTTTATCATGTACAGATGATTATATATGTTTTCTAATCCTCATAGCCATTTTGCATGGTCAATAGGGAAAATTGCCTTTTCCATAATTGGCATCACACATACAGTGTCCATGGGTTTGTATGGGATGTTGAATTACTATGTAAAAATTGGGTCACTCAGAAACACTAGAATCTCAGTAAAGTCTAGTAGTAAATTCCAGCCTAAATGATAAATGCTAATATTTCTTTAATTGACTCTCAGAAATCCCGATTTCTGGATTCAAACCTCCAGCTCAGAATAAAAGGGTAATATATAAGTAACCATATTTTTGCAACTTTAAAACAGAGCCAGTTTTTCCTTCTTTTACTTCTGCTTTCTCTTGAAAACAGAAATTATTTTGTCAAGCAAACATAAATTGTTCTTTAGAAAAATTATGATGTTGAATTTATTTTGCTATTCCAGGATATTTCAATCATTAGATATGTTCGATGTAACAACTGTACTGGTAAGTATAAAAATCTGGTCGTGACAGTTTCATAGCTTGGAAAAACTTTTGACACATCTGAAACTGAGAAGGTTGGATCAGCTGTTTAGATGATAGTTAAATAATTGTTTTATGTTCTAGAGGTAATAAAAAGCAACAACTATTATCACAAATTTTCATCACCATTTTCAGCTTCTAACTCTGATTCTAGAAAATTACACTTCAAGATCTGTTGATTATTCACTACAGTAGAAGAAATGTGCTATTTTCTTCATCTGGGGTGGGCTTGGGGGAGGAAAAATACATGAAAAATGAATACACATAGAACATGGTGTAGAAGGGAAAAAAGTGAGTCAGACTAAACATGAGAAATTTGGTCAAGTTATTTAACTTTTCTGAGATGAAATTATCTAGATAAAATTAAGGTACTAATAACACCTTCAGGTTCCTAATGAGTTTTTAAAAATGATTCTGAAATGTTTAACATTGAGCCTGACACATTGTGTGTCTTAGTGTTTAATAAAGAATGGTCTTTAATATAAAATACTTAAGGCATTTAAATATAATCATTGTTTAAAAAAGTGGAATTCTATAGGACTCAACAAAAAATAATTTTATTATTCTCTCTCACTCTACCTTTAAATTCCATACTTTGGGAAATTCCCTGGTAATGTAGTGGTTAAGAATTTGACATTGTCACTGCTATGGCTCAGATTTGATCCCTGGCCCAGGAACTTTCATATGCTGTGGGCACAGCCCCCCGCCCAAAAAAAACCAAAACCAAACCAAAACAAAAACAAATATATAGACTCATACTTCATTGGCTTTTTTTTTTTGGCTGCGCCCACAACATGTGAAAGTTCCCCAGTGCCACAGCAGCAACCCAAGTCCCTACAGTGTCAAAGCCAGACCCTTAATCTGCTGTGTCACAAGAGAACTCCCTTCATTGCCCCTTTTGGCAAGATCTTGGCCTACCTCTAACTTGCCCAATCTTAAGATAATTTTTTAAATCCTTTGGTTATATTTAGTTATAAAATATTCTCATATCAGTACTAAAAAATGTATTAATCCTGTGTCAAAATTCCAATCTTAATTTACAACGAAACTCTTCCTCTTCTGAAGTATGGGTCAACTTCAGCTGGAAGTCTTCAAGAGCCAACTGCTCTTTCTTGAGATTACCCTCCTCCTAATACTCCAAGACTTCTAGCCATGGTTTCTGAGCCTGTCTTCTCTCCAGAGGTAATGGAGTTAGAATGAGGTCACTAGGGTTAGAATGAGGCCCAGCAGGACCACCTTCCTTCTAAAAAGAGGCAAATTTAGACCTAGACACATACATACAGAGAGAAAGCACCATGTAAAGATAAAAACAGAGCTGGAATGATGCTTCCACAAGCCAACCAATTCCAGACCACTAACAAAGTACCATAAACTTGGGGATGTGGCCTGAACAGATTCTCCCCTCACAGCCTTCAGAAGGAAACAACCTTGCCAACACCTTGATCTCAGACTTCCAGCCTCCCGAGCTGTGACAAAAGGTTTTTGTTGTTTTTAAGCCTCTTGGTTTGTTATACTTTCTTATGGCATCTCTAGCAAAGGGAGTATTTTGTTGTATACACACACACACTAGTTTGCATATTTACACATAAAAATGTATTATATATAGATTACATATATGAAATGAAACAAACTACTTTCAATTGTTTTTGAATGTTTCTTTTTCTAAATAGCTTAGGATTGTTCTATTTTTACCACAGTGTTTCATTCAAAGTGTTGTCTCATTCAGTACTTTAAAGTAGTTGTAAAGAGCATCAAAAACTCAGGAGGAATTCATTTTCTCAGTTACTCATCATTTTTTAGAGTCAAAGTTTTTACTTCGCTTTCAAGATAAAACCTGTAATTTCAAATGGGAATGGCAGATATTATTAAAATTCAGTAACAGAAGGTTCTCTTCCATTTTGACTGTTCAATACCATCAAATGCTTCTAAGCCTAAGTTTAAGAAACAATTCTTAAAGTTTATGGGTTGGAAAACAACTAAAGTGTATCCTGGGCAGCCAGAGTTACCTGGTCCATATTGAAAGAAATATAGTTGATATTTAAAGAAATTAATAATTCTGTGATTTTTATTTCTAAGAGCAACTGAGTTGAAATAATTTCTTTCACTTTTATTCAAGCATTTCCTGCTAATGCAGTGAGCATCTTCTAAATGTAAGTGTAGAAAGGAGCCAAATGAGGTTTAATAGGGTCCTGAATAGTCCAGCTGTATCTTGTTTCTTACAAACCCTAATTTCAGATTAGGTATTTTGGAAGATGACTTACTAAGAAGCAGTTGTACTTATCTTTGAAATAACATCATCCATTCATTTCTCCTCACTTGGCATATGTTATTTTCCCAAGTCAGACAAAGAATTAACTTCGTACTCACTTAGACATCGATGCTAATTGTTTTGAACTTTCCTGGCCAAATGGAGGAATCATTTTTCTTGTCTTAAAACAGTAGCATTTTTCCCCCAAGAGAAAATTAATTCAGACCACAGAAGCATTGCTCTCCAGTTCAAAGCAATGTGTGAATTAATTAGTGTTAGCAGGAAAAAGATCCTTTTTCTTGTTCACATACCTTTTGTCTTGGTTCTTTCAAACAATGACTACTTTTGTTCAGTGCTTCAAAGAAATGGGGCATGTATTTCAGGCACATTTTGCACAGAGGATGGGTAGAATTATATCTCAGAGGAATTTCTATATGTTTAATTTAATAATTTCCTTAAGACAGAAATTGTAATTTGAACTCTCATCAAACCAAAACTTAAATTATAATTAAAAACCTGTTTTGGTAAAATCAATAATAGAACTTAATAAAGTCCTTCAGGGTCTCCTGGCAAGACTAGCCCAACCTCATTAAAGCATTCAAGTCCTAGAGTTTCTTTTTTTTTTTTATTTTTAATACTTTTGGCCCACAGAAACTAAGAAATTAAGATTGGAGAGCAGGCATAAAGTAACAAATTAAGTTCTCAAATAGCATCCAATTTCCAAATAATGTCTCAGCTACACAGGACTCCCAAGAGGATTTGGTCTTTCTTGGAAAATATCGATAAAGTTTAAACATTGCAAAATTAAGTCATTCTCATGCTAAGTTATTTCAGAGTACCTAGAAAACAACTTTTGTGTATGGTACACCAATGAGGAATTCATCTTATATTACCTTGAAGACTCCAAGAAGGTGCTAAGCCTGGAGGGATTTAGCGGCTCCTTCTTTACAGAGAACGGTGCACGCCCTCAGAGAATACCGTGTTTCTGTGGGCTACCCATGCTGCTTATTCAGCTCCACCCAGGATTGCACCAGTTTCAGGTGAGTCAGTGCATGAGTGTTTCACACACGTTTCAGCTGCTCCTTCATGGAGTCATGATAATTCTATAGAAAATAATACTTTCCTAATTAAACTTAAGAAACACTTGGCTATTTATAGCCAATTAGTCATAACTGGTCCCACATAAGGCAAGAGAGTATAACACTGGTTCTTAACATTGGCTGCTATTGTGAATAGTGCTGCAATGAACATGTGTGACTGGGTCACCTTGCTGTACAGTAGAAAATTGACAGAACACTGTAAACCAGCTATAATGGAAAAAATAAAAAACAAAAAAAAGTAAATATAAAAAAATTGGCTGCATATTAGAATCACCTGGGGAGCCTTTAAAATTCCCAATGTGCAGATGCAACCCCTCTCCAATTAAATCAGAATGTTTAAGAGTGGGAGGCTGTCAACAGGAATTTTTTGTAAATCCCCAGGTTATTCCAGTATGCAGCCAAATTTAGGAACAAATGAAGCAGAATTTTAAAAGAAGTTAATGGCAGAAAGACAAGGGCTAAGAAGAAAAGGATAAGATTACCCTGTCTAGGAACCATTGCCCAAATATTTGGATATGTTTCCTTTTGAAATGGAGCGTGAACATGCATTTAGAATATGACACACATAGGTATGCCCGCACACCCCAGTGAGAGCTAAATGCCCATTTATAATTCTGCAGGAGTTGACCATAAATACACACTGCTCGGGCACACATTTGATAGTGTGTTAAAATGCTACAAAGGTTATAAAAGGGATTGATTGGGAAATCAATAAATGAATGACATAGAATAAATGACCTTGCACACTTTGAGCATTATGTTCAAAAAGTAGCAGCAGCCATTAAGAACAACTGATATTGTTTGCACCTGGTCTGTTATCTCCATGAAGAAAGCATTGAGACCTCAGAAAAGAGTATAGTTGCAATCAAATAGATTGATTTCCAAATATAACCAGAGGTTTTTCTAGTTTTCAAAAAAATATTGGGAGGAAACATGAGGAGGAGTTGCACCCAGGAAAACATGCTGGCCCTCTTTGGGGACACCCTTGGGAACCATTTCACCTCTCTACAAGAAATGGCAGGAAACAGTATGTACACCACCACCAAGTAAACCAAATGGATTAATCCAGAATCTTATTAGAGGGTACAGCAGAAAAATATACTAGAAAAATAATAATCATGGAGGAAAAAATAGAGCTGAGACAAAAATCCTAGGCAAAATCTCACATTATAGGTTACCAATCTAGTTTTGCAAACTGGTTTATAAAGTCTTCAGAATTAGTGATCTACCTAACAAATGCTGGCCTGAGCTAATCACACTCTGACTATGCCCCCTGTATTAACATGCACTGAAGCAATCACTTTCCTTCCCAGTCTCCCATCACACAAATAACAACAATGTCCCTATGCCAGGTCTGGAAGCCTCTCCAATTTGGATGCCTCTCACACCACACAAACAACCCTTCTCACTCAGGAGATGTTTAATCCTTTTGAGTTTTAAAGGATCCCATGAAGTTTCCCCAGGGCTTTCTGCCTACACCCAATGAAATGCTCTGCAGCGGAGCTTGCTACCTCTCAGCCCTCAGAGAGGAAGTGGGAAATAGGTCCCTTTCCTCTTCATATACACTCTTTTGTTCATATTTCTGTTCACAGCTTGGGTTTCCATTTGCTCTGCTAGGTAGTCTCACATATCACTGGTGCGAGCATGGCTAAGGGAGTTCTCTACCCCAGTTCATCCAATGACCAGTGGTTGAAGTGCTACTGATACTAGAGAAGTGGGGTAGTGATGAGCATTGATGGCTGGGCTTCTGGGAGTACTCCCAAATTCTTAAACATATCCACATGCACAGATTCAAAAGCAGTTCTTTCTTGGTTTCTTTTTTTCACCCACAACCTCCCATTGGGGTCAAGCGTCATACCCTCTAGGTGATATCATGCTACTGCAACACAGTACGAATTAGTCTGTACATCCAATTCTTGTTTTACCATTTTTATATAATGGATACTGGTTTGATATTGGAGGCAACCATGGCTGGCTCTGTGCAATCCTTGATTGATGACAGTCATGCTAATTTATTATTTTCCTATGTCATGGTTTACATAATATACTTCTGTGACCCTAAGCTTAGCAAAATATCAGCTGTTTATTTACTTTTCATTGTGTCATATCCAGCACTTGGAATTAAATTGACCAAATTTTTCATGTCCTTGTACTTTTTGATCTGTTTTTCAAGAGCTTCTTTTTCTTCAGATGGTAAAGCCTACCGATTTCTAAAATTTGATACTATTTGACCGTGTGTCAAAATGTACCTTTTTTTAATCTCAATTTATTCAACAAAAATATATTAAGTACTTTATATTTTTCAGGGAAAGTGTCTGTCTAGAGATATAATTTTAGAAATGACCAGCTTAGGAGTTCCTGTCATGGCTCAGCGGAAACAAATCTGACTAGGAACCATGAGGTTGCGGGTTCAATTCCTGGCCTCACTCAGTGGGTTAAGGATCCGGCATTGCCATGAGCTGTGGTGTAGGTTGCAGACATGGCTTAGATCCAGCATGGCTGTGGCTGTGGTGTAGGCCAGCAGCTACAGCTCTGATTAGACCCCTAACCTGAAAACCTCCACATGCTGTGAGTACAGCCCTAAAAGGACAAAAGACAAAAAAAAGAAAAAGAAAAAAAGAAAAAGAAAAAAAGAAATCACCAGCTTAGAAATTATTCTTTCCACAGGCCTAAAATGTGTCACTTAAGAAAATAATGTTGAAGGAGAAGAACAAAGTTTAAAAGTTTAATACACAAGATTAGAAAAATGAGCAGACTCTACCAAAGGAGGTTAAATTAGAAAGATAAACAAAAGATAATAGCATCCTGGAGACCAAATGAAAAACATTTTCAAAGTTCCCACTGTGCCTAAGCAGTAATGAACCCAACTAGTATCCATGAGAACACAGGTTCAATCCTGGTCCTGCTCATTGGATTAAGGATCCAGTGTTGCCCTGAACAGTGGTGTAGCTCGCAGACATGGCTCGGATTTGGCATTGCTGTGGCTGTGGCATAGGCCAGCAGCTGCAGCTCAGATTGAACACCTAGCTGACTTCCATATGCCGTAAGTGCGGCCCTTAAAAAGAAAAAAGAATAATTCAAGGAAACTTGAGTAATGGACTGTGTAAAGTGCCACTGATAAGGGAGTAAGGAGGACTGAGAAAGGTCCTTAGGTTTGGCAGTATGGTGACACTGGTGATTTTATTAAGCAGTTTATATACGGGATAAGAAAGCATGATTTTTGTATGTCCTGGGCACAAAAAAGCAGTGAAATAGTTTCTCTTCCATTCCCAACTTCTCACTTCCAATGTGTGATATGTTTCATATTGAATGAAGGAGACAATGCCCAGCTCTGAGAAACTACCTGTGTGAATTAACTCAGAATGAGTCATCCCCTACTCTGGGCTGCAGACACTTGTATCAATTTCTCTCCTGAATGGATTCATCTTCTCCAAATGAACAAAGACCATGTCTTATGCTTTGCTGTTCTTCTGTTTCCATCTCTTGGTAATGTTTTTGACACACAATGTGAAATTTGAACTTGAAAGAAAACTTCATGCTCAAGTAAAATGCAAGATGGATTGTTTTGTGTTGTCTAACCCCTCTGTCAACTTCAGAGGCTCTAAGACCCAATGTGCAAAGGTCAGAGCAGCAAAGGACACAAATGTTCTGCTTCGGTCATCATACAGACCATAGAGTTGGACACCAAAAAAAAAAAAAAAAAATTCTCTGAACTACTATGGCAGGCCATCTGCCCTTGATGACAAGAGGGAGTTCATCTAAACAGGATTCCTTCAGAAAGTGAGAAATAATGTACCTCTCTATCGATATGACTGAAAATCATCCCTCTGAATTGGTCACATTTTGTGTGTCCTAGAGCCACACTGTACAATGAGACACACTCAGTGTCAGAGTCAAGAGCCAAGAACTTCCAGCTCTGCCTTTATCACTAAATTATTACATGACATTGGGCCAGTCATGGAATTGTCCTCTGACTTCATTTCCTTACTTATAAATGGATCTGTAATAACACTTCACCTTCCTTTTTCAGAGAATAATTGTGAGGATGCAAAACTAAAATTAAACTGAAAGATTACATAAAAAGCATATGCTTCCATGCAAATCCAAAATGGCCTAATAAGATTATGATTAGATCCAAAGGCATTAAATCTATAGATAAAAGAATATTAAAACATTATAATCTATAAATACCTCCTTCTATACCTGCAAATCCTTCCAATTATAACAATGCAAAATGAAGAAAATTCTCTAACATCAAGTTTGTATATCTGTGGGTTAAAAACATTTGTTCTATTTTGTTTTTGACAAGCTTCAAATAGTAAGAATGTATGATATGTTTAATAATGTAAATATGAAGAAAATTTAAGAAAAACTCGATAAAAATGAAAGTTTAAGATAATAGATAAGATATATTAGGGATGGGAGTTTTAGGGCAAATAAAAACTTACATTTGGGTGATAAAGAAAGACTTGTACCTAATATAACACTGAATATTGGATTTTTAATTTATGGATGAGTTCTGTGTTTATATGCTTTTTTATTTTATTACACAAAGCCTTGAGGTGCTCGCATGAGAAGGTACCCCATAAATTATGCTGTGTAACTTCATACAGCATAGCCATTAATCACAAGCATTAAACTTTTCTTTTCTTTTCCTTTGGCATTGAACAAAGAAATCTTGGAAACATAAAGGAAAAGGGTCAGGATAAGCTGCCATGACTATTTATTTCACTTTAAACAGTTGCTTCAGAGCAGGTAAAATGTGTCAAATTTATCATTCCCCACATCACTAACTGTCCTAGGGTTAGGCAAGAGTTTTCTGAAACTTCTCCCCCAAAAAATCTTAGTTGTTGTATGAGATTTTCAGCATTCAAACTCAAGTTTAGATTAATAAAAAAAAATTATTGTCTCTAAATAAAGGTTTTCACTCAGCCCTCAGCTCTCATGATGTTTTGGTACACATAAATTGAAATTCACATAAAAATAATAATACACAATGTTAATTTCTCATGGACCAGATTTTTAACTAAATATCATGAATATCCAATTCTCCTAAGAGTATAACACATTAATTATGCCTTATCCATAGACACAATAGCTCTGTCCATTAACTGGTAAGGAAAGGAAAGGAATTAATCTTCTGATACCCAGTGTTTCAAACAGATTACTTTGCATGTTACCTTTTTAATAACATATATTCCCTGAAGAGAATATTACATGTTATAAATCCTCATTTAAGAATATATGTAGCATCTGTGGTATATGGAAAGATTGGCCAACAGGGACTTGCTGTATAGCACAGGGAACTCTACCTAGTATTCTGCGATAATCTATATGGGATAAGAAACTGATAGAGAATGGATATGTGTATATGTATAACTGATTTACTTTGCAGTATAGCAAAAATTGTCACAACATTGTAAATCAACTTCAGTAAAAGATCTAAAAAATAAAAATTAAAAAAGAATATATGTAGCATAAATTAACAATTGTTGGTGAGAATGTAGAGAAAAGAGAATACTTACACACTATTGGTGGGAAGGTAAAATGGTACAATTTCTATGGAAAAAAGTATATGGTAGTTCCTCAAAAAACTAAAAATAGAAATACCATATAATCCTTCCATCTTATTTCTGGGTATATATCTTGAAAGAATTGAAAGCAGTTTCTCAAAGAGATATTTATATATCTGTCTTCATAACATCTTTATTCAAAATACCCAAGAGATGGAAGCAACCCAAATGTCCATCAATGGATGAATGGATAAACAAAGTGTGGCAAAAGTATGCAATAGGATATTATTCAGCTTTTAAAAGGAAGCAAGCCTTGTCATGTACTACAACTTTGAGGACATTATGCCAACTGAAATAAGCCAATCACAATAAAAAGAAAAATATTGTGATTCTACTTACACGAGGCATATATAAAGTAGTTCAATTTATGGAAGTAGGAAGTAGAATGGTGACCAGAGGCATGAGGGAGGAGAAAATGGGAGCTGTTTTTAATGGGTGTAGAGTTGCAAGATGAGAAAATTTTGAAGAACTGTCACACGATAATGTGAATATACTTAACATTACTGAACTGTATACTTAAAAATGTTAAGACAGTAAATTTCATGTTATGTGTTTTTTAACCACAATAAAAAAATAAAATATGGAGTTCCGTCGTGGCGCAGTGGTTAACGAATCCGACTAGGAACCATGAGGTTGCGGGTTCAGTCCCTGCCCTTGCTCAGTGGGTTAACGATCCGGCGTTGCCGTGAGCTGTGGTGTAGGTTGCAGACGCGGCTCGGATCCCGCGTTGCTGTGGCTCTGGCGTAGGCCGGTGGATGCAGCTCCGATTCGACCCCTAGCCTGGGAACCTCCATATGCCGCGGGAGCAGCCCAAGAAATAGCAAAAAGACAAAAAAAATAAAATAAAATAAAATATGGAGTTCCCGTCGTGGCTCAGTGGTTAATGAATCCAACTAGGAACCATGAGGTTGTGGGTTCAATCCCTGGCCTTGCTCAGAGGGTTAAGGATCCGGCATTGCCATGAGCTGTGGTGTAGGTTGCAGACACGGCTTGGATCCCGAGTTGCTGTGGCTGTGGCTACAGCTCCGATTGGACCCCTAGCCTGGGAACCTCCATATGCCGCAGGTGTGGCCCTAAAAAAGGTAAAAAGACAAAAAAGATAAAAATAAAAATAAAATATATATGTAGTATCTATCATGACAGCATTTATGTTTTGATACACATTGTTATTTTAATCCCAAATATTACCTTGTATGAACCACATAATAGAAATCTGAAAATAGATAATGGATAAAAACATTTTTTTTAATTATTAAGAAACAGACAAGTTAGATGAAAAAGGAATAGAAGCTGTGGAGTTTAAGAGGAAACTTCTTCGGGGCTGGGTAATAAGTTTATTTCAATGGTCAATGACTCAGTGGAAGTGTTAAAAATAGCAACCATATGATTTCACATACCTTTTTTTTAGGGTCACACCTGCAACATATGAAAGTTCACAAGCCAGGGGTTCAATCAGAGCCACAGTTGCCAGCCTATGCCACAGCCACAGAAATGCAGGATCTGAGTCGCATCTGTTAACTACATCACAGCTCATGGCAATGCTGGATCCTTAACCCACTGAGCAAGGCCAGGGATCAAACCCACATTCTCACGAATACTAGTTGGATTCCTAACTGGCTGAGCCGTGACAGGAACTCCATGATTTTACATACAATTTTTTTTAATTACTCAATGAATTTTATTACATTTATAGTTGTACAATGATCATCACAACCCAATTTTATAGCACATTCATCCAAAACCTTCAGTTGAATCCCCCCATCCCCCAACCTGGCTTGTTTGGAAACGATAAGTTTTTCAAAGTCTGTGAGTCAATATCTGTTCTGCAAATTTCATTGTGTCCTTTTTTTTAGATTCCACATGTAAGTGATAGCATTTGATGTTGGTGTCTCATTGTCTGACTGACTTCGCTTAGCATGATAATTTCTAGGTGCATTCATGTTGCTGCAAACGGCATTATTTCTTTCCTTTGAATGGCCAAGTGATATTCTATTGTGTATATGTACCACATCTTCTTGATCCACTCCTCTGTCGATGGATATTTAGGTTGTTGCCATGTCTTGGCTATCATATAGAGTGCTGCAATGAACTTTGGAGAACATGTGTCTTTTCAGGTCATGGTTTTTCTGGATATATGCCCAGGAGTGGGATTACTGGATCAAACGGTAATTCTGTTTTTAGTTTTCTGAGGAATCTCCATACTGTTTTCCACAGTGGTTGCACCAATTTACATTCCCACCAACAGTGTACTAGGGTTCCTTTTTCTCCACACCCTCTCCAGCACTTACTATTTGTAAACTTTTTGAAGATGGCCATTCTGGCTGGTGTAAGGTGGTACTTCATAGCAGTTTCGATTTGCATTTCTCTAATGATTAGTGATGTTGAACATCTTTTCATGTGTTTTTTGGCCATCTGCGTGTCTTCTTTGGAGAAATGTCTGTTTAGATCTTCTGCCCAAAAAATTCCCAAAAAATTTTCTATGGGATTTATCATTTTTTTTGGTATTGAGATGCAGAAGGTGTTTATAAGTTTTGTTGATTAATCCCTTGTCAGCCACTTCATTTGCAAAGTATTTACATACAATTTTAATTATTTGGTTGTGAAACCAAATATTGTTGGTAGTGGGTTGTGATACTATAGTTTAGATAACATTTTAATGAAACATTGTGCAATTTCTTGGCTGTTTATTTAATTTGCATGTATATGTATATATATATGTAAAATAATAAATTCTTGATTTTTATTTGTTATATTTCACATATTAAAAATCATAAATAGATCAGGAAACAACTTTTTTTTGTCTTTTTTTTTTTGTCTTTTCTAGGGCCGCACCTGCAGCATATGGAGGTTCCCAGGCTAGGGGTCTAATTGGAGCTGTAGCTGCTGGCCTATGCCACAGCCATAGCAACGAGGGATCCGAGCCATGTCTGCAATCTACTCCACAGCTCACAGCAATACCAGATCCTTAACCCACTGAGTGAGGCCAGGGATCAAACCTGCAACATCATGGTTTCTAATCGGATTCGTTAACCACTGAACCACAATGGGAACTTCCCAGGAAACAACTTTTAATAATTCTGTGATGTTTCTTTAGCTCCTTTATTCCTTGATTTATTGTTTAACAATAAATATTTTATTTTTAATAAATAAAGCATTATTTAATAAAGCATTACCAAGAATATTATCTTATTATATTCTAACAAATCTACTTCAGCAAAATGGCTAAAGGAAGAGATTTTTTAAGACAAAGGGGCTTTATCTAGAATCCCAGTTTTGTCGCTTGTACTTTACTTAATTTGTCTTCATAAATTTTTAAATGAGCTCCAGTTTTCTCATGAGTAAAATAGAGGGGGTTATGTCCACTTCATATATTTATTTTAATGATACAATATATGTAAAATACATTAACATAAATTCACTAAACAATAAATGTCATTCCCTCTTTCATTAAAAAGCAAAAATAGCTATTATTGATAATGCTGCCAATGAGGCAAAGCAAGATTCTGAAGTGCCTTTTAAATTATTAAAAAAATAATAAAATTACTTTCAAATTTTAAATGTACTTTAAATACTTTCTCTCTTGCTTTTTTTTTTTTTTCCCTTTAAAACTAAACAATCCTGGAGTTCTCATTGTGGTGCAGAGAAAACAATTTTGACTAGTTAGTATCATGGGGATGCAGTTAGATCCCACGCCTCACTCAGTGGGCCAGGGCTATGGCAGTTGCCATGAGCTGTGATGTAGGTTGCAGGTGAGGCTCAGATCCTGTATTGCTGTGGCTGTGGTGTAGGCTGGCAGCTATGGCTCCAATTCAACCTCTAGCCCCTAGCCTGGAAATTTCCATATGCCATAGGTGCAGCCCTAAAAAGCAAAAAAAAATTTAAAAATTTAAAAAATTAAAAATCCTGATAAATTATGTTAGGTAATATTCAGTAAACCAAAATATTTGAGAAATTGAAGTAAATAATTGTTTGTCCAACCACAAAGCAAATAGTTTATTAAATATCTTCCTCTTCTTATTCATAAATAATGGGGGTTATAATTTTTAAAAATCATAAAAGCTCAACTCTTCTGATCATATTTTTCAAAAATTATGTTTCTAGAAATACATTCCCAGATCAACTCATCAAGGCAGATGAAAATGGGAAAAATTCACAGAGAGACAGTGAAATTGTATAGAAATAAAAGTTACCATTAAGATCCTATTTTCCCACATTACATAGGGTATACTTTTATCTAAGCAGAGGAGCTTTTGTTAATGTTTCTTACTAGAAAAATTTATGACAAAAATCGGGTGATTTTTTTTTAATTCCATGTAGCTAACAATTTACTAATATATATTAGTAAGATCGTTATGTGCTGACTTGTGTCCCACTTAAAATTTATGTATTAAAATCCTAACCTCCAGTACAGAACATGGCTGTACTTGGACACAAGGTCTTTAAAGAAGTATTTACTGTAGAGTTAGGGCATTAAAGTGGGCCCTAATCCAGTATGACTGGTGTCCTTATAAGAAGAGCCAACTGGGTATATGGGATAGGTAAACAACAAAGTCTTACTGTATAGCACAGGGAACTACATCCAACATTCTGTGACAAACCATAATGGAAAAGAACATTTTTAAAATATATGGATATATATACAGAGAGAGAAAAAAATAGATGGATAAATGAGAGATAGATAAAACTAAATCACTTTACAGTGTAGCAGAAATTAACAAAACATTGTAAATCAACTATACTTAAATTTAAAAAAAAGAAAAGAAAAGGCAGTTGGGACACAGACATGCACAGATGAAAGACAAGGTGGAGACACAGAGAGAAGGTAGCCATTTCAAAGCTAAGCAGAAAGGACTTCCAAGAATCCAAACATGTTGACACCTTGACCTCTGACTTCTAGCCTCAATAACTGTGAGAAAATAAATGTCTATTGCTTAAGCCACCCAATTGGTAGTACTTTTTTATGAAGCCCTACAAGCCAATACAATGATAGAACACTCTAACACTCTTGAATAAAATTAAATTAAATTAAATCCGTGGGCTTTCATGGAATATTAACTTATTTCAAAGGTCAATATACATATACAAAGAAGTAAGACTTACAATTCTGTCGTGTGCAACTGACTCAGACTGTGTGAAATGAAATGACTCACATGATTAACCCATGTGGAAAAGGCCAAGACAAACTATTAAAGTTAAAAACTAGTGATATAGAGATCTTTATGAGACAATATCCTATTTTAAAAAAAAAGGTTTAAAATGTATATAGTTCTAGAAGCAGTAATTCATAGCTCCAAAATCTCATGTAAATTGTAAACAAAGTTTTTGGCATTGTTAGCATATACTAATGAAATATTAAGCAAAATTAACTGCGATTAAAAGTTGCTTCTGGCCAGAAGACAAAATTATTCATTCCAATTAGTATGAAATTCAATATTATCTAAACACTTAATGCATTAACTTCAATTTCAAGCATTTAACCTGAACTCCAGTACTCATTTAAACTTTACCTCATTTTATTTTTATTAAATTTTACTAATTAATTTTCCCCAATCCTTTCCAAGAGACATCACAGATAATTTTCAAGGAGCATCTATGATTACAGCCTAGCTGTTGACATCCTAAGCTACTAGTCAGAACTCACCAACAGAATGAATATATACATATGTCATGATAACTGTTTTGTATGTTTCAGCTCTGCTCTTTTTTTATAGATGTACAAAAGCTAAATGAAGAAAGAAATGGCCAAAAGATCTTAATTTTATACTTATATACAATATATATACAAAAAATTTTAATTTTCTATTATACCAATACTAAGCAACTTCATAAGGCCTTTTCCGCTTATTTGCCATATACATACACACACTCACACAAATATATAAAAGTTTAGAATTAGCACACCCATTCTGTTCTTGCATAACTAATTTGGCTTTTATCACCAAAGGTACAAAATTGACTCTCAGCCTAAGGAAATATATGGGAGATATCTTACAAAATATCCAGGTCATCTGATGTTTAGATGACACAGAGTTAAGTCTCACCTGCCATGCCCACTTTTGACACCAATCATTACTACGACGATGGTGGTCAATTCCAGGTTTTCTCTGCTACATCTTTTTTATAAATGTATATTATCACTCCTTTGACTTTCCACAGTATCACACTTCAGTTTTTAATCTTTATTCCCATACATGTGTTAATTATTACTGTGAGAACTCTAATCCTTAATGGTAGCATAGTGTAAAGGCTTAGGACATTTGTTTCAAACAAAGAAAGATCTGGAGTCAAATCTGGCTCCACGATTTTGATTCAAGATGGCAGAATAAGCTCATGGATGTACTTCTCTGACATCCTTAAATCTGCCTCGCTTGCACATCTAAGCCTAATAAGAATTACATCCCTAAGAAGTGATAGAGGGGGAAAAAAGAGAATTAAAGAGATAAATGGAGCATGGTGCTTAGAAAACGAGAATCCAGAAGCATACCTTGGAAAAACTTTAAGTTAAGAATAAGATAGGTAGAGTCCCAATTGTTGGAGAAAGGAGAGCAGAGAAAGATACAACACAGAGCTTGAGAGTAGAGAGTCCTCTTCCCCCGAGGAACTCCACAGAACTCCAAACACAGAGTCAAGTTACGGTTTGTTCCAGAAATGAATGAGTGGTTCAAAATGAGGAAGTCCATCAACATAATTTATTATCTTAAGATTTAAAGAAGAAAAAAGCCAATTATTTAATTACCAGATGCTAAAAGGGCATTTGGGAAAATCAATCAGCTAATTAAATGTAGGCCAAATAGAAACAAAAAGAAGTTACTTAGAGGGGATTTACCAAAATACAGCTGAAAACTTCATTGTTGGTGAAATGGTAAAACCATTTCATTATAATTACAAACAAACAGGAATGCCCTCTATCACCATAAAAATTCAGCATTGCTTTTGAGGTTCTAGCAAATGCAATAAAAAAGTAAACAATCAATATTAATCTTAGGAAAAATGGAATTCTTTTTGCTCACAATATAACTGCATATGCTTCAATTTAAAGACATATACATACTTAACTTTCTGCCTTCACTGCATTAATATCTAGATGTGTAAATGGAAAGAAAAACTCACTCTTTACATCATCATACAATACCTAGGGATATGTTTAATAATTCAAGAAACATAATTTATGTAAAGGAAAGTAGAAATTTAATTCAAAGATATAAAGTAAAATCTCACAAATTTTAAAAAATAGTTTTGAATGTTAAAATTTGATATAAAAATATTGATTCTCCTAAATTAATAAATAAATAGAATACAATTCCAAATATAATCCCATGGCCTATTACTAGAATTAGAGTCAATAATACTAAGATATGTAGAAGACTAAATGTCAGAAGATAAATAAGAAACTAGAAAAAGAAGGCTTTGGAGGATGGGCAGGGGACTAGGGGAAATGATTTATAACATCTAAGCCATTCTAATCAAGCAGTATAATATTGGCATAGTAATAGCCAAATAGTTCAAGGAAACAAAAGGGAGAGCTCAGAAGTAAATATCCAAGACACGTGTCTGTGTGTGTGTCGTGTATTTGTGTGTATGTACATATATATTCCTATAGACATAATTAGTATTTAAATTCAATGAGACAAATGTTTTCCATAAAACCATTATGCTTGATAGAGTTAAAGGAATGATACCCTTGTGGCATAAAGAACTATTACCAGTACCTAAGAAAAAGGCAAAGAAACCAATAGAATAGTGGGCAATAGATCTGTGTATAAAAATCACAGAAGAGCAATCTCAAAAAGTAATATGAAAATTTCTCATTCTCTGTATTAATCATGAAGGCATATCCTAGTATTAATAACATATTGCCTTCTGCTCATAATACTTTAAAACTGGAAGAAGGGAATTGCCATTAACTGGAACACAGTAAACTAGAGAATTAATAGATTTGACAAGAAAATATCCAGCAGTATACCAGGAGCTCAGTGTGGACATGACATTGTTTGTTTGTTTGTTTGTTTTGGCCACATGGGCAGCATGTGGAATATCTTGGGCCAGGAATAGAACACTTACCACAGCAGTGACCCCAAGTACTGCAGTGACAACGCAAGATACTTAACCCCTTTGTACCATAAGAGACTCCTGGACATGTTATTTTGAGATTCATATTGGACACTCAAAGTGGAGTTATCCAGTGGCAGTTGTACATGCAGGTCTGGAATTCATGGGTAAGTATGAATCTATGTAAAGAAGAGATATAAGGATTGAGCCCTCCAGCACTCCAAAATTCTGGAAGATGTGATTTAGAATTGCCAGAATCACAGAACTAATTACAGAAGGTAAGTTTGGAGATGCTACAGAGAAAAGAGGTAAATTAGCAACACATCATGGAATAACAGTCATTAAAAGGAATGAGTTGGCACTGTATCATTTACTTTGGAGGGATTTCCAGGGAGTATGGTAAGTGTAAAAAGCCATGGGCAGGAAAGTTTATTTTCTATTGCCACTTATATCAAATGAAATCCAAACCTCCTTCCCCCTAAAAAAGATGGGTATGTATGTGTTCATATATAAACATGAGAGCAAGCAAAAAGAGAAGAAAGAATAGACACTAGATAGTTAATTTTGGTCACCAGGAGATGTATATAGGGGAGAATGGAGGGGAATTAAACCAGAAATGGACATAGGTTTAATATAATAATTTTATATAATTTTGAAAGTTTTCCATGATTTTTAAAATGTGTGATATTGTGATAGAAGCTGTGCAGTGACATCAAGTCACTCAGTCCCCAAGTTGCCAGGAATAATGGCTGCTGAGACCTTGTGACTAATTCTTCTTCCAGGAATTGCCTTTGGCAGAAGGGAAATGCCTTGCCCAAGGTGTGATATTGTGATGTAAGAATTCTAAATTGGTCTTTGTCTCTGGTTCCTGGCACAGAGCTCCTAAAAGCCTTGTAGTTTCCTCATAGGAGTGCTGGGAGCATCCTTCATCCTTTATTCTAATATTTGGTCTTTGACCCTTGTTGCTAATTCAGAGTTTCTACACCCCTTGACATTTCCTGGATGATGGGAGTGTCTTTTGTTTTAATTAGGTGACTCTTGATGGGCTCCTGGATGGCTTCAGGATGGAGGCTAGTCACCAGAAAGACTAAGCCATGATTAGAAGCTTGGCACTTTCAGCCCCCTCTGCATCCCACCAAAAGGGGAGAAAGGTTGGAAACTGAGTTTAATCATCAGTGGCCAATGATTTAGTCAATCATGCTTATGTGATGAACTTCCATAAAAAACCCTAACCTGACAGGTTTGGAGAGCTTCCATGTTGGTTAACACATGGAGGAGCTGGTAGGGTAATGTGCTCAGAGAAAGCATGAAAACTCTTGTGTCCCTTCCCCATCCCTCACCCTATGCAGCTCTTCCTTTTGTTCCTGAGTTATACCTTCTATAATAAATGGGCAATAGTAAGTAAAGTTCTTTCCTAAACTCTGTGAGCCATTCCTGAAAATTATCCAACAATAAAAGGCTGTCCTAGGAACTCTACAGTTGATCAATCAGAAGTGAGGAGCTGTCTTGTAGGACAGAGCCCTTAACCTTTGGAATCTGCATTAATTCCATATATATTTTGCAGTATGAGTTAAACTGTAGGACACCCAGTCAGTGTACACCAAGAATCAGATTACTGTTTTGTTTTTTCGGGGAGGGGGTGTTTTTTTTTGAAGTTTACATAATGATTTATTTTTCCATTATAGCTGGTTTACAGTGTTCTGTCAATTTTCTACTGTACAGCATGGAGACCCAGTTACACATACATGTATACATTCTTTTTTCTCACATTACCATGCTCCATCATAAGTGACCAGACATAGTTCTTGTTTAGTATGAGAAAAACTCAGACATTTGATGTAAGAAGTGGTAAAAGTAGTAGAAAAAAACAGTGTTTTTATTTACAGGGTCATATTTCTTCCCTGAAGATAGCTAGTCCAAGACATAATGACTAGTTGTTACAAGGATACAAAGAGAGGCCTGGTCCTCTTAATTCAGTATGTAATAACAAAGGGCTTCTGAATGCCTCATTGAACTAGTTGAGATTTTTGTAATGACTATATTGCAGTTCGGTTTCTCCCACAGCACCATCTTGCTTTCCTTGTTCTTCATACTGTGTCTAATTAATATCCTATACACAAACTCCTTTTTCAAAGTCTTTCCTAGGAAACCCAAGTAAAGGCTCCATGTGACCTTACTATGTGAAAAGAAGCATATAAGTGTTTTCGAATGTATGTGTATGTTAATGTACTGACAGGGAATGACATGAAATATGGCCTCTAAAATATTAATGTTGAGTCTGACAATGAGAGTGGGATTTCAGGTGGCCTCTTCTTTCTCCCTATAGTTTTACCTGTTTTTCCAATTTTGCCATGAGCGTACATCATTTTTACAATCAGAAAAATTATATTTATTATAATAAGTTATATAAATATAAATAGAACAATTAAAAGCAGACAGTTATAAATTGAGAGGTGAATGAGAAGAAAATAGGAAAATAATGCATTGTCTTTCATAGCAGGGAGTCATAGGATTCTGTGTAAAGATGATTAATCACAAAATGGAGATTCAGCATATTATTAAGGTAACCTCTAGAAGCAGCAAAAACTAAATTATTAAACATTTTTACAATGAAATATGAAGATTGGGGTATGAAATATGCATAGAAATAGTGTCTTTTGCTTTTTCTGTATTGTTGAAATTCTTTGTCATGTGTTATTACTCTGGTAATAAATTCTTAATTTCTTTGAGAAAAATAGCACACATTAAAATAAGTCAGAAATAGGGAGTTGCCACTGTAGCACAGTGGAAACTAATCCAACTAGTATCCATAAGGATATGGGTTCGATCCTTGGCCTCACTCAGTGGGTTAAGGATCCAGCATTGCCGTGAGCTGTGGTGTAGGTTGCAAACACAGCTCGGATCTGGCATTGTTGCGGTTGTGGCATAGGCCAGCAGCTGTAGCTCCAATTCGACTTCTAGCCTAGGAATTTCCATATGCCATGGATGTGACCCTAAAAGAAAGCAAAATAAAAAATAAGTCAGAAGTAAAATTTTAAAGATATAATAGTGTTATTTATGTCTTTACCATCAGACTGCCTATAGTATTCTTTTTCATAATTTATATAAATTCATAAAACTTAAAATCAGCCTTTCCCACCTATCAGATACGTAATCTTAAAGGAAGTGACAGTCTCTGTAAGAGTTAGTTAACTTCTATGTTCCTCAGATAGAATATGGCTATAACATATTGTTACACGCATGTGTATGAATTAAATGAGATAATGCATACACAGTGTTTAGTAAAGATCCTGCCACAGAGAAGTGTTTGGTAAATGATGAACTAAGGCCTGATTTTTTATGTTTCTTGAGAGTTTCATGTACTCATGTAGACTTTCAATAAATACCAAACTCCGAATTAATATCTATGTTTCCAGAGTAATTATTAATGGCGCCAAATTTTCATTCTCAAAAGTGTCCCAATCTGTTAAATAAATTCTATGGTCATTCTACTTATTAATAATAACACTAATATAAGAAAGAGAAAGAATTCAGATATTCTTTTCAAGTTCATAAGGTACTCCTCTCAGCATACTACTTAACTAAGATTATGGGGAATGAACACTGTCCATTATATGCAAAATATATCTCACCTATAAATCATACAATCACTGGCAGTCTCAGCTAAACACCATCTTTGAATAATCAAAGATGACAACATCACTATTAAAATTTTATAACAATACAAATAAATTATTTTGATTTTGAGTTTACTGTCAGAATCTTTAGAAATAGTTAAATTGAGTAGTCATGATTGTTTTCCACCACAAAGAACACAAGTCTCCTTATGTAAGAAAATACAATCTCTAGGGAGATGCAGGCTTGGATTCTCTTATTTCTGTCCTCTTCACCTCCCTGAATAGCTCACAGTGTTGCTTGGAAGCATGTTTCTTATTACAGGGATACAAAAATATAAAATTAACTTTTTATCATGATGAAGCCCTATGTGAACACTAAGACATGATGAATTGACTCTTTTTTCACTTTAAATAGACTATATCTTTAGAAAGATTTTATTATCAATTTCATATTTTAAAAAATAAGGTATGTTATCTATTAGAATTACATTGATTGGACAGAGAAAATTAGAGTTTTACCTGTGCATTTTTAAATGACCTAGCTGCAGTATCTAATCATCTCAAAGATATTATGTTCCAACAAAGTTGTACTCAGTGGTACCTCTGCAATGCTAGTCTTAGTAATTAGGACTCAATCTTCCAGCCATTATGCACACAACTACCAGCGACCCAGAAAACTCCTGCTGACATTGAAGGAACATAATGAATGCATAATAGGCCATTCCCAATCCATCCCCTTTTCAGAGTCTGTGTACCTCTTCTTCACACAGACTTTCTTCTACCTAAAGGAAGACATTAAATGCTGAAATATATGCAGCAGGTCTAAAGAGAATAAAGTTAAAAGTAGATAATGATTCTAAATGGTCAATATCATTTAAATGACTCCAGATAATGATGTGTTAGTGTAAGCAACATCAAAGACCTCAACTCCATTCTAACATCTCTAGTCATCTTTAATTTTTCTTAATCTCTAAAAGAAATCTGCATAGCCAAGCAAACCCTCTCATAGCCCCTCAAACATGTCATAATCATTTCTGCCCCTAAACATTTACATTCAATGTGGCCTCCAACAGAAATACACATTACCCACAAATTATACACACCAACTCTGTACATTCTACTCATCCTTATTATATGTGATGTCTTTCCTGATTCATATCATACTATCATATTGATGTCTCTTGCCAACCACTTCCCCAGCCACATCACAGGCTGAGCTCTTGCATCTCTATTTCTGGTATGATTGCCTACTGCCTGACATTGTCAGGGAGTCTGTTTACCTATGTGTCAACGTGTGTACTTAAAAAGACAGAACTGTGACAGAGACTGGCTAGATTTTCATTACACTCATTGCCTTTTCTTGCTAGGCTTATAGCTCTATCACATTCTCCAGCCTTCCTTGCAGTCAGGTTTGTCTACATAATTAAGTTACAGCCAATTAAATGTGAGTGGAAGTGATGTGTACCACTGCATTCAAAAAACCTCCTAGAGCAATTCTCCATGCTCTTTCCACATTCCCCACCTTGAGTCAGACAATCATACCAATCTTGAAAGGTAGGAATTGAAGATAATGGAGCCACAACATGGATCCACCTTGTAGAAAAAAAAAAAAAAAGTGCTCTGTAACCAGGAATACCTGCTTTGGACTGTTACATAAGTATAATATAAATTCATGTTGTGTTAATTCACTGGTATTTAGTTATCCTTGTGTTAACAGTTAGCATTACCCAAATTAATACAAAAATCAGAATCAGAAGTGGGATGACCAGTGGTCAGCAGTATGTAGTAAAGGAATTGGTATTAGAGGATAAAAAGATAGAGGCTTATATCATGCAATGGTAAAATAATTACCATAACGGTCACCTGAGATAATCAGGTGTTCAAATAATATGCCTACTGAGCCTGTATCTCCAAGGAAAGTGGTTGCAAAAAAAAGTGTGTATATTTTTCCTTTCTGCTTCTTCACAGAATGTTGTGGCCTGTATGTTTGTATCTCCCAAAACCTCATATGTTGAAGCCTTTGCCCCAATGTGTTGTAATAGGAGGTGGGGCCTTTGGGAGATAGTTTAGATGAGGTCATTGAAGGTAGAGCCCTCACAATAGGATTAGTACCCTTATAAGAAGAGTAAGAGACCAGAACTCTCTCTCTCTCTGCCTTGTGAGGACACTGCAAGCCACAAGGAGTCTTCACTGCTGGCACACTGTTCTTGGATTTCCCAGTCTCCAGAACTATGAGAAATAAATATTTGTTGTTTACGCCACCCAGTCTATGATATTTTCATTATAGCTGCCTGAACAGACTAAGATACAAGGTATAAAAGAAAAGAGATGTGCTAAGGTAAGAGTTAATTGGTTTAAAGGAAAAATGAAGAGGAATAGAGAATTCAGAAATGCAAGGCCTTGAAGGATTGGGAGATTAGAAAACTCAGCTGCTTTCAGCCTGCAACTACTAGAATAAAAGACTGAAGAAGACTTTGAAGGACAAAGGTCATTGATTGCTCAGTTAAGCAAATTTTCACACATAAAGCAAATCAGAATGCAAGTATTTCCTTTCTATACAAGCCTATTGTGTTTCAGGTACCATAAAAATACTCCCACTAAATTGAGAAATAGAAGCAAGATATACCTGAAGACCTCTCTCAAACACCTCAAAGAAAGCATATTGATTAAGCAAAGATGAATTTATTAAATTTATTGCAACAAGGAAGAATACCACCTTGACTGTCTTAAAGTTATCTCAAAAGTTGAAAATAAGGAAATTATAGGAAAGTTTTAGGGCCTAGGTTGAGAAAATGTAAGGTAAGTGTTGCAAGGCAGGGATCCTGTTCAGAATGGGCAGATTACGACATACTGGGATTTGAATTAGCATCACAGTAGGACAATGGCCTTGAAGCAACCTTGATAAATAAGCTGTTGTTTCTAATGAGCATTTTAGTTGCTTTATAGTCCTACATTCCACAAAAAAAAAAAAAAAAGTATTTTCTGGAATGAGTAACTAACTTGTGCTTGGTCTCAGTACTATTTAAATAAAGACAGTGCTATATGTCTAGTCTCATAACTAAAAACTCCAAGAAAAAAAAAATATATATATATATATATTCAGAGGCAGAGGAAAGAGTGGTTTAAGTAATTGTTTGCCACAGAGACAAAATGTTACGTTGATTTCAGTTATCAGTTCCCACTTTGGGTCATTCTCCAGTATATTCCCTAAATCCTTTGTCACAGGGGTCATGATCAATCCAAATGTGCATTGCTATTTGATGAGTCATAGTCATGTATGTCGTGTATTGAGTACCCTTGTTGGATGATAATCTATTGGATCGTTTGACAGAAAAATGGCTATATGTCAGCCTTAAAGACTCTGATGATAACACATTTGAGCACTCTGGCATAGGCAAATACTAAGGAAAAGATTATTGTGATCAGAGTTTATAATCCACTTCTGAGTCAAGAGTAAAGAGTGCTGAAATTAAAGCAAGAAAATAGATCCAACTGTCAACATAAAAGCCTATAGTATATAATTTAGTTTTTTGTTACCAGATATTTTGAAAACAATAAAAAATTCCAGAAAATCCTGTAGGATTAAAGAGAACACCATAATATCTGGGGCTGCTCTTTTTAGAATCACCACCAATCTGGTCTCAGCAACTTCTCAGGCAAGGACATCTATAGCATTAATGGCATCGTCATGCTCTCCTGTATCTGTGAACTATCACATGTAGGATATGACTCCCACTTACAGACACACTGTAAAGCAAGAAATGACATCAGAGGACAGAATAAAGAAGACTAAAATTCCCTTTTAGGAGTTAAATTTTGGACTCTCAAATTGAGACTTCATTTTTCCTCTTTTATAACTAACTTACCTAAAGATTTCTCTTTTTTCTTTTTCTTTTTTTTTTGAGAGAGGAAAGATGGCATATCAAAATGGGTGCAGGGTGATATCAGGTGCTATTCTGAATACAACCATCAGCTTCTAAAATAATCAGAGTTTTATCCAGTTTTGCAGGTAGCAGCCAATAATCTTTTCATGCACAAATCCAGTACCATTTGTTGGGAGTCATCTGGTGTTCTTTTTGAGCCAGAATACCTTTGGGGTTATCTAATTATTCTGTAAACTTTTAGTGCTACTCAGTAAGAGTGGATTGGAGTCAGATGTGAGATTTAAATTAGGTAGATCATCAGTTAGTGCTACAGTAAAACAGCATGAGGTTAAGATTAAGAAGTAAGCCTTCTTGCAGGTCTGTTAAAATGAAGTGGTGACTTAGTCGCTCAGGCTGCCATAACAAAATTACATAGACTAGGTGACTTAAACAGAAATTTATTCCTTCACAGATCTAAAGACTGGGTGCCATGCTGGTTGGGTTCTGATGAGAGCTCTTTCTGGATCTCAGATGGCTGGATAACTGTTATGTACTCACAAGGCAGAAAGAAAGAGAGTGAGCAAGAGGGTGAAAGTGAGAGCTAGAGAGAGAGAAAAACATTCGTGTCTCTTCTCATCATGGCACCAATTCCACCATGAGGGCCCCACCTTCATGACTTCATCTAAACCTAATTATCTCTCAAAGCCCACATCCCTAAGTACCATCACTCTGGGATTTAGGGCTTCAACATGTGAATTTGGGGTGGGATATAATTCTGTCCATAGCAGGTGGCTTTCACTTGTATACAGTATTTTTCTTAGTCATATTCCAAACTTTATTTCTGTGGAAGTTTTGAACTATAAGAAGCTCCTAGATATTGTTTATTGTTTTAACAAAGATAGAACCCTCCTCTCCTAAATGTGATAGTTAAGAGCTTTTACTTTTCCTGTCTGACCTGTTGCATTGTTTATAATCTAGGAAATTCCTTAGTAGGTATACCAAATCAACCCATATGCTAGCTAATTTATTAGAAAGAATTGGTATTCATGGGACTAAGTTAGTCTGATTTATCTTTTAGCCAAATCATGAGGAAATTATAGCCTGGGACTGAATACATATTAAGGAATTGCTCATGATACAAAGAGCATATTTATATGAACTTTATTGGTATCATAATTAAAGGACAATTAGTGAATGTCAGCAAATCCAGAAACTTAAAGCAGATTAGAATATACAAAACAGCTGGGGAAGGTAAACAAGTGCAGGCAGATTAAATCATGATTATCTGTGGCTCTAGTCAGCTGGATCTTGTTCTGTAGGTTTGGGGTAGAAACTGTCTACTTCATGCAGTTGTCAACTTGATCCAAGTATTGAGAAGCTCTTCTCAAAAGTTATCTGCTTCTGGGGTATATCTAAGAATATTCATCTGAAGCCTTTGGCTAGGAGTCTTCCAATGAGCTACAGATGGCTTATATCTCTGAAACTGATAGATATAAATCAAGGATCAGTTCCTCAAAGCTTTACCTAATGGTTAGCAGGTGACTGATAATATGTCTATTTCATAGGAATTCAAGGACAGTTCATCTTTGACATCTTTTTCAGAAAACCAAATCTCCACATTTTAAGTTATGCGAAGATTGCTTGAGGGGGTGCTGAGGAAAAGCTGCCTATGCCTAGTAGTGATAAAATAAACGGACTGCATAAACCTCATGCAGTATTTGGTTATGTCTGTTTATAACCAGGCAGAATCTAGGATTAAAAGTAATATTTCTAAATTCGTGAATTATGTTTCTAACACATAATCAAAAAGTTGATGAATGTGAAAAAGAGTCCATCTCATTATCATTAAGATCAGCTGTAATACTTTAGACCGTGGAAGTTCAAAGCACTAAGAGCTTTGAAAATCTTAATTTTAGAATTCCACTTGTGTTTTCCTTCTTTCTCAAAGACTGAGGGTTTTGCTTTAGAGACCATGAAGTTCTCACTAGGTAACAAGGCCTTGAAAAATCTCTTAAATGAGAACTCTAGCAAAATGAGTGTTTCATCACAGGAGAGATAGCAAATGAAAATCAAGCAGTTATTTTACCACTATCACAGCTCAGCTCTCTGGCTGGAAAAGTGCCAACTAATCCTGAGAACAAACAACAACCAAGACATAGTTAAAATTTATTCTAATTCATTCATTCATTGTTAAATAAAATGCATTTTGAGATTTTCATAGCTTTAGATTACCGAGTGCAACAAGGTAAGGGCCTCGATGAGTAAGCTGTGAAATGTACCTGATTTCATTGTTTTACAATATATCTCTGAGGAGCAAGAGCATCCTGGAGCAAGCACTTAATTTTTTGGCTTGGTTTCAATATTGTTTAACATAGGAACAGGAAAATAGGTTTGGCCTCAGTAATACAAACTACAGGTAAAAAAAAAAAAAAATCATGTTGGTTTCCATTCTCAAGAGAAGAGAAGCAAAAGAAACAAATCAGAGAGCTGTGTCTAGGAAAGAAGTTTGGGAAAGATTCCTGGCATTAGAACCAACTATAAACAAACAGATCAGAAGCCTACTAAATCTCTAAGATAATACTTTGCCAAAGAAACTCTTGGCTGGGTTTAAAAAATCCTTTGATTTCATCAAGATTTAACATATCCCCCGAGCACAGTAAAATTGCACCAGTTGGGAGTTCCCATCTTGGCTCAGAAGAAACAAATCTGACTAGCATCCATGAGGACGCAGGTTCAATCCCTGGCCTCACTCAGTGGGTTAAGAATCCTGCATTGCCATGAACTACGGTATAGGTCACAGATGCAGCTTGGATCCCAGGTTGTTGTGGCTGTAGTGTAGGCCAGTAGCTGCAGCTCCAATTCAACCCCTAGCCTGGGAACTTCCATATGCTGTGGGTGTGGCCCTTAAAAAAGACAAAATAATAATAATAATAATAATAATAATAATAAAATTGCACCAGCACATAGTGACTGTGAAAGTCATACAGTTCCCAAGGAGGGCATGGTCCCCAATTCCTACTTCTATTATGGCCATAGAGGATAATGGACAAGGAAGACTCTATTGTCCAGTGGAAACAGGAGCTATAGATAATTTTAGACAAAGGAGTTCCTTCCAAAAAACAAACATCCTCCATAGGTCAGATAGTGTCTTCACTGTGCCTGCCACTAGAAGGCATTAATACTGTAGACCAGAAATAACTATGTCTTTCCCAATTTCCATTTGGGTCATGGAAGTTTTTAGTGTGTCGCTTTGTCTCTGTTTTTCCATTGCATCTGGGACATATGTGGAATCGTGGGTGTAAGATCAGGAGGGTGAATAGTTTTAGTTTTGCTTTTACACATCATCAGAAAATATGAACCCACATCTATATTTGAAAAAGAGGATGCTGCATAACATAGAGATCCTGAACTTGGAGCCAGATGCTGCCTTAGGTTACCTCTTTTTGAAGGTTTATGGGCATAATTTCTTGTCCCTGTACTATACAATACTAAGACCTGACATATTTTCCTGCACCTATGCTATAAGAATATTGAGACCAAAGCAAATTAACTTAGCTACCTGCTCTGGGACATAGTTGATCCTGAAACATAAGATTGTAAAACAGCTATTGTTCCCAGTGGAAGGTTCTTGTCTCAGAACCACAGAAATGAGGAGGAAACTGGGAAAGTAAAGTGAGGATGTATTTAAATGAGAAATATGCCTCCAGAGGGAAAGCAGGCAGACAGGTGCACAGTTGACCTGAGCTTCTTCAGCAAGCCACTTGTGAGGATCATTCAAATTAAGGGGTGGAACATTCATTGAGGAATTAGGGGCTTGGGGTTCACATTCCCTAATTTTCATACCAGCTCCATCTTTCTGAAGGAAAGAGGGATTTTTGTCCTGATTTAGCCTTGACCAGAAGAGTCATAGCATTAGTACATGATGGAACTTCTTATCTACAAGGCTAATTTTATTGTAATGAGGACATAATGTGCAATGGATTACATTCAGACACTAGAGAGTCCCACCTTTCCCCAGCTTTCTTTGCCTCCAGGACACTTATCACCCTAAAACATATGGTTTCCTGTCAGTCTGGACGTTCCTACTTTGTCTGCCCATGGACGCCCTATTTATAAGATGCATGGTTTCCTGCCACCTGGTCAATGCCCCCTTTCTCTGCTCATACCTAACTATCTGCCTGCTGTAACACTATCAATAGATACACATAAATAGATATACATGTAGATAGATATAGATAATAAATAACCAGAAGAGCAGAATGTGTCAGAACCTCACCAGGTTTCTTCTTCCTCCTGAGCTCGTAAGGCAGGTTACATTTCCCATACTCACCTGAGGTTAGATGTGGCATTTCCCTTTTAATAGAACATAAACAGAATTGATTTGTGCCTGTGCCCTTTTACACTTCCTTTGAATGATCCTCCACGCTCTCTATGTGGCTTAAGGTGGACAACCACAGTGACTTTGGAAATAATTTGGTAAGAATCATAATATTACAAGATACAAGGAGCCTCAGTCACAGAATCACTATATGAAGAAAAGCCATTTGCAGACCAGAAATACAAACTGGATGGTTTTGTAAACCAGAAATAAACATTTATTCTAGTAAGCCAATGAAACTTGGAAAGTGTTTGTTACAACAGCTAATGCCACCCCAATTAATAGATTAGTTTACTGCCCTTTAGAGCAGATTTAGACTCAAACACACCTGGACTGGTAAACAGAACAAAAGCAGAGTTTTCTCCTTACACTCCTGCTTACACCCTCTTGTGCTGAGTTCTCTGAACAAATTTACATAGAAGTCTTCTACTATCTTCATTCGCCATTCCCCTTCAAATAGACTATTAGAACGTACAGGTCGGGAAATGTGCGTGATATTTCTTTTCATGTCTGCCCAATAAACACAAGGTGGGCACTCAACAGTATTCATTGAATTCAATTTAATTTCTCAACACTTATATTCTAACACAAACTGCTGCTTCTTAGTAGCTCAAGGCCTCTCAAGCTTCTTTCTGGCAAAGACTATGCCTGACTAAAGTTCTACTTTGGGGGAAGCATGTGTTCAAATAAATTTCTAGTAGAGAAAAAAGAAAATCCTACCAGGAAGACAAGGTTTTCAAGTGACATGTCAGTACTAAGCTGTCAAAATCTTCCAAGCAGTTAAGAAAAGTCCTTAACTCTTATAAGTCATATAAATAGGTGTCAGTCTCAGGGCAGGATACTCTGTTCATGCTGCTCTGGAGGTGGATGCACAAGAAGAACTGCGTTTATAACCACAGAAAGGTCTATATACAAAATGAGTCAAAAATCAATAGATATAGTCACTGAAATGTAGTTCAAAAATCCTGGATCCTTTATTTTTTAAAATAGTATTTGCCATTACTATCAGAAGCAGATATTAAAAAAAAAACTGGCATATTAAAAGGTATCAAGTAGAATCCAAAATCCATACCAGGTTCTGAACTAGTCCTAATAATATGAAAATCTAGCAAAATCACATCTATAATTACTGAGTGCCAACTAAAGAATGTCACTTGCCATCTGGATCTACATGAAGTCATTAGCCACTGCAGTTGCTGACCTTCAGTACCGTACCACCTGAAAAGAATTCAGGGTAGAGCTCAAGAATCTCTTTGCTCTGGAAAAAAAAAAAAAAAAAACCTGGCAAAACAGGCCTTCAGAGAGTTAGATATTTTCAGGACAAAATTTTATGAACCCAATTTTTGCATCTTCTCATACCTAGAAAATAACTAAAATCATTAATGGGGACATTTGCTCTTCCTGATCCTTAAATGCACGAACCCCCTTCACCAAAATCATATGTATACTGACCTCCCCCCACCTCTTCAGAGCAATTCCTCAGAGCTACCTGAGAGGCTGCCTCTAAGGCTATAGTCCTCAGTATACTCCACATGAAACTGAACTCATAGCTTTCACATTGTGCATCTTTTTTCAGTCCACACTTGCTGCCTCTATAAAAACATAATTCCTCTAGAACCAGCAGAAAAATGTTGCTTTTTTTTTTTTTGTGGTCTACTAGCAACCCAGGAGCCAAGAAAACAAAACTATTTTAGTCACAATATTTCATCCTGCTTTTGCTTTGTGTATCAACCAAAGAATCTAAGCAAAGCATGCCTTATGTCAGCAGTCTCGAGAAGGCAACCCAGGAGTATCAGAAACTTTCTGTGCCTTTAACTTTACCACATTAGCCAAGAATAATTAGCAATGATCTGAAAGGAATTTTTTTTTAAGGCAACAATTCACACTTCAGCATTTATGCAAAATTGGGTAATTTAAATGTATGAGATGATTAAGAAAGAATCTTCTCTTTAGTTCCCCAAGAATGTATATGTTCTTTTCTCCTTATGCAATTTCTAGGATGGTCTGTTCTCTGATTCTTTTCCTAGATCCTCACACTTCTTAAAATAAAGCATTGTAAATATATACAATAGAGTAGGAATTTTGCCTATGGCTTCCTATGACTCTGTTAAACACTTGGCAAGAGAAGTATTTTAACTATTTTTGAATTGTAACACGCTTATGTGGAAAACAGCGATGGAGCAAAACATAAAGGCAGACATCTATGGAAACTCTTCAGGATAATTTTTCAAGTCTAATAAATGTAGTACCCACATCTAAACTCTTAAGTGCCTTAATGCTCAGTGCCCTTGCATCAATTAACATTTAATTTGACTTTTTAACAACCTCACTTATCACTAGTTTTTTTCATGCCCATGAAGCTAACAAATGCTAGCTTTTCAAAGCTGACAGTTTATGATTACTTATAACCAACACAATTTCAGGGTAATGCAATAAGAGATTAATGGTCCACAGAGGTGATGCAGCCACAGGGCTTGCTATGAAAAAAAAAGAGAGAGAGAGAGAAAGATAAACTACATATCTAGTAAATGCTTCCTTTGAATAAATATATTTGAAAACCATCTAAACCAATGTCAAGAAGGAAAACTTCCACCTAATTATATTAACAGTGCTTCTAATTGTACACTTCAGAAGTGATTTAAGGCCCTTGTTTATAAAAATTCTTCCACTTAATAAACATCTGGTATTGGAGGTGAAATGAAAAAAATGTGCCAAGGAAAAGTTTGATTTAACAGCATGAGGAAATCAATAATTTTAGACTCAAATTAATAAGGTGGTATTGCTATTTTGCTACAGGAAAAAGCAATAGATTTGAAATTGTATATGTACATTGATATAGATATGGATATATATCCTTGATATATTAAATGCATTAAATTAAAAAATCAAATGCAGTACTAAAATAGTGAACACCTGAGAGGAGTCACAAAGATGACTTTTTAAGGATGCTCATAGCATTTTACATTTCTAAAGGAAATTACTTGAATAGAGGACCAGTGTTAAAGAGAAAGAAGATTTGCGTAGGTATTTGGATATTACCCAGATATATAAAAACCTATATATTTATATATGTGATATATGTATACATGTATATGTGATATTTATGGTATATTTATACATATATATCATTAATTTATAAATGTATTAATAGCATTACTTTACAGGAAATCAATGCACTTAGTACCACCACATGTTCCAGTTCTTCCTATCCTTCATGATCTGTCAAATAAATATTAGGTTTCCAATGCATTTTCACTACCTTTCTCTCCAAAATTTCTAGAATTTTTTATCTGTTCTCTCTACGTACATTTTAATGTCTATCATAATTATTTGTATAAAGCTTTTTTCTCCATTATTAGATTATAAATTCTTTTTCTCCAGGGTTATAAATAGTAATTGCTTTATGCAGAGCAACCGATTAATACATTTTTGTTAAATGAAGGAGAAATATATAGATTTTTATTTTTTTTCATTTTTTTTAACTTTGAAAGTGATTGCCACACTAACATGATTAACACTGTGTTGTTTTATTTCATTACTCAATGAATTTATTACATTTATAGTTGTACAATGATCCAATTTTATAGGATTTTCAACCCACAACCCACAACCAAGGATCCAATTTTATAGGATTTTCAACCCACAACCCCAGCACATTCCCCCACACCACAACCTGTCTCCTTTGGAGACCATAAGTTTTTCAAAGTCTGTGAGTCAGTTATCTGTTCTGCAAAGAAGTTCAGACTCTCCTTTTTTCAGATTCCACATGTCAGTGAAAGCATTTGATGTTGATGTCTCGTTGTCTGACTGACTTCACTTAGCATGATATTTCTAGGTCCATCCATATTGCTGCAAATGGCATTATTTCTTTCCTTTGAATGGCCAAGTAATATTCTATTGTGAATTTGTACCATATCTTCTGATCCACTCCTCTGTCAATGGACATTTAGGTTGTTTCCATGTCTTGGCTATTGCAAATAGTGCTGCAGTGAACATCAGAGTACATGTGTCTTTGCAAGTCATGGTTTTCTCTGGATAGATGCCCAGGAGTGGGATTGCTGGATCAAATGGTAGTTCTATTTTTTGTTTTTTGAGGAATCTCCACAGCAGTTGCACCAATTTACAATCCCACCAACAGTGTACTAGGGTTCTGTTTTCTCCACACCCTCTCCAGCACTTACTGTTTGTAGACTTTGGAGAATGGCCATTCTGGCTGGTGTAAGGTGGTACCTCAGAGTGGTTTTGATTTGCATTTCTATAGTAATGAGTGATGTTGAACATCTTTTCATGTGGTTTTTGGCCATCTTTATGTCTTCTTTGGAGAACTGTCTCTTTTTATCTTCTGCCCATTTTTGGATAGGGTTGTTTGTTTTTTTGGTATTGAGCTGCAGAAGGTGTTTATAAATTTTGGAGATGAATCCCTTGTCAGTCAACTCACTTGCAAAGATTTTCTCCCATGCCATTTTCATTTTGTTTAGGGTTTCCTTTGCTGTGCAGAAACTTTTAAGTTTAATGAAGTCCCATTTGTTTATTGTTGTTTTTATTGTCATTACCCTAAGAGGATGATCTGCGAAGATGTTGCTGTCATTTATGTCAGAGAGTGTTTGGCCTATGTTTTCTTCTAAGAGTTTTATAGCATCTGGTCTTATATCTAAGTCTTTCATCCATTTGGAGTTTATTTTTGTGTACGGTGTTAGGGAGTGTTCTAATTTCATTCTTTTACATGAGGCCGTCCAGTTTTCCCAGCATCACTTATTGAACAAGCTGTCTTTTCTCCATTGTATACACCTACCTCCTTTGTCATAGATTAGTTGGTTGTACGTGCATGGGTTTAATTCTGGGCTTTCTATCCTGTTCCACTGATCTATATTTCTGTCTTTGTGCCAGTACCATATGGTTTTGACGACAGTTGCTTTGTAGTATAGTCTGAAGTCTGGGAGGCTGATTCCTCCAGCTCCATTTTTCTTTTCCAGGATGTCTTTGGCTATTCTGGGTCTTTTGTGCTTCCAAACAAATGTTAAAATATTTTGTTCGAGGTCTGTGAAAAATGTCCTTGGTAATTTGATAGGGATTGCATTGAATTTGTAGATTGCCTTAGGTAGTATAGTCATTTGGATAATATTGACTTTTGCAGTCCAAGAGCATGGTATGTCTTACAATCTATTTGTGTCATCTTTGATTTCTTTCATCACTGTCTCATGGTTTTCAGAGTACAGGTCTTTTGTCTCTTTAGGTAGGTTTACTCCTAGGTATTTTATTCTTTTGGATGTGATGGTAAATGGGACTGCTTCCCTAATTTCTCTTTCTGCTCCTTCATTGTTAGTGTATAGAAATGCTGTTGATTTCTGTGTATTAATTTTATATCCTGCAACTTTGCCAAATTCATGGATGAGCTCTAGTAGTTTTCTGGTAGAGTCTTTAGGATTCTCTAGGTATAGTATCATGTCATCTGCAAAGAGTGATAGTTGTACTTCTTCCTTTCCAATTTGGATTCCTTTTATTTCTTTTTCTTCTCTGATTGCTGTGGCTAGGACTTTCAAAACTATGTTGAAGAGTAGTGGTGAGAGAAGACATTTTTTCTTGTTCCTGATCTCAGCAGGAACTCTTTCAGCTTTTCACCATTGACAATGATGTTATCTGTGTGTTTGTCATATATGGCCTTTATCATGTTGAGGTAAGTTCCCTCTATGCCCCCTTTCTAAAGGGTTTTTATCAGAAATGGGTGTTGGATTTTGTCCAAGGCTTTTTCCGCATCTATTGAGAGGACCATATCATTTTTATTCTTCAGTTTGTTAATGTGGTGTATCACACTGATTGATTTGTGCATATTGAAAAACACTTGCATCCCTGGGATAAATCCAGCTTGATCATGATGGGCAATCCTTTTAATGTATTGTTGGATGCAGTTTGCTAGTATTTTGCTGAAGATTTTTGCATTGATGTTCATCAGTGAAATTGGCCTGTAGTTTTCTTTTTTTGTGTGTGGCATCTTTGTCTTGTTTTGGTATCAGGGTGATGGTGGCCTCATAGAATGAGTTTGGAAGTATTCCTTCCTCTGCAATTTTTTGAAATAGTTTCATAATGATAGTTGTGAGCACTTCTCTAAATGTTTGATAGAATTCACCTGTGAAGCCATCTGGTCCTGGACTTTTGTTTGATGGAATTTTCTAATCATAGTTTCAATATCAGTTCTTGTGATTGGTCCATTCATCTTTTCTATTTCATCTTGGTTTAGTTTGGGAAGATTGTACCTATCTAAGAATTTGTCTGTTTCTTCTAGGTTTTCCATTTTATTGGCATATAGTTGCATATAGTAGTCTCTTATGATCCTTTGTATTTCTGTCATATCTGTTGTTACTTCTCCTTTTTCATTTCTAATTTAATTGATTTGAGTCTTCTCTCTTTTTTTCTTGAAGTTTGGCTAAGGATTTATCAATTTTGTTGATCTTTTCAAAGAACCAGCTTTTCATTTCATTGATCTTTTCTATGGTTTTCTTTGTTTCTATTTCATTGATTTCTGCTCTGTTCTCTATGATTTCTTTATTTCTACTAACTTTAGATCTTGTCTGTTCTCTCTTGAGCTGCTTTAGATGTAAAGTTAGCTTGTTTATTTGAGCTTTTTCTTGTTTCCTGAGGTGGGCTTGTATTGCTATAAACTTTCCTCTTAGAATGGGTTTTGCTGCATCCCATAGGTTTTGGAGTGTCATAACTTTGTTGTCATTTGCTTCTAGATATTTTTTAATTTCCTCTTTGATTTCTTCAGTGATCCATTGATTGTTTAGTAACATGTTGTTTAGTCTCCACATGTTTGTGTTTTTTTGCAGTTTTTTCTTGTTGATTTCCAGTCGTACAGTGTTGTGGTCATAAAAGATGCTTGATATGATTCCAATTTTCTTAAAGTTACCAAGGTTGGATTTGTGCCCCAGGAGGTGATTAATCTTAGAGAATGTTCCATGTGCACTTGAGAAGAATGTGTATTCTGTTGCTTTTGGATGGAATGTCATATAAATAGCTATGAAATCCATCTGGTTTAATGCATCATTCAGGGCCTGTGTTTCCTTATTGAAAGAAGATTGGTCCATTGCTGTAAGCGTGGTGTCAAAGTCCCCCACTATGATTGTGTTATTGTTGACTTGTCCTTTTAAGGTTGTTAGCAGTGGCCTTATATATTGTGGTAAACCTATGTTGGGTGCATAGATATTTAAAATTGTTATATCTTCTTCCTGAATTGATCCTTTCATCACTATGTAATGACCTTCTTGGATTGATCCTGTGATCACTATGTAATGACCTTCTTTGTCCCTTAAAATATTCTTCATTTTAAAGTCTATTTTGTCTGATATGAGTATTGCTAGTCGAGCATTTTTTTGATTCCCATTCGCATGAAATATTTACTTCCATCTTCTCACTTTCAATTTGTATGTGTCCCTAGAAATGAAGTGGGTCTCTTGAAAATAGCATATATATGGGTCTTGTTTTTGTATCCATTAGGCCAGTGTATGTCTTTTGGTTGGGGCATTTAGTCCATTAACATTTAAGGTTATTTATGCGTATGTTCTTATTGCCATTTTTTTAATTGCTTTGGATTTGTTTTTGTTGCTCTTTATTCTTCCCTTCTTCTCTTATTCTCTCCTGTTCTGGCTTGATGACTATCTTTAGTGTTGTATTTGAGTTGATTTTTCTTATTTGTGTGTGTGTATCAATTGCAGATTTTTGGTTTGCAGTTATTCTGAAGTTTTGATATGAGTCTATATATATATATGAGATTATTTTAAGTTGTTGGTCTCTTAATTGCAAGTGCATCTCCAGTGTCCTGCATTTGTACTCTCCTCATGATTTCTGATTTTGGTGGCATAATTGTGTGTGGATGGTTTCATATCTTTACTGTATATATACATTTACTGGTGAGCCTTGTCATTTGTGGTATTTTTGTTTCCAGTTGTGGCCTTTTCCTTTTGCCTAGAGAAGTTCTTTTGGTATTTGTTGTAAAGCTGGTTTAACGTTGCTGAATTCTCTTAGCTTTTGCTTATCTATGAAGGTTTTGATTTCTCCTTCAAATCTGAATGAGAGCCTTTCTGGGTAAAGTAATCTTGGTTGGAGGTTTTTTCCTTTCATCACATTAAGTATACCATGCCACTCCCTTCCTGCCTGCAGAGTTTCTGCTGAAAAATCTTCCAATAACCCTATCAGGGTTCCCTTGTATGGTTATTTGTTTCTTTTCCCTAGCTGCTTTCAAGATTTTCTCTGTCTTTAATTTTGGTCAGTTTGATTAATATGTGTCTCAGTGTATTCCTCCTTGGGTTTATTTTATATGGTACTCATTGTGCTTCCTGGATTAGAGTGAGTGATTCCTTCCCCATGTTAGGGAAGTTTTCAGTTATTATCTCTTGGAATAGATTTTCTATCCTTTTCGCTCTCTCTTCTCCTTCTGGCACCCCTATAATACAGATGTTGATGTTTTTAATGTTGTCCCAGAGTTCTCTGAGACTCTCTTCATTTGTTTTCAATCATTTTTCTCTTTTCTGTTCTGTACCCATAATTTCTACTAATCTGTCCTCTGCCTCACTTATTTGATCTTCTGCCTCCTGTATTCTGATGTTAGCTGCTTCTAGTGACTTTTTGTTTCAGTTATTGTATTTTGCATCTCTTCTTGCTTAAGTTTTATATATTGTATTTCTTTGCTCAGTGTTTCCTGTAAGTTATCCATCTTTGCCTCCAGTTTGTTTCTAATGTCTTGCATCATCTTCAGCATCAACAGTCTAAAGTCTTTTTCCTGGAGGCTGAGAATCTCCTCATTGCTTACCTGATTTTTGGGGTTTTTTCTTTCTCCCTCATCTGAGTTATAGTTCTCTGTCTTTTCATTTTTCTAGGTTTTTGGTGTGGTGAACTTTTTACAGAAAATAGAGTTGTAGCCTCTCTTACTTCTGGAGTCTGCCCCCCTTGTGGCTGAGGTTGGTATGGGGGCTTGCTGTAGGCTTCCTGATATGAGGGACTGATGCCTGCCCACTGGTATATGGAGTTGATTCCTATCCCTCTGGTAGGTGGGGCTTTTTCTCAGGATGGGATTAGAGGCAGCTGTGTGCCTGGGGGGTCTTTAGGCAGCCTGTTTACTGATGGGTGGGCTGTGATCCCACCTGGATTGTTGTTTGGCCTGGGGCTTCTCAGTGCTGATGGGTGGAGCCAGATTTTCCCCAGTTGGCCACCTCCAGAGAAAGGCACCCTGCTGAATATTCCCAAGAGCTTTGCTTCCAATGTCCTTCCCCCACAACAAGCCACATTCGCCCTTGTTTTCCCAGGAGGTCCTCCAAGAACTGCAGTCAGTTTTGACTCAGATTCCTATGGAGACTTTGCTTTGCCCTGGGACCCAGTGCAGGTGAAAATATGTGTGTGCCTATTAAGAGTAGGGTCTCTATTTCCCCCAGTCCTGAGGAGCTCCTGTGCACAAGCCCCACTGGCCTTCAATGCTAGATGCTCTTGGGGCTCTTTCTCCCAGTGCCAGATCCCTACATGTGAGAGTTTTATGTGGGTCTCAGAACTCTCACTCCTATAGGTGAGTCTCTGTGAACCAGTTAAAGTCTGTGGGGCTACCCACCCAGGAGGTATGTGGTTGCTTAAATCATGTAATCAGCCCTCCTACCTCTTGATGTGGCCTCCTCTTTGTCTTCTGGAGTAGGATATCTTTTTGAAGGTTTCTGGTCCATTCAGTTGAAGATTGCTCAGCCTTTAGTTGTGAATTTTGTTATATTTAGGAGAGAAGTTGAGCTCCAATCCTTCTATTCCACCATCTTAATCTCATCTTCTATAGATTTTTTAATATACATATGAAATATATATAATTGGATACTCAAATAGATGTTGTAACTGAACAAACAGCTTCAATGAGAGTATTACAACTCAAAATTCATATACTAAGGGAATAATTATACTATATTTCAAGAAACATGGTTTTATTTAAACTTTCTGAAAAGATTTGCTTTAACAGTAGAAAATATATATATGTTATAAAACATTGTTCATCATCATTCAAAAAGGTGAAAGAAACAAAGGCAGTTTCTTTTCAAATTAAACGTGTATTGAATATCTATTACTGGCCAGACACTTTGCTGAGTGTCAAAAGATCTAAAAATAAAAAGACAAATTCCCCAGTATCAAGAAATATTGTTTACTTAGAAAGGGGGACATCAATTTGTTTAAATGATTAAGCTCCACTTCCAGTGGTTCCTCTCCAAAGAAAAACTTCCACTTGGGAAAAGTAGGGAAGATGTCAACCACAGATACAACAGTGTGCAAATTCTAAAAGCTGTATAGCAAATACAGAAAAACAAAAGGAAGCAACAATCTTTTTTTTATACAAACAATATTTATTATTTTTTTGCCAAGGTGTGCAGCAGCCTGATATAGGATCTCAGTTACAAGACCAGGGATTGAAGCTGGGCCTCAGTGGTGAAAGTGGCAAGTCCTAACCACTAGACCACCGGGGAACTCCCAAGAAACAATAATCTTGGCTAGAAAGGCAACTTGGTATAGTGGTTAAGAGCCCAAATATTGATATTGCAACCTGGATTCAAATCCTACCTCTCCTACTCCTCAACTGTGTTACCTTAAGCCCATTCTTCACCCTCTTTTGGCCACCTATTTCCCATCTGTAAAATGGTGCCATTAAAATACTAATCAAGTATTTCTCTAGGAAGCTGTTTGGATAAACTATAATAGTAAATGCTCTCCATAATGCTTCCCAAATAGTAAGTCCTTATATAGTGATAGATGATATTATCTATTTTATTATTATAATTTATTTGGGGGAAAAAATCTCTTCCAAGGAAAAATCTTCCCAAAAGAACCTTAGAATTACCCCCAATCAAAAAAGTACTAGCCTAGAAAAAGAGAAAACTAGGGTTGTAGAGACTGTAACAAACAGGAGCACAAGCCACATCTCATAAGAGGCTCAGCTTAGTTCAAATCAGTTATTCCTGTTCAGCAATTCAGGTCCAGGCTTCCTAGAGCTTCACATTTTCTAAGAAAAAAAATTGAAATTGCTAATTTCATATGAAATTTCCCAATTGTTGCAACAGTGGATGGTTTGCAACCTCTGCTCTAAAGGAAAATAGACTATGCTGTGATGGAGTTCAAGACATTATTCCAAAATATAGCATCTGGGCACATTGGATATTTTAAAGTGAAGGAATTTGAGAAAATAGCAAAAGCAAGATGGTCTCACTGAACTCCCTAGAATCTTCTCCCTTGAAGTAGGTCATAAAACCTTCATGTGGGAGGTTTCCCTATACCTGTAGGGAAGGAAAAGCCTTAACACCAAGAAGAATCCAAATGAGCAAGGCTTGCTATGTTCCCCCAGATTATAACATTTACCTCGTACACTTTATCCTATGATGGTTCACTACAGCTTTCCACTCTTCACCAAACCTAGCTTTAAAATACTCAGGTTTAACCATTCTTCAGGTCTTTATTTTCTTATGAAGGCTCCCATGTCATGTAAAATTTACATAAAATAATTTGCATACTTTTATTAATCTATTTTTGTTGGTTTAATGTTTAGACCCAGGTAGTGATTCTTAAAGGGACAAAGGAAATCTTCTCCTCCCCTCCAGGTGCAAGAATTTCCCTGTACCTCTCTCTCAACAAAATCTTGTTCAGTCCCAGAAGAATAGAATTGTCACCAGGTCTCTAGAAATATGCACCAGCTACTAGGAGTAAGCAACATCATCATCTATGTGAACAAACAACCAAGAATAACAAAACATCTGAGGAAAACAAACAGGTGGTAACAAATTCTGCAAAGAGAAAAGATAAATTCTGAGGAAATTTTATGATTTAAACAAAATAAAGCATTCAATAAGTATAATGAATATATTCAGATATTTTGGAATATCACAAAGAAGAAAAAGGAGAAACAAATGGGGAAGGAAGAGGAGGAGAAGGAAGAAAAGAAGGAAAAGGAGAAGAAATAAGCAATGAGAATTTTTGGAAATTCTCTTATTTCCAAAGTCAAGAGATCAATAAACTAAATAGTAGAAAAGTCTAAGCTGAAGATAAGTTATTTTAACTGAAGTAAACAGAGAGATAATCTTCGAACACAATATAAAAGGACAAAAATTTGGAAAAGTTTTAAGTAATGTAATTATGTCTGGGAAGTCCACAATAAAACTGAGAGGGTCTCCAGAGGAAGAGACAGAGAAAGGGAGGGAAAGAGAAAATGGAAAAAAATTTCACTGACCTAAAAGTCAACTTCAAATGGAAAGAGCTCTAAAGTAATTAAGTGAGAGAAATTTACCTATACAAATGAAAAGTAGCAGAATGTTCCACCCTAAAATACTTCTCTTTGGCATAAGAATTATTTTGAGCTGATTATTTTGAGAAACAGCAGATGCAGAGGAAGCTCTGAAAACAGAAAGCTACCCTTTTGAAAGGAAACTTACATTTATAACAGAAATCTCCATTTGTAAAATTGCCTCCCTCACTATACCACAAAAAAAAAAAATCTTATCAATGTAGAAGGTATTAATTTATACAGCTGCACAGCAAACCTTATCTTTCTTACCATGATTTGCCTGGTAACTTTCCCAAACGGGCATTCCTCACATCATTCTTTCTTTCGTCTGTAGCTGAATGTGATTCTAAGAAACCTTAAAGAGGTATTAATTTTTTCCAGAGTTCTAAGCCAGAGTGCTAAACCACCTTGAAGAGTTACTTATTTTTTCCCCAGGTATCTCCCATGTATACATTAGATACACATTAATAATCTTCTGTTAGTTTTCCTCTCATTAGTCCATCTTTTATTATGGAAGGTCTCAAACAAGAACTAAGAAGGGTGGGGGAAATTATTTTTCTTCTACACATATCCTGGTGAAATTTTTTAACTCCAAGGATAAAGAGTAAATTCTAAAACAATCCAAAATGAAAAAACAGCTTCTTCAAAAAATTAACATTATATTTTAAAGAATGCTAAAAATAAAATAGAAGTATGTTATCAAAACTCAAGTGAGAGAAATCTAAAGATATTTCAGAAGCTTATTTTATATTAGCTTTTCTGAAATAATTCTTTGAAAATTTACTCAATATTGTACTTCACCAAAATAACTAGGTACAAGAAAAAACTAAGATATATTTTAAGAATAAGAGATATAAAATATTAATAATATATTTCCAAACATTTTTTAAACACATGGAATGCAAAGTTTCAAACAGATTTATTAAAATTTTAAGATAAAACTCAAGGGGGTAAAAATGACTGGAGGAGGTAGAAAAGGAAGAGAAGAAAAGTAAACATAACAGATAAGTCAAAAACATATGGTGGGAATAAATTTGGAACAATCGATTAACATAGAATATGGAAATGGGTAATATCCTATCATAAAAATACTGTTTGTCATACTGAGTTCTAAAATACTAACCAATTATACATTGATAACAGAGATGATAATTTAAACAAATGACACATATAGACTGAAAATTATGAGATGGAAATGTCAGGAAAACTCTCTCATCTCCCCTCAAAAAAAAAAAATAGCAGATGTGATAAAACAGAATTCAATGTCTAGAAATTATTTAAAACTTAAAATAAGAAAAACAATTTACAAAAAATTTACAAATCTCTTTATGCAACCAAAAAGTAACATCAAACATAACACAAAATTCTAGAACTACAGAGAAATTTACAAGCTAATATTCATAAAGGCACATTTACCACACGTCTTCAAAATGGTCATATAGAATACACAAGAATTAGGAGAAAGAGGATTCAAAAAAGGTAACTTATAGGCATGATATAAGGTAAAGTAATTTTTTTTCCCATCAGAAAACACATTTTTATATAGGAATAGAACCTTCAAAGATCGTTCACAAAACATCTAAAATTTCAAAAAAGTGCAAGTCACAGAAAAAAATACTTTTTACCAAATACAATAAAACTAGAAACTAAAAACTAAAAGAAAGGCCAAAATATATATGCAATTATAAATGTAAAAACACTTCTTGGTTTTGATCATCTACTATTTACATAAGCATTTCCTATAATTTACATTCTTAAATTATAGGAAATGCTTATGCTTTGAAAAAGAAAAATCTATTTTGGCAATGATTCTAAAAACCTGGGGAATTTTCTAAAAATTTTAAGCCTAGGTTTCAGCCATGGAGCAGCAATATGTTTAAAAGCTTCTCCAGGTGATTCTAAAATGCAGTGGGTTTTGAGAAGCACTAGCCTATGCAATAGCCAGTATACAACTGAACACGTGGGATTGAAGCATTGGGGAAAAGCCAACAGGAGACCACATATTTGCATATTTGGGAGTTAGGAATAGCAAGTCAGATGCTAAGGGCAGAACTTATCTGGCAGACCCTTTTATTTGGAAACCCAACATAGGGTTTCCCCCATAGTATAAATTTAAATGTCTTTAATCATTTGTAGAATGCTACAGGCTCCATCATGTCCTACTTTCTCACTGATCCAAATCCCATATTTAATTACCTGACTGATTTCAGCTACTAAGTGTGGTTAAAATCATAAGAGTACGTAAGATTACTCAGAGAAAAGGAACAAGGCTAGATTGTCCTGCAAGTACTTTGAAGGGCGAGGCAGTGGAAGAGAATGGGGAGGGGGAGGAGTCAGAAAGAAAGGTAAGATCAGAAGAGAGATTAGAGAAGAAACCAAGAGAAGGCTACAATTCAGTATATAAAATGAATGTAGATTAGTGCCTATACATGCATCTAGAAACTTAACTTAGTCCTTGTTTTATGATACTCAGTTTTACCACTAGTTGGAAGAGTTGAAAGGGATACAATTTGATAAAATTGTATTGTGTGTGTGTGTGTGTGTGTGTGTGTGTGTGTATACTGTGCAACAGGAAAAGGAATTTTGCAAAGTGATGATTGAGTACATGGTGATTCTTTCACGAAATGCTCTATATCTACTAAGTTAAGATCTTTAAGTTTCTACCTAAAAATGAAGTAATTTAACAAGGTAAAAGTTTTATCACCAACTTCATCCTGGCCCTCAACTGCAGCAACCACCTGCTGGTTAGAGGATTAAAGAACACTCTGTTTTTCATGTCTAATTAATATTGTCTTGCTTAGAGATTGTTTGAAGAGAGTGCCAATTAGTGTCACCAGCCAGCAATTGCATTTTCGCACGTTTAAGACAGCATGGAAAACTTAGTAAGTACTGAAATACCATTCTTGTTTGATCCACCTCTTTCCTCAGTTTGTAATAATTATGAAAATAATCAACATCTCTAAACACATAAAATTTCATACACCATTTCTAGGCAGAAAATACAAGATGAAAGATGATGAACTCAAATACATGGCATACCATACACACACTTCCTCTTTAATATCTGAATACAAGATCCTCAAGGTCAAGAATTGGACATCCTTGTTTTCATACTGCTCAGCATAATCCCTAATACATAACTGAAAATATTTCTTATGCTAAAGACTCATCATGAAGAACTAACAACTGCAAACTATAGGAATTGTGTAATCAATGGTCAGGCAGTATTAGAGAAAGGATTCTGCAGAGGAGATGAATAGTCAATAGTCTATATTCCATTTCCAAACTCCAGGTATCCTAGGTTTCAACCACGTGAAGTAAAAGACCAACATCTGTCTTTTTCCATGATTTCCATACCAATAACATCAAGCAATTCCTAATTGCCAAGAATAAGTCTAAAGAAGGGCCTTTAACCCAAATAAAATGGAAAATGTAAAGGAAAAAATACATGGTAATTTTGAGAAATATTTTACTTCCTCATAAGGGAAAGTGGCTGAAGGACAGTCTTTTTCCAATCCACCCCTTCTTTACTGATTGTGCAGATGCCACATGTAGAGATGATGTTTGGAGGATCAGCAGCCATGTGATCAAATGGTAGATACCACCATCACTGTGGATTACAGGACCAAAAGAGAAAGTACATGTCCCTGAGAACAGTGCTAAGCCAGTTGATGAACCAATATGGAGACTGCCTACCTGTGAATATCTTATTAGAAGATAAATGTCCTTTTGGCTTAAGTCATTGTCTGTCAGATATTCTATTTCTTTTACCAAAACATTCCAATACAATGTCATACACTAAGACAAAAACTACTTTTTTCCTACCAATAGCCATTCTCTTATTCTTTGCCAGAAAAGAAGCTGTTCCCTAAGGGACTAAAAATGCCAGGAACTTAATTTCCCATCTTCACTTGCTCAGTCATGAATATCTAATGCCATTCTTGCCTGTCATTCCTGAGGGGAAGTGTATGGGGAAGTCACTTCTTAAGATATTCTTCCTTCCTAAAAGAGATGCCCAAGAATAAGGCTGTGTTCCCTTTGCACATTTTAACATGCTGTGTGAAGATATGAACTTGGAACTATGGCAGCCAGTTTATAATCTTGAGTGGAAATCCAATAGAACTAGAGAAAACCAACATTCCTGACACCTTTGAGCAGCTGAACTGATACAGGAAGCACTCAACTTACTCTGTACTTGTGGTTATGTAAGCAAATTAAAATCCTAAATTTAAGCAAATTTTAGTTGGATATTACTTTATTGATTAAAGAATTCTAACTTAAAAAACTCATCTAATAGGATTCTTGTGAGAAAACAATGAGAAAATTTATGTAAACTGCTTAGCACAGTATCTGTTACAAAATGAATACTAGAAAACTTTGGCCAATATTATATAATAAGTATATACTATAATGTCTACCTAGACCTTTGCCAATATTATATAATAAGTATATACTATAATGTCTACCTAGACCTTTGCCTTCTTCTAGTACCATCAATCTCCTTATTTTGAGAAAATGGTCCCCCTCTTCACAGATTCCATCCCATTATCTGATGGGAGCTGTCTTCTAAAAAGATCCAAATTCACAAATCACACTATTGGACCAGGAATAGAATTTAGTAACAAGCTGAGCTAACCATCATGCTCCTTCATACTGGTTACATTCACTGGTCCAGTAGTTGATATATCAAATGCATTGAGGACATCAGACTCATGGGGAAAGCCTCTGAGAGGATGAGAAACCAATACACAGAGAAAAACAGGGATAAGAAAATTTTTTAAAAAAATGATCGTGTTCAAGCTTCTGCTTTCAATTTCTCAGGTCCCACTGTTGCCCTGTTATTAACTTCCCGAATTGTGTGTATATATAACCCATCTGTGAAATACCCTAGTATCATGTTAATGTATTAGTGGAAATTGAGTTCTGGTCACTTGGTCAGTTAGAGTTCTATTAACATACTGTTTTCTCCCTTATGAAATCTCATTCACCCTTTATCAAATATCAATTGCCAGCTGTATTCATTCAACAAATATCTATTTACTCTCTATAAAAAATCAGGCACTGTGATAAGAACTACAGATATAAGTATGAAGAATACATACTCTTTGTCTTCAATTTGCTTGATCTTTGCAGATACAGACATGTCAAGATCATTACCAAAGCAAATATTAAGTGCTAGAAAAAGCTGTGGAAAATGAGGTGATGAAAAAAGGTAAGAAGGCTTTTTACTTTAGCCTAGGATGACGACCCAGGTGTTAAAGTAAAATTTCCAAATGAGATAACAACTGACAGTCTAAAAGGACAAACCAAATTTGGCCAAGGAGATTCCACTCAGGAAAGTAACTGGATCATCTATGTGTTGAACCACCAGGATTTACCGCCCAATTAAACAAGAGACTGAAATAAACTCTACTTTTAAGACTTGGTTTAACACTTCGCCTCTTCACTGTTAGAAACTGTGGAAAAAGAAGTGGCTTGTAGGAGAAAAGAAGATAAAATATGGACAAGATGTGTTCCAAGTACTTTGGAGAAGTTCAAATGTAGAGAGCAGGGACTTTGATAGATGGGTTAGAACTAATTTTTTTAAGTGGCTTGTCCTACAAGTATATATTAGGAGTTATCAGCATATAGATGACAATTGGAGACATAAAGGCAAATAGGACTATGAGAAGAGAGTGTGGAGGAAAGAAGAGGCACACAAATGGAGCCCTAGGGAACACATGCCTGGAAAACCAAAAGAGCTGAATTTCAAAAAGAGAGTGGTCAATAATTCATACCCAGAGAAAGAGAGTAAAGTAAGATTAGTACTAAAATATGTCCTTTTATTTTAGCAACAACAATGACAATAGTAGGTTCAGTTTGTGGAATATGATTATATGGATTCAATAATGAGTACAGTGTGTGTAAGGGTGGATGGGACTGTAAATTACTGTTACTCTTTTGAGAGTCTTAGTGATGAAGGGGAGGAAAAAAGATCAGGTAGGACCTAAAGTCCTTGTTTTGTAGTTTATTTAATATAGGATAGATACTCATGGGCCATGTTTATATACTTAGAGGAAAATCCATCACATAAAATAAAAGATGAGTCGAAGAACACAGGACAAGAATACTGAAAGTGAAAGTGATGTCAGCAAGAGTCAGATGAAGCTGGATTCAGCCATTCCTCTATCCTAAACCTCCACAGTGCACAAGGACCTGCATGCCTTGGTCCTGAGCTATTTCCCCAATGATGCTTCTCTTTCTCCACTGACTCTTGTACAGGCCACTTCAGACACACTCAAATGTGCCAAGCACACTCCAGCCTCTGAGCTTCTCACTTTCTCTTTGCTGCTTTAGAAAGTGCTTCTTTCAAGATCTACAGAACTCCTTTCCTAATTTCCTTCAAGTCTCTGTTCAGTGAGGCCTGCTACGACCACTGTGGTATGTAAAACAGCCTTGGCTCCCTTGTCCCTAGCACTCTCCAGCTCTCTTTGTTTGCTTCATGGTTTTCAGTCATTCTTACCACATTCTGACATATCATAAATCTGTGTGTTTATCTGCTTATTGTCTGCCTTCTCTCCCTAACCTGTAAATGCCATAATGAACATTAAACATGTGTATTTGTAATAGTATATTTCCAGTGTCTAAACAGTGACTGGCACTTGATAGGTGCTCAGATAAACTGTGGTTAAATGAATGAATAAAACATGTTTTAGAGAGTACAAGCTAAATTAGAAGGAAGTGAAGATACAGGGGAGTATCAGATGAGGAGGAAAGGAAAAAGATGAGAGCCCAATGATCAGAATTCCAAGAAGTAAGAGAATCTAAGCTGTGAGATAAGAGGTATGGTCAGATCATACAGCACTCAGGTGTAAGATCTCAAGATCCATACATGTGGGGGTTGCCAACATCCACGATGGCCCCCAGAGAGTGGACCCCCCCATGAGGTGTGATGAAGGGGAATCTCTTTGGAGTTCAGAGAATCAGAAGATCCTTATGTTAAGGTGTTGGCTACATCATGGTCATTGTAGTGAAAGTCTCCTGGGATAATGGCAAGAAGTGGTATGTAGAGCCAGATGACCAATGAGTAACATTTCTCAGTGACCTAGGGATGTCCAGGTAATAAGTGGTGACAGAAAGGGTGAGGTGGAAAGTGGGGGCAGAGGGCATTGGTCGGTAGTCCCACAGGACAGATTTGAAGCAAGGTGAGGATGGTAGGCTTAGATTTCCAGAAATACACAGCCTGTGATATCAATAGATTAAGGGCTTATATGACTAAAAGTTTTTATTTATTTATTTTGTTTTGTTTTACCATAGTGACCCATCTAAAACCTTTTCTTTAAATTTCAAATGAAAGAAAAATGATGGAGTGTTTTCTTGGTGCCCTGATAGAATGGAATCCAGAAGAACCTCGTTTAATAAGGAATCAGACTGCACTTTCAATGTTTGACAGCTGACAGCTGTGAACTTCCCTCCTGCCCTTGTGACCTTCATCTGGGAAAGCTGATAAGAAAGCCTGGGTGCACGTGCCTTCTGCTCCAGCAGGAGATTGAAACAGAGCAAGCCACTGCCCTGTGTCCAGACCCAGTGAAAACCTCACACCAGTTTCCTTTCCTCCCTCTCACAAGCCATTTACTGACCAGTTTAGAAATCCCACTCTGCTCTCCCCTAAAAGTCTCACGATTTAAGTAATAAATCTTTTCATATCTTCTGTATGCATCTCTGTCCTGACAATGGGTTCATTTTTGTTGGGGTTCTATTCTGTTTCTGCAGTGTGCCCACAAGACCTGATGACTAAAGACACTTTTAAGCAAATCCCTCACTGATCTCATTACACAGAATTCATCTCTTCCCTTATGCTCTCACTTCTGTTTATATCTATAATGTTCATCATAGTCTAATAGTTATTATAATTGACTGTGCATGGATTTATTATCCTGATTAAGATTCTTGAGGATAAAAATGGCATTTTACTTATCTCTTTATTTCCCAGGACTTTAAGTCAGAATGCTTGATTAATTTTGATTTATTGAAATTTTTAGGAGGTATGAGGACAAAGTTTCAGTCTTTATCTGAAGCTTTAAAAACACACCCTTGAATGTATTCTGTCCCTCTTGGGCTCTCAGAGTTTGTGAAATACTTCAAATCATGATATAAAGACAGCAAAGCACAATATAAAGACCACTTTGAAAAGATCGATTCCTTCCAAGCTGCTTCCATTCCCCTCATGGAATCACTAAACAAAAGGCTTAGTTGAAGATCCCCAAAAGTTCATTCATTTTCTGTAAGAGTTATGAGAATGCTCATAAAACCAGTTTTGAATAAGAACCCACCCATATGGTTTATGCTGTTTTTCAGGCAGTTAGCCTAATTAAGCCTCCTAGACAGGTTAGAGTCCCCATGTGGAAACTAAATTGAGTTTAAATGCAGAATTATCTCACAATCTATGAGCTTTTTATTGATGCCCCAGTTAATTTTGACAATTGAAGTCGCTTCCTGCTTATCTTCACTTTAGGAAGATGAATAATTATGGAAATGACCTCATTAACTCTTCGATGCCAGTCATTTGAATTTATGGAAGTTATTATGCCCAAACTCAAAGCTGAGGAGAGAAAAATAATCAGTCTATTAGGCATATTTGTTTCAAATTTTCATCTTGTTCCACTTCACTGTCCTACCCATAGGCACTGCCAGAAATGTGAAACTGTGTGTCTGATGACATAAGAGGAGATGAAGGAAAAAATTCTCCATTCAGGTGGTCCTCACCACTACCAGGACCCCTTACTTCTCAAGAATGTGTTTCTTTATCTCAGGTTGCCAACAGACTGCATCCTCTGTGCCCTCATCTTCTCAGTCTGCATAAACAAAAATTCAATCACCGTAATAGACTCTTTACTGTGAAGAAAGGAGTACATTATGAGTCATCTGAAGGCAAAAATAAGTCAATGAATGAATTTGGGGGGAATAACAAAATATTTCTTGGAGTTAGATTCAAATAGTCATTAAAAGACAGAATTAAACTAGGAATGTGCCCTAAATTGTACAACAGAGGTTATATAGCTAATGACTTCTAGGTTCATCAAGGCTGAGTTATTAAAAGTGCTCCAGCTTTTGAGAGAACAAGATGGCGGAGGAGTAGGGGGACATGCTCACTCTCTCCCACACACACAACAAAAAAATGCACATCTACAGAATAAATGACTCGCACAGAACAGCAACCAATCGCTGGCAGAAGAACCTAAACTCCAATAACGGCAAGAAGTTCGTGACATTACGGGGCAGAACGGGAGAAAAGAGGAGAGTGAGAGAAGGTGATTCCGAGCGGGACGGGCGCTCCCGAAAGGGAACTGCAGGGGAGAAAGGGATCCCGCACCCTGGAAAGTCACCTACACGGGGGAAAGATCAAACGAACCGGAGGAATCTCCAGATGCAGAGAAGAGTGTAGCAGTAAGTTGGAGTATGGAAAAGCCGATCAAGAACCGAACGGACCATCTGAACTACGGGCACAGTCACCAAAAATTGAGACGCCTGGGTGGGGGCTGGGCACCGAGACCTAGGCTCCAGAGGTTAGTCCCCAGGCTGGGGCGGAGTGGAGCAGAAACTGCTTGGGAGGTCTAGAAACCATTTGACGGGGCAGAGACTGCCTGGGAGACTAGAAAACAAAGCTGTCACAGAGGAAGGGAGCAATACTCTAGGGGCGGGGAAGTGGAAAGCCGCATCAGAGGGAACCTGGGAAACGAGCCTGGTCTGCGCCCGTGCTGGGGAGGGGAGAGAAGAAGGGGTGGGTCCCCATAGAATACCCCCCATGCCACAGCAAGCTTACAGGCCCGCTAGCTAGCTGAAAGCTGTGCTTCCCAGTGCATCCCCTCCCCCCACCCCCACCACCCCCTACGCTCTCGCTGAACCTGGGGCTGCCTGCCATCCAGGAGGGCTGGCCTCAACAATTGCCTGAAGCCTACCACCGCAGGGGCTGTCCCTGCACAGGCCTGCTTGCCCTTTGGAGGGGCTACACTTCCGCAGAGCAGCACCAAACACCACCAGCCCCTGAGAAAAGGCCTGCAGCCCAGAAAAGCTAGAACAAGCCTAGCCAGGCCGTGAATAGATCTGCCTAATTCTCGGATGGTTTTTCTGAGTCGGGCTATCCCGGGGAGGAGCCTCTTGGATTTCCAGGGGCCCTGCTACCCGCCCAAGCGCCCAGGGGGTGCCAAGCTCTAGAGGATCAGCTGCATAGGACTGCCACTCCAGGCAGGACCCCCTACAGCCCAGAAAAGCTGCAACAAGCTTGGCCAAGTCGGGAAAAGATCTCAAACAGTCTTTCTGAGTCAGGCTGCCCTGGGGAGGAGCCTCTTGGGTTTCCAATGGCCCTGCTACCCGCCCAAGCCCCCAGGGGGGTGCCCCACTCCCATGGAATATCTGCTCAGCACCACCAGCCCCCTAGAAGAGCCCCTGCAGCCCAGAAAAGCTGCAACAATCTTGGCCAGACTGTGAAAAGATCCACCTACATTCTCAGGCCGTCCTTCTAAGTTGGGCTGCCCTAGGGAAGAGCCTCTTAGGTTCTCAGAGACCCAGATAGCTGCTCCAGCCCCCAGGGGGTGATGCAATCCTGAGGAACAGCTGCCCAACACCACCAACCCCCTGCAAGAACCCGACAGCCTAAAAACACCAGAGCAAGATCTGCATGACCAAGTGAAATCTGCTACCATCGTGGTGTGGACCTCAATAAATTTAGGAGCATAGAAATTATCTCAAGTATCTTCTCTGACCACAATGCCATGAAATTAGAAATCAACCATGGGAAAAGGAAAGAGAAAAAACCTACTGCATGGAGACTAAACAACATGCTACTAAAAAAGCAATGGGTCAATGAGGAAATCAAGAAGGAAATTACAAACTACCTTGAAATAAATGATAACGAAGACACAACCTCTCAAAATCTATGGGATGCTGCGAAAGCAGTGCTCAGAGCGAAATTTATAGCAATACAGGCCTTTCTCAAAAAAGAAGAAAGATCCCAAACTGACAACTTAACCCTCCACCTAAATGAATTAGAAAAAGAAGAACAAAAAAGGCCTAAAGTCAGCAGAAGGAAGGAAATTATAAAGATCAAAGAAGAAATCAATAAAATAGAGACTCAAAAAACAATAGAGAAAATTAATAAAACCAAGAGCTGGTTCTTTGAAAAGGTGAACAAAATTGACAAACCCCTGGCAAGACTCACTAAAAAGAGGAGAGAAAGAACCCAAATAACCAAAATTATAAATGAAAAAGGAGAAATCACAATGGATACAGCAGAAATACAAAAAAACCATAAGAGAATACTAGGAACAACTATACGGCAACAAGTTTGACAATCTGGAAGAAATGGACAATTTTCTAGAATCTTACAGCTTGCCAAAACTGAATCAAGTAGAAACAGACCAACTGAACAGACCCATCACTAGAAATGAAATTGAAGAGGTCATAAAATCACTCCCTACAAATAAAAGTCCAGGACCAGATGGCGTCACAGGTGAATTTTATCAAACATATAAAGAGGAACTGGTGCCCATCCTCCTTAAACTCTTTCAAAAGGTTGAAGAAGAAGGAATACTCCCAAAGACATTCTATGATGCCACCATCACTCTCATTCCAAAACCAGACAGAGATACCACCAAAAAAGAAAACTATCACCCAATATCATTGATGAATATAGATGCAAAAATTCTCAACAAAAGCTTAGCCAACTGAATCCAACAACATACCCAAAAAAATTATACACCATGACCAGGTTGGGTTCATCCCAGGTTCACAAGGATGGTTCAACATACGCAAATCAATCAGCATCATACACCACATTAACAAAAAAAAGTCAAAAATCACATGATCATCTCAATAGACACAGAAAAAGCATTTGACAAAGTCCAACATCCATTCATGATCAAGACCCTCGCCAAAGTGGCTATAGAGGGAATATTCCTGAACATAATCAAAGCCATTTATGACAAATCCACAGCAAATATAATACTCAATGGGGAAAAACTGAAAGCCTTCTCACTCAAATCGGGAACAAGACAGGGATGCCCACTCTCACCACTGCTCTTCAACATAGTTTTGGAAGTCCTAGCCACAGCAATTAGACAAACCAAAGAAATAAAAGGCATCCATATAGGAAGAGAAGAGATCAAACTGTCACTGTATGCAGATGACATGATACTATACATAGAAAACCCTAAGGACTAAACTCCAAAACTACTTGAACTGATTAATAAATTCAGCAAAGTAGCAGGATATAAGATTAACATTCAGAAGTCAGTTGCATTTCTGTATACCAGCAATGAAACATTAGAAAAGGAATACAAAAATACGATACCTTTTAAAATTGCACCTCACAAAATCAAATACCTCGGAATACACCTGACCAAAGAGGTAAAGGACCTATATGCCAAGAACTATAAAACTTTCATCAAAGAAATCAAAGAAGATGTAAAGAAATGGAAAGATATTCCATGTTCCTGGATTGGGAAAATCAACACTGTAAAAATGGCCATACTACCCAAAGCAATCTACAGATTCAATGCAATCTCTATCAAATTACCCATGACATTTTTCACAGAACTAGAACAAACAATCCAAACATTTATATGGAACCACAAAAGACCCAGAATCACCAAAGCAATCCTGAGAAACAAAAACCAAGCAGGAGGCATAACCCTCCCAGACTTCAAGAAATACTACAAAGCCACAGTCATCAAAACAGTGTGGTTCTGGTATCAATACATACAGACCAACCAATGGAACAGAATAGAGAATCCGGAATCAAATCCTGACACCTATGGTCAATTCATCTTTGACAAGGGAGGCAAGAACATCAAATGGGAAAAAGAAAGTCTATTCAGCAAGCATTGCTGGGAAACCTGGACAGCTGCATGCAAAGCAATGAAACTAGAACACACCCTCACACCATGCACAAAAATAAACTCCAAATGGCTGAAAGACTTAAATATAAGACAAGACACCATCAAACTCCTGGAAGAGAACACAGGCGAAACAGTCTCTGACATCAACCTTATGAACATTTTCTCAGGTCAGTCTCCCAAAGCAACAGAAATAAGAGCAAAAATAAACAAATGGGACCTAATCAAACTGAAAAGCTTTTGCACAGCAAAGGAAACCCAAAAGAAAACAAAAAGACAACTTTCAGAATGGGAGAAAATAGTTTCAAATGATTGCAACCAACAAGGGCTTAATCTCTAGAATATATAAACAACTTACACAACCCAACAGCAAAAAAGCCAACCAAGCAATGGAAAAATGGGCAAAAGACCTGAATAGACATTTCTCCAAAGAAGATACACAGATGGCCAGCAAACACATGAAAAAATGCTCAATATCACTGGTTATAAGAGAAATGCAAATCAAAACTACCATGAGATATCACCTCACACCAGTCAGAATGGCCATCATTAATAAATCCACAAATAACAAGTGCTGGAGGGGCTGTGGAGAAAAGGGAACCCTCCTGCACTGTTGGTGGGAATGTGAACTGGTACAGCCACTATGGAGAACACTTTGGAGATACCTTAGAAATCTATACATAGAACTTCCATATGACCCCGCAATCCCACTCTTGGGCATCTTTCCAGACAAAACTCTATTTAAAAGAGACACGTGCACCCGCATGTTCATTGCAGCACTATTCACAATAGCCAGGACATGGAAACAACCCAAATGTCCATCGACAGAGGATTGGATTAGGTAGAAGTGGTATATATACACAATGGGATGCTACTCAGCCATAAAAAAGAAGGACATAATGCCATTTGCAGCAACATGGAGGGAACTAGAGAATCTCATACTGAGCGAAATGAGCCAGAAAGACAAAGACAAATACCATATGATATCACTTATAACTGGAATCTAATATCCAGCACAAATCAACATCTCCTCAGAAAAGAAAATCATGGACTTGGAGAAGAGACTTGTGGCTGCCTGATGGGAGGGGGAGGGAGTGGGAGGGATTGGGAGCTTGGGCTTATCAGACACAACTTAGAATAGATTTACAAGGAGATCCTGCTGAATAGCATTGAGAACTTTGTCTAGATACTCATGTTGCAACAGAAGAAAGGGTGGGGGGAAAAAATGTAATTGTAATGTATACATGTAAGGATAACCTGCCCCCCTTGCTGTACAGTGGGAAAATAAAAAAAAAAATTATAAAAAAAATAAATAAATAATAAAAAATTTTTAAAAAAAGTGCTCCATATATTTTCATGCATCCTGAACCCTTGACAAATAAATTTTCACTCATTTTATGTTTTTTTTACATTTTACTTCTTTTTGAAAAAGTAGATGTATTTATTGAAGGTGAAAAGTATTTAAACAAGAGTTCTCACACATCGCATACTATCCTCATTTTTTTCCTTTAGGAGATAATATCAATCATACTACCCCAGAGAGGTCCATGAAACAGCCCAGGTAATTTTAATGCATTTGAAAATACTTTTTAAATGGAAAAATTACAAAATCAACACTTGTTTTGTAGAACAAACTCTAAGAAGATTTGTCCATCAAATGCTTGGATCCCTGAAAGTGCTACTGTGAAAAAGGGAAAGAACTTTGAAATAGAATTTAAAAGATTTCAGTCCTTTTAAACTTCATTCTAAGAGTAAGTTACTAACCTTCCCTGAGCCTCATCTCTAAAGAGAGGGCAGGGTGTCATGATCTCTGTGCTAGTGTAACCGAGCAGGGCGCTGTGGGGCTCCAGGGCACAAAAGACTTTTTGTGTCCCCCATTTCTTGTTTTTAGGAAATGGGCCTCATTCAGCCTCCATGCCCTTCCATGAGTTCCAAGGGACAGGTTCAGATGTTGTTGATCAGGGAAGGAGGGGGATGCAAAGGCAAGGGAGGAAGAGTCAAGCAACAATTGTACAGCCTTGGGGCAGGATCCTATTTCCCTCTCAAAGAATGCACATAGTGATGTAGGTATCTTATGCACATATTAGAAGAACTATTTTCCTTATGCTTCTTTTAGAAATGAATACTTTAAAATTGAACAGCTTAGACTATTTCCTTGTCCTTCTCCCTGGCTTAATTGCACCCTCAATACAATCAACCATAAACTCAAGATTAGACACCCTGAGCACAATTGCCTACGGTTTAAAGATTATTAGTATACGGTGTTTGGGGAGAACTTTCCTGGTTTGTTCTAATCTCTGATCAATATGCCATTTTTGTTTTGTTTTGTTTTTGTCATTTTAGGGCTGTAACTGCGGCACATGGAGGTTCCCAGGCTAGGGGTCTAATAAAGAGCTGTAGCTGCTGGCCTATGCCACAGCCACAGCAACACCAGATCCAAGCCACATCTGCGACCTACACCACAGCTTACGGCAACGCCAGATCCTTAACCCACTGAGCGAGGTCAGGGATCGAACCCACAACCTCATGGTTCCTAGTCGGGTTCGTTAACCACTGAGCCACGATGGGAACTCCAATATGCCATTTTTGTAAGTACATTATTCTAGGCAATAACCCAGAAGACCACCACCATGATCATGCTGAGATCCTCTGATGCCAGCTTCGATAACTAAGAGTCCTCCAAAGAAAAATGAATGCATGTTTGCCCTAATCCGGATTCCTATCTGAAAACCTGTTTTTCTCCTTTTTACTATAAAACTCCCCACAATTATTCCCAATGGAGGGCACAGTCTTTAAGGTATTCAATGGGAAACAGCAGAGCCCCATTGCCCAGCTTGTCCCTGCCCCAGTCAGCCCTAACTCAGCCAACAGCCACCTAACACCCAGTCATGTGAATAAGCCCAGCTACCAATCAGCAGAGCTGTCTAACTGAACCCAGATTCATGAGCAACAAATGATTATTATCATTTGCCACTGCAATTTTGTGGCTATTTGTTATATAGAAATATTGTGGTTAACTGATATAGTCGTCAATTTCCTGGGCCGAATCATAGCATTATTATGTACCTATGATAAAATCATATAAGTAAAAATTGTTTTATAAATCATAAAAGTCTTTTCAAATGTATAATTGACAGAGTTATCTGGATAACTATCATGTTAAAAATCTAGTAAAAGTTTACTATACTCCCCTAGTATATATATGGTATTTATTTTACCAACATTTCATAGTGTGGTTTTATACAATTTATTCACTTATTTTTTCATATATGAAAAGTCCAGAAATATTTTAATTCCAAAATTCCAACAAAAATACAATAAAGTTATCTATAAAATTATTTTATGGGATTACTATATAATGTTTTGATTGGAAATAAAACACCATAGTTTTAGAACATGATTGCATTCATTTTATACATGCTTAAACAAGACTACATGTAAATCATTCCAGACGGTTGTCTATAATTTCTTTAAAGTCTTCTGGGAAGGAAGTCTACACAAACTTGTTAATTACGTCAGCTTTTTAACAATCCTTTCTTTCAGAAATATTAACAACTTATAACTTAAATTTCTTCTAAATTCATCTAAGATATATCTAAGAGGCAATATTTTTTCTATTGCAACCAAAGTAAACATTAAAATGACTAATTGAATTCTCACTACTATTTTTCATATATTCTTCAGGGCAACTAGCCTTTTAGTCTTTAGACTTACCAGAAATTGATTTTATTTTCATTGCGATAGCATGTATTCTAAACATATAATTATTAACCAAGAAAGCCTTTAATATTTGATCAAGAATCTCACATTTTCAATTCTAGAGTTTTTAATCTGTAAAATGGAGATACAATACTTCTAACCTTGAAGGAGTTCCCTCAGGGACAGATATCTCAAGACCGCCTAAGCATACTCTATCTTTCATGTTCAACCATCTTTCTAAACATAGTACCTGCTCTGATTATTATAGTTAACGAGACCCTTAAACCAAACCGGGGAAAAAAACATGTGTAGCCATAATGAATTCGCTGGAAATTTTGGAGCAGTTCTGGTGGCTAAACAGCAAAATTCCAGCCCCCTCCCACAACCATGATTCATGGTTCATGTATGCCCAAGAGCAGAGGAGTAGATTGTGTTCCGTCCCTATATTTCAGGGCTGCTTATTGGTTGTAACTACTCTGGGAACCATTTTTCTAGGAGATTATCCAACACGCTCAATAAGATACTTTGCTTAATGAAGGCAAGGGGAGTTAAATAGAAAATTACTTTGTTTTCATTGCAGAGCATGGGATCCGCTAGAGTTCTAACAGAAGAATGTTAAGCAACTGTGTTGAATCAGAATTGTATTGTACTTAAGATTCTATTCAACTGGTTAAATGTCTTGCCTTATGTAAAACAGAGTACTCTAAGAAATACCAATGAGAATTGTGTTTCCACAAAAATATTTAACTTGTTTTGGGCAACAGTACAAGTGTTCTAGAGGTAGCAGAGTTATGCTTTAATGAACCATACAGAATATCAAAATTGCCTCTGCCTCATCACATTACAATTTCACTTAAGCAGAGAATTACAGCTGCTAGTGAACAGAAAAGGGGTTCTTTTGGAGTTTTGATTGTTGGTTTTTCTTATTTATCTTTGCCAAAATACATAGGATAAACTCTTCCCTACCCTATTTCTTCTCCCTAAGTACTTAAGGAAGTATTCTTAATCAAGCCCTTGTTACATGCCCTCTAATATCTGAAAAATAGTAATGTCAATTTCTATAACATTTGTCAGGATTCAAGATTCATATGTACATCAATATTTTTTAATCTTTTTTCAATTCCAAACCTCTGTTTTCAAATATCTGCCTCTGCTACTGACTCAAAATGTGATTGTATAAGAGGATATTTACAGTTCTGGGATTTAGTGTCCTCATATGGTAAAATAAAGGCATTAAATGATTGGATAATATTTATACCCCATACAACTTCAATAATTTGTGATTCTAGCACCACCTTAACAATCTGAAAGGGACATCCTACCCAAAATGACAAAAAAAAAAAAAAATACAGTTAGATGTTTTACAAACCTGATTATTCTCAAGTATTTCTAATTTTGCTCAGTGTTAAAATTCAGAGTAATGGTTGATTTCTTATCTTTTCGTCAATTCTAAGGCCACTGTGCCCCTCAAATTCCACTTCTCTCCTTTTCATCCTCTTTGGTGAAACCAAAGAGGATGAAAATTTCACTAATTTCCTGAATTAGTGAAATTGTCTCCTGACTGATATATCTGCTAGCTGTTTCTTTAACTCATAAACCGTCTGTCACCTCAATATCAAAATCACCTCCCTCAATCCTAGATTTGATGAAGCCATTCATACTAAAAAGGGTTCTTCATGTCCTTCAGGAATAAGTTCAAATCCCCAAAAGGTGTTCCAAAATATAAACCTTTTATTTCTATTTACTACCCACTTTATATAGGTTGCCATTTCCCAGTCAGGGTGATAACAAAGGATTTACTTGTCCACATGGTCAAAAAAGGCCATAATTGTGACAGCCTTCGAACAATACCTACTACAAAACGAGTGCTCAATTTGTGTGAACTTTTATTACAATTACTCTCACTCTGCCCTAAACCTTCCACACCTGCCTTTTCCTTGCCTATGCTTTAAATTCATTTCAAACACCTCCTATTTGGCAAAGTCTTCCCTACAATGTGTCAAAATTAATCTCCCCTTGCACTGTATCTGCACAGCATCTCCCTTAAAAACCTATTGTATCAATGTTCAGTATGCCCAGTACTGTAGGCAGTTCATCCAGTCATTCACTCATTCAATGAATATACTATTTCGAGTGCCTACAATGTAGCCAGCAGCTTTCTGCTTTCATCAAGCTCACATTCTAATGGGGAGAGAGACAATAAATATGTAATACAACAGGTGTTATGAAATGCCCAGGGCAGAAGCAGGAGGACCAATTCTGTATACTCAAACTTTTTTTTTTTTTTGTCTATTTTTTTGCTATTTCTTTGGGCCACTTCTGCAGCATATGGACGTTCCCAGGCTAGGGGTCTAATCGGAGCTGTAGCCACTGGCCTACGCCAGAGTCATAGCAACACGGGATCCGAGCCGCGTCTGCAACCTACACCACAGCTCACAGCAACGCCTGATCGTTAACCCACTGAGCAAGGGCAGGGATCGAACCCGCACCTCATGGTTCCTAGTAGGATTCGTTAACCACTGCGCCACGACGGGAACTCCCTGTATACTCAATCTCTTATCCCTTACTGGAAGTTCCTTGTGTCCTAAGACCATTTCATTCTCCTTTTCTGCCTCTCATCATCTAATGCTGTGTTTGCTATTGTGTACAGTGAATGCATGTTGGGTTGAACTTATGTTTGTAGTGAAAACATTTTAAATAAAATGTATAAAATTTCTGCTTCAGTTGACACCTCTGAAAAAAAAATTAGATATCCTATAAAAAACTAGTATTTTATATTGGCATTAAGCAGACTCCATCAGATGCCATTATTATTCTTTTTAATAAACATTTCTAAAAGTCTTGTAGTAGTTGACTCATAAGAACATGACCTGGTGAAAACATTCATTTTAAATATTTTAAAAAACATATTAATAAAATTCAGTAAAATATTATTCTGGGCCACCTGTGGAGATGTGGAAAGGGTCTTGTATATCAAATTAGACATTTTTGTGGCATTCATTAAAACCATGTTCCACTCAAAAAATATTTTAAAATTTATAACAGGTTTTTAAGACAAAAAAGGATCAAAGAATTACTTTTTGAATGAGTTATTTAGTAATATAACCAGAGATTATTAGATCTATTTTGGAATAGCAAGAGTTAGTAACATAAATAGTAACAGAAGAAACAGAAGAGCCACCAGCCCATCTCAAGGACTATTTATGATAAAAGGGACCTTAAAAAACTTTTGATCTAACACTTTATTTTACAAGAGCCATAGAGGGAAGTGACTTGCCAAATGTATTACAAAAGTTAGCAGAGCAAGCACTAAGTTTCAACTTCCAGCCGTCCCCTACAAAGAAAAAAGAGCTCTGCTTTCTCTCATTCAGACTAGATCGGGTCTGTTGCCTCACAAAGGAAAATTATTTCAGTTCACCACACTCTAAGACCTTTCTGAAGTACATGCATATATAAACTTCCATAGCTTCCTGCCTTCAGGTAAATATAACACTAAAGATTGGCTTTCTGTTACTACCCAAGTGATCTGCTTGAATGTTTAAAGGTTTCTCTGAGCTTTATTCTTATATGGCAAGCATATTGCCATATTTTCCTAATGAGACCTTCATGTAGTGATCCAGCACATGGTAACCAACTCTAAATATCCTTTATTATGTAGCATCGCTACAGATGGCCCACCCAAAAGACCAGAAAATCAGCACTAAAGAGCACAGGCTTTTTTCTTTCACATAATAAAGGAGGAGCAGGGAAGCAAACGGACTTTAATATAGAGATTGAATCACAGATGAAAGAATCCAATCAATTACTGACAAAAGAAAATCATCCAAACAGTGTAGGTAAGCAACCAGCATTAAGTACAAGAACCACCCTGACAGCCAAGCTTTCACACCTACTCTGGGGAAATTCAGCACTCCATTAGAGGGGCAGAAAGCAGATGTCCTGGAGGAAAACTCTATAACCAGTGCAGACAGGTTGATGAGACGTTTGCAGAATCATCACTGTACACATGACACCCAGGATGTTTACACGTCTTTCTCTTCTAAGTTGTTTGAGGGGTTTGTAATGAGGAAATATGAGATATCACAAAAGTAATAAGCCTCACTCCCATATAGCTGTGAGGAGAATAAAATAAGGCCACTTCATAAAACTTCTCCTTTATGATACTTCCCTTTCAAAAATACCAAAGAACTTCTTCAAAAAATACTATGTGGGAAACTTTAACTTGTATTTCTGAATAAAATGAAAGTTGTCTTAGGCTAACAATACTACTAATTATAAGCCAAAATAAACCATGCCAATAGTAATAATATTTGCAGTCATAGTCTCAGCATCTTCATCTCCACCACTTAGTCTCGGCCACCATCATTTGCTTCATTTTCTGAAAGTACCCCTATCTGCTCACCCTGGTTCCAACCTTGCCCTGCTACCAACTGAGCTTTTAAATGAAAATAAGATTATGCCTTTCTGTCTACACTTTATGATGGCTCCTCCCTCCTCGTTGAAGAAAACCCAATATTTCTCCCTTGAGTAGCCATGTCCTGACTGAACTGTCCTCTGACTGTCCTTCTGAACTCTATCCTTCTCCCACTGCTAACTGCCTTAGAGACAGAAAAAAAAATTTTGTCTATACTTTTTGGTCCTTAATCTGATCTAATAATGAAATTAACATAAGGCATATTTGTAGGAGAAAAACAAATTTAGTTACATATGCACAGAGGCCCTATAAAAATGAGACCCAAGAACAAGTTAGGCAGTTGAGGATTTGATGCCATCCTGAGCTAAGGAATGGAATAGGGACCTGGGCTTCAAAGGGGTTGAGGGAAAATCACAGGACAATGAGAAGATGTTTGGTAATTAAATGTCCTGCCACACAGATAGGCCATGCTGATAAAAAGTTAGTTATTTCTGGAAATCCTGTGAAATCAGATTGTTATGATCATTATACAACTACAGATGTGATAACTTCATTTGAGTAATAAAAAAAAGAAAAGAAATAAATAAATAAACAAAAGAATGGCAAAAAAAAAAGTTATTTCTAATAATGGCCCTCTTTTGGGAGGTGACCTATCTAAATTCTTTCAGTTAGTCAAGGGAGAGAGAAAATTTTCCTTGCATCTGTGGGTCTTGACTGTCTTCAGTTCAAAATAATCCACATACCAATGTGGCACATTTTTGGAAGGCTCACTCTGAACCCCTTCATCATTCTCCTGCCACGTTGGGTGTTTTACTGTCTTCACATGTATCAGGCTGTCTCCCATCTCAGGGCTTTTACCTTTGCCAATTCCTTTACCTGGAACATTTTTCCTCCCTGATGTCTTCTCCTCTCCCTAATTCACCCTATTTTAGTCTCTATATAAATGTCACTTTCTCATAAAACTGCTCTTCCTCACCCTATTCAAAACCACTATCTCAACCTCAAATCACTCTCCATGCCTCACCTGGCTTTACCATCAACCTAGGGCTTTTCACCTCATTGCACTTATCACTATCTGATATCTGATTATGTATGTATGAGTTTACTTCTTTACCATTTGTCTTTCTTCACAGCAAGGTCAGCAACAAGCAGCAGGGACTATCCCATCTTTCCAAAGTCCAGAATAATGCCAGAAATAGATGCTCTATAAATAGTTACAAAATAAATCAATGAACAATAACAATAATTAAGTAACTAGTACATGCTGACTGCTTTATTTATTGTATTTCTTTCTTTTCTTTTTTTTTTTAAGGGCTGCACCCACAGAATACAGAGGTTCCCAGGCTAGGGGCCTAATCAAATCAGAGCTACAGCTGCTGGCCTACACCATAGCCACAGCAACCCAGGATCCAAGCCATGTCTGTGACCTACACCACAGCTCACCGCAACACCCAATCTTTAACCCACTGAGTGAGCCAGGGATAGAACCGCAAACTCATGGTTCCTAGTCAGATTCATTTCCGCTGCACCAGGACTGGAACTCCATTTATTGCATTTCTAACCCCAAACACAAAAAGCTCTGCCAAATAAAGATCATTCCCATTTTCTTATCTAGGGAGAAAAAAGTACAGAGAGGTTGTGTAACTTCCCCAAGTTCATACAGATAATAAAGGACTGAGCCTTAAATGAATGCAGAGCTCTCTCTTGATTCAAAGGTACTTTCTGGGAGTTCTTGTTGTGATTCAGTGGGTTAAGAACCCGACATAGTGTCCCTGAGGGTGTAGCTTTGATCCCTGGCCTCTTTCAGTGGGTTAAGGAGACATTGTTGCTGTAATTGGCATAGGCCTCAGCTGAAGCTCTGATTCAACCCCTAGCCCATGAACTTCCATGTGCTGTAAAATAGTATTTTCTTTCTATTACACAGCACAAGGTTGAAGACATCAATCAAGTTAATACTAACGATAGTAAATATTTATAAGGAATTTACCCAGCACCAGATACTGTTATAAGCACTTTACGTGTATCAGCTCATTTAAAGTTCCGGACAGCCCAATGGTAATGCTGCTTTATTGCATCTCACAGATAAGGAAGCTGAGGCTCAGAAAGGTTAAGTCATTTCTCAGGATAAAAAGCTAGTCAGTGGAAGAATTAGGATTCCAGCCATGGCCACTTGTGTTTAAAATCTGTTCTTCCAATTTGCATGCTACAAAGTAAGATCAGATGCTTCCTTTGTGTAATTTCTAAATTGGAACAAGTGATGCACTGAGTGGTGTCAATTTCTCTACAAAGGTCATGCTGCAGCATTCCCAATGCAGCACCTCTGCCACCCAGCGTGTCCAGTGCCCAGATTACATGCAGAGCTCAGAACTGCCTGGAGGAGGCCATAGTCTATCACACGGGAAGCCTAAAAAGCAGGGGACAATAAATAATATTGGGAAGAGCATTTCAATTTACAGTTTATAAAGCCCTTTAGCATAAACTCCCTGAACAAATTTTTTAGAAGGTATTCGTTTTAGATAATATTGTCATACTAACCAGCCTACTTTATAACTAACTGCTTTGAAGTAAATTGCCTTTTGCCAAATCACAGGTAGCTGGATGTCAAACCTATTTTCCAGGTGAGAAAATTGAGGCTCAGAGAACTTAAACAAATGTCACACATGACTTTAAGACTCAAAACAAAATCATTGGTTCCAAAGTAACCGAAGTAGGAAAGTTTGCAGGAAAGAACTAATAAAACTTCCCTGAGGCTGCTGTCTTTAGAAGGTTTGGCTTTCAAGATCAGCCTTGGCTGGCAACTGGGAGAGTGGCTTTTAAAATGTCCACTAAATGGTAAGGTTGGACTACTGTGATGGCTTGCTTAAAATGTACAAGCAACATTTTTGATGGTGAACACCCACCCTTTTTCTGTCTTAGAGCCTGGAATTTCACCAAGCCTGAGTGTCTCTGCAATCAGCCCCAAGTGAAAACACTGAACACCGTTCCAAGCAGCCTTCTCCAGGAAGACATGCTGCAGAAGTGTGGATGTACTTTCACTGCAAAGGGAGATGTGCTGTGTGCACCCCTCCCAGGGGGAAAGGGTAGAGGAAACCCACACATGGATTGCTCCAGACTCTGCCTGTTGCCCTTTTTCCCTTCCTGATCTGATCGTGTATCCTTACCATGCTGCTCTAAAAAATATAAACTGTGAATATGATGCTGAAATATGTGAATCCTTCTGGCAAAACACAAAATGTGTGAGTGGTCCAGTAGGGCCATGAGACAGAAAGGCCACAGGAGAATGAAGTATCCTTGCTTGACAAAGGTAATGGAGACAAGAGAGAGTGAATTGATTCACAATCCAAGAATTCACTGGGGCTGTGCAGACCTTGTAATCAAACCTGAGGTTGGAAACCAGCACCGTGGCTGTGGTATTCACTGATACAAGGAGCAGGGCTGTGCCTCTAATAAAGTATTTACTCACCACCAGTCAAAGGGAGGAGAGGAGGCTAACTGTGTAAATTACATATAAACCCCAACACTTTCTAAGAGACTTAAAATTATAGGAGAGAAATTGGCTTTTCTTGGCTGAAACTTTGCAAACTGATTAGCAGCCCAAAGAAGCAAATTTATTCAAATCCACCTCCCTAAAACAAAATGTCATCTTTCCCGGGGGAGTAAAATGGTGTGGAACTATATATAGGGTACACCATTTAAAATTCCTTTTTCAGGAAAAATCCTCTCCACACTCCCTTGCATCAGACATATTTGTAACCTGGATAGTAGCTGAACCTCATTTCAAAAGTGATGGCTAACTAATCCCTTAGGTCTTAACCTGAACCCATGCTGTGCAATCTATGCCTGCAATGTGCAATTTATGGTGTGCATTCTCTTATGCCTACCTGATGGCGAATTCATCTTGGTATTTTAATAATCAAGCTCACTTCTAGTCCAAGACACAATAGCTTTCTTTTAACACTTCCCCTATATTAAGCTTTTCAGAAAGAAACTGACCTTCCCACACACTTACACATAGGAATACACAGAGGTACAAATTCCTTCTCTCAGGAGAGATTTGGATTCAGAAAGCACTTAAACAGAGCTGGCACCACTCATCCCAAAGGGCTAAGAGAGAGCCAATTAGAGCTAGAATGGTGACTCTTGTAATATAACAAGACCTAGGAGTCCAATGCTCCCATTACAATATTTGTAGGGTTGTTATTCCACAAAGGACAGGGCTGAAGTCATGCCAACAGGGGAAATATCCTTTCCATATATTAGATTTTTTTCTTTCTGGATGCTCATACTAGACAAAATAAATGTTCTCTTTTCTTAGGTAACTGGGAGGAAAAGTGACTCTAACCTAGGTCACACTATCACCTTTAAACACAGGGATAAAGCCTGCTAAAACCTCTACCCTTCCCTTGGAATCATCATACAGACTGCATTGTGTGCCCCAAATTTCACATGACAATATTCTAACCTGCAATGTGATGGTCTTAGAAGGTGAAGCCTTTGAGAGCTCCTTAAGCCATGAGGATGGAGTCCTCATGAATATGGTTAGTGCCCTTATAAGAGGAGACATGAGAGCTGTTTCCATTCTCTACCATGTAGGGAGCAAACAAGAAGGAGGCCATCTACCTACAACCCAGGGGCAGGATCTTGCCAGACACCAGATCTGGCAGTGCCTAAAACTTGAACTTCTTTGTTTCCAGAAATGTAAGAAACAGATGTTTGTTTTCTAAGCCACTCAGTCTAAGGCATTCTGTTATAGCAGCCCGAGCTGACTAAGACACCATGACCATAAAAGGACTATCAGTCTTTTACAATTTACCAGGATGTTCAGAAAGATACAGAATCTTCTCCTTCAGTGAGAAGTGAAACTTCCTAGGAGATGGCAGGGCACCAGTTTCCATGAGTCTGAAGAAAGTCTAGAGAAAGAGGGGAGAAATGAGAAGAAAGGGAAGACAGAGCTGAAAGAATGTGCATATGGCTCATGCTTCTGTAAAACCTGACTGCCTTCAAAACAAACACCTCCTTCCTTTTACGTATCTCCATCAGTGCAAAGTAATTGGATCTGAGGAAAATTAGTGAGCCAGAATATAAGGAATGTTGTGGGTGTGGCCCTAAAAATGCAATGAATAAATAAATAAATAGGAATGAAAGGCTGAGAATTCCCTGATGATCTTATGAAGAATTTTTAGGTAAGAATTGGAAGGATTTTCCCCCCACTGGGATTAATAAGGGCACTGCCATAAACAGCATAGATCTCCAGTAGTAAAAACGATCCTTCCTGGAACACAGACACAATAAGACAAGTCTGCCCAGGCTGGAAGTTTCCAAAAGTCAGAAATCATGTTTATTAATTTTAGAATGCCATTTTCTCCCTCAGACAAGTGCGCAGTATAAGCTCAACAGTTTTAGTTAAATAATGAAATGATTCCTATACCTAAAATACAGCCAATTCTACCTTTCTATTGGCCTGTTAAAAGTATATCTATCTCTTTCTTCTTAGAATGCTCATTGCCCTCCATTATCTTAAAGTTGATTGTCTTAGGCTTGAAATAAAGACCTCTGTTTATTGTGTTCTCATCCTTTCCCCACTGCACTCTACTCCTGACCCCATATACTATAAGCTTCTTGACTATCATTAACATTTCTCTGCCCATAGGCTCTCCTATTATACTATAGAGCAGAATGCCTTAACTATAGGAAGTTAAGATGTTTCTTATTTTATATTCATGCAAAATAGCCCACAGATTTTTCCTGCTTCCACTTTTCACATGACAGTGTTATCCTTTATTTTTTTAATTTTTACTTAAGTATATTTGATTTACAATGTTCCTTCAATTTCTATTGTACAGCAACATGACCCAGCGACCCATACAAACCCTTCTTTTTTTTTTCATTTTCCATCAGGTTCTTACCCAAGAGACTGGACACAGTTCTCTGTGCTGAACAGTAGGACCCCATCACTCATCCATTCTAAATGAAACAGTCTGCATCTACCAACCCCAAACTGCCTATCAGTCCCCCTCTTTCCCCCTGCCCCCTGGCAAACACAAGTCTGCCCTTCATGTCCCTGATCTGTTTATTTTATAGATAGATCATTTGTATTATATGTTTAGACTCCACATTTGAGTGACATAATATGGTGTTTGTCTTTCTCTTCCTGACTTACTTCACTTAGTATGAGAGTCTCTAGTTCCATCCATGTTGCTGCAAATGGCATTTGTTTGTCTTTTTTATGGCTGAGTAATATTCCTTGTATATATGTACCACACCTTATTAATCCATTCATCTGTCGATGTACATTTAGGTTGTTTTCATGTCTTGGCTATTGTGAATAGTGCTGCAATAAACATAGGGGTGCTTATATCTTTTTCAATGAAAATTTTGTCTGGATATATGCCAAAGAGTGAAATTGCTGGATCATATGGTAGTCCTATATTTAGTTTTGCGTGGTTCTTCCATACTGTTTTCCATAGTGATTATACCAATTTACATTCCAACCAAGAGTGAAGGAGGGTTCCCTTTTCTCCACATCCTCTCCATCATTCGTTGTTTTTGACTTAATGATGGCCACTCTAACTGGTATGAGGTTGTATACTTCATTGTAGTTTTGATTTGCATTTCTCTAATAATTAATGATGTTGCAAATTTTTTCATATTCCTTCTAGCCATCTGTATGTCTTCTTTGGAGAAATGTCTGTTTAGGTCTTCCGCCCATTTTTGTATTGGGTTGTTTGTTTTTTTGTTATTGAGTTGTAGGAGATGTTTGTATACTTTGGAGATTAAACTATTGTTGGTTGAATCATTTGCAAAGATTTTCTCTCATTTTGAGGGTTGTATTTTTTTTTTATTTTCCCACTGTACAGCAAGGGGATCAAGTTATCCTTACATGTATACATTACAATTACATTTTTTCCCCCCACCCTTTCTTCTGTTGCAACATGAGTATCTAGACAAAGTTCTCAATGCTATTCAGCAGGATCTCCTTGTAAATCTATTCTAAGTTGTGTCTGATAAGCCCAAGCTCCCGATCCCTCCCACTCCCTCCCCCTCCCATCAGGCAGCCACAAGTCTCTTCTCCAAGTCTATGGTTTTCTTTTCTGAGGAGATGTTGATTTGTGCTGGATATTAGATTCCAGTTATAAGTGATATCATATGGTATTTGTCTTTGTCTTTCTGGCTCATTTCGCTCAGTATGAGATTCTCTAGTTCCCTCCATGTTGCTGCAAATGGCATTATGTCCTTCTTTTTTATGGCTGAGTAGCATCCCATTGTGTATATATACCACTTCTACCTAATCCAATCCTCTGTCGATGGACATTTGGGTTGTTTCCATGTCCTGGCTATTGTGAATAGTGCTGCAATGAACATGCGGGTGCACGTGTCTCTTTTAAATAGAGTTTTGTCTGGAAAGATGCCCAAGAGTGGGATTGCGGGGTCATATGGAAGTTCTATGTATAGATTTCTAAGGTATCTCCAAAGTGTTCTCCATAGTGGCTGTACCAGTTTACATTCCCACCAACAGTGCAGGAGGGTTCCCTTTTCTCCACAGCCCCTCCAGCACTTGTTATTTGTGGATTTATTAATGATGGCCATTCTGACTGGTGTGAGGTGATATCTCATGGTAGTTTTGATTTGCATTTCTCTTATAACCAGTGATATTGAGCATTTTTTCATGTGTTTGCTGGCCATCTGTATATCTTCTTTGGAGAAATGTCTATTCAGGTCTTTTGCCCATTTTTCCATTGCTTGGTTGGCTTTTTTGCTGTTGGGTTGTGTAAGTTGTTTATATATTCTAGAGTTTAACCCCTTGTTGGTTGCATCATTTGAAACTATTTTCTCCCATTCTGAAAGTTGTCTTTTTGTTTTCTTTTGGGTTTCCTTTGCTGTGCAAAAGCTTTTCAGTTTGATGAGGTCCCATGGGTTTATTTTTGCTCTAATTTCTATTGCTTTGGGAGACTGACCTGAGAAAATATTCATGATGTTGATGTCCGAGAGTGTTTTGCCTATGTTTTCTTCTAGGAGTTTGATGGTGTCCTGTCGTATATTTAAGTCTTTCAGCCATTTGGAGTTTATTTTTGTGCATGGTGTGAGGGTGTGTTCTAGTTTCTTTGCTTTGCATGCAGCTGTCCAGGTTTCCCAGCAATGCTTGCTGAATAGACTTTCTTGTTCCCATTTTATGTTCTTGCCTCCCTTGTCAAAGATGAATTGACCATAGGTGTCAGGGTTTATTTCCAGGTTCTCTATTCTGTTCCATTGGTCGGTCTGTCTGTATTGATACCAGAACCACACTGTTTTGATGACTGTGGCTTTGTAGTATTTCTTGAAGTCTGGGAGGGTTATGCCTCCTGCTTGGTTTTTGTTTCTCAGGATTGCTTTGGTGATTCTGGGTCTTTTGTGGTTCCATATAAATGTTTGGATTGTTTGTTCTAGTTCTGTGAAAAATGTCATGGGTAATTTGATAGGGATGGCATTGAATCTGTAGATTGCTTTGGGTAGTATGGGCATTTTTACAATATTGATTTTCCCAATCCAGGAGCATGGAATATCTTTCCATTTCTTTACATCTACAAAAATATGATACCTTTTAAAATTGCACCTCACAAAATCAAATACCTCGGAATACATCTGACCAAAGAGGTAAAGGACTTATATGCCGAGAACTATAAAACTTTAATCAAAGAAATCAAAGAAGATGTAAAGAAATGGAAATATACTTTTGTTTTTTTAATGGTTTCCATGTTGTGCAGAAGTTTTGAGTTAATTAAGTCACATTGGTTTATTTTTGTCTTTGTTATCATTATCCTAGGAGGAGGATAAACAAGGATTAAACAAGATGTTGCTGTGATTTATGTCAAAGAACATTCTGCCTATGTTTTCCTCTAGGAGTTTTAGAGTATCTGGCCTTACATCTGGGTCTTTAATCCATTTTGAGTTTAGTTTTATATATGGTGTTAGAGAATATTCTAATTTCATTCTTTTATGTGTTGCTGTCCAGTTTTCCCAGCCCCACTCATCAAAGAGACTGTCTATCCTCCACTCTATGTTCTTGCCTCCTTTGTCATATATTAGTTGGCCGTAGGTGCTTGGGTTTATTTCTGGAATTTATCCTGTTCCGTTGATCTATATTTCTGCTTTTGTCCCGATACCATACTATTTTGAAGATTGCAGCTTTATAGTAGAGTCTGAAGTCAGGGAGCTGTATTCCTCCAGTTCCATTTTTTCTTTTCTATATTGCTTTGACTATTCTAGGTCTTTTGTGTTTCCATACAAATTTTAAAATATTTGTTCTAGTTCTGTAAAGAATGTCATTGATAATTCGATAGGGATTGCATTGAATCTGCAGATTGCCTTAGGTAGTATTGTCATTTCGACTATATTGATTCTTCCAATCTAAGAGCATGGTATATCTTTCCCTCTATTTGTGTCATCTATGATTTATTTCATCAGCATTTCATAGTTTTCAGAATATAGGTATTTTGTCCCTTTAAGTAGGTTTATTCCTAGATATTTTATTCTTTTTGATGCAATGGTAAATAGGGTGGTTTCCCTAATTTCTCTTTCTGATCTTTCATTGTTAATATATAGAAATGTAATCAATTTACATGTATTGATTTTGTATCCTGCAACTTTACCAAATTCATAGATGTGCTCTAGCAGTTTCCTGGTAGTGTCTTTAGGATTTTCTAGATGTAGTATCAATATCTGCAAACAGTGATAGTTTTACTTCTTCTTTTCCAACTTGGATTCCTTTCATTTATTTTTCTTCTCTGATTTCCACGGCTAAGACTTCCAAAATCATATTGAATAGCAGTGGTGAGAGCAGACATCCTTGTCTTATTCCTGATGTTAGAGGAAAGGCCTTCAGTTTTTCACTATTGAGAATGATGTTAGCAATGGGTTTTGTCATAAATGGCTTTTATTATATTGAGTTAGTTCCCCTCTATCCCTCTCTCTGGAGAGTTTTCATCAGTAACGTGTGTCAAATTTTGTCAAAAGCTTTTTCTGCATCTATTGAGATGTTCACATGATTTTTATTTTTCTGTTTTTTTTTTTTTTTTTTTTTGATGTGGTGTATCACATTGTTAAATTTGCAGATGTTGAAGAATCCTTGCATCCCTGGCATAAATCCTACTTGACCATGGTGTAGGTCTTTTTAATGTATATTTGTATGTAGTTTGCTAATATTTTGTTAAGGATTTTTGCATCTAAGTTCATCAGTGATATTGACCTGTGATTTTCTTTTTTTGTGGTATCTTTGTCTGGTTTTGGTACCAGGATGATGGTGGCTTCATAGAATGACCTTGGGAGTGTTTCTTCCTCTAAAATATTTTGGAAATTTTTCAGAAGAAGAGGTGTTAATTCTTCTCTGAATGTTTGATAGAATTCAGCTATAAAGCCATTAGGTCCTGAACTTTTGATTTTTGGAAGTTTTTTAATCATATTTTCAATTTCAGCACATGTGATTGGTCTATTCATACTTTCCATTTCTTCCTGGCTCAGTCTTGGTCAGCTGTACCTTTGTAAGAATCTGTCCATTTCTTCTAGACTGTCCATTTTATTGGTGTACAGTTGCTCATAATAGTCTTTCATGATCCTTTGTATTTCTGTGGTATCAGTTGTAACTTCTCCTTCTTCATTTTTAATTTTATTGATTTGAACCCTCTCCCTTTTTTTCGTGACTAGTTTGGCTAAAAATTTGACAATTTTGTTGATCTTTTCAAAGAACCAACTTTTGGTTTCATTGATATTCTCAATTATTTTCTTTGTCTCTAAATTATTGATTTCTGCTTTAATCTTTATGATTTCTTTCCTTCTACCAGTTTTGGGCTTTGTCTGTTCTTCCTTCTCTAGATGTTTAAGGTATAAGTTTAGGTTGTTTATTTGAGGTTTTTCTTCTTTCCTGAGAAAAGATTGTATTGCTATAAACTTCCCTCTCAGAACTACTTTTGCTGTGTCCCATAGGTTTTAGATTGTTGTGTCTTCATTGTCTTTTGTCTCTAAGTACCTTTTAATTTCCTCTTTGATTTCTTCAATGATCCATTGGTTTTTAGTAGCATATTGTTTAGCTTCCAGGAGTTTATGTTTTTTGACATTTTTTTCTTGTAGTTGATTTCTAGTCTCATAGCATTGTGATCAGAGAAAATGTTTGAAATAAATTCAATTGTTTTAAATATACCAAGGCTTGATCTGTGGCCCAAATGTGCTTTATCCTGGAGAATGGTCTACATGCACCTGAGAATAAAGTATATTCTGCTGCTTTGGGGTGAAAAATTCTAGATGTCAGTTAAGTCTATTTGGTCTAGTATCTAATTTAAGGCCTTTGTTTCCTTGTTGATTTTCTTTTTCTTTTTTTTTTTTTTTTTTTTTGCTTTTTAGGGCTGCACCTGTGGTCTATGGTTGTTCCCAGGCTAGGGGTCGAATCAGAGCTGTAGCTGCCAGCCTACACCAGAGCCACAGCAATACCAGATCCAAGCCACATCTGTGACCTACACCACAGCTCATGGCAACGCTGGATCCTTAACCTGCTGAGCGAGGCCAGGGATTGAACCCACAACCCCACGGTTCCTAGTCAGATTCGTTTCCACTGAGCCACAATGGGAACGCCATCCTAAATGATTTTCTATCTAGATGATCTGTCCATTGCTGTGAGTAGGGTGTTAAATTTCCCCACTATTAGTGTGTTATTGTTGATTTCTCCTTTTATAGCTATCAGTAGTTGCCTCATACATTGTGGTGCTCCTATATTGGGTGCATATATATTTACAATTGTTATATCTTCATCTTTGATTGATAATTTAATCACTATATAATGTCCTCCTTTGTCTCGTGACCTTTATTTAAAAATCTATTTTGTTTGATATGAGTATTGTTACTACTGCTTTTCTATAATTTCCATTTGCATCTAATATTTTCCTCCAACCCCTCACTTTAAGTCTGTATGTGTCTTTAGATCTGAAGTGGGTTTCTTGTAAGCAGCTTATGGGTCTTATTTTTGTATCCGTTCAGCCAGTCTATGTCTTTTAGTTGGAGCATTTAATTCAATATAATTATGGATAAGTATGTACTCATAATCATTTTCCTAACCATCTATATGTGTGCAGAATTGTTTCTGGTTAATGGTCTATTAATTTCAAATGCATTTTCATTGTTCTGCATTTGTCCTCTCCTCTTCTCATGCTTGCTAGTTTAGATATTGTATTTGCCAATGGGTGATTTCCTACTTTTATATAATCTTTGCCTTTATCAGTGAGCTTTTTCATTTGTAATATTCTTGTTTCTAATTGTGGCCTTTCCTTTTCTGCTTAGAGAAGTTCCTTTAGTAGTTGAGGTAGAGGTGCTGAATTCTTTTAGTTTTGCTTATCCTTCAAACCTGAATTAGATAGAGCTTTGCTGGGTAGAGTATTCTTGGTTCTATGTTCCTCCTCTTCATCACCTCAAATATATCTTGCTACTCCCTTTTGGCTTGTAGTTTCTGCTGAAAAATAAGCTGTTATCCTTATGGGGGTTCCCATATATGTGATTTGTTGTTTTTCCCTTGTTACTTTTAATATTTTTCTTGGTATTTAATTTTCGTTGGTTTGATTAGCATGCGTCTCACTGTGTTTATTCTTGGGTTTATTTTGTATGGAATTCTCTGTGCTTCCTCAACTTAAGTGTGTGTTTCCTTTCCCATATTAGGGAAATTTTCACTATAATCTCTTCAAATATTTTCTCTGGCCCTTTCTCAAACTATTTTCCTTCTGGAACCCCTATGATGCAAATGTCGGTACGTTTAATGTTGCCTCAAATCCCTTAGATTCTCCTCAGTCCTTTTCATTCTTTCTTCTTTGTTCTTTTCTGTGGCAGTGATTTCCACCATTCTGTCTTCCACCTCATTTATTCATTCTTCTGCTTCCATTAACCTACTATTGGTTCCTTCTAGAGTATTTTTCATTTCAGATATTGTGCCATTCATCTTACTCTTTAAATCCTCTAGCTCTTTGCTAAACATTTCTTTTAAGTTCTCGATCTGTGTCTCCATTCTTTTTCCTAAATTTTGGATCATCTTTATTATCATCACTCTGAATTCGTTTTCAGGTAAATTGCCTATCTCCTCATCATTTAGTAGGTTTTGTGTGTTTTTGTCTTGTTCCCTTATCTGAAAGCTACTTCTTTGTCATCTCATAATGTCTACCTTTCTGTTTATTGTCCCCTTGACAGTAGGAATGTAGATGCAGTAGCAGGTGCCCAGTCCTGGACTCCTCAAGGGTGGTAGTTGTTCATGTGTACCCTGAGCACATCTTGGGAATGGAGGTATCACACTCTCTCTCCTGGAGCTAGTTGGCTGCTAGGGATGGGGTCTGTGAGGCAGGTGGCAGTGATTCACAGTTCACAGGGTTACTTTTGCAGCACACAGGGGTAGCAATGTCTCTTGCAACCCCTCCTGATACCAGGTAGCTTTCAGGATTATTTCCTATAGCTTGCAATGTCAGCAGTTGCTTCTGCCACTCCTCACTTTGTCCAAAAGGTTCTAGGGACTGCTCACTGTAGCTGTAGAGGTAGGTGCCACCATTCTGCCATCACTCCCCTTACTTGGCCACTCTAGGGATCTCTCTCTAAAGCCCCAAGGGTGGAGGACTTCTCCCTAACTGTTGCTAACAAAATCTCTGTAGCTGCAGGATGTGTACTTCTGGTGGTACCTCCTCTTGCCTGGCTGCTGGTAGGGGTGCTGTCTTTAGCTGCTGTAGATTGGAATGTGGATTAATAAGTCTCCTATGATTTTCTTGCTGTGGAACGAGTGCCACTAATGTGGGCTTTTGCAGGGCCACTAGCAGGGGCCTTGTAGTTTGTGCTTTTCTCCAGTTGGGCAGCCTACAACTCCAGGAGAGAGTATGCACAGGCAGCCCTCTCTTGGCTCTTTTTGGTGCTGATCAGGCACCACTAGTGTGAGGTCCTGCAGGAACTTGTGCTTTTCTTGGTCAGGCTGTTTAGACCTGTATTACGGATCCTACATATTCCTAGAAACAAGAAACATCAGAGTAATCCTACTATTCATGGTCATAGCAACAGCTTTTACAGGGGAATGGACACTGGTGGTCCTCTCTTGCCTTTTTGGGAACCACTGCTACTACTAGTGTGAGCCACTGCAGAGCAACTAGGCAGAGCCCTGGCACTGGTGTTTTCCCTGGTCATACATATTGCTACTGTCTTGGGGAATGAGTGCCCGCCACAGGTGGATCTTCTGGTGCAAGTCAGGTGTCACTAGCACAGAAGGAGTCAGGAGCTTATGTTATTCCCCCAGGCTGTTACTACATCTGCTCCGAGGACTCTGCAGCCCTAAAGGTGGGGCTGCTTCCCAGCTGCTGCTAGGCAGCCACTGCTGCTAAGTGGCTCTCTGGGGCTGAATGTCCTGCAGCTTGAGAGCATGTGTGCAGGGAACAAGGCTGTAGTGGTGGATTACACCCCTTCTTTCCTGCACCCCAAACAATGGTGTCTAGCCTCTAAGCCTGACCAGGTTGTCTCCGCTTATACACCCTCAATTGTGTTCACCCTATACTCTAGTCCTTCCAGGCTGTTTCCATACAGCCAAGCCCAGTTTTTTCCCACGTAGCCAGCCACAGCTTCCTCTTTGAGTCTGATCTCTAAGGCCAAAGTTTTAGTTCCCAACACCTGCTGGCATTCGCATATGGTTGTCCAAAGCATTGACTTTTTATGGAGGATTGTTTCTGTTTTAACTGCTTCATGCTGATTGGCTAGAGTTCTTCCTCCATTTTAGCTAATCTCCTCACTGGTTGGGAAAATTCCCAGGGTGCAGGAAGTTTTCCTCTCTCCAGCTCACTCCTAAGTGTGCAGGTCCCATCTTAATTTCACATATTTTTCTTCTTTCTTTTGTCCTATTGCGTTTTGTGAAGTTTTTCTTGCTCTATCATAATCCTGAGGTCTTTTGCCAGCTTTTAGCAAATTTTCTGTGTCAACAGTTCCACGTGTAGATGTATTTCAGTGTATTTGTGGAAATAGTTGAGCCTCACATCCTACTACTCCTCCATCTTCCCTCCATCTCCAGGGTTATCCTTTAACTGCATCACAATATTCACTCATGATTTTATTTTGTAAAGTAAATAATTATTCATATTTATTATGCACACTCCACAGTTATATCATAATACTGCATATTTTTTTATTCCTTGCCACTAACAACTAAAATGTCTTCATTTATAAACATTTTTACCATTTTTGGAAATATCTATTTCTTCCATCCTGTGCTAGATGAATATGCTCATTTTATCTATTCACCTGATGTTGCACTGGGTCAAACTGGATATACTCTGCCAGGATCCCAAGGATAAAGTTTGACTCACTAGATGATTTGTTAATCCATGTCAGCCAAAATACTTCTGACTTCTCTTTTGTGAAGTGAGATTTAAAAACCCTCATCATTATTTATTAAGCAGCCACTATACCCAGGGAGCGAAATAAAAGAGGTTGAATTAAAAGAGCTTAAAAATATGACCTCCACTTGCAGCAAGGGGGCGTAGCAAGAATTCTCACCTGGGGTCATACCATTTCAAGTACTTTACATGTTAAAAATGTCCCACTTCTATATGAGTGTGGATGCATAGTTTGTAAGAAGGCTGGCAAATGATTCCCAAAGGAGAGGTTGTATCCTAGTGGCAGAGAAGTACCAGGATGAGAGACCTATAGCTGGAGCAGTCTAATAACAGAAGGAAGAAGGGAGACAATTTGAGAGTTCAGTTCAGAGCATAAAAAAATTTGCATGGAGACTAAGGCCTTTTCCTTTGTAGCAATAATGAGATGTACACATCCAGACATATACTCTAACCACTTTTGTGTGTGACCTATAAGAAGGGTCCATTTAGTTTATAGCCACACCAAGGATGATAACCACCAACTCTATTCAGGTGACAAAATTCTACCCCAAACCAATCATGAATAGACTCCTAAACAGGCAATTTTTTTAATCCTAACTTGTCTATTTTTCACTCCAAATAATGAGTCAGATCCTTTCTACCCTTAGCTCCTTCATATCATATTAAATCAAGTCACAGAGTGCCAGTTTTATTTACAAAATTGATTCATCAAAAAAATCTCTCAGAGTTGAGCACTCATTTTTATCTTTTGCCCTATACCTTTTATTCTCTTCCATTTACCTAAGTGGGATTTTTGTTTGTTTGTTTTCTCTTGTTGTGGAATTAATTAAACACAAGGTGATTGTTTTCATGTAATCACCACCAGTGGTTCAAGGATCAAAGATTTCTAATAAGAAGTCAAAATTCTTCATTGCACAACCCTTTTTGTTAGTTTTCTTTTCAGTTTATAGCTTAAATAAGTATCAAGTATTTTTATTGTTTCCACCTTATTTGTCTCATAGTCACAGAACTTAGAGCTCAAGGGAAGCTTGGAGATCATATAACCCAATTCATTCATTTTACAGGTAAGGAAAAGAAAGGTATTTAATAGCAGAGCCAGGTCCCATGATCCCAGACCTGGTGCTCCTATCCCTTTATTGTCACTCCTCCTCACTCTGCAGCATTCCTAAGGGGGAAATCTTAAGCTTTATTTCCAACTCCCACTTGGAATGCAGCATCCAAAGACAACTAGGACTAGCAGCCCCCATATAAATTATGACTGAATGATTTGGAATGTGCCACTGGAGTTTCATACACAAGGTTTACCTCTAAAATCCACACTTTACATTCAGTTACTGTTTCTTGGGCAAATACATCCCTTCCTGAAAAATTAATTAATCCTGATTATAAAATTCAGCTCCTAAGGATTTGAAGTCACACTTATCCAAGAAATTTTACTTTGGTAAATGATTTCCTGTCAATTACCCCTCAGATGCATCCACGTGTTGATAGAAAAAAAAAAAAATTGAGTTTCAGTTAAAACTCCAGGAAAGCATGTGCTATTTGCAAAACATAGCTTCTGATGAAATGTTAGTTTCATTTGGTCAAATATAATTTGCAGCTATGTATAAACAAACTTTCCAATTGCTATAGAAAATCTATTTTTTTCCATAAATAAAATTCATAGACTATGAAGCAAACAGCTAAAAGGAGATATATTTAAAAGATGCAAATTTTTATTCTGTTCATGCCATACTTTTCTCAAAATGAAGCATCTGGTGTCAAACTCAAGAATTAGCACTAACTTTAAAAAGGCATTGTTTCACTGTTGAGTAGTGAAACAGTGTTCCAGGAAGAAATATAATCATCTGATATGTATAACAAAAGTAAATTAGAGTTAACATTGAAAACTGTAAAAAAAATTTCTATGAGATACAAATGTTTCCTTGCTTATTTATGTTTCTGGTTTTATCTTTGAGTTAAAATGAAAATAGTTTCCATTATGAAATGTCATATAAATAAAAAATATACATATTTATTTCTGAAGTAGTATCTCAGAATAACTAGCTTTGTGGTATACATTATTGGAATGCATTAAATATAACAAAAGGGAGCAGAATATGCCACCCCAAAATATGCCTTTTTTGCATAAGGATTATTTTGTACTGATGCCAATTAAAAAGATGCAGGTACAAAAAAGTTTCTACCCTTTTGCTATTTTGCCTAAGAGCAAGATAAAAATTCTATTAAGGTGTCTCTCCTCCCACCTTGTTCCTGTAGAATCAGGAAGAAAGAAGTTAATAGCTGGAGAAAACTTTAGACTTTTTAGCCCAAATATATCATCGTACGAACCTACGTAACAGCCTTCCAACTAGCCCCTATACAGTCAATCCTCTATATCTGCATTTTTGCACTCAATCAGATTCAAGCAACCTCAAGTTGAACACATTTCCCAAAATATTCCAGAAAGTTCCAAAAAGCAAAATCTAAATTATCAACACAGGAGCAACTATTTACATAGCATTTACACTGAATTAAATATTATAAGTAATCTAGAAATGATTTGAAGCATACAGGACAATATGAGTAAGTTATGTGCAAATACTATACCATTTTATATAAGACACTGAGCATCCACAGATTTTGGTATCTGTGTGGTGTCCTGGAACTAATCCCAATGGATACCAAGGGATGACAATATTCTACTTGTTCCCCCAATTATTTATATTTCCATAATTTGCCACCCTAGAAACTGAAGGTCTTTTCCCTTTGCTTGTCACCTCTCTGAAAATGTGTTGTTCTTTTGTTAAGATGTTATGAAAGCCTAGGTTTTAACTATCTCTTTAATTTACCCATCACTGTGCCCCCATGTATATGCATGATGCACATGTTAATGAGTTTCTATATGTTTTTCCTCTTGTTAATCTGAGTTTGTCCTTCTAATCAAAGGGGCTCCAGCTAGAGCCACTTAGATGGATAGAGAAGAAGGAAAAATTTCCTCCCCTACAATAAATTCATAAATATTTACAAAAACAAACAAATTTAAAGAGTTTAAGTCTCCTAGGTCAAAGTCCATGCCTATCATCTTCACAATTGTATTTCCAGGATCTGCCCCAGGACTTATACAGTAAGTGCTTGATAAGAAAGTCTCAATGAATGTGAAAGTAAGCATACTTTCTATATTAGTCAGGATCCTCAGTGACTAACAACAAAACACACAAGGCCACTTGAAGCAGAAATGAAATTTATTGAACAACTTTAGGTAATCTCCAGCACTAGCATGAGAACCAGAAGGTCAGGCTTCAAGACTCTGCAGCCAGAAAGGACTTCCAAACCAGAGTGGGACTCTTCAAGGCAATAACCCTCTCCCTCTCTTACTGGGTACAAACTGCTGATACTGGGCAGCATGGTCCCTGAACCTGTACATCAAAATTATCTTCACTTTATTCCTCACCAATGCAATCAATAGTGACCAACATGTAACAGGCTCACATCCCACTCTCTAAACTATTCTTCTTCTTCTTCTTTTTTCTTTTTTTTAATTACTCAAATGAATTTATCACATCTGTAGTTGTATAATGATCATAACAATCTGATTTCACAGGATTTCCAACTCTTCTTGTAGTTCACTAGTTACTAAGTACATGATCTGCTTCTTGGCTGAGAGTTTTACTAAACCTTTCCTTCCTGAATATGACATATCACCACACTTTCAGCTTCTGTTTCCTTTATCACCAATCAACTGACTATTAAACCAACACTACATGATTTAGGGTTTTGTTATAGTGATACCCCATTTCTAACAACAAATTTCCATAACAGTCATGATAAACTAGGTCAGGCTGAAATAATCTTAAAAAGCCAAAAATAACAGTCGCCTTAGGTAACAAAAATTCATTTCTCATTTTAGTGTGGAGATTTGCCCACTGCAATCATGCAAGTATCCAGGCTCAGAGGAGCCCTTTGTATTTTTATATTTTTTCAAAGATTTGGAGTCAGATAAAGATGACTATGGCAATGAATATAGGGTCAATGAAATCTTCACCTTACATTTTGTTAACCAAAGCAAGTCACACATAAATGTTTGTGTGGTTTTCAGCTGCTAAATTTGAGATAATTTTCTACACAGCCATAGAAACAAATATACCTACTGTTATTTAGCCTTTGCATAGTTTTCCTTTTTTTATTTGAAAGTTTTTCTTTTGATAGTGTAAACTTACAGAAAAGTTACAAAAATGCTTCAAGAAAGTTCAATATATTCTACATTGAGATCAATCATTTATATTTTGTTCATTTGCTTTGTCATTTTCTTTCTCATACACAGCCATATATATGTGGGAGTGTGTATGCATACATTTTGTTCCCAATTCATTTGAGAGCAAGATGGAGAAACCCTTCATTTCTTTAAAAAAAAAAAGTGGTATTTTCTTGTGTAGCAGTATAATTATGGAAAATAGTAAATTTGCTTAATTTTTTTAATCCACACCTGATATTCAAATATCATAAATTGTACCAGTAAAGTCTTTTGAGCTAGATTTTCTTCTCTTTCTCAGCGTAGTATTCACAGTAAACTCATTGTTATAATACTTTTTAGTTTCCTTCAAACTTTTTAGCCTATCTCAGTTATTCTTGACTTGAGACTTTTGAAGCAATCAAAGACCAGGGCTTGTTTTGTTTTGCTTTTAAGTTTTATTAAATATAGTTGATTTACAATGTTGTGATAATTTCTGCTGTACAACAAAGTGAATTCAATTATATATACACACATAACCATTCTTTTTCACACAAAGACCATCACAGAATGTTGGGTAGAGTTCCCTGTGCTATACAGTAGATTCCCATCGGGCAAATATTCTACATACCTCAGTGAACATATGCCAATTCCAAATCCACAATCCATCCCTCCTCCACCACCTGTCCCCTTTGGTAACCATACTTGTTTTCAAAGTCTGTGAGTCTGTTTCTCTTCTACAAATAAGTTTATTTATATCTTTTTATTAGATTCCACATAAAAGTGATATCATATGATATTTGTCAAGTGATATCATATCATTTTTGTCTTTTGATTTACTGTACTTAGTATGATAATCTCTAGGTCTCCATCCATGTTTTGCTGCAAATGGCATTATTTCCTGTTTTTTATGGTTGAATAATAGTCCATTGCATATGCAGACCACATCTTCTTTACCCATTCCTCTGTCAATGGACATTTAAGTTGTTTCCATGTCTTGGCTATTGTAAATAATGCTGTAATGAACACTTTTTATATTATGATTTTCTACAGATAGATGCCCAAGAATGGGATTTCTGGATCATATGTTAGTTCCATTTTTAGCTTTTTGAGAGGAACAGAGTTTATTTGATGTTTCCTCATGATTGAATTCAACATATACATGTTGGGCAGGAATACCATAGAAGTGATGTTATGTCCTTCCCATTACATTGGATAAGACATTCAATGTCTGTAAGTCTCTATTTAAGTCATGTTCATTTGATAACTTGGTCAAGAAGGTATACCTAGTTTCTTCACAGCGTAGTTCCCATTATTCAATTTGCAATAGATAAGTAAATTGTGGAGAGAATCTTAGAAATCATGTAAGTTTCCTATTAATCAAAAACTTTACCCCTAGTTTCAAATGATGCAACTGACATGTGCTTAATCTCTAAAATATACAAACAGCTTATACAACTCAACAGCAAAAAAGCCAATCAAGCAATGGAAAAATGGGCAAAAGACTTGAATAGACTGTTCTCCAAGGAAGATATACAGATGGCCAACAAACACATGAAAAAATGCTCAACATCACTGATTATTAGAGAAATGCAAGTCAAAACTACCACGAGATACCACCTCACACCAGTCAGAATGGCCATCATTAATAAGTCCACAAATAGCAAATGCCAGAGTGGGTGTAGAGAAAAGGAAACCCTCCTGCACTGTTGGTGGGAATGTAAGCTGGTACAACCACTATGGAGAAAAGTATGGAGGTACCTTAGAAAACTATGCATAGAACAACCATATGACCCAGCAATCCCACTCTTGGGCATATATCCAGACAAAACTTTCTGCATGTTCTGCATGTTCATTGCAGCACTATTCACAATAGCCAAGACATGGAAACAACCCAAATGTCCATTGACGGATGATTGGATTAGGAAGATGTGGTATATATACACAATAGGATACTACTACTCAGCCATAAAAAAGAACAAAATAATGCCATTTGTAGCAACATGGATGGAACTAGAGACTCTCACCCTGAGTAAAGTAAGTCAGAAAGAGAAAGACAAATACCATATGATATCACTTATATCTGGAATCTAATATAAGGCTCAAATGAACCTTTCCACAGAAAAGAAAATCACAGACTTGGAGAATAAACTTGTAGTTAACAAGGGAAAGCGGGAGGGATTGGGGTACATTGGGAGCTTGGGGTTAACAGATATAAACTATTGCCTTTGGAATGGATTAGCAATGGGATCCTGCTTTGTAGCACTGGGAACTATGTTTGGTGACACATGATGGAGCATGATAAAGTGAGAAAAAAGAATGTATACGTGTATGTATAACTGGGTCACCATGCTGTAGAGTAGAAAATTGACAGAACACTGTAAACCAGCTATAAAGGAAAACAATAAAAATCATTACATAAAAAAATTTTCTTAATTAAAAAAATACCTCTAGTTTTAATACTTATTTGTTGACACTCTATTGTAAGGATGACATTTTTCTGTTCTTTTTATTATTTATTTACTTACATGATTACAGACTCATGGATTATGATTTTATTCAAAGAAAAATCTATTGCTATCATTGTTTATTTAGAAGCCAAATTTGTCTGAAATTTAGCCAGTAGAAAGCCCCTTCAAGTTAGTGCCTCTGTCTTTTTTGACAAGTCCCCATCATTCTCTAAACATTTCCTTACTTTCTAGCATAACAAGCTATCTCAGGCTTATCGTATACTTTCCCCACATTGGCCCTTGATATCAACTATTTCTTCAGGAAGCCCTGGTTTCTTTTAGAGAATAGTATTTAGTAACAAAGAAACAGGTACGAGGTGTGCTCACTGCTACTTTAATGTCATTACTTATAAGCCTCTGCAGTCTACAAAGCTAGAAAAGAGAATGCATATGTAATGTGTACATGCACATGCACACAAGTTCATTCTAATGCTTCCAAATCTAACTTACCACAGGGTGCATTCTAGTCTTCTTTCTATCCATATTTGTAACTCCCTTCTCAAATATTTAGAAATTGGGTTCCCATTATCCTCAATATATTTCCTCATTTTCTCAAGCTTACAATACAGTAAAATAGTTTCAGAACCAATAACTCATACTTTTGTGGCAAGTAAACCTATTAGAATTCAGTAGCTTTGGAGGATTTTGTTTGGAGAGTGGTAAATTTTAGATTCAATGCAATGCACAAATGTTAAGGGTACAACCTGATGAATTTTTGACAAATGAATGCACCCATTAACTCACACTCCTTTCAAGATATAAGGTATTTCCATTACTACAGAAAGTTCACTGATGCCCCACCTCAGTCAATTTCCCTGGTTTTCTGGGTTTGTTTGTTTGCTTGTTTCACCATAGACTAGCTTTGCCCGGTCTCAAACTTCAAATAAATTTAATTACATAGTAAATATGTGCTTCTTTGTATGCAGCTTCTTTCACTCAGCAAAATGTCTGAAATTCATTCACGCTGTTGTCTGTATCAGTAGCTTGCTTCTCCTTCCTGCAGAATGGTCTGCCATTGTATGGATATCCCACATTTTGTTTACATGTTCTTTTGTTGATGAACATGGGGGTTGTTTCTGGTATTGGAGTGTAATGAACCGTATGCTATGAACATTCTCATATAAGACTTTTTGTTAATAGGTTTTTGTTTCTCTTGAGTAAATATCCAGAAGTGTAATTGCTGAGTCATAGGACATATACTTGTTTAACCTTTAAGAAACTACCAGACCTTTCTCCAAAGTGTCCCTTTAGACTGTAACATTAACATTCCCCAAATCTGGCAGTTCCACCTGCTCAAATATTTACCGTTTTTTGTTGGCCTTTTTAACATTAGCCATTCTGTAGGTTGGTAGTGTCACTTCACTGTTTTTATTTGTGTTTTCCTAATACCTGATGATGGTGAGCATGTTTTCATGTATTTACTGACCATTTGTACACATTCCTTTCTGAACTGTTTGAGTCTTTTGCCTGTTATTAGCATTGAATCTTTTTTATGATTGAGTTGTAGGAAATCTTTATACATTCTGCACATAAATTCTTTGCTGGATATATGTTTTATAAATATTTCCTCCAGAGTTTTTATTTATCTATTAATTTTCTTGAAAGTCATTTGATAAGCAGAAGCGGTTTTTTTTAATTTTGATGAAGTCTAATTTATCAATCTTTTCATTATTGTTATTACTATCTGTGTTTTTATTTAATCTGACAGGCTTCTTTCGAGCTATCTTAAATCATTTCCTAAACAAGAAAGAATTAATGATTGAAATAACAGGTTTATAATTTAAAATTATTATATTCTATTTAGTTTTCTTTTTATTATACTTTGTCTAATCCAGTGGTTCTCAATTTGGGGAGATATTGACCACCAGGAAATATGTGCAATGTCTGGAAACATATTTCATCATCACAACTGTGGGAAAGGGGTGCTATTAGCACCTAGTGGGTAGAGTCCAAGAATGATGATAAATATCCTACAATGCATAGGACAGGAGAGTCCCTCACAACAAAAAAATTATATATCCCAATCTGCCAATAATGCTAAGTTTGAGAAACCTTCACCTAACCCGAATCAGTAGGAGGGAAGAGATGGAACATAATATATATCTTGGTTTCATTTACTTATAACTGAGATGATTAAATGTTTGAGTCAAGGAAAAGCAACTAATAACATGACTCATATACAAGTGCCTAGGTTGATCTGAAGTCACCGGGGCTTCTTTGGTCAAAAAGATCTAAGTTAGTGCTTTCCATAACTAAAAATATAAGAATGAGAGCTAGTTTGCCTCTTACAGAAGGAGTCACATTAGTAAAGGGTTACTGCTCAAACTAAATTAAAACAAATCAGTGACATTTTTCTCTTCATTATGTGCACAAATCTCCCATAAAAATCAATGAAAGCCACATCTGTGTAACAGAGATTAGAATGCAGCTAATTCTGGCTCTAACATGCTATCCCTTCCAGGGCTCATAAACCCCACAATTGTTGCTCAGGAACAGGAGGACCATGTGATGAACACAACAGCTCAAGCCAAATCTTGGATGAATCATCCAGATCATTCTGCTCCCTGGTTTATTAGGCAGCTGAGAAATCTTAAGGTTCTGGATATAATCACAACTGGAGCAGAACTCCAGGGAGTTCCAAGTCAAAGAAGGCACCACTGCACTTATAAAAACTTTTTTCTCACAATATCAAAATGGCCAATATTTACTGTAGAAAATAAAAATATATAAAGCTGTGAATAAAAATATTATCAATTAATTCATCATCCAGAAGCAATCACTATTACCTCTATGGCAGATCTCTCTTTAGGTGAAATTTCTCTATGTAATTCTTTTTGCATTTACTCAAGACCTAAATTTGTATACAATTTTGTACCCTGGCTCTTTCCGGGAACATTTTCCCATGCAATTAAGAATTTTGGGGTAAGGAAACATTTATTTGAATAAGACACAGAAAGCACTAATCTAAAATTTTAAAAATTCAGCTACATTAATCAGGAACTTCTGTTTATCAAAGAGAAAAAAGTGAATGAAAATACAAGGAAATGGCATTTGCCTGACATATGACTGAAATAGAATTAATTTGGGGATTATATAAAGAATTCCTCCAAACCAGTTATGAAAGAGATTATCAACACAACAGACAAAAGGATGGAAGGATGCACTATTGAAGAGGCAATATAAACAGCAAATGCATATAATAAAAGATGTTTAACTTCATTTGTAAGCCAGGAATGTAAATTGAGGACCCTTTTTATAAAGTTAAAAACCAATCAAGTGTTTAAAAAAAAGTCTCTGAAGTATCATTTTGGTTCTAGTCAGTTATCAGATTTTATCCTATTTTTTTCTTACCAATTGTTTATTTCTTGTGCATCTAGATTCTTTTGAATGTTTCACCATTCCAGTTAATGCAATGACAACTATCTTTGTACAGATATATTTATCCACATTTTGTACTATTTTCATAGCATGCATTCTCTAAAGTGTAACTACAGAATATGATCTAGACTCTTTATATATATTGCCAATTTTTTTTGAAAAACATTACATTAATTTACATTCCCCAGAGCAGTGTATTCTCCCATCATCTCACAATCAACCCAGCAGATTTTTTACTCTCCTAATTATATTAGTCACTTTGATATTTCATCTTCTCCCTCATGGAGGTGACAGAAGGAGGGATCACAGCAGTAAAATTATTAGGATTAATTTACCCTTGAGTTGATAACCGTACCTGACATTATGCTGTCAAATGTCATGATAGAAAACAAAGAATGCTAACAGCCTAGAAAATACTGAACAGAAATTACAATCTAACCTTCTAAGGTAAGATAAGTTTAGGCTTCATATGATTAAAAAAGATCTCCAAGTATATCCAGATATATAAAAGCAAACATGACAATTTTTTTAAAAAAATAAATCTTTATGTGGGGGTAAAAATGGCAAGAGATCACTATTACTATTATGTTTTCCTGTATCTCTGTGTAGTGAAATGATCCAGCTTTAAATACAGTTGGTGTGCAGAATTCAGCTGTATTAATAAGGGTCAGATCAGATGTTGAGAATGAGGAAATGATCCTCTTAGAAGGATAAGCACTTTTTGATGGCCCAGGGCTGAGTATTTTCACCTGTGAAAGATCAATTCCAGGGAGAAAATTCATTTTTTGCTATGGTTTCCTTTTCACCATTACCCACATTTGACTACATTACACTAGGCCAAGGAAGTAGAAAATGAAAAAGCAAAGCAAAATAGAAAGGTGTTCCCTCATAGTTCATTAGGTTAAGGATCTGGCATTGTCACTGCTGTGGCTCAGATTACAGCTGTGGCACAGTTTTGATCCCTGGCCTAGGAATTTCTGGATGACATGGGCACAGCGAAAAAAGAAAAGAAAGATAGAAATAAAAAAAAAAATGGGCAGAAGACCTAAATAGACATTTCTCCAGAAAAGATATACAGATACCCAAAAGGCACATGAAAAAAAATGCTCAATATTTACTAATTATTAGAGAAATGTAAGTCAAAACTACAACAAGATACCTCAGTTGTACTGCTCAGAATGGCCACCATTAACAACAAATGCTGGAGAGGGTGTAGAGAAAAGGGAACCCTCTAGCACTATTGGTGGGACTATAAATTGGTATAAACACTATGGAAAACAGTATGAAGGTTCCTAAGAGGACTAAATATAGAACTATCAAATTATCCAGCAATCCTACTCCTGGACATATATCCAGACAAAATTTTCATTGAAAAAATACACTTCTGTGTTCATTGCAGCACTATTCACAATAGCTAAGACATGAAAACAACATAAATGTTCATTGACAGATGAATAGATTAAGATGCAGTACATATATACAACGGAATACTACTCGGCCATGAAAAAGAACAAAATAATGCCATTTGCAGCAACATGGATGCAACCAGAGATTCTTGTACTAAGTGAAATAAGTCAGAAAGAGAAAGACAAATACCATATGATATCATTTATACGTGGAATCTAAAATATGGCACAAATGAACCTATCTACAAAACAGAAACAGGCTCACAGACATAGAGTACAAACTTGTGGTTGCTGGGGAGAGAGAGGAGGGACTGGGAGGGATGGATGGTGTGTCTAGGGTTAGTAGATGCAAACTGTTACATTTAGAATGGATAAGCAATGAGATCCTACTGTATAGCACAGGGAAATATATTCAATCTCTTGGGATAGACCATGATGGAAGATAGTAGGAAAAAAAGAATGTATATATGTATGAACCTGTCACTATGCTGTGCAGAAGAATTTAACACAACATTGTAAATCAACTATTAATAAAAAGAAAAAGAAAAGGAAATCAAGATAGAAAGACTTTAGGGGACAAAAAACAATGTATCAATGTAGGGCATTGATAGAGAAAAAAAAACCCTCAAAGTAACACAAAAGATCAGGTTTGTTTTGACTCATGTCCTATAATCTTAAATTCACCTTGTGATATTGAGACCCATCTTGAGGGCAATGGAAGACCCATGTTTCAAGTTTTATTTTAGTTCATAGTAAAAACTCAGTATTTTACCCATTGTAGACATTCATAACGTTTTTAAATTTTATGATAAAAATTATTTATTCAGTAATTCATGAAACATTTTTAAAATGCCTACTGTGTTTCCTATGCTATTCTAAGAAGGCACTGGGAAAGAGTGGTGAACAAAGCAAGATCTCTGCACTCAGAGATCTCAGGGTCCAGTGTGAACTTAAAACTTTACTGACAAAATTGGGCTGACTTTTGTTTGGGCCACTGCTTGCCAATTTGATTTTTTAATAGTGCAATTATTATTATTGACATTACATTAAAATATATTTGTTTTGATCACTGAGGCTTATTTGTCATCCAAAGCAAATGCCTCACTCAGCTTACCCTAGTCCCAGCCCTGGTGAGATGGACCTTTGAAAAGATTGTCTCATCAGAGTTGAAAATTCCTTGGGGGGTGACCTGTTAAAAATATCAGTTTGTCCAGACCAAACAGCTATAAAACAGCAGTAGTAGCAGTTACTTGTGGTTGGACAATTTCTCAGGAAAAGAAAAGATATTCAACAAAAAATATGTATTGGTACCTACTCTGTGCCAGGCAATATTCTGGAACTAATGATACTGAAGTGAGCCTATTGACAGAGTTCCTGCCAACATCATGTTTACGGTAGAGTTAGAGTCGAGGGTGAGGCAGTGAACAATGACAACAAACCATAAACATCATCAGATACTAGTAAGTGCTCTAAAGAAACAAAGTAGAATAACAGCATACCACATGAGTCAGTGGAGTAGTCGAACAGGGTTATGCCTGGGGTATTAACTCTAAAGAGATAGCAACTGAGAGGAAGACTGAATGACGGGAAAGAGCCACACATTAAACAAACTGAGGAAAGATGATTCCAGGCAGAGAAAGGCTTTGACATATGATCAGATCCCTCCTTCCAAAACTAAGTTTAGTTTCTCAAAAACTAAAAAGACTTGTGTGACTAGAATCAAGGGGATGAGAGAACGAAGAATGGTTTGGGTGAAGCTGAGGAGGCTGGAGATTGAGTCAGGTCTTGGAGACCTTGTAAGGAGCTTAGGTTTTTTTCTGAAGTCTGGGCAATGTTTCAACTTGACTTGCATAAGAAAAGACACAAGGGTTTGAATTGGAACAAGAATAGAGGCTGGTTGGAGACGTTGAGGTAGTCTAGAAGAGAGAGGATTGTGACTCAAACTAACTAATTAGCAGTGAAAATAAGTGGACAAATTGTTACTGAACTGAACTTGGGTTCACTAACCCTCTCAGTAAAGCAAATCTACTGATACCAGGTTGTACTGAAAAAAAGCATAGCATTTATCATAAAAGCACCACTGCTTTTACAGTAGTATTGGTGAACAGGTGGCTTGTGTTCTAAAGCCCTGAACTCCCCAAAAGTGTTTCAATAAAGCACTGTTAGAAGCCAGTGGGGGTGGGGTGGGAGTGGATTCACAGGGTGTCTAATCAGCTTAGGCAAAATTCTCTGATTGGTTGATGATGAGATAATAGAGCAGTGTCACAGGGCTTAGGTGCCTGTAAGTCTAGGGCCCTATGCTCATGATCACCAAGTCATTGATTTCTACTATTTGGTGGTAGTTTTAGCATCAGTAATACAACCCAGGATTGTGCATCAGATACTGTTACCTGGGTACTTCAAAGAGAAGCTACCACAGAGGATATGGGAGAAGGATCTGTGCCAGGAAGAACCCATAGTGTCCTGTTGATTTACAAATTCTGGATAGACATTGGAGGCAGAACCATCAGGCTTTCTCCTGGATGAGATTTCAGCTCCACCACTTACTGGGCAAGTGTACACAACCTTTTTGTATCTCATTTTTCTCATCTGTAATATGAAGATAACAACTGTACCTACTTCATAGAGTTAAAGTCCTTAAGAGAGGGACTGGCACACACTAAAATGCTCAAAAATTGTTAGTCATCACTATCTTCATCATATAAACATGCAAGAAAAAAGGAATTTAAAATGGCTTTTCAGTCTGATCTGAGTAACTGGGTGGACGAGGCTGTCTTTTGAGATGGGAAAGACAGGAAAACATTTAGAGATAGGAAATCCAGAGTCCTCTTTTGAACGTGTTCATCTGAGGTGACTTTGAGAAATCCAAATGGAGATACAAGTATGAAACTCAAGAAAAGGCTCAAGCCTAAGACATGAACTTGGGAATCATCAAAATACAGATGCATTTAAACCCAGACCACTAGAACCAGTCCCCTGAGGTGATAGTGTAGACAGATAAGAAAAAAAAGGCCAAGGGCTGAGCCCTCAAGAATACCAAATTCATAGTTAAGGAAGGAAAAAAGAGTCAACAAAATAACCTAGAGGAATAGCCAGAAAGATGGTAAAAAGCAAGGAGTGTGTGGTGTTATGGAAACCAGAGAAAGAGTCTAGAGTATTAACCCACACCCATTTCCTTATAATGAGTGGTTATACTTTTCCAATAAAATAAAAGTTAAAAGCATAGAACCAATTTCCACTACCCTGTAACAATGCTCCAGACCAATTTTAAAACCTTGCAATGAAAAAAATTGAGGAAACACCTTGTAATTTGGTTTGGGATAAGGACTATTTCCTAGCTTAGAAAGACATCTCTCAAAGCAATTTCCCCAGACCTCTGCAAGTCACTGGAGTAGAAGATAATAGATGCAATAAATAGAAATTATCATATAAATGCCAAGTCCTATTACAGTATATGAAATAAATTCCCCATCTGACTACAAAGATATGAAAAAAGAATGCAAACTTTATCATTCAGTTTAGAAAGATCAATACAGGAGATTGATAGCATTTCTATTGATAGCTATATTCCACATGATTGTTAGGTAATAGAAAGCATCTTTGGGGAATGCACATCATAGAAAAAGTAAATAAATTAAATTTATTAACTCATATCTGACAAGTGATACACAAAGGAAAAGAAATACAAAATTCCACTGACAGCATGGACAATAGCCTTTACTTCTACTCCAGCAGGACCTTCTACAGACAACTGGAATAGTTATCCTTGCTCTCAAACTAGTGGTAGATATCATAGATTAAGCAAGGCAAAATCTTTAGTTTCCAAGGAATTTTCTCATTGCTCTGCTTAATTTTCAGAGTTAAAAGAAAAAACCACTTTCAATAATCACATCTTTAGTTTGTAGATCATCATTTTCCCAGGGTCAAATTATTCCATGTTTATTTACACCTTGCTTTGTTCACAACACACAAAATGAGTTTGTTTTAATATTGCAAAAAACACAAGTTAGTTGAGGATATAGCAGTCAAAGGAAATTAAGGGGAAAAAATACTAATTCCACTGGCAAAACTAGAGCTCAGTAATTTGAACCATTTTGTCATGTATAAGCCACAAACCTGGTCTTATATTTCCAAGTCATCACGTCAAATAGGAGACAAAAATCATAAGATTTGGTCTCAATTAAAAACAAAGATAACACTATGTTTAGTCACTTATGATGGAGCATGATAATGTGAGAAAGTAGAATGTGTACATGTATGTGTAACTGGGTCACCATGCTGTACAGTAGAAAATAAAATTGTATTGGGGAAATAACAATTAAAAAAATAAAAAATTTAAAAATTTTTAAAATTAAAAAATAAAAAACATATAAGATGAAGAAAAAGTATAGCTCTGCCTGATATTAAGGCCTCAAAGAAATTTCTACCACAAGTCCTTAAAATTTCATTATATAATTCCTCTCATTCTCAAAAAAATTTTTCTGAGGGAGGTTTTAATCTTAAGAGCTATCATCTTAATTAATGATTTTTTAGACTGTATGTAGATATTTTTAGCATTTTCATATCTTGGAGTGATCGTTGACTCCACCCTCTATTTTATCCTCAACATCATATCAATCTCAAATCCTATGGATTTTTATTCCTAAATATTCTTCAAATTCTTTCAATGTCTCCCTCTCTCTATGGTCTCCACTAAGCTCAGTGACTATTCCCACACCTGGATTGAATGATAATTTCATAAATGATATGTTGCTGCCTTCAGACATCCCTACCATCCATTTTATAATGCCACTCCTTTCTTCAAATCTCTTTATTTGGCCCCATTATCTTAATATAAAGCCCAGACCCCTTAACATGGTTTATAAGTCCTTCATGACTTGGTCCTACTTATTTTTCCAGAATCATTATTCCAATCTCCATTATTCCATAATTCCCAATCTCCATTATTTCTCTCAACCGTATTACAAATTTGGGATCCAAGCTTTTTACCTCTCACCTTCGACTTTGTACTGGTCTCTCTACTTGGAATAAAGATCCCCACCTTCAGCTGATTAACTCCTTCTCACTATTTAGGACTCAGGTTATTTTCCTGGAAAGTTTATTTGGCTTTCCTCCCCTAAGTTAAATATCTCAATATATTATGCTTGCACTAGACTATCTCCTATTGTAGCTTTTATCATTCTTTGATTTCTGTTGTGATCTAAATTTTAGTGTCCCCCCAAAGGTCTTATGTTGAGAACTTAATGCCCAAAGTGATGGTATTAGGAGGTGGAACATTTGTGAGGCAATTAGTCATGAGGGCAGAGCCCCCATGAATAGGATTAATGTCTTTATAAAGAGTTCTTTCTAGTGAACTTTCTAGCTCCTTCTGCCATGCAACGGTGCAGCAAGATGTCTGTGACCTGGAAAAGGGCCTCATCCAACCATGATGGCACCCTGATCTCAGACTGCCAGCCTCCAGAACTGTGAGAAATAAATGTCTGTCCTTTATAAGCTATCCAAATGGACTGAGAGAGTCTCCTTCCTACTCTGATAAAAGAGACCATGACTGCCTTTCATATAATTTTAACTGTAAGATATATTCCAAGCACATAGTAGACAATCAATAAATTCTAATTTTGCTATTGAATATTACACTTTTGAGTTTAAAAAGAGCATAAAAATATGCTTTAAACTGCAACAAGAAGTCTTTGAAAGATGGTTTACACATGGTAAGGTGCAGCATTACACAGCCATAATGAAAATGACCCTATTCCCACAGCCCCTTCCATCATGACTGTCACATTGCCCTATTATAATTACCCAGAAATCGAAAGTATAATGGCCACTAGAAAACATCTTGAGCTGGGAAAAGTTGGCGTAAGAAAATAGGAAAATTGTAGAAGGAGCCTACAAATAATCATATATATATATATATATATATATATATATATATATATATATGATTTGATGATATATATATATCACCAAACTTATAGCAAAAACACACTCAACCACATACACATTTTTGCAACATCCTTCTCTGCAGCCTCCATCTCCCAGTCCATAAATTCAGCCTCACCTTTTGTGACATGTTCCAGCTTCAATGTTGATTATTATTTCCCCCAAAAAGAAAAAAAAAAAAAAAGAGGAGCTATGATCTAAACACTGAATCAGTAACTATCAAAGAGTCTGTTAAATCTCATATCAACCTGGTAAATTTCTGTTTTCTCACTTTCTGGGAGAAAAAATTTAAAAAGAATCACCATGCTTATATGATTTATAACAAAGAATCTCATTTATTCCAAATGTCAACACATATTTTTCAAGTCTACCCTGAAAGAGTAACACTGTAACCTTGAGAAAGGAAAGGACTGAAGAATAGAAGCCCAGCTTGACCCCAAATTTGCTTATCTCCATTATTTTTGAGGTGTAAAACAGCAGTAACAAGTAACAATATATTTTTCTGTATCCTGTTGATTTCAAGAAGGAGAAAAAGAAACGTCATTTTTGATATGGTAATTCAATTCACATGTTGTTTATGATATTTGGGTATGTGAAACCCTTAAAATTAATATCTTCAAAAGTTCTGTCAACATTTCTGCATTCAAGGGGAGATAAATTTATGTAAAAATGACCTCTGCTGCTTCAAGGAACATGAGGAAAAGAAGAAAGAAATGAGAGACGCTGCTCTCAAAGCAAACTCAGAAAACACTGTGATATTCCAGCTCTGCCTTTAATTTCTACTTGCTCACTGCCCTCCTTCTACACTCTGCATTGTTGGGGCATGAGTAGGGGGTGGTATGTGTCTCCTTTCTACCTAAACAGAAAGCACATAAAAATCTCCCAGCTAGATGAGAAATTTGCTGAGGAATCAAGGATTTCTTCATTCCTGATATTTATTCTTCTTCCTGCTCTCCCCAGTTATTGCAGCTGTGTGACTGTTTCCTAAATTTGTCCCCAGATTTCTGAACTCCCTTCTGTGTCCTCCTGGTCCTCCTCCATTTAAGCCCAAGGTATCAATCTAACCTTGAGGTGGACCCTGCAATGTCATACGCACTTAGTTCTGGTACCTCTCCGTGTTGTGCCCCAACCCACAACAGCCCTGACACCCAGAATTTGACCTTAGAAGAGTACTTGCAAAGTGTGGTTTTCCAGTGACAGATCCAATGATAATGCAAATGTAAAAGCAATGCTTTTGTCCCTTTCCTGTTTACCCATTTTTGTCCCCTTCTAACCTAAAAAGCCTAATTAGAGGAATGAGATTGCTAAGTAATTGAAACTAACTCTCAACTTAGGCTTTCCTGAATGCACATTATGCCTTGCCTAACCTGCTACTTCTGTTCCTAGATAAGAATAAGAACAAAGCATTAAGCAGTTAAAAATGACTACCTGTCTACCCTCAACAGACCCCAGATCCTGCAGGCAGATGATGCAGGCAAGGTAACATCTGAAGAGTCAGCCAGTCTATATACAATGGAGAAGGATGCAGAATCCAGCCTCCTGCCTCATTGATTGAGATTCTTCCCCCATTTTCCCCTTTAAAAACTGTCATGGCTTAGCAGAATTTTTATAGTCAGTCTCAGGACATGAGTCTACATTCTCTGCATATTGTCAGCTTTTCTGATTAAAGCCACCCTCCTTTCTATGGACTCCTGCCTCCAAAATTACTGGCTGTTTAGTGGTAAGCAGCTGAACTGAGGTAATAAGTGGAACCATCAGGGAAATTGAGGAAACAAAGGTACTCCAGACAGAGAAAGCTCCTGTGTTAAAGGACAAAACCTAGCTGAGGGTTCGTCAGACCAATTCAAAGTTCCAACCTTGCCTCTGCCTTCTACTTCCAATAAACTTGACATGAAAGGTACATGATTCAGGGAGGTGGGTGGCACTGTGGAGCCATAAGGCTACTTCTCATTTCACAAAGATCAGAAACCATGCAGCAAGGATTTTCCAGTAACTTAGGTTAAATCTAGGACTGTAGATAAGTTTTAACATTTGACTCCTTTGTTTCTCCAACTAAAATATATTGTTGACTTTAAAAAATATGTACAACTTAAAAGTTGAGAGTTAAGCTTTATTTGGAGCAAAATAAGGACTTCATCCTGGGAGGCAGCATTTCAGATAGCTCTGAAATAACAGTCCAAAGAGGCAGGAGTAAATGTCAGTATGTATGTTACAGGTCTCTGCATTATTCCTTTTGGTTCTTGCCCACATGCAGCAAGGATTTGAAGCAGTGGGCCTTTTGGATCCAGTCCAGCTGGGAAGTGACACAGCAGCACCAGGATAGGAGGCAGTGGTCTGCCGCGTTGGAACCAAAGCACATTAGAGATGGAGGCTGGCAGGCTCTCTAGGCAGGAACATTCCATTGGGATCCATGATAGCTGGTTCAGAGCCCAGAGGGACCCTCTTAAAGCAACAGTATATCGGCTCAAAAGTTACATCTCACATTAGGGTACTTTAAGGGAGCAAGCACTGGTCAGACTCTGCAGGAACAAAAACACTGCCACAGAGGGTTGCCCTAGAGATCCCAATCAAGTCAAATCAAGTTCACCAGAATAAAGTATACAGAAAATTTATTCACAACCTCAGAGAGAGCGGGCTGCCCTAAGAGTAGGGACTGGCCCCCTTCACAATTGGGTTTCCTCCTATATCCCCATGCTGTGGACTTGATTGGGGGCCTGACTTCTCCCACCCCAGGCCCACTAATTTCTCCTGCTCTGGCCCCCTGCTCCATGTGTTAAGAGCTGAGCATTGATTGATCTCTGTATAGGGGAATGTTTTGATTCTCCAATTGGTTTTAGGCAGGATGCCTCATCTGCATGGGGAACAGGTGATATAGAGGCAGGGTGAGGAGTGAGCTACGTACCTCCCCAGGGGGAGTAGGAAGGAGCAGGCTGGGTTGCTCAAGGTGGGGGAAAGGACATTACAATGAGACATGGCTAAAAGCTTTGGGGCTTAATCTCCTTTAAGGGGATTTGAAGCCTATAACATATATGTGATTTTGGTAAAAGGGGAGGTATATGCAAACAAGCACATATTTTACAGAAGTTTGTTGCTGGTCTTGTGAAGGTTACTGCTAGTAATGAAGAGCAAACAACACCAAGAAGGATTTCAGCGATTTTTTTTAGATATGAGGAAATATAAGAATTGGGCTCATAAAATCTTCTCCTGAAAATATCTAACTATCTAAAGACCTGTTCCGCCAGTCTTCCCAGAGCACCTCAATCCTTGTCTCCACCCTGAGCTCTTTCCGGGGGTGTTGAGGTTCAGCAGCTGCAGTGGCTCATGATTCAATCCTTGTAGAGGCAGATGGCAAGTGCCAATCTCCAGTTCACAATATAAACCACCTCTTCTCTATTCCTTTCACTTCAGTATTGTTTTAAGCCTTATGAAAATTAAATAACCTCTAAGTGGGAACTGTATAACAGGATATATATTCTTAGGATGAAATATCAATTGTAAAACTTTACTTCCCAAAAATGTGGCCGCAAATTGACACCAAACTGGGAGAGAAGAGCTGAGAAGGGTCCATTGCATATGGTAAATTATGAAATTGCTGGTAACTTTTGGGAATGAAAACCAGACTATAATACATTGAAGAATATATGGAAAATATAGAAGCAGACCCAGAAAGTGTTCATTCTTTCAAGAGCCTTGGCAAGTTAAAAGAGGAGAGACTATATATCTAGAAGGGAATCCCAAAGTCCTAGAGGAATTTTAAAAGCAAAGAGACTTGGGCATTATTTTGAATTCAGTGAAAGGCCTCACTTAAGAAATGGATCTGGAGTTCTCGTCGTGGCGCAGTGATTAACGAATCCGACTAGCAACCATGAGGTTGCCCTTGCTCAGTGGGTTAATGATCCGGCGTTGCTGTGAGCTGTGGTGTAGGTTGCAGATGCAGCTCGGATCCGCGTCGCTGTGGCTCTGGCGTAGGCCAGCGGCTACAGCTCTGATTCAACCCCTAGCCTGGGAACCTCCATATGTCGCGGGAGCGGCCCAAGAAATAGCAAAAAGACAAAAAAAAAAAAGAAAGAAAGAAATGGATCTTAAATAATAATAAGTTTTTAAAACACCCATGAAACACATTCATCAAGCAAAATTTTTAACTCAGAAACATAAAAATTATGCAAGATATATATTCTAACCAAAATATAAGACTCCCCTTCCTACACACACACACACACACACACTCAAAACCTCTAGAAAATTATAAACCTCACTTTAAATCAGATTTTTTAAAAATTTAAGCAAATGACAATGAAAACACTGCATATCAAAACCTATGAGATGTAGCTCAAATAACATCCAGAAGAAAATAAGTGGATGAAAATAAATTTAATAAAAAGAAGATAAAAAATTCACAAGGCAGAATTCAATTAGAGCAGCCAGATAAAAGAAAAATCAAATAAGCATAAATAAAGTAGAAGAATATTAACTTTGGAAAATATATTTAATGGTGAAGTACTAAATTCAGAAGCACTACTATTTAACATTATCCTGGAGATTATGGTCACTGCAAAATAAGACAGGAGAAATATGAGGCATAAACATTGGAAAGGAAGATAAAATTGTTATTACTTGAGGACAGTATGAATTTCTTACTACAAATGCAAGAGAGAGGGAAGTTAAAATGGTAGCCTTGATTAGGAAACATGTCTTTAGCTGACACTTTAGGGAAGGAGATAAGAATGAGGCTGCAGGAGATTGAGACAGGGCACCCAATTGGCCACCCTTTCCTCTGTGAATTAGATGAGCATCCCTAAATGATAGGAAGCTGGAGGTTGAGTAGAGACTTGTTGAGTTTAGGGTTAAGCATCCCTAAATGATAGGAAGCTGGAGGTTGCGTAGAGACTTGGAATAACCACAGAGGACAATGCTTGATGACTAAATTTTGGAAATCCAGATTGAAATTACACACCATAAATTCAATGATGGAGACATGAAATAAACTATAGGGCTGTTTGCATTTCTAGAATATTTGTATTGAGTCCATAAACTGGTGGAGCACAAAAATTTATAGTCTTTGTCACAAAGGAAATTTTGAAATGAGGGGCAAAAGAAAGTGGAAATGATGGAGAACCATAAAGCTCCATAATCATCTATTTGCTTTGTCAATATCAATCTATATGACTTTACCAAATTATCACAAGAAAGCAAAATGCCTCATAGTTATCTTTTCCCTTTGTTCATTTATTTTTGCCTAATATGCAATGTAGATGAGCTATTGAAAATTTACATTGACTAATACCATTATGTAACTGCTTAGCTTATACAATAAGACTTGTAGACTGGGAACAAAAGGGGTAAATCTGCATTCTTTAAATTCTATATACATGAATCTAAGTAAACGAAGATTTGTTTTTTAATCAAACAAAGCATTTCTCCTTTTAAATATGCAAATATAAATGTATAAATAGAAACTTTAATTGTTTCTGACAATGTTTTTGGTGAGGTTCAGAGATAAGTTTAAAGAAATTATACCCTATTAACCAAAATATATCTTGACTGACCTTTATACACACGTGTGCATGCATGTACACACACACATACACAAATACCCACACATACACACATACTCCCTCTCATCTCTACATATGAAGGGTACTGAAACCGCTGTTCATAACACAATTAAATACACTCCATTCTCCATCCCATTAGGCCACTAAAATTATTTAAGCATACCTAGTGTATTTCTTTCTCCTTGTAGCACATTACAGTGCAATCCCCTCGGTGAAAAATGTGACGATAGTAGTCGTCACTTTCTATTACATTTGAAAGTATTGGGCATGTGGGTGAATTCACTGGGGCCATAGTTTCAAATTTTTGATGGAGGATTTATGTGCCAAACCTCTTACTTCTGTTAACCAAATCTGTGCATATAACTCTTCCTGAACTCTTTGAAATCTAGATATCAGGAACTGTTTAAAGCAAGGTTAATACCAATATATAGGTTGCTATGACTGTCCCAGGTCCACAATGGCAGTGGGGAAACAAAAGGAAGCAGCTTTGTTGTAACGCATCTGCAATTCAACCATCTCATGTGAAACAGTATACTGTAAAGTCAGAAGTATAATCTGTGCTAGGAATACTCAAGCTGCACTGTAAATTCAATCTCATGCTCTCTAATGGGAATTTATCCTGGAGATGAGTACAGTATCTGCTGCTTGGCTGTGTAATTGAATGGGGCAGGGTCTAATTGAAAAAAAATCTGCATTTAGATAGCCACACATACATAAAAAGTCAAGATGATACCGTACTTTTAGAGATAAGATAATTTTGAATGCCCAAAGAAATGTTTAAATATTAATATTGCTTGTGGTTCCATATTATGAAAGCCAATTCCTCATCTGTTTTTAAGGCAATAGGAGGACTAAAGTGAACACTTGTCTTTGTTCAAAAATTACAAAGTGTTAATCACCTTGCTTTTAAGAACTCTGTAAGGGCTGCAGCTGTTAAAACTATATTTGTAATCTATAGCTTATGAGATATAAATTTATGTGATATAGTGCATCAAGATGATTGCTTAGAGATCTCAGTTCTCTTATTGACTGATTTTAGCTATTATGATAGTGCATCAAGATGATTGCTTAGAGATCTTAGTTCTCTTATTGACTGGTTTTAGCTATTATGATATGGCCTTGAAAGGAGTCACCACCTTTTGTGGTGGTTATTAATTTTACCTCCTGAGAAGAAAGCTGCAAGTCAGCTATTCTTCCTGCTAGCAGGAGAATGGTCTATATGCTATGGATTTAAGTTTCTCTGAAAAAGTACAGAGTGACCAAATACAAACTGGCATCATTACATGGATCATGTAAACCATGTCAGCTGGGGTCACCCCTGAGCTCTAGAAAAGATTAAGTCAAGACCCCTATATCTGAGGAAAGATAAGTGAACCTTAATTTGGAATATGCAAGGACAAGGTGGTCCTTTGCATTAGGCATTTCTGGAACACAAAAGAATGGAGATTTGTTAACCATTGCTGCTTTCCAGGAACAGGGGACTCAAGTAAAGCTCAGCTTTGTCAATCCCCCCCTTTCACCAAGATGAACTGTTTTTTTCTGCTAATGAACCCAGAGTAGATCATGATCCTCCCGAGTGTGATAGAACAGGATCTAAGGAATAATCTCGAGAGGACTCTTGTTGCTAAATTTCTTATAAAATAGAAAAACTCTTTGCAAGAGGTGATAGAAAAAGTCAATTATTTTAGGGTTCAGGTATCTTAAAAGAGAGATGCCTAAAATGAAAAAGAGAAATACTCATGTAAAAGGCTGTATTTCAAAAAGACCAGGAGTTTAACCCTGCACTGAGGGTAACCAGTTCACTGGATTCCAAGACATCAGTGAAGGAAAATCTTTATCAGTTATGTACTGCATTCAGTGAGTTTCATGAAACTCTGGAGTTAGGATGGTGATGCTCTTGGGGTTATGCACAGACTTGGTTACCTCTCACATAGAGCATGCCTGACCAGAGCATTTCACCAGACTTTTACAGGGGCCCGGTAATGGTTTGCCCAGGGAGATTTCAGGCCTATGCATGGCCTGCTGAGGTGTTGAGGACTATGTCTACTTATCAGGGTCCAGGTTTTCTTCAGATCCTGAGTAAAAAGGCCAGCTGTCAGGCAACCTAGACACCCAGTAGAGACTGGAACAGTTTTAGTTTTACGTTTTACATTTTAGTTTTAGTTTTAGTTTTACATTTTAGTTCTCAAAGATGCTAAGTCTGGTATCAGAGAGAAAAATTTTAAAACTTTGATGAAATGTAGCCAGATTTTAAGGAAATGGAAAAATTGACAGTTTAATAATGATTGATCACTTATGCAAGGTATCAAGATTCAGTCCAATTTATAATTAAGTACCAAAACTAGTTTTTCTGTATATAGAAGCAAAATCAATGAAATCTCATAGACAAGACAGAGTCTGCATACCCATCATTTACCCACAATTTAAAAGATGTGAAAAATAGCTTGAAAACAATGAATGGAAGTGTATGCTATAGAGGATACATAGTTTTCCACTGAAACACAAAATTTGGATTATCCCTCTTTGGAGCTAAAGTAATCTCAAGGAAAGATTATTCTTAATGTCATGAGACATGTTTCTACAATATTTTCTTAGCCTCTTTGCTTCTATTTTCTATGCTGAAAACTCCATCTTGTCCTGCCTTGCTTTACCCCATATTCCTGCTTGAAAAACAGTCGCAATGCTGGTAAATGAATTAAGCTTAAGAACAAAGAGCTAAAGGCATAAGCTATTCATAGGGTCAGCTGAATGAGGACATAATGCGTTGGTCTAGGCACACCGGACCTGTGCAGATAGGCACACCATTTGCACAAGCATGATATGTCCTCTAAAGAGTAAGAGGAAGATGAGCCTCATGGCCCCAAGGGGTTTATGAGGGGTCGTTAGTAGGATATGCATTAGCAAGGAGAACCGAGGTGCAAACCTAGGCATGCAGGGTTCTGCAGATAGGCACACCATCTGCAGAAGCACAATGGTGATTCTCTAGATGCTATGCATAGATAGCTGACTCCAAGCTTCCTCATGCTAATTATTGTTAAATGCCTAAAGGTCAGAATAAAATCTTAATCAGAAACTGGTTATGTGACTTTTAAAATAACTTAAAAAACCTATATCCTGCACCTACAACCCCCTCCTCACTTAATGTAATCCTAAAGAGCACAATAAAAGCAGTGTGGTTTCTTGAGGCAGTGCTCTTGGTCCCTGAGACCTTGAGTCCCCCAGTTCCCACCTTTACTTAAGATAAATGTCTCTGTGTCTTGTTTTATGTTAACTTTTTTCCTTAAGTTTCACAGCACCCATTCTTCAGCCCTCACCCACTGAGCTGGTCTCAGCACTTAACTGACAAATAAGAATGGTATTATTAACAGACTTGTAGTTGCCAAGAAGGTAGGGATCAGTGGGCAGAGATGGATTGGGAATTTGGAATTGGCAGATACAAACACTATACATAGAATGGAAAAAAAAACAGAGTCCTACTCTCTAGCACAGGGACCTATATTCGATATCCTGTGATAAACCACAATATAAAAGAATATGAAAAAATATGTATAACTGAAAAAAATTTAAGTCAAATTATGTAACACAGAAATAAGTATACTTGCAGATTATATTTTATTGACTCCTATATTTAAAAATTCAGTTATAGAGCAGCTTTTCAAAAAATAAACACCAGCTAACTTATACTAAACAATATGTTCCAAGAAAAAAATAAGAATCTAATAAAAATGGTCTTATTATTTACATAGGAACAGCAAGAATGGAAATTTACCATACAGGCCTTCCTAAAGTTGTTTGCTGGACATTTTAATACTGAATTTCATACTGATTTTCAAAATTTAAAGATAAAGAGAGGATTCTAAAGGCAGCAAGAGAAAAACAAAGAGTTAATTACAAAAGAACCCCCAAAAGGATATCACCTGATTTCTCTACAGTAACACTACAGGACAGAAGAGAATAGAAAGATATTTTCAAATTTCTAAAAGGGAAAAATTTATAGCCTAGAATTCTCTACCAGCAAGAATATTATTTAAAATAGGAGAAATAAAGAATCTTTCCAAAAAACAAAAACTAAAAGAGCACAGCAATACTAAACCCACTCTCAAAGAAATACTGAAAGGGCTTCTTGAAATAAAAAAGAAGTAAGAAGAAATAGGATGGAGTAAATCACAATTGGAAAGCAATCACTTAAATAAACTAGTATACTGATCTAAAAGTGGGAAAAAAACTGTTGTAAAAGCAGCAATAAATGCAAGGAACAGCAAAAGGATAAACATGCAGATGTTAACAAAGGAAATCAAAATCATAAAATATGGGGAAGGAAACTAAGAAAATCTAGACTTTTTTTTTTTAGAATGTCTTGGAGCCTATATGACTATCAGGCTAAAGCAAGCAGATATAAGAAAGGGTTAACATACTTTAAAAACAGGGCAACCACAAATCAAAACTAAACAATCATTCACAAAAACTAAAAAGAAGAGGACAGGAGTTCCATGCTGTACAGCAGAAATGAATCAGACTAGTAGCCATGAGGACATGGGTTCGATCACTGGCCTTGCTCAGTGGGTCAGGGATCCTGCATTGCCATGAGTTGTGGTGTAGGTCACAGATGTGACTCAGACCTTGCATTGCTGTGGCTGTGGCATAGGCTGGCAACTGTAGCTCCAACTCTACCCCTAGCCTGGGAACTACCATATGCTTCTGGTACACCCCTAAAAAGCGAATAAATAAATAAATAAATAAATAAATAAACCAACAAACAAATAAAATAAAAAGAAGAGGACATAAGCATAACATAAAAGGAAATCATCCAATCAAAAAAAAAAGATAGGAAAAAGGAGAAACATAGACTCAATTGGAAAACAGGTTTAAAATGGCAATAAATAAATATTTATCAATAATTACCTCAAATGTCAATGTAATGAATGTTCCAATCAAAAGACATAGAGTGGCAGACTGGATGAAAAAGTAAGAGCCTACAATATGATGCCAACAAGAGACTCACCTTAGGGCAAAGGACAGATATAGATTGAAAGTGAGGAGATGGAAAAAGAAATTTCATGCAAATGAAAAATATAGGAAAGCAGGAGTTGAAATACTCATGTCAGACAAAATAGATTTTAAAATGAAGACCATAAAGAAAGACAAAGAAGGACACTATTCAATGGTAAATGGATACATTCAAGAAGAGAATATTACACACATCAAATATATGCCCATAATACAGCACCACCCAAATACATACAACAAATACTAACATAAAAGGATAAGTTGATGGAAATACAATAATAGTAGGAGATTTTAGCACCCCACTCACATCAATGGACAGATCCTCTAGACAGACAATCAATAAGGCAACAGAGATCCTAAATGAAAAAATAGAAAAGTTAGACTTAATTGACATTTTAGGATGTTACAAGTTCGACAACCTGGAAGAAATGCACAACTTTCTAGAAACATACAGCCCTCCAATACTGAATCAAGAAGAAATAGATCAACTGAACAGACCAATCACTAGAAATGAAATTGAGTACATAATAAATAAAAAGAAAAAACCTCCTTGCAAACAAAAGGCTAGGACATATGACTTCACAGGTGAATTCTACCAAACATACAAAGAACTGATACACATCTTTCTTAAAGTCTTCCAAAAGGTTGAAGAAGGAACATTCCCAAAGATATTCTATGAATCCACAATCAACCTGATACCAAAACCAGACAAAGATACTACCAAAAAAGAAAATTATAGGCCAATATTTTTTATGAATATAGATGCAAAAATTCTCAACAAAATTTTAGCCAACCGAATCAACAATATATAAAAAGGATCATACACCACCACCAAGTGGGATTCATACCAAGTTCACAAGAATGGTTCAACATATACAAATCAATCAACATCATACACCACATTATAAAAAGAAAAGTCAAAAACCACATGATTATCTCAATAGATATAGAAAAACATTTAAAATAATCCAACATCCATCATGATAAAAACTCTTACCAAAGTGGGTATAGAGAGAACATGCCTTAACATAATCAAAGCCATTGATGATAAATATAATACTCACTGGAGAAAAGCTGAAAGCCTTCCTGCTGAAATCTGGAACAAAACAAAGATGCCCACTCTTACCACTTTTATTCAACATAGTATTGGAAGTCCTAGCCACAACAATCAGAAAAACAAAAGAAATTGGAAGAGAAGGGGTAAAATTATCACTCTATGCAGATGACATGATACTATATATATATATAAAAAAAACCCTAAGGACTCCACATAAAAACTACTCGAACTGATCAATGAATTCAGCAATGTAGCAGAATACAAGATTAATCCTCAGAAATTCGTTGCATTTTTGTATATTAGCAATGAAATATTAGAAGAGGAATATAAAAATACAATACTTTTTAAAACTGTACCCCCAAAAATTACATACCTAGTAATAAACCTGACCAAGGAAGTGAAAGACTTATATGCTGAGAACTCTAAAACATTAATCAAGGATTCAAAGAAATGGAAAGATATTCCATGCTCCATGCTACAGGATTAGAAGAATTAATATTGTTAAAATGGCAATACTACCCAGAGCAATCTATATTTTCAATGCAATCCCTATCAAATTACCCATAACATTTTTCACAAAACTAGAACACAATTCAAAATTATATATGGAACCATAAAAGATCCAGAGTTGCCAAAGCAATCCTGGAGGAGCAAACACTAAACAGGAGGCATAACTCTCTCAGACTTCAGACCATATTACAAAGCTATAGTAATCAAGACAGTGTGGTTCTGGTACAAAAAGAGACATATAGACCAATGGAACAGAATAGAGAATCCAGAAATAAACCCAGACATTGATGGTCAACTAATCTTCAACAAAAGAGGGAAGACTATAAATGGGAAAAAGTTTCTTCGGCAAGTGGTGCTGGCAAAACTAGACAGCTACATGTAAATCAATGAAACTAGAACACACCCGCACACCATGCACAAAAATAAACTCAAAATGGCTTAAAGACTTAAATATAAGACAAGACACCATAAAACTCCTTGAATAGGACATAGGCAAAACATTCTCTGACATCAACTGTACAAATGTATTCTTAGGTCAGTCTACCAAAGCAATAGAAATAAAAAAAAAAGTAAACCAATGGGACCTAATCAAACTTACATGTTTTTGCAAGCAAAGGAAACCATTAAAAAAAAAAAACCTACAGTTGCATTTGGAGTGGATAAGCAATCAGATCCCACTGTATAGCACAGGGAACTATATCTAATCACTTATGATGGAACATGATGGAGGATAATGTGAGAAAAAGAATGCATATATATGTAAGGGTCACTTTGCTCTACAGAAGAAATTGACAAAACATTGTAAATAAACTATAAAAAATTTTAATAAAAAAGGTAAGCTGTGCATGTCAAAAGTAGCCTGTCATACCAGATTAAATGAGCATCATTATCAAATATGACATTCCAGTTAAAGATTTTAGTTGCATAACCAATGATTTCACTTATGTCCACATAACAAGAAGAGATTTATGTTGAGCCTAAGCAAATAATTACATTGGCCTGAAAATAAGAATATTTGTCAGACAAGGAGGAAAATATTTCATTGATAAATATTTAATTTCAGTTTACAAGTGCACAGTCTACTAAGTGATTAAACCTCATGGATAAGCTGAAGAAAAGAAAATGCATAGCCAAAGCAATCTTGAGAAAGAAAACCAGAACTAGAGGAATAAGGTTCCCTGGCTCCAGACTATGCTACAAAGCTACAGTTATCAAAACAGTGTGGTACTGGCCAAAAAACAGAAACATATAAATCAGTGGAACAGGATAGAAGGCCCAGAAATAAATCCATTCACACATGGTCAATTAATCTACAACTAAAGGAGACATGAATATACAATGGAGAAAATCACCTTCTTCGAAAAGTGTGCTGGGAAAACTGGATAGCTACATGTAAAAGAATAAAATTAGAACATTCTCTTATACTATAAACAAAAATTAACTCCAAATGTATTAAAGACCTAAACATGAGGCTGGATACCATAAACTCCTAGAAAATAACAGGCAGAACTCTTTTTGACATAAATGGCAACCATATCTTGCTTGATCCACCTCCTAGAGTCATGAAAATTTTTTAAATAAATAAATAGATGTAACTGAAATCTTCTGCACAATAAAAAATTTTAAAAATGAAAAACCCACAGAATGCAAAAAAAATCTTTGCAAAAGAAGCAACCATCAAAGGACTAACCACCAAATTATACAAGCATCTCATACAGCTTTACATCAAAAAAAAAAAAAAACAATTAAAAGTGGTCAAAGGATCTAAATAGACATATCTCTGATGAAAACAGACAGCTGGCCATAAAGCACATGAAAAGATGGCTCAACATGACTAATTATTACAGAAATGCAAATCAAAACTATAATGAGATATCACCTCACACCAGTCAGAATGGCCATCATCAAATAGTCTACAAATAATAACACTTGGAGAGGGTGTGGTGAAAATGTAACCCTACTACACTGTTGGTAGGAATGTAAACTGGTGCAACCACTATAGAGGACGTTATGGAGTTTCCTTAAAAAACTAAAAATAGAACTACCATATGCTCTAGAAATCCCACTCCAGAGCAAATATCCAAAGAAAACCATAATTCAAAAAGATGCAGGCATCCCAAATGTTCATTACAGCACTATTTACAATAACCAAGACAAGTAAGCAACCTAAATGTCATCAACAGGATTGGATAAAGAAGATATGGTGCATATATACAATAGACTATTACTCATCCATAAAAAAGAATGAAATAATGCCATTTACAGCAATATTTAATTATCACATTAAGTAAAGTGAGTCACACAGAGGAAAGACAAATATCGTATGGGGTCACTAATATGAGAATCAAATTTTTAAAATATGAGAAAAAAACATTAGTTTCAAGTTATACAAACTGGGTCATTTCCTGTACAGTGGAAATTAGCAGAACATTGTAAATCAACTATAATTAAAAATGTTTTTAAGTGATACAAAACAATTTATTCCCCAAAACAGAAACAGACAAGCAATTTTAAAACAAAGCTTAAGGTTACCAAAGGTGAAATACTAGAAGGAGGGATAAATTAGGAGTTTGGGCTTAACATATACACATTACCATATACAAAATAGATGCTTAAGGACCTACTTACAGCACAGGGAAATCTACTCAATACTGTATATTAATCTATATGGGAAAAGAATCTGTAAAGGACTGGATATATGTGTATGCATAACTGATTTACTTTGCTGAACACCTGAAAAACAACACTGTAAATCAACTACACTCCAAAAATTCTTTGAAAAAGAGAAAATAGAGTTCTCTATATATTCAGAAAATGGAACACTAAAATCTCAACAATATTCCAAACAAAACCAACAATCATCCTCCTTGATCAGTTTATTTAGTCCTGTACAATTAACTCTTATTATGCTTGACGTTGAGTTAGCAGTCTCTCAAACCTATCAGCTTCTCAGCTGAAATTCTGGGAATCCTGACTCAGCCACAGGTCTCAAAGTTATTTAAATGATGCCATCAGAATATTGTACCCGCGGAGTTCCAGTTGTGGCGAAGTGGTTAAGGAATCCGACTAGGAACCACGAGGTTGTGGGTTGCTCAGTGGGTTAACGATCCTGCGTTGCTGTGAGCTGTGGTGTAGGTTGCAGATGTGGCTCGGATCCCGCGTTGCTGTGGCTCTGGCTAGGCCGGCAGCTACAGCTCCGATTTGACGATTTGCCCCCTAGCCTGGGAACCTCCATATGCCGCGGGAGCAGCCCAAGAAATGGCAAAAAGACAAAAAAAAAAATATATTGTACCCAAATGTACTGTGTATAGTCCTTTTCCATGGGCCTCTAAAACAGTCCTTTATCTAAAACAAAGTGGTCTGGCACTGTAGCCTGATTGCAAGTGCTTTTAGGAAGCATTAAAGTAAGACAAAAAACTACCTCTAGATGACAAAAGATTTTAAATAACTCTTGTTAATATGTTACTTATAGTTTCAAACAAGAAAGGTCTGATAAGAGTTAATTATAGGGTAATGCAAATTGACAAGGAAATTTAGCTGTTTCTATTGCATGGAAAACTATATAAAAGTCAATCTAAAAAGTTTTAGACAACATATAAAACATAATCATTATCCTATTTTCAAAGAAAAGTAAATATTGCATCTAGTTTATAAAAATGGGTGAACATGATCTTTACAAAGAAAAAAATTCACATATAGCATCTATTAATCCAGAGACACAATTTACTATGAATAATATATCAGCATATAATTATAATATATTAAGAAAATATCAAGAATATCAAATAAAGAGACTGTCCAAATCTGTAGTAGTTCCTAAACATCCATACATTAATAAAAACTCCTTAAGTAAAGGATGTAAATCTCCCATTGAAAACCATTGGCATGTGAGATGCTAAATTCAAAATAAGAAGTAAGTTTGGGAGGTCCTGTCGTGGCGCAGTGGTTAACGAATCCGACTAGGAACCATGAGGTTGCGGGTTCGGTCCCTGCCCTTGCTCAGTGGGTTAACAATCTGGTGTTGCGGTGAGCTGTGGTGTAGGTTGCAGAGGCGGCTCGGATCCTGCGTTGCTGTGGCTCTGGCGTAGGCCGGTGGCTATAGCTCCGATTAGACCCCTAGCCTGGGAATCTCCATATGCTGCGGGAGCGGCCTAAGAAATAGCAAAAAGACAAAAAAAAAAAAGTAAGTTTGGACAAAGTTTGTGTTTTAAAGACAACTAAAATTATGTTACAAAAATATAACATCATACTGTTGTCTAATATCAGACAAAGCAAAACCAGGACCCTGATAAATAAAAACAGTTCATGGACATTAATGGCATTTAACAAATCTCTAGAACCTTCCTCTATTGCATATAATTTCTGAAATATTTTTAATAACACTTACCCATATAGATGTAACATTAGGGAAGCTTAAACATCTCTTCTGATTTCACAATGCTTCTCATCAATACTACACGTCACCCCAAAATTAACTATTTCTAACACCATTCTTTAGAACATGAAAGAATAACCCTCTTGTGGTTTTCCAGGGGCCCCTCTTAGAAATATCAATGACAGTTTCAGGTGCAAAAATTATCACTCAATTTTAGGAAGAAAAAAATCAAAGGTTTTCAAAGATTTGAACACTTAAGATAGGGATCAGATCATGGGTGCCTGAGAGACAATATTTTGCAACTCATTTCCAAGTAGCAACAAAGTATTTTTAAATAAATATAAAAGGTAACATAATTGTAGATAATTTTAATGCGAGAAGTCTTTGTAAATAATTAAGAAAATAATAAAGTCAACATAAACCATAGAAGATTACTCTGATTAGATAAGAATCTTTGCTATCTAGATAAACTATGCAAATGGTAAAGAATGATCATTTACAAGCTTATTACTAAGAGCAGACCATAATCCAAGAAAATTTTGTCATTCTGACAGAAAATCAAATTCCAATTTTATTTAGTATAATTTGATACAAGTAACTCTTTTGAAAATCTTATAAATGAGTCCATAAAACATTGGTCATCTTTGATCTCAACAAATAACACTCTTCCAGGAAAATTTTACAACTTCCTATGTCCATTCAGTTTTGTCCTACACTTTTCATTTCTCATTCTGAAACAACCAGTTAATGTTAGTTTAAGACAAAACTAATCTTTCTTTTACTTAATAAAAACAGTCTACATGTCTTGCATACAAAATCGTTCCTCTTTGCCACTATTGTTCCCAGTAGAGTCTCATTCATGTATATTAATTATACCTTTCAACCACAGTAGCTTCTATTTACAGAGAAACCTAGGAAGCAGATAATGTGAACTGTCACACAACAGCATTTTGAAGCAGAGTAGCCAAGCTCATGAATACACATCTCACCATCTCTATGCAGCACTTACAATACAACCTCTCAAAATGGCAAACATGAACACATTTGACAGATCCAAATATATATATATGAATGCGTATGTATATATAGGTTCTCTGTCACATATAAAACAAAAGGTAAAAAATATATAACCTTAAAATTACTCCTGGTAATTAATTTTTAATATAATATCTTACATAGAAATGGTGTAGTATCCAATGAATAGTCATTAGCTCAATTTTAAGTCAAAGCTTTTAAATTACCCAAAATCCTGGAAACTACTTTGAAACTTACATACAACAAAATATAATTCCTATTGAAATAAAGTTAGACTAATAACAATTTGGTGAAACACAAATTTATGTTTCCATAGTCTAAGACATTAAGTACAAGCAATACTAGCTTTTACATATCAAAAAAGTTGTGTAAGTCTAAGAACATGTTCAAGAAGAATAAAATATACATTTTGTATTATACTTAATGGTAATAACTCTGAGAAGACATATCTGGTTTTAATTAAACCAAAATTATTAATCTTGTTTGCCAAAGATTTACCAAAATTACATGAATTTGAATTCTAAAAACATTCTTGAGATAATCTCTATAAAAGATAATCTCATTGAAAATATTTGCATTTCAATTTCCTTCATTTTTAGGGATTTTAGGAATATTCACCTTATCTAAGTATAGCTTTATCTTCAGATGGATTAAAATGAAACTCTTTAAGGAAATTTTATAATGGAATGTAGTAATACCATCCAGAAATAGAAAAATATTACATACTCACACAACAAAAAGTAAAAGTCCTTTCTAAATCACAATCTAAAAATGTACAAATACAAAGAGAGAGAAAGAGCACAATTTTAATTCTAAAAACTGGCCATGGGTGAAACATAAACACAAATACAGACTCACAAAAGAGCCATTCTCTTCCTGGTGGGTACAAATTCTTAATTGATTTGACCTCAGGAATAGACTAAGAGACAAACAGAAATGACTAACAAACCAGATTCTCCATTGTCTTTTAACCCAATAGAAACAAATTCTCTTCAAATCATTAATCTGAAGAGAAAGATCACCAAATATTCAAACTGTAAAAACAAAAGAGGCTAGCAGGAGAAATCAAGAAAGTACTCATGAAGAATCATAATCAAATCCTTAACCATTCTCCCAGGGGACAAGAGGCCAGAACACAGAACCAGGAGTTGGAGCCACTATTAAGTACCCTAATGGCAAGTCAAGAACAGAGCACAAAAGGCTTGGAGTGCCCTCCACTTTACCTGAGTGGAGTAATTTGCCCTGGATGCTAATGCAAGTCATGGCACCAAAACTGTGAAAGACAAAAACAAAACAAACAAAACAAAACAAAAAAACCCGCATAGGACAATTAGTTGCAATTGTAACTTTTGTAGTTTACAATTCCTTTAATATGTTTAACCTTCCTTAGGTTTATTCATGTGGGCTCTGATTTTATTTAGGCTATTGCAATAGGGAGAACATTCATTAATGAGAAGCATCTCAAGGAAAGGAAGAGGGTCTGGAGTTTTACAGAGGTGAATAAACAGAGTCTTCCATGTATCTTATGAGAGTCATGAGGAAGGATGGAAAGGAGTTTATCTTGGAATATGCAAAAGCAATATTTTCTTCTGGGGTTAGCCATTTTCTGGAACACAGCAGCTGAGGAATTTCTTAACTCTTGCTGCTTTTGGGGAGCACAAGCTCATGAAAAGCAAAAATGTGAATGTGTAAGGGTTATTATAAAAGGTGTAAGAAGACAGGAGACATTCACAGAGGGGTGCAATCCTCTTAGGCCAGTTTTATTTCCTTACAGTGTGACACGTCCTCATCATCTCCATTCCATTCCCAAGCAAAACAAACAAAATCGATTCCACTTCCTTGCTCTTAAATCCTTTAATTATTCTGCCATGCTGGTCAATCACACACCTATCTCCTGGTTCCATTTGACTCCATTCTGTTTCCTGCCAACATCCTCTCAGGAGAAAAAATAATTTTCCACTTTCTTACGCAGAGAAATTTAGCTCTTTTTTTCCAGTGCAAAGAGCCAACTTAGCTCTGCGCCTTCCTCTGCTGAGCAAAGATTTGGACAAAGCTCCAAAATTACTATTTGCCAGATCCTTAATAAACTCTTACACAGCACAACACTCTCCATCGCTGTTTGGGGAGAACAGGAAGGTATCATTCCTCCACTTAGGAATTCCTACTGTGGCACCGCAAGTTAAGAATCTACTTACAACTCAGTAATCCCAGAAAGGACAATACATAGAGGTCCCATTGGTAATTGGAGTCAGCAAAAGGAATAGTTCATTGAAGGAACACTTCTACTTCTCTTTTATATGTACATATCCCTCTAAAATGCTCAAAACACTTCAGTAAGCTGCATTCCCACATTGTACCTCACACTCTGACCATCTCAAACGCCACCCCATCAAATGTACTGAAGCATGTTATTTTCATCTTCAGATCTTGGAGAAACATCAGCTGGAAAGCATTCTCATAAATTAACTCTGTCAAGCATTGTCCAAAGACAATCTTGGCAGTGGCCAGAAATAAGACAAAACAACTATGAAATTCTTCTGAATCAAAATTGTCCATGAGAGAACCCTCAAACCATCACTCCATCTTCCTTTGCTCTTGCCTCCATCCTCCTTTGCTCTTGCCTCCATCCATAAACTAGGTGCTCCCTGGTTGCTGGCTGCAGGTGAAATTCTCTCTCTCTCTCTCTCTTCCTCTCTCTCTCTCTCTCTCCCTCAAGCACTTACTCTTCTCTTAGTTTCCAGCAACCTTATGGCAAATAGAGATGCAGAGATGTAAGACACCCCCACTGCCATGGAAGATCTGCTGGTGACCTGTGAAAGATCCGGGACTGGGTGAAATATTTAGCCAAATGGCAGGAATGGGAAACTCAGTTTGTACTTGAGCCCATGCAATGTTCTGCAATTCAGCTTTACCTGTAGTGCTGATCCTCTCCTATAGTTTGAGAGCTTGGAGTGAAGGAGTGTGATTATTTCACATCTTTAAAACCCCAATATCAGCAACTTCTAAACCCATATTTTTTGCACCAGTGCTTATATTTGCCTTAACCAATTTCTTGGGTGAGTCCTCCATAACTTGAAGAGAGGCTCATTTCCCTCCCTTGGTTTACCATTTCAGTAATTAAATTAATAACTGATGTACTAATAACTGATTTGACATTAAGGTGATAGTGCTTAGAATTTCATTCACACAGAAGTGTCTTTAAGATAAAAAAAAATGACTCACTGTAAAAAAAACTGTGTGCCTAGAAATGTTCACTTAATGTTATACACATTTTTATCCTAAATAATATTAATAATTTATTGAGCAGTAATATTCCACACAGTACATAAATATTCTTTGTATATAAACTAAGTTAGTACCTCTTGTGTGGAAAAGATATTATCTTTAAAAACTAGAGGACAGAGAAATTAAGTAACTCTCCAAGCCATGCCTTGGATCCAGGCCTTTTCAACTGTAAAGCTTTTTATCTTACCCATCAACTAAGAATCATTAATCTAGATGACCCCAACTTGCACTCTTACTTTGGAATAATTGGAAATATTTAGAAGTTAAAAGATGGAAGGAAAAATGTCAAGTAAAGGAGAAGAAATGGCTGGAGGGCTTTGCCAGTGAAGGCCTGGAAGCATAAAAGTACACACACTGTTTGGAGTAAGTGACCTGAGCCCTATGCAGGAAAGAGATGCAAGGTCACATAGTTTAGCCTAAACTGATCATGAACAGAATTAAGAACATGTTTTCCTTAGAGGATTTATAAAATTTCCAACCAGCTATGCTAAATAAAGTCTCAAGCCTTTTTTCCCATCTCCAACATTTAAGTAATCGGTCTCTGGGATCATGAAAGGACCTATAAAGTTGAGATTAAAACCAAGTCATTCAGAAACAGAACAATTGGATAAAACAAGACCCATCATACTCATTAAAATGCCATTTAATACACATATTTTCTGCAACACAGATATTCACATATAAAGATCTCATTAAAATCAAGGAGGAAGGAAATCCTATAAATTTCTAGGAATAAAAATAAAGCATAGAGAATTGAACAGTTCCAGCTCTAATTTAGTGTTCACATTGCCTATAGCACCCATTTAATTTATTACATTGTCAGATTTATTCTAATAAATATAGCAAACATAAGAGTTTTCATTTATTTTCTTGTGGCCTTGGTCTCCCTATCCTCCCTTCCCCCCTAGCCATGTCAATTACCCAGTCTTGAACTTTTCTGTATAAGGTTTTTTTAGGAACCTCAGTTCTGTGGTTGGGGAGGGGGTTCATCTATTTGAAGGCAAATATTTTAGTTACAAAGATGGAAGTAAGAGCATTTTATTTTTCTTTCTTTGAAGTTGAAACCATATAAAGAACACTTACTCTAGGAGTTCCTATTGTGGCTCAGCGGTAACAAAACTGACTAGCATCCATTAGGGTGCCGGTTCAATCCCTGGTCTCACTTAGTGGGTTAAGGATCTGGCATTGCTGTGAGCTAGGGTGTGGGCCACAGACGAGGCTCAGATCTGGCATTGCTGTGGCTCTGGTTGTAGGCCAGTAGCTACAGCTCCAATTCAACCCTTAGCCTGGAGACTTCCATATGCCATGGTTGCAGCCCTAAAAAAAAAAAAAAAAAAAAAAATGTACTCAACAGACAATGCTTGTAAAAGGCAAAGTTTTAATGTCTCCTCCCCTAAACCCTTAAGCAGTTAATCCCTTAAACCCTTTCCACAGGGGAACAAAACATAAAGTCTCAATCCCAGAAAGGCCTGGGCAGAGCTAAAGACACACAGATGCCAGATGGGAATTGTAAACAGCATATAAGGAGCCTCCAGAGAGGAACTCTTCCAGCAGGCCCTGCATCAATCAGAGGAATGAGGTCTTTGACATCAAGCTGTGTAAACAAAGGAAGAGCTTTACAGAGGCCGGGGATTCATGGGCCATGCATCTATAATCTACAAATCCCTCAAGTACTCCACCCAAACCAATCAAGGTCTTATCATTCAAATAGAACATATTACATATTTACAGCTGCATGCTTATAACAGAGAACATTCCAGCTTCAACTATTCTTAGATTGTGAAGTCAAAGGAAAATGGAAGATGTTTTCATTACAGGTAATATTTGCCCAGAGAAGGCACATTATAAAAGAAAGTTTTCCCACAGACCTTACAATGCAAGTAACATCATAGATTAGAGCTTGGATGATGAACATCCTGGTCACCCAGTGCCTTTCCATCAACCAGTGATTTTCTAAATAAAAATCTTAAATCCATTTTAGGTGCTTACAGATGAATCACAAACACTTCCATAATTTTACATAAAAGTGTCTGGGCTACTTACTGACAACCTATTAATTCCTAGAAACATACAGTGAATTAACTGTTTGCTAGAGGATTTTTAGCTTTCAACATACTAATTGAAAGATTGAGGTGTTTTCAGTATATTGTTCCATAAAACTATAGTGCTAAGTTTAATAAGTGCTTCATGTATGTTTTTCCCCATAGATTTGCTGCAACTTCTCTATTTTGTTTCTCTCTAGTGATTGGTTTTCGTGAAGTTACCATCCACTGGATAGTAATAGTTAGGTTAGAGGACCAAGGTCCCTTTGACATTCCCAAAGGGCCATCCATGGCTTCAAAAATCTGAGAGTCATTACCTGTGAAGACAGCCAGCCATGAATTTCATTCCCTGGGTACATAGAAGGAAATTGCTCAGTTATAAACAAAGCAAAATTTTCCATTAAAACTCTTTAAACTGGGATAGAATGTGCTGCCTCAGAAATCCTTTTCACCACCAAAGGGACTTCTCATCTTTCTTTCAACTGAAACCATAACCCTAAATTTGCTACTCTTTGATTAGAAAACAGAATGCCTAAGCATACTCTATTCATACCTTCCCTGGAAAAGACTCCCTCTAGTTCCATGGCTTTATGTAGGCCAAGTGTTCCTAAAAACAGAACTCCAGTCCCAATTTAGCCACAGAGCTCCAGATTATTATTTTCAACAGGTCGCTTGAAATTTCCCTTTAAGTGCTTAACATATTCCTTATATGTAACAGGCTCAAAAGAAAAAGATTTACATACCCTCCATATACATACCCCACAGCCAATCTTCCCCTAGTCCTTTTCATTTCAATAAATGGCTCCACCCAAATCCTAATGCCAAAAGTCTAGTAAGATTTCTGGATTTCAGTCTCCTTCTGGCCCTTACACAGTTGTGGTCTTCCCAGGAGTTCTTACAGATTAACTCCAAAAACCAACCCAGATCTACTTGTTAAGTAGAGTACTTATAAATGTTTACACCCCCTAAAAGAAAAGAGAAAAAAGTCCTAACATAGCTTTTGCCAATTTCTATGGTATAAATATTCCCGCTATGGCTGATTTCAAGCTACCAATGGGATATTAACCAGCTTGCAAAAAATTTCTGAAAACTTTCCAAATTATTCTTGCAAGCCAGAGACACTAGCAACAGCACACCACTAATAGTATGGCACACAATTTTTCAGTTACCAGTAGTAAAAATGGTGATGTCTGCTTCCACTAAGACATCTAATTTTATATTCATCAACTTCATTAATTTTCACTACAGCTCTAATATCTCAACTAATTCATAGTACCCATAATTAACTGTTTGCATATAAATCTCAAATCTCTTTTACTATTGCAGCAAAACAGCCTTTCTTCACAATTGGTTGCATGTATTCAGCCACACTAAATTAAATAAGTATATTCACTCATTATAGCCATCCAACCTTTACACTTTGTGTTAATGTCTCTTTTTACTGGAGGAAAAAAAAAGGTGAAACTTAAATTTTGACAAGTCCCTTCCACAGTATGATAGAGCAAACCTTACACATTGCCCTTTTCATTATAAATTTATCCACAAAGTTAAGCATTCAAGTAATTATTTTTCTAAAATGTTTAATTTTGTTCCTTCCACCTCCTTCCCCCAACCCTGCTTCACAATGAAAAGATTAGGAGGCAGACTATTTGAGGTGGGGTGTAAATGAAGAGGTGGCCCTAGCTATATTGAGAGTTCCTAAAGCATCTCTTCCTTTTATAGATGTGGCCCATCTGTGCATGTCTGGACAGTTTTTATTAAAATTCCCTTACTGAACATTTATTTATCCATGAAACACTTTACAAAATAACCTCTCTTTATAGACATTCTTATAAATATAGCAAACATGGCCACATTTTAAAAGTCAATCTATTATTATCTATGCTTTTATCCAACCAAGTGAACCTCAGTCTCCCAATCAGTGTTGAAAGTATGCCTTTTGAACACATTGAAACAGGCAATGCTTCATAAGGGGATATTTTTGTTAGCTTGGCTGCCTGGTTTTGATCCAAAATAGATTCAGCCATTTCTATCACACAGTGATTCCAATCACAGGAGTGTCACCTTTCAAGGTGAAGCTGGAACGGACTACAAGAATTTTTAAAATACCTTTTTCTTTTGCAATTTTGGGCTTTTTATTGTATTTTTATGGCCAAGATGTTTCACCTTTCAGAATATTTTTCTTTTAAGTTTTCATAGTTTGTAAATATTACTGCAAGAGTAATAAACTCAGACATTTGCCACTAAAGAGGTTTTTTTTATATATATATAGATAAGAGATAACAAGGCATGGGCTCACCTGTGTTTCTATGACAATAATCCCATATTTAAATTTTAAATATATTATACTTTTTTAAATCTGCCAATCCTTTCAGTAGTGACAGCTGGCCTGATGTTAACATTTTAGTTTTTCCTAAGCTCATTATGAGGAGTTTAAGAAACAATGTCAGGTTCGTTTTACACTTTCTGATTTCCAATTGCTGTGAATTTTCTGCCATTATCTGTTTTATTTTTAATGGTTTTAACCTCTACTTCAAAGTATTTCTTTTTCCTCACCAGATGTCACCGGTTGAAGATTTAATTTTAAATAATTATATTTTAAGAAGGTAAATGAAGAGTGACCTTGAAACCACAACACATACACTCACAGATACAGATTTGGATACAGTTATGTCGATCAGGAATCAGCATGGAAAGAAGAGGACTTCAACACAGCAGTATGTATGTAGGCAAAATGATCAGGTACAATTGCATAAGTTGAATATATCTTTAGAAATTAATTTTTAGTGCATAATCAACTGCTTAAAACATTTGGTTCAAAAGAAGCAAAACTATTTCATAAAGATTAGCATAGAGCATCTCTAGACATCCAAGGAATTCATGCTCTTTGCTCTTTACTCTGACTGCCCAGAGGTCAGTATCCCATGGTATGGTTTTTTTTCTGGCTCAACTTCAGGGGATGGGCACTAGACTGCCCATCTTAGGCACCTGATCTTCCAGTTGGGTTCATGTGTCACTTTCTTTCTAGGCTTTCAAAGCAACTAGCAACCAATTGGTCAATAAGAAGTTTTGCTATTTTTGCTTACAATGACTATTAAACCTATTTTTTAATGTTTCCTTACATTTAGTTATAAATTATATCTCGATCACTCAGTACTATCCAGCACTATCCAGTGAAAAAGCAGGATGGAAACAAAGTTCCATCACTATCAGTGCCTCCCATTTCAAACATTCAGAAAAGTTGCAAGAATACTATAAATACATGAGAATATGTGTTTCTCAACATTTTTTTCCCTTAGCACACTCCTAAGGCAAACTCAGACACCTTTTTCCTAATTGCCAACCCACACCCAGGGGTTTAATACCACAGATATTATATATCTGTTTATGTACCACATATATACCTATACACTATACATAAAAGTATTTTTTGGCCTCCCAAGAACCAATGTCCACCCCCTGGGAATGATAGTACTCCAGCTGGAACTTCATTATCTAAATACATTCTTGTTTAACATTCCCACAATTGCTTTTTCTATTATTACTTTATACCATACATACATGCATAGGCACATACACATAATTTTATAGTAATTAAATTATTAACTTTATTAAATATGTAATTTTCTAATTAACAAAATTGTTTTCAAGAAAATTTGACATTCTGGAAAGTATATTCACTCATCATGAAGTATCTGAGCATAAGGACAAGTCCAGCCCAGTTAGAGACCTACCTTGGGTCCATTAGCCCCAACTGTTAATTCAGTAGCTGACTTTAAGCAAAAGATGTCCATGGCAAGTCCTCTAATACAAATTAGTTGTAAATCGCACACCTATATAATTGCATGATAAGATCTAATGAACAGAATACTTATAAAACACTGTCATAAATGATTATTTAGTTTTACATTGGTAAACTTGAGCACAGTGTTTTTTTACCAAAATTAATCAGAATAAACTGTTCATTATCAGTAAGCTTAGAGATAAAAACCTTGATTATTTTTTCTTGATAATTAAGCTGAGATAAATAGGCTGTTCGGGTACCAAATTAGATCCAGGGGGTTCAGTCAGGTCGATCACCAGAGTCTGGCCATGGCACTTTTGTGTGAAAACCTCCTCACCTTTGGTTCTGATAGCCCACTCTCCTTCTGCTCCAAGGATTTATTTGAGCTCTTTAGAGATGGTAGAGTTTGTGATATTCAAATAAGACCTAAGCAGTTTCTTCTAAAATGCATTTTAAACAAATTTGTTTTATACACTTAGATATGTGCAAAAGATTTTTGTTTGAAAAAAGTATTTCCATAATAAAATTATGTTTAAATTTACTGCCATACAATGAAAGCCATTCTCTCTTTCATGACAACTCAGTGTGAATAGGGATGCATTTAATTGCAGGTCTCTAAAAAGAGGGTTATGGTTTTATACAGGAACAAAATTATGACAGAAGTAAGAGATTACACTCCCTATCTCTGAATCTCAGAAGCAGTCACCTTCAAGGGACAAGATGAAAGTGGGCAACCCACTCAACTTCTAGGAAAGTATACATCTGAGTATTAAAGCCAGAAGGGAAAGAGAGACTGGTAATAGGAGAAGAAAACTCTTGTAATAATAAATTAAGCAACATTAACTGTTTGTGGAAAAGAATACAAATCACTTATAATAAAGTGTGCTAAACCTCATTCTTTATAACATAAATGAAATTAATATGACATATTTTTCCTCTGCCAAAAAGAAAATACCAAAAAGTTTGAGAACACTCTGTGTTAGCACGTGGACATAACATAAGGTGTTCTTATACTTTGCTAGGCAGGGCTAGAAATTGATACTACTCTGTGGAAGGCAATTTGGCAATGTTAATCCAAAAAACTTTCAAGCACACATATCCTTGAAGTGAAGGATGCACTTTTATGTAATTATCCTACAGATATATACACATATGTGTGTGTATCCATAAAAAGTTTTGCACAATTTCATAACTGCAAAAACAGCCTTAAATAAAAAGTCCCTTAATAAGGTGCTAAATTATAATTAAACAGTGTAATGGAATATGATCTGCCAGTCCTACATGTACAGTAGTGAAACAATGTCTGAGAAAATGGTGCAGAAAAGATTGTATATATTGTCATTTATTCAGAAGTATATCATAGTCATATAAGTTTATGTGGACACAATATTTCTATAAAGACACAGCAAGTAACAAGTAACAGTGGTGGTCTTTCAGAAGGGAAATAAGTCAAGGGGGAAGGGAGCCTTACTTTTCACTATACTTTCTCTTTATACCTATTTAATTTTATACCATATATATGTAACACCCATAAAAAATAAATGAATATCTATTTTTTAAATAAATAAAACTTAGCTCATTAAAAGTATAATCTTTGGTGGCCAAATGAACTCTCCTCCAAAAAGGTAATCACACTAAGATACTGGCAGATTTTTTTCTATAGGTTCAGATAGTAAATATTTCTGGCTGTGTGGGCCATAGATGTCTGTCACAACTTCTCTGTGGACTCTTCCAAAAGCAACCATAGATAATACATACACAGATGAGTATGGCTGTGATCCTCTGATAAAGCTGGACAAAAACAGGCAGTGGGTAGATGAGGCCACAGCTGACTGACCCTCGTCTAACTCACTGTGGTCATTGTCATTAATGATTTTTTTTCTTCTATACACGTCCTGGTTAGGGAAGATCTGAGAGATAATATTGGTTAAGATTGCACAAGCATAAATAAATATGCTCCAAAGGCAAATTATATGTCAAACACAAAAATATTACTATGAATCACAAAATCATATCCATTAGATATGGTGTGAGCAAAGATTTTTCTTCTTCTTTATGGAATAAGTCCATGTAGTGTATTTAAATGTTGAATATATTTAATAGAGTAAACAAGAATAATAAACCCTTATAGTTTTTTATAATAGCAAAGATAATAATCTAAAGATCCTGTTGAAAGCTAATTCCACTAGGCTAATAAAAATATTGCATCTCAAAATAGTATATATTGACAAATAAAACCAGAAGAATTTATGGAGCTATAAAATATGCCCATTCTTTCCACAAACCCTAATGCGGTATATTGGACAGATAATAAAAATTTTGAGTAGATAATAAAGGGTAATGGTTTGGCTTTAATAGCTTGAAAGCTACAAGTACCTCAAGTGAGAATGTTTTTATTAGAACTAAACAGTGTTCTTTCTTATTAGTAGGTTTTGCTTAGCCATGATTTCAGTGATTCTGGTTTCCTTGTACACAAAAGCCATTGTCAAGGATTTCTGTGCATCTCAATTGACAAGAGAAATAGTGTTTACTTTGATTTGCTTTCCTTGCAAGTTTGCAGTGTGCATTTAAACAAAGTTATCCACATCCAAGGCTATCTGTAGGTCATATGAAAACACTTAAAACTTAACAGAAACTTAATAATGCTCATGTTGGTGAAAATGTCAAGTGATAAGCAGCAGGTATTGAGAATTTCAATAGGAACTCAGGAAAAAAATGTTATTTTTATAAAATAACTTAGTAAGTAAGGTTGTCCTCCAAAATTCTAAACCAAAAGACACATCTAAAAAATAAAAAGAAAGAAAATGTTTGAAAAGCAATGAAGGGAAAAGCTTAACAAGGTAGTGTTAAGGTAACTCCAAATAACTAAAGGTCATGGTGCCAAATACCTTGACGGACAAAGTAATAGCAAGAAACCACCAAGGTTAAAGCAAGTTCAGTTGTACCATTTATAGTCTATCATTATAGTGGCTCCATACACTTTCATTTGCAGCAGTTTGCTTGGCCAATGAAAGATGACAGATAAAATCTGTGGTACAGATAGATGCTGTCTCACTCTGACTCAGACCTTCAGTGGCATCATTCACTTTTAATCTCTTGGCCTGAAACTGGTGGTGAAGATCAAGGCATCTTTCTTAGCTTCCACCATTTCAACATCACAGTCTCATTTAAAATAACCTTAGTAGGGAGTTCCCATCGTGGCGCAGTGGTTAACAAATCCGACTAGGAACCATGAGGTTGCGGGTTCGGTCCCTGCCCTTGCTCAGTGGGTTAAGGATCCGGCGTTGCCGTGAGCTGTGGTGTAGGTTGCAGACGCAGCTCGGATCCCGTGTTGCTGTGACTCTGGTGTAGGCCAGTGGCTGCAGCTCCGATTTGACCCCTAGCCTGGGAACCTCCATATGCCGCGGGAGCGGCCCAAAGAAATAGCAAAAAAATAAAAATAAAATAAAATAACCTTAGTAGGAGTTTCCGTTGTGGTGCAGCGGAAACAAATCCAACTAGGAACCATGAGGTTGTGGGTTTGATCCCTGGCCTTACTCAGTGGGTTAAGGATCCAGCGTTTCTGTGAGCTGTGATGTAGGTCACAGACACGGCTCGGATCTGTCATTGCTGTGGCTGTGGTGTAGGTCAGCAGCTGTAACTCCAATTAGACCCCTAGCCTGAGAACTTCCATATGGTGCAGGTGCAGCCCTAAAAAGCAAAACAAAAATAAATAAAATAAAATAAAATAACCATAGTATTTCACTAGGAGGCAGCCAGATCATGAGGCCTGTCAACAAATCCATGTTTCCCTTCAATAAAGCATTTTATAAATACTTTTGAATTAGTGTGCTTGGAATCAGGACACAGTATGTCTCAATTCTGGAAAACACACCAGTTACATATAAGCTTCTGTGAGATTTGCCAAGGTACATCTGTCAAGGACCCTCTTGGAGCACTAGCAGGACTTCAAGGACCTCAGATCTATAATTGGAAAAGATATCAGCTGAATTGCTCTGTATATCCTTCTGGTAATAAAAGGATGAAAATCAAGTCTCCTCAGGCTGAACTTAAAATTACAAGGAGTTTGACTCTTCCAAACACAAAAAAATTTTTATCAAAACAGCAGCATAAACACTGATAATGCATAGTCTATACTAAAAAGGTATGGAAAACAGAACACTAAATCTTAAAGAAAACACTTAAAAATAGTTGAACTTATTTGACCACACTAAAGTTAGAAAGAATATATGTGCAAAAAAAAAAAAACTATAAAGGCTAAAGATAAGCTTAGGAAATGGAATATACATATTATATACACATCTATAGAGGATAAGAGAATTTACATAGTTCACTCAGCCAGTGAATGGCACAGTTACAGAAATCCAGGTCTATCTGATCAAAAAGTTATTGGCTTGAATAAAGCAGACTACCGAATTATGAGTCTAGTTATACAAATAGATATTTATATACCCATCAATCTTTATGTACCAAATAGTTAGAATTTAAAGCAACTAAATTTCTATGTCATATATTTCTGAATTGTTTGATTGTTTTTAAATGGATACACATTACTTTTATAAACAACATTACCAAGTCAAAATAATGTCAATTAAAATAGTGGGATACCATTTTTCATTTACTGAATTTGTTTTCAAAGTATGTAGTAACCAGTTTGGGTGCAGCCTTGGGAAGATACTTATGTTCATACATTATTTTGGAATTTCATTTTTCATTGAATTATAGATGATTTCAATTTAATATTTTATGTCTAATTTTCTACTATAAACACATACTTATAATTTATTTTTTTAAATAAAGATATAGAAGATGCTATCAACCTAAAGTTAAAACAACAGCAACAAAAAAATAGATTCAAGTGTCAAATTTGGTACCCAGCAGTATGGTATAAGATGGTGGTTTTGAATATTTGAATCAAATAATTCTGATCCCACCCCAGAGTCATTAAATCAGATTCTTGAGAAGGTGAGACCCAAGATTTTGTAATTTTTTAAAACATCTGGTATGATTTTAACGTGCAAACAGAATCCCATTTTGCTCTGGACTGAGAGGTTTCCCAGGTGACAAACTGGGCCAACCAATTACCCTAGGAATTGAGAAGCACTAGTATGTAGAGAAGGATCTGAAATTGTGTCACTTATCAAGCTGGGTTCTTTCTTTTATGGCCTAGAGAAAGTTTGCTAGCTTAACAAGCCTTTGTTTCCTCACTTCTAAAAGAGAGATAAAACTGTTAAACTGTCTAACATACAAAGAAGGTTCAAGTACTTTGCACAAAACCTAGCATATAGTAGATGCTGAACAAAACCTCTTTCACTGCCCCTTCTCTGACAATTCCTTTTTTTTTTTTTTTTTTAGGGCCATACCTTCATCATATGGAGGTTCCCAGGCTAGGGATCAAATCAGAGCTGCAGGTGCTAGCCTATATCAGAGCCACAGCAACGCAGGATCTGAGCCAGGTCTTTGACTTACACCAATGCCCATGGCAATGTCGTATCCTTAACCCACTTAGCAAAGTCAGAGATTGAACCCATATCCTCATGGATACTAGATGGGTTCGTTAACAACTGAGCCATGATGGGAACTCCCTGACAATTCCTTTTTTTTTTATTAAAGTATAGTTGATTTACAATGTTTCATCAGGTTCTGTTGTACAACAGAGTGACCCAATCACACATATTCCCCTGCACCTTTTATAAATAGTCAGAAGTCTTTGGGACAATTTAAACCTAAATCTACTTTAGTATAGTCTTTTAAAATACCAATTAAATTGTCAGTAAAGACTTGAACATGATTTTTTAAAATTAAAAAAAAAATGTATGAACCTACATAGATAATGAGAACAAAAGCATAATGATAGCAGACAAGAACGGAAGAGTAAAAACTGATTTGATGCAGTAGAAAAAGCTACAACCTAAAGCACCTGTAGGAGATGCTTCTAAGAAGCAAGTCTATTTGCTTCTGAGAAAGTAGTACTATGACACCAGGTACCACAGAGGAGTGGAAGAGACTAAAAGCTAAAACATAGGATTGGTATGTGTAGCAGACAGACCCCTAGACAGGCTGAGTTGTACAACCCAGCCCATCTCAAACAAGAATTTGAAGATTTATTTTTAGGAGAAATAAAATGGAAGAAGTTTAGGAGTTCCTGTCATGGTACAGCGGTTAATGAATCCAACTAGGAACCATGAGGTTATGGGTTCAATCCCTGGACTTGCTCAGTGAGTTAAGGATCTGGAGTTGCCGTGAGCTGTGGTGTAGGTTGCAGATGTGGCTCAGATCCCACGTTGCTGTGGCTCTGGCGTAGGCCAGCGGCTACAGCTCCGATTGGACCCCTAGCCTGGGAACCTCCATATGCTGCAGGAGTGGCCCAAGAAATGGCAAAAAGACAAAAATGGAAGGAGTTTGGAACTTAAAGACATCAGGTACAGTAAAGAGCAAAGTAAAACATGAGACCAAAAAGAAGTCTGCTTATGAATCATAGGAATCCTTCCTGAGCATTTTTTCCTTCCCCAAAATCCTGTAGCAAGGCTATTCCTCCCATGAAGAGAAATGACAGATTCTTTTCTGGAGAAAAGAAATGGACTTACAGAAAATATATAAATACATTTTTCCACATCAACAGTTAGAAGACCCCAGGTAAAGTAAACTTTTTCTCTGAAGAGCATCTTACCATGACTATGCCCTTCAAATATTTAAGTGATAACATTCCACTCTATAGTATCTCATTCTGAAATATGAAAAGACAGCAGAAATGAATCCAACTATGAACTATGAGGTTGCAGGTTTGATCCCTGGCCACGCTCAGTGGGTTAACAATCTGGCATTGCTATGAGCTGTGGTGTAGGTTGCAGACGTGGCTCAGTTCTGGCATGGCTGTGGCTGTGGTGTAGGCCAGCAGCTGTAGCTCTGATTGTACCCCTAGCCTGGGAACCCCATATGCCATGTGTGTGGCCTTTAAAAAAATTTTTAATTTTTAAAAAATTAAAAATATGAAAAGACAGCCCAAAAAGAATCACTAATAATTGAAGAAAGACACCAGAATGAAAGGGAAAGCAAAGAGAAAAAAACCATCCATGTAGACAAGACAGACAAGAATGAAAGTTCTAAACATAAATAAATAGAATATATTAAAATAGAAAAAAGAGAAAAGCATGGTACAAAAAAGAAAAATGACAATATAATGGTAAAAAAAAAATTAAGAAGTCAGAAAGAAAAGTGAGAACTCTCAAATATTAAAACTGTGACAGCAAAAGAAGAAAAGAAATCCACAAACAAAGGAATATAAAATTTAGGAAACTTCTCAGAAATTAAATTTCCCAGAAAGCAAGTCACACATACACACACATAAATTATTTTAGAAGGGGAAATAAGTCATAGAGAGTCAATCAAGGAAGCTAACACTGAATTAATACTTGTAGGAGAGAAAAAAAAAGAAATATTAGAAGACTGGAAGTTGTGGAGGAAATATAAAATTTCCCAGAACTAAAGGTTGTTAGTCTCTAGATGGAAAGGTCAGGAAATCTCTCCTACAAAAAGATAAATACCAAGGTCCATCACTCTAAAATTCCCAGTCATCAGAGATAAATGCGTAATCCTAAAAGCTTCCAGAGGTACACTTAACAATAATTAGAATGTAACTGGATTCCTCAAGACAACATTAGATGCTAGAAGACTAATTTCATACCCAGCAAAACTCTCTCTCAAAAATGAAGCCAAATAACGATATTTTCATAAAATGAAAGCTGAAAGAATCCATTATTGTCAGACTCAATTACAAAAATCATTAAAAGAATTCATTCAGGTAGAGGGAAATGACACTAAATGGAAAGGTGGATCTATGTAAAAGAATGAAGAACACAGAAAATATGAACTATCTGAGTAAACCACAAGACAATCTTATTATTTAAATCTCTTTTAAAGATAATGAAGAATGTAAACAAAAAGAATAACAATGATGGTGTTATTTACAATAAACAGAACAGTAAAATATATGACAACAATAACACCAAGTTCAGAAGGGGAGAAAGGGAAGTACGTATTGTAAGGATCTTGTGCTGTACATAAGGTGGTATACAATTATTTGGCAGTAGACTATAACATACTATAAACCCTAAAGCAAGCACTAAAATAATAAAAATTTTAAAAGATAACTAATAAAGCAAAAAAGGGGATGAAATAGATTGATTAAATATCAATTAACTCTAAAGAAGTAATAAGGAGAGGAAAGGGGGAACAAAGACTAAATAAAGCAATAGGAAACAAATCAGAAGATGATAGCTTCAATCTAACCATATCAATGATTGCATTAAACACAAATATCACCAGTGAAAAATCAGAGATTGTCATATTGGTTAAATAAGGCAAGACCCAATTTATGCTGCCTATAGGAAATACAGATTAAGATCAATAAAATTCATAAACCTCTAGCCAGACTGATCGGAAAAAAAGGAGACAAGACATAATTGTCAATATCAGCAAGGAGAGAAGTTACATCACTATAAATTATATAGATTAAAAATAACAGTGGAATATCATGAATAACTTTATGGGAGTAAACTTAAATGAAATGGAAAAATTCCTTGAAGGACACAAACTACCAAAAATCACCAAGAGGAACTAGATAACATCAATATAAAATCTATTAAGGAAACAATTTCTAATTAAAATTTTTCTCACAAAGATAACCCCAGATCCATATTGCTCCACTGGTGAAACAATGAACTTGAAGACACACTTAAGGGGGGGAAAAAATCCAATTCTGCACAAACTTTTCTAGAAAATTGAAGAGAAGGTAATACTTTCTAATTCATTCTTTGAGGCCAGAATTACCCTGATCCTAAAACCTAATAGAGATACTACAAGGAAAAAAAAACAAAAACTAAAGGCCAGTATTTCTCATGAAAATAGACGAAAAAAAGTGGAGTTCCCACTGTGGATCAGCAGAAACGGATCTGACTAGGATCCATGAGGATGCAGGTGCAATCCCTGACCTCACTCAGTGGGTTAAGGATACCACATTGCCGTGAGCTATGGTGTAGGTCGTAGATGCAGCTTGGATCTGGTGTTGCAGTGACTGTGTTGTAGGCCAGAGGCTACAGCTCCAATTGGACCCCTAACTTGGGAACCTCCATATGCTGCAGGTCCATCCCTAAAAAGACCAAAAAAAGGAAAAAAGAGAATAGATGAAAAATTCTAAACAAAAGCTTATAAAATCACAGTTCAATTTCAGTACTAATGATTGGTCCATTAATCTTTTCTATTTTGTCCTGACTCAGCCTTGGAAGAGCATACGTTTCTAAGAATGTGTCCATTTCTTCTTGGTTGTCCATTTTATTGGCATATAGTTGCTTGTAGTAGTCATCTATGATCCTTTGTATTTCTGTGACGTCTATTGTAACTTCTTTTTTATTTCTAATTTTATTGATTTGCACACTCTCCCTTTATTTCTTAATGGGTCTGGCTAAGGGTTTATCAATTCTGTTGGTCTTTTAAAAGAACCAGCTTTTAGTTTCATTGATCTTTTCTATTGTTTTCATTTCTATTTCATTCGTTTCTGTTTTAGTCTTTATGATTTCTTTTCTTTTACTAACTTTGGGTTTTGTTTGTTCTTCTTACTCTAGTTGCTTTAGGTATAAGGTTATGTTGTTTATTTGAGATTTTTCTTGTTTCCTGAGGTAGGCTTGTATTGCTATAAACTTCCCTCCTAGAAATGCTTTCACTGCATCCCATAGGTTCTGGATTATTGTGTTTTTATTTTCATTTGTCTCTAGATATTATTTGATTTCCTCTGATTTCTTCAGTGATTCATTGGTTGTTTAGTAGTATATTGTTTAGTCTCCATGTGTTTGTGGTTTTTTTGCAGGTTTTTACTTGTAGTTGATTTCTAGTTTTAGTGCATTATGATCAGAAAAGATGCTTAATATGATTTCAATTTTCTTAAATTGACTGAGGCTTGACTTGTGGCCTGGAATATGATCTATCCTAAAGAAAACCAACAGTATATTAAAAATAAACATTCATCATGACCAAGTGGTGTTTAGCTTAAGAATACCAGGTTGATTTAACATTTTATAACCAATCAATGTATTGCATCATACTAAAGAACCAAAAAGAAAAACCATATAATTTTTAATAGAAACTGAGAAAGAATTTTATAAAATCTAATATCTATTCCTCATAATGGCTCTAGCATATTAGGAGCAGAAGAGCAACTTCCACAATCTGATAAAGGGTGTCTATGAAAATCTATCACAAACATACTTCATGATGAAAGACTGAATGCTCCACTCTTAAGATTAGGAACAACACAAGGACGTTCACTCTATTTCTAATCAACACACTAGCTGTTCTAGACAGAATAATAAAGTAAGAAAGGGAAATAAAACGCATCCAGACTGGAGATAAAAAATTAAATGTTTTTATTCACAGACAACATTTATTATCTCTGTGTAAAATTCAATGAAATCTACAAAATTGCTCTTATAACTAATAAGTTTAGCAAAGTGCAGGATGCCAAAAAAATCTATTTTATTTCTATATAGTAGAGCAAATAGTTAGAAACTGAAATTTAAAAACAATTTCATTTAAATAGCACTAGAGATAAATCTGACAAAAGATATATAAGACCTCGACACTAAAGACTACAAAACAATACTGAGAAAAACTTTAAAAGACATAATTAACTAAGAGATATACCCTGCTCAGAGAATAGAGGACTAAATATTAAGATGTCAGAGGTTCTCAAAGTGATCTATAAATTTAATGCAATCCCAAACAAAATTCTAGCTAGTTTTTTTTTAGAAATTGATAAGCTTAGTCTAAAATTTATATGGAAATTCAATAGAAGACTTGGTTTTAAAAAAAAAAAGCTGTTGATAGGCTTACAGCACCACAGTGCTACACAACTGCAGAATGAAAGGTACTTTTTAGAATTATCCAACTCTGTGGCCCTAAAGATCTGGTAAAGCATTTGAAAAATTAAAGGTAACCAGCAAAAAATAAGTTAGATAGTTGCTAACTACAGGAAAATAAATAAATATTAGCATTAACTATAGGAAAAGAAAAAGTTTTGAAGAAAGGGAATGTAATCACAATACACCTGTTGCCTTTCAGAGAATAATATTTTCAGAGTTATGTTAATATAAATGACTGTGTTTTATTATAATGTAACTTTATCAGAAGGGTAAGAGAAGAGATTAGAAAAGCGATGTACGAAATCTAAATGCTCACCTAACATAACAGAGTCAAAAGAATCTAGAGTTGATATGTCAAGAAACAGCAATATAAGAATATTATTTAAGTGTAGTTAAAGTATACCTTAAGTATAGTTAAATGCTGGAAAATGAATCTGCTAAACTTTCTTTAACAGTTATCTCTGGGGATTGAGACTTGGCAGAGAGTGGATAGTGCATTGGGGGGCAGCTGCTGTTGCTACTTTAAATATCATAAGGCTCTTGACACTTAAATTTTGTTTAACCTGTGTGTATTACACTGATAAAAATTTTTTTTCTTCTTTTTCAATTTTTTTTTTTTTGGTCTTTTTGCCTCTTCTAGGGCTGCACTGGCGGCATACGGAGGTTCCCAGGCTAGGGGTCGAATCAGAGCTGTAGCCACAAGCCTACACCACAGTCACAGCAACGCGGGATCTGAGCCGTGTCTGCAACCTACACCACAGCTCACGGCAACGCCGGATCGTTAACCCACTGAGCAAGGCCAGGGATTGAACCCACAACCTCGTGGTTCCTAGTCGGATTCGTTAACCACTGCGCCACAATGGGAACTCCGTGATAAAAATTTTTAAAAAAGAAAAATTACCAAAGATAAAGGAAGCTAAGATTCTTAAAAACTTCAGATGAAGTTCTGTCATCTAACCCAAGATGTTGCTTCTGATAATCTACACAAACCACATGTGGATAACCACATACCATGATATTTATCCTCACACATGTCATTCATTCTCAAATTGGAGCACTCATTGCCTATTTATTTCAAAATTGGCTGTAAGTTTATATAAATAAATATTGACTGTGAAACATGGCTTTGAGAGAGGTCTGGAGCGATATGGCAGAAATCAAAATCAGTGATTCATCGGTGGTGTGATAAACAGGAAACATTATGAAATTGCCTCCCATCTGTAGCATTCCCCGAATTGACCTCATCTGTCCCTTTCTTTCACCACTCCCCACTGCTTTTGCACCCCTCCCCTTCTGCCCCACATATATACACCATTTTTATTTGGGGGGGCCTTTACCCCACATCCCTATTGCTGTCAAAACCACATGGGCCCGAAGCCAGGGCTAGATGGACTGACACCTCCCAAACCATAACCCTTCCTGTGTGTGGTTGGGAAATTTTTTGTTTGGGGTTTTTCCTGAATAATTTAAAAAAAAAAAAAAGATTCTACTAAAAAAAAAAAATCGGTGATTCATTTTTTTCTATCATATTAAAGCTAAACCAAATTGTTCTTCAAGGAGTAAGCAAAGAGATAACCTTACTTATGAAAAGGATAAAAAAAAAGAGCAAAGGAGTGAGTTGTGGGAGGGAGGTAAATAGAAATGAAGAAAATTCCAAAGAAAAAATAAATGCCATTTGCTCCCCCTTTTCTACAGAATTTCACAAAAAAATAAAAAGACTGTGAAGTAAAAGAAGAGGCCACATCTCTCATGACCCTAACCACTATCTTGCACTTGTCACCTGGAACTGTCACCATCTGAAAAGGGAGACCCCCACCATAAATCAAGACAGCTGGTACTCAAACAAAGTCTCTGCTTGGGACCAAATGTTTACAGCCTTTGAAATGGCTTCAAGTCTAATCACAAATTTAAGCTGAGAAATAATTACTAAATGATTACAGGTTTAAAAGTAGCCATGTCAAGAATTCCCATGTGGCTCAACAGGTTAAGGACTTGATATTTTCACAGCTTGGCTTGGGTAGCTGCTGTGGTACAGGTTCAATCCCTGGCCCTGGAACTTTCGAATGCCACAGGTGTGGCCAAAACAATGTAGTCATTACAGCTAGCATTAATTAAGAGCAGCATTTATTCACTTATTCCACACATATAGACTGAATGCTTATTAGGAGCTTGGTTTTTTTCTAAGTGCTAGGGATCTGGTGGTGAGCCAAACAGGTGAAAACACTGTAATGGAGCTTTACACAACAATGGGAGGAGTCCAATAATAAAAAATAAATTGATATAAGATGTGCCAAGTGGTAAGAAGTGCCATGAATTATAAAGCAGTTTGAGTGAACAGAAAGTTGGAATAGAGTTGCTCTATTTTATTTAAGATAATCAAGGAAGGGCTTTCTGACAAGGAAACATTTGAGTAGCAACTCAGTTCTGACCAATCCTCGCCCAGACACATTGTTTCCATTGCAAAACTACCAGATGACTAACTCCAGCCCTCAAAGCCCTATAAGTGTCCTTCCTATGTCCCTCTTTTGGAAACCCCTGAGGTTTTAACAAGGTGAGACCCTCCCTTGCTTAGCAAGTTTAATATACCAGCTTTTTATAATTAGCATGTTTCCCCCAGGATCTCTGTATGTGCATTCTGACAATTAAAAGCTTTCTGTGTAGAGATAGTATGTAATATAACAGGACTGGGTGAGATCACCTAAAGATTAGAGCAGATAAAGATGGTCCAAGGCCCGAGGAGGGAGTCCTGGAGCTATTCAATATTTAAAGCCCATCCCAAAGATGAGGAAGATCCAGCAAAGAGTTGGAAAAGCATGGTCAGGGAGGTCATGTGAAAAGCAAGAGAGGGTGTGTTCCAAAAGCTAAGAGAGTTTTTAAACATGACTCTTAAGAAGGGATCAGCTCTAAACTTTCAACAAGAATAGATCTGAGTACAGATATTTCAACCAAATTAAGAGTACACAGTTTTGTTTTCAAAAGTCAATAAGAGACATAAAATAAGCAAAAGGAGAATAAGATGAGCCAAACACATTTGACCCCTGGTCCTTGACACAAGGAAATGGTATGAGATTTATCCACATAGTAATTCTAAATAAAGGGATAAAATACAGAAGTATTCCTTGAGTCAAAAAGGTGGTGGGAGTTTCCATTGTGACTCAGCTGGTTAAGGACCCAATGTTGTCTCCTTGAAGATGTAGGTTTGATCCCTGGCCTTGCTCAGTGGGTTAAGGATCTGACATTGTTAGAAGCTTCAGTGAAGCTTGCAGCTGTGGCTCGGATCCCATGTTGCTATGGCTGTGGCATAGGCTGGCAGCTGCAGCTCCAATTAAATCTCTAGCCAGGAAACTTCCACATGCTGCAGGTGCAGCCCTAAAAGAAAAAAAAAAAAAAAAGGCTGTGGTGCTATCATTCTCAACCCCCTCTTCCTACTCTCTTGATTAACTATTTTCTCAGCTTCTATACATTTCTCTTATTCTTCTTCAGCCTTATTCATCTTTCTCTTTAATCCATCTTTCTCCTCAGCATGATCAATTTCCATTCATTTTATGAAGCTATCAATAATAAAGTCAAATTTTAAAATAGGCAGGCACAAAGCAAAGAAATGAATACAAAACCAAAAGGAAGCTCTTAAAAGACAAAAGCCTCAAGCCAAAAGGACCTCTTCATGCATGGAGAGGATTTATCCAGCATGACTCTTTTAGTCACATAAGAATAATAGAGATGGAAACTATACAATACTAGAGTTGAATGAGCTCACCTAGTTCAAAGACACCTGTGCCATTTTAAAAATGAGGAAAATAAATGGCAAATAGATTAACTAAGTTGCCTAAAGTCACTGAGTCCATTGGAGTTTGATCTGGAATAAGCTTAACTCCTGGCCTAACACTTTTCTCTCCAATCTGGAATAATATCAGAAGTATTCATTTCAAAAAAATAGGCAAAAGCACTTTCTCCGATCCTTGAAAGTGAAATTAGTTTTTTTATATAAACCAAAATGCATGTTGAATTGTTTCAGAATACTTCAATGCTTTGCCATGAATGTTTTCAACAGAGTCTATGACTCAACTCCTTTCCATTCTAAGAGCAGGAAGGGTCTCTTATCAGTAGTTTCATAATGTGAAAAACATGCTGAAGGAACATATGTAATTATCTGAAAATCCAAGCAAAAAAAAAAAAAATCCAGCAGTAGGACTACAAGATTAGTGTTTACTTACTAGCAAGGTGTTTCAGAGGGTTATGGTCCTTAATCCATTTTTCAGTCATAGGCAAAAACTTAGATTCTTTCTTTCCAAGTCTGGAAAAATTTTTCAAGCATAACTCCAGTATAACAGTATATACAAATCAGAATGAATACCGTATTAATCTTAGAATGTGCATATTTGTAGTCTAACAAAATAAAATTTTTTTCTTCCTTTTTTTTTTTTTGTCTTTTGTCTTTTTAGAGCCTCACCCTCAGCATATGGAGGTTACTAGGCTAGGAGTCAAATCACAGCTGCTGTGGCTGTTGTACTGTTGTATAGGCAACTGGAGATGTGAGACACTTCTGAGATCTACACCATTTCTCACAGCAACACCGGATCCTTAACCCCACTGAGCAAGGCCAGAGATTGAACCGAGTCCTCATGGGTATTAGGTTTATTAACCACTGAGCCATGACAGAAACGCCAGAATTCTTTTTCTAATGAGGTATGAACTTGATAACATGTCTGTAATATTTTCCCGTTCCTGAGTAATCTTTCTTGGCCTATCTCTGACCCAGTGAATTTGCCCTTGATTTCAAAACCTTAAAAATCCTCATATTTCCCTTATTTTACTTTTCATAAAATCCAGATACCTTTCTATTTAATCTTGGGAAATTCAGCCATAAAAGGGGAAATTCAGACTTAATTTATACATGAGATTAATTAATAAGATAATAATATACCTCATATACTCTAGATTATTCTTTAAAAGGATGTCAGGTAACTTAAAAATCCATGATAAATACATGAATACATTTGGAATTAGTAGTAAAGACAATAAGACAAATAAATTTTTATAATTTTTTAAAAAATGCGTTTTGTTAAAGTATTTTTAGGAGTGACCACTGTGGAAGAGTGGGTTAATGACACCTTGTTCTCTTTGGAGGCACTGGTTCAATCCCCGACCCAGAACAGCAGGTTAAGGATCTGGTGCTGCCACATCTGTGGTTCAGCTTGAGCTCAGATTCAATCCCTGGCCTGAGAACCTCCATATGCTATGGGCGTGGCCAAAAAAGGGGGGGAAAAGTATTTTTAAAGTTAAAAAAAAATAAAATGAAGCCAGGAATGAAGTTAATACACAAAGGTTGAGTTGTAAAATTAATATGGTCGCACCTCTGACTCTGAGCTTCCTATGTTAGCCAAAGAGAAAGGATAGAGAGTTCTCATCGTAGCTCAGCAGTAATGAACCCGACTGGTATCCATGAGGACACAGGATCCATCCCTGGTCTCACTCAGTAGGTTAAGGATCTGACTTTGCTGTGAGCTGTGGTGAAGATCATAGACACAGCTCAGATCTGGCATAGGTGTTTCTGTGGCATAGGCCAGCAGCTACAGCTCCAATTTGACCCCTAGCCTGGAAATTTCCAGATGCCAAAAGTCCAGCTCTTTAAAAAAGAGAGAGAGAGAAAGGATAGATACAAGAGGTACACAGTTCACAGTGTCCAAAGAAAAACTACAAGGCTGTTCAGATTGTGCAAACATGTTTCTAGTACTGAGACCAGATAAAAATGCTATTCTGGGTTATCCTGAAGAGAATTTACAAAGTATGTGAAATAAATTCCTTAACATACAATAAATGTACCCCAAAGTTTCATAGGGTTGTTTGCTCTGATGGCCTTTAAGTAAAAATCAGCCCCCGGTTGGCACTGTGTAGATGAGAAGTAGAGACAAATAACACCCTTGAATTCTTCCCTCTCTCAACCTCACACAGATGATCAGTCACAGCATCTTATAAATTCCACTTTTATAATTCTCTACCTGGCCTTGCTCTTAGTTTCACCCTCCTTGTATCTCACTTGATTTATGGTGCGGCTTCCTCATTGTTCTCTCCACCTCTAATTTCTCACTTTAACAATCTTTCTAAAATACAGCTCCCAGAGAGATCTTGCTGAAACCACATTCTGGTTATATCACTATCACTCTTTTCCTCAAAAACCATTTACGGGAGTTCCCACTGTGGCTCAGTGGTTAACGAATCCAATTAGGAACCATGAGTTTGTGAGTTCAATCCCTGGCCTCACTCAGTAGGTTAAGGATCCGGCATTGCCGTGAGCTGTGGTGTAGGTTGCAGACAAGGCTCAGATCTGGCATTGCTGTGGCTGTGGCTTAGGCCGGCAGCTAGAGCTCCAATTAGACCCCTAGCCTAGGAACCTCCATATGCTGCAGGTGCAGCCCTAAAAGACAAAAGACAAAAAAACCAAAATTTTCTACCAGAAAAAAAGAGTTAAATTCACTAATTTGTTCACACAAGACCATTCCTGATCTGGTCCTAACGTGGTGGATCTTAAACCCAACAAAGGCAAGGTGGGTCGTGGAGCAGAAAGCCAACAGAGGCCATCAGTGCCATCTGAAGATGCCGCAGCTCCCAAGTTCCAGCTGAGCCCTGCCAGGGAATAGTGAAGGCTGATGTCTCAAGAGAAGGCAGAGAGCTCTATTTTAATATAAAATCTCCTGATTTTTTTAATGTAGGCGACTAGCTCAAAACGAAAGTGGATCCTTTTCAACCAATGAAAACATGTCTTTGGATAGGGTGCAGCAGGAGTGCCAGTTTGGGACAGGTGTTCTCTTTTTCACTCTGCCCTTTCATACTTGCAGCTGAACCACATCCGCTGTTGTCCACCCTTCCAAGCCTCTCCTGTCCTATTCCTCCTGAATGCCCAGATTTATGAATAACAAGCCCCATTTCAGATACCAATTCCACAAAGCTTTTCCAGAATCAGTTAAAAGTAATGATTTCCTCTCAATATTTGAACTCTGCTTTTTTGTAAGGCAGTGAACTCTCTACCAAGTTTAGTCATTACTTGCACACATGCTTTTTCTCTCCAATGAAGTGGCTGTGAAAACACAGGCAATTTTTTTTTTTTTTTTTGTCTTTTGCCATTTCTAGGGCTGCTACCGCAGCATATGGAGGTTCCCAGGCTAGGGGTCCAATTGGAGCTGTAGCCGCCAGCCTATGCCAGAGCCACAGCAACACGGGATCCCAGCCGCATCTGCAACCTACACCACAGCTCACGGTAATGTTGGATCCTTAACCCCCCGAGTAAGGCCGGGATCGAACCTGTAACCTCATGGTTCCTAGTCGGATTCATTAACCACTGAGCCATGATGGTAACTCCCACAGGCAATGTTGCATTCAACTTTTTTTTTCTTTATTTTTTTCTTTTTACAGCTGCACCTGGGACATATGGAATAGTCAAATCAAAGCTGTAGCTGAGGCCTATGCCACAGTCATGGAAATTCCGGATCCTTAACTCATTGAGCAAGTCCAGGAATTGAACCCATATTCTCATGGACCCTATGTTGAGTTCTTAACCCGCTGAGCCACAAGAACTCCTGGATTCAACTTTAAATACTCCAAAGAAAACTACAATGTATTTCAGCCAATCACTTCTCACATACTTAAGAATTAATTACCTTAGAATTGTTAATGGAAGAATTTAAATATTGAGTTATACCCATTACAGTCTAGACCTTTGTTTTCAATACTCAGAAGTCATGTATTAGATAGATGGCTTTCTTTTCCCCTTCATAGCATGTATACATATTTCAGATAGGGAACTTTCTAGCATAACATCAATTTCCTTAGCATGGAGTTCTTTATTTTCCCATGAAATGAAGGTTTGCACTCCCTCAAGTACATCCTTAAAATATCTTGACTCTGCATGCAATGTTTAGATTGTTTTATAAACCAATTTTTAGGCCTGTGATATATTTGTGCCATTTGTCAGTAAATACAATATTTTCAAATTGGTGTAAGTTGACCTGAATATTTTCACAAACTGAGCAGTAACATCATTTCAGACTCACCCAGTAACTCTTTTATAGTCCTGCCTATTTTCCTAAATTAGGTTAGTTTATATTGAAATACACTTTTCAAAAGATTCATATATTTTAATCCAGAGATTAAGGGAAGAGATTTTCTAAAAGCCACTCCTATAACCCGGCTTCCCCAGTGGCCCCACATAACGGTGATGCAATCTTTACATTAATTTATCAGCTGTCCCTGACACATGCCCCACTTCCCAGGGGACTCAGAATGTATCATTAAGTTGCAAGGGATTTAATCATAATTCAAAATGTGGAAACAAAGAAAAACTGGAGGGAAAATGTAGTCTCCAGGGTGATGCAGAAACTAGACTCTCCTATCCCTCAACCTGAAGAGTATGCCAAGCAGAGTTCCCCAAATAAGACATAAAAAAGAAGGGATTTGAGCAAAGACGAAATACCACAGGAGTTAAGGAGACTTCACTTGATATTTGAATTTGAGTAGCTGAAGTTCAAACTGGCATTTCCATAATTTAAGCTGCATATTTAAGAAGAAAAAGCCAAGTGCTGAAAATTGAAATCCTCTGTGAACAGTCATTCTATTTGAAAAATTAGAGACTTGTCAAAGAACAGCCATAACATTTACAAAAACATAGGGACAGAGCAAATTAAACGACAAAACCTGTGAAGAAGTTTTCTGGGTCCTTCCTGCAAAGTGAAATAGACATACAAATGTACTGTCATGTATATCTCAAGTTCAACACTTGCATACAGAGCTATATTACTAAATCCAAATCCTTATGTGAAGGAGTTAATAGGAACTCTGATACAATAAGCTTGCACAGTCTTTGGAAATAGATAACAACAAAAAGATTTATAATCAGTTGAAGATTATATTTTCCAAACCCTCTGCACCTGGATTTAAATTCTCACTAGAATCCTTAAGTACCTGGCAGCCCATCTTACAGGTAGTCAGCTGCCAGGTGATAAGACAATGAGAAAACATTCTAAGAGAGAGTTTATAAAATATGTATGTGTGCAAGTGTATATGTTTTTTAATTTTTTATTACAGTATAGTTGATTTACAATGTTGTGCCGATTTCTGCTGTACAACAAAGTGATTCAGTCATATATATATACATATATATAGTCTTTTTTTAGATAAACATAAATCTATCCATTTTTAAAGCTGACTCTTAACCAAGAACACCAATAAAATTTTAATTGTTTTTATCGATGACCTCTTTCTAATATATAATCATATGAAACATCAATACTTTTTAGAGCTTAAAATGATGCTGGTGTCAGAAAGTGAAGTAATCAGGTAGTGAATAAAAACAACTTTGTGATGAGTTTCTCCTGTGAAGCAATAAAAAGTCGATGCAATGGAAGCCTAAAACCTTAGAAAGAAAATGTCAAGATGAGAAATGCTTTGACATCAAGATAATGCACAAATAAAAGGAAGGAATACTTGAGGAGAGGAAACAATTGAAAGAAAAACAATTTATGTGTAATATAGAAGCTTCTGTACACATTTAAGGCATAACAGGGCTGGTAAAGGCTTCAGAAAATGATGAAATATTTTGTTGATTCCATAGAGAAAAAAGAAGCAAACCTGACTGAAAAAAATCACCGTTCAGAATGCCAAATTCAAACCAGCCACTAACTTTGCTGTTACACTGAATTTTTTTATACTTATTTAAATCTGGAGGCAATTTCCTTCTAATAAAAGCAACAATATTGTAGGTAGAATATAGCCACACTCAAAGATTTCACATCCTAATCTTAAAATCAGTGAATATGTTACCTTCCATGGCAAAAGGGACTTTGCCAATGTGGTTAAGTCAAGGACCTTCAGATGGGGAGATTATTCTGGATTCCTTGAGTGTTGCTAATTGTATGGGTGCTTAAAAGTGTGGGACCTTTACCAGCTGAGTTAAGGGGAGATGTGACCACAGAAGAAAGATCAGAGAGATGAGCATTGCTGGGTTTGATGGTGGAGGAAGGGGGCCAGGAGCCAAGGGATGCACAGCCTCCAGAAGCTAGAAAAAGCAAGGAAACAAACTTCCCCAGAAGCCCCTCAGAAAGGAATGCAGTCCTGCTGACATCTTCATCTTAGTCCAATGAGATCTGTGTCAAATTCCTAACCTACAGAACTTCAAGAAAATAAATCTGTGTTATTTTAAGACACTACATTCGTGGTAATTTGTTACAGCAGGAATAGGAAAGTGATATGGTAATTTCTAGAACATGGATTTTAATGCCTAGAATTGCAAAATATATGTTAAAAACGAAGCAAAAAGAATTAAGAAATGGATTTCTCAATATTTCAGTGGAATGGCCTCTGATATTGCATATAAAACATGCAATAGAGATAACTTTTGGGAAAAGAATATCTAAAGAAACTTAAATATCTTTAGGGAAGCAGGCCAGAAGACCCTCCCTTCTTAGATGGAGACCCTAGTGAAAATGTTTTACTTTGAATAACCTGATTGAATTTCATTTGATGGTTAAAATATTACATTTGACCATGTCAGTCCCTGCATTTAAGTCCCCCCCTCCCCCGTGTTGTCCCATTTTATGTGGCATCAAATGCCATCAGGTCCTATATGGTCTGAACCCTGTGATCATATTTTCTATTCCTCTCCCACTTCTCACCAAGCCTCAGCCACAATGGCCTTTTCCCTGATCTTTAAACATGTAAATCGTATTCGCACTCCACCCCAGAGCCTTTGCACAGCTGATCCCTCTCCCTGAAACGTGTGGGAAAGCATTGCATAAGGATCAAAACTAGAGACTCAGCACTCAGAGAAAAGACCAAGAACCAAAAGAAACCTGCGTAATGTCAGAAGCAGCCAGGCACCGTCTAAAGCAGGCAGATCACAGAACTCCTGCCCAACCTGCTGAACTGACCCTGTCTGAGCCCCAAAATCATCTTTTGAAATATGCCCAAGGAAGGTAGATGAGGACATCACCACCCTTGTGAGAAAGGATCTATGTGGAGCACCTCAGTCCAGCCCAGCATAGACAACATCACTGTAGGAGGACATGCTGCCTTTTTGACACCCAACTCTCCTGACAGAGATTTAGCAATGTATTTGAGAACCCAAGAGTATGGTAGGGTGATTAGGAGCACAGACACCTGGGCTCATAATCCCCTCCCTGCCAGTTACTAGCTGGTATACTTGAGCAGTTTGCTTAATCTCACTAGGCCTTCAATGCCTCATTTGTAAACTAACAAGGGGTAATATAACAAAGCTACCTCAAAGATTGGGAGGATGAAGTTATTTGACACACATCAAGTACTGAGAACAGTGCATGGCCAATAGTAAGAGCTCATTAAATGTCAGCTATGATTTGTCCAAGGCGTCATTCAAGCTAATCAACCACCCTTTTATTGGGACAGGATCCATTTTTAATGTTTTGCTAGAGTTTGAAAATGTTCTCTTAATATCTAAACCTACCTATTTTTCATCTTTCAACGCTGTTCCAGGAAATAAAATGAAAAATTCTATGTTCTTTCCACTGTCTTCCAAACTGCTTAATCAATGACTGGTATTAAGCATGCAGGCCACAAAATCTTTACAATTATATCAGAAGGTTACTGTTTCTCTGCTGATGTACACTAGACCATCCAAAGCCACAGGAAAATAGGGGTAAATACCGATAACACCTCCTTTTGTATTTTCTCAGGATCCTTGCTGATTTCTTCCCTCCTCTGGTGGCTAAAGTAAAAGGGTATAGATTACTTCAGAAACTGCTATCTAAGAAAAATTAAACTAAAATAACATTTATTCTAAAATACTTAAATCCAAATAGGATTTTTAGCACTGAGTGTTAGGCCCTAAACCCATCAAAGATGCAAATGAGACAGTACTAATACTTTGGACTTTACTAACTCAAGAGATAAATGGACATGAAAAAAGAATAATGCCATTGCATCAACATCATATTAAGAGACAGACAAATATCATATGATATCACTTATAGGTGAATCTAAAAAATGATGCAAATGAACTTATTAACAAAACAGAAATAGACTTATAGACATATAAAACAAATGTATGTTCCCAAAGTAGAGAGTGGGGGTTTGGGAAGAAATAAATTAGGAGTTTGGGATTAACACATACACATTACTGTATATAAAATAGGTAAATGACAAGGACCTAAGGACCTACTGTATAGCATAGGAAACTCTATCAAATGTCTTATAAAAACCTAGAATCAAAAAGAATCTGAAAATACATATATATCACTTTGCTGTACACTTGAAACTAGCACAACATTGTAAATTAACTGTACTTCAATTAAAAAAGAGAGAGAGCAAGAGAGAGAAATGGATGTTTGAGAGTGTGCAGAGTTAGGTGTTTACCCTCACCCCACAGACGGTGGCATTCAACCAGTCTAGCCATCTGGGAGATCTAAAAATTAAGGGTTTGGAAATTCCAGCATCTTCCTTGTTCCCACAGGGGTTGGCTAAGAAATAAAACCCACAAATGGGCCCTTTGCCTATACCCTAAGAAAGGAGAACTACAGAGAAACAACAGTGTGACACAACTAAGTGGGAAGACAAGACATAGGGAAAGAAAGGGCCCTGTGTGCTGGCTGGGTCTGCTCTCCATTTCCATTTCCAATATGGAAAGGATCCGGTGGACGCTTGGGGAGGGGGTGCAGAAAATCCTCTTCGAATGGAGACTGAGAGCATGAATAGAGGCCCTGAGCCCCAGAAGAAGGTGAAAGAATCACACAAACATTAGCCGTGGCATGTATGGACAAGGCAGTCGGGTATCTCACAATTGACAGAAGAGCCTTCTGAGCAGGTAGACCATGAGCATGAGCGTCACTTTCCAGGGCGCTAGTGGTGAGATATGCTCTGTACCAAAAACCAAGGTGGGATTTGGACAAGCACATCCAGGCTGATTTTCTCCTCACTGCAGGTGTCTTACTATAGCCCACAGACAGTATAGATGCTGGGGAAGGACAAGGAAGGATGTGCACTCAGAAAGGAGAGCCCTTTTGACTGAACTGTGTTGCAAACCGAACAGTAACAGAGTCAACTACACCCAAGCTGGGCTATAAAAATGTACTTGAATCTGATGGACCTGAGAATTTAAGTTTTAAGCTGGAAGTGATTAAAATATGTAGAAATAAAAAATTTCAATCTTCTCTTTATAATAACTTTAAATGGACTATAACCTATAAAAATCTTGAATCACAATGGTATACACCCAAAATTAATATAACACTGTAAATCCACTATACTTTGATTAAAAAATAATTTTTCAATCTTCTGCTGATGAGCAGTAATGAAGACTCAAAAAGAGGAAAATGAGATATTAGAAAAGAACAGGGTTTGTTCTATTTTGCACATATCTGATATGATGCTATCAAATTTACATAGATATATATCACACCATTAAATTCTAAAGCCTCTTCTTCCCAAACTAAACCTTCATTTTCCAAACAATAGGCTGAAATTGGGGGGAAATTCACATGTCTTTTTCGGCTAGATCAAATTTAACCATCAGTATTTCCCCCACAAAATAAGTACCTTGTGGAGTTCCCATTGTGGTGCAGCAAAACGAATCCAACTAGGATCTGTGAGGATGCAGGTTTGATCCCAGGCCTCACTCAGGGGGTTAAGGATCCAGTGTTGCCTTGAGCTGTGTAGGTCACAGATGCAGCAGATTCCACATTGCTGTGACTGTAGTGTAGGCCGGCAGCTGCAGCTCTGATTTAACCCCGAGCCTGGGAATTTCATATGCAGCAGGTGTGGCCCTAAAAAGCAAAAAACAAAAAAAGATCTTGTACCTTATAACCTTAGCCAAGCCATGGTTTCAGTTTGCCTATGTGTAAAATTAAGAAGTTGAACCTAATGGTCTAAATTCTCTTCCAACGCAATAATTTAATGACAAAGTAGAAAGTTCCTCTCAGTTTTTTGTTTGTTTGTTTGTTTGTTTGTTTTTAGAATCAGTGCATACATAATTAAAGCACTTTAGAAACAGGGGACTGGCTTCCCTCGAGGAAATTTAACTATCCTATGTTTCAGAAATGTCCAAACACACTTTAATATTTCACTGCAAGGTGTTTGTGGAATAATTACTCAATAAATTGATCTAGGTTTACCTACCAATCTTTGTTTGAGCTAAGATTAACTCAAATCAGACAAGGATAAATGAGCCCTCACCAATGGCCTCTTAAAAGACTTTAACATGTCATTAGTCGGTTTCTTTCACTGAATGGACTGTTAAAGCAACATTTACTCCTTAACATAGTACTTTCCTCCTAGAAGTTAAAGTTTCCCTCTAGAAAGATAAAAGGTATTATTTATTTTGCTTAAAAAGACTTTCTAGAATAATAACACTTTCAGTATTAGCAAATTTGAAAACTCTATAAATCCCCTGAGCTGCTCCCCTTTAAGTCTTTTAAATCAGGAGATTCTAAGTCTCTTTTAAATCCCACAAAATATGATTTCTGGTGATTTACTATAAATCCCAATGCAGCTAGGAAGCATTAATGCATTTTGTTCGATAAGACTTTCTTATGAATGCACAGCCATCATGTTTTCCAATATATAATTCTGTTCACATCTGCTATAGGGTTTGGAGGAGTGGCAGGCATTGGCAATATTGTAAAGTGTTCTTGAAGCAATAGAAAAGCCAAAAAAAAGTCATAATTTTCTATGGGGATAATTTCTATGCCACACTGACACTTTTAAATGTTTTCAATAGTGTTGATTTATTAGAAAGCTTAGAAAGGTAGTGCTTAGAACTAGCTTTCCCCATAAAATCTCAGTGACAGAGAATAACTTTTACATTTTTCAAACTGTCCATTGTGAAAGATTTTTTCATTACGATGAAGGTGTTTAGAGGCTTTTGATTTAATGTAGAATGATAACTCCCCTGAGTCGCAGACTTCTGGAAAGAACAAACAACAAAACGCACCCTTCCCTTGAGCGAGCTCAATAATGGAATACGTTTGACTATCCATGGCAACACAGTACTTCCCTGACTTGCTTGAGTTCTGTATTATGAAATTTAGATTCTCACAAATTAAAACTGATTTATAAACATATTACTTTGTCCTTGCATTTTCAAAACAAAAAAAGCTGTACCTCCTGTCTGTCCACCACTGTTATTATGGTTAATTCAGGCAGTTATCTATCTAACTTCTGGAGCGAGCAAATACAAAATAACCCTAGAAGCCTAATATTCTATAAGACACTTTGATAACCTAACTTTGGAGTGCTCATCACGTTCTAAAAATATAAAACAGAATACACTAGAGATGCCACAATACCCTAAATATAGTTGTTCTGATAACGAATCAAAATTTTTCCAATAAATTGGAAGGGTTGCTCAAACACAATTAAAATGGGAAGTTCACATTCAAAATACTAATTTATAACTATTTTTCTACCACTCTTACACCCCTGGCTAAGAGAACTCCCAGGCCCCCTTAGCCTATGCATCCTGCATTTCAGCATGTGCTGCCACAGCCCATACTAAGGAGGATGTAAACTCAGAACAGAGCAGCCAACTGTTGTAGTTTGTTCTATACTGAGGGGTTTCGACAATGCTGGACTTTCAATGCTCAGACCAGGAGGGAAAACCAGATGAGCTGGTATCTCTACAGAGGTTTCCAAATTTTAACATATCTCAGAATTTACCTGTAGTGTTTGTTAAAATTTGTGTTTCTGAGCCTCACCTTCAGAATGTTTTATTCAGAAGAACTGTGGTATGTTCCAAGAATTTGCATTTCTAACAAATCCCCTGGTGATTGTCCAAGCACCACACTTTTAGAAGCCCCTGCCAAATTCCTGGACACTCCTGGCCATAAGCTTATTAGTGCAGGGGTCCACAGGTGATTCAAATGATCATATTAGAATGTCTCTCACAAGAAGTTGGAGCTCAATGTCATCAAGTACCTTGGTCATGCAGAAAGAGTTCTACATTTCACACTAGGTATGTAGAAAAAAGGAGTTGTGGAGAGATTGTTTTCTAGCCAACATATTTCCAGTTCCTGACTTCAGCCCTTCAATGAGATTCACCTGTACTTTTTTCCTTCTAGTTCTGTGAGGTTTTCTCATTGCCTACCAATAAATTATGATTTCTTACTTCAGATACTTTGAGTATCTTAGGTTACATAATTCAATATAACCCTGATTAAGACCAAAATGCTCCAAATAATTGTTTGAAACAGAGAAAACAAAGTCCAGTAAAATACTATATTGGTACTGAGCCACTTGAGTCTCCTACAATTTTTTTAACTGCCAGAGTTTTCTAATAATTTTATTATAATTATTCATATTATGATAGAGCTTGAAAATTTGATGAATTTCTCAAATAAATGCCTAAACTAGATATGGAAAAGACTATAAGGAGAGAATAGAAGTAAAAGGAAATCTTATGTTCTTGAGGAGTTCCCTTGTGTTTCAGTGGGTTAAGAACCTGACTGATATCCACTAGGATGTGGGTTTGATCCCTGGCCTCACTCAGTGAGTGGGTTAAGGATCCGGCATTGCCATGAGCCATGATGTAGGTCACAGATGCAGCTCAGATCTGGTGTTGTGGCTGTGCAGCTGAAACTCTGATTCAACCCCTAGCCCAGGAACATGCATACGCCATAGGTGTACCCCTAAAAGAAAAAAAAGATTATCAATTTGAGTTAATTAGGATGTCCAAAGAAGACATTTTATCACATTGCCAAGATACACTGCAATCTCATGAGACTTGGAACTTTTGAGTAAATGATAATTAGACTAAGTGGTTTTTTCACTCTATGAAATCTTACAGACCAGTCCCACAGAAATGACTGAGAATGTTATGTTTCCTCCAACAGAAATGGAGACTTTTTTTTTCTTTTTTGGTCTTTTGTCTTTTTAGGGCCACACCCACGGTACATGGAGATTCCCAGGCTAGGAGTCTAATCAGAGCTGTAGAAGCCAGCCTACGCCACAGCCACAGCAATGCAAGATCCTAGCCACATCTGCAACCTACACCACAGTTCATGGCAACACCGAATGCTTAACCGGATGCTTAACCCATTGAGTGAGGCCAGGGATCAAACCCGAAACCTCATGGTTCCTAGTTAGATTCATTTCCACTGTGCCACAACAGGAACTCCAGGAGCCATATTTTAAAGAATATTGAAGAGGATTTTAGAAGCACAGAGCTCATTACAGCCTGGGTCATCACTCTGCATCTCTTATAACACAACAAAATTACCATCCTGTTTTTAAAGATCCTTAAAGAGAATGATTTCAAAATCTCTGCAAATAAAGCTTTTCTAATAGTTAGCAGAATTCACTGCCTAGGCATGTCTTGATGAATTTTCCAAATCTCTCACACTCTGTTTGCCGTTCATTTCCTTTAACCGAGAGAAGAGCTGAAAGAAGTTCTGAGTGACAAAATTACAGTCTTGCAGGCAAATGTTAATTTTGCCTTTTTGATATTCCCTTTGACCCTGTACTGTTGCAACCTCTAGGACTACCTCATTTATTTGTATTTGTTACTCTGTTCAAGCCTACCAGTTTCTGAAATTCTTGATTTATGAAATAGCACCTGGTGATCTATTCTCCTAAATACAGTATTTTCTGTTATGGGTCCCTGGTTATTTTCAGTCTCCTTGGCATATTCAATATCTTTCTAAAATACTTCTCTTTGAGTGTGACCACTGTGCTCTTTTAATTTAAAACTTTCTGCCTGATTTTAACCACATTTTCATGAGTTACAGAACCTTCAGTTCATATGAGTGATTTTAAATCCCTATTCTGTCACCTAAACAGGCTACCATCTCATTCCCAGTTTCTGGGTCATTAAAAACCTAACAAATGTTTTCTCACCCATTTTTCAGATAAACATAGTACAATTTTCAAAAGTTCTGGACTTATAATCCCTTCCTAAAACTTTTTAATTGCTTAATGAATTTTATTACATTTATAGGTGTACAACAATCATCACAACCAAATTTTACAGCATTTCCATCCCAAACCCTCTGTGCCTCCCCCCACCCCCCAATCTGTCTCATTTGAAAACCGTAAGTTTTTCAATGTCTGTGACCTTCCTAAAATTTGATTTATGACCCACACACAATTCAAGATGTCAGGACTCACAGATAATAATATACAAACACAGATTTGTTACCAGATGCAGTTACAGTGTAGACAGAGATTACACTGCTTTGCCATTTAAACTACACACTCTGCTTTAGCCCCCGTTTTCTGCATTTTAGGAGTATTAGAGTAATCCTCATCCAGTTTCATTATGTCCTCGTTAGTATACGTCTGTTATCTCCTCACTGCCAAATCAAGAGGAAAGGTTCTTTTTGTTTTATGATCCCTGTGGGCAAATGTCATTCCTGGCTGAACACATAGAGTGCCCATAAGGTTCTAATAGTTGAAGTGCTTAAAGCACCTGCCATCCATCAAGGTTTATGATGTGGTTACCATAGTTACCAAAACCCCATGCATTCCAGATCACATGGGACCTGCTCTGTTTTAAAAGAGAGAGAGAGAAAGGTCTGCCAGGGAATTAGCCACATGAATTCAGTTCCAATTAAACAATTAAAATCAATCAAGAAATGATTCAAAACATAGGTAAAACACAACAATAAACTCAGTCGCTAAGATGACCTGATATCAAATCAACACCATACTGACTTAAAATAGGTGGATGAAAATGAGCCCATGTCACTTCTCTTTTATGCTGCATCATATCAGCAGATGGCAAGGTGTACAATTTTCAAGACTACCTTGGAGATCGCCTTTGGAAAAAAATACTGGAGTACATAACTTTTAATCAAAAGTTACTGTGGAGGCCTTTTTTCTTCCCCCAAAGAAGTTTGCTTTTAAATAACAATACTAGAGTTGTTTTTATACCAAGCCTTTCATCCAAGAGGCACATAATGCTCTATAAACGTATTAATTCTCACAACCTTCCTGTAAAGCACAGAGGTAGCAAACTCCCCAGATGCGCATATTGAATTTTTAAAAAGCAGTTTAAGTTGAATCAATAGTCTATTCAGAAAGGAAGGTTAAAAAGGTAGGCCTTGCACTGTGTCTTAATAATCAAAGTCCACTAGGAATTTATTAGACAGTGACAAAAGAAAAGGAAAGGGAAAAACTTAAGCTTTTGTACATTGCCTATTTGGCTTTTATTAAATGCTACCTCTGTACTTTCCATAGCATTGGGAGATAGAGAGTAATTTAATATTACTAGCCTTAGCATGTTGCTATCAGTTTGCAAACAGAAACTGAGTATTATTCAACCCCCAAAATAACTCCCCAGCAGGAAATTAGAAAAAAAAAATCTATGATTTCACCATGCTATTGTTTAAAAATAATTATTTATTAAAATTTGTGTTAAACTATTAAGAACATCAAAACTTCTGAACTACATATGGGCAAAATGTATCAATAATATTTAAAATATTCCTACTCTTTGTCCCAGTAATTAAACTTCTAGGGGTTACTTCTGTCCATAGGAAAGAATACAAAATTCAAATAAAGATTCGTGATATGATCTACAGAATTAAATATAAGCAGTGAATTGAAAATATTCAAAATATTCAAATAAAAGATTAAATAAGCCCAGCCATTTGTTCATTCATTAACCACTTATTACATATTTCCTATGTACCAGGTATGAGAAATACAAAGACAAAAAAAGACATGTTTTATAGAATGATCCCTGCCTTTTAGTGTGTTACAATCTAATGCAGCAAAAAAGAAATGTAAATACATTATGATTGGAGATGCCCTAGAAAAGGGTATGCACACTGTAGCAAAAAAAATCAAAAAGGAAAGAATATCCAACTTTACATTGGAAAGATGAAAGTCAGGAAAAATTTTACAGAGTTGAACTTTAATCTAAGTCTTGAAATTCAAGTGTTTCGCAAACAGATTGAAGATCACTAGCATTCGTGACAAGGAGGAAAAACCATGGGAGCTAGGAATACTCAGGCTGACAGTGTTTCAGGACTGAGTTGAGGCAGTGGCTTGGGAGAGGGGAGAAGAAGCAGACATGGGTGATAGAATGGTGGTCTTCTTTCAGGTCTCTGTGACTTGAACAGAGGGGACGAGATGGTAGGACAAGGCGGGGAGCAAAGGTGATTCCCAATATTCTGAGTCAGGAAACTAGAGGGTCAGAAGCGGTATCCAAGAGAAAATAAAACAAAGAGAAAGAGAATGGCAGCATTTAGACATGAAGCAGTTGGAATCAACTGAGGAGCATTTAAGTGATAATAGCCGAGAAAATCTAGATCTGAAGTTTATTCATGAGAATAATGGACATATGGGTTGTGGAAGCAACTATAGGAGAGGGCGAGAGTGCACAGATTATAAAGAAGAGCCAGGATGGAGCCCTGGGGGACACCAGAATACTAAGGGGTAGGCAGAGGAGGAGCAGACTTCCCAAAAAAATGTGACAGATAAGATTGCAAAGAAACCAGTGATTTGGGTGGACCAGTTGTCATTGCTGTCATTTTCCAGAGCAAGTTGTATAGACCGATGGAGGCATACATCTCCCAAGAGGAGAAAGGGCAGTAGTAATTAGAGCAGGACTTAGGATTACAATAGGATATGTTTAAGGTAGGAGAGACTTGTGGGTACTTTCAGATAATAGGGATTGAAGTGATTAAAGGAAAAGATTAAAATTATGAGAGATGAAAGTAAATGGTGAAATGATCCAGGCTTTTCTAAGCTTTTAATAAATAGTATATTTCATGGGGGCATAATTCAAAAAACACTTTAAAGAGTTTTTAATAAAACTCTAAGATACTTGGCAAAAATGGAAAATGAAACATAAAATTTAATGTATATTATTATATCAACTTTATAAAATATCTGTTTAAAAAAATTGAAGGAAAATATACAAAAGGTTAATGGTTGATTTTGAAGAATGCCATTTTTATTCTACACTTTTCCACTTTTATGAAATTTTCCAAAATCAGCCATAATCTAATTTTATAATCATGTTTTAAAGTTCCCAAAAAGAAAATATTGAAAGTAGGAGGAAGGAAAGAGAAAAGAAGGAATGAAACAAGAAAGAGGAAGAGAAAGACAGAAGGGATGATGGAAAGGAATATCCGCCCACCAGAATGTGGGATATGCCAATCAAAGCACACACACAGACCACAGAACAGGATCCCAGATTACAGGAGATTGCAGCATTTCAGAGATAATCTGTTTTCTGGAATTTACATATAAAAAGTTTTATTTATGTTTGATCTCTATAAATGTGAAAAATGGTCTTTTTAATAAGAAAAGATGTTGCATCTTCACAAGTTGTGACACTTGCTACCTCATAAATGTTTATCTTGTCTCCAGGGTGATGTTACACAATACAAATGAAAACTCTTCACTGTGGGAAAGAGGAATCAGGGCTTCTATTGTCAGAAAAGAAAAACATGGATAGGGCAGTATTTGCAGACTGAGGATGCGGTTAACCATCAACTTTATCTAAAATAAAATGTTATACTCATGAATAAAACAGACTTTAAAAACTCTCTTGAATTTACACATTTGTTCTACTTAGAAACTTTTTTTAACCTGCCAATACATTCATATAGTTGACATTTTACAAACCTGAAAAATTAGAACTCATTGATCCAACCATATCATTACATATTGATTTGTGTGTTCTATGCCAAAGATTCATTCCCTTTTTTTTAGATCCTTTGACAGAAGCATGGCTACACTATGTAGTCATTCCCCAGAAAGTTTCACTGTAGAGCCTAAAAACAGAGAAAGCATCCCAGCAAAATGCAGCCAAAACAAGACTCCTTTGTATGTGGTTGCACCAACTGCAACTCTGTTGCACTATTGGGTTATAAAAATATGTTCGTTTTTATTATTTTGCACTGCAGTACAATAGGAACTTGGGACTACAATCGGCATCATTAATTTTCCCTGAGACCACTTAAAATTAGAACAGGAAGATCACATTCAACTTAATATTTCACCATTTGCTAATACTGTTTTCATTTATTCCTTTAGGAGAGAAAAATATATATATTCAAATAATTGCAGTAATATCTTTAAAAGTGAGATCACCAAAACAAAGTTTTTTAATGTTTTGCTCAATGTTTTAGGTCTAAGCAGCTTTTCTGATATATAGGGGCATTTTTTTTTCTATTAAGTATGGGATTTGTATACATTTTTCTAATCAGTTCTGCCAAGTACTAGTTCCTAAGTGGGAAAAACACTGAAGAAACATACAAATGTTTATTGTATGATTGCTACAGATAAAGAAGAGCTGAGGTTGAAACTGAATTATTTAGACTGTATTTAGTTTAAAATACAAGACAAGCCTGGAGAACATTAGTTTACCACTAGAATACTACTTAAATTTATCTTACTATTTAAAGAAATCCTCCACAAAGACTGCTCTGACCTTCTGTGTTTTAATAAATTTATAGTACAAATTTTTTAGAAAATTAAATTCCATGGTGGAAGTGTTCCAGCTTTTTAAAACTGACATTAAAAGATACCAAAAAATCCTCTTCTTGGGGCATGGACAGGATTTCAACTCACAGTTGCAAGGTCAATAACTAAAAGAGTAATAAAATCTGTTGTTGAATTCCCATTGTGGCTCAGTGGTAACAAACCCAACTAGTATCCATGAGGATGCCGGTTCAATCCCTGTCTTCACTCAGTGGGTTAAAGATCCAGCACTGTGGTAAGCTGCAGTGTAGATCACAGACAAGGCTCAAATGCTGTGTTGTTGTGGCTATGGTGTAGGCCAGCAGCTTTAGCTGGGAACTAGCCTGGGAACTTCCATATGCCACATATGCAGCCCTAAAATAATAAATAAATAATATAATAAAATCTGTTGTCAAATCCAGGACCCTATATAATATAGCTTAATATAAAAAGTGGTTTCTTTATGCAGTCAATAAGAAACATAAATCCTTTCCACTTTGTGCCAGAAGTTTGCCCAAGTCCAAGAAGTGAAAAGAAATTACTCTTAATAATTAAAATTGACTTTCATTTGTCAAGAGATAGTATACTTGGATTGTAATATAGAAAAGAATCCTGGATTTGATTACTTGGAACATGTGTTGGAGGGAGAGAGAAAAAGAGCTTGTTTAAATAAACACGCCAATAATTGGTTTTTTCCCTTATTCATATAAGCCTCGTATTATATTCAATTAATTTTTTCTTTGAGAGAATGGCAAAAAAAGAGAAAAAAAGATCTTTCTGACATTGATTTTTTTAACAAACTAGAATAAATCTTAAAGTTTTCTCTCTCCAGGAAATGTTTTCATTTACAGTTGCCCCTTGAACAACAAAGCTTGAGGTGCACAGATTTTGGGGGGGGGTGCCATTTCTTGGGCCATTCCCACAGCATATGGAGGTTCCCAGGCTACGGGTCGAATTGGAGCTATAGCCACCAGCCTATGCCAGAGCCACAGCAACTCGGGATCTGAGCCATGTCTGTGACCTACACCACAGCTCACGGCAACGCCGGATCCTTAGCCCACTGAGCAATGCCAGGGATCAAACCCGCAACCTTATGGTTCCTAGTCGGATTCGTTAATCACTGAGCCACGAAGGGAACTCCAGTTTTTTTTTTTTTGTTTTTTTTTTTTTTTCGGTCAACAAATGCAGTACTATATGATCCGAAGTTGGTTGAATCAGCAGATGCGATTGCACAGATACAGAGAACCAACTATGGAGGTTGAACATACACAGATTTTGGTATCTGAGGCAGTCCTAGAACCAGTCCCCTGCAGATGCTGAGAGACAACTGTACATATTGCTAAGGATAGGACATCTAGCACATCCAAGGTACTGGGAGAATCTCTTCTCTGACTCCTCATAATACCTTCTGAAATTAGCTGCATTTTTTCTTAACACCATGTCGATTCCTACATGGTGTTTGGCACCTTTTTTTCTGCATGATTTCCCTTTCATTTCAACTTTTCATCCACAGCTATCATTAAGGCCCAAACTGTGTTTTTCTTCAATAAAGTTTTCCTTGATACCTCAGGGTAACATTCATTCTCATTTCTGACCTCCTTCAGCAATTTTCCCTTGTACCATACACATTGGGCAATATAACCTACTAACATATTCTCTTCTAATTAAAACATGAAAACTTTGTCTTCTTGTAAGATGATTAGTTTTTAAAGAAAAATACATTTTATGTATGTCTTTTATAGGTGCATAGTGTTTTGATGCTGCCTTGTGCAAACTGAAGCAAAAAAAATAAAGGGTTACAATTTATTTTAAAATAAAATTTGCCTTAAAGTTAAAGGAAACACAAACCCATTGTAAGAGTTTCAGGATTCTATAATCTTACAACACTGAGGGAAGTATATTTTTAAAAATTGTTTATCTTTTCAAACTTTTTCCCATAATTTTTTTCTTGTGACAATATTATTCTTCCTTCTAATTTGTTTTCACTCAATAATTTAGATCATGGACAAAAGTACAGATGCATGTTATAGTACTCTGTTGGATACATATGTTATTTAACTAGTTTCCTTCCTGGTGGATATGTAGGCTGTTTCCCTTTATTAATGCATATATATTCTTATTTTTTTAAGTTGCTGTAAAACTTTTTATGTATATATACACTTATTTTCTTAGGACAAACTCCTAAAAGTAAGCACTAAATATAATAAAGTGTGTAGATGTTTCAATACACTACTTGGTGCATAGTAAGTTCTCAATAAATGTTACCTGGACTCATACTGCTGAAATTGCTGGATATCTTACTAATTGTTGTAAATAACCACCTATAAAACTGAACCAATTCATATAATCTACCACTGTACAAAAAAGCCTGGGTCCTCATACTTCTGACCTTTTTTTTTTTTTTTGTCTTTTTAAGGCCTCATCCACAGCATATGGCGGTTCCCAGGCTAGGGGTTAATGCAGAGCTGTAGCCCCTAGCTGACACCACAGCCACAGCAATGCATCTGCAACCTACACCATAGCTCATGGAAACACCAGATCCTAAACCCACTGAGCAAGGCCAGGGATCAAACCTACATTCTCATGGATGCTAGTCAGATTCATTTCTGCTAAGCCACGATGGGAAACTCCCCAGTATTTATTTGTACTCAGTAATGTTGGTAAATATTACTACTGTTCAGCAATTTTTCCAGTTCTCCTCTCCCTCCATGTACAGGGGAGGATTACACTTCACCTCTTGAAGTTAGCTATAGCCAGATGACTTGGTTTTGTCAATAAACATGAGTAGAAATACCTTCTGTCAGCTCTAGATAGAAGCATTCAAGAGCTGGTGAAAAACTCTGCCTGCCCTCTCTTCCCTCTGCCACACTGTCTAAGGAAGTCAAATCTTCAAGATGGGGCTTCTACACAATAGTGGGTTCACTGAATTGCAGAATAAAGGACAGATGCCCCAAAGACTCTTCCAGACTCACATCCTAAGTAAAAAAATCATATTCTACTATGCCTGTTTTCTCAGCAAACCCAGTCTATTATAAGTGATAGAACTGTCCAGAAGGTGAAAAATTATTACCATCTGATTCCTTTAGTAACTAATAATCTCACACATCCTATCATATAATTTTTAAACTGTGGGGGGAGGAAAATGCCTATTTATGTTTTCTAGGAAGATATTTGATTTTTAACCATTGACTTTTAGCAACTCTGTATTAATCCATCCCTTGCCTCATTACACACACAAATTCTGTGACACTTCAGAACAGATAAAATATCAGTGATCTCTGAGATGTCTATGACTTTGCTCAAAAATCAAAACACAAATACTGAATTTTTATCTCAAGAAACCTATTAGAATAGAACGAAAGTATATCTGCATCAAAATGCTTTGCTCCTCTCTTGCATACTCTCCACAGCATCTAGCATAGTGTTTGTTGTCTAACAGGTACTCAATAAAAACTCAGGATTTTCATAAACTGAAAACCAAAAGAGACTTTAGAGGGTTTTAAGTCCAATTACCTTAATTCACAAGTGAGGATACTGAGATGCCAGTGGAGGCAATAGCCTGACTCCCATAGGAGAGGGGGTCCATCATAAATCTCCCACCTCTCTGTCAAGGAAGTGCTCCAAATTCCACCTCTAGTGTTAATATGAGCAAATTACACAGTGAGCTCAAAATGCTGTTTCCAATTTTTATCATCCTTGAACACTTAAATACAACTATTTTTTTGGAAACTTTTTTTATGTTAATGATTTTTATTTTTTCCATTATAGTTTACTGATTCTGGAAAGGAAAGGTAGAATAAATAATTTGAACTTCTCTACCCAGCTAAATTAGAATTACTGGGCAGACTACACTGAATCTTTTTTTTTTTTTTTTTTCGGAGGAGATGATTAATCACAAAGAGCAAGAGTTAAGCCAGTTACAACTATCATCCCCCCTCCCCGCAAGATGATTGGTGTTGCCATACCTACCAGTAAAATCCCCCAGCTTCAGGTGCATTTTATAAGGCCTATTCTCATCTAGGTGTGACAGACTGAATCTTTGAACATCATCATTGAAATGAATGGGAGCTCAAACAGATTAAATGCTGTGGAATTGGGTGCACCAGCTCTGAAGCTGCTGATATTCATTTAAGCCCACTGTTCATTTTGCAAGCAAAAAAATTTATCCCATCTGACAGTGCAATCCAAAGAATCTCTCCAGTCTAGACTATTCATCCCTGAGCTGAAAAAAATCACAAAAAAAGCTTATAAATACATGTTAAATTTTATTTTCCTGCCCTTTTCTGCTCCCTCCCTATGTTAGAATCACTAGCCTTAACCCGATCAGGAATAGGAATTCATTACCAAGAACTAATCCTAGAATGCCCTGAATTCAGGACCCCTAGGAAAGGAAAATCATCTAGTTACGGAAAGAACAGACACCCACTTGAATTAGGTTGTTCCTGAATTGCTCCAGGCAAGTGAAGATACTCCTTTTGGAAACTTACAAGTCACTATTTGTTCTGCTCCTATATATTCAGGGATCTCCTTGCAGGGCTAGATCAGTCAAGAAGATCGTGTCCTTGGGAGAGACATAGAGAGAACAGGACATCTAGGAAGAAGTTTTGTGCCATTTCAAAAATTTTTTCATTTTGAAATTTGGAATTTTTTAAATTGCAAATAGTGTTGGAGAAATAGCATAATGTTTTTAGAACTTGAGTCCTCCAAAGCAGTGTGTCTCTAGTGATCAGTGATGAAGGAACAATTCTGTTGTGGGTTTTTTTCCCCCAATCTGTCATGGACTGACGTAACCAAATTTCAACAAAAACTAATCACTGAAAAATAATTAAAAATAGAAATATAAAAAATATAAGCTCAAATTTTTAAAATTATTATGTTCCAGCTACAAAAATTGCTCAAATAGCTATAAACATTTCCAAACACTCACTCACTCTCACTGTACACCAGAGTTGGTCTGCAAACCCCACTCGGAAAAGGGCAACTCTAAAGTGCTTAATTGGGCTCTGGTCCAGAATAATTATAGCAGCGAGTTGGTTTAGGAGTTTTTTTTCCTTTAATATTTTATTACCCTGATTTCACTACCAGTAGGACTCAAATCCCAAACCACTCATTTTAGCTCCATTTTTCCCAGAATGCACTCAGCAAAGTTGATTTGTTAACCTTGCTTGGTGCTTCATTTATCTGGTATTTCTCCCCTTCATTCAACATTTACTGAACACAACTCTGTGCCAGGCACTACTAGGGACATAGCAGTAAATGGCATCATTTCTGCCCTCCTAGGGTACTTCATCTACACAAGTCAGCAGAAGGCAATCAACTGCTTCTTATTTCTTTCTTTTTGACAGCAACTAAAAAACCCCAGGCTTAACCTGCACCCATTGAAATTAGGTCATCATTAGCTGATGCTGTGTTAACCCAGGGTCTGGGTATCTGTTTCCTTGGAGTCTTCCTTCATCCTACTCAGATTCTCCTGACTCCCTTTTTCCTACTCTCCTACTGCACATTGCAACTGTTAATTACTTCTCCTCCTCAAGGTATCTGCTCAGAGAGCTCCTAACTATCTGTGATTCAGGCTGACTTGTAGGGAAGGGGCCATATATTTGCCAGCTCCACAGCCACACCAATCCTATTAGAATCACTTCTATGATGCTTATGCAAATAGCATTTTATATAGTGGGAGTTTCTCATTCTCTATCTATAGGAGGCTAAGATTTAACATGAAACTTAATTAAATTTGTTATGCATTTCTAAGGGGAAAAAAAAAAGCCCAATATTTCTTACACAAGTGTGCTTTCAGGCACTATGCAGATATGCTTACAAACCTCATTTTCTTTGCATTACCATCAGTATGTCAAGTTTAACAAATAACATTTCTCTTTTTAAAAAACATCTTTCTAGAAGTTCTCCTTGTGGCTCAGTGGTAAGGAACCCAACTAGTATCCATTAGAATATAGGTTCAATCCCTGGCCAGTGGGCTAAGGATCTGGCATTTCTGTGAGCTCTGATGTAGGTTGCAGATCTGGCGTTGCTTTGGCTGTGGCGTAGGCCGGCAGGTATAGCTCCAATTCAGCTCCTAGGCTGAGAACTCCATATACTGTGGGTTTGGCCCTAAAAGGCCAAAAAAAAAAAAACTTTCCAGATCAAAATTACGTCTCCAAAACTTTAGGAACTGAACCCTAAAAACCTAGGGTTACAAAAAATGGCTTCTCAACACAATACCATTTTAAAGTTTGTTTTTGCCATAGAGCCAAATAAAACACTAATAATATTCTCTAGTTTTATAAGTCAAACATATTGTCTAAATTGTAAGCACTAGCACCTGATATTTTATACCTAATTAACTCAAGATAAAAATGTAAGGGAAAAAGTTAAATTGCATTCTCACATAACCATGTAATTGTTCCAGACAATTTCATTTCTGCCATAAATTTACCTTCAACATAGATCATTGCTGTATTTTCTTTTTCTTTTAAACTTTTTAATTAAGGCCAGATATTACCTCCATTGAAATAGTTTCCCTGGCTTCTTTTACCTCGTGGATAAACCCAACCATAAACAATCATTCCTCTACTGGCTGCAAATGCATTATTCCCAGAAATGCTAGTGACCTCATTAATGTCCCATTCATTGATTTGCATTACTTCATTTAATTTAAAGCAAGCCCACAAATATTTTTCTCTATTGAAGTTGCATAAACATAGCATATATTTAATGCTATAAGTTTAATAACAGGTGAGTCTAATGAGATGCATAGGACTTTTAAGAAACAAAATGTAACTTAAACCAAATTCAATACTCTCTACTGGTCCAATAAGTCAGTCAACGTTTTCAAGTGAATCATAAGCAGAAATAGAATAAGTTAAAGTTTTACAGGCAGAGAGATTTGGAAATTCAGGGTGTCCATTGCAGATGGCCTAGAGAAAAGTTGTTCAGCTTACATAGGGAAAACAGACCTTCTTTTTTTTTTTTTGTCTTTTTTTATTTCTTGGGCCACTCCCGCAGCATGTGGAGGTTCCCAGGCTAGGGGTCCAATCGGAGCTGTAGCCACCGGCCTACGCCAGAGCCACAGCAACACAGGATCCGAGCCGCGTCTGGGACCTACACCACAGCTCATGGCAACGCCAGATCGTTAACCCACTGAGCAAGGGCAGAGACCGAACCCGCAACCTCATGGTTCCTAGTCGGATTCGTTAACCACTGTGCCATGATCGGGAACTCCTATACTTTCTATTTTTATTTATTTTTTTGTTCACACTGACACTTATGTTTTTATCTATCACACATATCTAAAACCAAACACTTGTATTCCACACTGCTACAAAATACACCTGCAAAAATATACCCCCTCCCAGATTTTTTTCATTTTAAATTAAAAAATTTAATATATGAGGTCACTTAATAGATAAGGTCACAAGTCTCTCTCTTTCATATTATCTTCTTGATGTTTCATTTCCTTTTTTAATTTTCCTGCCACCTATGGGCTACAACCATTCTGAATACTTCCTACTGCTTCTCCAGATATGATTAATTTAATCATCTTTTTATTTATTGGTTTTTATTAATTACACTTCCCCCAGAATCTTCTGTTGAGAAAAACTTGACTTAGCTCTGGATAAAATTAAATGTCAAGATTTAGTACCACTTCTCCTGAATCAAAACTGTACCTAATAACACTGGATGATATTTATTGGACAGCAAGCAGATGCATCAAAAAAAAAAAGAACATATTTTCCATTAGGAATCTATTTCTAAGAGAAAATAATAGTATAAGTAATAGCTATGATTGGTTCAATACAACAGGAATTTTTTCAAGAGAGTTTTATTGCTTGGGGGAACACTGTTGTGTGTCTCTATTATCACCTGTGCTGTAGTACTCTCTCCTGTCCCTTGTGTCTGTCCATGTGCTAACAGACATTCTTTTTATTGCACACCTTGTCATGAATTTTAGGAAGAGAAAAACATACTTAAACATTTCTTATGGAAACACTAGTTTTGCTCTTACAGTTAAATTAGAGAAGATAATCCCAAATGTTTTTATTCCTGTAGCATCATGCGAGACTTAGCCACTCCCATTAAACCATTTGTAGTCATTCAGTGATGACTTCGTTCGCGTTGTGCCAAGGCAAGAGAGAGTTACAGAAGTTCTGGGCTATTCATTTTTTCTCCACTCCATTGAAAAAAATATATATACCAAGTTAGTCTTAAGTTAATAGCTATCAGAGATGTCCCCCAGCATTGAAATAGCAGTGTTCTCTCCCACTGGTACTTAATGTGGCCATAGGCACCTTACCAGATTTGAAAAATAAATATATTTGGCATTCCTTCAGAATCCAACATACATCTTGAAAACAGTTACATTTTGTATATTTAGTTTATGAATTCAAGGAAATAACACACACAAATGCATTTCTTTATCCACCATAAAGAAATAAATATCGCTACCTGAATATTTAGCATAGTTAAACCAAACTAGCAGGGCTGCCAGCTAGCAAAGCTTTTTTCCTTATTAGATTGTTATTTGTTGCAAAAGTTTGCTTTATTATGATTTTCATATAAAGGAGATGCTCCCTTCACAATTTCAGAGGGGAAAAAAAGTTTGACATCATTTTTCCTCCTGTTCTTTATTTTAGATATAAAATAAAAATTCTTCAGAGAGGTAAAAAACATTATTCTGGAATATTGCATAGTCTGACCAGCTCGCCTCACTACCTTGTCTCTGGCCTTGTCTGGGGGTCTCTGTCTCCACCATGGTCCTCAAGGCACTTTCCACAGCTACCTCTCTACTTACTTGAAGGTGCACATCAGAGTGTCACTGTACAAAACATCTGGACCCACAAAAGTCTTCTCATTCCTTAGAGCAAGAATTATATAGAAATATATTCAGGAGCCTAGAATTGCTTTCTAAACTTCACCAGTGCAATCACAGACTGAGAAAATACCAATTTCCCTCAGGCAAAATCCTAATCCTCTTCTTGAGGAAATCCTATTCATTTTTAAATCAATCTTTAAATTGTCAACTCTAAAACTTACCATGGTCATGTCCAAATACCCAACCCAGCAGGTGTTCAGATGTGAAAACTAGCCATGATGCAGTTAAAAATTAAGAAACAAATGAAACTAGAAATAAAAATTAAAAATTAAGCAAAATATCATTTAATTAGCTATATACTTTTTGGGGTCATTGGCATTCACTATTATTTCATGAACATCTGGAGTTTTAAAATAAAGTTCATAATGTACATGAAAGCATTTTATAAATTATAAAATCATCATTTGGAGCTTTGTAAGTGCCTGGCGTTTACTTGAGTTAATAAATTTGTGGTATATATGAGAAGAAAAAAAACTAATAAATTCTCTTTATCTTTTATATATATCAATCAGAAACCATAATAAAGCATCTACTAACATTTATAGAGCTTCACTTTCAAATTAGTCCCCATTTTGTTTAAACACAAAGATACGACTATCAGGAACATCATTTCGGCCATCCTATTTTGAAAAATATGAGGGAATTCAGGCCATTCTTAGCAGCCAGCCTAAGATTTAATAGTTATATGATAGAGCCAATATAAATTTTATATGCCAAGTTTAATATTAATTTGGGGTCTTATTTCAGAAAAAAAGTCAAAGGTATCAATTGGGTGGGGAAAAAATAGCCACCAAAATTCAATTGTCATGAAGATGGGAAATATTTTTACTAACATCGATACACCTAAGAAATAATTTTCTTCTAGAGAGTATTTGCATATTTTTAGACAATTGCCAAGATAATGGTCAAAGCATTTTCCCTTCGCAAAGGAATTCATTACTGTTGTATATACCTCAAATGAAGCCTGCTCATGAAGAAAGTACAAGTCTGCAAGGTAGGTCTTGAAGACGAACTGTAAGGTATTCTGTGCATCACTAAAGTACAGCTGAGCCACATTACAGAACTTTTTAGCAGATCCAACTAATGTACTTTATTTGCCAGCTGTGAGGTCACAATGATTTGTGGAATATTCAAGGACACAACTGGATAGATAAAATATTAGAAGGCGTGTATGAATTAATGAGCCATTGTTAGAATACAATTTTACTCTTCTCGCTCAATTCTTTCATGGTTATCAGATAAAGAACAGAAGTCAGCAGGCCCCATTGGGCACAATTTCATTTTATTTCACTGTAATTCTTACAAAGCCCAGCTCCATTTAATTGCTATTTCTAGTTATGAGTAGGCCCTGGGTTAACTCTAGTATTTTCCCTATATCACCAAGACTTAGTCTAAAATGGTTTTTTTTTTCCTCTTTTGAAAAGGAATATACATTTCAACTTCCGTTTTTAAATTAAAGAACTGAAATCCTAGACATCCCTTTAAAATTCCATACATGGGAAAATCAGAGTTGAGCTGAAAGCTATCGGTCTATCCACCCTGCATCTGCTGTAATGGTGCCCTCACTCAGTTCCCCCACTGTCTTCTCCAATGAGCTCACTGCCAAGCCACCAGCTATGCATTTCACCGGAAACTATGTCTAGTCACTTATGACGGAGCATGATAATGTGAGAAAAAATAATGTATACATGTATGTGTAACTGGGTCACCATGCTGTAGAGTAGAAAAAAATAATGTATTGGGGAAATAAAAAGTTAATTAATTAAGGCATGAGAGACAAGATGGCGGAGGAGTAGAGGGACACACTCGCCCTCTCCCACAAACACAACAAAAAAATGCACATCTACAGAATAAATGACTCGCACAGAACAGCAACCAATCGCTGGCAGAAGAACCTAAACTCCAATAACGGCAAGAAGTTCGTGACATTACGGGGCAGAACGGGAGAAAAGAGGAGAGTGAGAGAAGGTGAATCCGAGCGGGACTGGCGCTCCCAAAAGGGAACTGCAGGGGAGAAAGGGATCCCACACCCTGGAAAGTCACCTACACGGGGGAAAGATCAAACGAACCGGAGGAATCTCCAGATGCAGAGAAGAGTGTAGCAGTAAGTTGGAGTATGGAAAAGCCGATCAAGAACCGAACGGACCATCTGAACTACGGGCACAGTCACCAAAAATTGAGACGCCTGGGTGGGGGCTGGGCACCGAGACCTAGGCTCCAGAGGATAGTCCCCGGGAAAGGGCCGGGGGACGCCTGGGTGGGGGCTGGGCACCGAGACCTCAGCTCCAGAGGATAGTCCCCGGGCTGGGGGGGGCGGGGCAGAGCGGAAACTGCTTGGGAGGTCTAGAAACCATTTGACGGGGCAGAGACTGCCTGGGAGACTAGAAAACAAAGCTGTCACAGAGGAAGGGAGCAATACTCTAGGGGCGGGGAAGTGGAAAGCCGCATCAGAGGGAACCTGAGAAACGAGCCTGGTCTGCGCCCGTGCTGGGGAGGGGAGAGAAGAAGGGGTGGGTCCCCATAGAATACCCCCCACGCCACAGCAAGCTTACAGGCCCGCTAGCTAGCTGAAAGCTGTGCTTCCCAGTACATCTCCTCCCCCCACCCCCACCACCCCCTGCGCTCTCGCCGAACCTGGGGCTGCCTGCCATCCAGGAGGGCTGGCCTCAACAATTGCCTGAAGCCTACCACCGCAGGGGCTGTCCCTGCACAGGCCTGCTTGCCCTTTGGAGGGGCTACACTTCCGCAGAGTAGCACCAAACACCACCAGCCCCCGAGAAAAGGCCTGCAGCCCAGAAAAGCTAGAACAAGCCTAGCCAGGCAGTGAATAGATCTGCCTAATTCTTGGACGGTTTTTCTGAGTCAGGCTATCCCGGGGAGGAGTCTCTTCAGTTTCCAGCGGCCCTGCTACCCGCCCAAACCCCCAGAAGGTGCCTTAGTGGATCAGCTGTATAGGACTGCCAGCTCCAGGCAGGACCCCCTACAGCCCAGAAAAGCTGCAACAAGCCTGGCCGAGTCGGGAAAAGATCTCAGGTGGTTTTTCTGAGTCGGGCTGTCCCGGGGAGGAGCCTCTTCATTTTCCAACGGCCCTGCTACCCACCCAAGCCCCCAGGGGGTGCCCTAGTGGACCAGCTGCATAGGACTGCCAGCTCCAGGCAGGACCCCCTACAGCCCAGAACAGCTGCAACAAGCCTGGCCGAGTCGGGAAAAGATCTCAGACGGCCTTTCTGAGTCGGGCTGCCCCGGAGAGGAGCCTCTTGGGTTTCCAGTGGCCCTGCTACCCACCCAAGCCCCTAGGGGGTGCCCCAATGCCGCGGAATAGCTGCTCAGCACCACCAGCCCCCTAGAAGAGCCCCTGAAGCCCAGAAAAGCTGCAGCAAGCTTGGCCAGACTGTGAAAATATCTGCCTACATTCTCAGGCCATCCTTCTGAGTTGGGCTGCCCTAGGGAAGAGCCTCTTAGGTTCTCAGTGACCTAGATAGCTGCTCCAGCCCCCAGGGGGTGCTACACTCCTGAGGAACAGCTGCCCAACACCACCAACCCCCTGCAAGAACCCCACAGCCTAAAAACACCAGAGCAAGCTCTGCATGACCAAGTGAAATCTGCTACCATCATGGTTTGGACCTCCCAGTCCCGTCTGCCCTCAGGAAGCCCTCCTTTGCTTCAAAGAAACACTGTTAGCCCCATCAACACTCCAGAAAAGCCACACTGCCTCAAAAAAGATTGACCAACAACGCTAGCCCTCAGGAAATATTCCACGGCAGTGACAAGGCAAACACTGCCCGATAACGGAGAGTACAACTCCCTCAGGAGAAAGAAAACAACAAGCAAGATGAAGAAGCTGAGAAACCACCCCCAGTCAAACCAACAGGAGAACTCACCTAAAACAGTCAACAATGAAACAGATCTTGGCAGTCTGACAGACCTGGAGTTCAAAAGAGAAATAGTGAAAATACTGAAGGAATTAAGAGAAGATATGAACAGTAATGCAGATACCCTCAGAAAGGAACTATAAAATGTAAGGAGGAGCCAAGAAAAACTAGAACATTCATTTGCAGAGATGCAAACTGAACTAAGGGCAGTAAAAACCAGAATGAATAATGCAGAAGAACGAATCAGTGATATGGAAGATAGAATGATGGAAATCACTCAATCCAGTCAACAGACAGAAAACCGAATCAAAAAACTGGAAAGCAATATAAGAGACCTATGGGATAATATAAGGCGGGCCAATCTACACATAATAGGAATTCCAGAAGGAGTAGAAAAAGATAAGGGGATGGAAAATATATTTGAAGAAATTATCGCTGGAAACTTCCCAAACCTAAAGGATGCTGGGTTCAAGATACAAGAAGCACAGAGGGCCCCAAACAAACTGAACCCAATTAGACCCACACCAGGACACATCATAATAAAAATGGCAAAAGTTAGTGATAAAGAGAGGATCCTAAAGGCAGCAAGAGAAAAACAGAATGTTACCTACAAGGGAACCCCCATAAGAATATCAGCTGACTTCTCTACAGAAACACTACAGGCCAGGAGGGAATGGCAAGAGATAGTTAAAGTGCTAAAAGGAAAAAATATGCAACCTAGAATACTCTATCCAGCAAGAATATCATTTCAAATAGAAGGGGAAATAAAAATTTTTTCCAACAAACAAAAACTTAAAGAATACTGCAACACAAAACCCAGGTTAAAGGAAATATTGAAAGGGCTTCTCTAAACCAAAAAGAAAGGAAGGAAAGGGAAGAAAAAAGAAAAGAAAAAAAAAAGGAAGAAGAGGAAGAACTAGGACTGAGGAAACCGCAATCAGAGAGCAGTCACTCAAATAAGCCAGCATACAGATTTAATCATGAACAGGCCTCAAACAAAATAAAATTAAAAAGAAAAAAATAAAAAAGAGTCATCAAAACCATAAAATGTGGGCAAGGGATGTTAGGAAGTAAATAACCCTTTTTGTTTGTTTGTATGTTTCTCTTCTTAATTTTAATATAGTAATGAAGTGTTTGAACTTACAGGACCATCAGGCTAAAACACACAATTATGGGAAGGGGTTAGCATACTTAAAAAACAGGGCAACCACAAGCCAAAACCAAATATTGCATTTGCAAAAAATGAAAAAAAAAATACACTCAAGCAGATAATAACAGGAGACCATCCAACCAAAAAAAAAAAAAAAGGAACAATGGAGAACCATAGAATCAACTGGAACACGAGGTTCAAATGGCAATAAATAATCATCTATCAATTATCACCTTAAATGTCAATGGACTGAACACCCCAATCAAAAGACACAGAGTGGCTGAGTGGATAAAAAGGCAAAAACCTTCAATATGCTGCCTACAAGAAACTCACCTTAGGACAAAAGATACATAGAGATTGAAAGTGAAGGGGTGGGGAAAAATATCTCATGCAAATAGACATGACAGAAAAGCAGGAGTCACAACCCTCATATCAGACAAAATAGACTTTAAAACAAAAGACATAAAGAAAGACAAAGAAGGACACTATTTAATGATTAAGGGATCCATCCAAGGAGAGGATGTTACTATTGTCAACATATATGCCCCAAATACAGGAGCACCCAGATACATACAACAAATATGAACAGACATAAAGGGAGATATTGATGAGAAGACAATCATAGTAGGAGACCTTAATACCCCCCTCACATCAATGGACAGATTCTCTAGACAGAAAACCAATAAAGCAACAGAGATCTTAAAGGAAACAATAGAAAAGTTAGACTTCATTGATATCTTCAGGACACTACATCCAAAAAAAGAAGAATACACATTCTTCTCAAATGCTCATGGAACATTCTCAAGAATCAACCACATATTGGGACACAAAGCTAATCTCAATAAATTTAGGAGCATAGAAATTATCTCAAGTATCTTCTCTGACCACAATGGCATGAAATTAGAAATCAACCATGGGAAAAGGAAAGAGAAAAAACCTACTGCATGGAGACTCAACAACATGCTACTAAAAAACCAATGGGTCAATGAGGAAATCAAGAAGGAAATTAAAAACTACCTTGAAACAAATGATAATGAAGACACAACCACTCAAAATCTATGGGATGCTGCGAAAGCAGTGCTCAGAGCGAAATTTATAGCAATACAGGCCTTTCTCAAAAAAGAAGAAAGATCCCAAACTGACAACTTAACCCTCCACCTAAATGAATTAGAAAAAGAAGAACAAAAAAGGCCTAAAGTCAGCAGAAGGAAGGAAATTATAAAGATCAAAGAAGAAATCAATAAAATAGAGACTCAAAAAACAATAGAGAAAATTAATAAAACCAAGAGCTGGTTCTTTGAAAAGGTGAACAAAATTGACAAACCCCTGGCAAGACTCAATAAAAAGAGGAGAGAAAGAACCCAAATAACCAAAATTATAAATGAAAAAGGAGAAATCACAACGGATACAGCAGAAATACAAAAAAACATAAGAGAATACTATGAACAACTATATGGCAACAAGTTTGACAATCTGGAAGAAATGGACAATTTTCTAGAATCTTACAGCCTGCCAAAACTGAATCAAGTAGAAACAGACCAACTGAACAGACCCATCACTAGAAATGAAATTGAAGAGGTCATAAAATCACTCCCTACAAATAAAAGTCCAGGACCAGATGGCTTCACAGGCGAATTCTATCAAACATATAAAGAGGAATTGGTGCCCATCCTCCTTAAACTCTTTCAAAAGGTTGAAGAAGAAGGAATACTCCCAAAGACATTCTATGATGCCACCATCACCCTCATTCCAAAACCAGACAGAGATACCACCAAAAAAGAAAACTATCGCCCAATATCATTGATGAATATAGATGCAAACATTCTCAACAAAAGCTTAGCCAACCGAATCCAACAACATACCAAAAAAATTATACACCATGACCAGGTTGGGTTCATCCCAGGTTCACAAGGATGGTTCAACATACGCAAATCAATCAGCATCATACACCACATTAACAAAAAAAAAGTCAAAAATCATATGATCATCTCAATAGACGCAGAAAAAGCATTTGACAAAGTCCAACATCCATTCATGATCAAGACCCTCGCCAAAGTGGGTATAGAGGGAACATTCCTGAATACAATCAAAGCCATTTATGAGAAACCCACAGCAAATATAATCCTAAATGGGGAAAAACTGAAAGCCTTCTCACTCAAATCTGGAACAAGACAGGGATGCCCACTCTCACCACTGCTCTTCAACATAGTTTTGGAAGTCCTAGCCATAGCAATTAGACAAACCAAAGAAATAAAAGGCATCCATATAGGAAGAGAAGAGATCAAACTGTCACTGTATGCAGATGCCATGATACTATACATAGAAAACCCTAAGGACTCAACCCAAAACTACTTGAACTGATTAATAAATTCAGCAAAGTAGCAGCATATAAGATTAACATTCAGAAGTCAGTTGCATTTCTGTATACCAGCAATGAAACATTAGAAAAGGAATAAAAAGATATAATACCTTTTAAAATTGCACCTCACAAAATCAAATACCTTGGAATACACCTGGCTAAGGAGGTAAAGGACCTATATGCCAAGAACTATAAAACTTTCATCAAAGAAATCAAAGAATATGTAAAGAAATGGAAAGATATTCCATGTTCCTGGATTGGGAAAATCAATATTGTAAAAAAGGCCATCCTACCCAAAGCAATCTACAGATTCAATGCCATCCCTATCAAATTACCCATGACATTTTTCACAGAACTAGGACAAACAATCCAAACATTTATATGGAACCACAAAAGACCCAGAATCGCCAAAGCAATCCTGAGAAACAAAAACCAAGCAGGAGGCATCACTCTCCCAGACTTCAAGAAATACTACAAAGCCACAGTCATCAAAACAGTGTGGTACTGGTATCAAAACAGACAGATGGACCAATGGAACAGAATAGAGAATCCGGAATCAAACCCTGACACCTATGGTCAATTCATCTTTGACAAGGGAGGCAAGAATATAAAATGGGAACAAGAAAGTCTATTCAGCAAGCATTGCTGGGAAACCTGGACAGCTGCATGCAAAGCAATGAAACTAGAACACACCCTCACACCATGCACAAAAATAAACTCCAAATGGCTGAAAGACTTAAATATACGACAGGACACCATCCAACTCCTAGAAGAAAACATAGGCAAAACACTCTCTGACATCAACATCATGAATATTTTCTCAGGTCAGTCTCCCAAAGCAATAGAAATTAGAGCAAAAATAAACCCATGGGACCTCATCAAACTGAAAAGCTTTTGCACAGCAAAGGAAACCCAAAAAAAAAACAAAAAGACAACTTACAGAATGGGAGAAAATAGTTTCAAATGATGCAACCAACAAGGGCTTAATCTCTAGAATATATAAACAACTTATACAACCCAACAGCAAAAAAGCCAACCAATCAATGGAAAAATGGGCAAAAGACCTGAATAGACATTTCTCCAAAGAAGATACACAGATGGCCAGCAAACACATGAAAAAATGCTCAACATCGCTGATTATAAGAGAAATGCAAATCAAAACTACCATGAGATATCACCTCACACCAGTCAGAATGGCCATCATTAATAAATCCACAAATAATAAGTGCTGGAGGGGCTGTGGAAAAAAGGGAACCCTCCTACACTGTTGGTGGGAATGTGAACTGGTACAGCCACTATGGAGAACAGTTTGGAGATACCTTAGAAATCTATACATAGAACTTCCATATGACCCCGCAATCCCACTCTTGGGCATCTATCCGGACAAAACTCTCCTTAAAAGAGACACATGCACCCGCATGTTCATTGCAGCACTATTCACAATAGCCAAGACATGGAAACAACCCAAATGTCCATCGACAGAGGATTGGATTCGGAAGAGGTGGTATATATACACAATGGAATACTACTCAGCCATAAAAAAGAATGACATAATGCCATTTGCAGCAACATGGATTTTGCTAGAGAACCTCATACTGAGTGAAATGAGCCAGAAAGACAAAGACAAATACCATATGATATCACTTATAACTGGAATCTAATATCCAGCACAAATGAACATCTCCTTAGAAAAGAAAATCATGGACTTGGAGAAGAGACTTGTGGCTGCCTGATGGGAGGGGGAGGGAGTGGGAGGGATCGGGAGCTTGGGCTTATCAGACACAACTTAGAATAGATTTACAAGGAGATCCTGCTGAATAGCATTGAGAACTATGTCTAGACACTCATATTGCAACAGAAGAAAGGGTGGGGAAAAAAACGTAATTGTAATGTATACATGTAAGGATAACCTGATCCCCTTGCTGTACAGTGGGAAAAAAATAATAATAAATAATTTTTTTAAAAAAATTAATTAATTAATTAAATTTTTAAAAAAAGGTGAGAACGAGGAAGTTGTACAACAGTGAGAAAAGCTGAGATAACCAGATCCAGTGTTGCTGCTGCTTCCCAAAAATGAGGAAACCTGCAATAGTCTCACAATACTGTAGGATGGATGAAGATGCTAAATAATCCTTATTGCCCAGTTTGGCATCTTTCAATGGTTATATCCATGGAAACCAGGCTGAAGCTTCAGTAAATATTGTAGAGAACAGGTCAGCCGACCTCTTACCCTTGTTTTGAAGTCCCTGGGAAGACAGTTGCTTTTGGTGGCAGCAACATGCACTTTAGAATTTCACACAATTGGATTTATTTTTATTTTATTTTATTTTTGTCTTTTTAAACCCACACCCACAGCATATGAAGTTCCCAGGCTAAAGGCTGAATCACAGCTGAAGCTGCCAGCCTACGCCACAGCCACAGCAATGCAGGATCCAAACCACGTCCAGGAGCTACACCACAGCTCATGGCAATGCCGGATCCCTAACCCACTGAGCAAATCCAGGGATCAAACCTGGGTCCTCATGGATACTAGCTGGGTTAATTACCACTGACCAGTGATGGGAACTCCCACACAATTAGATTTAAATACTACCTCTGAGAGAGAAATTTCTCTGATCCTCAATAAAATGTAACGAGCATAGTATCTATTTCAGAGTATGGGTGCAAGGATTAAATAAATTAAGGCATCTAAAAACACTTAATCCATAGTAAACATGGGATCATAATTTTTAGTTTCAAAGTGCAAAAGGCCCAGTTTACTCCCAGGGAGCCAGGGTGAGGGTAGAAGAACAGGACAGCATGGTAGGACTTATGTAGCTTTCAGGATAACTTGACTTGCTCAACGTGCAAATCTAATCACAAAAGTCCAGAAAACACCACTGAAAGAGAGTAAAATCAACCAATTAATATTTTTTAAATAGCCATCTCAACATCTGTTCTGCATGAATATCTGTGGTGAACATTTCCATCAAAGATCCACAAGGCTCCCAAGATCTCTCAAAATCTCACAAAATGCATTTCCCCAGCAGCTGCAATTTCAGAAGCTAACTGCCTGAGTCACAGGCTTAAATCCCCACTGGAAAACTAATCTGACCTTTGTGCTCTGAGTTCTTGGGGCAGCCACAAGTGCTTTGAGCCTGGTCCAAGAGCTTCACATAATGTCTAGACTGTCACCAAGGAGCCACCTAGATTTGCAGATATATAGAGAGAAAAGTCTCAGTCACCCTTCTCCAGTCACCTGCCTTTTCCTTCCTCCTCATCATTCCCAAAGATGCTTCTCCTCTGAGGCAGACATGAAAACAGACTGGGACCAACTCCAAAACTCATGCTGCCTTTTCTGCCTACTCACCTCATCATTGACATCAGGAATGCAGTGAATTATGGGCAAGACTAGGAGCGCCCAGAGCCAAGCCCACTCTAGACCCTTAATCAGTGTTTGTTGAATGAATGAGCTTCACTCATAGTCGCTGGGACAAGATCCAACCAGTTGTGAATCAAGGCCTGGCCCTTTACCTTGTTGGAATTCTGTCAAAGGGAGACTCTAATCCAATTAGGGAATCAATATCCAGAAAATATCAGAGCTGTTTTAGCCATGGCTTTTTTGTTCAAGGTTATTATTCTGTATCATTTTAATGCCTTCAAATGGCCAAAAAAAAAGACAATAGTAATAAAATAAGCAACCTAAAATTAATGAACAGATTGATGTAACATAGTACATAATACTCATAGAGGCTCAGAAAATAACACCATAAAATTAATTTGAAAAATTACTGTTTTTTTTTCTTTTGAAACCATAAACTAATATAAAAGGGACAAAAAGACCTTTAGAAAAGACAAGTAAATTTAATATAATTTTGAAAATCCTCTTTCTGGGACACTTATTCCTAAAAATATAATAAGATTTAAGTTAAATATAACAGCTTCCAAGACAACTTGGAAAATTAATGTCCTAATTTGGGCAAAATCAAATCTGGTTATCTTGGACCCTGATGGGCCTCTCCATCTCTCATTGTAAGAAGCTGAAAATGAAATCGCCTGTGCCAAATCAATCTCCCTAATTGCCTTGGTCACCATCACATGCCATTTGGACAGGAGTCCTGCTAAATGGCATCCAAAGGCCAAATAAGACGTGACATTGAGAGTAACCCAGCTCCATAATGCCTCTTATCCGAGTGTGATTTGAAGGACAATAGTCTGTCTTGTAAACCCTGAAGATTTAGGAAGTGCCAGGGTATATGAAACTATTTGCAGACCTCTAATATGTTAGAGCTGGAAGTGACCTTGGAAGATCACTATTTCTGTTTTTTCATTCTCCAGACAAAAAAATATTTAGTCATGCTCCCTCTCTCTTCACCTGCGATATGAAATCTTTAACCTTGTAGCAGCAAGTTTTGGCCTCCAGGGTATCTGTAATGTATTTGTCTATATGCAGCATGTTATTGGTATCATCTACACATCTTTCCTCCCTCATTCAACCCACTCTCCCTCACACATACAAACACCACACTTACATACACCACACACACACATATACACAGTTACATATATACAGAGAGACACACACACACAAATATCATACATGCATACACAAACACGAGACTTACACACCACACTCCACATACATACATACATACACAGTTACATACACACACGGCGAACCATTATTTGAAATTTTTTGAAGGGAGTGATTATTCTCTTCACAGATGTGATTCCAAAACTATCAGGAACTCAATAGAACTTGATTGAATAAAATTATGGAATTCTCAAGTGAATCCCATGTTTTGAATTCATGGCAGTCTTAGTGCTTCTTCTAAATTTTCCTTGAGCCCTTGATTCTGTCTCTGCCCACACAATAATTTTTGTGGGGCAGCTCTTGTGGTGGGGCCTGGATTGAGAAATCTGGTGGGCATTCTCCCTCTGGGTCTGCCTGGTGGCATCTGCAGGGCCACACTGCCACCTGCTGTGGGCATCTTCAAAGTAACTGAAGGAAAAGCTGCCAAATACTGTGGGATGCCTTTGTTCTTCAAAACACAAGCCAAACTGCAATTAATCAACATTTATTAAAATTAATTCTAACACGTTCATTAACTTTTAAGGGAATTACAAGGCACACAGCATTATTGAATGTCTACATGAAGTGTTCTTTTCAGGAGAGAGAACAATATTAATAGGATGGGAGGCACCGAATATGGGGGTCTCAGAGCTCAAGCACTTGGTGGCTTATCCAGAATATTATTACACTGCCCTTTAATCAGGTCTTTAGAAAACTTAGACTGAAACCTTCACATTAGCTGCCATATGTGCTTATCCTGCCACAGTCTGCAAATACGTGCTGTCCCACCTTTCCCAGAAATGACATTCTGACCAAGACACGTTTAAGTGATCTAAGATGTCATTTTAAAATGTGTCCTCAAAAGTTCCCATTGTGGCTCAGCGGGTTAAAAACCCGACATAGTGTCCTGAGGATGTGGGTGCCATCCCTGGACTGCTCAGAGAGTTAAGGATCTATCATTGCCGCAAGTTGAGGTGTAGGTCGAACATAGATTCGGCCCAGATCTGTTTTGGCTGTGGCTGTGGCATAGGCCAGTGGCTATGGCACCGATTTGACCCATAGCTAGGAATTTCCATATGCCTCGAGTGCCACCATAAAAAGAAAAGAAAAAAAACTGTCCTCAAAGAACATGACCTCAGAGTAGTGGTGAGTTATGACTTTATACCACCTTAACCTTATCTATTGAAAAAATTGATAAATATGTATTTGAACTTCCTATAGGAGTTAGTCCACATAGTATTCTCAATGCATTTTTTAAAAAAGAACCAAACTTCAGACTTGGCTCTCCTACATATGGAATTCTATTTTTGTAGGCTCACAGAGAGAATTTTATTTCTCTTTCTACTGGGAAGTAAAATATTCAAAGATCTGAACATAAAAGAATAAGCGGTTAGGGGTGGACAGGGCAGGAATAGGAAGAGTGAATGAGGTGGATGTTTCATTGGTCTGGGTTTTTGATTTTGGAGTCTGCAAGTCTCAGAAGTTATACAACAGCTCCACTCTAGGGCCTTTGGTGGAATAACACTCCAAGCTTTCCCAGCCCAATTTCCCCCTAGGTGTAATCCAAGACAATTATGCAAAGGGTTAACCTGGCACAAATTATAGTGGTATTTTAGTAGTAGCCTATTTATTTTATATTTTAAGGTATTAAATGTTTAAAATCATTATGCTGAGATGTCAAACAAAAGGTACTGACTAATCTAGATGGCTTGAGTCAGCTATTCACTACATGATCTTCTAGGGCAAGTTCAATAACCTCCCTGGGTCTCACTTTCTTATCTCTATAATGGGTGGGTTGGTCTATAAATTTACACATGTCGCTACAGTAGTCAGTAGTCAATATTCACAAATGGTTATTTAAATTCAAATTTAGATGAATTAAAGTTGAATAAAATTTAAAATTCATTTCCTTAGTGATATTAGCCTTATTTCAAATTCTCAATAGCCACATGGGGCTGGTGGATACTAAACTGAACAGAGAAGACAGAGAACATGTGCATCACAGCAGAAAGTCCTTATGGGCAGCGTAGGCATAGCTAATTTTTAGGTCACCTCTCACATTGAGAAACTACATGCTTCTAGCAAAAAAAAAAAAAAAAAGTTTTTGAGACCAATTTGATCAGGGTGAACCATGCAAAGAACAACTTGAAAATCCAAATGGAAGAAGAAAGGAAAAGAAGAAAATGAGATCCAGGTTCTAGGCTTCATGCCACATTCACTGCTGCTATCTGATAAGCCTGTTTTCATTCCAGTCTTCAAACCAACTCATCTGCAAAATGAGGAGAAATCAAGAGCCTGCATCCATCATCAGCATTCTAAGCAAGGGGGAATCTAATGTGCAGCATAAATTTTCAGTGGTGACAGCTCAGGAAAGAATCTGCTGACAATCTTGTGTTCACTCGAGGAGTACAGCCCACGCAGCAGGCTGCCTGGTTGTCTTAAGGACACTGAGGTGATTTTCCACCATTGCACATTGAAGGGACTTCCTAATAAATCAGTCATGAGCTGGCTATTACAACAACTCTGGCATAGCCTGGCCCACCAAAGTGGACCTTGGCCACACTCCAGAAAGCAGTGTGCTTAGAATCAACAGCAGGAAACAGAGGTCTTGCTAATGGCACGTGCCTGTGGTGCCTGGAGCCACAACAAGAACCTGGGCTGCATGCAGCCACACCATAAATCCACCTAAGCCACACACATACACACACACATAGCCACACCTGGTCCAGGCTCCTATCAGCTCAGATCTCTGCCAAGGATCTGGCCAACAAGCAAAGCTACTACTGCACTCAGCTTTCCCTTTTCTAAGAGCAGGAAGTAGGGTGAAGGGGGAAACTGTGGCATTGTGAAAATCTGGGGCTTTGTCCTAAGCATTCAGTACCTGAAGGAGCCTCATGCAGATGTCTGGATCATTCATTCTTTGCTCCCTGTTGAAAGGCCATCAGGGCCCCACACTCTGAGTGTGGTGATGGCCTCTTAAGAGGCTGGGATAAAGTCACTATCATTGTAGCTTCCCACGTACAGTCAAGCCAGCATCTGGAAGGTTAGGGAGAATGTGCAACACTGAAGTGGTGTTGTCCCCCCTCAGAAAATCCTCCTTTCTGGAATGAAGCCAGGCTAGATACACTGTTCCACTGCCACTCAGCCCTCCTGGATCTAACCAGTGAGAATGGGGCCAGCAGGAGGCAGAAGTGAGTGAGGCAGGCTGTTGAGTGGAGCAGTGCAGGAGGCCAGAAGGCAAGCTCCAAGGTGCCCTGAGCCACAACCTCAGCAACACTGGGTAGAATAACCGAGGAGCATTGTTCAGGGCAGCTGAGAGAAGCTCTTTCTGAGCCAAGGCAGCTGGCCAGCTGTGTCACCCACATGAGGCAGACGGCAGAAGTGGCCAAGCTCTGTACAGAACAGCTGCTTTATGGGGGCCCCTGTGCTAGGTGGGGTGTGCCCATCACTCCCCACAGACACCCAGATATAGCCATGAGCTAGCAAGTTTATCAGCATTGTTTCCAGCACAAAAGACAATAGTAGCTATTCAGACCTTTAAAAATCCTTCCCTTCTGACTAGTGCAGCTGAAAATAACAAACTGCCGAATAGGACACCAAGTTCTTCTGAGGTTTGGTGCTTAGCATTTACATTACTGGCTATTCCAAATCCTCCCCATGGTGAAAGATGACAAGAATACCCCGCTGCCTGCAAAAGGGATGTGGAGAGAAGAAAATTGCAATGAAAAAAGTATATAAATGAATTTGGGCAGGCTGTGAATGTGAGCTGGGCTAGGGAGGGGCTGAATGTGTTCACTGGGGCCAGAGGTCAAGCGCTGGGAACTCCTGTTTCTGCTGTGCTTTGTCCATGGCATTTTCCTGGCCCCGTGAAGAAGAGACATGTGCATAGGACTAGGATAGAAACAAACACAGCTGGGGAGCAGATTTTGAAGCAAAGCCTACCCAGAGCATTTTTCATATTCAGTCATCAGGGACTCGGGTTATTTTGTTCTCAAAAAAAATAAAAAATAAGTGAAGCTGGGAGAATGCAAATTCACATTCAAAAACACATGAAAAAATTGTGCACCCTCCTAAAGACAAGAATTATGCCCTCCCTCAGTTGCAATGTGAGCCTGGGGACTAAAGCAGTGTAAGTCATGGCCAAGAATAAAGAGATAAAGGACTAACGACCTCATTTGTCTTAGACACAGGGGAATTCCCCTACCCTACCATGCCTCAGTCTCAATACATGTGGGCAAACCAGAGATCACATGGCTGGAAGTTCATAAAAATAGCCTTTGCTCATGGCTCTGTTTTCTAATTCAGTGAGGAGATAATGCAAGGATGTTTCCAAAGGCTTCATCACTCCCTTGTAAAACTGGTTTTGACAGAAAATTCTCCTGCAACCCACTAGATCACTGAACTCTGTGGGATGAAAACAGAGCAGATAAACATTGATTTTACATAGTCTTGGACCACTTGCTTTGGCTGTTCTTTTTGGTTACCATGGCCATAGTATAGTTTCTTTCCTCAATTCTTGTCTGCTTTTCTTTTCAAAAACCCTAATATAACATTAGAAAATACGCCCTAATATTGTTCTGTTCAAGGAAAGCACAAGTCAGTCTTATACCATGATAAGCACCTGTTGGAACCAGAAGGTTAAGTAATAATCTCCTTTCTAACCTCATCTTCCTTGTCTTTAAGTTTACCCCTCATCAGTTAACTATCCGCTTGGGAGAAAATCCATTTCTAAGTAATGATATTCAGCTGCATAGCATCTGCCCTAAAGACCATTCAAAGTTGAGTTAAGAGTGAGAACATGGGTGGGATAAGTCAATTTAGAGCAGGAGAAAATCAAATGCAGCAAAGAAATCATTTCCAGAACATGCCACCCACCTCTACCAGTATAATTCCCCACCCTGCCTGCCATCAGATCCACCTAAAAGGAGAAGGTTCTAAAATAATTGTTCCCAGCCTCCACCCCAGATAACTGAATGAAATATCTCAAGATCTCCATTACGGAACCTTGTTCTACATGATAAAAGAGACAGGCATTTGTCTCTCTCAAATAAATCTCTAAGCTACAATAGTGACAATCTGAAATCATTACTATTCAAGTAAAAACCAGTTTGGCAAAACGCTGTTTTTCTCTCAAATCTATTTAGGTGCTAAAAGTCTGACATTTCTCTGCAAGTCCCCTTTTTATACTCTTCTTTATTCAAGTGTGACATACACTCCTTGCTGTCCTCCTTTCAAGTCAATCTTCATCTCTCGGCTGTTTATCCCTTCATTTTCCTTAGGCAGATAATCAGAGTACCTGTCAATCCACCACGCAGGAAATCATTCCGAAGAAACATTGAAAATAGAGGTGTTGTCTGCTCTCCTGAGGGATGTGAAGAACAAAGGTCAGACAGTGCCACCCCCACCGTCCAGGCATCCTACGAACCACTGTCTCTGATATAAGTACGGTGGCTCTGAATGACATCTGCGGAGACTTAAATTTCATACTTGGCAGAACTAGCCACCTTTTCTTACTACAGCATCTGTGCTCCTTCACATCTTAAAAGCTCTCCTCTTTTATACAGGTGAATACTTAAGATGAATTTAATCTTCTTCATTAAAATAAGTACCAGCAAAGAGATTTACACATTTGTTTTATTCTACAAAGAATGTTATTTAGTGCTTGTCCTTTTATTTCTTGAGCCCATTTCTTTATGACAAATGGGGGAGGACCAGAGGGCGTGATTGAAAGGGTAGAGAAAAGCTGAGAAAGCACCTAATGGAATGCATTACTTTCTGATTTGAGTTGTCCTCCATGGATTTCACATCTGACTTAACATCTGCAGGAGGATACAGGTGCATTAACTGTGCCTGAGCAAACCACCGAAACTTGGCTTTTCCTCCTGCCAAATCTTCCTGAGGAGTGAAAGGAGAGCAGCAGCCTGGTAGGAAGTGTTAAATTCCCTCCATTGCCAGTTGCTGTTATACACTTGCCATTTTTTTTCTTCTTTTGGGGGCTGTGTAAAGACCAAGCACTCCCTCACTGACAGTCGTTTCATTCCACAATCTTGGGCCATGTGTTCTGTGGGGGCCTAGCCATTTATCAGGGCACATCTGCACAGAAGGCAGCTGTGCGTTGTCTGTAGCGAACACTGAATCCAAGTGGGAACATTCAATTGGGAGCTTGCTGTGAAACTGCCAAGAATGCTCTTGAACTCATTATTTGGGAAAGAACCAGAGTGAAGTGAATAAAGATCCAGGAAAACGTAGCATGTGTCTTTATGGTGCTTCTCCATACCTTGTCCTCCCCAGGTGGCTTGCTTTAAATGTCAGAGCAGCAGTACCGTTTATCTTTTTTCTTTCAGAACTAGGTTATAAGTGGTTTCATCATTGGAATTTCTTTCCACAATACAGGTTGTTCAGAGAACTTACATTAAAATGATATTCTCCATAGTTTCCTTGAATTTATTGGCCCCACTCTAGTCCAAATTATTTTGTATAAATGTCATGATGATTCAATGAAAATAAAGCTAAGTACCCTCTTTCCATTTAACAAGCTTGTTTCTTGTTTCTAAATCTCTGCGAAGATTCAGACAATCATGCAATTTATTGAGCATATTCTATAGGCCAAGCAATAGCCAAGAAAACATAAATTTGCAATTGCATTTAATGTACTACAATTCTATAAGACAAGCACAATCACTGAACTTCACATGTGGTGAAACTGAGGCTCCTAGAAGTTAAACTAGTTGCTTAAACTCCCAGAGCTTAAGTGGTGGGTCCAGAAATTGAACTTGATTCCAATACATATAGTAAGTCCACTCCTCTATACAACACCACTAAAATAGACCCCTGGGAAGTATGGTACACCCACCTAGATTTCCTCCTCTTCATCTCAGAGCCAAAATAAATGACTAGCTGCTTCAAAGTTTGTTCACTCAAAAAAAAAATTCAGAGGCGATAAATAGATCAACATTTGCCAAGAAACATACACTCTGGGTCATCATCAAGAAGTGTGTTCGTGTGTGTGTGTGTGTGTGTGTTACTTACATGAGGATGTGAGCTGATTAATATCTTCTCACTCTGTATCCGTGAATTGTCCAACCAAGAAACACCCAGGCTACAGTTATTTTCTGTTCTTTCCTTTAAATTCCAGTGGAAGAGCAAAAAAACTATTTCAAAGTGCCAGAAGTGGATAGATTACACACAATTCAGCCCTAAGAGTCTGTCTAATCAATGTACTGGCCCGTATTTTTCACATTTTATGGGACAGCGGGGAAAATTGTTGAGAAGAGCCAATTTGCAGCTGTGTTCTTAATTACGCCTTCTATGTGAAAGGAGGCGAATTTTTCAGCAAGAGACTGCAGCTGCATTTCATAAGGCAGGAAGACCCAGTGTTGACAGCTGATAATTGAATGCCATAATGGTCCCAGATCCCAAGGTGGACCGAGCAGCCGCCTCCTCTGTGTGGCCCGGTCAAGCCACTTGACTCCTTTGTGCCTCAGTGAAGCCTGCTGCCAAAGTGTGTTCAAGCAGCAGGAGCTGACTGAAAAACAGATGCTATATGTGGGGAGAACTTTCCTGGATAATTATATTCCCCCAAGTCATTGTCACTGGCAAAATAGTGGAGTTCAAAAGTTCCTGGCTGCACTGAGAATCTTTGAGCTGTTCCACCGCTGGGTCTCAACTGCCTCTCACACATTGGGCATTTTACTTTGGGCCATCTTGGAAAGAAAAGTATAAAATCCTGGCTTATCTATACTGATCAGCACCAGGCATAGAGGGAAAGAATGGGAGGCCACCTTCTCAGATGTGCAAGAAAAATGGAACTTTATTTGCCTACAACTAAACTTAATTCCTATTAAAATCCCCATTCCCCAAAGGAAAGAAGAGGGCAGTTTTCAGGACTATCCCCCTTCTCCTTGTGAAGGCAGTTAATCATCAGATTGCTTCCATTGCTTGCAACAAGGCATTGGGAGAGCCCTTATGTCTGAGTCACCCTCTCTGTGTGTTGGCATCCACCATGACATCAGGTTTCCTGTTATGTATTACAGGCGGTCATTGTTGAATTGTCCCTTGTTCCTTAATGCCTGGCTCCTTGTAATCCCATGTCCCTCTGGGGCATTAACACACATCACTCTGCTGTTACAAGCAGTTCTGAAGGCTGTCTGGAGCTTTTCACCTCTCCCAGGCATCATTTAGGAATAAAGGAATCCTTCTACTATTCCACTATCACTGAGGCATGAGGGAAAACGAAGGGTCCCTGTGAGTAAGCAGGTACAAGCCTCACTCCTCCCAGGCTCCCAGTCCTCTCTGAATGTCTGCCCTGTGCCCACCCTGGAAGTGAAGAAGGATGGCAAAGGGCATAGGGCTCCTCTTCAGGAACACATCTAAATCGAATCATTTCTCTTCCCCTCCTCTCACTCCCTCTAATTCAGGAAAGCTTTATCTGCACTCAGGTTGTCTCCACCCTGAGGCCCCTCAGAGCCTGGAATTTCTCTGTTTCTGCTACAACATCTGTAACAAAGGTGATGGATGTCTGTCGATCAGACAGAAAGGAACAGAAAACAACAGAAAACTCATGAACTGATATCTCAAACATTCCCATCCTAATATCAAGTTTATTGGCTTTACTCTGGACATACTTGGGTGAGTTTGTCTATTTCCTTCCTTCCCAGACCCTGCCAAGTGAAAAGATTCATAATAATATCTACCTGAGCCCCTGGAGGTCTGATTTCCATCCAGTAAGCCCTGGACATGTTATACTGATTGTTAAAATATTGGAATTGTTCCATTTTAGTTGGTAAATAGAGGCTCTCCAAGGCAACCATTTTTGTCACTGCCACCTTGTCAGCCCCAGCCTCTCCACAATAAACCCTCTAAACTTCCCAAGAAATAAAACAAGGTTTTTCAATGGGGGATCGTGGGGTGGTACAGGATTCTTGCTCCAGTGTCCACACTTTGGTCGGTCCTTGTGTTCCTTGTACTCTCAGCTATTTCCTTGACACTTAGGGCAATTCAGGTGGCTACTGCTAGGGTGATCCTGATACTTGGAGGTGAATATCCATCCTTCAAGCAGAATTGTTCAGACCTCTGAGTTACTTCTGAGCTGCTGGAGGGGAACCACTGATGATAAAACTGGAGCATCCTGTTTAAATATCATGGCTACTCCTAACAAAAGGAGCTGGAGTTGGTGTCAGAACAACCTAAATTTAGTCTGAGCTCCTAAAGTATTAGGACTTTGAGTAAACAATTTCTGTATGTCCTTATCTCTATAAGAGGTGTTAATAATCCCTGTATCATAGAGAACAGATAAAATATCAAAGAATGTAATGATCTTCTTTCCTTCTAGGTAATTCAAACTAAAGACAAATTAGGTAGGGCCAAGCAAGGTGTGATGGGGTTGGGGCAGGGAAGAGTGAAGGTGGGCACAGCCCTACTCAGAGTGTTAAAGCCAGAGTGGTGAGGTGGGAGAACATGAGGCATGGCAGAGAGTAGAAAAAATGCTCCAGCAGGTGATAGCAGTGACCCATTCTGAGGTATGGAGGCTGAGTGGAGTGGGGAGTGCATTTATGCAGGGCAGGGAGTGGGATAACAATGATTCTATATAAAAGATTAATCAAATAAACAATATATATTGAACACAAAGTTCAATATATATTGAAAGCAAAGTTTTTCATGTCTGCAGAAGGAAGTTACAATATGGAAGGAAACAAAAGTAGAATCAACCTTGTACTGTTAGATTAGAATTGGAAGTACAGATCTTCCTTGACTTACAATGGGCTTACATCCCAATAAACCCATCATAAGTTGAAAATATTGTAAGTCAAAAATGCATTTAATACATCTAACCCACCAAGTATCACAGCTTAGACTAGCCTGCCTTAAACATATTCAGAACATTTATATTAGCCTACAAAATCATCTAACACAAAGACTATTTTATTATAATGTGTTGAATATCCCATATAATTTATTGAATACTGTAATGAAAGTGAAAAAGAGAATGATTGTATTGGCACTGAGTGGTTTAAGTGTATTGGTTATTGACCCTCATGATCATGTGGCTGACTGGGGACTTTTCAGCTCACTGCCCTTCCCACCATCACAAGAGAATATCATATTGCATACTGCTAACTGAGGAAAAGATCAAAATACAGGGGTTCCCACTGTGGTGCAGCAGAAACTAACCCAACTAGCATCCATGAGGATGTGGGTTCAATCCATGGCCTCACTAAGTGGGTTAAGGATCTGGCGTTGCTGTGAGCTGAGGTCTGGTTTGCAGATATGGCCCAGATCCCAAGCTTCTGTGGTTGTGGTGTAGGCTGGCAGCTATAGCTTCGATTTGAGCTTCCATAGCCTGGGAATTTCCCTATGCCATGGGTGCAGCCATAAAAAGCAAAAAAAAAAAAAAATGGATGCTAAGTAAGTAGGTGAAATTTAATAAGGAATTGGATATTTACAAAGTCTCAAAGTACCACCCTTCCAAGTACATAGTAAGTATAAAGAAAAAAGGAGGAATTCCACAGTGGATAGACTTGACAAACACTACCTCAGTGAAGTGATTGAAGTTAACATCACCAGTAAAGCAGCAAATAAAAACCACGTAACACCTGACTAGATGCAATGAAAAGAACACAGAATCATGTCTGTGATATTCCTGCCAAAAATATATGAACTGAACTTTTTCAAAAAGAACCATCAAACAAACCCAAAAGAGATACTCTAAAAAACAACCTGCCTATAATCTTAAAGTGTCAAGGTTATAGAACAGCTGAGGAGTCTGGATGAAAGTAGACTAAAGGAATATGACCATTAAATGCAATGTATGATTCTGAACTAGATCCCGTTGTTATAACGGACACTATTAGGACAATTGGTGAAACTTCAAAGAGAGTCAGAGAATCAAATGTCAGTAATATATTAATATAATTTTCCAGATTTTGACTTTTGTATGGTGGTTATGTAGAAGACTGTCCTTTTCATAGAGATTATGCACTAAAGTATTTTAGGATGGTGAAGCACCATGTTAGCAACTTACTCTGAAAAGGGTTGAAGGAAAAAATGCTTCTTAATTCTCTAGGTTTGAAATTATTTTACTCTTTTTTCTCTTTTTATGGCTGCACCTTGGCATATGGAAGTTCTCGGGCTAGGGGTCAAATCAAAGCTGCAGCTGCCAGCATACATCACAGCCACAGTAATATGGGATCCGAGCCACATCTGTGACCTACGCAGCAGCTCATGGCAATGCCAGACACTTAACCCACTGAGAAAGGCTAGGGATCAAACCCACTCTCTCACAGACACTATGTTGGGTTATTACCCTGCTGAGCCACAGTGGGAATTCCTGTTTAAAATTTTAAAAAGGAAAAAAAACTTTTAACTAAAACAGAAAAATAAGAATATAATATATATAATTAAGAAAAATACCCTATGCATAGAAGAAAGAACTTGAATTGGCCCACAACAGACACAAAAAGGCAAATACTTAAGATCTCACTTACATGTGGAATCTAAATCATCAGACTCACGGAAGAGAGTGGAATGGTGGATGCCTGGAGGAGCAGGGAGGGGGAGAGGAGAAGTGATGGTCGAAGGATACAAAGTTCCAATCATGCATGATGAATAAGTTTCAGAGATCTGCTATGCATCATAGTGCCTATAGCTAAAAATACTGTATTGTATACTGAAAATTTGCTAAGAGGGTAGCTCTTACACTAGGTGTTTTTACCAAAAATAATAATAATAATAAAGGGGCAGGAGGAAAAGTTAGGAAGTAATGATTATGTCTATGGCCTTGATGGTGATAATGGTTTCGAGGTTGTATACATTCCCCAAAACTCACAGAGTCATATACATTAAATGTGGACAAAGTTTTTTACATGTCCATCAGACCTCAATAAAGCGGTTTTTTATTAAAAAAAAAAAAAAAAAAAAGAAGGACTAGAACTGGCCCACAGTTGATCCCAAGCAGGTGCATGTGATGAGTCATCTGTCTCTTTGCTGTCAGGATGGAAAGAGCCTCTTGGGCATATTAATAACCACATATTAAAATAAGGAAAAAAAGAATGAGATCTGGAGAATCAAGGACCAAAAAAAGCGATAGTATGTATATGATACACCATTGTATTATTTTAAATAGCTTTAATGGATGTATCCAGAATTGCATATCAGGAATGCAAAATACGGAGATATATCTTTAAATCTGGAATATTAAAAGGTACACTAATAATGGCTCAAATTGTTATCACTGTTAGCTCTTGACCAGAAACAAAATCAATTAAAAATGATTTTAATATCGCTCATTTCTTTAGCCAAATAAAAGCAGCAAAATTAGTCATAATGGAGTTAATTACCTTTTCATCACAGTACTGGCAGTGGCAGTCTGACTTCTACTTCCTTGTAAAACCCCTATGTCTGAAAGATTCCCTAATTACACACGTTGCTTATGCAAGGCAAAACCCAGCCCAATTCTCACATCTATTACCACAGAAAGAACTTCAAATTACTTTCTATGGCTGAATAGAGAAACTGCCTGAAAAATGCTGACCCAAACTTTTTCTTTCCTAATGTTAAAGAAATGGAAACAGATTCAGGAGAGTTGTCAAGCAGACAGGAAAACAAATTAACGAAGTACACTGTAGTGGTTAAGAGCACAAAGCCTAGAGCCAGACTTCCTACCTGTAAATCCTGCCACTACCACAGTAGAGCTGTGTGACTTTAGAGAAGTTATCTAACCTCTCTGTGCTCCACATTTGTAAAATGAGGATTATCATAATATCTACTGTGTAAAGCTGTTGCAGGACTTAATGGATAGTTTTCTGCAAAGTTCTTCAAACCGTAACTGGCCCATGATAGGTAATCAGTGGGTATCAGCCATCATTTAAATTGTTATTATCGCTTTCTTATATGGCAGAAGCATTGATCTCAAAACAGAGTCCTAAGAGTCAGATTCTTCCATATTTCATAGCCACATATCCCAATAGATGCAATAAAACTACATCATACTCAAAGCAAACCTTTTTTTTTTGTCTTTTGTCTTTTTGTTGTTGTTGTTGTTGCTATTTCTTGGGCCGCTCCCGCGGCATATGGAGGTTCCCAGGCTAGGGGTTGAATCGGAGCTGTAGCCTCTGGCCTACGCCAGAGCCACAGCAACGCGGGATCCGAGCCGCGTCTGCAACCTACACCACAGCTCACGGCAACGCTGGATCCTTAACCCACTGAGCAAGGGCAGGGACCGAACCCACAACCTCATGGTTCCTAGTCGGATTCGTTAACCACTGCGCCACAATGGGAACTCCAAAGCAAACCTTTTTAACTGCCTTAACTGACTTGACTAGACGTGTCAAAGTGAAGAAAAAAAGGTGGTCCAGCAAAAAAATTACACCAATTGTCAGACTGATAATTTAAATCATGATGTGTGTTTCCAGATAATCTGACTAGAATCTGACTAGTTTGACTAATAATACAGCTAGCAAAAATGAACTATTCCATTCATACACAAAGAAAAATAGCAATGGTCTAATTTTCCTTTAGTACTTTAACATTGCTCTCAAATACTCATGAGAACAACTTTTTTTAATTGAAGTACAGTTAATTTACAATATTGTGTCAGTTTCAGATGGACAGCAGAGTGATTCAATGATATTTTTTCAGATTATTTTCCATTCTAGATATTGAACATATGAGGTTGAGTATAGTTCCCCATGCTATACAGTAAATCTTTATTGATTATCTATTTTATGTATAGTAGTTTATATCTATTAATCCCATACTCTGATTTATCCCTCACCTACATCCTTTTCCCCTTTGGTAACCATAAGTTTGTTTTCTGTCTGTGAGTCTGTCCCTATTAGGTATATACATACATACATACATATGATAGATTCGTTTGTATTTTTTTTAGATTCCCTATATGTGATATCATATGATATTTCTTTTTCTCTCTCTGAGTTATTTTACTTAATGTGCTAATCCATAGATCCACCCATATTGCTGCAAATGACAATATTTCAATCGTTTTACGGCTGAGTAATAGTCCATTGTGTATGTATACCACATTTACTTAAACCATCGAATTAGAATTTTTGCCTTTTCTGTATATTCACCCAGGACTGAAATTGCTGGATTATATGGTAGCTCAATTTTTAGTTTTTTAAGGAAATTCCATACTGTTTTCTAGAATTCAACCTCAGATATACTCTCTCAAAACTACAAAACCTGAATAGGGCTTTGAGAGAGACTGAAAATAATCACAGAAGCTTTGTCTTTCATATTAAACATAATACTTCTCCAACAACACTGTTGTCCTTACTTTTTAACTAGAAAGGAGTCATAAGGTAAATGAGTCTCTTTTCTATGTCAAAATAAAAGCAAGAGAGGAAACCAAGAAATTAGAGGGAAAGATGAGCATTTCTGACTATACAAGAGTTAAAATAATTTTCTAGGTGAAAAAAATCAAACCTAGCATTAAAAGAGAAGAAATAAACAGAGAAAAATATTGGAAACCCATAGAATAGGTTAAGGATCAACTACAAAGTACAAAGAGTTCCTACCCATTTATAACAAAAGGATAATTTTTTAAAATGGACAAAAGTTATGAACAGTCACATAGAGGACATTCAAATGACCCACAAATGTTTAAAAGATATTCAGTTTCACTAGTCAACAAGAAATGCAAATTTAAGCTCAATTGAAACATTAGTTCCCAGCATAAGACCAGAAAAAATTAATAAAATAATATCTAGTGTCAATGTAGTACATTTCAGTGGAAGTGTGAATTGCTATACCAATTTTGGAAAGAGATTTAGAAATATTTATTAAAATTATAAATACACACCTCTCTTGTTCCAAAAATCTTACCTCTATACAAATAAAATAGTAAATATGTATATGTGTTATTAAAATATGTATATATATGTGTATGTGTATAGTATATTATATATAGCATATGTATAGATATGTATACACTAAACATGATAAAATATTCTACAGTAATTACAGTTTTTAAAATAACTTTATATAACTAGTTCTTCAAAACAATTTTGTATGAAAAAAAAAAAAAAAGCATTTAATCCTTCTGGTCAAAGTCCAGAAATGGGAGTTCCTGCTATGGCAGGTTAAGGATCCAGCATTGTCTCTGCAGCTGCTCAGTTTGCTGCTAAGGCACAGGTTTGATCCTGGCCAGGCACTGTGCCTCCAATGTTATCTTGGACCAGGAACTTCCACATACCTGGGTGTGTGGAGGGCAGGGGTGGGGAACAATTGGAAAATATCTCCTTATTTCACTCAAAACAGCAAAAGACTCTACAATGGCCTATAAGGCCCCAAGATGCACCACTTCTTTTACTTCCTGACCATGTTCACCATGCAGCTTGCTCCAGCCACACTAGCCCCTTGGCAGCCCTTAGGCACACTCTTACCTTTGAGCTTTTACACTGGAAGTTCCTTCTGCCTAGAATTCTCTTCTCCCCCTAATTCCTTCATCTTCAAATTTTTGGTCAGTTTCCTTCTAATCAATGATGCCTGTCCTAACCACTCAAATTACAATTGCAGCTCACTCCCTGATACTCCCAAATCCCTTTGCCTCTTCCACTTTCTTTTTTTTCCACAGCACTCATCACTTTCCAACACACACTATAATCCAATTTTTATTGTGTTTATTGTTTACTGTCTGTCTCCTCAGGTCTTCCATAAGCTCCATGAGGGCTGGAATTTTGTTTTGTCCACAGGTATTTCCTAAGTGCTAGAACAGTGTCTGACACATAGCAGACGCTCAATAAATACCTACTAAACAAATGAATACAATATTTATTGCAGCATTGTTGTAGTGGTGCACCCCCCACCCCAAATTTTAGAAACATTGAATGCCAGCAGTAGGGAAATGATAGAATAAATTCTTTAATATGAAATACAGTGAAGTTATTTAAAAAGCATGATTTAGTTCTGTATCTGCCAATTCCAAAGAGATTCATAACAGAGAAAGTCTAGGGTGGTATGTACCAGCCTTGGTACATTGGTTACCTCAAGGAAGAGAAGATAAAAAAATTCTAAGTAATAATTTAAAAATTCATAAAATGGAAAAAAACTTTATGATGTAGTGTTAAATAAAAATATATACTATATGGTTCTAGCTATATTATTGCAGCAGTATGTAAAAATTTTAAATATGTATGATTAATGATAACTAACTTGGCCACATATAAATTTTGACTAGAACTGTTGATTAAGATGGAGGAATACAAGGACTGGAGCTCAACTTCTCTCCTTAAAAACAACAAAATTTACAACTAAATGCTGAGTGATCTTCAACCAAATGGACTGGAAACCTTCAAAAAGATATCCCACCCCAGAAGACAAAGAGGAGGCCATGACAAGAGGTAGGAGGGGTGATTACACAATATAAGCAACCCCATAGCTCCTGGGTGGGTAGCCCCACAGACTGGAAACTAACTGGTTCACAGAGACTCACCTACAGGAGTGAGAGTTCTGAGCCCCATATCAAACTCCCATGTGTGGGGATCTAGCACTGGGAGAAAGAGCCCCCAGAGCATCTAGCATTGTAGGCCAGTAGGGCTTGGGCACAGGAGCTCCACGGGACTGCGGAAAATAGAGACCCCATTCTTAAAAGGTGCACACGGACTTTCACATGTACTGGGTCCCAGGGCAAAGCAAAATCTCCATAGGAATCTGAGTCAAACCTGACTGCAGTTCTTGGAGGACCTCCTGGGAAAACAAGGGTGAATGTGGCTTGTTGTGGGGGAAGGACATTGGAAGCAAAGCTCTTGGGAATATTCAGCAGGGTGCCTTTCTCTGGAGGTGGCCAACTGGGGAAAATCTGGCTCTACCCATCAGCACTGAGAAGCCCCAGGCCAAACAACAATCCAGGTGGGATCACAGCCCACCCATCAGTAAACAAGCTGCCTAAAGAACCCCCAGGCACATAGCTGCCTCTAATCTCACCCAGAGACAAAGCTCCACCCACCAGAGGGATAGGAATCAGCTCCATGTACCAGTGGGCAGGCACTGGCCCCTCCCATCAGGAAGCCTACAGCAAGCCTGTTTACCAACTTCAGCCACAAAGGGGGCAGACACCAAAAGAGAGGCTACAACTCTATTTTCTGTAAAAAGGTCGCCACACCAAAAACCTATAAAATGAAAAGAGAGAGAACTATAACTCAGATAAGGGAGAAAGAAAAAAATCCCAGAAAATCAGCTAAACAATGAGGAAATTCTCAGCCTCCAGGAAAAAGACTTTAGACTGTTGATGCTGAAGATGATGCAAGACATTGGCAACAAACTGGAGGCAAAGATGGAAAACTTACAGGAAACACTGAGCAAAGAAATGCAAGATATAAAACTTAAGCAAGAGGAGATGCAAAATACAATAACTGAAATAAAAAATTCATTAGAAGCAGCCAATAGCAGAATAAAGGGGGCAGAAGAACGAATAAGCGAGGTGGAGGACAGAATAGTAGAAATTACAGGTACAGGACAGAAAAAAGAAAAAAGATTGAAAACAAATGAAGAGAATCTCAGAGAACTCTGGGAAAACATTAAATGCACCAACAACCATATTATAGGGGTGCCAGAAGGAGAAGAGAAAGAGATGGGAACAGAAAACTATTCCAAGAGATAATAGCCAAAAAATTCCCTAACATGGGGAAGGAACTACACACTCAAATCCAGGAAGCACAATGAGTACCATATAAAATAAACCCAAGGAGGAATATACCAAGATACGTATTAATCAAACTGACCAAAATTAAAGACAAAGAGAAAATCTTGAAAGCAGCTAGGGAAAAGAAACAAATAACATACAAGGGAACCCCGATAGGGTTATTGGGAGATTTTTCAGCAGAAACTCTGCAGGCAGGAAGGAAGTGGCTTGATATACTTAACATGATGAAAGGAAAAGACCTCCAACCAAGATTACTTTACCCAGAAAGGCTCTCATTCAGATTTGAAGGAGAAATCAAAAGCTTCACAGACAAGCAAAAGCTAAGACAGCAACTCTAAACCAGCTTTACAACAAATACTAAAGGAACTTCTCTAGACAGAAAAGAAAAGGCTGCAACTGGAAACAAAAATACCACAAATGACAAGGCTCACCAGTAAATGTATATATACAGTAAAGATATGAAACCATCCACACACAATTATGCCACTAAAATAGGAAATCATGAGAAGAGGAGGGTACAAATGCAGGACAATGGAGATGTACTTGCAATTAAGAGACCAACAACTTAAAATAATCTCATATATATATATATATATATATATATATATAGACTCATATCAAAACTTCTGAATAACTGCAAACCAAAAATCTTCAATTGATACACACACAAATAAGAAAAATCAACTCAAATACAACACTAAAGATAGTCATCAAACCAGAACAGGAGAGAACAAGAGAAGAAGGGAAGAAAAAAGAGCAACAAAAACAAATCCAAAGCAATTAAAAAAATGGCAATAAGAACATACGTATAAATAACAACCTTAAATGTTAATGGACTAAATGCCCCAACCAAAAGACATAGACTGGCCTAATGGATACAAAAACAAGATCCATATATATCCTGCCTTCAAGATACCCACTTCAGTTCTAGGGACACATACAAATTGAAAGTGAGAGGATGGAAGAAAATATTCCAAACAGGAATCAAAAGAAAGATGGAGTAGCAATGCTTAAATCAGACAAAATGAAGAATATTTTAAGGGACAAGGAAGGTCATTACCTAATGATCAAAGGATCAATCCAAGAAGAAGATATAGCAATTTTAAATATCAATGCACCCAACATAGGTTCACCACAATACATAAGGCAACTGCTAACAACCTTAAAAGGACAAATCAACAATAACACAATCACAGTGGGGGACTTTAACACCCCACTTACAGCAATGGACAGATCATCCAGACAGAAAATCAATGAGGAAACACAGGCCCTGAATGAAACTTTAGACCAGATGGACTTCATAGATATTTATAGGACATTCCATCCAAAAGCAACAGAATACACATTCTTCTCAAGTGCACATGGAACATTCTCTAAGATTGATCACAGCCCAGGCTACAAATCTAACCTCGGTACCTTTAAGAAAATTGAAATCCTATCAAGCCTCTTTTCTGACCACAACGCTATATGGCTGGAAATCAACAACAAGAAAAAACTGCAAAAAAACACAAACATGTGGAGACTAAACAACATGTTACTGAACAACCAATAGATCACTGAAGAAATCAAAGAGGAAATTAAAAAATATCTAGAAGCAAATGACAACAAAGTTATGAAACTCCAAAACCTATGGGATGCAGCAAAAGCCATTCTAAGAGGAAAGTTTATAGGAATACAAGCCCACCTCAGGAAACAAGAAAAAGCTCAAATAAATAAGCAAACTTTACATCTAAAGCTGCTTGAGAGAGAACAGACAAGACCTAAAGTTAGTAGAAGGAAAGAAATCATAAAGATCAGAGCAGAAATCAATGAAATAGAAACAAAGAAAACCAGATCAATGAAGCAAAAAGCTGGTTCTTTGAAAAGATCAACAAAATTGATAAACCCCTAGCCAGATTTATCAAGAAAAGAAGAGAGAGGACTCATATCAATAAAATTAGAAATGAAAAAGAAGTAACAGCTGACATCACAGAAATACAAAGGATCATAAGAGACTATTATATGCAACTATACACCAATAAAATAGAAAACCTAGAAGAAATGGACAAATTCTTAGAAAGGTACAATCTTCCAAGACTAAACCAAGATGAAATAGAAAAGATGAATGGACCAATCACAAGAACTGAAATTGAAACTGTGATTAAAAAACTTCCAACAAACAACAGTCCAGGACCAGAAGGCTTCACAGGCGAATTCTATCAAACATTTAGAGAAGAGCTCCCACCTCTCCTTCTGAAAATATTTCAAAAAATTACAGAGGAAGGGATACTTCCAAACTCATTCTATGAGGCCACCATCACCCTGATACTAAAACCAGACAAAGATACCACAAAAAAAGTAATCTACAGGCCAATTTCACTGATGAACATTGATGCAAAAATCCTCAACAAAATACCAACAAAGCACATCCAATAATACATTGAAAGGATTGTACATCATGACAAGTGGGATTTATCCCAGGGATGCAAGGGTTCTCCAAAATCCACAAATCCATCAGTGTGATACACCACATTAACAAACTGAAGAATAAAAACCATATGATCCTCTTAATAGATGCAGAAAAAGCCTTGGACAAAATCCAACACCCATTTCTGATAAAAACCCTTCAGAAAGGGGGCATAGAGGGAACCTACCTCAACATGATAAAGGCCAAATATGACAAACACAGAGATAACATCATTCTCAATGGTGAAAAGCTGAAAGAATTCCCACTGAGATCAGGAACAAGACAAGGATGTCAGCTCTTGCCACTACTCTTCAACATAGTTTTGGAAGTCCTAGCCATAGCAATCAGAGAAGTAAAAGAGATAAAAGGAATCCAAATTGGAAAGGAAGAATTAAAACTATCCCTCTTTGCAGATTACATGATACTATACCTAGAGAATCCTAAAGACTCTACCAGAAACTATTAGAGCTCATCCACGAATTTGGCAAAGTCGCAAGATACAAAATTAACAGACAGAAATCGACATCATTTCTATACACTAACAATGAAAGAGCTGAAAAAGAAATTAGGGAAGCAATCCCATTTACCATCACATCCAAAAGAATAAAATACCTAGGAGTAAAGCTACCTAAAGAGACAAAAGACCTGTACTCTGAAAACTAGAAGACACTGATGAAAGAAATCAAAGATGACACAAATAGATGGAAAGACATAACCATGCTCTTGGATTGCAAATGTCAATATTATCCAAAAGACTGTACTACCTAAGGCAATATACAGATTCAATGCAATCCCTATCAAATTACCAAGGACATGTTTCACAGAACTTGAACAAAATATTTCAAAGTGTGTTTGGAAGCACAGAAGACCCAGAATAGCCAAAGACAAACTGAAAAAGAAAAATGGAGCTGGAGGAATCAGGCTCCTGGACGTCAGACTATACTACAAAGCAACAATCATCAAAACCATATGGTACTGGCACAAAGACAGAAATATAGATCAGTGGAACAGGATAGAAAGCCCAGAATTAAATCCACGCACCTACAGCCAACTAATCTGTGACAAAGTGGGCAAGGATATACAATGGAGGAAAGAGCCCCTTCAATAAGTGATGCTGGGAAAACTGGACAGCCCCATGTAAAAGAATGAAATTAGAACACTCCCTAACACCATACACAAAAATAAACTCAAAATGGATTAAAGACCTTGAAATGAGACCAGACACTATAAAATGCTTAGAGGAAAACATAAGCCAAACACTCTCTGACATAAATGATAGCAACATCTTCTCAGATCCACCTCTTAGAGTAATGACAATAAAAACAACAATAAACAATTGGGACTTCATTAAACTTAAAAGTTTCTGCACAGCAAAGGAAACCCTAAACAACACAAAAAGACAACCCACAGAATGGGAGAAAATCTTTGCAAGTGAATTGACTGACAAGGGATTCATCTCCAAAACTTATAAACACCTTCTGCAGCTCAATACCAAAATAACAAACAACCCCATCAAAAAATGGGCAGAAGATCTAAACAGATGATTTTCCAAAGACGACATACGGATGGCCAAAACACACATGAAAAAATTTTCAACATCACTCATTATTAGAGAAATGCAAATCAAAACCATGATGAGGTACCACCTTACACCAGCCAGAATGGTCATCATCAAAAAGTCTACAAACAATAAGTGCTAGAGAGGGTGTGGAGAAAAAGGAACCCTAGTACACTGTTAGTGGGATTGTAAATTGGTGCAATCACTGTGGAAAACAATATGGAGATGCCTCAGAAAATGAAAAATAGAACTACCATTTGATCTAGCAATCCCACTCCTGTGCATCTATCCAGAGAAAACCATGACTTGAAAAGACACATATACTCCAGTGTTCATTGCAGCACTATTTGCAATAGCCAAGACATGGAAACAACCTAAATGTCCATTGACAGAGGAGTGGAGCAGAATATGTGGTACATATACACAATGGAATATTACTCAGCCATTAAAAGGAACAAAATAATGACATTTTTAGCAACATGGATGGACCTAGAAATTACCATGCTAAGTGAAGTGAGCCGTACAATGAGACACTAACATCAAATGCTATCACTGACATGTGGAATCTGAAAAAAAGGACAAAATGAACTCTTTGCAGAACAGATATTGACTCACAGACTTTGAAAAACTTATGGTTTACAAAGGAGACAGGTTGGGAGGTGAGGGGATACGCTGGGGGTTTGGGATGGAAATCCTATAAAATTGGCTTGTGATGATCATTGTACAACTATAAATGTAATAAATTCATTGAGTAAAAACAAACAAACAAACAAAAAAGCAAACTTCTCCTTAGATCTTGTCTGTGGAGTGCGCCGAACCACTTCCAATTTGGCCCTGCCAGATTCCAAGCTTTGTCTGGTCAAATAAACTCTTAAAAATTTGGAAAAAAAAATATTGACTAGGTTTCAATGGGCGATTTTTATCTCAGATTTCTCATTACTTTAATAGGTTTCAAAATAAAGTAACATTTTTAAAAGAAAGAATATAAAGAAATCCTGACCCATTATATTTTCCACAAAGAAACTTCTAAAAAGAAGCATTTTTCATTGGTTTTTGAAGTAGAAGAGACATCCCGGTTAATTCACCTTTTTCCACATGCAAACACATTCAGTTCTGGAACATATCACTTTTAGTCTTTCCTTAGCATTATTAAAGAAATGAATATTTTCCAAAATAATCCTCTAATGTGCAGTATAAATCTATTTAGCATTGGTAACAGTAAAAGTAAATTAATTGTTTACTTCTCAAGAATATTAGTGTGCTATTTTATACAGGCAGTACACTTTATAATTACTTTCCAAATTGCTTCCAAGTAATTTTTTCTTATGATCCTTTTTTTGAAAAATGTTATAAGAAACTGATAGGGCAGATATACTTAGCCTGATCTTACAAACGAAAAGGAGAAAGTTTGAATGACTAGCCAAGGTCACTCGGCTAGGGTAAATAGGAACAGTGCCCAATCGTCTACTTCAGGGTTTTTCAGATTTTGTCAGTAAAAATCTGACTGTCACATTCTTATAGCAGTTTTTAAAAGTACTAACGAAATATTATATCAAGACGTTCCAGTCTTCAGCTGAGGTAATCACTCACCAGTTGCTTCTCCTTTGGGAGAGAAGAAAAAAATGGATTTTATAACCACCAGATCATAGTCACCTCCCAAGAGTCACAGTGGGACTAAAGACCAGATTGTTTATAATGGCATCTACATCACTGCTTATAATTTATAACCACAAGGAGAAAGAAAGTTGATGGAAAACTCAACAAAGCATGTTGATAACACAATATACTTTCTGAATAAATGGGCCAAATTTTATTTTGATACTAAGTAAAAATTCTCACCAATAGATGCCCAACTGTTTTTCCATTTGTTTTTCAGTTGACGGCAATAAATATAAACACAAATTTTTCATTTTTTTCCTGAGGAAACAAAGAACAGTTCAGGCTAGGAGAGGATAGAAATAAAAGGATTTAATAAAAATTAAAAAAAAAAAAAAACAGGAATGAAGAAACATGATCAGAAAAGGTTTTCCCCTTTAGTGTTGTCCTGACCCACCTAACCTAGACCCTTTGGTTATTTTTCCCTTGAGAGGTGATTGACTTGTGCTGAAGCTGTATATTCTCACAGTCTACTAGTAAAGAGCAGCCTGCATTTGCCTGATGGATGGCCTGTCATAGAGCTGCTCTCGGTGGGCAAGTAAAGAACTAAGACGCCTCCTTGTCCATTGATAAAAAACCTTCATTGTCAATTGATTTCATTAATACTACATGCTCCTGTGCCCACAAACTAAGGAGAAGAGATGGAGAACAGAAAGGAAGAAAGAAGAGAAGAGAACCTCAGGGTACAGAAGGGTGGATGCTAATTGTATGCAGAATTTCTCTTATAATCTTCTGCTGAAACGAAATAGAAATGTAGCACATTTCCCAGGGTAAAAAGCTGACTCCTGATACTTTTAACAGCTCCATCATATTTCATTGAGTTACCTACAGCACCCCACCCCATCAAAAAAAAAAAAAAATCCACCTAGGAAGTTAGATTTGTGGAGTTTGTCCTAACGTCTGTGGGGGAAGAAAAGAGAGTATTGGTGACAGTGATAATTGTCCTAGTATGGTTGGTTTCTTCTGGTTTTGCTTTAATTTTATATCAATTAAACATTTAAAACACCTTTAAGTTGCCCCTTACATTTTTATGAACAAGATATTTAGGTGGATATATTATAAATATAATACAAATATATTGAGTGGCCATGAAAAATAAAATATGGATTCCTGGGATATATTCTGACAGCAGTAAATGTTTTCACATTATATGATTTTATGGTATGGTCAAAAATTCTCCAGAAAGCAGTTAGCTGAATGAAATGGGACATCTTGCAAAGGTAGCCCCTAATAGAAATTGTTCTAACAATCAGTATGAATAAAACCAGAATAAAAATTTAATAAGATCAGGATGATACAGAACAGCAAACATGAAATAATGTGCTGAAACTGGGGAGACAGAGGAGAGCAACCCAGTCCAGAGCCACCCCTGCCTGGCTCCCCTCCCTCAGACACAATGCTGTACTGGGTGGAGGCTGCTGTCTTTATTTGTACAGTCACAGAGCAACTCAGGATAATTCCTAGGACTAGCATGAGGTTAAAAATAAAATAGTTTAGGCTCAGTGGAAACGAACCAGAGTAGCATCCACGAGGATGCGGGTCCAATCCCTGGCCTCACTCACTGGGTTAAGGATCCAGCATTGTGGTGAGCTGTGGTTTAGGTTGCAGATGCGGCTTGGATCTGACACTGCTGTGGCTGTGGTGTAGGCTGGCAGCTATAGCTCCAATTCAACCCCTAGCCTGGGAACCTCCATATGCTGCACCTGCAGCCCTAAAAACAAAAAGTTTTTTTAAATTTTTAAATAAAATAGTTTAGTAAGAAAGTGTTTACAAATTTTGAAATTTATATGTCACTATTTATTATTTATTAATATGATTATCAAAAATAAAAAGCCTTCTTGATATGCAGGTTTATTAAATACTGGGAAAGAAAATGAAACAAAGGAGCAAGGATTTATAGAGGCTACATTTTTGTCATATTAACATTTATTTAAAAACCAAGACAAAGCACTCTATTTAGTGGAATGTTTCAGGAAATACAGTAATAACAATAACTGTAGTAATAATAATAATAATAATAATAAGCTTTGCATCCATATGCTAACTTACAACTTAAACTTCATTTTACCTTCCCAATATGGATATTATTATTCCTATTTTATAATTAAGAAAAACATTAAGCAACTTGCCCAAGGTAGCTCAGCTCAAAACTGCAATGCTAAAGCTGAGACCCAGTCCCCTGATACCAGCTCACATGCTCATTTCAAGAGATTTTTAACGAGTATATTTGCCAATGAAACTAAATGCTGCTATCAAATGACCAAATTCAAGTTTTTAAGGAAAAATAGGAACCATCTTGGCACAGTGGAAACAAATCTGACTAGGAACCATGAGGTTGCAGGTCCAATCCCTGGCCTTGCTCAGTGAGTTAAGGATCTGGCGTTGCCCTGAGTTGTGATGTAGGTCACAGACACACATGGCTTGGATCCAGCATTGCTGTGTCTCTGGAGTAGGCCCGTGGCTACAGCTCCAATTCAACCCCTAGCCTGGGAACTTCCATATGCCTCGGGTGCAGCCCTAAAAAGACAAAAAAGAAAAGAAAAGGAAAAATAACACAGAAAATAACGTGTTGCTGAGGATTTAGAAATTAAAATCCTTGTATGCTCCTGGTAGGAATAATGTGGTGCAGCCACTAAGGAAAAGAGTATGGTGTTTCCTCAAAAAATTTTAAAAAAAAAAAGTTCTTTTGTGGCTCAGCAGGTTAAAGACCCAGCCAGCATTGTCACTGCTTCAGTTCGGATCACTGCTGTGGCAGGTGTTCAGTCCCTGGCCCAGGAATTTCCACATGCCACAACTGTGGCCAAAAAGAAAAAAAAAATTAAACATAACATTACCATATGATCCAGATGTTCCACTTCTGAATTGAAAGCTGAGATGCATAGACATTTTCACACCCACATTCATAGTAGCCTTATTCATAATGGCCAGAAGTAGTAGCAATCCAAGTGTCCATTGACAGATGAAGGGATAAACAAAATGTGGTATATATATATCATGCAGGTAGAAAAGAAGGAAATTCTTCTGCAATTGGGTGAACTTTGAAGACATTTCACTAAACCAGTCACAAAAGGCCAAATGCTGTGTGATTCAACTTGAGCTGCCTAGAGTGGTCCAATTCATAGAGACAAAAAATAGGATAGTGGTTACTAGAGACTGAGGACAGGGGGAAAAATAGGGAGTTATTGTTTAATGAAGACACTTTCGGTTTTGCAAGAAAAGGGTCCTGGAGATAGAGGATGGTGACCAGTTGCACAGCAAGGTAAACTTACATAATGTCACCGAACTGCATACATAAAAAATGGTTAAAATGGTACCTGGTAAAGTTTTTGTTATGTTTATCTTTCATACTTTTTAAATAAAGAAACTTTTAAATAACATATCCATTCAATGAAAAGTATCTGTGATGGTTAGGTACCTGGATCCTTCAACTTGGCTAGACCATGGTGGCTAGACCAGATTGGTCAAATACTAGTCTAGAGGTTAATGTAAAAGTATTTTTTTAGATGTAATTAACATTTACAATCCCTTGACTTTCAGTAAGATTATCCTATGTAAAGTGGGTGGGCCTTGTCCAATCAGTTAAAGACTTGAAGAGCAAAATGGAGGTTTTCCAAAGAAGAAAAAATTCTGCTTCCAAATTGCAACATGGAGATTCTGCCTGAATTTTCAAACTTCAGACTCAAGAAGACTACTACATCAGCTCTCACCTGAGTCTCCAACCTACAGGTTGTCCCATGGATTTCACACTTGCCCACCCCCACATTTGCATAGCCAATTCCTTAAACTAAACACCTCTCCTTCCTTCCCTCCCTCGCTCTCAACTTCTGATATCCTATTGGCTCTATTTCTCCACACATCCTTGATTAATATAGTATCTAAAAATCTTAAAGAAAAGCAGAGCCTTTAAAAAAAAGATAGTGTGTTCAACATTAGTAGCCAGCAGAAATGTAAGTTAAAACTATAATGAGATATCATCACAGACCTATCAGAATAGCTAAAACAGAAAATGCCAAACACTGGTAGGGATGCAGAGAAATTGGATCACTCATACACAACTGGTGATAATGTAAAACAGCACAAACACTCAGAAATAGTTTGGCCATTCTTTTTCATACTGAAAATGGACTATTACATGATCCAGTAATTGTACTCTTGATCATTTATCCCAGAGAAATCAACATTTATTTACACAGAAGAACTTACACAAATGTTCATAGCAGGTTCATTCATATAAGTCAAAAACTGGCAACTACCCAGGTGGTTTCAAAGGATGAATGGCTCAGTAAACTGGTGCATCCACACCATGGCAAACACTCAGCAGCAAAAAGCAATGAACTACTATATGCAACAACCTGGATGAACCTCCAAAAAAAAAAAATGATACTGAGTGAAGAAAATAAATCTCCAAATGATTCATATTTCAAGAGTCAATCTCTATAACAATCATGAAGTGACATAATTAGTGAAATGGAGAGCAGATTAGTGGTTGCTGGGTATAGGAAAAGGGGAGGAGGTGCGTATGCTATTAAGATGGAGCACAAAGCAGTCTTGCAGTGATGTTAGTTGCGTATCTTGTTTGTGGTGGTGATTATACAGGTTATACGTGTGACAAAATTACATAGAGCTACATACACACACACATATACATATGGTGCATGGACAGCTGGTCAAATCTGAATAATCCTTGTGGATTATGCCAGTGTCATATTCTAGGTTGCAATATTGTCCTATGGTTGTGTGGGATATTGGCACTGGACATGTAAGAACGGTTACAGGAGACTTCCCTGTACATCTCTTTGTGAACTTCTATCAATCTATAATTACTTCAAATTAAAAGTTTAAAAAAATAATGGAACACCTGTTTTTTTAATAGTTATATAAACTTTCACTCTATAGGAAATTAGACCTTATTCTAAATAAATTCTTTATTCTAGAGTTTCTTTAGTCAAGATGCATTTTTCCTGATCCACTCTGAGACCAATTTTTTTGTCCATTTAATTTACCACAATTTATTTCTGAAACAATGACTGCCTGTGTAATAAAATAAAATTACCGGGAAGCAAACCTACATCTATTAAGACTGTTTACATGTTTGTGAAATGTAACTATACAAAAGATATCAAATCTCATGAACAGAATAGTCATGCTACTCATTCAAATAATGTGACTCTATTATTTTAACAGTTTATGGCCCCCTTAAAGAGAAATAAGCTTCAGGATTAGAAATGCTACAGATCATTCCACCACCAGATATTTTCATTGACTGGGTTAGTGCCCTTTCAATACCAAGTTGATGAGCAATCATGGAAAACAATGTTATTAAGCTAGTTTGCATATTTATGAAGACTCAGTAGCTTAATAAACTTCTATTTGGCAATGAAAGTTTATGGAGATCACTAGAAATGTCAGAATCGTACTCTGAAGACACAATAAAATTTAGTAAGTTCTCATTTAAATTCCAACCTATCTAAAACAAAAAACAGTAGGGTTTTTTTATTAGCTCTAACTCATAACAAAATCCAATTTTCTTATGTAGTGTTCTGTTTACCTAATATTTAGTTGATCATATTGAAAGTCCTACCATACTCTAGAGTGCATGCAATAAATTTAAGGGATTTAGGCTTAATTTCATGAAAGTTGACTTCTACTCTCTTTAGCTGTACATAAAAGTTGATGGATAGTTAGAGAAAAGGGGTATAGTAGCTAAGATTACAAATAATACACCATACCCAATAAAGCTGCAACAACACTACCCCTAAAGCTAAAACATTATGCTATCACCCTGTGGTTTGGAACTAGATAATGAATCAGATCCTCTTGTTTTAAGCCGAGCATTTATCAGCTTAGAGTTTATCTCCACATTGACTGTTACTGCTCAAAGTAGAATTAAGAGTTAAGCTTTTATGTATTATAGCAACTGAAAGCAACTGATAAGTTTATAATGCTAATAGCCTTTAAAAAGCAGGATTCTGTAAGTTACATGTCAAGCTCCAGTCAGAGCATGGCCCTTTTTCTCCTCAGCTGCATGTATTCCACTCCTGAATCAGTTACTCACCTCTCTCTGTGGAACACAGAATACCAGGACAACCTGGATCATTTTCATGGCTGGCTGAGAAAGGACAGAAAAGATAAGTATCCCAAACTACACTATATATCTCAGCCCATCACAGTTACTCGGATTATTAAAATGATTTCTGTAAAAATCAAAGTAGAAATGTTTCTAAAGGGTATGTTTGTAATTTTAAGTAACTCACAGAGATCATCCCTGAGAAAAATCATAGAAGAATTAAAATCTCTGACTAAACAAGTTTTAGATAGATAAGGTTTTCACTTTTTTAACTAAGTTACTAAATTTTTTTTCGAGGTGGATTCTCTGCATAGATTCAGCCAAGCTGTTTATGCTAATAAGCCAAGACACTTCAACCAATATCTTTTCTTCATATTCATGTCTACCAGCCAATGGATGATGTGTGCAAAAAGCTAAGAGTAGAAGAAAAAAATATCCAGATCTAAACCAAACCAGAGGGAAAATCGGCAGTAGGTTTTGTATCCTTAACTTTATAGTCAAATTAAATAATTTTTTGAGAAGACACAGAGTTAATATTAGAGTGGAAGCTTTCCTCCTCCATATTTAGCTTTGTTCACCAAACCAATATATGATCATGCCAAATTGGCCTTACAATAAATTGGCTGCAAAATTCACTTTCCCTTCTTGCTTATACATTTTTTAACTTAATAAATATATATATACATTTTCTTTCTCCTCCAATCATTTTAAATCAAATAAGCAAATTTAACAAACTACAACATTAAATACATTGCAAGAAGAATAGTTCCCACTTAAATTCTAAAAAAGTTAGGTCCTTTTGACTTCATCAAATTCTTTTAAAATAATTATAGTAACAGCGCTGTTATAAGCTACAAAGGGCCAATATCATTGTCTCTGTTTTACAGATGAAGAAACTGAGGTTTATAGAAATTAAATGATTTTCCAAAATTATACAACTAATTAACAATAAAAATTTAGTGTATAGTTTTCTTTCACCTTCACTGTGCTTACTCAGAAAAGCACCATTTACAATTACATTTTAAAGTAAAGTTTAATTTAAAAAAAATGTTTTTGAATTAAAACACAGAAATTCATAGCATACATCATTTACTTCCTTTTTAAATTCCAGTTAGATAACCCCATATGCTGTTATTACTGTCAGTAACAGCAATATAATCTTAAATTTATCTTTAATTAATTCAAAGTAGAAAATCTTTGAACAGACACCTTTTTAATGACTTTAATTGATTCCGAAGCCAATTATGCCTTATTTTTAGTCTCCCACAGAGCCCAATTCTTAATAATCTTCCTTTTGTTGCAACTTAACCATTTGCATGAATCTTCTCTGACTTTTTAGAAACTAAGCCTGTTTTCTCAGTTGGAAGAAGTTTACATGCATAGATACAAAGGACAGTGCATATATGGAGGCACCACTCACAGCAATTGTCGAGTTGTGTGTTTATTAGGAAATGTTTCTGAAAGATGGCACTCCAAAGGCTTGCTCTAACAAAATCATTATGACTTGATAATTTTCTAACAGATGGAAATAAAATGTCTTGCAGAAAGATGACTTTCTCAATTCACAGAAAGACAACTAAATGGGCTAGCAGGGGTCCTGCTGATATCAAATACCTATGAAATACTAGCCTCACAGGGCAACTCTTTAAAAATCTTTAAATATGTCCAAAATAAGAGCTTTCAAAACTAGAAGGAAAAAGGGAAACAGGTAACAGATGTTGCAAAGAGTTAATACCTTTAATTTTTGAAGAGCACATTTAAGTGTAGAAGAATTTCTAAAAGAAAAAGAATTTATGTGGAAATTTTTCAGAAAATAATTATTGAATAGCACATTGAAAATGTTCAACTTCATTAATGTGCAAAGAAGGCTGGCAAGGCTGTGATGAAAGTATGACGAATGTGCTGCATTGGTATTGTGAACTGCAAAAGTCCTTTAAAAAAGGAATATAAAAATATGTAGTGAGAAGAAGAAAAAAAAAAAAACTTTCTGACACCTGACCTGATCATCCCACTCCTGGAATGGTACATAGGTATAAGAGATACTGCAGCATCACTGACATCCCTAACCCTCTCCTCAATACCATTTTCTGGCCAGGCTTGGCCCTGTTTCATAGTTCTAGTTAAGGAAAGTAAGAAGTAAGAGCAAGCCTTTTGGGTGCACTTTTCCCTTTTTTTGCTTTTTAGGGCTGTGCCCACAGCATATAGAAGTTCCCAGGCTAGGATCAAAGTTCCCAGGTCGAATTGGAGCTACAGCTGCCAACCTATGCCACAGCTACAGCTCACAGCAACACCCAATCCCTGACCCACCGACTGAGGCCAGGAATCAAGCCCATGTCCTCAGGAATACTAGTCAGATTTGTTTCTGCTGTGCCACAATGGGAACTCCCCCTTTCATTCTTCTTTCTTCCTACTTTACATGGGAAAGTGGTAGTTGAAGCTGGAGCCGCCATATAAAAGATCAAAAACATCATAGAGACACTGGCCTTGAATTCCATGAACCACCGAACCAATGCCAACAAAAACCACATAACCTACAAATGTGCAATACAGGAGAAATAAATTCTGGTTTGTTTGAGTCACTTAATGACATATGAAGGAATAAATTTAATAAAAAGTATTGCCTAATATGCTTCTGACTGCTTCTTTCAACGTTTTTCTGTAAGAGTGAAAAAAGGAAAGCAACCATTCACCTACTAATTGGAAGATTTTAGGAATACCAATGCAAACAAATCAAATGATCCATCTGAAGATCATGTGTTTGGTGGATTGATTGTATTAATGACCCCAATTTTTTTATCCTTTCCTAGATTCACACTTTGGACATAACACTTTGCAGTTACTCTTAACAAGGAGGCAGGACAATTTTCCCACTTGTGATTCTGAGTTCAGCAATGGGACTTGCCTTGAGCAAGGGGACTTTAGCAACCATGGCACAAGTTGTCTTGAAAAGTATTTCTTCAGTGTGCTTGTCCAAACAGTAGCACCTCCGCCATCACCAGGAAAATAAATCCAGGTGAGCCTGGTGGAGGCCAACACATGTGAGTGGCGCCAAGTCTCCCTAGTTGTCTGAGCTGAGGCCATTCTAAGCTATCTGACAGCCAGGCAACTCTCAGACACATAAGGAAGCCCTGCCAAGTTCAGGAGAGCTTCCCTAGATAGCCTGCAGCTGCCACGTGTGGAAGCCCAGACAAGATCAACTGAGCCTACTGCAGATAAGCTGAATTCTATAGACTCATGAAACATTACTGTTCCATGTCACAAGAGGCTTTGTGATTGATTCACAGTATTTATGTGGCAATAGGTAACTGATATAATGCAAAAAAATAATTTTATAAAATATGTATTCATCCATTTAATATTCAAAGCTCATCTACAATATACCAGGCATTACATTCAACAAAAAGAAGTAAAATACAGAATTGTACTACTCTATGAGGACAAAGTTGTAAACAATATGACATAGATGGGAAAAGTCAGGAAGAATGCTAAGGCCATATGTTGTCTTTGTTTGTTGTGACTTTCCTTTAAAATGGCCTTTCATGTGCCATGGGTATAGGTCTGTGACATGCAAAGGATGGAGGAGGAAATGTAAATTGAAAGAGTTGAGAGTTCCTGTCATGGCTCAGTGGTAATGAACCCGACCAGTATCCATGAGGACATGTGTTCAACCCCTGGCCTCACTCAGTGGGTTAAGGATCTGGCGTTGCTGTGAGCAGTAGTGTAGGTTGCAGATGCCACTCAGATCCCACTTTGCAGTGGCTATAATGTAGGCCAGCAGCTACAGCTCTAATTCAATAACCCCTAGCCTGGGCCCTAAAAAACAAACATCAAACAATTGAGTGAACTACAAGAATGATGTAGAAATGGGTAAGGAGACATTGGGACGATTAATCAGTCCTTTTGGGGATAAAGAATATGAAAACATGTTTGTAGGTTCAAGTGAAAGCACCAGAAAAGACAGAGCATTAGGAGAGATGATATAGGATAGCTGATACATGAGGTCAGTGAGGATGGGCAGGGGGCCACAGGACACCCAGCATAATTCAGTGCTGAACTGGAAGGAAAAGAGTTCATCTCTGTCTCTAAAACAGGGGGAGAGGATGGGAGAGTTTTATGTGCTTTTAACTGTAGAAAGCAATAAAGCTCCTACTTCAAGGGCTGCACTTTAAGCCTCAACGTAGCAAAATTATCTACTAAGGGTGAAGAGAATGAGATGGGGATGAAGCTAAAAGGGTTTTCCCCTCATTTCTATTTTTGCTGCCTTAACAGTTTCTGCCCTAATCTGCTTTAAAAGATTCTGTGGTTGTAAATTCCTTAGTAACATTTTGGAAATAAAATAACCAAAAAAATGGATCTAATCAAAAATAACATATAAGAGATCATGATGTTTCAGTGAAAAATATAATTTTCCTCCCCCACTGCTGCCATATTGCTTTTTTTTTAACAGCATGCAGAATGAAGCTGATATAAATAATTTAAAAACTAGTTTTACTTTGACAACCAAAGAATTAAAAGTTATGAATTTTGCAAAATATAATAGACTGGGGTCCAAAATTACTGACATCCATATTTTCCTTGACTTCATCCAGTTACAGGTTAACTTAAGTAAGCAGTTTGGTTACTTCTGTGCTCATGTGTGGATGTTTTCCCCTCCTCAGCTCAGTGGGTTACAGAACTCAGCTAATATCCATGAGGATGCAGATTTGATCCCTGTCCTCCCTCAGTAGGTTAAGGATCCGGCAATGCCACAAGCTGCAGCATAGATCGCAGATGCTGCTCAGATCCCGAGTTGCTGCGGCTGTGTTGTAGACCAGCAGCTTCAGCTCTGATTCAACACCTAGCCCAGGAACTTCTATGTGCCTCAGGTGTGGCCCTAAAAAAAAAAAAAAAAAAAAAAGACTTTATATGGTCAAACTCCAATGTTTTTCCTCAGAGGTTCCTAATATGCCTGGGGTCATAACCCCCCTAAAAACATACATTTGTGGGCACAGATTGAAATTTTGCACATCATTCCAGGAGGTTTACAGATTCCACAAAGCCCACCCAAGTGTCCTCACTGAATCTCTTCTAGATCATGTTTTCTAAGGTCCCACTAGATTAATAAATCTATGAAACTATGTTTGTTCTCTTTGGTGCTGCATCAGCCTTACCTAGAATGCCAATTCAGTGTTACCAAATCGACATTTCACCTGAGGCACCAAGATGCAATAGATCAAAAGGCAGGATTTACAGAGAAAATTAGGAGACCTGGTCCCCTGACTCCTGGACCAGTTAGCCAGATAAAGGATTTTTGTATAAAGATTTTTTTTCTGGATATACCACATACTCAGACCCAACTACCCATCTTCTAACTGCACCCTTACCTGAAGCCTAGTAAGCAGGGCAGGCAGCTTCAATGTGACACTTGGAGAGTGTGTGATTTGTGTCTCCTCTGTTGGGAGGCAGCATGAACCTGGAGCTGACTTCTAACCTGGGAGATCCAGAGGGGCAGAGATGTGACCAACTTCTTCAGAAAGGGATTACTCAGAATTTAGAATCAGCCTGTACTCCCAGAACTTATCAGAGGAAAGAACACAAAGGTGTTTTTATGTACCTGCATTGCCCTACACGACTAAGAGCCAATGTGGGTCAGCATCAGTCCTATCCAGTAGATGAGAAAAGACCGAATAACAGGAGTTCCCATTGTGGTTCAGCAGGTTAAGAACCCGACATAGTGTCTCTAAGGAAGCAGATTTGATCCCTGGCCTCACCCAGTGTGTTAAGGATCCAGCATTGCCACAAGCTGCAACACAGGTCAGAGATATGGCTCAGATCTGGTGTTGCTGTGGCATAGGCTAGCAGCTGCAGCTCCAATTCCACCCTTATCCCATGAACTTCCATATGCCACAGGTGCAACCATAAAAAGAAAGGAAAAAGAAAAAAAGACTCAGCAACAAAAAGCTGAGGTGGAAGTCAGAAATCCTAGGGCTTGCAGATGGAGGTTCATACATTCACTGACATCAATGTGCATCCCCCCTCCTGCCCAAAGAAGCTGCAGGTGAGAAATCTCTACTGATGGGAATCATGGCAGGAGCCTTGAGAGAACCTCAAAGAAAGTGAATTTTATCTGCCTGAGCCAGCTCACCACCATTATTTCAAGTAAGAACTTTATTATAGCCTTTACCCCTTCATCTATACCCCTCTTCTGTCCTCTTTTCCCTGCCAGAAATAACAAGCTGTGTTGAGAGAAGAGGGGAGGAATAAAGAAAAGAAGGGCCATAACACTCCCTCTCACAGCAGAGGGAAAGGACAGGATGGATGACACGCCAGTTATGAAATTTTGATCACTGTGGAAGACTGAAGACTCTAATTTCTGAACTGATAGTGTTCGTGACTTAACTCCACTGTGGGCAGTTCTTTTACTTAGGTCTGCTGAACCTGCCCACCGTTTTTTTAGTGGAAAAGCCTCTTCCAGGAAATGCAACTTTAGAGAAATCAGGGGAGACTAAAACAAAATTGCATTTTGATCGTGTCTCTCACACTATTTGTTCAATCTATATGTTCAGTTTACAGCATGAAAATTTAATAATGTTTCAGAGGTTGAAAGCTGTTGGCATGCATGCCTGGTAAGGCTAGCAAATGAGTGTATTTAGCTGCTGTAATGATTTTTTTAATTTAATAAGAATACCTTTAGGTGAAACATGCACCCTCCAGTTTAGCTCTACATGGCTTGCATCCCCTCCCATCTACCCTTCAGAGTCCCTCATTTACGTCCCTGGCTAGTTGATGAAGGCACTGGAGTTTGAGGTGGGAAGGTCTCCACCTTAGAGTGACAGAGATGGATTTTATGTAAATTCAAGCAAATCTAAGTCAAAATCTTGGTTTCAGAATGTATTGGCTTAGTGACCACAGACAAGATATTTAATGCTTCTGAAAAGACTTATCTATAAAATATATTAGATGTCTATCTCATCAGTCACTTAGATGTTAAATAAGAGATTGTGTGCACCTAGCACAGAGTGATGGCCCAGTGAATATTAGCTTCCTTTCTCCTCTTTATTTTTATTACTAAGTCCATTAGATGAGAAAATAGGTTTGTATAAATAACTGTTCATTGCATATACTGATAGCTTTTCTTCTAACTGTTTTGAAGCCTTTAGTAAAATTACATTAAGGGAAAATTCCACCTAATTATAAAATAATAACCAAAAATTGAGCTGGCCTCAATTAAAACAATTTCATCCAAGACTCTTCAAAACATTAAAGTTAAAATATGTGGCAACAGCATAATTAAAAAGTCAAAAGTCTTGTAATTGCCTTGTTTTTGCAGTGAGTAAAAGTAAATGCATGAAAATTTTAAATTCTCTCTAAAGGACTGTGTTTACCTTTTACTTGGCCTCATCAATTTTTAATTGTTTTTTTTTTTAACTGTCATATTAACGTCCTTTTCAATGACTACTTCAATAACTATAGCTTCAGGGTGATTAAGCTTTGTTGTTGAATGAGTAGTTTTAACTGCTGGTTTTTCCAAGGAATTACATGTTCTTGACTGGCGTTGACAGCTCATCAACAGAAGAGTTACAATGGCTTGTTGATAGATCAAATTCTAAATGAAGGTTGTATTTATGTTGACATGACTGGGAATTAAGACATAGTCAAAGCAGCTCGCAGCAAAGCAGTTACCTAGTCTAACCATGCATTCTGTGCATAAACCTCTCAATCACATCTCTGATAAATGACTGTCTCCCGCCATTCCCCCAGAATGGAAAGAAACCTCCAATAAAACAATTCACCATGACCATGAGCATCTCATTACATTTTGACAGGTGTAAGTTTTAGAGCATTTCCTTCTATTGAACTGAAATCAACTGGCTCCTTACCAGAGATCTCTCCAGTCTCTGCCATCTAATACCTACATACAGAGCCACCACAGTTTTATCTGCCCAGAGATCTCAGCTCAAATGACATCGAAGATGAATGCTGTCCAGCTGCAGGTGTGCTGCAGTTAAGCTAGTTGATAATTGTTTCTAATAGCATCAAAATTGATCCCTTTTAAGGCTGTGATGTGTATGTGTGTGTGTTTAATTTGTTTATGAGTAAAATCTGAGGTAAAGTTCCTGATCAGAGTTGCTGCGAGATGGTACCTTTAAAAAATGGTGTCTTCAGCTTATCAAAGAAAATAAAATCCTTTTTTCTTTATCACCTGAATGTTCTTCAAAATGAAGAAACTGCTAGGGAAAAAAGCTGGAGGATCATGTGACAAGCAGTGACTTTTGTGACTGTAGCTTTGCTATGTAATAGGCCCTGTGATAAATGCTCTGTTCCCATTTCCACTATCAGTCGGCCATGGTAGGGACTATCATCTTTGCCTTTAAGACTGAGGAAACTGAGGCAAAGAAAGAAAGCAATTGCCCAAATCCACACAACTAATCAGTAAAGAAGGCAGGATTTTTACACCATGAATCCAATCCTATAGCCCAATCTCTTCACCTCTGTGCCATTTAGTTACCCAAACAATTTAATGCAGAATGCCTAGCCAGTATTTTGTTTTTTTCTTCAGAGAGCATCTATGCAATCAGTAACCTACTTAAGTTCTTCATTCCTGTCTTTCATAAACTATGTAAATTTTAAGGTCTTGGTCCAGGGCATGTGACATCCAGGAGAGGAGCTCCAGATGGTTTCCAGCAGTATAGATGGTGCCTATGCCAAGTAAAATTGCAAAATTCATCTTGTCTTCTCTCCATCTAGATAACACTCCCCACCTTACTCTCAGAGGGTGAGGGTAGTTAGAGTACTAATAAGAAGTTGATCGGTTGTTCCACTCTTAAACTATTTAGGACATTATAGAATGATGAACTGTTTGGAGATGATTTCTTTCATATTCCTGAAGACCAGTGGAAGCAATGTTAACTAATTCTCAGATAACAAACCAAGCAAGCTTTTCTCAGATGATGAGATCTAGAGGAAGAAGAACCTTCCCCACCTCACCCACAGCAACATGGATCACCCCCTCAACCCCCACATGCAAACAAACATTCATTCACACATGAGAATAAATAAAAGTGAAACATGCTAAACCTGAAATCACTTCTATCACTCACACTATGCTCTCTATAGCCCAGGCAACCCTAGAAGTAGAATGGCGCCACGATTTTATCATAAGAGTGGACTAAATCAGTCAACTTGTTTTTTCTCAGACCGAAGACGGGGTTATCTCTTATCTCTGCCAATGATAAGGGTTCTTTATTTTATTTATTTATTTTAATTTTAGGGCTGTACCCGAGGTGTGTGGAAGTTCCCAGGCTAGGAGTCTAATCAGAGCTACAGCTACCAGCCTATGCCACAGCCACAGCTAACAGCAACACGAGATCCAAGCCAAATCTTCGACCTATGCCACAGCTCAGAGCAACACCTGATCCTTAACCCACTGAGTGAGGCCAGGGATTGAACCTGCATCCTCATGGATCCTAGTGGGGTTCGTTAATCACTGAGCCACGAAGGGAACTCCTGAGAGACAGGCTTCTAATGGTCATTGTTGGATAAACCCATTCCTCATTTCCTCCTAATAGAAACTCCAATATGTCCCAACTTCTACTGATCCCAGTAGGCTCCTGCTGCCGCAGTGGGTGCTGGATAATCTTAACCAGTCTTTATAATGCCACCCTTCTTGCCAGTGATCTATTTAGCAACCTAGGTTTAAGCCAATTAAAACACTTCATAGATACCCTTGGAAACCAATCCTGGCCCAAGGATGAGCCCATGACCTAAAGAGATAAACAAAACTGAAAGGACAAACTTGTTCAGACAATAAATAACTTGATCAGAGAACAAGAATTTAAAGTAAAACCAATAGTTTATCATTCTTTAATATACAGTTCAAGCTGGTAAGGTAGCTCTCCTCCACAAAACTGTCACATGTCCCAGCTACTTTCACCTTACGGCTTTGCCTTTTTCTATACCTGACTTCCATCTCAAGGACTAAACCACCAACAACCCCTCATTCCATCATATATATATACATATATATATATACATATATATACATATACACACACACACACACACACACACACACACACACACACACAGACTAAGAATTATAGTAATTGGCTCACGTGATTATGGAAGCCATGAAGTCCCACAAGATGCCATCTGCAGGCTGGAGAGCAAGGAAAGCCAAGTGTTTAATTGAGTACAAGTCCGAAGGCCTGAGGACCAGGGTAGTTAATGGTGTAATCACATTAGAGTCCAAAAGCCTGAGAAAGGAAGGAGATGGCAGAATTGTAAGCTCTGGTCCAAGTTTTAAGGCCCAAGAACCAGGAGAATTTACGTCCAAGGGCACCTCAGCTCAGGCAGAGAGCAAATTCACCCTTCCTCCTGCTTTTGTTCTATCCAGACCTTCAGCAGATTGAATGATGCCCACCTGCATGGATGAGCAGCTCTGCTTCACTCAGTCTACTGATTCAAATGCCGATCTCTTCTAGAAACAGCCTTGAGACACATGTTTTCCCAGATATCTGGGTATCATTTAGCCTAGCCAAGCTGGCACATAAAATTAGCCATCACAAGGAAGAATAGATATTGGATAATGACAAAGGAGTCTAATGTATTGAGGAAGAGCTATTTTCTTCTGGACATGGCCAAGGAAAGCAAGCTTCCTTGGACTTTTCTGGCAACCATGTTAACACAAGGGAGAAGCCAGCCTGAGAATAAAAGCAATGCAGAGAAAAGAGCCAAGAGAACAGCAGAGAAACAGAGCAAGCGTCCTGGTTTCCTCGTGACGGGGGGCCATGCAACCTCTCAAGCACCTATTAGGTGAGATGATGAATTTCTTGATTGGCTGAATTAGGTTTCTTATTAACTGCAGCTGAAAGGAGCCTAACTACTACAATAGCCAAAACACAAACAAAAGGAGAAGGGCAGGAAAGAAGCAGCTGAACCCAATGACCTCATCATAATTAATGAGGGCTTAATTTTTCATATTAGATAGATCAAACTTTCTTACTGCTTTTTATTCTATCCTCTATTCTTCCTTTTCTACTGAAAGGCTTTATGTCATCTGTATTTAAAAACAGAACTAATTCGATGCATCTGATAGGATGGGCTTCCTTGTGCTGAATTGCAAGTCTCTAAGTGTGGTTCACAGTGATACATCTTAATTAGAGAGGTTCATTGTGACCTCTAAGTCAATTGAAATTGCTCAACGGCTCCGTTGTAAGTAGTGTTCAGTGAAGCTGCGGAAGTGTGAATAATCATCTAAAATCATCCTCATTGCACACCAAGAACAACACCTAATATCAGCTTAATGCATAAAAGTACAAGAAGAAATGGAAGATGTGCTTTCATCATGCTATGTAGTGTCCTACAGTTACTTAAATGTCTGCCCAAAATACACTGCATTTAAACTATTCTAAGTTTTAATCCATAATTCTATAACTAAGTTTAACTCATAAATTCACACCTCGGCCAAAGCCATATTTACAGTCCCATTGCAAGGACTAATTTATGCTTTTCCCACACACAGGGAAAATGACTACTTCTGTCACTTGGTAGAGCAGAAATCATGGCAACATGCCAAGTGGTTTTACAGGGGGAAATCAGTTGTAAGGCATATTCTCCAAGACTATATCAGTAGCATTGCAATTATATGTACCTTAATCTACACAATAAAACATTCACCACCTCCCTCACTCCATCCCAGCTCTCCTCCCTTAGAAAATATGTTCCTGTGTTTAAAGACCTATGTGCCACTCTGACTGGGTGATTAGTATTATCAGTTCTAAATGCATGAATAACTGCTCAGATACTTCTCACAAATGGTCACCTGAATTTGAATTTTTTTCCTACAGCAAATCTTGCACAGTCAAATATTTCAGTTTATTACCATGTATCCCCTTCTAACATCACCTCTCCTGGTAAAGCATGGAACAAAATCTTAGAATATTTCCTTTGAACTGTAGTGTTTTCTAACAACTTCTGATCACAACACTTCTGAGAGAGATTTCAGTTTATTTGCAGATGTTATTTTGTAAAACAAGTACGTGAATGCATATGTACATCACGGTAGAATGTACTGATCAGCAAACATTCACACCAACTTCTCTCTCCCTTGCTCCATGGGAAGAGTGTATTTCTCAGCCCAGTTAGGCGTTTGGTCAGATTTTCCCTTGCAAATGGAAACTGAGTGAATTTGACTTACATTGCATGCAAGCAGAAACTCTTAGTAAAAGTTTCTATCATTCATTGTGCTTCAGCCTTCCACCCTAAATAATGCCTGCTCCTTCCACTTAGATTCCAGAATGAAGGGATATATAAAACAGACTTGAACCCTATCCACAGCCCAGAGCCCAGCCCAGGAGAGCCAAGCAGAGCTGATTAAAGCTACAACCAACCTGTAAACACAGAGTGAAAAATAAATAATATAAGCCATTGAAATTTGGGGGGTTATTACTACAGAAAAAGCTAATATATACCCAGTGCTTCCAAAGGGCATTTAAGAAGATATAATAAGTATAACCCCAAATTGATCCTTTTAAAAGAATTTGACCAGAATACAGCCAACTGGAAACCCAAAGGGCCATTTTCTTCTTGACACTTTAATAGCTTTATCTTTTGTCTGCTCTGACACTTCTTGGTAGAGCTGAATAGCCCAAAACTGCTTGACAAGTCTTTGAACACCTGAGGGTACAGGATGGGAAATCCCTATTAAGGAGTGTAAAATTCTAACTTGATGAGGATAAATGGAGTTAAATTGAACCCTGAATCTGGCTCCTTCCATTTTAATCCACCTCTCAGTTTCTCTCACCTTCATGTCACTGGGATATGACATTCTTACCTTCTAAGAACTTTAAAGGGTAAGATAGGGATGCTGTCATATTCATTTTTGTATTAATTCCCCCAGTGTTTATCAGTACCAGCCACAGAATAGGCCTTCCATAGATAGGAGTAAACAGATAGACAGATAGATGGATCTAGCTATTCCATGCCAGGGTAAACTGCAACATTTTTGGAAAAATCTGCTTCACTGGATTCTCACCAAATGCATCCCACATGATGTCAGCCATATTTCACTATTTGCAGTTCTGCAAATTCACCCACCTCTTTCCAAAGTGTAATTCTATCTATAGGAGCCCCTGCCAGGAGTGGCCTTCCTTCCTCTTCACCAGAAAAGCTCTTCCAGACAGTTTAATGTCATCTCCTCTTTCCCACTAAACTGCCAGCTCCATAAAAACAAAGACTCATCTTTCTTGTTCAAAGCTGTATCTGCAGCATCTAGCATGGTGCCCGGTATGAGGGAGATGTTCAATGAATATTTATTAAATGAATACTTGAGAAGAAATTAATTCAAAAGCTCCCCTAATCCTCCCAGACTGCTTTTAACCTCTCTTCTGTTCTCCTCTTATAATTAATAAATACCTAAATACCATAATGAAAAAATGTACAAAATTGTATGATGTTATCTATGACAGTACCGAATAGTAAGTGACCGATAAGTATTTGAGGAGTGGAGTATTTATGACAGAAAAAAAACTGGGATTTTCAAATCCCTGCCTGTGGGGGTTTTTTTTAGTACATATAACTGAGAAGTGGTTTTACAGTGAGAGATTCAACAATCCAATTTGCTTAGGTCATCTCTAAACTATGTTTTCTTTTCTGGCACAGTCTCAACTTGATGATGAGCAGAGACTGCTTGGGTCCTGCTAGGCATGCATGAGCATGCACACGCACATGCACCTATTTTAATTTTTTTTTCACTATTTTTGGCCTTCTTTGTCATCATTTAAATTGCCTTCAATGATACTTCTTATTTTTTTGAATATTTTTCCCTCATTTTAAATTCATCTTAGATCATTTTCTTACCTATAAGATATGAGACTCCATTTCCCAATGTAACCACTCACTAACTCCATAAGCATGCCTTGTAATCTCCTGGCAAGTCACTGCTGCAACATGAACCCCAGTTTCTAAGACAATAAACCTCCCTGGAACATCACAGCATAATGTTCCCAGGCTGGCATTAACCACTGATGGGGTAGTCTTTGAAAATAGTCTTGAAACCAGTGATCCAGTTATAGCGCTGTATTCCTTAATCCTTTCCCCTTTTTTGATGAGGGCAGGGGGGAGTGCGGTGCCTGGAAGTTCCCAGGCTAGGGGTGAAATTGAAGCTACAACTGCCGGCCTACGCCACAGCCACAGAAATGTGGGATCCAAGCCACATCTTTAATGTACACCACAGCTTACAGCAAAGCCAGATCCTTGACCATCTATGCAGGGCAGGGGATTGAACCCACATCCTCATGGATCCTAGTCAGGTTCGTTAACTGCTGAGCCACAAAGAGAACTCCTCCTTTCCTTTTTTTAAATGAAGCAATTGTTTACTGATGAATAAGTTTTCTTTTTCCTTTGTCCAACACTGAATTGGCCCAAATTTCAAGTTTAAGAAATGTCAGCAATGTTGTATCTCAGGGATATAAAAAATTGCCTCTCATTTGTTGTTCTCCAGATCCACCTCAAAAAAATTCCCATCAGTTTCCTAGTTTCTGAAATTCCACCATCAGATATTCTTAGTTTGTTTGTTTCCTTTTAAAAGGTAAATATTCAGGAGTTAAAGTAAGAAAGGATTTTTAGTCACTTACATCTAAGCATTAATTCACTTTTTTGGAAGCAACTTTACTCCTAAAAAGATAGAGAACCATCAGGGGAACTTACATTTGAGAGTCTTGTAAATCTAAGATGAAGGAATGAAAAGGAGGAAGGGGCTCAGAAAACAAACTGATTCACTTGCTGAAAAAGAGAAGTGGGTTAAAACTCAAGAGTCTTGTATGCAAACAGTCCAAAGAACTCCTATAAATCAATACGAAAAAGACAACCCACTGAAATTTGTTCAAAAAATTGAAACAAGCACATTGCAAAAGAGGATATTCTTTTTTTTTTTTTTTTGTCACATCTGCTTCATGGGGAAATTCCTGGGCCAGGGACTGAACCCATGCCACAGCAGCAACTCCAGCCCCAGCTGCCACAATGACAACACCAGATCCTTAACTTGCTGCACCACAGAAAACTCCCAACGGTTAATCATTATATGAAAAGATGTTCAACATTTTAAATACAACTGATGCACACAAGAGCATGGATGATGTTCCAGACAGATGTTAAGGACACAGGAAATATTATACACTGTATGATTCCATTTATATGAAGTTCAAGAACATACAAAATAAATCCACAGTTAGACATTAGAGTAGTGATCACATTTGTGAGGTGGGGTGATTTGGCTGGAAGTTGGCACAAGGAAGCCTTCCAGGTACTGGAAACAGTCCATGTCATGATGTGGTGATGACTTCATGGATATCACCATCTGTTTAAAGCCACCAAGCTGTATATTCAACATATCTGCACTTTTCTGTAGGAATATCATATCCTAAATTTTTGTTTCCTTTTGCAAATCAGAATCCTATGATTGGAATGTGAATACTGCAGGTCCTTGGTCACATATTTTGAGTTACAGAATCCAGCATTTGGACCCTTCCCTGCAGAGTTGCTGGTGAGGAGATCCTTTGCAGGCCCAGGTGAAAGCTTCTGCCTCCTTTGGTTCTTAACTTTGCCAAGTCAGCTTCTGATTTTCCCACAGAGTTCTTGAGACCTCTCCTGCTTGTCAATCCAAGGTCTTAGAAACAGATTTAGGGTCCCAGGAGGTAATACCCAAATATGAAAATGTTGTTCTTGGATTTTTTTGTTTAACATTTTTCTTTTTTCTTTCTTTTCTTTTTTTTTTTTTTGTCTCTTTAGGGCTGCACCCATGGCATATGGAGGTTCCCAGGCTAGGGGTCTAATCAGAGCTGTAGCTGCCAGCCTACACCACAGCAACGTGGGATCCAAGCCACATCTGCAACCTACAGCACAGCTCACAGCAAGGCCGGATCCTTAACGCACTGAACAAGGCCAAGGATTGAACCCGCAATCTCATGGTTCCTAGTCAGATTTGTTAACAACTGAGCCATGACGAGAACTCCTGTTTAACATTTTTCTTCTGCGGAGACTGAACCTTTTGAAATAAACTGCTTACCTAGTACTTCATGGGGTAGTTAACTAAGAACATCAATGAACCAACTTGCTGGATTAAGTGTTTTATCAAGTTCTCATAGAATAGTTATGGCATTTAGGTCCTTGGTCATCCCTGAGACAAAAAAAAAAAAAGATGGAACAACAACTGTATTTACTCAGTTGCATCTTCTATTAGACTGTGACTTCCTTGAAGACAAGAAATTATCTCATTCATCTTTGTATTCCTGGCGTCAAGCCTGGAGCCTGGTACATAGTAGGTGCTCATTAATTTTCCTGAATTAAAATGAATGAATAAGACCTTCACAAAACCTTTTGCCAGAGGCAATTTTAACTTGCATACAACATCCAAGGAGAGTGGGCATGCTGCTCTGGCACCAGCTCTGACATTGAATAATCTGGATGTTCCAAATTTCTTGTTGCTCATTTATCCTCAGGGAAAAAAAAGGGGAAGCAGGGGAGGATTGTGTTTGTGGGCCTGGTAGACACATCCCAAACGCATCACCCTGCGTGACAGCTCAGATGAGGCAGCAGCAAGACCAAGGCCACCTGCCCTGCTGTCTTCTGACTGCTGATGTTACCTTAATCACTGAGCCGAAGCAATTTCCTGCCGCTAACCCCGCCATGGTCCACTGGGAGGTCTCATTTGTCACTGTCATTACATTTCAGATCAGCAAAACATCCATCTTTAGTTGGGCCCTCCTTCAGTGCCTTGTTCAGGTGCCTTGCTCATGGTGAGCACTGCAATCCAGGACAGGGGTCCTCGGTGCCTCAATATGAAGGTAGATTCATGCACTTTGATGTATTAACTCTATTAATAGTGATTTTGAGAAAAGGGTGAGCCTCAGTCTCATTTCAAAGGAGTAGCATTTTATTTTTATGTGTCCTTTTTAAAACACACATTTTTGCATTTTTTTTAATGATGCACATATTCTATGGAAAGACCTTGATTAAATGTAAAGGTCCAATTCAACCATTGCTGTCACCTGGGATACTGCACTGAGCCCAAACCAGTACTGGTTTTATTCCGCCCCCCAACAAATAAGCTGAAAAACTAATACATATCTAACTCCCAAAAGGAGTCTGAACCACAAGCAAATGCATCCTCTCACATTTGATTGGAATAGAGCTGGCTTTTCTTTTTTTAAAGCCACACCTGAGCTATATAGAAGTTCTCAGGCTAGGGGTCAAATTGGAGCTATGCCTGCCAGCCTATGCCATAGGCATAGCAACATCAGATCCTTAGCCCACTGAGCAAGGCCAGGGATAGAACCTATACCCTGAAGGAGACTACGTCAGGTTCTTAACCCACTGAACCACAACAGGAACTCCCAAGAGTTGGCTTTCCTATTTAACAAATATCTGTCTAGCATTTACTACATGCCAGATACAATTCTAAGAGTTTTGCAAACATGTAGACTCATTTGTAACACCAAAATCTCACTTTATGGATGAAAAAACTAAGGCATAGGTAGACTAAGTGTCTTGACCAAGGTCGCGTGGCTAGTAAATGAAACTCTGACACAGTGCATCCTGTTTCTGAATCCACACACTTAAGCACTACAGTCAGACAACAGAGGGTCTTTCAACCCAAATGTCAAGCCCATTGTGCACATGTGTGAGTGCACAATGAGCAAGTGGCCCACAAAATTGTGCTTCTAGCACCATTTCCCACATTTTCTACCTCACAGCCACTAGCTGGGTCTCCAGAAGCAGGTATTCAGGGAGAATGAAGGGGTGGGAAAGGAGGCAGGACTGGGCAGGGAAGAGCCTAACTGCAAGGAAGGCCAACAGAGCCTCAGTCAGGCAGCAGAGTCTGGAGTGTCTATGGCCCATCCAGGTGGCCACAAGGGGCTGAGGCGGCCAGGCTTTCATCTACTCACCTTGCTGGGTTACCACTTCAGGGCTGTCCTGGGAAGGGCATAAGCTCAAAAAAGGCAGCTCTGCAGCTAAGACAGACCTTGAAGGAACTGGCCTACTACCATTCTTTTGCATCTAGATTTTTCCTTGTAAGGGGTCTGGGTGCCCCACCTCTGAGTCTACCAAACTCAGAGGAAAGTCAAGATTTTAGAATAGCCCCAAAGACAGACACAATCTGTGACCCCATTGCCTCTCTGTCCTCACCCTCTTCCTGCAGACCCCCTGGTCTCCTTGTCAGGCAACACCCTCCCTGAGGGATTTTTGTCCTCGTGTTCCCTCTGTTTGCTCAAGTGTCCACACGATTTGCTCTTTTGCCTTCTTCATATCTTGGCTCAGATATTACATTTCAATAAAACTTTAAATCCTTCTCACCACCCCTACAATGCTACCCTGCTACACCCAATTCTCCTTCCTGCTATTTCTCCCCATACCATTTAGCACATTCTGACATACTATATAATTAATGGGTTTTTTTTCTTTCTTTTCATAAGCTCTTTGAAGACAGAGGATTTTTTTTTTTCCCCTGTTGTTGCTCACTGATTTATCCTCAGTACCAAGAACAATGCCTGGCATACAGTAACCCTGAAGAAACGAATGATTACACAGAAAGTAAAACTAGGAAGATTCTGCCTCCTCAGCTCCCTCCACAAGCTCAAGACAAGAGAGATGTCTTCCAGAGTACCCCTTGTGGCTGAGTAGTAATGAACCCAACTAGTATCCACGAGGACACAGGTTCAATCCCTGGCTTCACTCAGTGGGTTAAGGATCCAGAATTTCCATGAACTATGGCATAGGTCACAGACTTGGCTCAGACCTTGCATTGCTGTGGCTGTGGTGTAGGCTAGCAACTACAACTCCAATTTAATCCCTAGCCTGGAAATTTCCATATGCCACAGGGGTGGACCTTAAAAAAGCAAAAGGAAAAAAGAGAGAGAGACATGACTTCCATGGATTTTCTACCTCAGAGGAAAGGAACCCTAAACATGCAAATCTCTCATGTCATCTCTATGAGAGGTAAGGTAATTCTTATAATTCAACCAACAATAAATATGCTTTAATTCTAGTTCGTAAAACAATCAAACATTCCTACTAAACAATGCCACCAAATTCACACGAATCATGTGCCAATTTGATCAGAGCACCAGAGCATTATCAGTAAACCCCATGGGTTTCAGCTGCAGTTCTACATGTAACCCACTCTTGCTGAGGTATCAGTGGATTCTTATCCCCTTCTCATTCCCTTTCCCACTTGGGATGATAGCCTTGAGAAACTGGGCTACTACCATTCTTTTACCAGGTTTTGACCAGTCAAGATTTTTAGTAAAGTCTCTCTTGTCTTTATTCCACCGGTTAGGAGTATGAATTCATGGCTCCCCCACCTACCAGTAGTCTATCCTTTGGCACATAGCCTAACTGCCCCATGCTTCAGTCTCCTCCTGTGATCCATCACTTAAAGCACTTTAGACATAAAGCTCTGTGCCCTGCACATTGTTGGGACCTAGAAGATAATAATTATTATGACTCCATAATTCCCAAGATCTCTCCTTCCTGCCCCACCCCAAACTTTGTCATTGGCAACTGGATTGTTATTAATTTTTCCTTTTCCCTAAGTTCTTCTTCCAAGTCTTACAGCATTCTTAAATCTTAAAATCTTACAGTCTTCTTGACTCATTTTAAAACCTATTTGTAAGTGGGTTTACAGGTAGAGAATATAGTTGTAATTCCCAGGACTTGGGATGCCCCATTTGGGGCTGGGGTGAGAGATAAAAATGTACTGGGTCCCCATTCAGAAGGAGCATCATGTCCAGCAACAGGAGACACATTCCCCTGCCATAGTTGTAAAGTTCTTCCTGCAACCCTGGGGAACTGATCCATAGTCCTGTGTCCCCAGAGGGTGAGGGGAAAATATGTAGCTCTTTGAAATACAATAAAACATAAAACATGTAATTTCATAAAGCCAATTTCTTAATTGTGAAATTTGTCACCATTTTATTTACTTTACAACAAACTAGTAATTTGCCATTGTTTTAAATTAAGATAGAAAACCAAAAGCAAGACAATCTGTGAGCACCACCTTGTGGAGAGATCTATAACCACCACATCGGTATGGACCCCATCAATCTTTATCCACTGAACATGTTTCATGTGCTGGTGCTGGGGAGAAAGCTATAAACAGACAAAAAGCCTTGGCCTCCCGGAACTTACTTTCTAATGGGAGGACAAAATAAACAAGATCAGTAAGTGAAATATACACCATATTAAATGTAGTGAGTGCTTTGGAGAAAAGTAAAGCAAGGAAGAGGGTCAGGGTCTGAGATTGCAATTCTAAATCAAGTGGTCAAAGAAGGCCTTACTGAAAAGGTGATATTTGAATAAAGCCTTGAGCGAAAAGAAGGGGCCAGTCATACAGTTACCAAGGAGAAGAGCGATTTAAATTGGTAGAGTGGTACATGCAAAGCCCTAAGTGGAAATATGCTTGGCGAATTTAAGGAAGAGCACTGAAAGCAGTGCCCAGAGTGAGCATGGAGGAAATGGAAGATGGAGTCAGAGGGAAAGCAGAGACCAGATCACTTGGGGCCTCCCTGGTCATAGTAAAAATTCAGCTTTCTATTCCCAATGAGATAGGAGCTTCAAGAGGCTTTGAGTGGAGGAATAAGATGATCCCATTTCCTTTTTAACAGGATTGATTTGATTGAAAGAGCTGGGGGCAAAAACAGTGTTACTGCCTTTAGACTCAAGCAGGAGGGCCCCCTGCCCTGGGCCCCATGTTATATGAGATCCCACATAAAACAAACACACAACATGTGTATTTATGATAGTACCCAGGGAATCCTTCTTAGAAATCAGGCTCAATTCCTGCACAGCACAGCCTGCAGTCATAAATATGTACTCCTATGCCTACCATATTTTAGACATTTTTAGACTCTTCACCATACATCTTGCTATATGTGCATCAACAAAAGATGACTGCCTCCAAATGCCATCAAGGTAGTGGGTGGACTGCTGCAAACATGGGAGATGGACCCTGCTTATTTGTGTGGGGAGGATGTGAGCAATGGATGTGCCTAATTAAGAGAGAAGAGTATAAATGCCGTAGATAACAAGTATTATGTCTCAGCTGCACTGAGCATCAGTTTCCCTGCTTCTCTTTGTGTTCAAGCCAGGATACAAATTGCCCATAGTTTGCAACCGTTGCATACTTACAGCTAGAAATATTAAATATCTCTTTAAATTTGTATCTATGCAGGTCCAAACAGAAAATTCATGTTGGAGCTAGATTCTAGAATGTTGTTTCAAGGGACGATGAAAATGGCAATACAAGTGATCATAGTTTATACAAAGAAATATAAATATTTTGAAATACTGTTTATAACAGTGATACTGTATCATATGCAACCCCAATTACAATATTTGATCATGAATGTAGAAGTCATGGTTCATTTCTAAACCTTATTGCTAGTTCAGCTGAGAAAATTTCTCCAAATTGAATAGAAATTAATTTTTTTTAATTATTTTTTAAAATGCAATGAGTCAACAAAAGTGGTTTAACCTGAGAAAACTGTCAATAGAACATGAATTATGGGGAAATCTTGAGTATGAAAAATCTATTTTGCTGAAATTAAGTTTTAAAAATAACACCTATAGGATAAACATAGAGTAATTCATAAAGTTTTTCTTAACTCATCCAGATATCACCTACCCATTAACAGAACACCCAGACACACGCAATAGTAATTTAATCATCTGTGATATATTGTTTCTTAGTCATATAAAAATCATTAATTTTCTTTTACTTGTTCAACATAAAAGTAAACATTAAAGTAGGAGGATAGAACATATTTAATTTTGTTAGACTAATTCATAAGTTTTAAATATTTAGATATTTATTATGTTGGGTCCTCTTGTATTTTGGTCCCAAACCCCTTGGATATTATGGAAATGCAATCTGGATGTAAATGCAATTTAAAAAATCCAGGCAATGAATGATGGTGGCTTGATCAGGGTGCTGGCAATAGAAATGTGAAAAGTCATCAAATTCTGGCTACTTTCTGAAGGAAACACCAAAAAGGCATCCTGACAGACTGGACTTAAGTATGAAAGGGAAAAATCAAGTGACACCAAGTTTTTGGCCTGAAAAATTTGTTATTATGTGAGTTAGGGAAAGACATGGGAGGAGCAGCTTGGGAGAATTTTAGAAACTTGTTTTTTCATGTGACACTTGAGATGTAGTTTAGTACTCCGCAGTTTAATATTCTGGGCAGGCATTATGGGGAGAAGTCAGGATATGTGACAGTCATTAGGGTAGCAGCAGGGTAGGCCTTGCATTCAGATCCTTAGGATGAAAGAAATCCACTCTGTGATTTTAACATGATGGAAGACATGGTATAGTTGAAAGAAAGGGACACAGTTGCATCACTTCTCCGCCCATGCAGCAAAAAATGGCTTAAGAACCTAGAAGCCACCTCCCAAAGGCTAAGAACTTCCTCAGTTTGGATGCCCTTGAAAAAGTTCCTAATTAAGCACCATTCCTGGATCCTAAACCAAAACTCTTAACTTCAGACTTCCTATAAAACATTTACCACATTCTTTTTTATGGCTGAATAACATTTTATTGTATATATCTATCACATCTTTTTTATCCATTCCTCTGTTGATGGACATTTAGGTTGCTTTCTGAAACTAACACAACATTGTAAGTCAACCATACTCTAAAATAAATAAAATAATATAAAATTAAATTAAATTAAATTAAATAAATGTTTACAACAAACACATGTAAGACACTGCTAGATATCATAAATCCTCCATGTAAATTATTCCTTCCTTACTGGTCCTCTGACAGCTGCCCTTTATATCATGTCCTTTGGTGTGGTTTTTCCTCCATCTTCCTAGGTTAGTTGGCTCTCAGCCTCCTGAAATCCCTCTAACCCAATGATGGAAAAGACATAAATTTTAAAATATATCCATAAGAGCATACTGAGAGACAAAACTCAAAGTTCCTGGAATTTCTTCACTATCCCATCCTCAAATTGGAAAAGAAAATTCTAAGTGCTAGCATTGCTATTTTGATCACTTGCAAATTTTTACTCTCCCTCTGACAAATACATGCAAAGCCACAGTTAAAGCAATATTACTATCTAAATAGAGGAGAACTGCTGAAGGAAAGGGGAAATGTCAGAAGTAAATTTTACCCTAGCCTGCTGGGTAATCTTCAAATGAGAAACTAATACAGCATTTCCAAAACTGGCATCTTACCGAAAGCTGTTCCAAGGGATGTTGCTTGATGAGTTCTATACTTAAAATAAATATAGGATCATTGGATAAAACAAAATTAAGAAAATGTATTATCTGTGGGAATGTCAAGGACTGCACTAACATGCTTTATACATCTTTAAGAGGGAGACACAAAACCCACTCTTTGTAGTAACTCATATTAACAACTTCCAGTAATGGTTTTCCTCTGAACATAGTTTGAGAAACACTATTTTAATATAGATGGAGATCAAAAATGAGTTATGTTTTTCAGAGTTTATCTGGCAGAGCAAGACCATTTCCCCATCATCCACTCTCTGATTTGACTCAACAAGATTTGCAATTTTAGTTTATATGCCTTCATTAAACTAAATTCAATTTAGAGTCAATAAATTCACTTCTTAAAAAATAAGGCTGCTTAGTTATTCTATATTCACAGTTTTAAATATTCACATTGCAAGTGAATTCCCAAATACCCACCTGTCCCAGCAGTGTTATCACTGAATAACTAGAATTAATTATTTTAGAAATGATGATAATGAAGCCAAAGAATTTATCCAAATTAAATGTTTATCCATTGAGAAAGGGCTAAAACTTTAGATCAAAAATGCTTTAATTTTACTCTTGAATCTTTGGGGGACATTCAGTTTGTCTAAGCACAATAATTAGATGAATGGATGGATCTTTGCTATGATGAAGCAGTATCTATCAACTCTCCACCTTTTATTCAACACACAAGTCCATATAATACAGGTTTTTTAATGAGCAAACACTTACAAAATGATTAATTTTTAAAGCTATTTTAGCTAGTCTTTACTATTCTTTCTCTGTATTCTCCCTGAATTAAACAAACATGGGAATAGTTCCATTTTGTTGGGAAACAAACCTCCAACAGAATTAGAAACATTTGAAAAACACTTGCCAATCATATCAGCTGTTAGCCTCACATTCACATGGAAAAGATTTGCACACATTTTTACGGCACACAGGAAATCTTTAGTAAGAATATATTTATTACAAATCTCATTCATATTTTGTATACAAATATTATTTAAAGGGCATGAGAAATGCCATCATAATGCTAAATGAAAAAAAGCTGACTGCAAAATTAATAGGCATGTGCCCTCAAATACATATTAATATTTTTAAAGGTGATTAAAACAGGAATTTTTGATTCTAGGTGATATAATTTTTTATTTTTCTGTATTAGTTTTATAATCATGAAAAAAATGAAGTTTTTTTGTTTTTAAGTAGCACTACCCAGTGTTACCTGACTCATTCCACTGAACCCTCACTACAGTGTTGAAGATACAAGTTTATGGTGAAATTCCAGGATTTTCCTCTGGGTACAAAAGGAACCCAGTAAAAATGCTGTCATCCTCAGCACTGACATACACCCCATTCCAATCTTTTGAAACTTCCAGCCAGACTTGGTCCCCTGCTCTTAATTTCAGGATGATAAGGAGAGAGGTCTGGTCTATCTCATGACCATAGAGCGTTTCTCTAGACTTGAACTGCTTCCTATTCCAAGCCACTAGGCTGATCTGAGCGGGTCGGCCCCTCACAGTGACATGGTAGGAAAAAACATATGCCCCAGGAACACTACAGTTAAATTTCCCAGTAACAGGGCTGTAATTCCCTTGGTCATTATAGAGAACCTTGTCAAATTTGATAGGGGTGTTGGGGGGAGGGAAAGGCTTGGATAAAGTGGCACTGAAAGCCGACCGGGGAACTCTGGCCACCTCCCCCTTGGAGCCCTTGAGCCCCCGGGAGCCCTTCTTCCCAATAGACCCGCGGACACCTTTGCTCCCGAGCTCACCCTTCGGCCCTGCAGGTCCCACAAGGCCAGGAGGACCCAACTCTCCCTTTTCTCCCTTAATTCCTAGATCACCTTTGGCCCCAGGTGGGCCCTCTGGGCCTCTTTTGCCTTCTGTTCCAGTATCTCCTTTACTACCTTTTTCTCCTTTCATGCCCACTTCACCTTTTTCTCCTTTCCCCCCCCTCTCCCCAGAATCTCCACAGTAGCCCTTATCTCCCACCTCACCCTTCTCTCCCTTGGCCCCAGGCTCTCCGTTCAAGCCTGGTGCACCCATAGCCCCTCGATCTCCTTTATCTCCTTTGGTACCGTTGGCACATGTGTCCCCCTTTGAGCCTTTCTGTCCTTTCACTCCTGCCAGTCCGATGTTGCCTCTATCCCCCTTAGGACCAAGTCCACCTGAAAAGAAAAATTAAAATAACACTTAAGGCTTGCATAGGGCAGGACCAGTGGGCTATTATCAGAGAGCTCGTAAAAGCAAATAAAAACCTCCTAACTGGTGCTGGAAGCCTGATTCTTGCCTCAAAAATTGCTGTGCCTAGGAGACTCTTAATTGAGCCACTCGTACAAAGCTAGTGGGTCATAAGGGGAAGAGAGAACGCTACCCAAAATAGCTTATATCTCATATAGCCAGTGTGTTGGTTGGTTTCACTTTTAAGATGATTAAAAAGTATTAGAACTATCGTTGCCCATTGTATTCCATTAGTCTTTGCATTTTGACCCAACTTAGATATTCTCCTAAATCTATATGTTGCCCATCCAAATCTAAATCTTACAGGCAAAGAAACTGCAGTCCAGAAAGATTTAGGGATTTTTTTCCCCAAGGACAGCTAGAGAGGAGCATAGCTCAGATATTTTACCACCTCCAGACTCCTAGACTAGTGTTCGTGACACTCCATTCAATCAGAACACTGAATTATTAAAAGATTAATAGCAATTTATATTTCCATCTTACATCCCGGATAATGTTAAATACATTTATATTTCCATTGTACACTCCTGATAACTTTAAACACAAACAGAAAGAAAATTAAGGCTATACTGCACATGTGACTATACACAATAGATATATGTCATACTCTACCTGGTTCTCCAGGTTTTCCTGGGTACCCTGGAACTCCATTTGTTCCTTGGTCCCCACGTTCTCCCTTAAGTCCTAAAATGATATCAAAATTAACTTTTTTCCAACTATATGAGCTATGATATAACCAACACCCATTTCACAACTGTGTCATATTTCAATACTTCCTTTACTAAAATGCATAAAGATAAAACAATCTGGAAAAAGGATTTATTGAACATCATTAGGAATATTTTATTCCAACTGATAGTAAACCATTTAAAGGATATTTGGGGGAAGAGTCAATCTCTTCAAGCAGAATTCAGCTTTTCCCTCAGCATTCCTGTAGCTCTTCAAATCTCTCACAAAACTCATGACATTCTGCCTCATATGTGTCTGTGCCTTTTCTATTATGAATTTTGAATGATAGTTAAAAGTCCTCTTTTTCACATTCCCCACAATGCCTGAGAAATAGTGCCATCACCACATAAGTTGAAACAGAGTACAACACCACAGTTAGCTGAAACCATTCATAATAAAAACCTACCCAGGAAAAAAATATATTGTCCTTGACATACACATAGCATCAAAGAAAAGCTAATTTTCATTTCATTTGGAATTTTTGTTTATCTTTGGACAAGTAAAACTGAAAATTCATGTTTGAAAAAAATAAAAAAATATCTGGGCTTTTAGATATTTGCCATATTACCAGAAAACGGATTTTTATATTGGGATTTTTATACAGTGCAACCACTCTAGATTTATTTTAATTGTAAGTAATAATAGCAAAAATAACAATAATGATAATAGCTCATTCTTTTTGAGCATTTACTTTGCACTAGCTAATGTTCCAAGCTCTTAACATGAATTTTTAATTTAATCAATATTGTTATTTAATATTAATTTGTATTTGATATTAAAGCAGCCTCTACCATAACAGGGAGGCCCACATAACAGAGCACATTTCATTGATTATAACATTTTTCATTTACAAAAGTTTGTAGTATCTCCCATCAAGAAAGGTAGAGTAGATATTTTTGTCACCACTTTATCTCAGAAGTAGCTGAGGTATGAAAATGTTTAGAGGAGTTCCCATTATAGCTCAGCAGTAACAAACCCGACTAGTATCCATAAGGACATGGGTTCAATCCCGGTCCTTGCTCAGTGGGTTAAGGATCCTGCGTTACTATGAGCTGTGATATAGGTTGCAGACCATGGCTTGGATCCTGAGTTGCTGTGACTGTGGCATAGGCCAGCAGCTGTAGCTCCAATTCGACCCCTAGCCTGGGAACTTCCATATGCCACAGTTACGGCCCTAAAAAAAGACCAAAAAGAAAAAGTTTAGAAAGTTGTACAAACAGGAATTCATATAATATTGGTTGGCATTAATTTGCAATCTTTTGACTTATAGCAAACATTTTTTTTTTTTTACTTTTGCCAGGGAAAAAGAAACCCTAAATCAAATTCAAAGTCATAAGAGACTCAGCCAGATTTCATATGACCAGCTAGAGAAATCCTACCACCAGCAGCTCAGCAGCATTGTCTAAGTAGCCAGCCCCTCCATTATCATTCCAAATAAAATTTAAAATTTGGAAGTTAACCTATAGGCCATCAGGAAAACGTCTGTAGGCCTTTGACGAGAACACAACTGCAAATGGAACTGAAGGATCAATTCTATTCCTAGTCTTTGTCAGTATTCATATACTGACCTTCACTGCACAGTGATTCCAACTAAGTTCCTTTAAAGAATTTAACTGCTTACAATTAACTTAATGATGATCCAGAATGCAGTCATTTGACTCATTTTTTTTAACTTCCAAACTTAGCCAAGAGTCTAAGCTAAGAAGAAGGAAAAGGAAAGTACACTTGCCACTTTACAGAGACTGTCTAAATGGATTTCTACTTTTGATCCTTCATCAAAGCATATTCTTAAGAATCTCATTTTATAATACTTCCCTGTTTTTTTCTTCTACTTCCAGAAGTCTACCTTCCAAAATGTATGAGTCACTGGGGAGGTTCATCACTCATCTTTATTTCACAGGCCTTTCTGCTAACATAATTCAGCCACAAAAGGATTAAATGTTTCCGAGAATGAAAATCGCATAACTGACAAGTGTGAAGTAGCTCTCTCTTACCTTAGCATCTTTTTTTGAGTAATTACTTCACTGAATGTTCTACTAGAAATGAGTTAGGCAGTTCCTGAGCTATGTGGAGGGTGATGTATAGATGATATTAGGTCTTTTGACATGTGACACTGAGGCTACAACATTTAACTTGATGGATAGATGGTATTTCTACAGGCTGGTGGTATTCACTGAGGAATTTCTAAATATCCCAGTGAATCTATAACCTTCCCCAAATACCTTGAAGCACTTATCAGAATCAGGGATTTCCCAGAGCAGAACACCCTCTTTGCTCATATGCTTACGGAATTAGAGAATTTCTGAGCTGGAAAAGATCTATGAAAGTACACATAACTGCAAATCTTCTTCAAACAAATATAACTAGACTATAGTCTAAATAGTCCATTTCCCTCATTTTCCACATGAGGTCAAGTGAATGGCCCAGTTCACTGGAATAAGCTTGATTTCTTTCATTTTAACTCAGCTCTCTTCCCACCATGGACGCTGCCCCTGATTTGAGAGTAAGCCAAAGGATATATCATATTTTCCTTAGCAAGTAGGCTCTCAGAGGAATGGCTGCTCTGGTTAGTGTTATTAGCATGCAAATAATCTGCATCATAAGGAAGAATTCAAACTGGAGTATATAGGAAAGGACTTCCCCAGAGTCTATGCCCTGAGGCTCCCAGTCACCAGGTCAGCTGGTGTATGGGGTGTGTGTGTGTGTGTGTGTGTGTGTGTGTGTGTGTGTGTGTGAGAGAGAGAGAGAGAGAGAGAGAGAGAGAGAGAAAGAGAGAGGTTACCAGGCAAGTTTAAAGGCAAGTTTAAAAATTTCTCAATTAGCTATTTATAAAGTTAACTTTTTTCTAATTACTCAATGAATTTTATTACATTTATAGTTGTACAATGATCACCACAACTCAATTTTATAGCATTTCCATCCCCAAACCCCCAGCCCATCCCCCACTCCCAACTTAACATTTTTATATCAAATTTCACCCACAATGTAGTTTACCAAGTTTTTACATTTTAAAAAATTGATTCACCTATCAGAATCTGGTATTTACTTAGCAAGCTGCTCTTCTTAAAAATGATGCAGAAATCTCTTTGAGTTTTGACATGAAATGAACATAATTACCTACCCTTCTCTCCTTTCTGGCCTTTTGGACCTTGGGGTCCAACAACTCCTGGTGGCCCTGGGATCCCTATAACACCAGCCTCTCCCTTAAAACCTGGAAATGAGATTTAAAAACCATCAGGGTAGAAAAATTATCTTTTGAAATTCATTAGTTCAAAAAAAAAAGCAGTCATTTTATTGAGACCAGTGACTGCCAGTGTCCTAATGATAAAATCTGGGTGAAAATAAACTATTACAAAGTTCTAAGGACAATATTTTTGTCTTATTTGCAATTTTGTACTACCTGAATAGATAAATTGAGCCCATTAGTACTTGTCACTGAATTCATGGAAGTGATCAAAGGATTCGGAGAAGCATTGCTATATTAAACAACAAGAATAAAATGATTATTTGACTCTTCACCTCAGATGAACCACACTTTCAAATTGGAAGTAAAACCATGATACCTAGCACTTTGGGTTTTCCCGTTCCTTCACTTAAGGTGTTAATTTAGGAACTGCTGCTGAGGCCTCTGACACACCAAGCATTCTGCCAGGTGTCAGGAATCAGCCACCAACATTCTGGCAGTCCCTCCCCTAATGGAGCTGAGAGTCCATGAAAGAGAAACACGAAACAAATAACCACACAAATAAATAGAAATGTCCACACTGTCGTTAGTGACGTAAAGGAAAAGAGGAAGTTCCTATTCTAGATTGTGATTAAAAAAAAAAAAAAAACTAATTTATGGGATCAGAGGAGACCCATGGCAGGGTGGGGTGGGGAGGGAATGGAATTAAGCTAAGACCCAATGAACAAATTAGAATTTTCTGAGACTAAAACAAACAAACAAAAACCATAGGTGAGGATTTCAGGGAAAAACAAGAGTAGAAAAGACCATGGCATTTTTTAAGAAACTGATAAAAGAGCAATGTGGGCAGAGCTAGCCATTAGGATAAAGAAGGCTGAGGGAGAGGAGAGGGTCAGATGGTGCAGTGCTCAGACCTCAGTGGGTGTCCTCACCCATCCCAGAAGTCCAGGTCCTGTTCACTTACCTGGGCCACCCAGAGACCCAAGCCTAGGAAGAATAACACTTCATGCAACCCCAGCCATTTTCAAGCATAGGAATTGCTTTACAACTCCTGATTGGAATAATTTATAGCCAGTTCTTTGAAAGTTAACCATATAGATACATGCACTCAATTAAACTAATATTTCATAGAAGTTATTATAATTAAGGAGAAAATTATATTTAATCTGTTAAATTTCCTCTTTGAAAGAACACCGTATTTGTTTGGATGAAAAACTTTAATAAATTGCTTGCAATGGAGATTAAGGCTGAAGGTAAGCTTAAGTAGCCAAAGGTGGTGGTGAAGCTCCTATGTCTAGGAAAGAAAGAAGAGCAGAGAGGAAAGGAATGGAGCAGAAACAGGCAGAGGAAACCAAAGCAAGAGCTATGGTAAATTATAATTCACTGTGATGTCTCCCCTTCCTCTTGACCCCCAAAGGCCAGGTTAGCACAGGGGGCACATAGTCACTGCCGGTAAGGCTGCCCCTTCCGTCCAGGTGAGGCCTACATCTTGGTGAGTTTACCATAAATACCGGAAATCTGGGCATCATAGACTAGGAGGGTCTTAAAAGTATACAAACCAAGTTTGACTCCAGATCCTACACTCCAGTGGTACAGCCTCTAGAGTTACCTAAAACTCTTTGAAATATGATTAAATCATCCACTGAAATTTAATAATATTTTAAACATTTTCTACAAAGATTAGAAACAACATCAAGTGCTTAACAGTTTTTGGCACATAGTAAGTGGCTATTATTATAACTGAACTAATCAGAGAATCTGGAAATAAAATTTCAAATGGAATTTTACCCTTGCGAGCTATTAGATATAGCTATATGCTCTAAAACGCTTTCATTCAGAAACTCCATAAAATTAGGCTTATGATTTTTAAAGTCTATATTATTTACATTAAGTAGATAATACAAATGTGATGTATGCAATGTGTGTGTTGTTCATGTGGCCAAGAACCAAGAGAAAACGAAGAAAAATTTAAAGCGTTGGCTTTGAGCAGATTTATTTTTGTTTTAAAATTTGTTCAATGTTGCCCTTATAGTAGACTTCTAACTTAAAATAATATTTTTCATAAACTTGTGGTTACCAAAGGGAAAAGGGGATAGGAGAGGGATGAATTAGGAGCTGGAGATAAGCAAATAAACTATATAAAACAGATAAACAAAAAAGTCCTACTGTATAGTACTAGGAACTATATGCAATATCTCATAAACCATAATGGAAAAAGAATATTAAAAATATATGTGTGTGTATGTATATCTGATTCAGATTGCTGTACACAAGAAATTAACATAATGTTGTAAATCAAGTATACATCAATTTAAAAATTAATACATAAATAAAAGACGAAATAAAACAATGTTGTTGAAACACTGGTAAAGCTAGAGCAAGTATCTTTGAATAGTAAAAATAGGAGTATTTCAGAAGAGATAGGGAAAGACTCCTGCTCCAGCTAACTGGAAAAATATACACACTTTATTGAGCATTTATTCTACTCCAGGCATCCACTGAGACCTTATATGTATGATCTCATTCAGTTCTCTTGACGGTTCCATGAAGCTGGTATTATTTCTTATGCCATATGATTATTTTAGAAACTGAGACTTGGAGAGGTAATGGAGCTTCCCCAAGGTCAGACCATGATAGACTTGACATTCTGAACTCTCAAACACTCTGCTCTGTGGCAGACTCAGTCAGACAAAGATATATGAGCATGCCAGGCAGGCTAATAACTTGGCACGCCTTCAAAACATCCGTGTATTTAGGGGAGAGACTGAGCTCTGAGAACAGCCCAGCTAAACCCACCACTTGATAAAACAAAAGCTCTTATCCTATAGGCCCATGACCCTAGAAGACAGTTTACCCAAAGCTGTGTTTACTTGACCCCTTCCTCCTCTCCCCAAGCAGCTTGCCAGCCAGGCATGACACTAAGAAAAATGCTAGTAAATACGATTTTTTCTCAGTCTCATTACATTTCCAGTCATGTTTTAGCAACTCTGAAATCTTGGTGCCCCAGATCCCTGCCCACCTCCTTTACCCTTCAATTCCACATCCACATAAACACCAATCACATTCCCCCAAAATTTCCTGCAATGGGATGAAACGAATGAAAAGCTTCATGAGGATGGAGAATTCCTGACTTTATAACTTTAAATTCTTCACGCAAGACAAATATTTACATGTAATTTTTTCAGGGAATAGTAGATTTGCAATCAACAGTCTGATCTCACTTTTACCTTGAATTCTCTGCTGTAGGACATGTAAAAGCTGAAATGTATTACAATAAAAGTAAGAGTATATTCATACTATAATACATTAAAGCAATCTGAAATTTTGAAATATTTAACCAAGATATTCAATAGAGAAAATTGCTGGGCAAGGGTACAGTGTTGCCTCAGAATTTCAATGAGAAGCAAACTGAATCCTGCCTTTATTCTCCATCTCACAGGCATTCCATTTCTAATCCTCACTACAAATAGCACTCCAAAAATCCATCAGTACACATTCTTACCAGACCACACAGAATGTTCATTTACCCTTTTTATATCAGCCATTAATGAAAAGACTATATAACTGGAAAGACTCCACACCAGGGCTGGGCTCGTAGGTGCAGTCTCTGCTCTAACCAGCACCATCCAGTAGGACTTTCTGCAGTGATGGAAATGCTCTGTATCTGTGTTGCCCAGTATGGTAGCCATTGGTCACGAGTGGCTACTGAGCTCTTGAAATGGGGCCAGTGTGATTGAGGGACTGAATGTCTCATCTCATTTAATTTTCATATTACTAGCCACACATGTGGCTTTGGCTACCACATTGGGCAAGAGAACCCATTTGTAATGATCACCGCATTACACCTAGGCTTGTCCCATTCACATGGCAGTGTAGAAACCTTGAAGCGATTCCACCACCAATCCACCACCTCTCACTCTAAAGAGGCACAAGTGAGAAATAGAGGACTTTGTGTATTTTTAAATACCTGGCTTTCCAGTCTGTCCGGGTTCTCCTTTTTGCCCTGGTCCAGATGAACAACAATCACAGCAGTTCAAGAGGAAATCAGCCGTGTCCAGAGTGAAGTTTTCAAAGGGAAAGAGGGTGGCATCACCAAAGGCAGAACCGAGGGCTGAAGGACTAGGGGTTGGTTTTGCCATTTTGGCCACTTCTGTGACAGGGCTTTTGTCTTCTTCTGGAGGTAGGCCACTAGATGGCTTTGGACCCTTCAGCATCTCTTTTCTCTCAGATTTCTTCGTGAATTTGGTAAAAGGTGTGGTCTTTGCTATTGCATCCATACCAGCAATAGCCAAAATAATTAAAATGGCACAAAACCAAGAAAACATCCACATATTTGAGGCTAGAAGAAAGGTATAATAGGAATATATACACATATTACAGGAGAACCAAACAGAAAGACTAAGTGATATAGATATATACTTATATGAGAGAAGCATATACACATACATGAACCATAAGAATGAACACTATGCACAATATTAAATAACTCTTTAATGTATTCTATATGTAAATGTAACTCGAATCACAACATAGTATTTTATTTAAAGTATTTATTTTAAGGAAAATTTTACTTCAATTCTCCTTTCTGGTTGTTTTCCTACTGTTACATGTACTAAGATATTGTTCTCCATCATTTAAATTATCTTGCTAAATAGCAAACATGATCTATAATAAATGCAACATTACTTAATAGCTCATTTACCCTGAGGAAAAAAATAGGTATAAAATCCTGACTGACCTCATGCAGATTTATAGGAATCAAATACATTTGTATGAGAGGAAGATGAAAAATATTGAGCTGAATAGTTTATTTCAGCAAACTCAATTATTTCAAGAAAAAACACTAGTAAAAGAGTCTTAAAATCTATTCAGGATAATGGTCTTGTTGTGAGACCAATCTTTTAGAATCTGTTGCAATAAATGGAGACTGAGAGAGAGAATAAAAAATCATAAATTTAAATATATGCTATGTCTTTAGATTCTTCACATGTCATTTAACTCTACAATTCTTTGCTTTATAATTTGAGTGGGTTTTCTGAAAACTCACATTTATCTTTGTAGTATTTTAATGAGCCAAATAGTAGTTATTCTTATTAAGGCTTTTATCAGTGTTCAAAGGGATATATGAAATAAGGTGCCTGATGAAGTAAAATTTTGATAGCCCACAGTATTCCATTCTCTAGCAACTCCCAGCAGTCCAGGGGCTGCTAAAAGATAGCCAGGGTTGGAAATGCATGATTTGTCACTGGAAACGGAAGGAGTGATTAGGACAAATAGTAAGAGCATAAAGAGAATGGAAATAAGGATAGTAATAACACCCATTATTTATAGAATTCCCGCACTAAGTAAGTGCCTTACATTACATCAATTCAATCTGCTCTCAAAACAGCTCTGCCAGGTAGTGACACACTGTCACTCACCTTCACAGATGAGGAAACAGGAGCTAAGTGGTTACAAACCTTGTTCAAGATCATACAACCTATGTTATTAATTCAGAACTTAACCCACGTCTGTTTAATTTCAAAGCCTCAACCCTTTCCCACAAATCATGTGGCATTTATAAGGATGAGATTAAATAACAATAAACCCAAGGGTAGGATCAGCGGAAGAGCTATGGAGGAGACATATAAATCAAAGCAGATGAGAAGGGACAAAGGATGCTACATTTCCAAAATCTTCTAAAGATCCCATTTTGCTATAAAAATAATTTGAGTTTGCAGAATGCTGAGTATTAATGCTCTAAGATGTTATCTTAAACACATGAAGTCATAGGGAAAATAACCCTTTTTTTCTCCTAAACATACCTGGGTTATTCTTCTATGCATACAAAGTACTTTTCACCCTGAAAACATGTTGTGATAGCCCTTTGTTAAATCAGTCCCGACATGACAAATAAGAGATAGCTGTTGAGACAAGGAGGGGAAGGGAACTGACACTGAGATCATGACAGGCACCGTCCAGGCACTTTATAATTGTTACTGCAATTATGCAAGGTAAGATTTACTGTGCCCACTTAATGGATTGTAAAACTGAGACACAGATATGTGTCTTCCCAAGAACATAATATTAATAAGCAATGGAGCTGGGATTAAAACCTAAATCCACTTGACTCTTAAGTCAGCCCATGTGCCATACTGCTGGGGTTAATGAGGGATCAGAGATGCTGCAGAACAAACTGAGTTAGACCCTTCACAGAGCTCAACCCTCAGTGGAAGAAATGGGGTTTCCCAAAGACAGGAAATGGGAACTTAAGGGAAGAAATGAGGAAGAGGAGAGGTAAGAAGTCTGGCTCTGACCCTGGAACATATTAGTGTGAGGCAAAGAAATTTGCAGAGGGAAACACAGCTCATCTGACAAGATGTGAAAGGACTGCAGAAAAGAATGAGAGCTAGCTGTTATTAGGAAAATGCTCAGTGTCCCTATCTGAGGATGTGAATTGTCCTCATAAATGTTTTCCTTGCATCGTGGCTTCTTGCTCCCAATTTAAATAGAGATGTTAAAGAATATGGAGTTCCCATCATGGTGCAGTGGAAATGAATCTGACTAGGAACCATAAAGTTGGGGGTTCAATCACTGGACTCATTCAGTGGGTTAAGGATTTGGCGTTGCTGTGAGCTGTGGTGTAGGTCGCAGACGCTGCTTGGATCCTGCATGGCTGTGGCTGTGGCTGTGGCCCACAGATGCAGCTCTGATTGGACCCCTAGCCTGGGAATCTCCATATGCCGTGGTGCAGCCAAAAAAAAAAAAAAATTTAAAGGATAACAGTCAGAACTTGAAGACTATGATGAGGCTCCCCAAGAACTTGAGATGAGGAAAACAGGAAGCCCTTTGAAAAACATTAATGTGAGAGTTGATAGCAATTTGACTGATGGTATAGAAGTATTATTTCTTTTGAATTAGATTTTTTAAGGTTTGTGTAAAAACATAAAAACCTAGCCAAACAATCTCCACAATGGGTCAAGCAAGTAAGGGCTTCTGACCAAATTTTAAGTCACTAGAACAATAAAGATAACTGAAATACTAAGTGTGAAGTTTAACACAATATAAATGTTAACAGAGGGGTTATAAGTAAAGATCTAAAAGGAGATTGAGGTCCCCAATCAACTAAATACAGTAAAACTCTTTTACCCAGTACACATTTCAAGAATAGAAAGTTAGGGCTCTTTTGTTTCCAGGTTTCCAGTGCCTAGAGTAATACGCATCCCATAAATGTCTGCCAAACTGAAATGAAGTAAATGTAGTACATTGCATTATTGTCTGCACTTTTCCACCCTTCCCTGTACTCACACTCTTTGATATGTGGGGTTTTCATTGTCTTCCACAAAAGAAATTAAGTCTATACCCCAATCCCTTGACTTTAAATTCAGCCATGTGACTTTAGCCAATAGAATGAAATGGAAGTGACAGGGTGCCTAGATCTTGAGAGTACGTCTATGTTTTCACTTGCTCTCTTGCACTTTGGTCATTGCCAGGTTAAGGATATACATGGCCAAGCTTGTGGTCACAGAAGAGGCTGAGAGATGTGTGGAGCAGAGCAGCCCCAGATAAGCTGCCCTAGCCCAACACGATCTAGATGAAAGTCCCCAACTGACCCACAGACACATGAGTGAGCCCTGGTCAGAACAGCTGAGACCAATCTAGATGAGACAGCCCTCACCAATCCCATAGACATGTTCCAGTTATCTATTACTGTGTAACCAAGTAACTCAAACTCAGCGACCTAAAAAAACCATTTTAGGACTTCCCATGTGGCTCAGTAGTTAAGGATCTGTTGTTACCACAGCAGTGGCTTGGGTTGCTGCTATGATGCAGTTGCGATCCTTGGCCCAGGAAGGAACTTCTGCATGCTCTGAACATGGCCAGAAAATAAATATATAACAATTTTACTGTAGCTCATGATGTCACAGGTCAGGAATTTGGGCCTGGATTATTTAGGTGATTGCTCTGCTCCTTGAGGCATCAACTAAGGTCATTCAGCAGTATTCAGTTGGTGCATGGGCTAATCTGAAGAGGCCTCACTGCAAATCCAGTGTCTCTATAAAAGTGGAAAAAAGCTGATCTCATCAATTCTCAATAGTCTCCCTAACACACTAGTCTCAAAACTGTCAAATTTCTTCAGTCAGACATTGGGTTTCCCAAAGACAGTGTTCCAAGAATATGGAAGCTACCAATCTACTTAGGCTATACCTGAGAACTGGAACAGCAATAGTTTATTAAATTCCATTAGCTACAGCAGTCACAGAGTCCAGCCAGGCTCCAAGAGAAGGGGTACACACTCCATCTTTCAATGGAAGAAGATCCCAGTACTCTTCGGCCATCTTGAATCCACTACAGACACTCAAACTATAGTTTGTAAGTCATGGAGTGAGTTTGGGAAAGATTAGGCAGCAAAAGCTAACTATTAGCAATAGTTCCAGCATCTATCCTAACACTGTATCTGCTGCCATTGACACCAAAATGACTAAGGAGACTCCAGGCACCCCAGTTTTATCTTTACCCTGCAGCAAGAGCACTCTAAGTGCCCCTCCCCTTTATCCATCAGGCCCCCAAAGTCCTGGAAGTTGCACTCACTGAAAGTTCTTAAGCAGAAACTGGGCCACCCCTTCTTGAGATGCTGTTATAAAAGATCTTGAAGATTCTTCAACCTTGAATGACCCTTCTAACATTGAAAGTCTACAATGTGGTTTTATAACAGCCAATATTTTATCAATATATGTAAATGAGTTCATACCCTAAAATCACATTCTAAATACTGGACACATTATATTTCTTCTAATTCTGTACTCTTCTCTCTCATTAAGTTAGTTCCCCTGCTTAAGATAATGTTCTTTAAAGAATTATTGGTTCTTTTCCCCAAAAAAGTGAGATATAATAGTGTATATTTGTCAGATGACTGGCAAGTTTTATATTGAGGCCAGGACCATGGATCATAAATAAATTTAATAACTGACTAGCAAATAATATAGTATTAGAACTAAAAGCCATTGGCTTTGTAGAAGTGAGTCCCGAGTACAAGATTCAGATCTTCTATTTATGAGTGATTCGTTTAGGAGCAAGTTACCTCTCAAAGTCTTGGTCCCTTATTTCTAAAATGGAGGTAATCATAGTAGATACATTTGTAGGGTTGTGAAATTTAATGATATAATGCATGAAAAGCTATTAGTAACTGCTGGCTATTATTTTTAGTAAGGATTAGAGCTAATGAAATTAACTAGCCAAAAATAGTATTTTAAAGCAGTAACAAGTATTTCCTGTTTTCATATTGTGTCAGATTGGCATTTGGCACAATTTCCATCCTTTGTAATGCTGTCCCCTTCATCCTACAGACTCAAAGCTTGAGAACTGCTTTTCCCAGAATCTCTTGCCATCAGGGCTCCAGTTTAGTTTCTGCTGCTAAGAAACAGTTGCATGGGACACGAAAGACAGAAAGAAAGCAGAAGCCGTTATAGTTCTGTGAGAAGCAGATGGTGACTGCCTGGACTTTGGCAGATTAAAAGTTTTGCAATGTTCTCTGGCACAACAACATGATTTCCTGCCTTTCTTGTGTAGGTGGCTGTGACCATCAGCAGCAAGTCCAGATTCTCTAAAGGCTGGTGGCAAATCTGACAGCTAGTGATAGCCCTTTCTGCCATGGGCTCCTTTCCCTTCAATGACTGCATAAGCACTCAATTACCTGTATCAATCCCTTTCTTCCTGACATACCTACAGTGGTCCCAGACTAAACCTTGCTAAATCCTTCTTCTCCATTTACTTTTACTTCCACTTATCTTATTGTAAACTCCAGGCTGCCTGCTTTAGCCTGTCTTATATCCAATCCTACATTCTCTTTTTTCTTAACCCTCATCTAGCCACAGCATTGTAATCTCTTAGAAACTAGCTGGATCCAATAATATACCAAAAAGTTTTGTCAAAAAAATCCTCCCACAGTATTCTGAGCCTGCAAATAAATCATCCACCCCAGTGTTACAGCCCAGTTTCATTCCTGAATGCTAATACTAGTATAGAGACTTTTGAAACAATTGAAAGCTCATGGATTAAGTGTGGATATGTTGTTGGGCTGCAACCGTGATGCACTTCTTTGACCTTATGTAGAGCATTCTCCCGCTCTGACACTTGTATAGTTATGTAAGATCACAAGATGAATTTTTACATATATAGCATTCCTTTCCAATGCAAATAGTTACTTCTAATTTCTCATATTTCATTATGACCAATATTCCATGTGGTGCCCCTTCTTGTACCCATGTTTCACATTCATTTGTTCTTTCATTCAGTCAACAAATGCTTATTAAACACCATTCCATGTAGACATAATATCATATGCAGGACTTATAGAACAAAATATCTGCTGTCATATAACTTACATTCTATTGGGAGTAGCAAACATCTGAGGGTAAAAAAGAAAAATCAACATTTCAGACTGTAGTAAGTCTGTGGAGAAAATAAATGGGGTAGTTGATAAAGAGTGACATAGAAAGATTGTTTCAGACAGGTGGCTGGTGAAAGTGGTACTTAAGCCAACAGAAAGGCCTGAGGAAGGAACACTGACAAATCAGAGCAGCCAGCGTCAGGAAGAGCAAGGAGAAGAGCTTTCCAGGCATCAGGAGCCTTTGTACAAGAGAAAGAAGGAAGCCAGGAGGCCCTAACTGTAGGGGCTGAGAGATAGAGACTAGTATGATCACCCATGATGCAATCTGCAGGGTGATGTGGACCATTGTGAAGATGTGGGGTTTATTTACAAGCCATAAGAAGTCACTGAAAGTGAAAGCAGAGGAGAGTCCCTGGCCATGGTATAGAGGTGGCTGCAGGTGTGTCAGAATAGGCAGTGAAAGGACACAGGAGCTGCTCTAGTCCAGGCAATAAGGCATGAGGGTGGCTTACAACAGCTGGCTGACATTAACTCACAACAAAAAGATCAATTCCTTCTGGAAGACAATCGCTACTTTACTTTCTCTCTGAAAAGTACATCTTCAACTTAGTTCAATTAGAATTTAACTTCATATTTTGACTCGAGGAGGTTTCCTAGCATTGTGGTTTTAAAACATCATTTTGAGAAAATGAGGATAAGAAGAAAGCAATCAGAGGCTCAACCTCTGTGAGGGTAAACCCCTGAAGAATACCATTAATAATTATTTCCCGGGAGTTCCCATTGTGGCTTGGTGGTTAATGAGTCTGACTAGGAACATAGGGTTGCGGGTTCGATCCCTGGCCTCGCTCAGTGGGTTAAGGATCCGGCATTGCCATGAGCTGTGATGTAGGTCACAGATGAGGCTCGGATCTGGCGTTGCTGTGGCTCTGGCATAGGCAGGCAGCTACAGCTCCGATTGGACTCCTAGCCTTGGAACCTCCATATGCCATGGATGTGGCCCTAGAAAAGATAAAAGACAAAAAATAATTATCATTATTATTTTCCTTTAGAAATACCAGGTGAGGTTTAGTTATTGGTCAAGGTTTGAGTTTAAAATATATAACTAATCAGAAATAAGTTTGCATATACTTAGCACAACCTAGACAAGATGTGTTTTCATGGAAATGATGCTTGTTAAATTTTGTCACCCTAAGACCAAAGTAATCTCCAGCTTCTCGGAATGGATTTGCTGAGCAAAGCAAGATCTCAGACCCAACATCAGATATAGTAGCTTGAGAAGTTGGTCTGAGGGGCTTCCCCTGCGTTGAGGAATAGAAGAAGAGAGCAAGTGTTATAAGAGGGCTGAGCCCCAGTCAAGAGATGGGATGACTCCAGCGCTTTTTCTCAAGATGTCCCCTTTGACCTTCCCACTTAAACAAGTAACCAAGAATGGAGGTGAGAGTCAGGAGTGGCAGGCAAGAAGGATGACTAACATCACACTCATTTTAGGCATGTTTACCCCAAGGTAGAAGGACCATAATATATAAAGATGTCAGGAAAAGGGAAATGGGGAGGGCCAGTTGCTGCCACTTCCTTCTCCTTCCCCAAGGGCCACATCCATCAAACAATCCCCTGTTTTACTTTACAAAGTACCTGGTGTTGAACTCTCAGTGCTATTCACTCACGAGGGTGAATTAAGAATTTCTGAGAAGGTGTTTTCCCCTGTCCTGATGCTTCTAGCAAACTCAGAAAAACGTTCTCAAGCTCAGAGTTGGAGTTTGTATGCAAATATAACCCCATCAAAAGGAAGGAGGAGAAACTTTGTAAATACAGATTCTTATTATCCACTTCAGTTTTTAAGGGCAACTCCAGAGGGACTATAATCAGCTCTGATAAGCCTCACTCACCCCTTTGTGTTGAGAGATGCAGCAAAAGCATCATAATTTCCATTATCCAGTGGGAGGCTATTTCTCCCAGAGTGTCAAAATAAGTGAATCCATTACAATTTTATTAAGCACATTGAATATAACATTACATTGTACCAAGTTAAATGCTTCTTGTATTTAATAAGTATGCAGTAAAATAAAAACATATTATCAGCATTTTTCAGTTAGATAAAGGGGATTAGCTTTGGTTCAGTTTAACACCATTTAAAAAAAAAGAAGAAAAGTCCAGCAGCAAATGTGGATACTTTTTTCCCCTCTGTGCATGCCATCTCTTTTTTACCCCTCTCTCTTCCTCCTACTCTGTCTTAAATCCAGGTAGTGTGATAAGAAGCAGAGTGGCAGGTAAGGCCCCCAGCACAGAATTGGGTGCCAAGAAGGAATCGCACTCAGAAGAGCTGGGAGCAATCAAGCTAAGGCAGGACAAAATAATCACTCAGGTGACTGGTTGGTGGGAAAGAAAACTCACCCACACAGACGGGTTAAGTAGAGCAGTTATAAATGTACATTAAATTTAGGCATGAAAAGAAGCCCTGGCTCCACATCTCCATAACCTAAAAGAAACCTTTAAGGATGGGATTAGGCAAAGGCAAGAATGAAATTCTTGCTAGTCTGTTTCATCTTTACTTCCCTCACAGAGATTCCAAGTATGTCTTCTGTAGCAGTTTCCTATTTCAGGAGGAGGGAGAGAGGAAGTGGGAAAAGGGACAGTGTGAATGAGTAGGTGGACAAGGAACCAGCTTTGCAGGCTGAAACCTTCCACTGATTGTAAAAGGCAGAGAGTAACTGTGTATGAGAGGTGGGGGATGGGGTACATGGGACATGTACTTTCTGCTCAATTTCCTATAAAGCTAAAACTCCTCTAAAATGGACATAAAGTCCACTGATTAAAAAAAGAAAAAAGCAATGGTGTCCTAGCATAATTGATTTGTTCACTTACTTGTTTATTAGTTGGTCCTGGTGGCAGTTAATAATCTATCAAAGTTGCTGTTAAAAAATTGAGTTTAAATTTTACCTATACTTGGGAGTTCCCATTATGGCTCAGAGGGATAAGAACCCAAATAGTATCTCTGAGGATGTGGGTTCTATCCCTGGCCTTACTCAGTGCATTAAAGATCTGGTGTCATAGCCACAAGCTGCTGCATAGGTTGCAAATATAGCTCAGATCCACTGTTGCTGTGGCTGTGGTGTAGGCCAGCAGCTGTAGCTCTGATTCAACCTCTAACCTGGGAACTTCAATATGCTGCAGGTGTCATGCTAAAAAGAAAAAAAGAAAAGAAAAAATATATCTATACCATAATACATTTTTGTTAAGTGTTGGCATATTAATAAAAATTTATGGTAGAGCCAAATTGGGTTCCATGTTAGAAACTGTCTTCACAAAGCAGAGATTTCACTGAACTTTTCAACTTCCTTGAATAAATTATTTATATATCCATCAAAATAAATATAACTAAACCTAAACAAATTGTTTCATCTTTCTAGAGACCAGGCAGAATGCCTGACGTGGGATGTTCCTCTGTAGGGAATTATTATGGATACGAGTAAGAGCCAGCTACCTCCTGCTCCACCGGGTCGACCCAGAAGTTAGCCAGAGGTTCCCTGTTGGGGAGGTTCTGGAGAAGCTTCAGGATACAGACTCAAGCAAATTGGAGGGTTTTAAAGAAGAGAAGTTTGTAATAACCTATAACAGAAAAGAATCTGGAAAAGAATATGTAAGTACATATAACTGAAGCACTTTGCTGTATAACTGAAACTAACACAACTTTGTAAATCAACTATCCTTCAATAAAATAAAAATAAAAATAATAAAGAAAAGTTTGTGAAGCAAAAGGTATTTTTCAGATAACATGATAGATGACAGTTTTCATCACTAGCAGTTTATCTTCTGTTAAGATCCTTGCTTCTCAGTGTTGAAAGATTTGTATTGATCCTTTTATGAGCTTACCCTGCATACCTAAGCAACTCAGGTATGAAGCAAAGCTACTAAAGGTATGGCATGAAATAAATGCTTTATTATAAAAAAAATATTTTCAGTTACCAAACCTCCATGTGTCTTCAATCACTGCAGTGTTTTAAGAACTCCCTTTTGTAAAATCTAGTTCCAAACCTATTCCTGTGCTCTGAATGTCTTAAAAACAAACATTAAGAAAGTCAGAAGTTTGAGGATGTCAACAGACGTTACCTATATCCCAAAAGATATTAGTCCTTATCCTGCCCACTGGAATCTGAACTAACATCAGAGCTCTTTGGCACCTTAGATCAAGGCTAGAGCAGACCCCATAGAAACATTTCAATCACAAGTTATCAAGAGAAATCAATCTAGGGCTACAGGCAATGGAGTTGGCTCCTACACTGCCCCTAAAACAGTTCAAAAAATTCTTGAAGAACCTTTAATTACTCATCATCACTAGTAAGGCCACTGTCTCTGACCCATACCATTGATCAAAGAAAAAAAGGCAATAAACAAGGATATCAGCCATGCTGTATTTTTCTGGGTTTAGTGACATGCTGATTCTAGCACCTTCCTGCTTTGCTCTATAATTTGGCATTAGTTTCCAAGATTTCATCATGATCTGGCTTCTGGTAAGTGCATAAAAAGGGAACCAAGAGCCTGGGTCACCAACAGCTGCAAGAGACCTGGGCAGATCAGATCACCACTAGGGTTTAATGTCTTTACATTAAAAACAGGGAATCTGGACCAGATGAGCCAGCAATAGACCCTTCTCTAATCCTAAAGTATGAAGGTTATTTTCCCAACAAATCCTCGCTAATCATACCCCTCGAGAATTAAATATTGTTATGCCCTCATTCTGTCACCTGATCTGGGGCCTCATTCTTTCTTTGAGAATCAGGTCATGGAAAGCTGTTTGTGGCAGTGGCTCTGGAAAGAGCCTTTAGAGGTCAAGGGCTCTCCCAGGGAGAGCTGAGAATCCCAGAACAACAGGGATCTCTGATAAGCATCAGGTTTGGTATCAGCCTAGAGAAGAACAGAAGGGAGTCTGTCATTTTGAAAAAGTTACCAAGAGGTTAATGCTTCACATGACAACCAGCAGTCACTTCCTCCTTCAGGACAACTGAGCTATTTAATACCCCAAAAGACCAAGGACAAAGAATGGCATTGTATAAGCACTGTAACTCAAGCAATTAGCCAGGTAATGGTCTGTGGGGTTCATTATAGCAGAATGTCAATTAAAACACTTGGAAGGAGATTATGCAAAGCCCTTAGATTTCAAATCTTATAAGCTACCCAATAAGACTAAATTATAGTAAATGTCATATCACTCTAATAGGTATCACATAAATGAAAATAAACTTTCTTTTCTAGTTTGGACTCAACATCTCATCCATCCCAGGAATTGAAAAAAAACAGCCAAGTGTCTAGTTTTCATTTAACAATTAAGGTTATGGGATAAATTATGTTATTTTTAATTGCATATCTTCTTTCCTACTTTTCACCTAATTAAGGTATATTAAGTATTATTTTGTATATTTCTAATTAATTTCTAAGTAACATTTTATATATTTTCAGTTAATTGTTTCTTTTCTTTTCTTTCTTTCTTTCTTTATTTTTTGCTCTTTAGTGCTGCACCTGCACTCTAGTTCCCAGGCTAGAGATTGAATCGGAGTTATAGCTGTCAGGCTACACCTTAGTCACAGCAACAACGCAAGATCCAAGCTGCATTTGCAACATACACCACAGCTCACCAGATCAGTGACCAGATCCTCAACCCACTGAGTGGGGTAAGGGATTGAACCTGCATCCTCATGAATACTAGTTGGATTTCTTTCCGCTGCACCACAATGGGAATTCCTCTAGTTAATTGGTTTTTTTTAAAGATTAAAAAGATATAACAATTTCATTTTGGATTTCTGCCAATGGAATTAAGGAGGAAGAAGAGAAGAGGAATGAATAAAATGTGAATTTCAGAAAGAAAATTATTTCTTAGAAATATCTTTAGATAAGATTTCTTCTGTTTAATGAGCAGCCTGACTTCATTTTCACAGAAGCACACCATTTCCTTTAAGTGTGGCTATGTCATTAGAAAAACTGTCTCCCTCAAAACAGAAAAATAGATGACAAAATTCTTTATGAAATTTCAAAAGTGCAAATAATATTTAGCATCCAGATAGGTGGCCACAATGATTTTCCCTAAACACTGGTAAAAGAACATAATATATAAAAATGAGTTTCTATCCTAAAAGCCCTCAATTCAAGTTTAAGCCAGCCATTAATTTTTAGTCATGAATTATAAATCCTTTATAGAAGAAAGTGAAAATAAAATGACCATTAGATCTATAAATATAATGTGCCACTGATTCTCTCAGAAGAAACTAAATGCATATTAAATGTTTATTATTATTCATAATTTTTCCCTAAAATACCACAGGCGTAACATTTTTAAAAGCAAACTATCTTTCCTCCTTAACAGATAATTATTATGACAGAAACCACATTTTTTATACAACTACCTGCATCATCTTAACTGAAGACACACCACAGTATTATAATCTAAACAAAACCTGGGTTTTAAAACCTTCATCTTTGAAAATATGTAGCTCCATTCCAGTAGTATCAATATATTATCATCTCCCTTTAGAATTTATTTATTCTACTTATCTCACAGGTATTCATTAACTTAGTGACTTTCAGAAAGATTCTATATTCCATGCCACAACATTCCACATTTCAAAAATCAGTACAAAAACACAGATTTAATACAACAGAGGGAAGGCTGCCCTCTATCAATTTCCTGCTTTTATCATGTCTATTTATATTCTTATTTCCTTGAGGCAAATTACATCAACAGGACTTTTTTAAGCCTGAGATCTTACTGTAAAAAGCCTGATGGAAGGTAAATTAAGTCAGTGTTTGTAATCGTCACCTACCTTATGGATGTTTCCTTAGCAGTAATCCCTCTCCTAGATGGCACATTGGAAAATTTGATCTCATTCACCATTAGACAGGGGTCTGCTTTATGCCTTTCCAGGTCTGGCCCTACCCAATGAGAGGTGAGTATCCTGTGATGAGGGGAGTGGTGACTTTTTCTGATTCTAAAGAAAGGCTCTGAAATCTGATGAAATGCAAATATCTTGGGAATATTAAAGCCTTAGCTCTTCACTGGTCTGCCATTCCCCTTGGTTTACAGGGTTATCTTTCATCCTGACACTTTTAAGGTCATGGCACCAATGTTTGAAACAATTTTCCTGTTTAATAGATGCCATGTGGAATTTCTGTTGTGGCACAGCGGAAACAAATCTGACTAGCATCCACAAGGATGTAAGTTTGATCCCTTGCCTTGCTCAGCAGGTTAAGGATCCAGCATCGCCGTGAGCTGTGGTGTAGGTCAAAGATGCACCTCGGATCCCGTGTTGCTATGGCTGTGGTCTAGGCCGGCAGCTGCAGGTCTGATTTGACCTCTAGCCTGGGAACCTCCATTTGTCACGGGTGCGGCCCTAAAAGACAAAAAAAAAAAAATAGATGCCATAGCTTTCTGGATAATTGCCACTGGAGTCTGTTATTCAGGCAGCATTTCAGGATCTAGAGGCATCTGCTTCTGCTGTTGAGTGAAGCCCTCACTGCAGGACAAGGTCACTTGGGTGACATTTCTGAACAAACACATTCCCCCTCACCTTCCCCTTTACTGCATGAGTCTGACATCCACTGAAGATTGACCAGGACTTAGAGATTCTTGGCCAAGTTCATTTCTAAGAAAGCAGCTTTGTCATATTTTCTGGGACTTCAATAAGATGCTCCCCAAAACTTACAAATTACAAAAGCACTACTGGTTTTTGGATAGAGCATTCATTCATTTAGCAAACAAGCAAGCAGCCCCTCATGAGAACCTATCCAGTGTCACACCCTATTCTAGATGCTGGGAATAGAACAGGAGAAAAATTGATAAGATCCCTACTTTCATGGAGTTTAATGGGAGAAACAACAAAGACTTAAAACACAAAGATGCAAACAGTAAACATCAATATTAATAACCTAATGAGCATCACACAAAAATTATAATAAAGTGAAGTGATGGGTGGGTCTTAAGATTGGGTGCTAAGGGACGGCCCTTCTAAGGAGCTGACAGTTAAGCTGCTGAAATTTGAATGACAAAGGAACTATGAAAAAGGAGGAAATCTAAGGATAATGCAAGAGCATCCCAAGTGCAGAGACTCTGAGATGGCAACAAGCATTAGATAGTAGGAGCAACATAAAATCAATCAGTATAGAAATACAAAGAATTTAGAAAAAACCAAACCAAATCTCAGTCTAGAAAAATGGTAATATGATTGAATATATTAACATATCTAAGACAGGAGCTCTAGAAGAGGACTAATCAACCATCAGAACATAGAAAAAGGAGTTTGTAGGAGTTCCTGTTGTGGCTCAATGGTTAATGAATCCGACTAGGAAACTTGAGGTTGGGGATTCCATCCCTGGCCTTGCTTAATGGGTTTAAGGATCCAGCATTTACGTGAGCTGTGGTGTAAGTCGCCGACACAGCTCTGATCTGGCGTTGCTGTGGGTGTTGCATAGGCTGGGGGCTACAATTAGACCCCTAGCCTGGGAACTTCCATATGCCACAGGTGTGGCCCTAAAAAGGACAAAAAGAAAAAAGAAAAAGGAGTTTGTGAGGTACAAGCAGGATTAGAAGCCAACCAGACAGGCCCAAGGAGCCTGAGCCAATGGGACTTCAATATTCCAGTCCCAAAAGTAACCTGATCCCCATTGTGAGTTGGATGCAGCTAATTAACCTACCCAGAAGCCATGGACTGTTTGATTAATGTAAATCCTCTTGTTCTGATTTCACACTCACCAAGTGCTTCCCCATTCTGCCCTCAGAGAGAATGTGCTGATCATAACACTTCAACCAATTCGACATGGTTATTGCTTGCAGTAAGTTCCAAAGTGGGTATCTATTTAACTTTTGGCTTCCCCTGTAGCTTGCTGGCTTAGAGAGGATGCTGTGGTCAAGCTGATACAAACAGAGTAGCCCATGTGTTGTTGGTTGTTTTTTTGTTTTTTTTGTTTTGTTTTTTCTCTTTTCTTTTTTCTTTTTACAGCCACACCCACAGCATATGGAAGTTCCCAGGCTAGGGGTGGAATCAGCAGGCCTATGCCACCCATAGCAATGCCAGATCCTATCCACATCTGTGACCTATGCCGCAGCTTGCAGCAATGCCAGATCCTTAACCCACTGAGTGAGGCCAGGGATTGAACCCACAACCTCATAGAGACTACTTTGGGGTCCTTAACCTGCTGAACCACGGGAACTCCAGCCCATGTAGTTATATTTCTCATTATAACTACCTGTCTCCTCCTCATTTTCGTGTTTCTGAGGTCCTAATGATAGCTGGACATTGACAATGGCAAGTTTAATCAAGTCACAACCTAGAGAATCCCAGCTCAGCCCCAGCTGGCCTTTCCTTAGTAGCCACTGCCTCCTGGTGCTGAGGAATATATGTCTCTGTCTACCACATCATCTAAAATGCCTGATGAGCTCAGCTGGGCATGATGAAGAAAGCTATTCCCATGAAATAAGCAATCAAGCACATTGACGTCTCCCTTTGAATTTACTATGCTCTCTGAGATCCTTGGCAAGCAAATTATGTTTCTTCTCTGTAAGATGGAAGAGTTGGTCTACTCCAGGTTTTTTTCATAGATTTTTAAATACAGAAGTAATATATAAATACATTTGCCCTGTAAATGCATAACATTACAAGGAACAGCACTCCAGTTGCTGTCTGCTATTCCCACCATCCCAAGACAAGCATTGTTACCACCTATGCATCCTTCCAAACCTTTTTAAGCATCTCCATCTTCTATATACATATATATATCTACCCATACAGAATAGTATCATTTGCTTTATGTTTAATGCCTACTTCCCCATGGTACATCTTTCTCTATAACTTGCTTTCATCAAGCAATATATCTTGCAGTTGGACTCATCTTCACAGGCAGTGTGTGAATAACAGGGGTAGATGGTTTAAAGTCAAAGTAAGGGTTCCATGACCTTCACAAAGTCATTTCTCAGGTTACCTACATTTATTTTTCTCTCTATAAATACCTAAAACCATTATGCTGCTTGGAGTTAAAAATATCTTTGCCTAACAAAATTGTAACAGTTTTGTTTAGCTCTCCTAGACAGAAAAAGAAGTAGATATTTTCTTCACAAAATAAGTGAAGTAAATGTAAACTTAGATTTTTTCCACATGAGAACACATGGCTCTCCTTTAGTCTCTTTAATTGCTGCATAACATTCCATTATATGAGTATGATACACTTTGCTGCACTATTCATCAGCTGGGGGCTACTTAGACTTATTCCAATTTTTAACCTCTACAAAATTTCACAATAAATGTCCTTGTACGTTCTTCATTGTGCATATAAAAGAGGGTATATAAGGGCTCCAGGAAGGGGAACTACCAAATGACAGCATCTGGGCCTGGGTTCATGCCACAGTCTATAGACCACCTGGATCATAGGTATGTTTAGTAAAAATAAAGAAATGCAGAAGACTGAAAGAAGAAGGCAGCTTTCTTGGTCCTACCTCAGACCTTGAGCCAGAAACCTTGGGTATGGGAGCCAGGACCTAGGTTTTATAAAACCACTTTAGGTGGTTTTCAGAGCGAAGTTAGAGAACTAGTAGCATAGGTGGCTCTCAGATTTCTAAAAATATACGGAAATGTCCATCTAGCAACCACCTCTATGTATAAGACACTGCATTAAGAGCTTTACACATGCTTCTTGTTGAATCATAACTCCCATGGTCTAGAGCTGGGCTGCAGTTAAATCCAGATTCCAATCCAGATTTTTGTCTATTAAAATTTACCCATATTCATTGTGGTTAAAAAAGTTACAGAGAAAGCTGCGAATATTAACAGAAAGCTGCAAATGTAATTGCAGAAAGCTGCAATTATAATATATTGATAATTGTATTTAATTATTAGCATACTAATAACAAACTTTGTGAAATATTTCTTATACCCCCATTTTGTATATGAGAAAACTGAGTACAGAGAAGATAAGACATGTGCCCAAGAGAACTAACCAGGGAGAGGCAGACCCAGCATTCAAACCCAAGTCTGTCTGGTGCCAGAACCCAGCTCATAAGCCTCTTTTATACTATTTTCCATGTCTAGTCCCCATGTGTCTGTGAATTTTTTCCTTCCTCTTTTTGGGTATTTACATAGAACATCATTATTGAAGTAGAAGAAACAACCTTGAGCATGAAGTTTAAAAGAGCATGGACCACATAAACTTCATCAATTCATTTGAAAGTATTCAGCAGGCATCACACATTATGCCGAGTCACATTAGGAATTCATGCCAGCCTATAATTCTTTGCCTTCTCTGACATGCTGGCACCGGATGGATTTATGTACCACTAAATGCAGGTAGCTTAAAATACTTCATTGCCTAAGCCCTCAGGAGTGCTGATAAAATATATGTAGCTGCACTTATAAATCATTACATTTACTTACATTTTAAAAATTGAACATAACATTTTCCAAGAAGTTGTTGGACAGCTTCAATTCATTATGGATTGGCTGTGATTGTGTTGTAGGCACCATATCTCTATATTCTTATCACCTTTTGTGTAGTTACTGTGAACTTAATTATGCTTCTCCCCACAAAATTCCTATACTGAAGCCCTACACCTCAACGTAATGATATTTGAGGACAAGACTTTTGGGAAGTAATTAGGTCACATGAGGTCATGAAGGTGGGGCCCTCATGATGGGACTAGAGCCCGTATAAGAAAAAACACCCTTAGAGCTTACCTCCTGCCCCATGAAGACCCAGAAAGAAGGCAGCTATCTACAAATCAGGAAAGAGCTCTCCCCAGAACCCTGCCATCCTCAGACACCCTCAACTTTCAGCCTCCAGAACTGTGAGAAAATTTAACTTCTGTTGTTTAAGCTACGTCATATTTTGTTATGGCAGTCCAAACTGACCAAGACAATAGTATTGGATTACTTTAGGTCATTTTTTTGCATTTCTTTTAAGATAAAATTAATAAGATTTTTTAGTCATTTATAACCTAGTTCAAACTTAGTTGAAGGCAAGAATGTCCTTATTCTTAGAGCTCTAAATTTAAGTGTTTAGCTCTAGTGAAGTATCATGATGACTATAACTTCCCATGGTCCCCAAAAACTTGTAGAAAGATAAAACAAAAAATGGTAAAATGTTAACAGTTGTCGAGTCTAAGTGATGAACATACAGTACTCATTCTACCTTTCTTTCTTTCATTTTTATGTCATTTTCAAATTTTGAAAAATAGAAAGCTGAAGGTGTACTAAGATTCAGCTGTGATACTGTTATATAACAAACCTACCTAAAATCTCAAGGGCTTACAACAAAAATTTATTTAATAAATAAATATTAATTTATTATTTAATGTATTTATCATTCACAGGTTTACAAATGGGCTAGGCAGCTCTGCTTCAAGCTGTAGGTCAGGTTTATTTCTGCTCTACTTATTCCTTATGCTGAGACCAATTGCTAGGCAGTCTGTGCTCATCTTGCAGCAGTCAGCAGAGTCCAAGAGGGCAAGAGAAACCTACAATGTCTCTTCAGACTGGAATCAATACAGTCATTTCCTCCTATATTCCACCAGCTAGAGCAACCTACATGGTCAAGCTCAACATCTGTAGGTTGAGAAAGCATGTTATTCTCACAGTGAACATAGCGAGTGGGGGAGGGGGAAGGAAGAATTGTTGACAATACAGTCTATCACAGGGGAAACATTTCATCAATATCAAAAGGGTTTATGGGGACAAACATCAGAGGAAGATAAGAAGAGTATTTATATCCAACACCACATACAGTCAATTTTTCAAAGTCAATGTAAGTAATCAAAGGAAGCCTCATTGAATAAATCATGTTATGAAGCACATGGAGGCAAAAAGATGTATAAACACTTTTTCACTGTGCTTGATGTTGGGTATGTTAGTGAAGTAAGTGAGTTTCACAAGGAGGTGTCTCCTTGAATACCACCAGTTTTCCAGCCATTCAAAGTCTAGTGTCCATCCTAATTTACCATCCCTGCAGTCAGATACCCATGAGGAATGCAGGGATAAATTTCAGCCCTGAGCTGTGCCTTTGACTTCTGACCTATTTCACAGTAAACTGCACTTTCCCTGTAACCAAGCATCTTAACCTAAGAATTGGCATTTTTACACTCATACTAGTCTCTAAATACCAACTTCTCTTTAATGGCAGTCATAGTCACCTAAAGGACACTTTTCATGTATTAAATTTTGAAAAAGAAAATGTGTCAAGGTGAAATTTACATTGTGAGCAATAGGAAAATATATAAATATACTTGTATGTTGCACATACACATCTGTATAAGATACATATCATCATACATTTTTATAATATAGGTATTATAGATAGGTATACATAAAACCAAACTACTTCATAAAATGTTTTATGTCCCTCTTCAGGGTACATTTGTACTCAAGATATTTTATTAGGAGGAAAACAATGAAGATCTAGAATAAAGCTCCTTTTATAAAACAGCTACATCACCAAGCAGATTATATTCCCAACCCTGCCCTGAAGGAGCTTGTCAGCTTTCTTTCTTTCCAAGTAAACTGGCCGTGTTGGGCTTCAGTCCAGAAAGCCTCTCTGCTTAACTCACTGCATCTCTCACTGACCTTTACTTCTCAGATGTGTATCTCATGTAACAGGTCTGTACACTTCACCCTACTCCTTTGATAGAACACAAAAGAGAAAGGAGTTCAAGGGGAAAGCTCACCTTGGTAAGTGGACAGCAAAAAAAATCTCCCTATTTCAGAGCCTTCTTTAATAACATAATTTTCCCTTAAACTTACCTATTTAAAAATTAAAATTTCATCTGTAGCATGGAGCTCTGAAAGTACCCAACAAGTTAAAATTAATTTTATACTTGATAAGATATTCATTGCTATGAAGTTTTGTTTCACCCTCCCTCTTATTAAAAATCTCATTGCAAAAATATTAATTTATTTTAAACTCTGGTAAAATTATAAACTTTATAGTGGAAAATGTAAATGGCAGAAAGCTTCCTTCTATTTTGTAATTTAATGTGTAAATAAAGTCAAACTTCAACAGCTAGACATTTCCCTACACTTGTTAATCATTCAAATTGACTACCAGGAAAAAAGAAAGATTATCTTTTGGTTGCTTCAAACCTTTTTCTAACACCATTTAGCTTCTTTCCCATTGATTCAAGCAATAAGAGGTCTAATGTTCCTTGAACAACTTACATTTGAAAATGCTTTTTACTTCTTGAAAATATTCAAGTTTTATAACACTGGAATTTTTTTCAACAGAGTTCAAGAATATAGGCAAATCTCTCACCAGGGATTTTTGAAATATTGCAATACACCAGCAATCAATTTAAACACTAAAAATAGTTTCTTTTATATCATATATATTCTTAAGGTCTGACGGATACATACTTTCCTTCTATAGACCAATTAATGTTTGCTAATATGCATCCATCACTAATTTACATTAATATCTGTGTTTACTTCATTTTTTTAGGGCCATGCCCAAGGCATACAGAAATTCCCAGGCTACAGATAGAATCAGAGCTACAGCTGCCAGCCTACACCACAGCCACAGCAATGCTGGATCCTTAACCCACTAAGCAGGGCCAGGGATCAAACCCATGTCTTCATGGATAGTAGTCAGATTCGTTTCCATTGAGCTACAACAGGAATTCCCTAAGTGTTTATTTTATTTTTTTATTTTAAATATAAGGAAATAAGTTCTCTTGTAGTGCAGTGGGTTAAGGTCCAGCATTGTCACTGCAGTGGCTTGGGTTGCTGCTATGACGCAGGTTCAGTTCCTGGCCCAGAAACTTTCATATACCATGGATGTGACCAAATGCAAAAACAAAAACAAAATAAATAAATACATGATAAGGTGACAATTAAAATCAAAACTTTTTTTCCATTATTTGTATTCCATCAGAGCAGTGACTCTGATGAACACATATGAACGCATATGAACACAGTCTTGGTCAACCACAAAACAACCCCAACATTGTACCAGTGAATCAAAAATGAAATACTTATACAACCCAATTTTTCTCCAGCTTAAGGTTGCCTAAGAAGTAACTACTCATGGAGTTCCCGTCGTGACGCAGTGGTTAACGAATCCGACTAGGAACCATGGGGTTGCGGGTTCGGTCCCCGCCCTTGCTCAGTGGGTTAACGATCCAGCGTTGCCGTGAGCTGTGGTGTAGGTTGCAGATGCGGCTTGGATCCAGGGTTGCTGTGGCTCTGGCATAGGCCGGTGGCTACAGCTCCGATTAGACTCCTCGCCTGGGAACCTCCATATGCCGTGGGAGCGGCCCAAGAAATGGCAAAAAGACCAAAAAAAAAAAAAAAGTAACTACTCGTATTTTACTTACTTCCACACCTATGTTCCAAGGCCCTCTGGTAAGTGTTTCTAAGATTTCTCATGTGTATCTTGCCAGGTGGCCCCCCCAGGCCCTACAATGCACCCCACCCTCCCCAAGGCTCTCTGGAACCCCACCTCCTCTCCTCATGCAGCAATGGGGCTGACATGCACTGTGAGGCTAGGGAGATACTACTCCACACTGTGTAGCCCCCACTTGGATATTGGCTTATTCTCTTGATGTCTTGGAGAGATGTAAGTAGAAACCATTTCCTCTTTCTCTCTACTGCTTCACATAGAACTAAAACATGAAATCAAAGAGGGCTAGCCTCGGAGATAAATCTAAATAACATGGATAGGTTGTATTAGAATTCTCCTTTCTCTGTGGCAACTATTTCTTTTTTATTGAAGTAAAGTTAATTTACAGTGTTGTGCTAATTTCAATTGCATAGCACAGTGATTCAGTTATACATATAAACATATTCTCTTTCAGATTCTTTTCCATTATAGGTTAATCAATTACACCTCAATAAAATTTTTTAAAGATATTGAGTATAGTTCCCTGGGCTATACAGTAGGTCCTTGTTCTTATCTATTTTATATTTTGTAGTATGTATATATTAATCCCAAACTCCTATTTCATGTCCCCCCACCTCCTTGTGCTTCTTCCTTTGGTAACTGTGTTTATTTTCTGTCTGTGAGTCTATTTCTGTTTTGTAAATAAGTTCATTTTTATCACTTTTTTAGATTATTCCTCTTATAAGTGATATCATATGATACTTCTCTTTGTCTGACTTACTTCACTTAATATGATAATCTCTAAGTCTATCCGTGTTTCTGCAAATGGCATTATTTCATTCTTTCTTATGGCTGAGTAGTATACACACACAAACACACACACACACATACCCCACAACTTCTTAATCCATTCATCTGTCAATAGACATTTAGGTTGCTTCCATGTCTTGGCTATCATAAATAGTGCTTCAGTGAACATTGGGGTGCATGTATCTTTTTGAATTAGAGTTTACTCTGGATATATGATCAATGACAAACCATATCTCAAGAATAAATTCCTCCCCCAGGAAAGTTCTTAATCCTTACACTTATCAGCTTTCCAATTCCTTAATGCTAGCTCAACATTTTCCACACAATCCCCAAAATATCTTGATCTCATTTTAAATTTAAGACCCCAGTTCAGGTGATTATCTATGTCTAAAGTAATGTGTAGCTATCACAAAAACATTTTCAAAACTTTCTATTTGCATATTAAAATAGGAATATCCAAATTTCATAGCTTAATTTTGGGGGCACATGCTGTATTGGACAATTGCAGGTTTTCTGACAAGCTTCTTTCTCTCTCACTTTTTTTTGGAGGGGAGGCAAATTTTCAAGCTCAACTGTCCTGCACCTTCAAGATAGAACCCAGTAAATTCAGATATGTGACCTAGACACTGCCAGTAAGGAGCACTCAGCAAGGCTTCAGTTTGGAAGTGAGCGACTTGAGGAGGGAGACTCTGAACACAATCCAACTTGTTGGTGAGGCTTACTGAAAAAGCTGCCCAGCTTCTCAGAGACTTAATTAATCTACACAGGGATCCATGGCAAAGTGAGACAGAGTCTCTCCTTGCTGTTTGCTTTTGTTAGCAGGATTCCAAAGCACTCCTGGTATTGGCCTCAATGTTATATGAAGCTTTCACTGAAACCACTTTTTCTGCATTTCTCACAGCCTTTCTGAAGTAAATGGGATTCAAGCATAAATCCAATGGCAACTACACATAGCGTATGTTCTCCTGACTGATGAATAAGTTTTTTTCATGGGGTGTTTTCAGCAAAGCTGGTTCATTCTTCCCCAAATAAGATTCCCCAGGCCTCCTGCAAATAGGTGTGCAGTGGGCCCAACACTTAATTTCAATCTAGGCAAATCCCACTTAGACCCAAGCTGGAGTTCCTGCTTTATGAATATTTTGGATGATTAAATTATTAAAGATTGCGTATACCTAAGCATGTTTAAGTAAAAAATCAAATCAAAATTCTCCATTTCAAGAGTTCCCATTGTGACACAGCAGAAAAGTATCTGACTAGTATCCATGAGGATGCAGGTTTAATCCCTGGCCTCACTCAGTGGGTTAAGGATTGGGCATTGCCATGAGCTGTGGTGTAGGTTGCAGATGCAGCTCAGATCCTACATTGCTGTGGTTGTGGCATAAGTTAGCAACTACTGCTCCAATTCGACCCCTAGCCTGGAACTTCCATATGCCACAAGTGTGGCCCTAAAAAGCAAAAAAATAAAAATAAAAAATAATCTCCATTTCAACACTTTAGAGTAAAGGAGGTCTTTTCACAACTAGTATAATTCCATGCCCTATTCTACAATTTGCAAGAGACCCCATCTTTATCCCAGGGGTCCGTTCCTGAGATATGTCCAAGGACCTCCAGCATTGTTTACTTAATCTAAAGAGCAGATTCCTAGTTATAGCTATTTGAGCCTCCACAGACAACCCAGCATTCCCTGCACTTTCTGCCAATGACAGTGGAGTCACCCAGACAAGTGCCCCATCTGCCATTGCTACTGAAGTTGTCCTGTTGGTGCTGGGCCAGAGAAGTTCAAGCAGAAACCACACTTTGAGGCCAAAAGCAGCCTCTCTCGCAATTGCTCCAAGCTTGGCCAATACACCCTCTTGACTTCCCAGAAGAACAGCTAAAAAGCAAGCTCTATGCTCCTAAAGAGCCCATCTCAAATTCTTAGCTTTTCAGTCCTTAAAAAACCCAAACACAAGGCACTAATAGTCCCAACTGAAAATCTTTTAGGAAAACTATTTCTATCCCCTCTTTCAGAACTAAAATATGTACATCTAATTGACATTACTAAATAGAACACAATGTGTGCATTCTTAGATTCAAGGTAACCTCATACCGTATTTGAGAGCAATGAGTGCCTATTTTTTTTCTTACAAACCTAGAATGAAAGAGCCTATTCTGAAGAATTTCCTTAACAAAGGTAGTGTTCCAAAGGTAAAGACATTTTTATCTCTATAAAACCAAATTGCCCCCCAACCTGAAGAGAAAAAAAAAAAGTTTCCACAGTAAATATTTTAAAAGGTAAACTACCTGCTGTTTAAATTGAGTTTTTTCTTAAAAATTATTGGTACTTTCTTACCTAAATAAGTGCTACGTGAAGATGGTACAAAATTCAAAATACACAAATTAGATCCCTCTCCTGCCCTCTTTGGCCTTTCAGAAACAACCACTCTTAGTGATATTTTTTTTATTCTTGCTAGATGTTGCAGAAGAATTGATGCTAGCATAATGGCATAACACCTATTGGAAGCTTCCTGAGTCAACTTCTCCTTGATTTTCAACTTTCCATACATTATAATTCCATCGTGTTCCAACTTCTGTACTATCTGGCCCATATAATTGTTTTAACCATATCATCAAGTAGCTCTTTCACTGATTCTTCCCCAGTGCAAGATGGTGGCTGTTTTGCCCCTTAATAGCAGCTTTGTTCTGCAAAGTGGGAAAATCGTATTTATGGTTACATTTTTGCTTTCTTATTTGTTTTCTTTATCCAATGCAGTTGGCTACTTATTCTGGTTTGTTTTTAAGCTTTCCTGAGATTGTACAATTTAGTGCAAAAGGCGTGCAAAGTGTCAAGAACTATGAAGGGCTTGAGATTTTAACCAAATTGAAAACTAATTTAGCCCCCCACAGTCCAACAGAAGTTAGTAGAAAACATGAGATTCATGGGTCAGAGACAAATGAGTTTATCCCTCAGAACAATAGCAACAGCCAGAATACCATCATTTGTGCCAGTCCCCAAGCCTCAGTTCCCACAATGTGACATCCAGAAGATGAAATGATACTTGTATATGAAGTATGATGTATTATAGGAGAGGAACCTTCTGCATAAGGATCCTAAACCTTCTATAATGGGAAGTAAATTGTCTTAATTTTAGTTAAAAAAAAAAAGATGACTTTATTATACTGGACAGTAATAAACCTGCCCATTGCTCTGGAGGGACTGGAGAAAGATACTATCTCCATCTTTCAAGGCTATTTACTACATAAATATCCTCTATAAATATCCTCTAAAAGATAGTTCATAACAAAGGTAGTCAGTTCCTCCACTCTCAAGATGTGCAGATACAAGATATTATGGGGAATTATCTCCAAATATACAGTGCCTACAATCTGCACTGGTAGGAATTTCAGTCCATTCATACACCAAGCTTTTATTGAGCACTTGCTTTATTCCAGGAACCATGACTGGTGTCCATTAAAGGAAATAACATATGAGAAGGAATTTTTAAAACTAGTGAGGGAGTTCTCGTAGTGGCGCAGTGGTTAACGAATCCGACTAGGAACCATGAGGTTGCCGGTTCGGTCCCTGCCCTTGCTCAATGGGTTAACGATCTGGCCTTGCATTGAGCTGTGGTGTAGGTTGCAGACGCGGCTCGGATCCCGCGTTGCTGTGGCTCTGGTGTAGGCTGGGGTGGCTACAGCTCTGATTGGAGCCCTAGCCTGGGAACCTCCATGTGCCGTGGGAGCGGCCCAAGAAATAGCTAAAAAATAAAAAAATAAAACTAGTGAGATAAGCATTAGCTATTTCTTCTATTACTTCCTTTATCTTTTTAGTATTTGCCAATAGCAAGTATTATGTACATTGCTTTTGCTGGTTATCTTCCAATGTCTATACTGGTCCTTTACTTCCCAATTGGGGTTTATGGCAGGAGTCAGAATACTAAAGTCTCAGAGCCTGGTTTCCTCTGCATAAAGCAGACTGGCTCCTCTCTGCTCATAGCCAGCCTTCCCAAGGCATTCAATCTCCTTTCATAAAGGGATGAAGGGAGAAACTGATTAGGCTAGAACTCAAAGATGTAAAAATTTTTCAGTTGTGAAATCAGACAATACTTAAGCACATTTTAAAATGTTAAGCCAAAGATTGTTCAATTGGATTGCTTTCTAATTTGAGCTAATCTATTTTACTTACTAAGAATTTGGATGGTATGTATTTAATTATGGTGTGTTACGTAATGAAGAAGAAAGTACTGGTAATTCTGAATATTTTTAACATATATCTATTTAACAAAATTTTTGAGGTGAAATCAACTGCTCTGTAAATTTATATATAATATGTAAATTGTTTATGTAATTCTAACCACCCCCAAAAACTTTAGGTAAAAATGTAAAAATTTCTGGGGTTGGTTTATTTTTATTATTTTTATTCTCTTATTTATTATTTTCTTTTTTAACAACTCATTGAAAGATAGTTGACATATGGACAAACTGCACATATTTAAAGTGTATAATTTGAGGGGTTTTAACATATGGATATACCCATAAAATCATCACAACACTCAAGATAATAACATTTTCTCCCAAAAGTTTCCTTATGTCCTTTTATAATTCCCCACTCCAGCAGAGTGAAAAGATAATTTATGGAATGGGAGAAAATATTTGCAAATCATGTATCTGATAAGGGGTTCAATAATCAAAATATGTAAGTCCCAAAACTCAATAGCAAAAATAAACAGCCCAATTAAGAAATGGGTGAATGACTTAAATAGACATTTCTCCAAAGACATACAGATGGCCCGCACGTATATGAAAAGATGCTCAACTTCACTAATCATGAGAGAAATGCAAATAAAAACTACACTGAGTTATCATCTCACATCTGTCAAGGTGACTATTATCCAGAAAAAAATGTAAGAAAATAAGTGAGGCAGAGGATGTGAAGGAATTGGAACCCTTGTACATTGCTGGCGGGGATATAAAATGGAGCAACCACTACGGAAAATAATATGCATATTCCAAAAAGAAAGTTCAAAAATAGAATTACCATATGATCGAGAAATTCTTCTTATGGTTATTTATCTAAACGGATTGAAATCAGGCTCTCAAAGAGATATTTACACACCTACGTTCAATACAGCATTATTCACAATAGCCAAGAGGTAGAAGCAACCTAAATGGGCATCAATAAATACATAAAATGTGGTATATGTAGACAAAAGCAAACAGTGGAATATTATTCAAGCATAAAGAAGAAAGAAGTCCTGTCATATGCTACAATAAGGATGAACCTTAAGGACATCAAGCTAAACGAAACAAGCCAGTTAAAAAAGGACAAATTATGTATGAGGTATCTAAAGTAGTCAAACTCACAGAAACAGAAAGAAAAACGATAGTTTCCAGAGGCCAGAGGGTGGGGAAAATGCAGAATGGCTGTTCAATAGGTATAGACTGCAGGTCGTGCCAAATGGAAAATTTCTAGCCATACAACGTGTGCTTAGGGTTAGCAGTACTCTGCTGTACATTTAAAAATTTGTGAAGAAGAAAGATTTCATGTTATCTGATTTTTTTTAGCCACAGTAAAAATAATTCAATGGGGAGAGATAGATAATTATCAAATAAATATCTGAAATGTCAGAAAAGGATGAATGCTATGGAAAAGAATAAAACCGGGGCAAAAGAATAAAGAAAAATCCAATTGCACATGTTTGGGCGGATCTGCTTCCAGACTCTCCATTCTGTTCCGCTGGGTTATGTATCTATCATTATGTCAATATGACGCTGTCTCTTTTTAGTCATTTTTTATACAAAAATCTACATGTATTTCACTTTAAATATCTTACAATTTTATCAACCATACCTCAATAAAGTTGGAGGAAAAAAAAACAGTAATTGAAGAATTCAATGAAAAATAAGAAGAATGGTATTTGGAGAAAAAAATCTGTGCATATTTTATGTATACAACTCGATGAATTTAGAGATAAGTGTACATCCATTAAACCATCACCACAATCTATGCTATAAACATCTCATCTACAAATAATTTTAAAAACATATCCATCATCTATAAAAGTCTTATCCCACCCACTTTATTTGTGTGTCAGTAATAAGAACACAACATAATATCTATCCTCTTTGCAAAAATTTAATTCTGTAATATTGTTAACTACATGAGGAATCTGAAACAATCAAACTCATAGAAGCTGAGAATACAATAACAGAGAATAGAGAATAAAAGCAAACTCATAGCAGGCCCTGTGGTTGCCAGGGCCAGGAAGGAAGTGGAAAAGAGGTATTTGGGAAAGAATACAAAGTTGCAGTTCTGCAAATTGAATAAATTCTAGAGGTCTACCTTACAACATAGTGGCTATAATTAACAAGACAGAATTAGACACTATTTGACTATAGTAGGCATGTAGAAACACTTGAAATCTAATAGTGTAAAAAAGCTTTATTCAAAATTGTTTTGCCTATCTAGGGTTATTGCATGTCCACATAAATTTTAGAATCAGCTTATCAATTTCTACTAAAAATGTCTTCAGGGATTTGGGAACTATGTTAAATATAAATCAGTTGGGATAGAATTGACACTTTAATATAGACTCTTCCAACCTATGAACCTGGTTTATCCCTCCATTTATTTATGTCTCCTTTAAATTTTCTCAAAAAAGTTTTGTAATATTTAGTATACAGTTTTTGAACATTATTGTCCAATACTTTACTAAATATTTCATATGCTAGCGCTAATGTATTAATTGTTTAATTTAAATTTTTGTATATTACATATTGACTTAGTATCCTGAAACCCTGCTAGTTATCCATAACCCAGCGGAACAGAATGGAGAGTCTGGAAGCAGATCCGCCCAAACATGTGCAATTGGATTTTTCTTTATTCTTTTGCCCCGGTTTTATTCTTTTCCATAGCATTCATCCTTTTCTGACATTTCAGATATTTATTTGATAATTATCTATCTCTCCCCATTGAATTATTTTTACTGTGGCTAAAAAAAATCAGATAACATGAAATCTTTCTTCTTCACAAATTTTTAAATGTACAGCAGAGTACTGCTAACCCTAAGCACACGTTGTATGGCTAGAAATTTTCCATTTGGCACGACCTGCAGTCTATACCTATTGAACAGCCATTCTGCATTTTCCCCACCCTCTGGCCTCTGGAAACTATCGTTTTTCTTTCTGTTTCTGTGAGTTTGACTACTTTAGATACCTCATACATAATTTGTCCTTTTTTAACTGGCTTGTTTCGTTTAGCTTGATGTCCTTAAGGTTCATCCTTATTGTAGCATATGACAGGACTTCTTTCTTCTTTATGCTTGAATAATATTCCACTGTTTGCTTTTGTCTACATATACCACATTTTATGTATTTATTGATGCCCATTTAGGTTGCTTCTACCTCTTGGCTATTGTGAATAATGCTGTATTGAACGTAGGTGTGTAAATATCTCTTTGAGAGCCTGATTTCAATCCGTTTAGATAAATAACCATAAGAAGAATTTCTCGATCATATGGTAATTCTATTTTTGAACTTTCTTTTTGGAATATGCATATTATTTTCCGTAGTGGTTGCTCCATTTTATATCCCCGCCAGCAATGTACAAGGGTTCCAATTCCTTCACATCCTCTGCCTCACTTATTTTCTTACATTTTTTTCTGGATAATAGTCACCTTGACAGATGTGAGATGATAACTCAGTGTAGTTTTTATTTGCATTTCTCTCATGATTAGTGAAGTTGAGCATCTTTTCATATACGTGCGGGCCATCTGTATGTCTTTGGAGAAATGTCTATTTAAGTCATTCACCCATTTCTTAATTGGGCTGTTTATTTTTGCTATTGAGTTTTGGGACTTACATATTTTGATTATTGAACCCCTTATCAGATACATGATTTGCAAATATTTTCTCCCATTCCATAAATTATCTTTTCACTCTGCTGGAGTGGGGAATTATAAAAGGACATAAGGAAACTTTTGGGAGAAAATGTTATTATCTTGAGTGTTGTGATGATTTTATGGGTATATCCATATGTTAAAACCCCTCAAATTATACACTTTAAATATGTGCAGTTTGTCCATATGTCAACTATCTTTCAATGAGTTGTTAAAAAAGAAAATAATAAATAAGAGAATAAAAATAATAAAAATAAACCAACCCCAGAAATTTTTACATTTTTACCTAAAGTTTTTGGGGGTGGTTAGAATTACATAAACAATTTACATATTATATATAAATTTACAGAGCAGTTGATTTCACCTCAAAAATTTTGTTAAATAGATATATGTTAAAAATATTCAGAATTACCAGTACTTTCTTCTTCATTACGTAACACACCATAATTAAATACATACCATCCAAATTCTTAGTAAGTAAAATAGATTAGCTCAAATTAGAAAGCAATCCAATTGAACAATCTTTGGCTTAACATTTTAAAATGTGCTTAAGTATTGTCTGATTTCACAACTGAAAAATTTTTACATCTTTGAGTTCTAGCCTAATCAGTTTCTCCCTTCATCCCTTTATGAAAGGAGATTGAATGCCTTGGGAAGGCTGGCTATGAGCAGAGAGGAGCCAGTCTGCTTTATGCAGAGGAAACCAGGCTCTGAGACTTTAGTATTCTGACTCCTGCCATAAACCCCAATTGGGAAGTAAAGGACCAGTATAGACATTGGAAGATAACCAGCAAAAGCAATGTACATAATACTTGCTATTGGCAAATACTAAAAAGATAAAGGAAGTAATAGAAGAAATAGCTAATGCTTATCTCACTAGTTTTATTTTTTTATTTTTTAGCTATTTCTTGGGCCGCTCCCACGGCACATGGAGGTTCCCAGGCTAGGGCTCCAATCAGAGCTGTAGCCACCCCAGCCTACACCAGAGCCACAGCAACGCGGGATCCGAGCCGCGTCTGCAACCTACACCACAGCTCAATGCAAGGCCAGATCGTTAACCCATTGAGCAAGGGCAGGGACCGAACCGGCAACCTCATGGTTCCTAGTCGGATTCGTTAACCACTGCGCCACTAGGAGAACTCCGCATTCATGTTTATTTTAGAGATATTAGTCTCTAGTTTTCTTGCCATGTTTCTCTCTAGCTTTGATCAGGAATATTATGTAGTCCTAAAATGAATTGGAAATTTTTCTCTCCTCACCTATTTTCTAGAAAAAAAAATGTGTAAAATTGATATTTCTTCCTCCAATACTTGGTAGAAGTCACCATGAAAACTTCTGGGCCTGGAATTTTCTTTGTGGGGAGATTCGTAACTACAAATTCAATTTCTTTAATAGACAAGCTACTCAAGTTATCTATTTCTTTTTAGTTGAGCTTCAGCAGTTTGTATCTTTCAAAGAGTTTGTTTATCAGCATTACTGAATGAATTAGCATAAAGTTGTTCATAGTATATTAATAATAAATATCCTTTTAATATCTGTAGGATTTTTCTCTAGGATGACAGTATAAATATTTAAGTTATAACAGTCTACCTTCAACAAATATTATACCACTTTACATACAGCATTAGACCCCCATAGCAATCTACTTCCACTTCACCATCCTGGATCTAGTGCTACTTTTGTCATAAAGTTATGTTAAAAACTGTGCAATACATTGTTACTATTTTTGCTTTAAACAGCCAATTATCCTTTAACAAGTTTTTTTTTTTAAGATAAGGAACAATCTCTTATTTTGACACAAATAGTTTTTCTACTGACTCTCCTCATTTCTTCAAGTAGGTACAAATTTCCATCTGATATTATTTTCTTCTTCCTTGAAAGAATTTCTATGGCATTTCTTGTTGCACTGCTCTGCTGGTAATAAATTCAATGAGCTTTTGTATGTCTTTTAAAAAATCTTTATTTCACCCTAATTTTATAAATTTATTTAGCTGGGTATAGATTTCTAGAATGGTGGGGTATTATGTTTTTTGGTACTTTAACTCTGTTGCTCTACTATATTCTAGCTTGCATTCTTTTTTGTCATTCTCATCTTTATTCTTCTGTATGTAATGTGTCATTTTCCTTTGACTGATTTAATTAATTTCTCTGTATTCTGGCTTATAAGCAATTTGTTTATTTGCCTCGTGCTGTTTTATTCTTATGTCTTCTGACTGGGGTTTGTTGAGCTTCTTATATATTTGTGATTTATAGTCTTCAACAAATGTAGTAATATTTCACCCATTATTTCTTCAGACATTTTTTCTGCCCTCATCCCATCTTTCTCCACTCCTTCTCAGACTCCTGTGACATGTATATGAGGATACCTGAAGGTTTCCCACAGTGCACGGATGCTCCATTAATTTTTCTGTCGTCTTTTTTCATTTAAGATAGTGTCCATTACTATGTCTGCAAATTCACCAATCTTTCCTCCTATAGTGTCTAATAGCCTATTAATTTCATTCAGTATTTTTTATCTCAAACTTCATATGTTTCATCCCTACAAACTCAGTTTAGGTGTCATTTTTACCTTCCATTTCTCTCTTCATCATGCTTCTAATAGCTGATTTATTGTCCTTTCTTACTAATTCTACTATCAATGTCATTTATTTCTATTAATTGACTTTTTTTCTTTATTATGGGTCATATTTTACTGCCTTTTTGAACCTGGTAATTTTTTACTAGATGCCAGACATTGTGATTTTTTTTTTCAGGGCTGCACCCATGGCATATGCAAGTTATGAGGCTAGAGGTCAAATTGGAGCTGTAGCTCCCAGCCTATGACACAAGCACAGCAATGCAGGATCCAAGCTGCTTCTGCAATGTGCACCACAGCTCACAGCAATGCCAGATCCTTAACCTGCTGAGCAAGACAGGGATCGAACCTGCATCCTCATGGATACTAGTTGGATTCATTTCCACTGCACCAAAATGGGAATTCCCCAGACACTGTGATTTTTAAATTGCTAGATACTGAGTGCTTTATAGTCCTTTAAATATTTTAGGACATTGTTCAGGGATGCAGAAATTTTCTTGGAAATGGATACTAATGTTTTCCCTTTAAATATTTTAGGCTGTGTTTTAGAATGTTTTTAAATTTCTTGGAATCAGATTCATTTGAGATTTGTTTTTAACTTTTATTAGGCATGTTTTGAACAGCAGTTAGTCTAGGGTAGGGCTCAGCAAACTTTTTTTGTGAAGGACTAGATAGTTACTAGTTAGGCTTTATGGGCCACATATAATCTATTGCATATGGGCCACATATAATCTATTGCATACCCTTCTTTATTTGCTTTCACTAACCCTTTAAAAATATAAAAACTAGGAGTTCCTGTTGTGGTGCAGCAGAAATGAATCTTACTAGGAACCATGAGTTTGCAGGTTCAATCACTGGCCTTGCTCAGTGAGTTAAGGATCTCATGTTGCCATGAGCTGTGGTAAAGGTGGCAGACATGGCTTGGATCCTACATTGCTCTGGCTGTGGTGTAGGCTGGTAGCTATATCTCCAATTCAACCCCTAGCCTGGGAACATCCATATGCCACAGGTACAGCCCTAAAGAGCAAAAAACATTAAAATAAAATAATAAAAACCATTCCTAGCTTGTGAGTTGTACCCAAAAAAGGCCAGATGTGACCTACATTTCATAGTTTTCTACCCTTCATCCAGGGCTATTTGACTCTCTTCTCAATGCCCTATGAACAGAGAGAGGCCTTTCCATGCTGGCTGCTAGAAACACAAACTAGTATAAACATTTGAGGGCCAGGACTCCGGAACTCTCTAGCTGTGCTCTTTCCAACATAAGCGTCTTGGCCCCCATGAACACTGCATTCTGTCTCTCAACTAAGGGAGACTGCCAAGTTCTGCATGGACTCCCCCACCATGCACTGAACCCACAAATCTCTTTAACCTGTAGCTTGAGCAAGCATAGTGCTCCCCTTGTTTGTTCCCTTTTCTGAGAGATAATTCTCAGGTACTGCCTGTTTTCCAATATCTGAAAACAATTGTTTCACATGCTGTGTGTGGTTATTTAGTTGTTTACAATAAATACTGTGCCTGCTAATCCTAGGCAGAAATGGCAATCATGAATGCAATTTTTAATATTTATTTATTTAGACTTTTTAGGGCTGCACCCAGGGCATATGGGTGTTCCCAGGCTAGGGGTTGAATCAGAGCTGTAGCCGGCAGCCTATACCAGAGGCACAGCAATGCTGGATCCAAGCCACATCTGCGACCTACACCACAGCTCACAGCAACACCAGGTCCTTAACCCAATGAGCGAGGCCAGAGATTGAACCTGCCGCTTCTTGGTTCCTAGTCAGATTCATTTCCGCTGTGCCATGATGGGAACTCCAAAAATGCAATTTTTAAATATTTGTTTATATAAAATCAAATATTGATTCAATCTCAAGTGAAAGTATCACAGTTTATTTTTTCCTATAACCTTTGTATATCAAATTTGCTCATATGTTGCATGAACCACAAGAGGAAAATATTTTCTCAGGACAATAGTTTTTGAAAAGAAATTTCATATGTAAGCATAAATAAAGAAATATCTATTATCATTGAAATGACAAACTCTTAACTCTACTATTTCCTAAGAATGAGAAAGTTGTTAAGAATTACCATTAGCTTCAAAATGGAAGCTATAGGATATGCCTCACCTAGACATTATAACTAGAACATATTCATATTTATTTAAAATTTTTGAAATGTGGGACTGACATCATATTTGGTTAGAAAGCTTTGTATTCACCACAGCAACAGACAATTTCAGGGTTCTAAATGATTTTGTTTTTAGAAAAAATAAAAGAATTTCACTTATTTAAAAACTAGGACAATGATTTTAAGAGTATATATGTAAAGCCTTTAAATATATAAGGTAAATAGATTCAACTTATATGAGTCTTTTAAGAACCATCAGCTAATTTCTCTGACTACTTCTAATGACTTCTTTCAGACTTTGTTTAGGATGCCAATTATTCCAAATGACATGTTTACCATAATTTTAAGTCTTTCTGTATTTTAAAACTATTTCAACCTGTGTGGTGATATTCCGTCCCATCAATAAAGGTAAAATGTGCCTTAAATACTCAACATTAAAACCTAAATTACATGAGCAATAATATCTCATCCATGAATTTCCAAGAAAAAATTTTTTTATAATTTAACCAACTAACCATACTTCTTCTACTACCTGAAAAAAAACAGTAATACACCTGAGAAGACACTTCCATTAAAATTCCACTTCTAACCTGGGACAGATTCACAGAAAACAAATCAACCTTCATTGAAAGATATGAAGGTCATTCTACTGCAATAACCAAATTATACAATTTCATATTCTTATTTATCAATGAAGCATATCTTTTTTACAGAAATCAACTTAGCTCATGTTAGACCCTTTGGAAAGCAAGGAAGTATAATACACCTTTCCTCCCTTCATGGAACTGACAAGCTGGTTGTGAGACAAGGCATATAAATATAGGAAGTTAAATAATAATGTGGAATATACAAGAAGAGTGAGATTTAGTTCTTAAAAATTATGCCATTTATAAAGGTCTACTGTGTAAGCAATTTTACAGATATTATGACTAATCCTCTTGAAAATCTTTTAGGATGAGTGTATTAAACAGAATTCTTTGATTGAAAATAAGTCTCTCCCTTCCCATGTCATTCTCTCTCTTCCCGTCTCTGCCTCTGTCTCTCTCTCTCTATCACACACACACACACACACACACACACTTTTCCTGCTCCTTTCAGGATGGTTTCATTCCCTAAATATCAATGGCTACTCAAACCTGAAACTCTGACTAGAGTCATCTTGGGGTTTGCATCCTTGTACTCTCACAACCAAAGAGAAGAGATAGCTCTTCTCTCCCAGCCTCACTTTGAAAAGATAAAGATTGAGGGGAAATTCCTGATTGGTCTGCCTTAGATTAAATGTTCACATCTTGGAGAGATGATTGTCACCACAGGAATGAAGAATTATAGTTAGTCCAAACAGAGGGGTCTTTTACCAACTACAAGTGGAGCAGCGCAATAAAGTCACTGGAAGATACACCATAAGCCAGTGAACTCTTTCCCACACATCCATGCTTCTTGTTATTACTCACTCAAGAAATATGTGGCATGAGATCAAAAGAGAATATTTATGGGAAAAAATAGAATGTAAGCCTTTTTCATGCCATTAGTTTTTTAAAAAAAAAAAAAAACCAAGTCACTTATCTCAGTCCCAGGTTTGGCTGGTTTAATGGGTTTCTATCTCTGCCAAGTCTTCTATAAAACCTCAAACTATAATTACGGCTCGTAAGTCAAATGTGACCTGCTGCCAGCTCTGAAGTAAATTTTTATTGGAACAAAGCCATATGATTTATTTACATATTGTCTGTTTCTCCTTTTGTGCTACACGAGTAGAGTTGAGAAGCTGTGACAGAGATTGTAGGTCCACAAAGCCTAAAATATTTACCGTCTTGCCCCTTTATAGAAAAATTTATATATTCCTGATCTGAATGTGTGATTATATTTAGATTGAATTGTTTAGATCAGAATACTCTGTATGTATGTTATGTAATTTTTTGCATCATTTATGAGGCACATAGTACTTTATGCTCCTACTTTTAGTGATAAGATGGAACCACCTCAAAAAGTTAAACATAAGTGACCATATGACCCAGCGATTTTAATCCTAGGTATATAAAGAAATGAACTGAAAATGTAGTCCAAAGACTTGTACATAAATGCTCTTAGCAATCTTACAACAGCTAGAAGTAGAAACAACCTAATTTTAATGAACTAATGAATAACTAAATAAATGTGGTACATCCATACAATGAAAAACTATTCAAGGAGTTCCCGTCATGGTGCAGCGGTTAACGAATCCAACTAGGAACCATGAGGTTGCGGGTTCAATCCCTGCCCTTGCTCAGCGGGTTAAGGATCCGGCATTGCCGTGAGCTGTGGTGTAGGTTGCAGATGCGGCTCGGATCCCGCGTTGCTGTGGCTCTGGCGTAGGCCGGAGGCTACAGCTCCGATTAGACCCCTAGCCTGGAAACCTCCATATGCCGCAGGAACAGCCCAAGAAATGGCAAAAAGACAAAAAAAAAAAAAAGAAAAGAAAAACCATTCAACAATTAAGAGGAACAAAGTACTATCAATGACACTAAAACGCACCCTCTCACCATGCACAAAATTAAACTCAATATGGTTTAAAGACTTAAATGTAAGACAAGACACCATAAAATTCCTAGGAGAGAATATAGGCAAAACATTCTCTGACATCAACCCTATGAATGTTTTCTTAGGTCAACCACCCAAGGCAATAGAAATAAAAATAAAAATAAACCAATAGGACCTAAGCAAACTTACAAGCTTTTGCACAGTAAAGGAAACCATTTTTTAAAAAAAGGGAAATACAACCTATGGAGTGGGAGAAAATAGTTGTAAAAGATGCAACCAACAAGGGTTTAATCTCTAAAATATACAAATAACTCATACAACTCAACAGCAAAAAAAATAAACAAACCAATTGAAAAATGGGCAGAAGACCTAAAGAGACATTTCTCCAATGAAGACATACAGATGGCTAACAGGCACATGAAAAAATGCTCAACATTACTAAATATTAGAGAAAATAAAATGAAAACTACAATGATGTACCACCTCACACCAGTCAGAGTGGCTATCATTAATAAGACTACAAATAAATGCTGGAGAGGGTGTGGAGAAAAGAGAACCCTCCTACACAGTTGGTGGGAATGAAAATTGATATAACGACTATGTAAAATAGTACGGAGGTTCCTAATAAAACTAAATATAGAACTACCACATGACCCAGCAATCCCACGCCTGGGCATATACCCAGACAAAATTTTCATTGGAAAAAATACACACACCCCTATGTTCATTGCAGCACTGTTCACAATAGCCAAGACGTGGAAGCAACCCAAATGTCCAACAACAGATGAATGGATTAAATGTGGTACATATACACAATGGAATACTCTCAGCCATAAAAAAAGAACAAAATAATGCCATTTGTAGCAACATGGATGAAACTAGAGATTCTCATACTAAGTGAAGGAGGTCAGAAGGACAAAGATACCTTATGATATCACTTATATATGGAATCTAAAATATGGCACAAATGAACCTATCTATAGAACAGAAACAGACTCACAGACATGGAGAACAGATTTGTGGTTGCCATGGGGGAGGTGGAGGGAGTGTGGTGGACTGGGAGTTCACATTATTAGATGCTGTTACATTTAGAATGGATAGACAATGAGGTCCTTATGTAGAGCCCAGGGAACTATGTCCAATCACTTGTGATGAAACATGATGAAAGATAATATGAGAAAGAGAGTGTAAATAGATGTATGACTGGGTCACCTTGCCATATGGCAAAAATTGACAGAACAATGCAAATCAACTAAATAAAAAAAATTTTTTAAGAGAGAAAGAGAAAACACTTTATAAGAAGCAGCCCTGGTTTTAAAGGCAATTGTGGTATTCTGAAACAATATTGTGCAGTTATCTGGATATGCTGCTTTAGTTATGGTCTCTGTATCATGTATTATGCTTGGTAAGGAATATATGACATACACCCATACCTATGCTGATTGATAGAGTTGAATGCACACCACTAGCAATAATTTGTAATAATTTGTTCCACTGTTCTGTAACAGTCTGTAGTCATATACTTAAGCACTTATGATTGATCTGTTATCTAAAAAAGTCATGATTCCTGTAATAACTGCAAAGAATTTATTTTAAATTTCTGTGATACTTACCTTGGTTATCAGCACAAGATATACATGTTTCTTTCCTTCTTTTAATTGTTTTAAATTATAGCAGTTTGGTATATATACAACTGTAGGGTTTAATTGTTCGACATACTGGGCTTTTCATTATGGTAAATTCAAAAATAAGGAAAAAAATTCTAATGGTTCAGAAATTTCTTGACAAGATTTAGCAAAAAATATACTAACCATCTATGCTTTTTTTTTTTTTTTTGGTCGTTTTAGGGCTGCACCCATGGCACATGGAGGTTCCCAGGCTAGGGGTTGAATTGGAGCTGTAGCTGCTGGCTCACGCCACAGCCACAGCAACATAGGATCTGAGCCACATCTGTGACCTACACCATAGCTCACGGCAACACCAGATCCTTAACCCACTGAGTGAGGCCAGGGATCAAACCCGTGTCTTCATGGATGCTAGTCAGGTTCATTAACCACTGAGCCATGATGGGAATTCCCCAGTTAATTTTAATATTGGAACCAATTGGCACTTTTACTCTTGATTTCACTGAACACAACCAGAAATAAATTAGGATAAGTATATTCTAAAATATTTATTAACCACATTCTTTATACTCGAACTGTTAGATTTGGGGGATATACATTAATGAATAAAACAAATAAAAATCTAAAAAAAAAGAAAAAGAAAAAAGGAACAAAATATTGATACATGCTATTACATAGGTGACCATAAAAACATTATGGTGAGCAAAAAAACCATATTATATGATTCCATTTAAATGAAATGTCCAGAATAAGCAATTCCATTGTGCTTGCCAAAGACTGGTGGGAGGAGGAGGGGGGAATTATTATTAATAGGCATCATATTTCTGTTAGAAATGTTAAAAAAAATGTTGGAATTAGATAGTGATGCTAGATGCATCACTCTGACTATACTCAAAACTGCCCTAAAAAGCAACAACAACAACAAATTGTATACTTTAAAGGGTGAATTTTATTATATGTTGATTATTTCTGTTATTTTTTTCTTAAAGGATGAAATCAGAGGGTTCAGGTTATATTGCTGTGACCCGTCCATTATAAGATTCCCCCCATCAACTTTTTACCTCATATCTTTATCATTTATACTTGATTGTTGCCCATAAACATTATTTCATTAGAAATTTCAAAAGAGTGATTTTCTAATTCTATCATTCTCTCTGCACCTTCTAGCTGAAAATTTTTAAAGAATTTTCCTGCATCAGCTCTTCAGTTACATAAATATATAATTCATATAGGTAAGGCAAGATAAGCTTGGTTCTTTTCCTTTTGCAGATTTTCACAGAAATGATTGGTGTTTTGGCAACCTCCAGTGGTAAATGGTGAGATATTTCCTTTGTTTTGCTATCTACAAATTTACATACCTATAAGTTACATACATATAGCACACACTAGGTTTTGATTCAATGCAGTCTTTTTTGTTGTTATTAATGTTTTATTAATTTTTTATTAAAGTATAGTTGATTTACAATGTTCCTTCAATTTCTACTGTGCAGCAAAGTGACCTAGTCATACATATACATACATCCTTTTATTTTTATACTATTCTATCATACCATCATTTTCTAACCCAAGAGATTGGATGTAGTTCCCTGTGCTATTCACTAAGATCCCACTGCTTATCCATTCTATGTGTAATAGTTTGCATCTACCAACCCCAAACTCTCTGTCCTTCCACTCTATCCCTCCTCCCCGAAGGCAGCCAGTATTTTTTTTCTTCTTTTTTGGCTTTTCTAGGGCCACTCTCACGAAACATGGAGGTTCCCAGGCTAGGGGGTCTAATCAGAGCTGCAGCCACCAGCATACACCTGAGCCACAGCAACGTGGGATCCAAGCCCGTGTCTGCAACATACACCACAGCTCACAGCAATGCCGGATCCTTAACCCACTGAGCAAGGCTGGGGATCGAACCTGCAACCTCGTGGTTCCTAGTCGGATCCATTAACCACTGCACCACAATGGGAACTCCCAGTCTTTTTGATGCTCAAATGTCCTGTGCACCGCAAGCTCGTTTTCTCTTAGCTGCTCTGCACTATTGGCATGACTTTATTAGACATTTTTAATAGTTTTATTAAAACATAATTCACCCATTTAAGGTAAATCAATTGTTTTTAGTTTGTTCACAAAATTGTACAATCATCACTAAAATGAATTTTAGAACATTTCATTCCCCTACAAAGAAATTCCACATCTATCAGTAGTAACTCCCTATTTCTCCCACCCCCCAGTCCAACCCCTGCCCTAGACAATTTCTAATCTACTTTCTGAATCTATAGAACTGTCTTCAAGGACATTTTATATAAATGGAATCATACAGTATGAAGCCTTTTCTGTCTGCCTTCTTTCACTTAACATGTTTTCAAGGTCCACCCCTATTGCAACATTTATCAGTACTTTATTCCTTTTAATGGCAGAACAGTATTCTACTGTACAACTATACAACATTTCATTTGTCCATTGACTAGCTGATGGACATTTGAGTTGATTCCAATTTGGGAGTGTTATGAAATAATGCTGCTGTGAACATTTGTGTATGAGTTTTTGTGTGAATGCAATGTTTTCAATTTTTTAGGTATAGCTCTATTTTTTCTCCTTTTTTTGATCTATAATTGTAATATATATTATTACATCTATATATGTTACAAACCCAATAATACATTGTTCTAATTATTAATTTATATAATTTTGTCTTTTACAGAAGTTATGTATCTTTAGCTTGTTAAATTAACTTCCTTAATTACTATTTCTGGTTCCCTCCCTTCATTCCCATAGATTCAGGTTACCATCTGGTGTCATTTCCTTACTCCAGTCTAGCTTTGCTCCTATCTACTTCCTTTGTGCTACTCAAATATGTTGCATTGCTATGTGTTATAGGACCAAAAATTTGTTTATATACATAATTTCATACAATTGTTTTTAAATTGTAGTTTAGAGAAGAATTATGCATTTTTTGTAATTACATAATTACTTTTACCACTACTTTTTGGTTTGGAGTGTGCAGTTGAATTAAAGTCTGGGGGTCCTTGCTTTTAGCCTGAATAATTCTTTAGTATATCAGATAAGGTGATCTCCTAGCAATTAATTCTCTCCATTTTTGTTTATATGGGAATGTCTCTATTTCACCTTTTTTGCAGAATTTAAGATTCTTAATTGACAATTTTTTCTTTCAGATCTTTGAATATGTCATCCCACTATCTTCTGGCCTACATTGTTTTGAATAAGAAGTCATCTATTAATCTTAATGAAGTTCCCTTGTTTGTGAAGAGTCAATTTTCTGTCACTCCTTTTGAGATTTTCTCTTTGTCTTTGGCTTTTCCTCTTTTTACTACAAGTAAGTATGGACCCCTTTACTAAGTTCGGACCCCTCGTGTTTACCATCCTGGACAAGGTGAGTGGCTTCCTAGAGCATATAATATAAATCTATCCTTAGAAGTAACAGTCAAAACACTGTGCTTTAGAGTTACTTTAAGTAATTCATTTATGTGTGTGCTACCAAGTTGACATACAGCTAGATTTGGTTATTTCTGTTAGTTTTTAATGTTTAATAGCTCCTCTTTATTCTTTAATTTTGTTTTTAACTATGTAAAGCAAAGTAACAAGGTCAAAAATACAATAAGGTATATTTGCAAAAGCTTCTCATGAGTCCCATCCCCTCCTCCTTGGTCCCCAACTCCCCCTCCAAGCAACCATAGTTATTTATTTTGGCTAATCATGCCACTGTTTCTTTTTGTAAATAGAAGCATTGGTGTATATGTTCAATTTTCTTATACAAAGGTTATACATGAGAATATCATTGCCCAGCTAGATCTTTGTTATCCTTTTTACAGCTACAAAGTACTCAATTGTGTGAATATACCAGTCTATTCAATCTGTCCCCTCTTGATGAACATTTTGGTAATATTTTATTTGTCAGTATATTAGTTTTCTACTACTATATAACAAATTACCACAAATTTAATAACTTAAAACAACACAAATATATTACCTCACAGTTTCTGTGGGTCAGGAGTCTGCACACAGGTTTTCTGGGCTCTCTGCTCAGCATCCCACCAGGCTGAAAACAAATATTGGCCAAAGTTTTTGTCTCATTGTGAAGCTTGGAGTCCCCTTTCAAGTTCGCTAGTATTGGCAGAAGTCAATTCCTTATATTTATAAAGTGAAATCCCCATTTTCTTTGCTACCATCCTCTGGGATGACTCTCAGAACCTAGAAGCCTCCCTCAGGTTCTAACCACAGGACCCCCTCCAGAGGCCCTCTCACACGTGGAGTTATATTTTCCAAAGCCATCAAGAGAATCTCTGTTTCAATGACTCACCTGATTAGGTCAGGCCCACTCAGTATAAGTGTAACTTTTGAGTAACTCAAAGTCAACTGATTAGGGACACTAATTACTTTTGAAAAATTCAAAAGTAACTCAAAGTCAACTGATTAGGGACACTAATTACTTTTGAAAAATTCAAAAGTAACTCAAAGTCAACTGATTAGGGACACTAATTACTTCTGAAAAATTCCTTTACCTTTGTCATATAATGTAGCCTAATCTGAGAGAGCTATCCTATTGTATTCATAGCTTCTGTCTGCACTTAAGAGGAGAGAGCTATACAAAATATGTACTGGGGGAGAAGGGGTACTTGAGAAGAGATGGGTCTTAGAATTCTGTTTACCACATTTAGCATTACAAATACACCCTCAATGAAAAGCTCTGTGCATATATTATTTTGCATTTTTTCCAGTATATCTTTGAGATGGATTCCTAGAAGAAAGATTATGAATATGTAATTTTTTTTCTGTATGGCCAAAGTTTCCTCCATAGGAGTTAGACAACTTTGCATTTCGATCAGCAATGTAAGAAAATGTCAGCTTCACTAAGAGAGTATGATGTCCAACTTTTTGGTTTTGCCAATCTAATTTGTAACAAATGGTATCTTACTATAATTTAAATTCGTATTTTTCTTAGAGAGAATTTAAGCATTTTTTCACATGATTAAGAGATGTTCTTAATGAGCTTTGAGTGTAACGCATTCAAACTCTTTAGATGATTGAGATAAGAAAGAAAATTTGGCACTAGGGAAAATATAAGAGGCACTGATTTTTTTAAAAGTTCATGAAATCTATGGATCTCTTCCCCAAAATAATTTTATCTAAAAATACCCACAGTCATCTTTATACACAATTTATATTATTGCTTTAAGTATTTATTACTTTTACATAGGTGATATAGAAAAAGAAGCACTTTTTATTACAAAAAAATTTCCCTCAATATTGTATGATTATAATTTCTATCTTTCTTATGACTTCCTCACATATTATCTCCATATTAACCTCATTCACTGTTCAAGTTTACTTCCCATCATGGAAGCCACAAAACCCAGATATTTATTCCCCAACACCCCTGACATTTTAGATGTGGCCAGTTAAATACAGAAACTTGGCATTCTCAATTTGGAATAAGAAGCAGGAATAGCACAAAATCCATTATGGTGGCAGGGCCAGCAGCAGCTGGGTGTGATGTTCAGTGCCTTGGCAACAGTGGTGAAAAGTAAGGTGTCCAGGGCCCTCTAGAGGCATCTATGTGCCTCCCCGAGTTTGTTTCTACAGTGCAATCTTGGCCATGGCTCTGGCTATCTCATCTGCCACTGCTCCTGCTGGCTTCACAAGGCTCGTCTGCCAGCCCTCCCTGAAACTCTGGGAGAAGTCCCTTATTCTTTCAATAAAACACTTTTCTGCTTTATCGACCCTGACTAGTACATTTTTGCCCTTGCAGAATGTAGCGGCAACTTCCTGGAAATGTGAAATAAATCAAATTATTCAAATGAAATGAAAATTAGCTTGATGACTGCTCAGAAATGAGAATTCTGACGTTATTTGGCAAGAATGAGATGTTAAATTACAGTGATCTTTGACATAACATACTTGTCAGCCTTAATATCCAACTTATTTCCATTTGTGGTTTCTAATAAGTGCTTAATCACAAAGATGTAAATTATCATAACCTTCAAGACAGTCAGAGGCCTCGCTGCCTCCTTGATCTTTGGGTAAAATTTTCTTGTACTCAATAATTTCACGGCTCATGGAATCCAAAGCTCCATCTCAAGGTTTCTGCTACTCCTGCAACAACTGGCATTTGCCCAGCCTCACTTCTAAGCTCTGATGTCCTTACATCCTGCCTTATTCCATCCAACACTGACTCTATCTCAGCCCCTTCTCCCATACAAGCTTTGGTAATACTGATAGATTTGAATGAATCTCTTTTGGGGAGAGGTGGGTCACACCAAGTAATGTACCATTTTACTGACTCTAAATATTTATTTCTATTAGACAAAGCATTGTGGCCATTCTCTGAAGCTTTGGTGCTCACTGATACCCAGACACGAAGTGATAATAGTGTTTACCCAGTGATAACGGTATATCTTCTTTTTGTTGTTCTTGTACCATTTCTTTGTACTGCCCTTCTCCAGTCTGTAAGAGGCTTTGAAAAGGACTGGAATTGTAAAAGGAGGCATACAAAAACCAAAGACATAAGTGTAGGGTTTTGTTGGATTTCTAGACTTTATTCACCTTTTGATTTCAGTTTTACATCTACAATGGGCTATTAAGGGGCAAATAGAAAAGAAGGTCTTGAGGGAAACAGGGCATGGAATTTAATCATCATAATTTATTAGAAAGAAAATTAAAGGAGAGGCAGATAGTTTCACCCTCAAATCTCCATGGGAACTAAGTGAGGGTTATCTGGGCACAGAGGTGATGGGGAGAAGAGTTCATCACCTGAGGGGAGGGGGAAGGAAGAGCTAAGTCACAAAGATGGGGGTGGGGAGCAGCAAATGAAAGAGTAGAGTCACCACCAAGGACAGCCAGACTCCTAAAATATCTTCTGCAAGGAGCCTGATGGAAACTGAGCCAATGCCCATGGCCACTGCAGTGAGAGTCACAGCTCAGTAACTGACTGAAGGGCTATGATAATTTTCTTTCCATTGCTGATGGGGGAGGGTTTTTCACCCATGGATTATCCACCAGAAGGACACACTTATCTGGACTCTACCACATACAAAATGTATCATATAGCATTCCATTTCTCAAAAGTCCAAGATTTGCAAAAGTCCCCTGGAGAGGGAGTTAGAGGTCTAGAAGGACAACTGACCAGTTCCAGAATTGGGGCAAAACTGAGCAGTGACAAAATCTAACCCAGTTACACATGTAACAGAGTATGGTTTCCAACATAGACTGTTCTCTCAAGGAGGAATTTGGGGGACAACTCAAGGTACAACAGTTTCTCTGCAGTAAATGAAACTAAAAAATACCATCACTTGATTTGCCAGATTAAAATACTCTTGTGTCAAGCAACACTAGGATTCTCCAGGTCTCTGAACTAATCATAAATCGTCACCTCTTTTGACCTCACATCAAAGATGGTATCTCGTAATAGTCAGGATTCTCCAAAGGAATGCACCAAGAGGATGTAGACATAGATATATATATATAGATAGATACACAGGTATAGATGATACAGAGATAATAAGAAATTGGCTCACATGATTATGGAGGCTTGCAAGTCCCAGGAGGTCCAACCATGTAGTTCCAATCTAAAGGCTAGCAGGTTTGAGACCCAGGAAACAACAGTGGTTCAATTTGTGTTCAAAGGCAAGACGAAAAACTCAATATCCCAGATCAAAAGCAGAAATAATTTTCTCTTACTCCAAAAAGGTTCAACCTTGGAATTCCCATCATGGAGCAGTGGAAACAAATCCAACTAGGAACCATGAGGTTGCGGGCTCAATCCCTGGCATTGCCCAGTGGGTTGGGGATCTGGCATTTTCATAGGCTGTGGTGTAGGTTGCAGATGCAGCTCAAATCCTGCGTTGCTGTGGCTGTGGCATAGGCCAGCAGCTGTAGCGCCGATTGGACCCCTAGCCTGGGAACCTCCATGTGCTGTGAGTGCAACTCTAAAAAGCAAAAAAAAAAAAAGTCAAATTTTTGTTCTATTCAGACTTTCACATGATTAGCTGAAGTCCACCCACATTAGAGAGGGAAATCTGCTTTACTCAACCTATTAATTTAAATGGTAAACTCATTCCAGTCTGGCTTACTTCACTTAGTAAGATAATCTCTAGTTCCATCCATATTGCTGCAAATGGCATTGTTTCATCCTTTTCTATGGCTGAGTAGTAGTCCATTGTATATTTGTACCACATCTTGCTAATTCATTCATCTGTCCATGGACATTTAAATTATTTCTCTGTCTCGGCTACTGTGAATAGTGCTGTAATGAACATTGGGGTGCATGTATCTTTTCAAATTATGGCTTTCTCTGGATATATGTCCAAGAAAGACAAATATCATATAACATTGTTTATATGTGGAATCTTAGAAAGTGATACAAATGAGATAAATGTGAATCTAGAAATAGAATCACAGACAAAGAATACAAATTTATGATTACTAAAGGGGGAATGGGGGAGGGATAAATTGGGAGTTTGGGATTAAAATATACACACTACTAAATATAAAATAGATAACCAACAAGGACCTACTATATAGCACAGGGGATTACATTCAATATTTTGTAATAACCTATACAGAAAAATAAGCTGAAAAAGTGTGTGGGTGTGTGTGTGTGGGTGGGTGTGTGGGTGTGTGTGGGTGTGTGTAGCTGAACCACCTTTCTATGTACCTGTTGTATTAAACTCATCAAAAAACACCCTTGAGAGTTCCCATCCTGGCGCAGTGGTTAACAAATCCAACTAGGAACCATGAGGTTGCGGGTTCGATCCCTGGCCTTGCTCAGTGGGTTAAGGATCCAGTGTTGCCGTGAGCTGTGACATAGGTCGCAGACGTGGCTCGGATCCCACATTGCTGTGGCTGTGGTGTAGAATGGCATCTACAGCTCCGATTCGACCCCTAGCCTGGGAACCTCCATATGCCGCAGGAGCAGCCCTAGAAAGGGCAAAAAGGCAAAAAGGCAAAAAAGAAAAAAAAAAAAACCACCCTTGGAATATTTGACCAAACACTCAAAATACTTGACCAAATATCTGGGCACCCCATGGTCTAATCAAGTTGAATCATAAAATTAACCATCACCGTATCTTTAGCAAAGTCTGAATCTTTGGTGCTATCTTTGTCAATAAGGAAGGAATTCTAATCCATACTCCTATTTTAAGGTTATCTGAGCAAAATAACTTTCAAACAAACCCTACTTTATTGTCATGAGTCTACATACAATGCTACCTTCTGAGCATCCCCATCTCAAGAATACAAAAGTATTTCATCCAGTACCAGAAAATTCACATACTTGACCACCTCTAGTGGCAGCTTGGTCAAAGAGCTTATAATTTTTCAATGGAACCCATAATTATCACTGCAGAACCTTGAATCAAAAGATTTACTCAAGTATGTGACCAAAAATATTTGCCAGGTAAGTCAGGCTATGAATGAGCTGCTCTTATGCCAAAACTGAGTAGATTTACTTTCTTTTTCTCTCAAATAAAAGAAATTTCCATCTGACATCCAACCACTTGTTTCAAGATTTGTTCTTGGGAAACCAGTAAATTGTGTAGTAGAGAAGAACTTTGTAACTGGCTCCCATTTCTTGACAAAATCTCTTGAAATGTGCTAGTTATAAATTTAACACTCCTCAGAGCAGTAAGCAGGACTTCTTTCAGGACTTTTGATGAGGTTTTGATGCCAACACACATTGTGTCAAAGACAGTGAATCCCTGCAACATGTCACCAGGCAGGAAAGTCAAGTGCAGTGCCAAAGCATCCAGGGACCCCATCTGTACACAGGATATCATGATTTTTCTTTCAGGCAAAGTTTTGCTTGGCTAAGATACACTGCACCATTTTGAAGCTGTTAACAACCTTTTCAGTTTCCAAAAAAGAAGTTGGACTTTTTCTTTGATGGCATCAGCATCCACGTAACAGATGGAAAACAGGAGCTGTCTTCACTGAAAAACATCACTCGTTTTGTTGAAGAAACTAGTGGTGGCAGATCCATGATCAGCTGTGAAATATCAGGAGAAATGTCAACAGTTACATAGTGAGTCACATAATTCAGGACAGATGCTACTTCAATTACCCTCCCCGGCTCCAAGCTCCTCCCAACTTAACCATTCCCTGGTTTCATTAACTCCTCTCTGGATGTACATAGCATCTTTCCTTTTCTCATGCAATCAGCATTCTAGTGAGATTCAAGAATTTTGTTTGGGGTCAAATCCAAGTGTTCATAAATATAATCTTTTCAAATCAAGACTTTTCCCTGAGATGTTCCTATGAGTTTCCAAATGGAGAGACATGAAGTATCCTCTGGTTTTTCCAGGATCTCACTGGCAAAATTCAGCCACACAAGAAGCACACCAGCTTTTGTGTTGGAGATAAAAAGGAGAAAGAAGTGAAAGAGACATCTCATCATTTTACCCATGTGAGTGTCTCAATTACAAAACATGAGCCTCTCCTTCTCATTCAAGTGAGTCAAATTTTGTGGGCGGAGCAGGTGTCCACCACACTGCAGCAGCAGCAGATGTGTCCAGCTCCCCATGCAGTCTGGGTGCTCCATCCACTCCCCTTACCCCTTCCTCCCACAAGGAGGGGAAGAGAATTAAGGATTATCCATTGGCTCACATATTATTAGCAGATGAAGTAGCCTTTTCTTTGAGCCTTGCAGCCATGTTCTGAGTGTTTCACTTCCATTTCATTTCTCATTAGTACATGGATGTGGTTCTGACTCTTTGGAGTAAATCCACAATGTTTTCCATATTCCAGTAGCAACTCCTGAAGCTGGGAAGATAAGTCTGGTCAAAATCTTCTCCTCAGACCTACCTATCTTAGTTTTTTAAAAAGCTTATTAAAACCTTCTGGCTTTGAGGGCTCTCCTGTCCTCTCACTGAGCTTGCCAGAAGGGCTTTAAATGGGGTTGCAGGGGTGGGGGGAATCAGACAAGGGTTCAGTCAGAAAAAAATAAAGCATTATAGTCACTTAAAACAAAAGAAATAAATTCAGGGAATTAGGCTACATCAATGGAAGGCCTAGAAGAAACCAGAGGAGAAGGAGGTATGCAGAGATTAGGACCTACAGGAAGCAATGCTAGTCTTCTCTATGCAGTGGGACCACATTCACAAGGGCTGATGCATACACTACTGCTGCCACTGACACCGTGCAGGCACTCACAGCTGCAAGTTACCCATCATGCTAAAGCCAGATGTCAAAGGGCTTCTGCTTACCTCCACCTTCTTATTACAGCAGAGTCCCTCCCATTGGAAGAACCTAACTGGAAACCAGTTGTCAAGCTAGGAAATGTAGTTCCCAAGCTTTCTCCTCAATAGGATAAGACAAGTACAGAACTGAATATAGCCAGATAATAAGATATAAGTACCATGCATCAAAGATAAAGGACTTTATTACTCATAGCACAGCAGGAAGTATGATGTTCATGTTCACCTCTGTTCTCTGTACTGCAACCCCCCCTCCCAAGCTCCTAATGGCCAGTGTTGGATGCCATGCACACAATGAGTTTGTGTCCCAGTTTAGGAGCCCCAAGCTTAGAAAATACCAAACTTTCAAAGGGAACTGCTAGCAAATCTGCCCATTGCTCCAGAGGGAGATATTATCTTTATTATCATAAAAAGAAAAAAAAATCTGCCATGTACCCCTATTGTTATAATCCAAAATGACTTGCCATAAAATATTATTGAAGAAATAGTTGGGAACAAAAACTGATGCAAATCAGGCAGAAATCAAGATATCCATGAGGAATTATCTCTCACAATGTCAACCAATAGATTTTTAAAATTTTTTTTGCACTGTACAGCATAGGGATCAAGTTACACATACATGCATACATAATTTTTTCTCCCATTGTCATGCTATAAATTATATAGACATAGTTCTCAGTGCTACACAGCAGGATCTCATTGTAAATCCATTCCAAGAGCAATAGTTTGCTTCCATTAACCCCCAAATCCCAGTCCATCCCACTCCCTCCTCCCAGGCAACCACAAGTCTGTTCTCCAAGTCCATGATTTTCTTCTCTGTGGAAAGGTTCATTTGTGCCATATATTAGATTCCAGATATGAGTGACATCATGTATTTGTCTTTCTCTTTCTGACTTACTTCACTCAGGATGAGAGTCTCTAGTTCCATCCATGTTGCTGCAAATGGCATTATGTTGTTCTTTTTTATGGCTGAATAGTATTCTATTGTGTATATATACCACAAATTCTTACTCCATTAATCTGTTGATGGACATTTGAGTTGTTTCCATGTCTTAGCTATTGTGAATAGAGCTGCAATGAACATGTGGGTGCATGTGTCTTTTTTAAGTAGAGTTTTGTCTGGATATATGCCCAAGAGTGGGACTGCTGGGTCATATGGTAGTTCTACGTATGGATTTCTAAGGTACCTCCACATTGTTCTCCATAGTGGCTGTACCAGTTTACATTCCCACCAGCAGTGCAGGAGGGTTCCCTTTCCCCCACACCCCCTCCAGCATTTGTTATTTGTGGACTTATTAATGATGGCCATTCTGACTGGTGTGAGGTGGTATCTCATGGTAGTTTTGATTTGCATTTCTCTAATAATCAGTGATGTTGAGCATTTTTTCATGTGCTTGTTGCCCATCTGTATATATTCCTTGGAGAACAGTCTATTCAGGTCTCTTGCCTATTTTTCCATTGGGTTGTTGGCTTTTATGCTGTTGAGTTGTATAAGTTGCTGGTATATTCTAGAGATTAAGCCCTTGTTGGTTGCATTATTTAAAACTATTTTCTCCCATTCTGTAAGTTGTCTTTTTGTTTTGGGTTTCCTTTGCTGAGCAAAAGCTTGTCAGTTTGATTCAGTCCCATTGGTGTATTTTTGTTCTTATTTCTGTTGCTTTGGGAGATTGACCTTAGAAAATATTCATAAGGTTGATGTCAGAGAATGTTTTGCCTATGTTCTCTTCCAGGAGTTTGGTGGTGTCCTGTCTTATATATGTCCTTAAGCCATTTTGAGTTTATTTTCATGCATGGTGTGAGGGTGTGTTCTAGTTTCATTGATTTGCATGCAGCCGTCCAGGTATCCCAGAAATGCTTGCTGAAAATACTGTCTTTTTCCCATTTTATGCTCTTGCCTCCTTTGCCAAAGATTAATTGACTATAGGTATCAGGGTTTATTTCCAGGTTCTCTATTCTGTTCCATTGGTCTGTATGTCTATTTTGGTACCAGTACCACACTGTCTTGATGACTATGGCTCTGTAATATTGTCTGAAGTCTGGAAGAGTTATGCCTCCTGCTTGGTTTTTGTTTCTCAGGATTGCTTTGGTGATTCTGGGTCTTTTGTGGTTCCATATAAATGTTTGGATTGTTTGTTCTAGTTCTGTGAAAAATGTCATGGGTAATTTGATAGGGATTGCATTGACCATGTAGATTGCTTTGGGTATTATGGCCATTTTTACAGTATTAATTTTTCTAAACCAGGAGCATGGAATATCTTTCCATTTCTGTACATCTTCTTTAATTTCCTTGATTAAAGTTTTCTAGTTCTCGGCATATAAGTCCTTTACCTCCTTGGTCAGGTGTATTCCCAGGTATTTGATTTTTTTGTGGTGCAATTTTAAAAGGTATTGTATTTTTGTATTCCTTTTCTAATATTTCATTGTTAGTATACAGAAATGCAACTGATTTCTGAATGTTAATCTTACATCCTGCTACTTTGCTAAATTTGTTGATCAATTCAAGTAGTTTTTGGGTTGAGTCCTTAGGATTTTCTATGTATGGAATCATGTCATTACATACAGTGACAGTTTTATCTCTTCTCTTCCTATTTGGATGCCTTCTATTTCTTTTGTTTGTCTAATTGCTGTGGCTAGGACTTCCAATACTATGTTGAATAGCAGTGGTGAGTGTGGGCATCCCTGTCTTGCTTCAGTTTTTAGTGGAAAGGCTTTCAGCTTTTCTCCATTGAGTATTATATCTGCTGTAGGTTTGTCATAAATGGCTTTGATTATGTTAAGGAATGTTCCCTCTACACCCACTTTGGTGAGAGTTTTTATCATGAATGGATGTTGGACTTTGTCAAATGCTTTCTCTGCATCTATTGAGATGATCATGTGGTTTTTGACTTTTCTTTTGTTAATGTGGTATACGACATTGATTTGTGTATGTTGAACCATCCTTGTGAACCTGGGATGAATCCCACCTGGTCATGGTGTATGATCTTTTTGATATGTTGTTGGATTTGGTTGGCTAAAATTCTGTTGAGAATTTTTGCATGTATATTCATCAAAGATATTGGCTGAGAGTTTTCTTTTTTGGTGTTATCTTTTTTTTTTTTTGCCATTTCTTGGCCAGCTCCCATGGCATGTGGAGATTCCCAGGCTAGGGGTTGAATCGGAGCTGTATACACCAGCCTACGCCAGAGCCACAGCAACACGAGATCCGAGCTGCATCTGCAACCTACACTACAGCTCACGGCAACACCAGATCCTTAACCCACTGAGCAAGGCCAGGGATCGAACCCGCAACCTCATGGTTCTTAGTCAGATTCGTTAACCACTGCCACGACGGGAACTCCTTTTGGTGATATCTTTGTCTGGTTTTGGAATTAGGGTGATGGTGGCATCATAGAAGGTTTGGGGAGTGTTCCTTCTTCTTCAACATTTTGGAAAAGTTTAAGAAGGATGTGCACCAGATCCTCTTTGTATGTTTGGTAGAATTCACCTGTGAAGCCATCTGGTTCTGGACTTTTTTTTGTAGGAAGTGTTTTTATGATGTATTCAATTTCATTTCTAGTGAGCGGTGTGTTCACTTGGTCTGTTTTCAGTTTTGGCAGGCTGTAAGATTCTAGAAAGTTGTCCACCTCTTCCAGATTGTCAAATTTGTTGGCATATCATTGTTCATAATATTCTCACATGGTTTTTTGTATTTCTGCAGTATCTGCTGTGATTTCTCCTTTTTCATTTCCAATTTTGTTTATTTGGGTTCTTTCCTCTTCTTAGTGAGTCTAGCCAGAGGTCTGTCAATTTTGTTTACCTTTTCAAAGAACCAGCTCTTGGTTTTATTAATTTTTTCTATTCTTTTTTGAATCTCTATTTTATTGATTTCCTCTTTGATCTTTATGATTTCCTTCCTTCTGCTGCCTTTAGGTTTTCTTGTTCTTCTTTTTCTAATTCATTTAGGTGGCGGGTTAAGTTGTCAATTTGAGATTTTTTTCTTCTTTTTTGAGGAAGGACTGTATTGCTATGAATTTCCCTCTGAGCACTGCTTTTGTCCCATGGATTTTGAGTGTTTCTGTCTTCGTTATCATTTGTCTCAAGGTATTTTTTGATTTCCTTCTTGATTTCTTCATTGACTCATTGTCTTTTTAGTAGCATATTGTTTAGTCTCCATGTAGTAAGTTTTTTCTCATTTCTTTTCCTGTGGTTGATTTCTAGTTTCATGCCATTTTGGTCAGAGAAGATACTTGAAATAATTTCTATATTCTTAAATTTGTTGAGGTCAGCTTTGTGCCGCAATATGTGATCAATTCTTGAGAATGTTCCATGTGCACTTGAGAAGAATGTGTGTTCTGATTTTTTTGGATGGAATGTCCTGAAAATGTCAGTAAGGTCTAACTTCTCTATTGTTTCCTTTAGGATCTTTGTTGCTTTATTGGTTTTCTGTCTAGAGGATCTGTCCATTGATGTGAGTGGGGTATTGAAGTCTCCTACTGTGATTGTATTCCCATCAATTTCTCCTTTTATATCTGTTAATATTTGTTATATGTATCTGGGTGCTCCTATATTTTGGGCATATATTTTGATGATTGTAATATCCTCTTCTTGAATGGATCCTTTAACCATTAAATAGTGTCCTTCTTTTTCTTCATGGCCTTCATTTTAAAGTCTATTTTGTCTGATATGAGTATTGCATCTCCTGCTTTCCTGTCTTATCCATTGGCATGAAATATCTTTACCCACCTCCTCACTTTCAATCTATATGTGTCCTTTGTTCTAAGGTGAGTTTCTTGTAGGCAGCAGATTGAAGGTTTTTGTTTTTTTATCCAATCCGCCCCTCTATGTCTTTTGATTGGAGCATTCAGTCCATTGACATTTAAGGTGATAATTGATAGGTGATTATTTATTGCCATTTTAAACCTCATTTTCCAGTTGATTCTATGAGTCTCTTTTCTTCCTTTGTTTCTTTGGTTAGATGGTCTCCAATTATTTTCTGCTTAAGTACTTTTCTTTTCATTTTTTGTGAATGTAATGTTCAGTTTTGATTTGCACTTGCCCTATTTTTTAAGTATGTTAACCCTTTCCTATAATTGTGTGTTTTAGCCTGATAGTCCTGAAGGTTCAAACACTTCATTACCATAATAAAGTTTAAAAAAAAGAATCTACTTATTTCCTTACTTCCCTTGCCCACATTTTATGATTTTGATGTCTCTTTTTTTTAATTTTATTTTATTTTAAACATCTTCATGATTAGATCTGTATGCTGGATTATTTGAGTGATGGCTCTCTGTGGTTTCCTCCATCCTAGTTCTTCCTCCTTTTTTTTTTTATTTAGAGAAGCCCTTTCAATATTTCTTTTAGAATGGGTTTTGTATTGCTGCATTCTTTTAGTTTTTGTTTGTTGGAAAAATTTTTTATTTCCCCTTCTATTTTAAATGATATTCTTGCTCGATAGAGTATTCTAGGTTTCATATTTTTCCCTTTCAGCACTTTAAATATATCTTGCTACTCCCTTCTGGCCTGTAGTGTTTCTGTAGAGAAATCAGCTGATAGCCTTATGGAGGTTCCCTTATAATTGACACTTTGCTTTTCTCTTGCTGCCTTTAGAATCTTCTATCATTAACTTTTGCCATTTTTATTATAATATGTCTTGGTGCGGGTCTATTTGGGTTCAAATTTTTTGGGGCCCTCTGTGCTTCCTGTATCTTGAAATATGTATCCTTTAGATTTGGAATGTTTCCAGCGATAATTTCTTCAGATACATGTTCAATCCCCGTTTCTTCTTCTTTTCCTTCTGGAATTCCTATTATGCATAGATTAGCCCATTTTATATTATCCCATAGGTCTCTTATATTGCTTTCATGTTTCTTCATTTGGTTTTCTGTCTGCTGTTCTGTTTGGGTGATTTCCATTATTCTATCTTCCACATCACTAATATGTCCCTCTGCATTATTCATTCTGGCTTTTACTGCCCTTAGCTCAGTTTGTATTTCTGCAAATGAATTTTCTAGTTTTTCTTAGCTCCTCCTTATATTTTCTAGTTCCTTTCTGAGGGAGTCTGCATTACTGTTCATATCATCTCTTAATTCCTTCAGTATTTCACTATCTCCCTTTTGAACTCCAAGTCTGTCAAACTGCAGAGGTCTGTTTTATTGTTGACTGCTTTAGGTGAGTTCTCCTGTTTATATAACTGGGAATGGTTTCTGAGCTTCTTCATCTTGCTTGTGTTTTTCTTTTTTGTGGCGGAGATGAACTCCCCATGGCCAGGCAGTGTTTGCCCTGGTGCTGCTGCAGAGTGCGTCCCAAGGGCTGGTGGCATTGGCCGGCCTTCTTTAAGGCAAAGGGGTGTTTCCCAAGGGCAGGTGGGGTAGCCAGCTCACTCTGAGGCCAAAGAGCACTTCCTGAGGGTGGGCAGGACTGGCAGGTCCGCATGGCGGTAGAGGCGCACTTCCTGTGGCTGGGCAGGTCTTGCCCCAGTGCTCCTGGGCCACAGAGCTCTTCCTGAGGGCAGGCGGCACTGAGTGGCTGCTCCACGGGAGTGCAGCCCCTCCCAAGGGTGGGCAGGCCAGGCCAGGGAAAGCCATGGAGGTAGTTGGCTTCCCACAGGTGGTGAGGCCAGTCTTCTGGGATGGCAGGCAGCTTCTGGCCAGGCACACATGGGGTGGGGGAGGGGGAATGCACTAGGAAACTCTGCTTACTGCTAGCTGGTGGGCAAGCATGCTCACTGGGGTGCAAGGAGTATTCTATGGTGGCCCACCCCTCTTCCTCTCCCCTCCCCAACACTGGTGCCTTGTCTCTCCTGTGGGTCCAGATCTTCTCCCAGGTTCCCCCTGTTGTGGTTTTCCACTCCCCAGCCCTTATCATATATCTCCCTCCATCCATGACACACCGTTTCCTAGTCCCTAAGGCTGTCTGCACCCCACCAACCCCAGCCAGTGGTTTAGATGATCTGTGCAGTTCTCACTCTGCTTTTCAGATCTCATACCTACTGCTGCACTTTTCTTGGCATCTGGGGATCCCTCCGACTTGGTTGATCTTTCCATTGGTTAGGTGACTTTCTAGGGTGTGGGTTCCCTTTCTCCTTCACAGTTACCTCTAGGGAGCACCAGTCTGGTCCTGATTTGCCTTCTCTCTCTCTCTCTCTCCTCTTTTCTCTTGTTTTACCCAGGTGTGTCAAGAGATTCTTTCCATTTTTGGAGGTTTAAGTTCTTCTGCCAGTATTCAGTTGCTGTTCTGTGCAAATTGTTTAATGTGTAGATGTGTTTGTTTTTGTGTGTGTTTGTGGGAGAGGGTGAGCACGTCCCCTACTCTTCCGCCATCTTGCCTCCTCCCCCAACCAATAGATTTTTGAAACAACACTAGGAAAAGTATTAGGAAACCACTACCTGTAACCAAAGAAAAATTTCCTTCACCTGTGAAAGTTGCTCCTTTACTAAGTAAGCAGCTACCCTCCTATTCAGCCAAATAAACAGATCAATGTTAAAAATTACTTGGGTGACAAACATTAAAACAGACTACTATCTTTTTTTAATTATTAGTTCTCAAGGAGGAAGGATAATAAAATGTCTGGACCTAAGTGAGGTTTCTTCTGTTGACTAATTCATTTGGAAAGGAAGTACACCAGTAGAATAACGTTAGAATCTCTCTAAGAATTTTGCATCAAGAGGTTGGTTTCTTGAAACTACTGAGACAATGGTAACTTTTCAATAATTTCCTTCCAACATTTATAACACCACTAAATGTATAAATATACCAGATTTACATTTGTTCATCAATTGACAATTCTTCTCTTTTCATAAATTCCAAGTTCAAGCACTTTGATAAGAACTAAAAACAAAGTTGAACAAGAAAGACAAGATCTTTGCCCTCATAAGGATTATATTCCAATGGAACAGACAGATAGAAAGCAAGGAAAAAAATATGTAGATACAAAAATTAGAGATTTTGAGAGATGCTGGAAAGGAGATAAACAGAACTACAAGAGAAGCAAAGGTATAATCAGATAAGGTAGTCAAGGAAATACTCTAAAAATACACCACTTAAAATCATTGTAATTGGAAAATGATGGAGTAGAAACACCCTGAGCTCACCTCCTCTCACACCAGAATTACGATTTATAAGACAACCATCAAAGAAAAAGATCTGAGTCTATCAGAAAAGATCTTCTACAACTAAAGAAACAAAGATGGAACAACAAAAAGATGGGTAAGAGAGGCAGAGTTACAGTATAATCAAGACCTACACAAGGTAGTTAGGCAACTCAAAAACAGGAGAATAATTATAATTGCAGAAGTTCTCCCCAAGGAATAAGGGGTCCAAGCCCCACACTTGGATGCCCCACCTGGGGTCATGTGAAAAATGAACCCTTAGAACATTTGGCTTTGAAAGCCAGTGGGGCTTTCTGGAGCCCCAGAGGGCTGAGGAAAACAGAGACTCCAGGAGTTCCCGTCATGGCTCAGTGGTTAACAAACCCAGTTAGTATCCATAAGGATCTGGGTTTGATCCCTGGCCATACTTAGTGGGTTAAGGATCCAGCATTGTTTTGAGCTGAGGTGTAGATCACGTGCACAGCTTGGATCCAGCATTATTGTGTCTGTGGTGTAGTCCAGCGGCTACAGCTCTGATTCAACCCCTAGCCTGGGAACCCCCATGTGCTGTGGGTGTGGCCCTAAAAAGAGAAAAGAAAAAAGAAAAAAAAAAAAAAACAGAAACTCCACTCCTAAAGGGTGTGCACAACATACCATGCACTCCAGGACCCAGTCAGAAGAACTAATTTGAAAAGAGCCTGGGTCAGACCCACGTATTGATCTTGGAGTCTCCCAGAGTGTCCAGAAGCAACTGGAGCTCACCCTGGGGACATAGACACTGGAAGCAGCCATTTGGGGTAGCTCATTCTACCACATGGACAATAGTGCTGGCGACTGCCATTTTGGAATCCTTCTTCTAGCTTATTAGCCTGAGAACCTAGCTCTGATCCCTCCCACCAGCCTGCAGGCACCAAAACTGGGATGCCACAGGCTAAGCAACTAACTGGGAAGTGACACAGACCTATCCACCAGCAGACAGGTTGCAACAAGAACCCCTGAGACCACATTTGCTCCTAAACATGGCCATAACCAATAGAGGGCCCAGCCTCTAGTGAGGCTGTCCCCACACACCTGTGCACAGGCACTAGACATGAAACCCCCAGAGCCCTGCAGCCAGAGACCTTGGGACCCAGCTTCATCCACCAAGGGTCAGGCACCAGTCCCAGAACCCCTTGGGTCCCACACCCACCCACCAATAAATCTGCACTAGCATCAGAACCAGCCTGACCAACCAGCAGGCAGACAGCATACCCGGGACAAATGTAGCCTCATAACAGAACCTAGACAACACACCAATGGCTAGCACCATTTTGGGACTAGCTGGGCCCGAGCCCTGCCTACCAATAGGCCAATACAAGCTTCAGGACAACCCAAAACCCAAAGCCAGCTGTGGCAGAAACTGGTCCCAGTATGGTGAATTGGTCCCATTTCCCAGCAGTCCAACAACAGCTCTGGGACCCCTGGGTCCTGAAACCAGACCCCAGAACCTGACTCTGCCTGCCAGTGGACTACCACTAGCCCCAGGACCTGGCATCACCTACCAGAAGGAAGACACAAGCCCTGGGATCTCCTGGACCCCAGCTCTGCCCACCAGGGAGACAATACCAGTCTAAGGCCCCTCAGAGCTCTGCAGCCAGCCACTCCATGACCCAGCACCAACCAGTGGCCTGCAGCCTCCACACAAGGCAAGACCTGGCAACCAACCAGCCTAGGCATGCATACCAGATTGCCCATAGTAGTCAGTCCACCAAAACAGAAGGACCCACAGAGCCTACATACTGGACACACGTAGAGAACACAGCTCTGGTGACCAGAGGAGAGAGCACTGCTGTGGTTATAGGATGACTCCTACAAAAGGCATCTTCTCCAAGATCAAGAGATGTAACAAACCTATCAGATACATAAAATAAAACCACCAAGTTAGGCAGAATGAGGTGTCAGAAGACTATTTTACAAATGAAGGAACAAGATAAAAATCCTAGAAGAACTAAGTGAAGTGGAGTTAGGCAACTGACTTGAGGAAGAGTTCAAGGTAATAGTCATAAAGATAATCAAATAACTTTGGATGAACAGAGTGAGAATTTAAAACTTTTTAACAAAGAGTTAGAAAATATAAAGAAAAAAACAGAGATGAAAAATACAATAACTGAAATGAAAAATACACTAGAAGGAATCAACAATAGACTGAATGATATATGGGAATTAATCAGTGAATTGAAGGTAGAGTAGTGTAAATCACTGAAGATTAGCATAAAAAAGAAAAGAATAAAAAGAAATGAGGACATTTTAAGAGACTTTTGGAACAATAACATTCACATTACAGGGATCTGAGGAGAAAAGAGACAGGGGCAGAAGTCATATTTGGAAACATAATAGCTGAAAACTTTTCTAATCTGAAAAAGAAAATAGACATCCAAGTTCAAAAAGCACAGAGTCCTAAACAGCATCAACCCTAAGAGGAACATATCAAGACATATTATAACTAAAATGGCAAAAATTAAAGAGAGAATCTTAAAAGCAGAAAGGGAAAAGCAATAAGTTACCTACAAGGCAAGTCTTATAAGACTATCAGTTGACTTTTCAGCAGAAACTGTGCAGGCCAGAAGGGAGTGGCACAATATATTTAAAGTGATAAAAGGGGAAAACTTATAGCCAAGAACACTCTACTCCTGCAAGGCTCTCATCTATATTTGAGAGAGATCAAAAGTTTTACAGAGAGGCAAAAGTTAAAATCATTCAGTACCACCAAACCAGCTTTATAAGAAATGTTAAAGGGACCCCTCTAATCAAAAAAGACCACAACTAGAAACATAAAAATTACGAAAGGAAAAAAGCTCATCCATAAAGGCAAACCTACAGTAAAGGTAGTTAATCAACCACATACAAAGCTGGTAGGAAGGTTAAAAGACAAAAGTAGTAAAATCATCAATATCCACAATAAGCATTTAAGGGATACATAAGACAAATGTAAAATATGATATCAAATGCAGTAATCATGAGAGGAGGAGAATAAAAATGCAGGGCTGTGAAAATGCATTTGAAATTGAGAGATCAGCAACTTAAAACAATCACATATATATACACGTTGCTATATATAAACTTCATCACAAACCAAAAATCTGGAATACATACACATACAAAAAAGAAAAAGGAATATAAACCTAACACTAGCAAGATTCATCAAATCACAAGGGAAGAGAACAGAAAAAGAAGAAAAATAACTGAAAAGAACTGCAAAAATAACCTCAAAACAAGTAATAAAATGGCAATAGGTACATACATATCAATAATTACTTTAAATATAAATGGACTAAATGCTTCAATCAAAAGACATATAACAGCTAAATGGGTATACAAGTAAGACCTGTATATATGCTGCCTACAAGAGATTCACTTTAGATCTAAAGACACAGAGACTGAAAGTGAAAGGATGGAAAAAGGTACTATATACAAATGGAAATCAAAAGAAACTAAGGTAGCAATATTTATATCAAACAAAATCGACTTTAAAACGAAGATTGTTTCAAGAACAAAGAAAGACATTACATAGTGAGCAAGGGATCAATCCAAGAAGACTTAACAATTTTAAATATATATGCATCCAACATAGGAGCACTTAAATAAAGTAAATACCTACAGATATAAAGGGAGATCCTGATAGTAATGCAATAGCAATAGAAGACTTTAACACCACACTTACATCAATGGACAGATCATCCTGACCAAAAAATCAACAAGGAAACAGTGGCCTTCAAGCACCAGATGAACTTAATAGATATACATAGAACATTCCATCCAGAAGCAGCAGAAAACATATTATTTTCAAGCAGACATGGAAGATTCTCTAGGGAAGATCACACACTAAGTTACAAAACAAGCCTTGATAAATATAAGAAAATTGAAATCATATCAAGCATCTTCTCCAACTGCAACTCTATAAGGCTAGAAATAAACTACAAGAGAAAAAACTGCAAAAACACAAACGTGTGGAGGTTAAAGAATATGCCATTAACCAATGGATCACTGAAGAAATAAAAAAAAAATAGCTTGAGTCAAAAAAATCTATAAGTCAGGAGTTCCTGTCATGGCTCAGTGGAAACAAATCTGACTAGGATCTATGAGGACGCAGGTTTGATCCCTGGCTTTGCTCAGTGGGTTAAGGATCTGGCATCGATGTGAGTTGTGGTATAGGTTGCAGATGTAGCTTGGATCCCACTTTGCTGTGGCTGTGGTATAGGCTGGCAGCTACAGCTCCAATTTGACCTGTAGCCTGGGAACCTCCATATGCCATGGGTATAGCCCTAAAAAGACAAAAAAAAAAGTAAAAAATAAAAAAATCTATAAGTCACAGCAAAGGCAGTTCTAAGAGAGAAGTTTATAGCAATACAAACTTTCCTCAGGAAACAAGGAAAATCTCAAATAAACAACCTAAACTTATAACTAAAGGAACTAGAAAAAGAAGGATAAACAAGCCCAAAATTAGTACAAGAAAATAATTTACAAATATCAGAGCATAAATAAATGAAATAAAGACTAAAATATAGAAAAGACCAATGAAACTAAGAGCTGGTTCTTTGAGAAGAAAAATAAAATTGATAAACCTTTAGACAGACTCATCAAGAAAAAAAGAGAGAGGGCCCAAATCAGTACAATCAGAAATAAAAAAGAGATAGCCAACAAACACATGAAAAAATGCCTCAACATCACTGATTATTAGAGAAATGCAGATCAAAACTGCTATGAGGTACCACCTCACACCAGTCAGAATGGCCATCATTAATAAGTCCACAAATAACAAATGCTAGAGGGGGTGTGGAGAAAAGGGAACCCTCCCGCACTGCTGGTGGGAATGTAAATTGGTACAGCCACTATGGAAAACAGTATGGAGGTACCTTAGAAAACTAAACATAGAACTACCACATGACCCAGCAATCCCACCCTTGGGCATATATCTGGACAAAACTTTCCTTAAAAAAGACACATGTACCCACATTGCAGCAGTATTCACAATAGCTAAGACATGGAAACAACCCAAATGTCCATGGACAGATGACTGGATTAAGAAGATGTGGTACATATACACAATGGAGTACTACTCATCCATAAAAAAGAACAACATAATACCATTTGCAGCAACATGGATGGAACTAGAGACTCTCATCCTGAGTGAAGTAAGTCAGAAAGAGAAAGACAAATACCATACGATGTCACTCATATCTGGAATCTAATATATGGCACAAATGAACCTTTCCACAGAGAAGAAAATCATGGACTTGGAGAATAGACTTGTGGTTGCCAAAGGGGAGGGGGAGGGTGTGGGATGGACTGGGATTTGGGGGTTAATAGATGCAAACTATTGCCTTTGGAATGGATAAGCAATGATATCCTGCTGTATAGCACTGGGAACTATGTCTAGTCACTCATGATTGAGCATGATAATGTGAGAAAAAAGAATGTATACATGCATGTGTAACTTGGCCACCCTGCTGTACGGTAGAAAATTGACAGAACACTGTAAACCAGCTATAATGGAAAAAAATAAAAATCATTATTAAAATAAAATATTTTTAAAAGAGCTTACAATTGACAACACAGATATACAAAGGATCATAAGAGATTACTACAACTATATATCAATAAGGTGGATAAGCTAGAAGAAACTGACAAATTGCTAGAAATGTATAATCTGCCAAGACTAAACTAGAAAGATATAGAAAAATGAACAGAGCAATTACTAGTAATGAAACTGAATCAGTAATTAAAAAAAAAACAAACAAGGAGTTCCCATGGTAGCTCAGCAGAAAGGAATCTGACTAGTATCCTTGAGGACGCAGGTTTGATCCCTGGCCTTGCTCAGTGGGTTAAGGATCCAACATTGCTGTGAGCTGTGGTATAGGTTGCAGATGTGACTCAGATCTTGCTTTGCTGTGGCTGTGGTGTAGGCTGGCAGCTACAGCTCTGATTTTACCCCTAGCCTGGGAACCTCCTTATGCTGCAGGTACAGCCCTAAAAAGACAAAATAAATAAATAAGTAATATAAATAAATAAATAAATATTAAAACAACAACAAATGAAAGTCCAGGGCAAGATGGATTCACAAATGAATTTTACCAAACATTTGAAGATGAGTTAACACTTATCCTTCTCAAACTATTCCAAAAAATTGCAGAGGAAAAAATGTTTCCAAACTTGTTCTATGAGGCTACCATCATCTTGATTGTAAAACCACACCAAGATATCACAGGAAAAAAGAAAATTGTAGGCCAATATTACTGATGAACATAAATGCAAAAACCCTCAACAAAATACTATCAAACAAAATTCAACAAAACATTAAAGAGATCATACACCATGATCAAGTGGGATTTATCCCATGGATGCAAGAGTGGTTCAATATCCATAAATCAATCAATGTGATACACCACATTAACTAACTGAAGAATAAAAACCACATGACCACCTCAATAGATGCAGAAAAATATTTGACAAAACTCAACACACATTTGACAAAAAAGCTCAACAAAGTTGGTATAGAGGCAGCATACCTCAACATAATAAAGGTCATATGTGACAAACCCATAACTAACATCATTCTCAATGGTGAAAAATGGAAAGAATTTCTTCTAGGATCAAGAAACGGACAAGGATTCCACTCTCCACTTTTATTCCACATAGTATTTGAAGTCCTCTTCACAGCAATCAGATACGAAAAAGAAACAAAAGGAATCTAAATTGGAAAGGAAGAGGTAAAACTGTCACTGTTTGCAGATGACATGATACTATACATAGAAAATCCTAAAGAAGCCACCAAAAGCTATTGAAGCTCATCATTGAATTTGGTAAAATTGCAAGATACAAAATGAATATACAGAAATCTGTTATTTCTATACCCTAATAATGAACCATCAGGAAGAGACGTTAACAATCCCACTTACCATAATATCAAAAAGAATAAAATAACCTTTGTTTCCATTTATAAAATACTAACATACCTTGATCATCAGTAGCAGATGAAATTTTTTTTTTTTTTATCTTTTTAGGGCCTCACCCATGGCATATGAAAGTTCCCAGCCTGAGGGTCACATTGGAGCTGCAGCTGCAAGCCTACACCATAGCCACGGCCATGCAGGATCCAAGCCATGCCACAGCTCACGGCAATGCCATATCCTTAATCCACTGAGCAGGGCAAGGCCAGGGAAAGAACACTAGTCTTCATATTCAATCAAACTAGTCAGGTTTTTTACCACTGAACCAGGACAGGAACTCCAAGCAAATGAAATTTTGACCTTAAGATTTTAGGAAGACGATGGTTGTACACATTCCTAGTCTCTTTTGCATTGCCTCTTCTCTTCCTCCCTTATTAAAGCCATGCAAGGAGCTTGCACTGCCCTCTGCCACTCTAGGTGTCACCAGGGTTATCAGAAATTTCTTTATTAATGACATTTCACATTATCTTCTCCAGACTGCTCCTTCACCATCACAGGAGGGTCTGCCACTGCCTGCTGCAACTTAATGATGGGCTCTCCCTGGCTCTTATAAATCCTCCACCCAGCCCCACAAAACTCTGCTATAATCCTCTTGAAAGCCTGCAGCCCTCTCTTCCCTAGAAACGGAGGGGTGTTAAATGAACAGGCTTCCCTTCTCCTCTACCACTATTAAATGGCCCGGAACTAGCTCACCAGGCAGTGTAGGCATGCTCAGACACTTTTCAGAGAGGAATCACTACATAGGAAGGGAGATGTTACCCTCTAACTGGTGTAGGTATTTCTTCAAGCTTCTTTATTCCAAAACTCTTTCTTCCCACTGGAAGAATTCTCGTCTCTTCTGTCTCCCCTTAACAATGTCCCAAGTCAGGTTTCATGGTCTTGAGTATCTTCTACCTCAACCAAGGAGATGGTTATTCATCTTACCTTCCAAGATTTTAGAAGAGGATGCGTTTCAGTCCTACAGGTAAATGAACATCCATCTTCTAACCCAAGGTCTCTTTTTAAGTCTCACCAGTCAGAGTTGAAATCCTGCTGGTTCCTTTCACAGTTGACCTATGAAATAGCCTACTCAACAGCTTCTGCCAAGACTGAAATAAGGTGCCCTGAGACTTTGCTCAGTCCACATCTAAGTAACCTCACTGTCAGCATTTCAGGATACTCATGTGGGCCCCTCTCCCACCCCCAGGGGAAGAGAGTAGACTTTGGAGTCCCTGGGATAAATTGCGACTATAGTAAAATACCCTTGTTTCTGTGCTCTAAGAGGCCATAAATGGAAAAACACTACAAATGGAGTTTTCTCAAACTCCTCTTGATAGTAGGTACACAATTCATTTGCATTCAACAGAATAGACAGTATGCCTGGGGGTGGGGGGAGATCCATGTGGCTTAGTTATCTATCTTCTTGGAAAAATCACTAAAACTTCCATAAAAGTTGATTCCTAAATATATTCCACTCAAGAATAATTTATGAGATAAACTTGGGGAAAATAAACCCCTGTCAACAGAATTTAAAAAAAAGTGAGATAATGGCTTCTTTTTCAGTAACTCCATGGTGGCTTTTCTCCTGTAGAGACTGAAGCCTCGCTTTGCAAAGGTACTGGATATACTTATTTTGGCCCAGAATGATTCTTTGAGTTAGTTTACCAAAACTCTCTATTCATGTTCAAGGCTATTGGACACAGCTTTTATTATTAGCAGTAGAAAATTAAGAAATAGTTCATAGAGTCAATTTAGTCATTTTATCCCAGATTACTATTATTATTTATACAATTCAATAATAGTAATCTGCTTTAGTAGAGAAAACTGGGATTTAGGCAATGAATGATGACCATTTCAAGAGAAAAAGATCTTGACACCAGTTTGTTTGTTTGTTTGTTTCTTGACGTCTCTGTGATTTCCAGCACAGTACAGTTTGGTGATGTTTGTAAAACACAAGCTACTTGGAGTTCCCGTCGTGGCACAGTGGTTAACGAATCTGACTAGGAACCATGAAGTTGCGGGTTCAGTCCCTGCCCTTGCTCAGTGGGTTAACGATCCTGCGTTGCCGTGAGCTGTGGTGTAGGTTGCAGACGCGGCTTGGATCCCGCGTTGCTGTGGCTCTGGTGTAGGCTGGTGGCTACAGCTCCGATTCGACCCCTAGCCTGGGAACCTCCATATGCCGCAAGAGCGGTCCAAAGAAATAGCAAAGACAAAAAAAAAAAAAAAACCACAAGCTACTTGATAGCCTAACACAATGTTTTTGTTGGAACCAGACATCTGTTCTCTTTCATGTTTCTTTAAAATGGCACCCAGTTTGTGGTGGTAAATTGTTTTTAAATGATTGGTTCTCTGAGACCAAGAAAGCATGAAAGAATCCTCCTCTTGAAGATTAGTATTATTTTCCACTCCATCCCTCTCACAGTGGAAAATGGGGGCAGCAGTGGAAGTTACAGCTGGATGGGAACACAGGTGACACCCAGCCATCTGCACCTGGATCGGTTTCAGAGCCTCTTTTAAAGTGAGTCTGGATGAACAGAGGATGTTTGTTTAAAATGCTTTGTTGCACTGCAAGGCCAATAACTCGCCGGGCAGTGCTGAAGATGTGAACAGGGTTATAGGCCCCTAGACAGCTCATCAGAGAACTTGTAATAGTAAATTGGAAACCATACACCTGAAAGAAACAGGACCATAAATGCTATTGTAAAAGTGATTTAAAGAAACTCTCTACTCCCCAAAGAGAAGGCTTTTAATGGCTTCTGATATTTATTCACATATGTAAGATAAGTAGAGAAAAAAATAATGTTCAAAAGTCAGTGTGTCTTTGGGGCCAAAATACTTTATAAATCTCTTAAAATATGTGAGAGAAGATTGTGAGTAAATATACCACTTCTATGGGTTGTTCAAATACCACAAATCTGCTAGGCTTTAGTTTATGTAGAAATGACACAAATTTTAATGAATTTAACTACCCACAAATAAGACAAAGGGGCAATAGATTGCAAAATGAATTTAGAAAGTATAATGGAAGATAAAAGCAAGTGAGTTTTCATTTTGTGTTTTAAATAACAATGTTTTGCATTTAAATGAAGCTCTACCTTAAAACACAGCTTATGTTAAAAGAAGAAAAGCAAGTTTTCTCTTATTTTGTGGAGAGGAGCAGATATGCTCAGATGGAGAACTATTTATTCTATCCCTCAAGAAATTCACTAAGTATTATAATGTGTGTGTCATATTCTCATGGTCAAATGTCATATATGGATTCAATTAAATTATATTTTAGCATTATGTAAGAATTTGCGGAGAAACTGTAGGGTCTTGATTTAACTGCTATCATAAATATTTTAGAAATTTCAGGTAACTCAGAGATTCTGCACAAGTGAACAGAAAAAAAATTAATTTTGCCCAGGAAAGTTCACTTGATCTGATAAAATGACTTCAGTTTGTAAAACCTCCAGATGTCACTAAGACTGTCCTAGATCCCTCCATCACTAAAATGATGAAAAATAGATTAAAGAATTTTGGCCATATTTTTTAGTCTCATAGATAACATGCATTTTATTATGGGCACTTCTTATTAGGGGGCTTACTGCAAGCTCAGACTCCCACTGCCTATTCCATACACACACAAACACACTCACATACACTCACACACAATCAATAGACCCTTTGTTGAGGTTCAACCCGTCCCCAGGGCCAGCACTACCTCTCCACATTTGATCTAAAGCAATGGGTAGATTTGCATACTTAAAAAAGATTGGGATAAATATCTCAAAATTACAGTTGATGAACCTAGAGCATAGTAATTCTGCATCTGACAGTGTCTGTCAAACCTGGATCCACATCTTGAACACATGACTTACTGCCCATGCTGCCTTGCAATCATCACTTATTCTTCTAAGGCTCAGTATTCTTCTCTGTAAAATAGAAAGATTTATATCAACTCTGTGCTTTGATGGGAGAATTAAAGACAATCTCAGAAAAGCACCCACCATCAATATGGGCAGGCATAGTTGCTATTCAGTTACACCTGTTGAGCTCTTGATGCTTTGGAAATTGGATTCTTTCAATTTTGCTGTTTTCACATGTCGTCTTTTATTTTGCTGCTTGATTTCATTTGGATTGGGAGGTGTGTTCACTTGCTAGAGTGGCTCAAACAGAACGTGTTGTTTTTCTGGAATTCACAATTCTAGAGGCTAGAAGTACAAGATCAAGGTGTGAGCAGGGTTTGTCCCTTCTTTTTTTTTTTTTTTCTTGTTTTTTTGTCCTTTTAGGGCCACACCTGCGGCATACAGAGGTTCCCAGGCTGGGGGTCAAATGAGAGCTATAGCCACTGGCCTACATCACAGCCACAGCAACACCAATTCCAAGCCACGTTTACAACCTACACCACAGCTCACACAACACCGGATGCTTGACCCACTGGGCAAGTCCAGGGATCAAACCTGTGTCCTCATGGATAATAGTCAGAAATTCATTTCCACTGAGCTATGATGGGAAATCCAGGGTTTGTACCTCCTAAGAGCTGAAGAAGAATGTTTCACACCTCTCCCCAACTTCTAGCATTTTGCTATCAACCTTTGGCATTCCTTGATTTGCAGAACCATCGCCTCAAGCTTTGCTTTGATCTTCACATGGTGTTCTTCCTGTGTGCATGTCTGTGTCCAAATTTCCCCTTTTCATAAGGACACCAGTCATATTGGATTAAAGCCCCACCCTACTGCAGTGTGACCTCATATTAACTAAACTAATTATATCTACAAAGACACTTTTTCAAAATAAGCCCCGGTGGTTAGGGCTTCAACATTTGTCAGGAGATAGAGCAGTGGAACAACTCAGGCATAAGTAGTTGTAAGACTCTCATCATTTCCATGAGCTTTCTGGGCTATAAACTCCAAAGGAAACCAGCAAGACCTAATTATAACTCTAGTTGTCAGCCTTTTTATATTGCACGCCCTTTGCACTCGATCATAAACGTGTAACTTTATGTATACAAGAAAAAAGATCTTACCTTCCTACAGAATAGTATATCTTCCTAGGATTTTATCTAATTTTTTTAAGAGTAGATATACCACAATTAATGTTTTAAGTTTACTATTTACTTTCATCTATGGCAATTAATAGTTCAGCTAAAAATCACTTCATCAAATAGATGGGATTTCAGAAACCCTGCAATAGGAAATAAACATGGCACCACTTGACCAAAAGCCTAAAGATGGGTTTCAGCTGAAAGTGAGCAGAACACTGGGCCCCTCTCCAAGTACAAAGGCCCCTCCATGTCCCCTGACTCTTGTCTGTAGAAAAGCTGAAGCCTCCCAGGCCTCCTTAAATCACAAAAGAGTAGGCTTAAGTAGTTAATGATTAGGACAACAAATCACAAAATCTTTCAGTGTCTGACACACATTCCTGAGTTGTTTTATAGGTACCATAACCTCCACACCTCTGGGGAAAGGCTAACTGCATGATGACTGTAGCTATGATATAAACTGCTACATCTTGAGCAGTACTGAATCTATGGCTAGCATAATTCCAAGAACTGGCCTCAAGAGAATAGAATTAACACTATTGTTCATAATATTCTATGTATTTGTCGGCATCAAAAGAATTATATCTTGCTTTTCCCACATATGTAAGCAGGCAACTAAAATTGTCATCAAAGTGATGCTACAGACCCAAGTTGATGTCTTCCACTCTAAGAATACGGTGCCCTATGTCAGTATGAAGAAGTTCCAGAAGAACAGACTTTTGCTCATAATCCCATAGAAACGGAATGATATCTGACAGTGGGGGGTTGTAAGCAGCTTTTTGCAGGAAGCCGTTCTCTGCAGGAGACCCATTTTGAACTGTCACTTAAACAAAGCTGAATTTTAACTAACCTCCCATCCAAGTACACTTTTCACACCTTCAATCGCACAATGTCTTGCTTAACCTATTGACTCTTTCCTTGGATTAAAGAAGTAGAAGTGGAGAATAAGTAATTAACAAATGACTAGATCATTTCCCCAGCTTCCCCTTCAGTAATCCCATGAACAAATCATATGAACAAGTCAGTATCTAGAGAAAGACCACAAGGAGTCAAGAGCCTGCATACAATGGGAGATTAAGATGAATCTGACCCCCTACAGTCTGGTCTTCAAGCAGTTTAACTGCCATTACTTCCCCTTTTCCCTTTAAAAACATTCATGGCCAAGCAGAATCTTCAGAGCTGGTTCTGGGACACAAGTCTGCCTTCTCCACAGGTTGCAAGCCTCCTGAATAAAGCAACCTTTCCATTCCTACCAGGATTTTCAAGCTCTGTGCTGCTGAACCTGAACTTGTAATACAACTAAACACATCAGCTTTCTGATGTTGCTCAAAACAAGAGAGGCAAACTCAAGGCCTGGAAGCATTTTTGCCATGACAAAATTTTCTTTGGGTAGATTTTTTTTATTATTGTGGTTTTCTGTCTCTGAAATTTAATGAAATGATCCACAGGTGGAATTTTTTTTTTTTTTTTTAATGGGGGAAGTCAGGATGGAAAAGGCTTTGCAGTAAAAATAAAGGAAGTTGCCCTCTTTGCCTCCCAGTCAGCATTTCCCTTCCTTGGAGGCAACCACTGCTGCCAGGGTCTTTAGTCTCCACAATTAAAAACACTGATGTCTGTAAACTCCTACCAAAGATAGCAGGATTCTTCAGCTCCTGACTCTTTACCTTGTGTCTTGAAGCCCGTACCCTGTTAGTAGCTGTTTTCATTTGTTGTAACTGCTTCACTCTTTATGTTCCAGAGTCACAATTCTACTTTAGTAGGAATATTGTCTACACGAACAATGCAGCATTCTCACAATATTATAATGTGCCCCTTCTTCCCCCCCTCCCCCGCAACCCTGCAGGACCAAAAAGGCAGGTTCATGCCTACAACACTGTATCAAACAGAAAGATAGACTTAATCAAGGTTTTCAATGGCACCATTGTACTGGAGAAGTTCTGTTTGTTGACTTGCAGCTAAAAAAAAATCAGGTTCAGGAATTGTTGCTTCCCTACCCAGCCTCCCTCACTAGTTCTCTTGCTAAAAATAATTCTCAAGTGAAAGAATCATTAACTCTACAGCACAATTGCTAATAGCCACAGTGACTCCCTTCTAGGCCTGGAATGTGATTTATTTGAAACTTGCCTATTGTTGAGTGTTTAGGTGGTTTATAGTTGTTGATCATCAAAACAATGCTGGAATACACATACCCATGAACTTTTGGGGGCACAAATTGCCAGTTTCTCCTCCTCCCCCAGAAATAATTTAAACATTTGTTCTGAACATTTAGAAGCATGAGCTTTGAGAATCTGGTGGAACTTTCACCTCTCCTCAGAAAAAGACAAATACAAAAATCTTCATACATTATTTAGGGAAATTCTTAAAAAAGGCCTCCAGTTTAAGAACTCAGTACCAACTATGCTCCTGCCAAAAACGTCAATACCTCTTCGTTCACACCTCCACTTTGTTTTCAAAATTTTTACTGATTTGAGAGATGAAAGGTGTTTCTCTCTTTTCTTAATTTTTATGTTTTGATTGGTTATGAAATGTAAATACTTCAAAAGTTGATTGGTCATATATGTTTTTGTACATTGCTTAGTCAAATCTTATATAATTCAGATTTTAAATATTAAATTTTAAAATTTCATTCAACACTGTAAAAGCAGATGACAAATTAGAAATATTCAATCCCTAGGCATTTAGGCATTCCCTGGACGAAAAAGAACGAAGTTTTATGCGGATAATCCAGATGTTGCATATCTCATGTTTTCCACTAGAGGGCAATATTAGCCCATCTATTATCCTCTGGCTGCTATAGCTTCCAGACCACCCAATTTATGTGCCTTAGAAAGTATTTTTCTGAAAAACATTTGCAAACAGTAAAGAGATATAAATACTTCATTATGTATATAACATTATTATATTAAAATTACTTTACAATTTTTCTAATTTGTTTCAACAAGAAAATGCACGAATGGAATTTCATTATAATAATCTGCTTCAGATGAAAATTATGCCTTTATTAGCATTCATTATTACATAGATTTACTGAAACTACCATTACTTATCAAAGTATGTTTACAGTATGATTTATAATTGAAATACCATAAGCCATTAGCATAAACTGAGGAGAAGCAATTGACTCCTGAAAAGCTTCTTGAAAGGCAACCAGATTAATTTTTGATTCCAAATATTTTATCCCATTGGATGAACTTATACTAAATGATAAAGCATGATTTTTTTTTTCACTTTGTCTGCTAACCACATGCATTTATTTGCAGGGCATTCTTCTGGGGCCTGTAAAGATAGTAATGAAGAAAACAAATCCTTGACATCAGAGAACTTACATGCCAGAGAGGTGAGGCAAGGATCATATACAAACACATGTCTCATATATACACTAGAAGGTTCCAGGTGCTGAAAGGAAGCTAACGCTGGGAACAGAAACAGCACACTGGGAACACGAGGACACTATTTTAAATAGAGTGGTAGTTGGAGACATCTCATATGCTTTAACATCAGCACAGATAGCTTAAGGAGCTCAGAGTCACAAAGATCTGCAGAAAGATCACTCTATGCAGAGAGGGAACACAGGCGCAAGGGCCTTGAGGTGGGAGTGGATCTGATTGGTGAGAAATAGCAAGGACGCCAGTACAGCTGGGGAAGAAGTGAGCCAGGGGAGGAAGAAGGGGCCAGAGAGCTGGGAGCCCTGGCAGCCAGCAGTAGGACTCAGGCTTTTCCACCCAGGTAGAGAAAAGTTGGGACTTTGAGGATAGGCAGGATTTGATTATATTCATAAAATGATCCCTTTAACTACCATTTTAAGAATTGATGGTAGAGGAACAAGGGTAGAAATGGGACGACTGGTTGGGAAGCTGCTGCAATTAATTAGGTGAGAAACTGACGATGGGGACCATAGCATTGCAGCCCAGAAAAGATTTGGAGGCAGATGACATCTGATGTGCCCGTGAGCTGTTGAATAAGTAGTTGTATATGGGAGGCTGGCATTCAAGGAAGAGGTCTGGGTTGGAAATAGAAATATGGGAGACATAAGTGTAGGGATGGAATAATATCATAAAGAGGACAAGTGTAGTAAAAGTAAAAAAAGACATCTGAAACCAAACCCTGGAATGTCCAATGTTTAGAAATCAGGGCAATGAGGACACACCTGCAAAGGAGCCTGAGAAATAGTGTCAAGTGAGACAGGAGAAAAACCAAAGATGAGGGGTCTGGAAGCCAACTGCTTCCAGGAGCAGAAGTGATCCATAGTTAAAAGCTGAGGAGTTCCCGTTGTGGCTCAGCCTTAATGAATTTGACTAATATCCATGAGGATGCAGGTTCAATCCCTGGCCTCGCTCAGTGGGTCAGGGATCCAGCATTGCCATGAACTATGGCGTAGGTCTCAGGCATGGCTCAGATCCTTCGTTGAAATGGCTGTGGTTTAGGCCAGCAACTACAGCTCCAATTTGACCCCTAGCCTGGGAATCTCTGTATGCCATGGGTGCAGCCCTAAAAAAACAAAAACAAAAAAAGAAAAGGAAAGATGAAAAGAAAAAAAAAAAAGCTGAGGGCAAGGCCTGAGCCTTGATGCCAGCAGGGCAGATCATGGGGCCTACAGTGTTCCTGCAGTGGCGAGGCCCAAGGACCAATTGGACAGGATTAGAGAAAGCGTGATTACAGGAGCCAGCAAGCATAACAGTTATTTCAAGAAACTTTGATAGAAAGAGGACCCAGAAATGAAGCAATAGCTGAAGAACAATATGAGGTCAAGAAAGGGTTTCCCAAAGATGGGAGAAATGATAGCACGATTTTATGCTATTAGCAGTAGAGAGGGAAGCTGGAGATTACAAGAAAGGTGAAACTTGCCAAAGCAATGCCATTGAGCAGGCATGGGGACTGAATCTAATGCAAAAGGTAAGGTTTAGCCATCTTTAGTACATGGCAAACTACATGGGCCAACACACCAGGAGATGGGAGCATTTTTAATTAAGAAAATTAGGTCAGTGTTCCCCATGGCCCTTTATTCTGTATTTTATTGGGGAATGTGCCTGTTTATATGATAAAGCTAGGACCCTGTCTAACTGATTAAGTTAAACCATAGAGCAGCCTGATTGTTTTGCTCTCCATTGTGCCAAGCCTAGTGGGTGGATAAAGATTGCTTCAGAAGATGCCTCTCATTATCCAGTGGGGCCTTCCTCCAGAAAAACTCCCCATAAGAACAAGGAGAGTTCTGCCCATATCTCCTGCTTTAGCAAAGAAGTCCTGTCAGTCAGTTCCCTTGTGCCTTCTGCTAAGCTGATACAGAAAATAAACAATTAAAAATAATTGCTGATGACATTCCCATCATGGCACAGTGGGTTAAGAATCTGACTACAGTGACTCAGGTTGCTGCGGAAGTGTAGGTTCAGTCCCCATCCTGATGCAGTGGGTTAAGGATCTGACTTCAGTGACTCAGGCTGCTGCAGAAGTATAGATTCAGTCCCCATCCTGATGCAGTGGGTTAAGGATCTGGAGTTGCTGCAGCTGTGGCATAGGTCACAGCTGCAGCTTGGATTCAATCCCTGGACTGGAGATTTCCATATGCCTTGGGGTGGCACAAATATATATTCCCACAGCCATCAGTTCCCCTGGCAAACATCTTTCTCCCTTGAGTTCTCAAAGAGGCTGTCTTTTCTTTCCTATCTTGATTTTTTAAAAAAAACGGTTCAATTAGCAGCATTTACTTAGCAATAGGTTACTTCCAACTGTACAAACCACCCACTCCACATCATATGTCTTTCATGGGGAAAATGAAAGGGTGTGCATTTGAATAGCACCATCTCATGAATAACCTCCTGCAAGGTTAATACAATTTGAAGCCTGTCAGTGGAGGTCTGTGGGTTTGTTCTCATACTTGACAGTGAAGATTAGTGAAAATCACTTACAAGGAGGAAGTGACAGTTCCCTCAAAAATTCCAGTGCAGCCTTGAAGAACAAATTGAACCAAACAAACCAAAACTGCTTGGTCAGAACTTTGATTACTCTACGGTTTTGACTTTTCGGGCAGGCATTACAGAAGAAAAATACTCTCCTCAGAGAAAATGGCTTTGCACTCTTCAGCGGTGGGTGGCCGCAGTTATTTGAGTGTTAGAAGGCTCATCTGAGAGGTCCTCATTCTGGGGTCTCTGGGCCCAAACTGCCCATCAGGCAGTTCCAACAAGGGACAAAGGACCCATTGAAAACAATAAAAAAAAGGAGTTCCCATTGTGGCTCAGTGGTAACGAACCCAACTAGTACCCATGAAGATGCTGGGTCAATCCCTGGCCTCTCTCAGTGGGGTAAGGATCCGGCATTGCCATGAGCTGGGATGTAGGTTGCAAACTCAGCTTGGGTCCCAAGCTGCTGTGGCTGTGGCAAAGGCCAGCAGCTGCAGCTCTGATTCAACCCCTAGTCTGGGAACTTCCATATGCCATGGTATGGCCCTAAAAAAAAAAGCAAAAATAAAAGAAGAGAGGCAGAATCAGCAGAAAGAGAAAGATGGGCAGCAAGAGCACTGTAGAAGAAAGAGAAGCCAGGGAAGCCTTCTCCAGCTCTTTTTCTTAAGGCTCCTTGAGCCCCTAGCAGCCCTTCTCACTGCAGAGTGGGGAGGGGAGTGCACTCCCCAAGGTCACAGAGCTCAAATTCTACAATAATACCATTGTCATGGCCTTGCCTACCACCCAGAATTTACTGGATAATTTTCCAACATAGAAATTCTCAAAGCTTTGAAAAAAACCCTAAATTATGGAAATTACACAAATAGGCCCCAGGATTAGGGGACCAAACCCGTATGGCAGCCTTGTGAATTTTATCTTCCTGCACTCAGTTGTGCACAGAAACCCCTCTGCTTATTTATGTTCTATAGTTGTTGACATTCCTTGTGGGCCCCCACCCTACGAAGAGAGAAACACACAAATACAATTCAGTTGGTAAATTCCATTTTAAAAAAGAGCATCTTTGGGTAACTCGGGCTTTCGGAGGAGAAGCTGAGTGTTTTCGGCATCCTCCACTTCCCCAGTTCTTTTCCAAGATGGCAGCTCAATGAATGGCAGTGGGGCCCCAGACACATACTCACCATTCCTTGCCTCCCATCTCCATTTCTGGGCCTGGGAGCCCCACCTGGCCTCTACTGGGCCTGAGGAACTGTCAAGTGTTTCTCAACACTTGAGATGAGGTCTGATCTTCAACTTCATTCTATCTCTAGCCCAGGTAGGGCACCAACCCTTGCTTAGTGGAACTTTGCTCCCCCACATTAACACTCCTCCCATTAAGTTGGCCAATCCATGCCTTCAGATGTCTAGAGAGTTCGCTATAGCATTCATGGAAACCTCTAGAAAGGGATATTCTGGGGATGGGTGAGAATCAGGCCCTCACCCACCTGCCTGACCCCACAGTTGCCCACACTGTTATGGAAAGAATCACTGTAGGTTTCCTTCTCTCAGAAACAAATAGGGCAAAAGCCACTCTTCTATCATCTCTGCCCTCCCTCTTTGGAAAATGTCTCCACATTCACTTGTCACTTTAGTCTAGGCAAGGTCACCCAGACACTTTGTCACCATGTGCTCTTCTGCTCCCATTACCTCCTTCCTCCCACAAAGCCGGAGTCTCTTCTTTACCTTCTGCTCTGACCAGAATGCACACAGTCCAAAGGGTGCCCAGATGGAGTTCACCCTCCCCTTCTCTGAAGATTTTGATGTCATGGTTCAGGCTTAAAGGTGAAATACTGAAAGAAGAGAAAAGAGTGTAGGGCAAAACAAAAGGATGTCTGCTCAATATTTTACAAAATGTGATCTATTTTCTCAGAAGCAGGATTTCTCAATTCCTTTCAAAAGTCTCTTCACTAGCTTTTAGCTTCCTAACTTGCCAGTGCACGTTTAGTGTACCTTTATTCCAAAGAGAACTTTTTATTATCTCATTTTAAAAAAGAGAAAAGAAAACAAAACAAACCCACCTAACTAGTTCTCCAAGATTTGACGTCAAGTCAGAAGCAGCCAGCAGTATGTAGGATGCAAACAAGCCATGTGTGAAGAAGTACACACAGGATTCCATTCATGAGGAAAATGACTCATGGAATTTGGAGCAAATAGAAGTGTTTTTGAAAAATTCAAAGCCAGCATTTTAATGAAGTAGACTGGTTTTATATGGTGAACATATATCCATAATTACTTTAATAATCTTTAATGCCACATGGTGAGGACACACCTGCCAGTTTCAAAAGGTGAGCACTGCCCTATGAAACATCATATAAAACTAATTTTTCCAGCATCTTTTAAAAATTAATCTTTTGATGTGGTTGCCTAATTGAATGAAGTTTTAGTATGACTCAATGTCATTTTATTTGCTTTAGGAATTCAGTCCAAATATTGATGTAATTTTTGGCACAGAGTTATTTGCAAGGTCATGGGATATGAGTGAAAAGACTTTCTCATTACTTATCATTTCCATTTTGTATATGTCCTTTTCAGTATTAATTAGGACTCAGAGAAAAGTTGGAGATCACTTCTAGAGCATCATTATTAAAGTCTCCAAGAGATGGCAGGTGAAAAAAATTTCCATAGTGGCCTCACTCAGTGGGTTAAGGATCTAGCTGTTGCCATGAGCTGTGATGTAGGTCACAGACGCAGCTCAGATCTGGCATTGCTGTGGCTGTAGCATAGGCTGGCAGCTATAGCTATGATTCCACCCCTAGCCTGGGAACCTCCATATGCTATGGATGCAGCCCTAAAAAACAAACAAACAAACAAACAAAGACCAAAAAAAAGTCATTGCTAAGCAAGATAAATTTTATTAAATTAAGTTCACTTGAAAATCCATTACATCCTCTCAATAGATGCAGAAAAAGCCTTTGACAAAATCCAATACCCATTTCTGATAAAAACCCTTCAGAAAGGGGGCATAGAGGGAACCTACCTCAACATCATAAAGGCCATATATGACAAACCCACAGGTAACATCATTCTCAATGGTGAAAAGCTGAAAGAATTCCCACTGAGATCAGGAACAAGACAAGGATGTCTTCTCTCACCACTACTCTTCAACATAGTTTTGGAAGTCCTAGCCATAGCAATCAGAGAAGAAAAAGAAATAAAAGGAATCCAAATTGGAAAGGAAGAAGTAAAACTATCACTCTTTGTAGATGACATGATACTATACAAGAGAATCCTAAAGACTCTACCAGAAAACTATTAGAGCTCATCAATGAATTTGGCAAAGTTGCAGGATACAAAATTAATACACAGAAATCAATGGCATTTCAATACATCAACAATGAAAGAGCAGAAAGAGGAATTAGGGAAGCAATCACATTTACCATCACATCCAAAAGAATAAAATACCTAGGAGTAAACCTACCTAAAGAGACAAAAGACCTGTACTCTGAAAATTGTAAGACACTGATGAAAGAAGTCAAAGATGACACAAACAGATGGAAAGACATACCATGCTCTTGGATTGCAAAATCAATGACTATACTACCCAAGGCAATCTCAAATTCAATGCAATCCCTATCCAATTACCAAGGACATTTTTCACAGAACTTGAACAAAATATTTTAAAGTGTGTTTGGAAGCACAAAAGACCCAGAATAGCCAAAGCCATCCTGAAAAAGAAAAATGGAGTTGGAGGCATCAGGCTCCCTGACTTCAGACTATACTACAAAGCCACAGTCATCAAAACAGTATGGTATTGGCACAAAGACAGAAATATAGATCAGTGGAACAAGATAGAAAGCCCAGAATTAAATCCATGCACCTACAGCCAACCAATCCATGACAAACGAGGTAAGACTATACATTGGAGGAAAGACAGCCTCTTCAATAAGTGTTGCTGAGAAAACTGGATGGCCACATGGAAAAGAATGAAATTAGAACACTCCCTAACACCATACACAAAAATAAACTCCAAATGGATTAAAGACCTTGATATGAGACCAGACATTATAAAACACTTAGAGGAAAACATAGGCCAAACCCTCTCTGACATAAACGGCAGAAACATCTTCTCAGATCCACCTCTTAGAGTAATGACAACAAAAACAAAAATAAACAAATGGAACCTAATTAAACTTAAAAGCTTCTGCACAGCAAAGGAAACCCTAAACAAGATGAAAACACAACCCACAGAATGGGAGAAAAATCTTTGCAAATGAATCGACTGACAAGGGATTAATCTCCAAGATTTATACACACCTTCTATATCTCAATACCAAGAAAACAAACAACCCCATCAAAAAATGGGCAGAAGTTCTTAACAGACAATTCTCCAAAGAAGACATACAGATGGCCAAAAAACACATGAAAAGATGTTCAACATCACTCATTATTAGAGAAACGCAAATTGAAACCACCATGAGGTACCACCTTACACCGACCAGAATGGCCATCATCAAAAAGTCTACAAACAATAAGCACTGGAGAGGGTGTGGAGAAAAAGGAACCCTATTACACTGTTGGGGGAATTGTAAATTGGTGCAACCACTGTGGAAAACAGTATGGAGATGCCTCAGAAAACTAACATAGAACTACCATTTGATCCAGCAATCCCACTCCTGGGCATCTATCCAGAGAAAACCATGACCCAAAAAGACACATGTACTCCGATGTTCATTGCAACACTATTTGCAATAGCCAAGACATGGAAACAACCTACATGTCCATTGACAGAGGAGTGGATCAAGAAGATGTGGTACATATACACAATGAAATATTACTCAGCCATTAAAAGGAACGAAATAACAGCAATTTTAGCAACATGGATGGACCTGGAAATTATCATGCTAAGTGAAGTCAGTCATACAATGAGACACCAACATCAATTGCTGTCACTTACCTGTGGAACCTGAAAAAAGAACATAATGAACTTCTTTGCAGAACAGATACTGACTTACAGACTTTGAAAAACTTATGGTTTCCAAAGGAGAGAGGTAGGGGCTTGGGGGAATGCTGGGGGTTTGGGATGGAAATATTATAAAATTTGGTTGTGATGATCATTATACAACTATAAATGCAATAAATTCATTGAGAAATATAAAAATAAATAAATAAAAATAAAAATCCATTACATATTACTTTTATTAGGTTCTCTTCAATATTCACAGACTAGTTTCATTGTTTTCCATGTATGACTTAGATTCACAATCAAAAAGAGTAAGTCTTTCCTTTGGTTCACTGCAGTTTAAAAAGGGAGGGCAAAGAATTATAAAGTGATGAGATGTGTTGAAAAATATAGCAATGAAGAAATTCTTGGGAAAACAGCATAAATAGGTGTGATAAATTTTCTGAGAACATGAGGTCTACTTCAGCTCTGTAGTTAAACTTCTCTGAAACTTCATTGTTAACCATGATATAAAATGTCACTGAGAAAACCACAGTTCTTTGAGAACTAGAATCTCTTAAATCCTACTTTTCATTTTCTAAATTTCAAAATCCATTTTTCTATAACAAAGAAACACCAGGCATGCATATTTCTCTATAAATTCCTGCAGCTCTTGATTGATCCACATATTAACATATTTACCATGAAGAAACTTCTGCATATGCTTATCCAGCACGCTCTCACACATACACACACACACCAGATTATAAACTAGGTTAGGGTTTGTATCTTCATCTTTTGCAGTCCTCTGTAATTCTAATTCCAATTCATGTGAACAGTAGGTGCTTAGATAATGTTTATCAAGTTGAACTGAAATTTGCTTTAATGGTTTAACGTTTTAGGTCATATTTTCTATAGAGAAACATGAAGCTAATAAATGATGAACTTGACACAAGCAAAAGTTTAAAAGCTTAAAAAGAGAGAGAATTTCTAAATAAGTTATCCAAAAACCTCTATAATTTCATGGTACACTGGCATGGTGTGCAGACTAAATTTTTTTTCTTCAGTCCTATTACCATACTTAAGTTCAGCAGAAATTCTGCTGATAAGTCAATATGGTAAATATCCAGGGCTTTAGATTGAATATTCAAAACCTAAAGCTGTGTTGACAAAAGGTATATCAAAGAGAGTGATTACATGGGCTTATGATTAAATTAGCACTGGATGAGCTTTATTGCCTTCCTTTTTAATATCTCACCACTGAAGGCTCAGTGCAGGAAGACTGAATTTAATTGTGTTATATCAGGTTTCAGAAAGTATGGCTATGCTTCCAGATTCTACCCACTTTTCCCTCTAGGACAATTTTCTCTAATTAAAGAGATAAATGCCTTTTCTGTCTTCTTTTTTTTTTTCTTTTTTTGGATCAAGAGTGGCTCAAAATTAAAGACCTAGAAAAAGCAACACACATACATGGGATAAAGACAAATGAATACAGCTTTTATGAAGCAGAGTCCTAGAGAAGGATAGAAGGACAGGACTAAGGAAGAAAAAGGGAGCAAAAAAGTGAAAGATACCTAATTGAAAATGAAAAATCAAAGTAGATGGAGAAGTAAGTTTTTGTGGATTTAAAGACATTGCATCAGCAGAGCTAGGACCCTGCTTCTTCCTGACTTATCACTCTGCCTTGTCCTCTGTAGTTCTCAGAGAGAGTGGATCATCCTTTTCAAAACTGACCACATATGAACCACCCAGGCATCTTATAAAAGTGCAGATTCCAGTCAAGTGAGTCTGGAGCAGATCCTGAGAGTCTGAATTTCTCATAAACTTCCAAGTGATGCTGATATAATCTGGGGACCACACTCTGAGTAGTAAGGTGTTCGTTGACACACTTAAGAAAAAACTGGCTTTCTTGTCTTTAAATATAGAGTGAGGATTCTCCATCTTGGAACTCTGGAAAGTTGGGGGTCAGGTGATTCTTTGTTGTGGGGAGATGTTCTCTGCAATAGAGGGTAGTTAGTAGTATCCCTGTCCTCTACTTACTGGATGCCAGCAGCAAACCTTCCTATTATGACTATGAAAAATGTCTCCAGAGGACATTGAGAAAAGGGAACCCTCCTACACTGTTGATAGGAATGTAAATTGGTACAACCACTATAGAAAACAATACAGAGGTTCCTCAGAAAACTAAATATAGAACTACCATATAACCCAGCAATCCCACTCCTAGGCTTATATCCAGACAAAACTATAATTCAGAAAGACACATGCACGTGCATGTTCCTTGCAGCACTATTCCCAATAGCCAAGACATGGACACAACCTAAATATCCATCAACAGATGAATGGATTAAGAAGATGTGGTGTTACCTCCATGGCTCAGCAGTTAACAAACCCGACTAGTATCCATGAGGATGTGGGTTAGATCCCTGGCCTTGCTTAGAGGGTTAAGGATCTGGTGTTGCCATGAGCTGGGGTATAGGTCATAGATGTGGCTCGGATCTTGAGTTGCTGTGACTGTGGTGTAAGCCAGCAGCTGTAGCTCCAATTCGACCCCTGGCCTGGGAACTTCCATGTGCCATGGATGTTGCCCTAAAAAGACAAAAAAGAAGAAGAAGATGTGTACATAATGGCATACTGCTCAGCCATAAAAAGGAACAAAATAATGCCATATGCAGAAATGTGGATGCAACTAAAAATTCTCATTCTAAGTGAAGTAAGTCAGAAAGAGGAAGACAAATGCCATATGATATAACTTATAAGTGGAATCTAAAATATGGCACAAGTGAATCTATCTATAGAACAGAAACAGATTCACAGACATAGAGAACAGACTTGTCATTGCCAAGGGGGAGGGGGTGGAGTGGGATGGACTGGGAGTTTAGGAGTTAGAAGATGCAAACTATTACATTTAGAATGGATAGCACAGTGACCTATATCCAGTCTCTTGGGCTAGAACATAATGAAAGATAATATAAGAAAGGGAATATGTGCCAATTTCTGCTGTATAGAAAAGTGACCCAGACTGAGTCACTTTGCTGTAGAGCAGAAATTGGCACAACATTGTAAATCAACTATACTTTAATAAAAATAAATTAATTAATTTTTTAAAATGTCTCTAGATACTACAAAGAGTCCCCTGAAGAGACAAAACCATCCCAGCTGAGACCACTGAAAGAGAAGCCATATTGAGGCTGTCTAGTGGAAATACTACCAGATAAAATGCATGCATCTTTGTAAAAGCTA